>NC_138037.1:21307445-22507445 GCF_964106645.2 Podarcis pityusensis | reverse complement strand
GAAAGCAAAAGAACTTCCCCCATCAACTAGTTTTCTGCCACCAACTGGTGTTCAGTGGCAGAGTGCCTTTTGAGTCTGAAGGCCACATTTAGTCATCGTATCTGCAACCGATTGATCTGTCTTCCATTAATCTCCTTTAAAAGCCACCTAAGCAAGTGATTGTTACCACAATGTGTGCAGTTAATTCTATAAAATGGGTACTGAGTTAAGAAATGCTGCCTTGGAGAAAGTGGATGGAGGAATATCTATATATCTCATAATACTGAAACCTGGGGTTTTCCAATAAAGCTGAATGTTGGATGATCCAGGGACAAAGGAAGTAGTTCTTTACACTCTGCATTGGCAGACTATGGAATCTGGTGACCTTGGATGGCTTTAAAAGGCTTTAAAACACAAGTTCATGGAGGAAACGGCTTTAAAACACAAGTTCATGGAGGAAACGGCTATTAATGACTACTAATCATGACCGCTGCATATTAGCTCCTGTATTGGAGGAAGTATTAGTTTCTGGGAAACTCAAGCCTGCTTGTGGGCTTCTCATAGAGGTTAGGTCCCTCTGCGAAACAAGATGCTAGTCTGGATAGGCCTATACAGTGGTACCTCGGGTTACATACGCTTCAGGTTACATACGCTTCAGGTTACAGACTCCGCTAACCCAGAAATAGTGCTTCAGGTTAAGAACTTTGCTTCAGGATGAGAACAGAAATTGTGCTCTGGCAGTGCAGCAGCTGCAGGAGGCCCCATTAGCTAAAATGGTGCTTCAGGTTAAGTACAGTTTCAGGTTAAGTACAGACCTCCGGAACGAATTAAGTACTTAACCCGAGGTACCACTGTAGTATGATCCAGCAGGACTCATCTCAGGTTCTTATGCTTTCTTTTTTTCTATCTAAAATCTTTTGCTAAATGAGTCTGTGTTCTAGCATTATAGAACCTCCCTCTATCCACTTTCTCGACAATATTGCATAAATGTATACACCTCTACCATGCCCTGTTTTTTTCTGGACAGTAGATATACAGTTATCCCTGGCACATTAAGTTGAGTCACTTACTGTTCCATAGTCACATTGTGCAGCATTTTGAGATTTTACTCCAGTGTTAATAAAAGGTTAATTGGTGTAGGTCCACACCATACAGGTAGAAGAATACAAGTATAAATTCACCCCTCAAATGTAGGAGATAATCAAATTCCTGAGCCTGATGCCAGTAGTCTGCCTTGTATTACCTGGAATCTGAACACTCATGCTTTCCTAAAACTGTGACCCTTTCCAGATGTTTAATCTTACTTAGACATTTTATTATTGTCACCTGATCATAAATGTCATACTGTACACATGTCTAATCAGAAGTTCCCATTTCCTTGTTACGTGGGAATTACTCCCATGTAACTTGGTATAGGACTGCAGCTAATTTGTTGATCTGATGCATTTTACTTTATTGACTAGCAAACATGAAACTTCTAAAGAAAGTGCATACTTTACTTTATTTTGCACCTGTATAGATTGCAAATGCATAATCTTAGAAGAGGGCCTCATGCGTATGAAAGGAAAGCAAATCTATATTGAACCTTCTATATGCATTTTTGTATTAATATTACAAATAATTAAAAATAATGGATTTTAACAGATAAAGTTTTTTTTTAAGGAATCACTTATTTCCCCAGGTTTTGCATTCTGTATTCGGCTCTGAAGACTTAAGACTTAGCAACATCAGGAGGGCCACAATTTCCTCACCAATGAACTACTAGAGGAATATTTTGCTTTGCCTCCTAATGACAGCACTTTGCATAGGTGGAAATAATACACTGTCCAACCACTTGGTAATCACACCTACTGATCTAGACTTAGTGTGCAATTTAAAATTTACCTTAGCTTTGCTACGGTAAAGACTTCCATATTTGGGTGGGTTTTCTACTTCTGCTCTGTCCTCTTTTATATTTTCAAAGAGAGAGCATTACTTGATTGTCCTAGTACACAGGGTGAGTTGCACTGAACACAAAATATCTTACTATGCAATCCTATGCATGTCTACTCAAAAGTAAGTTCCATTGAATTCAAATGGATATATTCCCAGGTAAGTGCATAGGAAGTCTAATTGAATTCAGTGGGGTTGCTTCTCAGCAGATGTGTAGGATTGTGCGGTTAGTCTGGAAAGAATTTACTGAGAATGCAGTGCTATACCTGCCAACTCACAAACCCCACTGAGTTCAATGGATTTTATTTCCAGGTAATATGGTATAGCACATTGTATATATTTCCTATGTCCTAATAAAATCATTGGGGCTTAAACCCAAGAGTATATGGTTGCAGCCACCCTTAATCATACAACAGAGGGTTCACGAACAAGGATCCTATCTTCAGATTTAGGCTATAATTTCATACTTATCTGGGAGTAAGTCACACTGATTGTGTTCAGTAGATTCCACTGCTAGGAGGGCTTTGGTAGCTACTAGAGCAGCTGCTACATTTGCAAAGGGTCCCAGGTTCGATTCCCTGGTGTGTCCAAGTAGAACTGGGAAGGAAGAGCTGCCAGTCAGTGTAGACAGTGCTGAGCTAGGTAGACCAATGGTTTGACTCAGCATAAGGAAACTGCCTATGTTCCTGTGTACCAAATTATTCATTCTGAGGGCAAACCTAAAATACCTTACCCTGGCAAGGAGGGTGGGAAGACATTAAATCAGTGTAATGTATAAGCCCTTGGGGTAGGTTGTAAAACAGTTATGTGACAACATCTTTGATACAAAGAATTATACTGCAGAGAAAAGAGTCTGGTGCATGGTGGCAAAACATCCATTGGCCATCACAAGACTCTCTTCCTCTATCCCAGTCAGGGCCCACTCTACCAAGAGACAAATTGAGGCAGCTGGTTTTGGGTGTCACTGAAAGCAAAATGATTAGTTATTTAGTGTGTTATTGTTCTTTTTCGGTGCCACAAAGGGGGAGAGGCAATTGGGGAAATTGCTGCCCCAGATGCCAAAATAACTTGGCTGTACTTGAAGGAGGGCAGGACACTCTAATTAATGCAGCAAGATATCATGGACTGGTCCTTGTCCCAGTGGTGCTCAGAGTGAGCAAAAGTCTAGGATCCCACACTGCAAAATTGAGGGGCCTTCAAATGCAGCAGGGCTGGCTTACTGTATTTTAAAGTGAATGACCTGATGCACATTAGGGAGTCACTTATAACATAGCTAAATACCTAAGTTCTGCACCCCACCCTTTCTGTAACTTTGCTACTATTTATGAAACTGATTCAGCTGCAGGCAAAATTGAGCCAGACAGGAGAAGAACAGCCCATTATGCTGAATATAATAATACAGTATCGGAGCTGAGTATGTGTGGATCTGTGTGCGTCATCTATCCACTCTTTCTTTAGATGGAAATGCTATCTTGACTGTAGGCTAATCTCTACAGTGAGAGACCCAGGTCCAGGTGTAAGATTAGGCATAAGCAGCCCAATCCTACACATTACTTGATAAGAAGTAAGCCCCATTTGAGTTTACTCGCATGCAATTGTACATAGGATTGCAACAGGATTGCACACCTAATTGGGAATAAGTTCCATTCAACACCATTGGGTTTACTTCCGAATAGATGGAGATAAATTTGCATTGCCCATTATTTGGAGCTGTGGGATATGAGAGGTAACCAATGTCTCCTCTTCATTAGAGTCTACCAGGGCCCATAGCACAGTGAAGAAGTGTCAGAAATGGAATCATGGCTAGATTTAAAGGGTTCTTCCTGCAGATAGCTCCAGCTTGGAGCTGGATTGAATAATTTTCTGTTTCTCTCTGGTATTCTCTAACTCTATCTTGGCTGTGAGTTCTCCTTCCTGCCTTGCAGGCCTTTTCCCATGTAGCCTGGGAGGGCAGAGGCCTGATTAATTCCAATTACAAATGCTGCTGCTGCTGAAGAGGCCAGACACCTGCGGTCCTCCTGAGGTTGCTGACTTCCAACTGCTGTCAGCTCCAACTAGCATGGCCAATAGCCAGGGATTGTGGGAGTTGTAGTCCAATAAAATCTGTAAAGGTTCCTCATCCCTGACTCCAAACCTTACTGCCTGCCAGTTAGAAAGACAAAGGAGGAACAGGATTGCATGAGGGAGTTTGTGTGCATTCTGGAAGTGTTTATGCTACAATTCATAACATGTATATAAGCATATTTCATTTATAACGTGCTTGACTATTTTTATAGTGTGGCTCACCAGCACAGGGACAACTAGTTATCATTCTACTTTTAAAGATGGGAACCTGCATCTGGAAAAACCCACTTGCCCAGGAACACACAAATAGCAGCAGTGGGCATGAACTCAGGTCTCCAAGATCCCAGTCCATTTCATTGTGCACATGCTTTGTGATATATTTTTTTCCATGTTATCCAGTGGTTAGACCCATCATCACACTGAGGAGCCACAAATTTATCTCCACTGCTGGGATTAAGGGCAACTAGGGCAGAGAAAGTATCCAGGCTGGTTTGAGAGCCTGATACAAATTAGCCATACTAAATGTAAGTGTTCCAAAAGGTCAAGGTAACACATGCAAAGTAGGTAGCTGGAGAGAGTAAGCCAAGCTAGACACTGCGGGAGTCCGGGGGCGGGTGGAGACAGAAGGCAATTTGTGACTTGGTGAATAATCTTTAAAGGATTGTCCCCATCGAAGGGCGAGCATGCATTCTTCACTAAACGTATAAACCACGGGAGCAGCTCCAATTGTAGTTCACACTGATAATCTGTGATGAATGAACGAATCGATTCAAAGCGCTGATCAATCCACGAACGCTTTCACCCTTACCATGTTTTTTATTTCCTCTCCTCTTTTTCGAATGGATTCGTGCAAAATCCAGGACGTTCCAAGAATTAAGCCTTTGTTCGCTGCCGTGCCGGTCTATTCTCCGGAGTTTTTTCCCCGTGTTATCGCGGTTTGTGAAAGGCTTTGAAGTCTGGTCATTCATTACCCTTCTGCCCTTAGCTTTGCACTGCATGGACCGAGAGAAGCGCTGCCTCTTATCTGTATTTCTGCACTGTGCAAAAGGCGCTTCCCGTAAAGTGTGTGCGCGCGCGCGTGATCTACCTCCAGCGGTAATACCCCTGGAGCCCCTATTCTAAACACAAACACTCGGAGGTCCTACAAAATTCTGCAAAAATGGGGAAAAGGCTCAGTGTAGTATTACTCAGAATCCAAAACAGACTTAATATTATCAGGCGCAATTTGTCTAGCGCTCGCAGCACAGCGATCGCCCCGACGGTTCTCAGGACACGAGGTAGCTCTTTACCAATCTGAGAGAGAGAAAGGACTTCTTCGACAACAGAGACTGTATGCAGACACCTGCGTGCTTCTCTATTTCCGCGTTAACTGTGTTTAAGGTTAGAGTGGGAGTCATTGCACAGCTTTAAGGGCAGAAAACATTGCTCCGTAAGATGACATTTTGGCCAAGTTCAGAATTCCCAATTCTTTCATCAGCCGGGAGAGGGGCGGGGAAGCTAGGAAACGATCGCTGCAACTTAGGGTTTGAATTTAAGAGGAGTAGAAGGCAGATGACAAAGGGTGGGAAGAGTAAAAATCCGATATGTTTAAAAATCGATAAACACCCAATCACAAGGAGCTGATGTAATTTGGTCTGATGTATTAGGGGAAAGATGTCCTTAACTTCGGGTGTCATGAAAACGCTCACAATGCAAGCCAATCAACTCACGCTTCGGTTGTTCTTGTTAAAGGGCAGGCAAAATCGTGGTTCAGCTTTACTGGCCTCTCTCCAATGCGTATGGAACTATATAGATCTGTGCGTGCCGTGGGTGCAGAGGTGCTTGCACAAAGTCACTTCAGGCGGATTAGTTACGCTCCTACTACATCGTTGTCAAGACATGCCGCCGCCACCATCACCATCAAATCCTTTGCCAAGCGCAGTAGATAGTCCCGGATGGCTACCAACCCCAATACTATAGCAGCCGCTATTACATAGTAGGGACAGGAGCGCAAGGGCTGGAAAACGCCCTCCCTGGTGCTCGTGGTGTGTTTGGAGGGCGGGCAGAACTAAAGAGTGCGAGTTGTCCTGGAGCAGTGATGGGCAAGCTGTGGCCCGCCAATGTTTTTTTTGGTTGGACTCCAACTCCCATCAGCCCCGTCCACCATTGCAAATGATGAGGAATGATGGGAGTTGGAGTCCAAAGCTTCCGGATGACCACAACTTCCCTGTCGCTTTGCCTAGAGATTAGACAAATTCATGGCGGAGTAGGTAGGCTCTCGGTAGCTACTAGTCACGATGGCTGCGATCTGCCTCCAGAGTGCGAGACAGAATGCTTCCCAAAACCCGTAGCTCCAAACCGCAGAGAGGGAAAGTGCTATTGCGCTCAAGTCCTGCTTGGGGGTTTCCCCTTTAGGCTTCTGGTTGGCCATTGTGAGAACAGGATGCTGGACTAAGGATCCAGCAGGACTCTTCTTATGCTAACTAATAACTTTAAAACGTGTCTCTTCACCCTGGCATGTGGCAGCTGGGAGATGCTGTTTCTGGCAGCCTTGAAACTATTAACTGTGTGAGTGTATGTTTCCCATGTTATTAACATTTTTTTAAAGGTTTAAAATAGTTTTTAAATGTTTGTCTCATTTCTAATGCTATTTGCCACCCTGGGCTCCCTTGGGGAGAAAGATAGCTTAGCAAACAAACAAACAAATAAATAGGCGTGGAGAGATGTGATGGAGTGTACATAGTGAAATATTTACATTTTGTAAAACAACAACAACAACAACAACAATAACGGGAGGAAACTCGTTTTGAAAAGTATGCCTCGTGATCTTTGATCTCTGTTTTCAGCTGAGTAATTGGATATTGTCCAAAATTGCAGGCCAGTGCAAAACCAGTATGCCAGAAGAAATTCATTCTGTATTAAATTATCGAGGAGGCAGTTATGGCGATAGACCTGGAAACTCAGCCTCATTGCTTGGGAAATGCCCTGTCCCATATCTCAACCTAAAGCTCATTTCTTGCGCAGTTTCACTCCTCGCTCCCTCTACCCTAACTCTCGGTCACCGGCTTCATTCCTCTATTCTCGTTTGTTGTTTGATTTACGGTGGGTAGAAAATCCCCTTGGCCCCAACGGGGTTCTTTCTGAGTAGACACCTGCGCATCTTCAACTACTCCCCACTAATTTCACTTGCTCTTACTTTGCAGCCCGAACGCAGGCATCTGTAATCTTTTACCCCGGATTACTGACTCGCAGTAACCACTCTTGGTGGATCCACACTCACAGTCAGCAAAGTGGGCGAGACTTTCCAGTTTCACAAAGTAAGTGAAAGGGGAGGCCTCCCTCTTAACCTCCTTTTCTTATGAGTGTGATCGCATGGTTAAGTAGAAACTAATTCAAATAAAGCAACATTGACATTTTAAAAAAACAAACCATTCTCTGAATGGTCAGGATTTCCCCCCTGGTGTAATGCTCCAGATCGGAGTTCACAGCGTCTAGGTTTAAGGGACTGGTGTTCTGCGCCCACGTTAATGACATTCCCAAAGGTTTCCTGGTGTTCATTTGCGCGCTTGCGGCGCAAAGTCGTCAGGCTTCTACCGGCTAATAAAGACACCACGGGCAGGATCCTGCTTTCGGAGAGGCAAGGGGGCGTTGTTGGTTGGGCTCATTGGCAAAGAAGGTGGGCTAGCCAAGTGCGTTGGCTTTTTGCTGAGCGTTTTCCTTGCGGCCCTCCAACAGCAGAGGCACAATGGCACCGCGCTGCCTGCCCGTCCCGCGGCCTTCCCCGCTGCGCGGCGGACGTGCACCTGTAGTTCCCACAAACCAGCGCCCCATTGGACCATCCGCTGCGCCAAAGAGACGGCGACGGGCAGCAGGCAGCGCTAACTGGAGAGTGGCAGGAGAGAGCGCGCGCGCCGGCCTCCTTCCCCGCCGGCCCCGCCTCCTGTCCAGGAGCCGTCTAGGTGTGCGCGACCCCCTCCTCCTCCCTCCACTGCCCCCTCCACCTCCGCCTGGCCGAGCTCTGATTGGCTGTCGCTGTTGGTTAATGGCACGCGCCTGCGGTTGTAGTTATAAGAATCCTCGCGTGCCAGCCCTCAGCTCGTGTAAGTCCGCAGCCTCCCTCTGGGGAGAGAGCGCGCGCGAAAGCCCGAGGCAGGAGTCGCGGCAAGTCGAGGCGCCGCAGGAGCCCGAGGCGGGGGGCTGAGGAGAAGGAGAAGGAGGCGGCGGCGGCGCCTGGCCTCGTCCCGCTCCCTGCTGGACAGTGTCCCGCCAGGCGGGAAAGAAGCCCGCCATGGAGGCGGTGTTGCTGGAGCACTTCCCCGCGGGGTTGGACTCTTTTACCTCAGCGCCTTACTTCGACGACGAGGACTTCTTCACCGACCAGTCGTCCCGCGACCCCCTGGAAGGCGACGAGCTGCTGGAGGCCGACGTGGACTTCCTGTCGCCTCAGTTCCAGGCCTGCTACCGCGCCGGCGGCGGCGGCGGCGGCGACGGAGGGGCCTGCGTTGGCGCCGGGCCCGGGGGTCAGCCGGAGGGCGCCTTCTGCTGCGAGGGGGCGGCGGGCAGCTTCTCGTCGTCCTTCTCGCCGCCGTCGTCGCCGTCGTCGAGCAGCTTCGGGGCCGAGTGCTGCGGCAGCGCGGCGTCGCCCCGGGCGGGCCTGAAGGCGCTGAGCGCGGCGGCCGCGGCGAGGCGCCGGCGCCGGGTGCGCTCCGAGGCCGAGCTGCAGCAGCTGCGTCAGGCGGCCAACGTGCGCGAGCGGCGGCGGATGCAGTCCATCAACGACGCCTTCGAGGGGCTGCGCTCGCACATCCCCACGCTGCCCTACGAGAAGCGCCTCTCCAAGGTGGACACGCTGCGCCTCGCCATCGGCTACATCAACTTCCTCAGCGAGCTGGTCCAGTCCGACCTGCCCTTGCGCGGCGCCGGCGCCCAAAGCCCCTGCCAGCCCAAGAAGGTCATCATCTGCCACCGCGGGACAAGTAAGTGCGGGCGCCGCCCTCCGCCCGGCACCCGAGAGAGGCGCGCGCGCTGGCCGGGGAAGGAAGGCGCTTCCTGCGCTAAGGTGGCTGTCTCGGAAAGCCGCTCCGGCGCGCGCCTCAAAACGCAGGCGCCCTCGCAGTCTAGCTCAAGCGCTGCGCTCGTGTTTGCCTCGCTTTCTCCCCCAGGAAGACGTGTCCACGCTGGTATCCCCCACCCCTCAAAACTCCACCTTAAGCTCCTCTTACACTCTGCCACACGTTTTGCCTCCCTCCCTCCCTCCCTCCCATGGGCGCATGAGCCAACCCTGGCACGCAGCAACAGCACCCACTCTCGGGCTTTTAGGGTTGGCATTTTCACACGCGGGGAGACCCGCAGACGCGCGCCCAGAAAATCTCACCCGCACGTACCCGGGCACATTTGTTGTACACAGACGCAAATGCAAGCAGTCCCGGAAAGATAAAGACGAAGGAGCGCACGCTCGTGGAGACGGCAGGCGCTCGCTGTTTCTAAAGTGCGCTTCTCTCGTCCGCGCCCGCAAACTCTTCAGGTCTAGACAACTAGAGGTTGGAAAGGAATCGCCGCCACGACTAGCCATCTCTCTCTCTCTCTCTCTCTCTCTCTCTCTCTCTCACACACACACACACACACACACACACCACACACGCGCGGCCAAGCGAGCGCACGGATTCATGTGCGCGCCCTAGCTTCAGGAGGGCTCGTCCTACGGAGTAGCACACGCATATGCGCCTTTTGCGCGAATACAAGGCGCCTCATTGTGGTTAGGAAAAGATTTAGAAATCTGGCAGGTTCAAGGGAGACTCCTACGTGCTATGCTAAAAGTTTATTCTAACCCCTTCCGCACTCTAAAGGAATGCGCTTCCTAGTCGGTGTTTTCCTCCAAGCACTCAGGAGCAGTCCGGGTGGAGAAAATACCTTTTTTGGGGGAATTGGGATGCAGATATTAAGAGTTCTCTCTATATTAGATAGATAGATAGATAGATAGATAGATAGATAGATAGATAACCGCATAGCGGTGTGCCTTGCCGCTGCGTGCAACAGGCGTTGAACGCCAAGGTTAGCCAGAGCACCTGCTGCTGTCCTGCGCTACAATAGCCTAGAGAGAAAACGGGGCGCTTTGGCGCAGGTGTTGATTCTTCCCTGTATTTGGTGAGAATATTGCGATTGTGATTCACCCCTCTTCCTCTCTTTTCCTCCAGGATCACCTTCTCCAAGCGACCCAGATTATGGGCTTCCTCCTTTGGCTGGGCATTCTCTCTCCTGGACTGACGAGAAACAGCTGAAGGAACAAAACATTATTAGGACTGCTAAAGTGTGGACCCCTGAAGACCCTAGGAAATTAAACAGCAAGCCTTCCCTAAACAACATAGAAAATGAACCCCCCTTTGACTTTGTAGCATGAAATGTGAAAGTTACTGGCTTGTAAATATCAATAATCTTTATTACCAGTGTACATTTGTACTTAAAGGCGTATATTTTTCAAAGGTACTTTACAGAAAGGTATTCTAATGGCAATCAACTTTTTTTTATTTATCTATTTATTACTGTTTAGAGTTACAGGAATAGAACTGTCCTTTTGAATGTATAATTTATATAATTTATGCTAATTTAAAAATATGCAATGATTTTGAGATTTATCCACCAGCACCTTTTGGGCACAATTCTTTGTTGAAAAAAGAAACATAGATCCCAGAAAATGTGAACATAATTTATTATGATTTGTCGAATATGCCAGTTATATTTTATTATTAATAAACTTTGATTAAATCTGGAGGTGATTTTATTTGGAGAGGTGTGTGCATGAATGGGTGGTATATATGCGTATGAGGGCATCAGTGTTCAGCTATAACTTTAAACTGGACAAAACTACCTTGATCCCAAGAGAAGTTGCTTTGAGATGGGAATTGGTCTGTACCTATGCATTTAGCAATAGGAGACTTATCCTGCATTTACTATCAGCAGTTTTCTGGCCACATCTATGATGCAAAATCCTAATCCCAGTTTATTCTAGAGTAGAGTGACTCATCTGGATAGGATTACACTCGTGTTGCAACCTTTCCTGGCAAAAGCTTCACCTACAACATTTCCATGGGTCTGGCTCTCCCTCTGACACACAAAGAAGTGAATGTTGAACTCAAAAAAAGTTTGGAGACATATACAGACCATGGAGAGAATGGGTAACATTAATTTTAGTGTTTCAGTCTTACATTTTTATTCTCTACCATGATACTTTTTCCTTTAGATTTGTTTTCTTATGACAGCAGAAAGTCCTAGTTATAATTTTTAATGAGTTTTGCAGAACCATTAATTTCAAATGAGTTCATAAACGGCCTTGGCCAGGTGAGATGAGAAATATCTCTTGGGACCGATATAGATGCATATATGTATAAAAAGCTCTATGATGGGGAATGAGGATCTTCAGCACCCTTAACAAACTACAGTTCTCAGGATTCTATTACTTTTTAAAGTGGCATGATACTGCTTTAAATATATAGTGCGGATGGGGCCTCTATATATTGGATGCTATTTTGGACAAAGAGCACTAGGAAGAAGTGAGATAAAAAGCACTAATAGGGCATGGTGAGTAAGGTTGGCCACTGTGAGAACAGGATTCTGACCTGGATGGGTCACTGGCCAGATCCAGTGGCTCTTCTTAGAATCATAGAATCATAGAGTTAGAAGGGACCCTGAGGATCATCTAGTTCAACCCCCTGCAATGCAGGAATATGCCGTTGCCCCATATGGGGGTCGAACTTGCAGCCTTTGTATTATCAGCAGCACTTATGTTCTTAACAATAAAGGCAAAGGTTTGAATCTGTAGATAAGTAAGTAAGGCTGTACTGCAAATTAAAATCCCTTCCCATCTATGAGACTGAAAGCAAGGAAAGACACGGACCTCTTGAAGAGTATAGAGGATGCAGAACCTTTCTAGCTGTGTCAGCGGCAATGGGGAGGATGCATTCAAATCCATTTTTTTCACAATACTGATGGGTATTGATTTTTTTAAAAAAAGTTCTTATTGCAAGAGATTATTCCTTTTGTGGGGGATCATTTCCTTCTAAAAATTAACTGTCCTTTGAAAGGGCATGTTAATTAAGGAATACCTTCATTAAGATTCTGTACTATGCACATCTTTGATTAATCAATTAAAATGCACCAATTTTCAAAAGTAGTTTTGATTTAAGCCCATCATCATTATTAGCAATAATAATCCTTGCACAGTTTACTTTCAGCCTCAGTTTTTCATCTATAAAATGGGGATAAACGTGATTTAACGCCAGATGGAGGCGAGATTAGTGTGCATCTTAAAATACCGAAAACACGATTCAGAGCAATGAACATCAACCGACGGGAAATAACGCTAAATAAGCATCTTACCCCAACCCGCCTCCCACCCAAGCAGCAGGGCAGCGTATGCAGAGATGGAGGAAGAGATGGGATGCAAACCTCTTGCCCGGAGAAGCAACTTCAGGGCATAACGTTCTCAGGTCTTCCTTGGAGGTTCCTAAGCAGAGGTTGGACAGCTGCTTTAACTGAGATTCCTGCATTGCAGGGGGTTGGACTAAATGACCTTCGGGATCCCTTCCAGCTCTGCCATTCTATGATTCTGTGAAAACGGGAAATGATGGTGTTGCCCTGGCCAGGAAGAAGTGGCTTGTTTGACAAGAAGCCCTGTGTTGAGCGGCAGCCCTCAAACACCTTAAAAGGTCTTTTTTATTATTTATTGGAGAAGAAATACAAAAAGAAAAGAGGATCGGAGCCCAGGAGATGTTAGACCAGGGCAGCCCCTCTCTCTGCACCTGTAGGAGTGGGACCTTGGCGCGGAGGGAGTTAATGTGTGCCTGGGGTGTGTGTGTGGGGGGGGGGGGGAGAGAGAGAGAGAGAGAGACTTCTGGCCGCGCTGGGCTGCTGCTGCCCCGGCCGCAGGTGCTGATTTTCCCGTGGTACCCGCCGCTTGCGAGGCCTGGCGGGCCGGGTGGGTGGGCAGGATGGATCCCCCCGGGGAGAAGATCCCAGATGCCCAGCCCAGGCCTGCAGCTTGAGCCGGGAGCCTTTGCGAGCTGCCCCGGGCTGCGCTGCTCAGCCGAGCGGATGGGAACCGCGCGGAGTCCCGGGTGGATAATCGCGCCCCCCCCCCCCGCCACTCCGGTAACTTGGGGTTAGGGGGAGCAAGATGATCGTCTGGCCTAATTGCATTAACCTAGATAGGCCAGCCTCGTGGATCCCTTCCAAGAGCAGTTACCCCCCGCGAGCCCTACTGGGCCACATCAGATGGGGCCAAAGCCCCCTCCCCACGCAGTCTGCTCCCCCCATCCCGCAATCCGTGCAAAAGGAGAAGAGGAAAAAACGAGGACAAGCTGGAGAAATGCAACGAGGCTCTTGCAGCGCGGGCGAGAGAAGGAGGGCGGCAAGCAGCCCAAGTTCTAATTCGATTTTGCCCTGTATTAGGTCCTCATTAAACACAGAAAGTCGCCTTGGCACAAACGCTTCCAGGAGGCATGTAATCGCATTACACTCATTAGAAAGTCAAATGGTCGTCGGACTGCAGCATAGTCGTGGATCTAAGTTAGGGAAGGGCCGGTCCCGTTGGCTGTGTGTGTGTGTGTGTGTGTGTGTGTGTGTGTGTACTCGATTGGACGTGCTGCTGTGGCACTGCACAATTCAAACACTACGCGCATTGTTAAGGGGCACCTTTTTTTCGGCCGTGCCACTTGTGTGTGTGGTTTTTGTCATTCAATGCCTCATCACCCTCCTTTAGTATGGTGCAGATCAAGCGGAAGAGCCGGCCTGCGCGGGGAAAACACCAGGGTTTCTATCTTGTCAGTCTCCCGTCTTGACTTGGCAAGTCCCTTTAAAAGGCCGGCTTCAAAGAGGCTGACAGGTTCTTGGGCGTTCGCTCATAAATCCATTCAGCCCAGTTGCAGCAATTTTGCTATTATTATTATTATTATTATTATTATTATTATTATTGCATAACTTCCATTTCAGACCCTGTCTGCTCCCCAAATAACCCCTCCCACAAGCCCTGCTGGCTTGGAAGTTGCAGCAGAAAACTATCAAGATATGGAAGAGCCGTAGCAGTGGGTGGTTGGGGGGGGGGGCCGTGGAAAATATTGCTTGGCACTGGAAGGAACCAGCGTGTGGGCTCGCATGACTGACAGCAATTCAAGCCTTTGAAATCAGCCTCCCCTCTTCGCCCCCCCCAAACAATAACAATATTCATAGATGTGCCCCCTCCCCTTGGGTTGGTGGGTTTGTATTCAAATAAATTATGCATTCACACTCTCTCTCACACACACACCGCTCAGCTGCCTGATCGGAAGTAAGCAGCATTTATTTATCGTTGCTGAAGCAGGGTGGGTGGAGAGAAAACCGAACCAGCTTTCAAAATAATCCAGTTGCAGGTTTTCCAGCAAGATTATTGTGATCTGGTTGACCACACGATACCTGATCTACAACTAGAAATAGTCCTTTCAAAGTTGCCTGCCAGTCAAATGGGGGGGGGGGTTGATGATGGGAATTATGAAAACGATGCTGGTCATTATGTTGCCTATGAAAAACCCAGACCAAACCCTGACTGCTCCGGGACTGGCCTCAGGGTGGCCTTTGCACGCCCCTCCCCTCCCCAGTGTGCAAAGGCGCAGCCTCGGGTTATTTATTTATTTTGTTATTTCTAAATACCCAAAGCAGCCACAAAAGCTGCAGGCTTTTTTTTTTTTTTTTAAGTTAGCTCCTGAACTTTTCCTGCTTCTTGTCAGCCAAGTTGTCCTCGCCCTTGAGGCCAACAGCATTCGTGATGCCCCTTAAATCCCACTGAAAAGGCCATTTCGTCGTACACAAAGCAGGCGCAGAGAGACCATTAAAAACCTCGAAGCATCAATCTCTTTGGGGAAAAGGTATGGGAAAGGAAGTGTCTCTCCTCCTGCAAGCAAAGGCAGGGTTGCAGGGAGACTTGAGAACCTGCTCCCTTGGGATTCCCAGGCCTTCTAATCCGCCAATATTAGGATTAAGGCCCCTATAATATATGGGGTGTGAAACCTCGGCTAGGCATGAACTCATCCCATTTTCATTAAGGTCTCTTTTGCAGTGGCACCGAGGACCAGCTGCCAGGATGAACAAACACCAGTTGAGTGTCCCTGGTAAATCTCACTCCTCTCCTCCTCCTCCCCCTTTTTTTTATCCCTCTTTCTTTCCACCCCCACCCCCTTTCTCCCCCTCCCCAAGGCCTGTGGGAATGGGCCCGCGCTCATTCCACAACAAATTGCATTTTCGAGATCTGGAAGCCTTAGGAGGCAGCGATTCCCACGACGGGATGTGAGGTCTGGCCAACAGGTGTTCGGATTTGGCCGAGGGAGATAGGAAAGGAGGCTGGGGAAGGGAGAAAGCTTTGCTGCCAGGAGAACAGGCTGCCCGGGCGCCTCTTGCCTTTTACATGGCGTGGAAGCCGCAGACAATCGAAATGATATCTTTATTGCTAGGTTCATGTCCTGGGCTATAACATATCAATCCCTGTCGGGTTTCCCTCGGATGCACCTGGTATTTCAAACTTGTTCTTTTTGTGTTTTTCTGGGTGCTGAGCTGCAGCTGCCTAAAACAAGCAAAGGGAGAGAGAGGTCCTTACAATGTCTCCAAGGCGTGTTGGCATGGTTTGCTTGTCTTTAATGTACCATTAAGCATTGTCTTGACACAATATGGGAACTGTAAAGCATGGCATGTGTTATAATAAAACACATTTTCAATGATGCACTTGCAGTGGGAGCTGAGATGCTAGCAAACAAACAGGCCCAGAGTCTTGCTTCTTTTTTCCCTTTTTTTGTCTGCCTTTGCTCAGCCTTCAACGGGCAATTAAACTTAAGACCACTACTTTCCCCCCTCCTTGATCAGCCAATTACATTTTATGTCTCCTAATTTTTCACACAGAAAAAAAAGTCTCCGTGCTGGCCTCTAAAGACATTGATTTTCTTGCTATCACCTGGCGTTCAGACCTTAGTTCCATTTATCAAGAAGGGGAACGTCAGGCGTTGCATAAAGTGACTCTGTTACCATACGGCTCTCACCATCCTGGCCTATTGTTTTCCCTTGTTAATAACTCATTACCAGGATTTAACAAATCCACCATTACATATGTTTTGTGTCTCCATATTTTGATCCGTACGATTAAGCAGATGTTACGATTGAAAATTGAAAAGTCCAAGGCTACTCTAGGCTGAAAGAAAGAGGGCAGACTCAAACAACGAGCTAACAATGAGATTCAGAAGATCTTCAGAAAAACATTTACGACCAATAAACAGACTCCAACCTGCTCCATTTCAACCATTGTGTGCCTGGGGGGAATAATTAAGTTTAATAGGGAATAGGTCTGCGGGGTTTTCAATGCCAAGATCACAGGTGCGGGGTGGCACGCTGAATGATTCGCCTGATTTTTGCCAAGCTCAAGGGCCCTTCTCCGGGACTTGCGAGCAGGGGGAAAACATTGTCATTTCTTTTAATTCGCAGCATTACTTTTAAGGCGAACAAAGGGGCGGGGGGAGGGGGCGCCTGAGTGGCTGGCGCGGCGAATGAGGCGCGCGCGGCTGCACAAGAGAGCAGCCTCCTCAGCCGAGCGCGCCGCCAGATTGGTGCGCAGGGGCCTCGGTGGGCCTCCTAAAAGCCTCGCTCCTCACCCCCCCGAGCGCCCCCCCGGCCCCACTTCGCCCCCAGCAGGAGCCGGGGAGCCTCCGGAGGCCTCCGCCCAGCTCTCTGGCGCCTCACGTTCGTCGCTCGAGGGCCAGGCGCCTTTCTGGGCAGCTTGGCCAAACTTTCCCCAAACTGTGGAGCGAGCGCCTGGGGAGGGTCCCCGGCTGGAGACGCGCATGCGCCCCTCTTCTCCCCTCAGTGCCTGTGGCTCCGGGGAGCAGGCGAGAGGCCCGCTCGCTGCACCCCAGAGAGCAGAGGACCCCCTGCCGCAGAGCCAGCCCCCTTCCTTTTGCCCACGAGGCCCCGGGAGACGGCAAAGAGACCTCCAACAAGAGGTGTCCGCCTGCCCTGGCCTCGTTGCGCATGGAGGTCTCCAAGAGGGACCCCCAGCAAGGCGAGGCGGTCTGAGGCGCGGGCTCGCGAGCAGGAGGCGGCTTGGTGGCTGCGGACACCCTGAGGGGAAGGCGAAGGGGCGAGCGTCGCCTCGGGCCCGCCACCCGCCCTCCAAGCGCCTGTCAGAGGGAGAAGAACCGGGCTCCCCTGACAGGAACTGTGTCGCTGGCGCTCGCTGCCAGCTCCGCGCCCACTCCTGCCTCCAGGCCGCTCGTCTCGCGGGCCAGAGGCGCCCAGGCAAAGGGTGCCTCGTCCCTGACCTCGGCCCGCACCCCGGAGCCCCGTTGGGGTTCTCTGAACCGCCCGGCTCATTCGCTCATCGCGCCGGCAGCTCCTTTCCCCTCCCCTTGCCGCGCACCTGCTCTGAGGGAACTTGTTGCGCGGAACGCCTGTCACGCTGCCAGCGAGCTGCTGTCCCGCGCAAAGCTTCCCTGAGGCAGCCTGGGCTTGCCAGCCCCGGGCGAAGGCACACCTCCGCCCCCCTTTTCTGGGGAATGGCCTTTTGGGGAGCAGTTTCCCCCTCTCCTTAAGGCAGGTGGGTTGCTCTTGTCGCCTTGGGCGCAACGGCGCCTTGACGGGCCTCCAGTGCCTAGCGAGGCCTATGCCGAAAGCGTTGCTTTCGAGGAGGGTAAATGGGGACGCGGGAAGGATGCGGGCGGCCGGGGGGAAGAACCCGGAGTCTGTGGGGGCAAGAGGCTGGTCGCGGGAGGCACTCAAAGCAGCCTCCATTCCCCATGACTGGAAACCCCGTCAGGACTCCTTCTCTTTCCAAGCTCCTCATTTTGCTCTAGACCGAAGTTGGGAAAGAGAGTGGCCCCACTGGCAGGACATTACATTCCTTTCCAATTAAAGCGATCGCTTATGGGGAGCTTGAGCCTTTCTCAGCCCCGACGGAATCTGAAAAGCCCCTGGAGGGTTGCTGAGTGTTTTTCTTTTTTTGAGGTGCAGAAGCGAGGAAGGGAGAAGGGAGTGAAAGGTGATGCCGTTTGTGGCGCTGGCGAAGAGCTGGAGCGAAGCGAAGAGCCGAGAGTGCAAGGAGCGCGCGGGGGGAAGCGGGAGAGCGCCTGCCCGGGCAGCAGCCTTCGCGATTTGCAGCTCGCGCTTTGGCTAAAGGGCACTTCCGTTAGCAACAGGCCGTTTCCACGTCGGTGCAAAGTTATTTGGGACTTTGTCAAACTTCGCTTTGTGGGAAGGCAGCTCCTTTGGCTAGGCGCTCAATGGGCACCCACCCGAAGCTGAGAAAGCGCCCCCCTTCTTCCTTCCCTCCCAGCGCTTTCAAGAAAAACTTGAATAGTTGTTGTCAAAAGTGGAGAAGGCAAAAAAAGGGGAGTTCCAAAGAAGAAGAAAAAAGCCCCTTGAAAAGTCTTGGAAATGGGTAGATTTTGCAGGTGTGTAGAATGAAGTTAACAACCATGCACAGTGTGGGCTCCCCCAGTGCGGAGAGTGTGACAGGGACAGCTGGCTCCGTTTTCCCTGTGAAATCCCCCCCTTGGTGGACCATACACAACGACAGTGACCTTTCTGCAGGGGGAACCAGAGCCGGCCCTTTGACTGAATTAGTCACAAAGACGTCTTGCTATGACTTTTGTTCCTAGCCAAAGCCAAGAAATATTGCGTTTAATATGAGAAGGATTGTCTCCAGCTTTCTCGTGCTCCTCCAAGAAATATGACCGCTCTGCTTTCAAGGGAGCTCGTTTCTCTTCCCTTGAGCGCCTCTCGGCTCTTGCTCCCCCCTCGCCCCTTTCCCTCCCCAAGACCTGCGGACGAGGAGGCGCACTTTTTCCAGCGTGCCTCCTTCTTGCAAAGAGGAGCGCTCCGTCTGGGTGTGCAGCGGCGAATTTATCAATCTTTTCATGATCTGACAATACTTGGAAATACATCATTGTCACTGGGGGTGGCTTGATAGATTAGCTGGAGGCGCGGAGCCCTTTTCCAAGGTCAAGTTGAAGATTCTTATTTGCTGTTGCGCTGAAGTTTGTGAGAGCGCCGAACAATGCCAGCCTGTTAACTTGCCTCTTGTTTTGGAGAGGAATCTCATCCTCTTCCCCTCCAAAAGCCTTTTCTTACTGATGTCTCTTATGGGCTGGGGGGGAGGGAAGAGCGATTAAAAAAAGAAATGCTCCCCTCTCGGTCTCCAGTAAAAGTTTACAACCAGTTAAGAGGGGACGTCTGAAATTAAGGAAGATGGAAAGAGGCGAAGGGCGTTCTCTGAGTGTCCCAAGACACTTTCTCCCCCTAAAGCAAGGTGCCAATGTTTTATCTTTCGCTTTGCAGGGCAAGGCACAAGCATCGCCTTCCCTCCTAGGTGCCTGGGGGCGATTTCTTTTTACGAGTTCGGTTCCCAAAAGCTTTGTTAGTGGCAGGACAGCGCTGGATGGCAACTGTTGCCAAAAGCTTCATTTTTTTTTTTTACTAGCCTTGAACCTGTTGTCTAACGGACTCTTTGAACTTCTCTTTGCTGGGCTAAACGTTTTCTTTGCCTCTCTTTGCAGACTTCTTCAGCGTTAGTGTGGATTGCGCAGACAGTTCCTTCTCCCTCTCTCCCTCCCTTCTCTCTCTGAGATGATTGATACTTGTTATTCAACCCAACTTTTATTTACCTTGCAAAAAAAAAAAATGTTCGGGGGACCCAATGTGATAAATTACAGATATGCAAATCACATTGAATGGTCTTGTAAGTGTGTCTCGCTGGAGCTGAATAAGACCTTGCAAGCCGGTCTGTGCGCACTCAGGACCCCAGGGAGCTGATCAAAGCACCCATTCTCTTTCATCCCCAGTATTCTCCTCCAAACTATTTCGATACAATATGTTTCCATGATGCCCTTAATAGGCTAGGGACACAGAACTCATTACAACCTAGCTAGTTCTGCCGACCCCTTTGTTCGGAGGCAGAAAGTTAAAGAGGAGAAAAAGGAGTGGGGAAGGGGGGAAGGAAAGAGAAGCTCTGCCAGTTGCCAGCTTTCTGAAATGCTAAAGCATGCGTCATTTTTCACTGGGTCTCGTCTTGATATCCTCAAAAGAGAATCTATGAAACCGGCTTGGCCTTTTCTGGCATTAATTACACTGCTGTCCAGGCGACCTGTTTTTCCTATTATATGCATTTCTCAGCAGGGTTTTTTCTTTTTCTTTTTGCAAGACTTTTTTTTTTGCAGCTGCCAGTTAAATTATGAATGCATTTTTATCAGTATGGGAAAAATAAGAGTGAATGTTGCCTATTCTCATTGTGCACTCTTCAATTTTAAGGAGTTTTGTGGTGGTGGTTCCATATTTAGGGGGAAATGGAAATATGTGATCCAGTTTAACAATCCATATTTTGGTGTGTGGTTTTTAACAAGGAAGAATCCTGCTTCATTTTATAGTTCATTTCTCAGAGTGATTTGTTTTTAGTGTAGGTTAGCTGGATGCAACATATTGATTTCTCTAACCATGTACCAGCGAAACTCAAAAGCCTTGCTAAAAGCCTACAGCAAAGGGATCGCGTGGGTGAGTGGCTGCGTCCATCTGTAGACTCTCACACTTTGGACGCAGTTTCCAAGCCTTCTCTTGAGGAAATGGGCTAAGTAGGGATGCCTTGAAAGTAAGGTCAAGTGTATACATGACTTCAGGGGATTACTTGCACGTGTGGAACAGCCGTCACAAAAAGTCAACACGCCTAAGAGCTAGCTCTTATCAGCTGACACCGCTTCAAACGCAATGCTTTCCAACAGAGGGCGTTCACGCAAATACCCACATTGATTCATACGGTGCTGAGGGACGTGTACATGCATGTGTGAATCAGTCCCGGCGCTTAGTTAAAGTCGGTGGGACTTATCAAAGGACGAGGTTTTATCTTAGAAGGACGCGGTTATGCACGCCCTAAGTACAATTCAAGGCTTCGGACTCTTGATGCTATCAGTACTCACAACCGCATGCAATCCCTAGCCACATTTTACAAAGGAGGAAAACGACGGAGAAAGAGTGACCTGCCCTAGTCTGCAAACGAGCTGAGGTTTGCGTTCATTTCCGCGTCCAACCCTCTAGCTATCCATTTCTCAGACTGTAACCCATTTGGTCTGGAGTCCCCCCCCCCCCTTGGAATAACATTAGGCAAAGTCGCTTATTTGGGCAGCTTTTGCTGCTGGTGTCTCTCAAAGCAAAACCCCCCAGCTCTATTTCTCGGGTAGGTATTGCGACTAGAGCGTTTGTTTTCTGGGGTTGATTGGTTGGTGGAAAAATGGCTGGCAGCCAGTTCTGGGAAAGATTCCAGCCCTGACTCCGATTAACCCTCTCTGGTGAAACTCTGCTGGAAACCAACTCACCAGCCATTGCCATTAATCTACTTACTAATTAAGCCAATTCATTTCTAAAGGAGGGAAAAAATTCCTTTCTTTGGCCCAAGTGATGGGAGGAAATTTGAAAGAAGCGCCAAACTGTGTAACTGTAATTCAGCCAAGGGACTGCTAAAACAAGCTTGTTGATATATAGCAGGAGGCTGAAACCAAGTTTCTAGGGCAACAATCCTTTGGAAGCGCCTGTGGCACACACAGCAAAAGGAGCTGATGCCTGAAGAATGGCAAGGGCTGCTGCAGAGGGGCTATTGTGTCGGTCGGGCGTGGGGGAGAAGCACTTCCCTCCTCACCAAACCACAAGGGGGTCTCCAATCAATCCACCACCATCCAGGCTCAGGGTTCATTATTAGGGGGTCCTCAGTGGAGGATTTGGAGCTTGGAGTCCCAACAATCCAAAAAGGTGAAAATTGTTAACATTGTGCAACTGGATTTGAATGTAGATGGTTGAGGTCAGTGGTGGTCAAATGGGCCCTCTCGATCCCTCTGATTGGGCTCTTGGGATTATCCCTGCACCACGTCCCTTTCCCCAAGCCACACCCATCACCGTCCCTGTTGCAGGGCTTTTACCTGGCTGGAACGAGTCCTTAAACCTTCACAATGCCTCTTTTAATGTGGGTGGAATGTCACCTATTAGGCAAAATAAGCATCACATTCATTGTTCTAACCACCTTTACCTTTGGCACTCAGAAGGTTGGCTTAGGGGATGGAGGAAGTCATTTCTTAAAAGAGCGCAGTACCTCCCGTTTCACCTGGTGGTTCTTGTTGGCATCCCGTTTGTGTGTGAAGGATGGTTGGTTGTGCTTGAGGGGCAGTAAAAAGCTCCTTACTCACCTGAACTGTGGGATGTGATCCATGAGAAGAAGTCAAGTACAACGTTCCTTGTAATGCTAGAGAAGACATGTGAGGGAATGTTTGGTCCAGCCAGTCAAAACTTCCTGTTCCTCCTGGCTGGAACATCCTTCCTTTTGCATGTAATAGGAGGTGGGCGTGACTTAACCTGTCCAGGTAAAGAAAGGATGAGTCATCCAGCACACTTCCCCCTTTTTGACTTCCTTCTTCCTTTGAACAGCTTTTAGCTAGGACTGCTCTGCTAGCTCTCAGCTAGCAGAAGCACTGGGATTATTCCCCCATATGGGGTAGATCCGCATGTACATATTTGTAACTAAGTCTGCTTTCAGGAATCCAACTGTGAACTGATGTGAGTAAACTTCTTTTATTGACTTTGAAAAAGATTGTGCGTCTTTATTCTTTTAAGAGGGATTTAAGGGAACTTGCCAGGAATGTACAATTCAATCTGAGACAGACTGAACTGTACAATAGTGAGAGGCTCACACGAGCCTGCAACCAGCTGTCTGCTGTGCATGTAAAAAGGGGGATGTAACTATGCTAAGTACAGTAAATGAACTTGCTAGCGCAAGTTAGGAAGGATATTAATAAACAATATATCCTCTCCTGCCACCCTGAACATTCCCACATGAACCTCACGGGCTCATGGTAAATATATTTGCATTAGGAAGAAGATTCCTGGCTACGTAAGCCTTGATGCAACTTGAGTGAAGATAAAATGGCATCTGTATGTTATTATTTCAAAATAAAGTAAAAACAAAACCAGACATGCTTTCCGCATTTGCCAAAGCAATGTACAAGGCTAAAAACAGTAAGAGGTATTAGGAAGAAATAAGGATGGTAGCTTCCTGGCTGGGCACATGGAATTGCTGGTACCTCCAGGTTGAGCTGGGAAAGGCTTCTACCTAAGTCCCCGGAGAACTGCTGCTAGTCAGTGTGTGGATAATGTGATAGAAAGGCTAATGGTCTGGTTCAGCGTCTATGTAAACTGGTTCAGTTTCCCATGTTTGTAATAATTAAAGAAACCTTTGATTCTGAACAGGCTGCCATTAAAAGGTTACCAACATTACCATAAAATTTTAACTACAGTGGACGATCGGGTTGTGAACGTGATCTGTGCGGGAGGTACGTTTGCAACCCACAGCGTTCGCAACCCGCAGCGCCGCATCTGCGCATGCATGGGTCATGATCTGGCATTCTGCGCATGCGCAAAGCGCGATGTAGCACTTCTGCACATGCGCGAGCAGCAAAACCTGGAAGTAACCCATTCCGGTACTTCCAGGTTCGGCGCGGTGCTCAACCCAAAGACGCGCAACCTGAAGTGTCTATAACCCGAGGTATGGCTGTAATCTAATCCCAAAATACATGATGATATGTCCACATGTGAAAGAGAATGAAGATGAGGCCTGGTTCACGCAATCATGCCATTCATCTGGTGTGTGATGGCTCTTTAGATGTGTGAATGTGGCATCAAAGACAGCCACACCACAGAGAGAATTTTCAAGTCACTTTTCAATTGAGTTGTTTCACATATTTGGTTGCCAGGCCTCATTGAAGGAATTTGTGCGGCAAAAAAATAATGTGAATGACCCAACCTTGGGATTATACTTAAACATACAATGTAGGGGAGAAAATTAATTTCATTTCCTGCAAAATAAAACCCCACCATCCTAGTTTATTAAAGAAAACATATTCTAATAAGATTGCAGAATGATGATATGGGATTTGGTTTTACTCCTTGCCAAAACTGGATTTGCAGCCTTCAGGCTGAATTTAAGGACCAACTTCTAGTTACATTTTAACTGGAAGCAGTTGCAGTGTAATGTAAAGGCCCAGAAAGATGTGCCTTAAGTTAACTCTTTATTTAAGGCTGTTTGTTCTTTAAGGCAGAAAAAAGTAACCCTAAGCCAACTCTCTGGACAAACTTGCACACAAAGTGTGTGCAGTAGAAACTATTCAGCTTGGCAGGACTCCATTACTCAGGAGAGATGGTTTCCTGTGCACCCCATGGGATTGGTAGGAGAAGTGAAAGCATTCACTGGACAGGGCAGCTGTGCAGGACATCCTCTGCATGTGACCAGATGTTGACTCTTGCTTTCTCTCTTGCCTTTTCTTCCCACAGGTGGCTCTTACCCCAGCTATCAGCGTATAGATGAATGGGGTGAAGGCAATTGCTCAAACTCTTCCTCATCCGCTGACTCTGAAGCTGAGAAGAGGAAGAGAGAGAACACAGATAGCTTGAAACTGCACCTTGGAATTCAATGCAATGCTGTATTCCATACAGGTCAATTTGGAGGGGGTTACAAACAGCTATTTCCCACTGTTGGAAGACTATGATAAAAACAGCATTTGGCCTTCCCAGAGCCTTGTTCATTGGACTGATGAGCCCTTCTAAACCAAATCAGTCTGCTGCAGAAAGGATTGCTGCACCCTGAAGGGTAAGGCTTGCAAGCCACTGCATCACCTACCTGGAGGTAAGCACCACTGAGGAAAGCAGGACTTGTTTCTGAATAGACACGTGTAGGATTACACTGCATATAAGTTTTAGTGTGGACCAGAGTCTACATCAGATTCAAGGAGAGGATACTACTTCATGCATCTGTTGATGTGGGCTCTGGAACACATCCCACATTTGATAAAGTCTACCTGAAGAGCACGTCCCACATCTGATAACGTCTACACAACCTTCTGCCACCATAACAAATTGTGGGATGTAATCCACTGGGAGCAATCAAATACAACATTCCTTGTTTTGCTAGAGTGGACATGCAAGGGAATGTTTGGTCCAGCCAGTTGAAACTTCCTGTTCTTCTTGGCCTGGAGCATCCTTCCTTGCATGTGACTAGTAGGTGGGCATGACCTTTCCAGACCTGGTAAAAGGCCAAGTCATGCTGCTACTTTCCTCTCTTTTCGACCTTCCTGTTCGTCCTGCCTGCTTCCTGCATCACCTGGACTGTACTGCAGGCTGCCACAGCAGTTCCCCAGGTCATCTTCCATATGGGGTTAACCTGTTTGTACATGTTTGTAACTTTAAGCCTTAAGCCTGCCTTCAGGAGTGAGTAAAACTCCTTTTTGTTACTTATGAATAAGACTGTGGTTTCTTTATTATTTTAGGAGGGATTCAAAAGGGGTCTTACCAGGAATATTAGAACATACAAGCCAGATTGAATTGCTTATTGTCTTAAGAAACTCACACGAGTTTGCAACCAGCTTTCTTCTGCGTAAGAAGGGGAATGCACTCCACTAAGTGAAGAAACTTGCTAGCGTGAGTTAGGAAGGATATTAATAAACAATATATCCTCTCCTGCCACCCAGAAGTGGAGCATATGCCCGCGCTGCCCAGGGTGGGCATGCTCCCAAGGGGGGCATGGCACAGAGGGTGCCCTCCCAAGTGTGGGATAGCCGCTCGGATGTCTGAAGGGGTGTGTGCGCCCTGCAGCCAGGGACGGAGGAAGCCCCTCACGGGGGTGGAGCAAGCCGCCCATGGTGGACATTTGGCGCACTGCCCGCCTGCGATTCCCAAGCCTCCCCCAAGCTGTCAAAATGAAGGGGGAAGGGGGGAATGCCACTGGCAAAGTGGTGCAGCTCCCCCCTTACCCCGACACCTCAGGGTAGGCTTGGGAGTCATGGGCAGGTGGGGGGGGCGCACCAAATGTCACTCCCCTCAGTGAGGACACTTGCGTACCGCCCCCACCGCCCCCCTTCCTATGTCCCTGCTGCCACCTTCAACAATCCCACACAAATCTATTAGCTTTTAGTGTGCCACAAAACACTATTGTTTTTTTAAAAAACAGTAGCACCTACTACATAGACCAGGGGTGCTGCGGGCAACACTGGCCTCTGTCCCTCTTTCCTTCCCTCTCTCCTCTGATGCCTTCTTGCGTCTCTGCCTCCCAAAGGCTTGCACAGCTGTTTGTTGCAGCAACACTGGTTATAAGCTCCACAGGCGAATGGTGCCTCTGGGGCTGGTCAGGGGGTGCTGGTTGCCAGGAGCTGAGGCAGCCTCAGTAAGAAAGCAAGCAAGCAAGCAAGGTAGCCCAGTCAGCCTGTCTGCCAGCCCTTGCTGTTGGGAATGGACAGACAAGTCCCAGGCCCCTTTGGGTCAGTGTGAAGAGACACCTCTCTTTGGGGCGGCAGGGGCGGGAGGAAGGGTAGTTCAGAGACCAGGGGCGGCAGCAGCAGCTGCCCAGAGGACTCCCAAGGGGAGAAGAGAGGAAGCTGAGGGAACACTCCACAAGGGAAAGAGGCTGCCAGCTCTGTAGGCAAGGGGTGACATAACTGGGCTCCTGAGCCCCACAGGGGTGCCGCAGAAAGAATGTAGTTGGTCAAGGGAGCCATGGACTCAAAAAGGTTGAAAACCTCTGACAATAGACCGTCAAAGCAATACACGCACCACCAGATGCTCCCCCACCTGCCACCAGACAGGACATCACCTGCTCATGAGCTAAGACCAGGAAGATTTCATGAGGGGTTTAGCATACCCCAACCTCAACTCTATACTACCTGCCATGTGTAAGCCAGTGCCACAAGGAGACCTGGTAGAACATCAGAGAGATTTCAGGTCTTTCTCTTGAATATTTTGTTGGTATTTTTCTCTTATCTCATTTTGATTGTGCTTCAAGTTCATTTAAAAACACACAAAACAGGCTGGAATCAATGGGCCATCAAAATGGTATAGTATTTTGATGGCGTGGAGATGCTCCATTGGCTTTTAAAGGGGCAAGACTCACTTACATGAACACATCCATAGGATTGGGCTGCACACCTCTAACTGCTCGCTTGCAGTTTCCAGGTGGCTAGCCACCTTAGCCTCTTGCAGCAAGAACAATAAAGGGTTGTGTTAAGTGCTAGTGGTAGTTGTGCACCAGTGGTAGAGCACATGATTTTCATGCAGAAGGTCCCAGGTTCTGCAGATAGGGCGGGGGGGGGGGGGGAGAAGTCTGAAATCCTAGAGAGCCCCTGCCAGCCACTGAGCTAGATGGACAGATGGTCTAAACCCAGTATAAGGCAGCTTCCAATGGAATACAGATAATTCAGGGCTAATAGACACCACATAATGAAAGGCTACTATCCTATGCAGACCTGAAGACAGACCCTGAAACACACTATCTTTAAAGCTGCAATTCTATACACACTTACCTGGGAGTAAGTCCCAGTGAAGTCTGTGGGGCTTACTTCTGAGTAGACATGTATAGGATTGTGCCAACTGTCAACCTGAGCACTAAACACATATGGAAACACATTCTGTTTTAAGCAAGGGGGACTTGCATACAAGGAATTAATTTGTGATGGGAGTGGAAGTGAGGGCTGTTTCACCTGTTCAAACATTCGCACAGGGGAGGGGATTTTGAAAAGTTGTCCTTAAAGTGGAGACAGGCAGAGCTGATTTTTCAAGAGGAACAGCCTGTTGTACAATGTGGTAAAATCAGGGTGGTTATATATTCCTGGCAGAGCCTTTGCCTTGATTAGATTTGCGCAAAAGGCAGAAGTTCAATGGGTACAGCCTTTCCCGTCATGCTGAGATAAAGTTATACTTGTTGAACTTCTGTCACGATGCAGCTGTTCAGAGTAGAGAAAAAGGAAAAAAAGAAAGGTGGCAACTCTATTGTGGATCCAGCTGAAAATTCTCAGGCAGAGGGGAACACTGTAGAAAAGGAGCCAATGCTGTCCTTTCACGTGCCACATTAATTTACATGTTAGTTTTTATTCCAGCTGCTGTGGAAACCTCTCATTGTTCACCCACATGTTGCTGCTTGTGTGGAAAGTGACGTCTTGAGGCTTAGCAGTTAATCAGGTGACGTCACCTATGCACCAGTTAATGAAATACTGCTGTCCTACTTTGAACCTTCCAGAGTTTGGGAAGCAGGTGCCTATGGCGCCTCCGAGGGAATCCCTATAAATAACCAGCCTCAGTCTCTGCTGGGAGGTGAAACAAGTAAGCCTCTCATTCTAGGGCAGGGAAAGGGCAGAAGTTAGCTGTAGCCAACCCATCTGAAACTTGCCTACTTCTGGAACATCTGTAATGTGAGCTCTCCATCCTGGTTCAGGAAAATAACACAGAATTTATAATGTGTGTGCGCGTGTGCGCAATTAAAATATGTATGTATTAAGATAACCTATCTTTTCCAAATAGGGAATAAACCACATGGATATTCTGTGTAATGTACACACACACACACACACACACACACACACACACCCTAAAATGGGATTCCAAACTATTTCAACTGCTGTGCCTCCAGTTATAAATGAAACACTGGTCACAACAATTTGTTCCAGTGCAACAAATGACTTTTTACAAATTGCCTGAATATCTTGAAAAGCTTTTTACAAAAAAGGGAGGGTTGGGAAGAGTATTATTATTTATTAAATTTATATACCTTTCTTCATCCGTAGATCTCAGAGTATGGGGACTGAATAAAGAAAAAATATCAATCTAGATGCTGTTGTAACACACACACATACACCAAATGTATTTAAACAATGATTTTGCATAAACTCTATGTAGGAAGATACGATCATCGCGTCATGCTGGAGAAATCAGTGCCACATGCTATTATCATAAAGAAGGCAGCAATAAAACAAGAAGTTTGCATGAAACATTAGTTTCCAGATACTTGGATGCCAAAATTAAATACAGAATAAAACAAGGGGAGTAAGAGTTAATACAATGGAGGGGGGGAGCCTGTTTCTTCACTTCAAGCCTCTCTTGAGTTTTTCATAGTAAAAATTGGATGCAAATATCCTAAAAAGACTAATGACATTTCACAGGTAATGCAATTTAGAAAGAAACACTTCCATGTTTTCTTTTCCAACAATGTGCATTTTTGTAAACTGCTATAAATTGCAATTCAAAAGCACTGATCTCGCCATCCCCAATCATTTTTTATACTGATCAAATGAATGCAGATACTCCCCTTTGGGAGGGGCGACATGACATTTCACTTGGCAGTTCTAAACAGGTCACGGACCTTTCACAGACCCTAAGGCAGTGGGAGGGAGCGCTTTAGGAAACCGTGTAACCAAATCAAACCAATGGTTACCCCCTTTCAATACCATTGGAATGGTTTGCACAATGCTTATTCACATAGCAGCAGAGGAACTGAAAGGATGGTCATCCAATGGAAATGTCTTTTCCTTTGTTTGAACTTAACAGAGCTCCAAAAAAAATACTAGAAAACAATTATATTTGGGAACAGCAAAACCCGAGGCAAACTCAGTGCATATCTGCAGAGCCAGTACATTAGAGCCCGAGGTGTGCTTAGATGTTTAAAAGTAGCTATGCTGCCAATATGGAATTGTATGTGGACATTTATTGGAGATGTTGCTTTGTTTGAAGCCATAGGCACAAAGACACAACATGGCTGCCCTGGAGATGACCTATTGCTTTCAAGTTGCTTGAACACATCAGAATTTCCATTGTTAAGGTTGATTAATTGAAACTGATAAGTTACCATGAATAAAGATTGTTTTTCTGTTTAATGTGGTGGGCCTGATTTGGTAAATGCTTCATTCATGTAGCCTTGCAGCGCAGCATATGGGCAAGATTCATTCAGTATCGCAAACATACACAATTTATTATGCTTGTATGGTCACAGCCAAAAGGCTTTTCTAGTTTAATGTCAAAGTCTGAATGAAAAATTCCATTTAAAGAGTCACTAGTAATGTTACGTGTGAGGGTTTTGGGGGGTTGGTTTTTTTTTGGTCATTCAGCCTGGCTTTTATCTCTCAGCAAATTCAAATCGCTGTAAATATATATATAAATAGAAAAAACGTTAAAGAGATATGCAGAGGAGAGAGCCAAAGGGACATTGGATGTTTTTTTTCCAGACCAAAGAAACAATTTATCTGAAATGTTTGTAGACACCTATGACAAAGGCACATGTTGTGGGCTGGAGTCACCCTGTGTCACACACTGCTGATAAAGTTATCACTATAATGTTTCAATAAGATACTGTCACTGCAGCTCCAGGATCTGACATTCCTGTGCTGGGATAAAGAGATCAGTTAATGTAATAAATAAGCTCTTTTCAGAAAGAAAAACCAGAAGCCAAAGCTTTATCAGTCTTTCAGTCTCGATGGTACTGGCATGTCCAGAGTGACATGTGCCGTTCTCCAAGTTCCACTACTTTCATTAGAGCCTTTAGCAAGTAAATGATGTTTGATTTTGATTTCATTTTTACTAGGCAATTGGTTACAGTATTGAATGAAAAAAGATTTTTTTTTTAAAGCAGTCCTATTAGTAATTACTGTTCTCAGGTGTTCAGAAAACTTTGACAAATATTTAAGGATTTATTTTGACACAGATTAAATAGAGAAAATTGTTCTGTTTCCTGTTTTTAAAGCATATGTTGAGCTGATATTGTTGGTGAACGGAAACCACAGACAAATGGATTAGGAGGTAGGAGCTGCTGGGGAAAGGAGGAATTTTCACCAAGTCTTTTAAGAGTACGTATCCACTGCCCAGATTCTATCCCTGCTAGGATCACTCCACAATCAGAGTTGTTAGGGTGGCTGTGCAACTTTGATATACCCCTCCCCCAAATACAGAGGTGGCTGGTGCCCATTGGTTCGGGGGGGGGGGCAGAAGATAGGGAGGCCAAAGGTAGGTGGAGCAAGCGCCAATCACAGGTGGAGCCAACTAATTTTAGGTTTGTTCCCATCCTCCTCTCTGCTGAGTCCCCCAAGGACAAGAAGAGGAAGCTGGCAGCCAGGGGTGCCTCCTGGACTGGATGCCAGTAAGAAGACAGACAGGTGGGGGCTGGCAGACTGACCAGTCTCTACTGCCTACATATCCGGTCCATTTATGTCAATGAGCTTAACACAAACTAATGACTGAAAATTCAGACAGAAAGGATGTTAGACAGCAAGTTATATACATGATGTTGCCACTATAAGCAATAGAAAAGGACAAGTGGGAACTGCAACATGATGTTGCAGTGGGGGGGGGAGTCGTTCCTGTGAACGGTTTCCCAGAATGCTTCATTCCATTCTTCCACCCTATGCAGTTTTTTTGTTTTCCTGCCAACAGGCAGTTGGCGTTATGAGCACGCTCTGTCTGAACTGGGCTGTTGTCCCCCCCTCCCACATATGGACTTCCCCCTAAATATTTGTGGGGTTTTTAAATATATAATTCTGCAAATATTGGAGTTCCCCAAGCCCACTCATACTTCCTGCTTGTGTGTGGCTGGTTGCCATTTTGACAGCAAAAGGATAGCGCTTGGAGAATTGAGCCAATGCGTTTGTGCAGATGTAGATAGAGATATATGTCATCATGCAGAATGAGTTGGATCATTCTGTCTCACTCCAACCTTTCGCCACACTCCAGTGTGATCAAGAAACAGAGCACAGAGTTGGAACTATTCAGAAAGGAGTTAGCTTGAATTTTTGGGGGTTACATTCAGTTCAATGGAACACAAATACTGCTAATCAACTTCTGTTTGGTGCAGTGTTGGCCTGACAGCTTACAGCTTACAGATTTCTTTCTGGCCAAATACTATTTTTGGTGTCCCATATAATAAGTATACCTTGTACTTCCACAGATCGAACGGGTTGAGTAGGCAGCTAAGTTCAGCTTTACAATACCTGTTCCACATTTGCTAGGAGTCAACCTTTCAGTGTGGCAGCCGCTATGCTTTGGAATGCCTTGTCTATTACGATTAGGCTGCCACCCTCGCTTTTTTTTAAGATGCCTGCTAAATACTCATTTACCTCAGATACGCTATATGGACATATACTTCAGTTATGCACACTTGTTTCTAACAATTTCTAACTTTAACTTCATTTTATTGATTATTGTTTCATATTGTTTTATGTATACCTCTTAGGTATTTTTTAATTAAGCAGTTTATGCATCTTTCTAAATAGATAAAAATAATTGTTCTTATGGATATTATCAAAACCTTAAGCGATAGCCTAACTTTGGTTAAATCATATATTTCGCCCCCCTCAAGCTAGCAGTGTTGCATTTCTCCCCTTACTGACACCTGCTGAAAACATTCCTTTGAGAAGATCAGTTGGGAATCCATGTGAATGATTTAATACTTTTAAGTTTTATACTTCAAAGGGGTTACAAGAATGACTGAGATATAGATTTCAAATTTATTAGAAACTCCTTGTCATTCCCTTCACTGTGACTGTCTGTTAAGAGTGACCTTCCTCTTAACCCCTTCTTCTTGCGCTGACAAAGTAATTTGAAATAGAAACAAACAGTGTAATCTATCAGGAAAAAAACTGGAGTTGCTTCTGTGCATCAGATATTTCTGTTTGAGCTCTCTCCTACTGACAAGCCACGGAAAGAGTCGCTGTTCCTCAGTGGTTTTATCTTAGGGGTTCGTGTCTTTCTTGCTCATTAAGACTGTCTCTAAAGATTACAGTGCAAATAGTGCCTCTCTACCAGACTGTGAGAAAAGTCTCCTTGAGTACATAAAACAAAACTGAGGTTTCTATCACACAATGAAGAGCTCAGATGCTATCCCATTTTTAACACTGCTCAATTGCATAGAGCAAAGGCCCAGGAAGGAAGAAAAGGAGCTAAGTCTGCAATCCTGTGTACACATTTATTTGGGAGTCAGCACACTGAACACAGAAGCTTACTCCCAGGTAAGTGTGTATTGGTCAGGGATAGATAATGTGGCATCCTTCAGATGAACTATAAGTCCCGTCTTCCCTGACCACCGGCCATGCTGGCTGGGGCTGATGAGAATGGCAGTCCCGCAACATCTGGAAGGTACTACAATGGCTACCCTGACACAGGCCACAGTTCAGGGGTAGAGCACAAGCTGGAGGTCTCATGTTCAATTCCAGCAGCTTGTGATATGAAATGCCTTCAGCCTGAGGACACCAGAGAGCCATTGCCAGTAAGCAGACAACACTTGGGCAGATGGACAAATAATATGTCCTGATGTAAGATACTTTCCTATATTCCTAATGAGATGGGTGAGCTCCCGTTGCTCGGTCCCAGCTCCTGCCAACCTAGCAGTTCGAAAGCACGTCAAAATGCAAGTAGATAAATAGGTACCGCTCCGACGGGAAGATAAACAGCGTTTCCGTGCATTGCTCTGGTTCGCCAGAAGCAGCTTAGTCATGCTGGCCACATGACCCGGAAGCTGTACACCAGCTCCCTTGGCCAGTAAAGCGAGATGAGCGCTGCAACCCCAGAGTCGGCCATGACTGGACCTAATGGTCAGGGGTCCCTTTACCTTTAAAGGCAGTTGTTTGCATCCATCTGTCTCAAGAGACAATGGAGTGTGCCTAGAGGGGGTGAATTCAAACTGCTGTGTTAGCAGCACCAAAGTGACCTCCCCTGGGTGCAAGCCTGGGCAGTGTGATTGGAGGTCGTGGGCTGCCCAGATGACAAGACCCTCCTCTTAGCCCCGTTGATGTGGTCCAAGGGAAAGGAGAGCAAGACATTTGGCACCAGCTTGGCTGCAGGAGCTGCTGAAAGGAGACATTCAAGGCACCACCTAAGCACTCTAGATTTCTATATGGTTTACTCCTTAGCCTTTTCTTCTTCCAAAGAAATCCTGCAAGGCAGGAAGTTTCCTTTTTCTAGATGCGCTACCTTCCCAGGTCGATGAGCCCCAAATGTCCCTCACTTCCCTGGACAGCACATGCAGAAACTGCCTGCTTGACTGTTGGACCCACTGTTAGTCTCATCTGCTCAATCTGCCGGAGCCCGTCTTTACATGCAGGGGAAGTCCCTAACTCACTGAGGGTTTGAGACCCACTGGCTACCCTCACCTGGTTTAGCAGGCCAGTCCAAGTCATTCCCAGGGTGTGGCTGCTGTTGGATGCTGACAGCTTCTAGGAGCCACAGGTTAGAGCTGAGTTCAGGGTGGAGACCAAAGGTGGGCAAAGTACCCCAGAAGGAGCACAAACAACCATCACCAGAGCTATTACCCCACCCTAACACCCCAGTAAAGGAAATGTGCTTCTTAACACCAGTTGCTGGAAGCAGCAAGAGAGGAAGAGTGCTATTATGCTCAGTTCCGGCTTGAAACTTCCTGTAGGCATCTGGTTAGCCACTGTAAAAACAGGATGCTGGACGAAATGGGCCACAAGCTCTTCTTATGTTTATAGAATCTCACTTTTAGCTTGTCGCCTGCCAATGGGAACGCAACCTGTGTGATGTGACCTGCCAGCTGTTAGCTCAGCGGTTGGGAACCTTTGGTCCTCTACTTGTTGCTGAACTACTTCTGAAATAAAATTAAACTGAACTCTTCTGACTCAGTCTCTGGTGCCTACTTATTGTCTGAATCTTATCTTCTGACTTTGTTTCCATATCTTTTCCAACACTTTCTTTTAGTCTTAAGCAGGTCTATCATATGCAGGTCTACTCAGAAGCAAGCTGCACAGATCTCAGTGGTGCTTACTCCCACATAGATGTGGATGGTAGCTTTAATTGTTATATGTATTTTAACATGTTCTGGCATGGTTATGATACTAGCTCTCGCACACAGCCTTCTGTACTATTTTGAAAGGGTAGGATAAAAGTTTTAAACGAATAAAGCTTATTGGTTCCATTGCCATAATTTTGGACACATTTCTCCCCTCAGATGAAGCAACTATAATCCAGTTTTGATAGCAAGAGAAAAGACAGAAAAAACGTAATGTTTAACTGAAGATAAACAGTTTCTGCAACATATAATTATGTCATTACTTACCAGCTTCAAAAGCACTGGGAATTTTAATCAGAACTGGGATTTTCTCAATATCCATGCCTTCTTCATCTTCATTTGAACCTGAATCTGCCTGAGAACCTATCTTGGGCTGAATATGGAATATTTATTTTTAAAGTCACTCAAAACCCATTGCACAGTTAAATTACAGGAACCTTTTAATTAAACTGCATCTTTTGGTTGACCAGGATGGTAACTAACATAAATCTATGCAATTTAAGCATCACGAAGTATGGCAGTTATGAATAATATGAATTGTGATACCATTCTTTACACAAAAATACCTTTCTCACACACAGGAACATTCTGAGAAATCTCACGCTAGAAAGACCCAGACTTAGCTTACATTATAAAGGCAGTGACTCCTCCTACATTGAAGAAATTTGTATTAAAATAATGAGTTTGGTATCAGCAGTTTACAAACACAACCTGATTATAGGAAGAGACTTGGCTCAGTAGTAGAAGGGATGCTTCAGAGGCACAAGGCTCTGGGTAAAGTCCTTGGCATCTCCAGGAATAAGGAGATGGGAAAGACCTCCTCTGCCTGAGAGCCTGGATACTTGTTGCCAGTCAGAGTAGACAATGCTGGGCTGACCTAGAATAAGGCAGTTTCCTATAAGCACATAGTTTGGGGGGCAGCACACACATTTTACAAGTGGAAGGTCCCTGGTTCACACATGGGCATCTCTACTTAAAAGGAGCTTAGTGGGTGCTTGAATGATGGAATGGAAAATGCTTCTGTTCGATACCTGACAGTGCTGTGGTACTAAGCTATGCTATGTACATTATTGCAGATATTAATATTCCGCAGCATGAAGCAACTGGATGCATAAAAGCTGACCCCTTTAGGAGGGCAAATGATTCAAAGCTTTACTAACCAGAACTTCTGCAAAACACGTACAAAAACGATCAACGATACACCCAGATAATTCCATAAAACATATGCTTATCTAAGTATAGGTTCTTCTTCTAAAGTATATTTAGACCGGAGCAAAAATCAAAGCTCTCTCTCCCACAGCTTGCATTAGCCTGCATCCAGCCTAAGGCTATGCAGCTCCTGGAGAGACTTCATTATCACAAGGTTTCTCTGACTGTGAACAAAAGGCAAAGGCAACTCCCTTTCAAAATGGAGATTTGCAACTGAATGTCTTAATCACATGATCTAAGGTTAAACACTCATGTATAAGCTAGCAGAGAACATCAATAGTTAATTATCAACCTGTTACAGCTCAGAGAGCTTCAGTATGCTTCAATTAGGGTTGCCATATGTCCGGATTTTCCCGGAGATGTCCTCTTTTTCAGGCTTAACAATTCTGTCTGGGTGGATTTTTAGAATTCGACAAAATTTTGCGGGGTGTGTGTGTGTGTTGCCCTCCCCCGCTTCCTTGTGCCCTGGTTGCTGAGTGATGTGAGGCAAGGAGGCTCTCGCTTTGCCTGGATTGCCTGCCTTGCCCCTCTCTCTGTCTCTCCTCCTTCCCAGCATTTCCCCCACCCTGTCCCCTCCTTTGCTGGAGCATCTGCCGGGCAATGAGGGTCTGCTGGTGAGATGGCGGTGGTGGCTGGGGCTAGGCTGGGCACAGACCTGGTGGAGGGGAGGGGAGGGGAAGGAAGCAAGGTGAATCGAGGCCCGGGACTGAAGCAACGGCTCCCTCCAGATTGCACTCCCAATTTCCTCCTTCCTGCTCCCTCCCTCCTTCTTTTCCTCCCTCCCTTCTTTTTTAATATGATACCTCTCCTCCGCATCCAAACCCCGCCCCCTGGCACTTTTAATTTTCATGGAGTCATTTTCTCTTGGGTGTCCTCTTTTTTGCTCTTCAAAATACGGCAACCCTAGCTTCAATGGAATTTTCATACATACAGGCATTCTCCATTTCAGTGTGAACTAAACAACTATACTTAACACACACCCCACACATTTAAAGCACCCTGTCACTTCGATAATCCTGGGAACTATCATTTACCCTTTAGTTCCCAGCACTTTTAAGAAACTAGTTTCCAGGATTCTTGTGTGTGTGTGTGCGCGCTTTAAATGCACTTTAAATATATGGTGTATATCAGGCTTCCTCAACCTCAGCCCTTCAGATGTTTTGAGACTACAATTCACATTACCCCTGACCACTGGTCCTGCTAGCTAGGGATCATGGGAGTTGTAGGCCAAAAACATCTGGAGGGCCGAGGTTGAGGAAGCCTGGTGTATATGCAGCCCTAGTTGGACTAATGATGTGATTCAGTTAACAACATATTTTGTTCACATAAAAAAGGACAGTGTGTGTTCATTTGTGTGTGCCTGCAGCCATCTATCAATGCTTATGATGCACACAAACTGTCCAAAGGAACCAGCAGTTTTGTTCACCATCTTATATACACACAACTAATAAAATTATAAATATAAATTATCTTTCAAGTTATGTGCCCAAGTTCAGAATCCCCTCCTGGATCAGGAGCTCCGTGGGCAAAGGGGGATTGTGCACAGGATGCTGCCAAAGCCGTATCACCTTTGAGAGGGCCTGTTTACCTGTTTGGAATGTGTGGGCAGGTGTGAGGAGAAGGACACTGAAGCGAAGCAACATATATTATAGGCACACATCAAACTACATACCAGAGGAGCATACTGCATATACAAGCTGCTCGTAAATGAAGCCAATTTGCCTGTAGGGTGCTGGATGTGCAGAGGAGGAGCTGTCTGGAAGGAGCATAGGAGACATTTCTGTTATTTATAAACCATGGTCAGTGCTGATCACAGTACTTTCAATGTTATGGTTTGCCAACCCAGTTCAGAAATCATGGTTTCATGAGCACTTATGACTCTGGCCCTACCCACGACTGGTATCTGATTCCCCACCCTGCCCTGATCACCCCCAAATAAATGCAGTCCTTAACAGAAATATATATATATTCCTCACCCTTGCCAACACCAGAGGTTTGAAAGAGGGGATTCCCTCCATTAACTGTTTTTTTAAAAACAAGTTCCTTACAGGGCAACAGGAGAGGCCTCAACCAACCGTCAACTTAATTTCCCAGAGGCATCTAAACATGTGAATTAGCAGATGCAAATTTTATGCAAAATTTCTGCCCATGCCCCAAGTTTTTAAGTACCTAACAATGTGTCTGCCCTTAGTGGCTGCTTATCTGAACATACCTTATCAGCCAGCGAAGGGTGTCTAAATTTTGCTGATTGACGCAATGATTGTCTAAGAAACATCTCGTCCTTAATGGCATGTAGGCTAGAAGATAAATGGGAATGTTTAAATTGTATTTCTTAAATTGAAGGCAGTTTCCAAAAAAAAGGAAAAAAAATCAAACAAAAAACAAAACCCCAAACATTTATTTTCAAACAAGGATAAAGCTGGGACCCAAAGAGCTACAGAAGCCTCTATGTATTCAACAGGAGTTTTGACTCCCTTTAACCAGCGGACGCTTCCTAGTGCCAATTATGCTATACGGATGATGTACAACAGCTGTTTTCGTTATCTTCTTGTGGAAACTTCATTTACATGAATTAAGGTTATACAGTGGTACCTCGGTTTAGGAACAGTCCTGTTTATGAACGATTCGGTTTACGAACTCCGCAAAACCGGAAGTAGTGTCCTGGTTTGCAAACTTTACCTCGGTCTAAGAGTGGAATCCGAATGGTGGATGGGTACCGATGGCGGGAGGCCTCATTAGGGAAAGCGCGCCTTGGTTTAAGAACGGTTTCGGTCTAAGAACGGACTTCCGGAATGGATTAAGTTCGTAAACCGAGGTACCACTGTATATGGCTAGTTGCACCAATATGCACTTAATGGTTTCTCTCTAGCACCTATAAGTATTAGCAGCAGAAGTTCAGATCCAGACCGAGTTGCTCCTACTTCCTATTGAAACCAATGGGATTTAGATTAAATCGTAACTAATTTCCCATCAATTTCAGTGGGGCTAAATTCAATTAACATAGTTCTGGATCCAATCCAAAATATATATTTGTATAATGTATTTTTAATCTTTGTTGGAAGCCACCCAAAGTGGCTGGGGAAACCCAGCCAGATGGGCAGGTTACAAATAGCAAATTATTTATTATTATTATTATTATTAATTTATGTTAACCGTATGATCCAGACATAGGCAAAAGTATGTTTCCACTGAAATCAATGGATCTGGGAAATGTTTAACTGCGGGTAGAGAGTGCCCACAGTTGTTTGTATAGGACATGGGTAGGCAAACTAAGGCCCGGGGGCCGGATCCGGCCCAATCGCCTTCTAAATCTGGCCCGCGGACGGTCCAGGAATCAGCGTGTTTTTACATGAGTAGAATGCGTCCTTTTATGTAAAATGCATCTCTGTGTTATTTGTGGGGCATAGGAATTCATTCATTTTTTCCCTTCAAAATATAGTCCAGCCCCCCACAAGGTCTGAGGGACAGTGGAACGGCCCCCTGCTGAAAAAGTTTGCTGACCCCTGGTATAGGATCAAAGTATTGTAGTTAGAAAGGAGCTGAAGGCTCACCTAGACCAAGCCCCTACAATGTGGGAATGAGGGCTAAAGAATCCCTGACAGATGGCCATCCAATCTCTCTTTAAGGAACTCCAATGAAGGAGAGTCAACCACCTTCCAAGGGGATCTGTTCCACGGTCACACAGCTCTTCGTGTCAGAAAGCTCTTTCTAACCTTCACTCAGAATCTCCTTTCTTGTAATTTGAAACCATTGGTTCAGGTCCTACCCTTTGGAGCAGCAGAAAACAAGCTTGCTCCACCTTCCATGTGGCAGCCCTTCAGTTTTGAAGATGGCTGTCCTATCACCTCTCAGCCTTCTCTTCTCCAGGCTTAACATGCCCAGCTCCCTCAACTGTTCCTCATAAGGCTTGGTTTCCAGAACTTTTATCATCTTGGATGTAATAATACCTTTTCTTTAGAATTTCGAACTTCATTTCCCAAGATCGACTCGATTTACTGAACTCCTGTTCAAGTCTAAACAGAGAGGCGAAAATAGCATTGGTATGTTTTGTGAGTGTGGAAGTTAACAAATCTTATAATATATGTGACAAATCCTTGTGTACACAGCAAATTCCTGTGCATATACCTCTTTACGCGCAGCTTGGCATCTCGTTCAGATTTTCTGAGCCTCTTTATCTCTTCTTGTAAGGCTTTTTTCTCATCTCCCTGTACAAGTGTATTACAAAAGAGAGCCATGCATTGATTGCCATGTATACTAAACACACACACACACACACACACACACACACACACACACAGAAAACACAATAATAGTTGGCCACTGCTATTAATTTTCAATCAATCAATCAATGACTTAAATCTCAATTTTTCTATAGCGATATATTCTAAAATATCTTGCAATGACAAATATACTATATATTTTGGAAAGTGGTTTGTCTGCCTGTCCATTTCTTCTCTATAGGGTCAGCCACCTCTCGAGATATCATCGCCAAACTTAGCATGAGGGTTCCTCTGCAGAGGGAGAAAAATGCTCTGTCTAGAGGAAGCACTTAGAATCTATACTGCTTTATCCGGCCAACTTGGGAGAGCCCTACTTGCAAAGGATCAGTGGTTGCAGGGAGCCCGCTTGCAAAGGAACAATTGGAAACTCACTTTAAGTTCTTGGTTGTTCCTGTGGGATGGGTGGGCATGGCTTGTGGGGAAGGGCATCACATATCAAATTGGGACTTGGGCCAGACCAAATTAGGCCTGTAGGTCAAAGTTTCCCAAGTAGCAAAATAGCAGGGAATCTTTTGTAAAGATTTGACATCATCATCATCATCTGGATTCTCCATAAAAACTGACTGGACGTAGGATTGCAACCCCTGAGCAAAGGGCTAGAATGGGCACAACCAATATGTCTTGGTCTATCTGTCCTGAAAGTCAAAGAAGGAAAGCACGGGCAGTGAAAATCTCAGCAAAAGCATGCTTGTGTTCTTGAGGAAGCACCCAGATGTGGTGCTCTTCTTAAGGATGGTAGTGAGATGAGGTGTGTGGGTTACACCAGCTGTCTTGGACACACGACTGATGAAAAATATCAGGTGAGGATGCAGGTGTCCTTCTGATGGAAGTGTCCTTAAAAAAACAAACCATGACTCTCACCTTTATATGGCCTGGTGTCTATTCCCCCAAGTTACGTTAGGTCAGAGTAATAAAGCAATACCTTATCACCAAGACCTACCAACAATTCTGCTTCTTTTGCGGCAGCTTGTCTGGCCTCTTTGGTGGCGGCGACAGTGGCAACGGCAGCGAAGACAGCAGCAGCTTTTACTACTTTCCCTTTCAGTCCTTTCCTTCCCTTCTTTGCTAGCTTTCCTTCTTGCACTGAGGGCACCTGTGAAAAAATAACAACAGCAATAAACGAACCTGAGTTATTGTTGCGCACTTTGGACATCACACTTGGAGATTTTCAAGGAACACCTTGTCTCAGAGGGATCCCCCTCACCACTGAGATCCATTGTCTTCCTGCTCTGCAAACAGGGAGTATGGCAGGTAGACATGAGCAGCAGGGCCTTTTCCATGGTGATGTTCAGAATCAGGAATGCCCTCCCAAGGGAAGCCCAGCTGGCCTTCTCTGAATTGACATGTATAGGGTTGTGCTGAAAGCTACTGGAGAATACAGAACACATCTATTTGTATTTTGTTTTGGTATTGCATTATATTTTACACCACTTAATATACAGAATCTCTAAGTAGTTTACATAAAAAAATATTCTAATGTATGCAAGCACACACAGACAAATACAGAAATTTATCAATAAAGCAACAAATAGCATTTATATGGACATTGCCTAAAGTTTTAACAACATGCATCAAACACGCAACTTGAAATTGTCAAGGAAATATGGACTTGAACTGCATGAGGTATATGAGCTATTTATTTTCACACAGCAGCCCGTTTCAGGATTGTCAAGATCCTTAGGCTAGCCTTTTTTGGATCGCGGGCATTGCTCAGATTTAAACAAAACCGTAAAATTTGTTATTATAAACATGTGAGAAACTCTCAGGTAGGTTAAGAACTGGTCCTTAGGTGAATGAGGTTATTATATCATATTTCAAACCCATTTCTTTTTCTTAAATATATAATCAGTTTTCAGTAGTTAGCGGAAAGTAAGATTTTCATTAGCGGTGACTGAACTTTCTGTGAAACGCAGGAATCCTGTTGTGCTTTTTTTTATATCTTCATGTTAAAAAAAGAGCAAATTTCCTTGCGCAAACACAACTCAGATATATACAAATACAAGGCTTTGCAAACCTTTTGAAATGGCTGCAGGTGCCCTCCACAGTATCTGCCTACAATTCAAGTGACTTCGCCAAATCTGTGTTAGATGATAAATATTGAATAAGGTGCATATGTGCTTAACAGTAATTGTATTCTATTTTCTCTCATGCTGCTTTATGAACCTTGTTGGATGCCTTCCAGTATGCCTCTGAATACCAGCCAAAATTACCCAGATAGATAGTGCTATTTGCTGACTTATTCACATAAAGGCCACAGTAGCAATGGACATAATCAGCAAATTAAGCAGGGATGCCGGGGTGCGGGGAGAGCGGCCCAGAGACTCTGAGGTTCTGATTGGCACCAATACTTTTTTCATGATATAACAGTGAAAGAGTTGAGTGCAATCCATACCTTATCCTATTTCCTGTTACTAGTATATTATTTCTTTGGGGTTAAAGATCGCCCCCCTCTTCACAATGGGCACACAGCAGTGCATGAAGACCCACACAGTCAGTTCTGCATAAATGGTTGAGAAATTTTCACACTCCTGAGCTTTGTGAGACCAAACCATAGGGAAGCTTCTACCATGCTGCCACGCGTGTGCATGAAGTGGGCTTCAGCCCAGGGATCCTAATCTGTTCATCATTCAGGTGCTTCCAGACCAGCCTCTGCCAACATGGTGACATCCAGATGTCTTGGACTGCAGCTCCCAATTGCTGAAACATCTGGAGGGCAGCAGGCTGGCAAAGGCTGCTCTAGACAGAGGAGAATCAGTTCTCTGATCTAGGAACCGAGAAGCAGGTTACACCTGGCCAATCACTGCTAGCCCCATTGCTGTGCAACAGCAGGAACAGCAGGTAGTGCCAATTATTTCTAGGTGATGCTTTCTAGGAATGGTTCCTTGCAGCATCTATATTATTCAAGAATATGGAATTCATGTAGTAGTGAAATGTTGTATCAAGCTAACTTTTAGAGTAAACCTATTGAAATTAATGGACCTAAGTCAGTTATGGTGACTAATTTGAATGGGTCAACTCTTGAGTATGACTAATGTCGGATACAAGCTAGTGCTCCTTTTCAAGTTATTAATGATAATTTAAAGCATTGCAAGTCGACCATTAAATTCATTATAAGGATGGTGTAATCTAATAATGGAATGTTCTGCCCCATAATTTTATTATGGCCTCATAATATATTTCTTACTTTGAAACTGTTCAGGCGGCATTGCCCTCAGCATTATCTGATCAATGATATCACTTTCCTTTCACTTTCACTCACACCTTCTGCTCCAGTTTTCCTTGCAGCTCTCACTTCCGACCCTGGATAGACAACCCCACTCAGGACGCAGTCACCAGATCAGCAGCCATGGCCACCTCACAGGGATGGCCCTCACTAGGACAAGGGAGAGTTTGAATCCCCACTTTGCCATTAAGCTCTCACTGGGTGGCCTTGGGCCAGTCACTGTCCCTCTGATTAATCGACTTCCCAGGGTCGTGTGAGGCTTAATTGAGGAGCAGGAGGACCATGTATTCCACCTTGAGCTCCTTAGGGGATATAAAAGGTGGGATATATGTAATAATATATACATGCATAAATACAAAAAAAATCCCAACAGGATGGCTAGGATCCAAAAAAGTTACTTTAGGAGCACCCAAATGGTTTGGTCATGCCCAGTAGGCTTTTTTGATTCCCAGTTCCTTTAAACAGCAGCCCCCTTGAACTCCTCTCTCATATCATATAAGAAACTTTTTTTTTTTTAGTTTACTATTTATTCTTATTGATTTATTTACCAGGATTTATATACCGTTGAAACATCAAAAGCTCTAAGCAGTTTTGGTGTAATGGTTAGAGTGTTGGACTATGACCTGAGAGACGAGAGTTTGAATCCCTACTCAGCTGTGACGTTCACTGGGTGACCTTAGGACAGTCACCATCTCTTGGCTTAAACCACCTCAACAGGGTTGTTGTAAGGGGATGAAATGGGGCGAAGGAGAAGAACCATGTACACCACCTTGACATGGTTGGGAGATAAAGGTGGTATATAAATAAAATAAATAATAAGGTAATAAAATATACATCAACATTTCTTAACAATATGAGCTTTGCCATGTGGCATGGTGGAGCTGTTTAAGAAATATAAACCTGAGGCTCCCTTCAGATTACTGACCTTCAGATCCTGGCCACGATGTTCCGCTTTTTAAACTCTCCTTATTGCAGGAGTAGCCAACATGGTGCCCCCCTCAATATTGTTGAACTACAATTCCCATAATCCCAATGGAAACTGTCAATTGTGGCAAATACATGTTGGAACAGAAATTTCTGCTTTCCTACACCCCTAGTTATGGATGAGCCACACCTCCAAGAATCCAGCTGTCACTACCATCTCTTTGCTCTGTTGGTTGGTCTAAAAATATTAATCACGTAGATTCCCTCCCCCCAAAAATTAACCCTTTGGCCCCTATCCAGGGAAAGTTAGTGATGCTTAAGTCCTACTGAAATGCACGCAGCAAGTGAGTTAAGACTCACCTAAGCCATATTACTTTCAGTGGGCTTTATACTTTATCAGCTAGTGATCCTGCAGGGTAATTTATTGGGGAATAGTTTTTAAGGGATTAATGACACTGATGCATGGGGTTACTAGCTTGCCTCCTAAAGCACAGCAAACAGAAAGCTTGATAACACACTGCATTTTATATTTATCAGTACAAACTACAGATATTTTGAAACTATTTGCACATTATAATTAACTGGCCATATTTCTGTCCTTTCTTCTGGAACAGTTTTTAGAATCAGCTAATCTCAGCATGTGTGGCTTTCCCACTGAATGTCACACCTCCCCAAATATCAGTTTGATTAATAAAGGAAGTCAAATACCTTTTGCGGGCAATACAGCTTCAAAGAGCCAGGGAGATTTATAAATGAATTTAGATGTTAACTTTTGAGTACTTGGCTTGCTGAGTGCCACTATTTGAAGTTTGAGGAAGATGTAAGGTAACAATAACCTTTAGTCAGTGTTTATCAGCTCTAAATTCACCCTGTCTTTTGTGAAGGAATATAAAAGTAACATTTTGTTATTTAAAAGGCACCCACTGCATCCACCTTTTAAGTTAAGCACTGCTGAGAACATCCAGGGAAAAGAGACCACAACAGATAAGGCTCTGAGTCACATGATCTCATGGAGATATTTGTTTTATACTAGGTCAATTGAAAGAAACATGCCTTGTGTACAAAACTATCTTTGGAAACCTCACTAGAGTTTGAGAAGATGAACAATTAAGCAAGAACCTCTTACTTTAAAAATCTAAAAGCAGTGGCATAGTGGTGGTGGTGGGGCCTCACAAATTGCTGAGGGGACGCAACCAGAAGCCCTGACAACAGGCTCCCTCATCAAGGCTGAAGTCACAGGGAGGCAAACTGTGCCTAGGCCGGGCCTTTGGGGCAGGGGCGGTGCCTCCTCCTCCTTCTCATGGCTGCGAAGAGACACCTGTGCATGCCCTGCCCCTCTGCCAGTTGTGAGGGAGGGAGAGGAAGGGCGCTGTCACCACAGCTGCCCACTGAGAAAAGAGGGAGGAAGAGGAAGGCGGGAAAGCACTGGGCATTGCCCAGAGTGTCTCACTGCAAGGACAGGAGGATGAGGCGACACAGCAGGGGGAGGGGCGTGACACCAGTAAGGGACAACGGGGCCACCTTCCATTCATGAAAAATCATGGTTGAAATGTTACTTGTGCTAGCGCCTTTCCCTTGCCACCTAATAAACAACCCTAATAAACAACACTGAGGTTGAGGGGTTGAGGCTGTCAAGTTCAGAGGGTGGGGCTTCCAGGGAGTCTCATGCCTCAGAAGTCTTTAGCTCTGGGCTGGCAAGCGAGTCTCATCTGCAGTGGGAACCAAGGGCAAGAGAAGACGTGCGCGCACTGGGGTCCTCACCTCTGCTGAGAAATGCATTCACCAGGCAGACCAATTAACTGAAGAGGGAGACTCACCTCACTTTCCCTTCCCTCATGTGGAAGATCCATCTGTCTCCATCCTTTCTTTCATTCCTTCCTTTCCCTTCTCTCCAAGTTTGCCCACCATTGCAGGGAAGGCGCCCCTGCCGTCTTGCTGTCCCTTATGCAGCTCTGCATTCCACCGTGTTAGGTTGCATTGCTGCCACTGAGGCAGGCAACCAAGACTTTGACTGAAATGGAGTGAATTGCCAAAAGGCAGGCTGTGGGCGGTGCCATTTGCAGAGCAGCAACAGTGGAGGTGGCTGAGGAGAAGAGCAACCCTCAGAGAACAGGCTTTCTCCAACAACTTCTAACACAACACACACACACATTTTTATTGTAAGATTTTCCATAAGTAACAAAAGCACATTCAGTGTCTCTGTTTTCAAATCACAGAATCCTTCATACATGTCATTTACAGTCAGTTTGAGACATTTTTTGTTGTAGGCAATGTGGGGCTGAGGGAGAAAACAGAGAAAGAGGAAAATAGGAGGGCAGAAAGCGGAGGAGGTGAGGGAGACTTTAAACTTTCATTCTTTACATGGTATATGAGTGGAGCTGTTTTAATCAGTGTCGCGTGGATAGGTGTTTTATTTTTTCTGGCAGACCGAGAGATCAGAGGCCCCAAGGTATGGTTGGTTGCAGGGTGTTCTATTTGTGCGTGCGAAGATTCCAGCCTGACTGGCATGTGCTGTGCTTTTAGGCAACATTCATTAAAATCCTCTCTCCACCTCCATCTCTCAGCCCCAAAGTCAAGCATACCATACAATGTATATCAGGTACATCCCATATCATTAGGTAATAAGAATATAAACAACAAATAAAGTAAAAATCACCTTTGGTACAGCAGCAGCGGCAGCAGCCGCAGCCTCTGCCATTTTTACAGCTTCTTGTGCTTCTTTCACTTCCTTAAAAATACAAAGACAAAAGAAAATTCAACACGGTTGCGGGAATAAATTGTTTATAAAAGTTCAATAACTAGAAAGGAAAGCTTGGCGATGGACAAATATGTCCAATTTGGTTTCTTTCAGGTTCTCATTCTTCCAATCAAAAGTTCATTTCTCCACATTTCTACATCAGTTTGCAAATTTTAAAAAAGATCCTGCCTGAAAAGTAGTCCACATTTTTGTGTGAATTTCTCCTACTATACGTATTCTTGCGTCCAATTTCTCCTAATTTACACATTTTGCAAAACAATCTCCTCTATTACAATGCATTTGTTTATGTTATTTTCACTAATATATGCATTTGCATGCACAGTTTACCCTTGTATAGGCATTTTTGCACACATTACTTGGCCAGAGAACTGGATTGCAATATTCAGATGTGTGAATTTTGAAGGATAGCTCTTTTTCAATTCGCATACTGTTTTCAAAAAGTGAAAATTTGGTAAGTTTGCCTTTAAATGAGAACCACATTGAATGTGTTCCCATTCTCTGCAGGCAGGTTTGTGGAGTGAAAATTGTGGCTGCTGCACTCCACCCCAGGTTCTGCTGCTACTGTGCTGGAATGAGACACCTACAAGTTGTCACCCAATTCCAGTCACCACACAGAGGCAGCTTAAGGTCCCAAATAGTTTGCTGCTACCGAAGAAAAGGCTTCAGTAATACAGTTCCAGATGTTGATATATACATTCAGCTTGTAGGCTATGCAGATACACACATACCAATACAAATTCTGTTGCTTCAGCAATTCAAGATGTAATGCAGACTGCGACCCACTGAGTGACATGCCTTAATCATTTATATAGTTAGCACTGAGCCATTGCCATAGCAACTGGCTTGGCTGACCTTGCACCTGTTGGCTTATCTCATGCATGGGGTGATTTGTGCTCATGAATAACAAGAGTCCAGTCAACTGAGTCCAGGTTCAGCTTCAATGCTAAGCCAAACCACAGTAGCAGGGCAGCAGCAGGACTGGGGGAGGAGCACATCGGATGCCACCTTTGATCTGGGAACCTGGCTAAGAACATAAGAAGAGCCTGCTGGATCAGATCAGTGACCCATCTAGTCCAGCACCCTTTTCTCAAAGCAGCTAACCAGAGAACTATGGGAAGCGAGAGCTGAGCACAACAGAATTCTTCCCTCCAGCAACTGGCATTCAGAAGCACACTGCCTTTGACACTGGAGGAAGAACACATTTGTCAGGGATGGTAACCATTCATAGCCATATCCCCTATCAGTTCATATAATCTCAGAGATCTTTGGATGAAGGGTGGTATAACAAACAAACAAACAAACAAACCTCATATAAAGCCATCCAAGGTGGTGGCCGTCACTGCCTCTTACTGGAGCACATTCCATGGTGTAACTATGCAATATGTAAATAAGTTCTTTCTTTTGTTTGTCCTGAATGTTCCAACATTCAGCTCCATTGGATCGACCTGCACATTGCTCATTCATGCTAAGCCCTGGTTTGGCTAAGTGTTATGTGCAAACTATTTACAAGCAGCAGTTCATTTAGGTAATTCTAGGTTCTTTAGATGGCACCGTACATTACATCGCTTACATCCAAATGTGGTAATGCAGCAAGCCAGTTTTCGGTGTGGAGGTCCTCCTGCACATTCTGCTGAGTGGGGTCTCAAACTTCTGCACTTAAGTGCTGCCCAGGTGGCGCCATAGCTCTCCAGAGGACCAGGTTAGATATAAAACAGATTGGAACACAATCTCTCCCTTTGCTATGCCCAGAGGCAATGACTCCCCATCCTTGAGGGAAAAGGACATGGATTCAGAGGCCTCATCTTAGATAAGGAAAAGGATTTGCCCTCTGAACCAACCTTTGATTGTCTTGCCTCCTCAGCACTGGAGGTGTCCACAATGACACTGTCTCTTTGGCCAAAAGAGATTTCATAGCCCTCCCCAGAGGCCGTAGTAGAACTCTGGCCTCCCCTCCATGCCACAGGTGTCAACGGCTTCTGAAATAGTTGGGTGCTGAGAAGAAGCTGCAGTCCTGTTTAAAACTCAGTCTAGGTTCACTGGTGTCTGGAGCAACGCTCAAGCCTGCCTTGCCTAAGCCTAGGAGCCACTTGGAGCTATCCATGGTGCTGCCTACCTTGCTTATTTGACGTTTGGACCTTGTCATCTCAGTTGCTTGACTCTGCTTGCTGCATCTCTTCTCTACTTTGTCTGACCTTGCTTTGCTGGAACCTGGCCTTAGCTTGTCCAGACTTTGATCATGGATCCTGAACTGGTACTACTGACACGTGATGTGGTGTCTCTGGACTCTGTGCCTACTACATAGCCCTATTTGGGCTAGAACTTTGTTCCCTGGCTGGGACTACTGGGATAGAATACCCTTGGACACTCAGATATCCCAATGAGACTCCGTATGTACATTAATGATGAATGTAATTATGTATTTCACATTTAAATACCAACTTGAACCCCTCACTCATATTTTAAAGGAGAAGGTAAAAAATGCAGAATATGTCACAATGTGATTTTCTGAAGTGAAGATTAAATCTGGCATGCACACTCAGAGTAGAATTCTAATTTCCAAGTTCAAACTCTAGTGCCACCCTTGGATTTGTCTTCAAGAGCTGAAGAAAGACGCAAAATAAACAGTTAAGGGATTGTAATCTGATACTCATGTACATATTCAGAACGGAATTTTAAACTTCAGGATCACACACCACCTCTGCTCCCATTTTCAAGGTGGCTGAGAAAGCTGGGAAGCACATTTTGTTATATAATAATGCCGATAAGCTTGAGAGGTCACAATGGAGCTTGACCTAAATTTATGAATGAATTCTCCATTTCACGTTGGGACACCAGCTCAATCCTTCCAGCCATTTTACTGGGAAGGGAAAGATGAGGAACAATGCACAAGGTGTGATAATGCAATAACAAGACCCAGCAAACGTGATGTTTAGTAGCTTAATATTTTTCTCTAGGAACTTACCAGAGCTTTAGCTAGAACTCTCTGCTTCTCCCTGTCAAGTTCCAGTTTTATGATTTCTTGAGCGTTCTGAAGCTAAAATGTAAAACATGACTGTGAGGTTTCAGATTATAAGAGGGTACCACTGTGAGCTGCATCCAAAGAGCTCCTCTAGACTGGTGTCCTGTCCCCCGCCACAGGTGTATTCAATAATAGCGCATTAGAGATGGATTCATACTGTACCATCCACATGTCATCGTTCTGCTTTATTATTTTTGTGATGCTTCCCCAATGTTACCACATTATAGCCATCTGGAGGAGCACAAGAAAATGAGAACAAAACAAAACAAAACAAAACAAAACAAAACAAAACACCTTGTTTAAAAGTTACAGGATTTCAGCAGGAATCTATGGGACATGCACTGATAGGAAACTAAGCAGTATGTCCATCCCCAAAACTTTTGCAGAAGCAGACAGTATTGAAAGTGGGATCGCATATACCATCGTAAGCACAAATAATAATGAAGGACGTGTGGTGGGGGTGGGGCTTATTTTATTTTATTTTATATTTGATTTATATACTGCCGTTTATTAAAAGAACCCATGGCGGTGTACAACATTAAAAAGATATTTTATGGAGAATAATAAGGAAAACATAAAACAAAGCATAATAATAGACAGCATAATAATAAAATAGTCATACTAACAGTCCCCCCGCCACACAGTGTTAACAGACCATAGATTATTTGATGGCCAGAGGCCCGGGTAACAGGAATGTTTTCACCTGGTGCCTAAAGACATGTAATGATGGCCTCTCTGGGGAGACCATTCCACAGATGCAGGGGCCATCACAAAACAGGCCCGTTCTCGTGTTGCCACCCTCTGAACCTCTCGAGGAGAGGGGACGTAGAGAAGAGCCTTGAATGACAAGAGCAGGGTCCAGGCTGGTTAATATGGAGAGAGGCAGTCCTTAAGGTATTGAGTTCCTGAGCTGCGTAAGGCTTTATAACTCAACATGCCTTTGTAGACCCACCAAAATCCAAGTGTCATCTAATATTAGTAAACCTTCATGTTGGAAATAGTCAGGCAGCCAGTGTTACTGGTACAGCAGCGATAGGAAGCCCATGGGAAAGGGGAAATCTCTGTCTCCTGCAAAGTTCCCTACAAGCGAATGCAGCCCTATGGCTCAAAAAGGTTCCCCACCCTCTGCATTCTCCCCACTCTATAGGCCCAGCTAGTATCAACATTTTGTAAGTTCTGAGACTACACAGGTGCTTGTCAGGCCTTTTGAGGGACTTTAAAACATTATTTTTCATTTGATTTGCAAACTGCATTCCTATGAAGTTTTTAAAAACCACCCTGTTATTTTGTGGTGGAGCCATTTCACTTTCACAAGAGACACTCAGCAGCCTGAGTTTGCTGTTGGACAGAATGATATTAGACATGTCAAATCCACATTTTTCACACTGTCCCTGCTAACTGCAGGTACTGCACTGAAATTTCACAAGCTTGTTCCCTTGCACACCTGACCCAGGTAACTTCCAGCTTTGGGACTCTGAGATTTCCCAGTTCAAGCCCCTCGATAGCTGCATCTTTTAAAAGGAAGAACACCAGCTTGTTTGATCTCCGAACAATAAGGGGGCTAATATAAAACATAGCTCAAAAGCTGGGGCAGGAGGATGGCCAGCCTTTGAACATCCTTTCGGCTATATGGGGGTGAATGACTCCCAGGCTCTTGCATCTTTCTATGAGTTAATCCATCACTGTCAACAAAATAAATAAATAAAGGAATACAGTACCTTCTCGATTGTCTTCATATCGTTTTGCCTTTTGTCCTGCATATGTTTTATTTCAGACTCTGAAAGAAGCAGGAAAAAAAGGGGTGGTGGGATAAAGCAGACCATGAAATTACATGGCTATTTAAAGAGATTCATATTGTGCACTACAGGTCAGTCTGTGAGCCCACTGGAATGCAGGGTGGATGGAGGCAGTGGCAGACTGGTGACCTTCATAACTGCCCTTGACATTCGTAGCCCTTCTCCCTGCTGTTCAGCTGGCTGGCCAGAGAAGAGAGAGGGAGAAATAAGTTCAAGAGCCAAGTGTGTCTGAACACCCATTGCTTTTCATTAATACTAGCCTTGCCCATCCTTGCTGTTAGTCACAGCTAATACAAAGTGCTTTAGCAGGTGGTTCTTTATTGCTCAGACCAAGGTTCTGAGCATTGGGCAGCGTTGGGGGTGGGGTGGGGAGAAGACACCATAATGTGAGGTGATGAAATCACATCAGTATAATCAGTGCTTTTTTTCTGGGGAGATGCAGGGGTACGCATATCCCTAAACATTTTGTGAATCTTTGTACTTTTGTCCATTTACTGTATTTATTTTTCTCAATTTGATCTATAAAATGGTGATTTTCTTGAGTCAAAATGAGAGTACCCCTAAACATTTTTTAAGGAGAAAAAAAAGCACTGAGTATAATTCTGTCTTCATGCTTTATTCTTGTCCAACAGCACTGATGCTTTTATCCCCCTTAATTCCATTAACGCTGTCGGATTGACTTCATTTGTATTGTTAGGATGGATGTTCTTACTTTTTAAAAAGACCAGAAGGCAATATATTTTATTTTATTTTTTATAGAAAAGGTTAAAAAACAACAACCCTTCTATACTCAGACATTTCTGACTTTCCAGCATGCAACAATAAAAAGCATGTTAGCACTTGCATATTTATATTCTGATGGGTTTTTAAAATACTCAAGCGGAATATAAATTTTATGAAATAAAAAAGAAATACGCACACATTTTAAGATGTCATAAATTCAAGCCTTTTCTAAAAGAGGAATTGGTAAAATATATAACTAATTAAGGCTCTGGGACATCAGCTCTGCCTTGAAATAACTAGCAAAACATAGCATATCACCCCGCAGCAGATGTACTATAATGTCTATTATACACCTCACTAAAATGGATTTCTTCTTATACTTCATCGTCAGATGGGTACTACATAGGAGCAGGCATGAGCTATTGGTTTATTAGAAGAATAGGTATTTGTTAAAATGAAGACTTTGGAGAAAATTCTTTCACAGTATTGTACAACATAATCATTTGGAACTGTAAATATACGAAGTCTCAACATTTCTCTCTCTCTCCCCCCCCCCCCATTGGTAAATACAAGGAAAACATACACTGAAACAAGGTTACTTTCTACTACTTCTGAAAGTGTTCAAGACCACCTCAAATTACAGAGAAAATGGGGGGGGGGGGACAATAAATACCATGCTATGCTTATTGGCTCAATTTAGGCTCTGAATAATTTCCACAAAATTTCAATAAAATAAAATAAAATCAGTTTCTTGTTCTATAAGGAAAGTTTACCTAAATTATTCATTTCTTTCACTTTGAGTTTTATAGCTTCTTGAAGGCGTTTAAGCTTGTCAAGCAGGGTAGCGTTTTCTCCTTTCAACTCCGAGTTTGCTTGCTGAAGCAACTCTTTTTCAATCATTAAATCGCGTACGATCTGAAAGATTAAGAAGCCGCCTGTTCTCAAAACCGTGAGGCGTAAGAGGAAAAACACCACCACAAACACACAATGTAAATATGCCGCCGGGCGGGGGTAGGGGGGGCACACACAGTAATTATACAATGCAAGCGATCATATCGTTTTTCTGAATCCTGTCATATTAGTTATAATATGAATGGGAGGGGGAACTAAGGGGACTAAATAGAACTTTCCGGAAGAAAGGCTGCGGAACCCTACATACAAAGACTGTAACACATGGGGACACGTTATTGACAGGAATAATGCATATCATACTGTTTGTTTGCCCTCATCATTCAGGCCAATTTATTGTGGGGCCTGCATCCAGGAAGGCAGCTGGGGCCTATCCACCCACACTTCTCTCTGTGCTTATGAAGTGCTGTCCGTAACTAGGCAGGCAAGAGAAGCCATGGGCAGGCAACTCCAGGGGGTTGCAAAGTGCGCGGCTAAGGAGAAAGGGGGGGGGGCTTGTCGCTTTTGTGCCGTTTCTCGGTGACAGCACTGCCATTGCCATGAGGAGCACATCAGACGTCAAATCGCTGAAATTTCCAGGCTGGGAGCCACATGGAGTCCATCAGGCAGCCTGATACCAACACAGTTGGTTTTTCTGCTTCATGCCGGAGCCACCCAGAGGCAATTCATATTCTGAACATTAAGATAACTTTGCATGCACGTCACACATAGGCCGTCCAAGGGTTTCCTTTTTTTTTTTTTTTTTAATGCCATTGAAGACTCTGGTTTAAATCTCCATGCGAACAGTGATAACCTTGTAGGAAAGTTCCAGGACAGCACGCAACAAAAGACTTTAAAGTTATACTTTTGGTAAAGCAACTCATTTACATTTTTATTATGCATGCCCTTTGTTAAAATCTTGCCACGTTCATTATGGAAAGGACTTCGTATGCATCCAAGCTTATTGGGAGAGCCACCCTTTCTTCTTGTCTGCTTCAAAGCTATTTAACACATTTGCATAGATTGTCAAATGGCTGTCGAGATTTTTACTGCCGCATATTTCTTTTCAACAAGATGGAAAAAAGCTCTCAGAAGAAAGTTGAAACGCGACTTTGCAATGGCCACTAGAACATCATGTGGATTTCTGATATCCTTATGGGAAAAAAGTCCCAAAGCTAGTTAACACGATGGCTAGTAATTATTTAAAGGAAACATGTCTTTTTGATTAGTTTCGAAAGCAGGTTTCCCCTTTTAAGATCATCTGAAGATATAGAAGAAAGAAAACTAGCAGACAATGCCTGGAACATATTTATACCGAAATGTGATTTATCTTGATGGTTTCCAAGCCTGCCCCCCTCCATTCTAAGTGCCTTGAGTGCTGGGCTGGGACCAGAGAGATCTGGGTTCAAATATCTACTCTGTCATGAACCCCACTGGGTGACTTTAGACTTAGTCACCCTCTCTCAGCCAAATCTACCCCACAGGGTTGTTGTGAGATAAAACAGGAGATGCTTCTTTACAGAAGGGTGCCATTTTTAAAATGTAATAATTTCTATCGTTTTCCAACCTTTGTGCTTGCTATAAGTACAATTCATAGCCCAGTTCAGAGCTAAGGGGAAATGCCCCCCCATCTGTTCTATTTAGGGCAGAAAAACTGTGGTGTGGGTGGGAAGAAATGTTGCTGAATATTTCTGAAGGGAGAGGTGAATTTTCCCCAATTGTTTTTCTCAGATAATTATATTCTGAAATGTCTTGCCTCACTTCATGTTGAATTAAACCGAGTTGGCATCGGTACATGAAGAAAGCAGTGAGCTAAGAGAGAGGGAGAGTTAGAAAGAGGAGGGCCTAAGCCAATCCCATCCTTCAAATAAGGCTAAAATATTATTAAACAATATTCAAACTTGGGACGCAAATACTCGATGAAACGCATCTTTTGACATGGATATTCTTGGACCTTAAGATTGGCACCTGAGTATGTTCTTCAGGTGGCCTCTTACATGGGAATTTTGGAAGGTGGCAACAATGAAGAAGGCCATTTCAGTTGTCCCTCATGTAGGGAATGCTCTCCCATGCAGGGCCTGCCAGATGCTGACATTAATATTACTTTAGCGCCAGGACTTTCATCTTTTCCCAGGGAATTTGCTGAAATATGATGAGCTGGTTCTTATGGGCTCATATATTAGTGATGCTTCTGAGCTGCTGGCGATATTTTTGCAATACATTTTGAGAATGGACCTTAAAAAAATATTGTTGTGATGTTTAACTATTGATGACGGCTATGTAGTAAATCACCTGCATTTTTAAAAACTGCCCTGTATAATCTGAATTCATAACAGCAGCAGCAGCAGCAGCAGCAGCAGCAACATCCTCTGCCATCAACAGAAGAGGTTTACTTCAGAACAGAAGAGGGGGAATGAACATTCCAGCCACAGGACAAGTATCTGTGGCAAACTCTCTGAACCAAACTTTGCAAATTATTGCAAGAGGTGCACTAAATGGTGATCAGTGGGAGAGCTGTGTTTTTCAGCAACAAAGTATTGACATTTGAACGCTAGGAAAAAATGATCAACATGCAACAGCAACTCTGTCCCCGGGAAACATATTCCTTCTGCACATTTTCTTGGTATTTCCCCCTGCTCTCGGTTTCTTCTGCCATCCCATCTCAGGACATTAAAAAAAAAAAAGGTAATGATGTACAACAGCTGTGTGTTTGTTGCACTATTATACAGAGAGCATCCACAGAGGCCCTTCACTTACTCTTCACTACTAAAAAGTCCCAATTCCTTTGTTTCTTTGTCCTCCTTTGTGCCTGGTTGGTGTTCATGTTAGCTAGCTAGATTGCGAGCCCTTGAGGATTTGGGGAGGGAGGACTCTCTTTTTCATTAAAACTGCTACTGTCCACCCTCTCTCCACTAGATAAAATTCTAGCAGCTTGATCTCTTGGGGGGGAGGGGGGAACTTCAGTTGGTTGGCTGCAGATGCCTTAAGTTGGTGGAGCAGAACCATCTCCCTGTTTGCTTGTTGTGCTGGATCAAGTAAAACATGCATTCAACAGGCATCCATTGTGTATGAAGGGAAAGGCCTGGCTGTGCTCAAGTCACAGATTTTGGCCTGTCTCCCTCCCTCCTGCCCGCCCCTTCCATGTGTGTATTGCATGAAATGGCTCCATCTGCCAGGGACTGGGCAGGTGAGGAGGACTGGTGGAGGAAACCCGGAACCTTCCAGAGAGGAGGAAGGGGCAGAGAGTATAGACCTAGCCTTGTGGTTTGAGACAGGTCACACCCCAGAAGAAGAAGAAGAAAGAAGTTGGGAAATAATGAGTGATGAAAAACAGGAGCAAGGTGGCATTGAACAGAGGCAGGAGTCAGCCGTGTTAGAATCTGTGCAGCAGCCAAGTGACACACTGTCTTTGAACAGTTTACCAGAGCCCTCTCCCTCTCTGAGAAGCAGATGTTCTATGCCATAGGTAGGCAAACTAAGGCCTAGGGGCCGGATCCAGCCCAATCGTCTTCTAAATCCAGCCCGCGGATGGTCCAGGAATCAGCGTGTTTTTACATGAGTAGAATGTGTCCTTTTATTTAAAATGCATCTCTAGGTTATTTCTGGGGCATAGAAATTCATTCATGCCCCCCCCCAATATAATCTGGCCCCCCACAAGGTCTGAGGGACAGTGGACTGGCCCCCTGCTGAAAAAGTTTGCTGACCCCTGTTCTGTGCGAATCACTGAACAGAGAGCCCAAAGGAAGTTTGCACTTAGTACCCGCTGTTAGCAGCAGGAGGAGTCTGATTGATAGGAATTAACGGCCAGAGGGGGGTGGAGCTTTGCTATGAGGAACATGGGCTTTAGAGTAAGGTGCTCTTCCTGTGTCTTCTTGAGATCCTGTAGAAATAAAAAAACTGAAAAGCTCTCTCTTTCTCTGAGTCTGATTTCCTGGGGGGTGAGCCAGCAGCCGTCGGCAGCACCCTGACACCATCGGAGTAAAGGCAAGCTGGATGGTGTCCACCAGCTCCACCTCACTGACCTACCTGTCCCCCTGATCCATCACCCCTGGCCTCTATGCTTTGAGGGAAGGTCTGCACGGTTTACTACCTGTAGTTGTGAGAGTTCCTCTATGCAATCGGAAGCCCTGTGCAACCAGGGGTGTTCACAAGATGCGTCAAAGGATGAATGGGGTCACATCCAGCAACCAAGCTCTCCCCCCTACCCCTGGCTATGCATGCAGCACATGTAAGATGGGAACCTTCATGCAGCCAAGGTATGCACCAGAGATCAGCCATGCAAGAAGGAACTGGTTGGAGCTGGAAGAAGGGACACAACTTTGGGGGCAGGCCCGGTGGTAGGGCCCCACTTCCCTATACTTATGCAAAGCCCCATCACAAAATCTTAAACTTGCTTACAATCTAGCAGTGCAACTTTGCCACCAAGCTGAGGCTGGCCTCAAGATTCAAGTGCAGGGGAAAGTGGGTGGCTGTCCCTTGCATTCGGACTTGTGCTCTGTGCAGCACCAACTTTTCAAAGAGTCTGGTTTATTTGGTTAATTTTATTAATCAATTAATTTTATTGCTATCCCTGGTGTCAGGGTGCTGTCGGTGGCTACTGGCCACCTGCCCAGTAAAGCAGAGAGACAGGGGGAAAGCGAGCTTTTCAGTTCCTTTTTATTATTAGAATTACCAGGGCAAAATTCCATCCACACCGTTCATTATCTGACGTTGCCTCGAGTGAAGCTCCACCTCCTCTTCTCTGCACTTCCTATCCCTCAGACTCCTCTTACCTCCTACGGCGGCTGTTAAGTGCCACCAACCTTTGAGCCCTCTTCTCTGCTATTTTCAACTTGGTTTTTGGGGAGGGAACAGGTCCTGGGATACAGTGGTACCTCGGGTTAAGAACTTAATTCATTCTGGAGGTCTGTTCTTAACCTGAAACTCTTCTTAGCCTGAGGTACCACTTTAGCTAATGGGGCCTCCTGCTGCCCACTGCGCAATTTCTGTTCTCATCCTGAAGCAATGTTCTTAACCCGAGGTACTATTTCTGGGTTAGCAGAGACTGTAACCTGAAGCGTCTGTAACCCGAGGTACCACTGTACTCTCAAGTGTCAGTGTGTCAGTCAGCTGCTGCTCAGGCTCTGCCTGTTCTATGCTACCTGGTTCCTGCTCCTCGTATTCCATTATTTCCCAACTTCTTCCCTCTTCTTCTCCTAGGGTGTGACCTGTGCCCTCTAGATCTATACTATCTGCCCCTTCCTCCTCTCTGGAAGGCCCCTGGGGAGGCGGTCTCCACCATTCCTCTTCAACTGCCCAGTCTATGACATATGGGGATTCCTACTCATCGCCTCAAATAATTTCCCACGGCGGCTCACATGGCTGTCTCAGCCACAAGGTGTTTCTATCAGAACACACCTGGGTGTCGAATGCTGGCTCAGAACGCTGCTATGTCTGGTATATGTTGTCATTATGATCAGCTCAGACCATGGAATGGTTTACAGTTCTCTCCCATGTTGTGAAATGGCTGCATTGGCTTAACTGGTTGCAAACCAGAACTGAACAAGTTGAATAATTTGTAGGAGAATCTGAGTAACTTACGTTAAAATACAAACACACTTGCTTAGAAGGAAGTGCTACTGAACAAAATAGGACTAACTCCAAGTAAAATATGTTTAGGGTTGGGATGTGAAGTAGGATATACATATATTGCTGTACACAGAGTTCTGCTATTGAGTTAATCCTATTGAAATCAAAAGGACTGTTTCAAGGTTATATTTTTATCTTCATCATCTGTATGCTATCCAAGTTCTCTGGGCACAGATAATAAAACACAGTTTACAATAAAAAGCCACCACCATCATCACCACAACCACCACCACCACCACCACCACCACCACCATCATCTGTATACTGTCCATCTCTGGATGGTACTATATACTGTCCATTTGTGTAAATTCTAAGTGCTGACGATCATGTAAGTACAGGAGTAGGTGATGATCACAGTGATCATCCATTCAGGTCTATGGGAATCAGTGGCCAAAATGCAGAGATGTGAGAAGTCATCCATTATATTAATCTGCAGCTGTTCTTCTTTAGAAATAATTACAATTATTTAGGAAGCAGCATCAATTATTGAAGCTAAAATTGGTATATACCGGTAACCCTCCAAAAGCACATGGGCTCATAACAGGCAATTTAAAGTGAGTCCCTACCATCGTCCCCCCCCCTTGGTATAGGCCATGAGTTTCAAAAAACTGTTCTTACTTAGTTGCTTCATTGGACTTTACACAATTCCTTTTTGTTTTATTTAACTCCTCCAAATACCGTATTTTTCGCACCATAGGACGCACCGGACAATAGGACGCACCTTGTTTTAGAGGGGGGAGAACAAGAAAAAAAAATTCTCCCCCTCTCTGCCCAGTGCCCCTTCAGAGTAGCGGCAGGAGGCGCTGCGCAGAGAGAGGGAGAATTTTCCCCCTCTTGTTTTCCCACTCTAAAACAAGGTGCCATTTAAGGTGCGTTCAGGCGGCTACCTTGGAAGCCTGGAGAGCGAGAGGGGTCGGTGCACACCGACCCCTCTTGCTCTCCAGGCTTCAGGTTCCTTTCAACCTGCTCTTTGGGGCTGGCAGGGGGAAGCCCACCACCAGCCCCAAAGAGGAGGTCAGGGAGCAGCGGAAAGGCGCAGCGGAGAGGCTGCTGCCATAGTCGCACGTCACTTCTCCAGCTGGGAGAGGGTCGCGGGGCTATGGCTTCTTTAGCCCCACGCGCGCTCTCCCGGCTGCAGAGGTGACGCGCGGCTAAAGAGGCTCCTGCCATATCCGCGCGTCACCTCTCCAGCCGGGACAGGGTCGCGGGGGGCTGCTTTAGCCCCCCGCGAGCTCTCCCGGCTGAAGAGGTGACTCGCGGCTATAGAGGCTCCTGCCATAGCCGCGCATCACCTCTCCAGCCGGGAGAGGGTCGCGGGGGGCTTCTTTAGCCCCACGCACGCTCTCCCGGCTGGAGAGGTGACGCGCGGCTATAGAGGCTCCTGCCATAGCCGCGCGTCACCTCTCCAGCCGGGAGAGGGTTGCGGGCTGCTTCTTTAGCCCTGTGCGCACTCTCCCAGCTGGAGAGGGTTGCAGGGCTATGGTGTCTTCGCTCCATAGGACGCACACACATTTCCCCTTAATTTTTGAAGGGGAAAAAGTGCGTCCTATAGAGCAAAAAATACGGTACTTCCCCAAACCCTCTAGGATTTCTCCAGTTAAGGATCTGCCAGAGGGTGTTAATAAACATCACACAGTACAAAGAAACGATTAGTCAAAAGTCCCCTGAGACATTGTTCCACTCTATGTGGTTACACAGTAAATCCACGGTTTCAAAGGATCTTTTAAAGAACTGTTTCAGGACTTAAGAGGCTTAAAAGGCTAGCTCCTTAGCTGTGGCAGAACTCACGCATCAACAGCTCACTGTGCTGTGAGCCACAAGGATCATAACTGAAATTAATTTTATCTTGTTATCTTATTGCCTTGAATTCCGCTGCATATTACTTTGGGGGCCTTTGGGCTAAAAAGAGGCATATAGATTATTATTGCTACTACTAGCATGAGACACTTAATCTCAGGGTTGTGGGTTCAAGCCCCATGTTGGGCAAAAGATTCCTGTGTTGCAGGGGGTAGGACTGGATGACCCTTGTGGTCCCTTCCAACTCTGCAATTCTATAATTCTACTATATAGCAAAATTGATCCCCCTCTCTAGAGCAGCGCTCCACATTCCCCCCCCCCCCCAATCTGCTGCAGAGCGAGAGTATATGGGGGCAGTGGTGGGAGGAGAGGAAGGGGATATCAATAATAATAACAGTAATAATAGTAATACTAATACTGAAAACAATGCTTGTCGCCAGCACCATCATAATTAACAACAGCAACTATTTGTAATCTATTATTTGCACAGATTGAAAAAATATGTTTTACAATCAAATGTGGTCTGTTTGTAAGAGACAGTTCTCTAAAATCTAGTTGTGCTATGGCTTCTGTTTTGTGGGCTTTAAATGGTGAATCTATAGCTCTAGCGCCACCATCTGTCATAAATAAGAACTGTAAATAAAACAATTAACATTGCTGCAGCAAGGACACTATCAAAATGAGCAAAGGGAGGGTTTTCTGCAGCATTCTGCAGCTATTTGTCACAGATTGGGAGGAAGGCTTTGTGGTGAGGCTCTCCCTACCATCTGCCCACAGCAACAGGTTTTTTTTTGCTTAGAACAGAGGTCGGCAACCTAAGGCCCATGGACCACAAGCGGCCCATGGGGGTCGTTTAACAGGCCCACGAGCCGCCCCTGAACTGAGCCGCCCGCTTGGTGAGTCCCTGCGCGCTGTGCTAAACTGGCACAGCGCGGGGACTTGCTTCTGCGGTGCCGGAAAGGTAAAACTTGCCAACCTGGCTTAGAAGATAGATACGAAATATGAATGTACATCGTTTGGAGGCTTCAAAGCTTTATCACCCTATGTAGTTTCTGAGTTGCTAACTTCATGCTGCAATTTACTCACTGCAAAACTGTATGTTATAAGAAAGTGCTTAAAAACTTCCTCTTTAAACCTTAGTATGACTTGTTGAGTCCTTTGATGAAATTTAGGGTACATTTGCTATTTAATCATCTATCGTTTAGAAACAGGACTGAGACCCAATTCACCATGCAGACAACCCAGTCCAAAGACTTTCCATAATGGAGTATCATTAGAATAACATAGGTACAGCTACGACTATGCAATGCTCCCCCTGTAGCAACTCACAGTCCTAGAGGGAAATACATTTTCCTTTCTACACTAACAATGTTTAACAGCTACTCTTATTTATTTTTATTTTATTTATTTCATACAATTTATACACTGCTTGATTATTTTTTAAAACACAACAACCTCAAAGCGGTTTACAAAAAGATAAAACAATAAAATCAAGAAAAACCTGCAACCATACTTTGAAACATACAAAAGTTAAAATACTAAGATTAAAATTACCTTAACTTTCTAAGCATCTGGGTAGGCTAGTCTCAACAAAGAGGTTTTTAGCAGGTGCCGAAAGGAGTTCAGCAGAGGCTTGGTCTCAACAGGCAGGGAGTTCCATGGCAGTCAAAAATCTCAGGGCCCCCCTCACACTGAACTAAGAAAGCTTGATTGTAATTTTATTTCAAGATCAAATCAATATTATTCTGATCCATTGTTGTGGGGCCCCTAAAAGGCGTAGGGCCCACAGACCAAGGCCTACTCTGCCTATCCAGCACCAGGTGCTGCCTGTAGGATGTATCATTCATTGTAGCAATCAAATACAACATTTCCTGTTTCCTAGAGTGGACACGCAGGGGAATGTTGCTCCAGACAGGGAGCTCCTCTCAAACCTGTTCTGGAGCCTCCTCCCCCTGTGTGTGACCAGGTAGATGGGCGTGGCCCTAGCAGACCCTATAAAAGGGCCAGTCAAGCAGCTATCTTCCTATTTTGACTTTTTCGCCTTTTCCCCATTTCATCTTTTGGACTCCTCTGCTGGCTCTTAGCCAGCAGCACATGGCTCATCCTTACAGAGGATGGAAGCCGCAAGATAGAAAGTGTGAGGCCTAGCTCAGACTTCTTTCCTCTACAACTGTAACTGTGACTACAAGATTAAAGCCTGCCTTCAGGACAATACTGTGAACTGAATGTAAGTAAACTTTATCATTACTTTTAGAAGAAGACTGTTGTGTCATCCTTGTTTTTAAGAGAGAACTAAAGGGGAAATTTACCAGGAACAATCCAATCTGGACAAGCCAGACTGGATTGCTTAACTCAAACGATTCTAACGATTCCGTCAACTTGCTTCCAGCAATGTGCAAGGGAATGTGCTCTGGTACTAGCTCACTAGCGCGAGTAAGGAAGGATAATATTTAATCAATATATCCTCCCTACTATCCACAACATTCCCACACTGCCACACTAAACGACTGAATCCTTAAAAATGTGGAACGGGTATTATGTGGTCCCTGTTGTAGTGCCAATTCCGCTCATCAGAGTGGTTGAGTGGGCACACGTGGGTAAATTAGTCCCAAGTTGTTAAGGGCTTTACAGTGGTACCTCGGGTTAAGTACTTAATTCGTTCCGGAGGTTGGTTCTTAACCTGAAACTGTTCTTAACCTGAAGCACCACTTTAGCTAATGGGGCCTCCTGCTGTTGCTGTGCCGCCGCTGCACGATTTCTGTTCTCATCCTGAAGCAAAATTCTTAACCCGAGGTACTATTTCTGGGTTAGCGGAGTCTGTAACCTGAAGCGTATGTAACCCGAAGCGTATGTAACCCGAGGTATCACTGTATATACAAAGAACATCTTGAACTTGGCCCAGTAGTAAATCAGCAACCAGTGCAGATCTCTGAGCACAAATGTCATACACTGACAAGGCCTCACTTCTGTCAGCAATTGTACTGCAGCATTCTGCATTAAGTGCAGCTTCCTGTGGGGATCTGAATGGGTGTCCTGAGGCAGACTGATATGACTAGGACCTGGGAGACCAGGGTTCAAATCCCCACTTGGCCATGAAGCTCACTGGGTGACTTGGGGCCATTAAGTCTAATTTACCTTACGGGGTTGCAATGGGGATTAAATGAGGAGTGGGAAACCCGGTAAGCCACTTTGACCTCCTTGGAGGAAAAGGTGAGCTATAAATGCAACAAACAATAACAACAGCATTTGGAAGCCCACATCCATGTGCTAAAGGCTTTGGAAAACCTACCTTTTCAGGGGACATTTGTTTAAGCCTCGTTACCTCTGCCTCCAAATTTTCAATTGTAGCAGCCTGCTCCTCAAGCTTGCCCCTCAGTATCTGTAACTTTGAAAGTACGGTTTCTCCACCTTCTTCGGATGGGTCAAGTAAGAAATATTTCTGCCAAGGAAAGAGGAGCATTAATGAGAGACACAAAGCACTTGATCGCAGTCAGAAGGCACAGCAGCAACAGCTGGATTGGTTTTTGTAACACTAAATCATGCCTGACTTTGGCTACATCCGCACCCTACGTTTAAAGCACTATGGTGCCATTTTAAACAGCCATGGCTTCCCCCAAAGAATCCTGGGAGCTGTAGTTTAGGGTGCTGAGCATTATCAGTAGGCCGCCCCACAATTCTCCTCCCAGAGCTATGATTCCCAGATTCTTCACAGAGAGCTTTGGGAATTGCAGTTTTGGGAGGAGAACAGGGGAATGGACACCATAGTCTACCTGGGCACACAGTGTATGCCAGCTACCTACAAAAGCAAACTTCTTGCTTTCTTTCAGTAGTTAGGGGTAGCAGAGGAAGGGTGTGGGGGAAGGGAGGGATGTGTCTGGACGGACAGCTCAGTTGATAGAGCATGAGACTCAGGGTCATGGGTTTGAGCCCCAGGTGGAGCGAAAGATTCCTGCATTGCAGGGGGTTGGATTAGATGATCTATTTGGTCCAACTCTACAACTATATGACCAGCTATGATCAGATAGGTGAAAGGGATAGGTGGGGAGCACCTGCGTTCCAGTACCAGTAGCTGCTTCTGCTGTTTACAAACAGCTCAGCCGGGAGCAGGGGTGAATCCCAAAGCCTGCACAAAGATATCACATCTGCTTGTATGACGTTTGCACCTGTCTTTTTGTGCCCTGTCTCACGGGGCCAGGTTTTTAGCTGGGGCATTCCAACTCTGAGTTCCTTAACCAAGCAAACCAGGGTGTGCTGCACCCGCGCTACATCAGATAAATAAAATATACACAGTAGCGATAATTCAAAAACTCACTGTATAGTTTGTTTTGAGAATTGCAAGTGCATCACATAGTTGTTGCTGGTAGCTATATCGCATTTTCTCCTCTTTCTGTAATTGAAGGGTGAGATTTAACTTTTTACGGATTATCAAAACGGTAAAAGGCAAAGCCCGTAAGCAAATGTTTCAAAGTCCACTGTTGGGCAGTGCCTTTCTTAGGACGTTTTGGTTGGTCCCTATAAAAAAGCAGCTGCCCAACTGTAAATTTCAAAATAAAAAAGACGTATTCAAGCTAATGTGGTACAGTGGCTAGAGTGTCAGACTAGGGCATGTAGATCAGGGTTCAAATTACTGCTCAGCCATGGAGCTCACTGGGTGATCACTACCTCTCAGCCTTAACCTACCTCTCAGGGTTGTTGTGGGGCTTAAATGGGGGGAGGAACTGTGTACACCACCTTGAGCTCCTTGGAGAAAAAGGTGAGACAGAAATGCAACAAGAAGGAAGGAGAGAATGTGGAAGGAAGGAAGGAAAGAAGGAAGGAAGGAAGGAAGGAAGGAAGGAAGGAAAGCAATTCCATCGTTATCTTTGCTCTTTGGAGCAAAGGTACAATCCTCAGGTGTGTTTTTGCCTCTTCCAACACCTTTAGCCCTTGCAACACCCAAGCACACAAGTTCTGGAGAAAGGTTGTGACTGGTACAGTAGAAGCAGTTACAATGGATTGCCTTTAGGTGGAGCCACAAGCCCACAGCATCCTGTTCTCTGGTCAGGGAGGGACCAGGCGGCTGTTCTATCCGGTCCCCTGCTGTGTCAGCATTGACTGCACATGAACCCTGCAGATATCAGACCATGCCCAGGGCTTGCCAGGGCTCAGCTGCCTGTGCTGGCTCTGCTGGGGCTCAGCACAATCAATCCCTGGATCATTTCCATAGTGTATATCCCACTGTTCTGGATGCAATTGGAACATTGCAGAATAATGGTGCAGAGCACCTTACGGAAACTAACCTGAGACTACGCCTTATGGAACTCAGCTCATGCTTATTTTTGATTAAGCAGTGAACAGTGGATTGTGCTGACAATTGCTGTAACACATGCCCAAACTGAAAGGCTGTTTTTTTTTAAATAAACAAAAACATATAAATGTAATCACTTATTTTAAAAAGAGAGGAAAGGAAAAAGAAGGGGAGACCCTTTCAACAATCTCTCTCTCACCACCCTGCCAACAACAAAAAAGAGCTCCAGTTTGGGGCTGGTTCTTAGGCTGAGTTCTATAGTGCTTTATATCACAGCGAGGGAATTACAGGGTAATGGTGGTGTAAATGTGCTTTCTGTATTGCATGCTAGCTGCCAGCATATAATATTCTCTCTCTCTTTCTCTCTCTCTCTCTCTCTCTCTCTCTCTCACACACACACACACACACACACACTGCTTTAACCAAATAGCAAACACAAAACCTTCACACAGATTACGCATTGATGCTTTACACTTCAGCACTTTGATGCTTGAAGTGGAATGAGGAAAGTTGCCCTGTACCTGCTTGTAAAAGTCATCAATGTATTTTAGCCTGTCATTTATGGCTAGCCAGAGCTTGGTTGCCTCTTCCTGTATTCTTTCCTCATACTGTGCTTTAAGGATCTTTCGGTACATAGCAAAATCATTGTAGAGCCTGTCTGTGAACTGAAAATACAAAAGGATTAATGGCACGCTCATTCAAAATGATTTATTATGTGGCTGTTGAACAGAATGGAGCTACCAAACAAGCTGTTTCAGCACACTAAATGAACAGCACCACACACAGTCTGTGCCAGTCTGTGTGTAATCTCAATGAAGTTGGCCTGGGAAGGGGCGTCTTAACCCAATACAACCATACCCAGACACCTGCCATAATTGCATACCTGTTTCAGTGGGTTAGTTTGGACAGAACAGTGAAAACCAGGGATAGGGAGCCTGGGGCACCCTGATAATGTTGGACTACAACTCCCATCAATCCCAGGCAGCATGGCCAACGGTCAGGGATGATGTGAAATGTAGTCCTGCAACATCTGGAGGAGACCAGAGGTTTCTCACACCTGGGCTAATAGCTAAGCATTACAAGTTTTAAGGCTTAGCATTACAAGGATGAGCCTAGCTTCCCCTAGGCTTGTGCACACATGCCTCATAAACAGTTTGATCTCACTTTCTATGGTTGATAATAGTGGCAATAAGGACTTTGACAATGAAAGGAATGAAAAAAATAGCCAAGATTTCTGAAGCAAGAATGAATGCAGATGTTAAATTAGAATGGTTAAAAATGGCTGTTGTTGGCACAAAACAAGAACTGACTACTCTTTGTAAATAGCTAAAGGTAAAGGTAAAGGGGCCCCTGACACTTAAGTCCAGTTGCGAATGACTTTGGGGTTGCGGTGCTCATCTGTCTTTACAGCCCGAGGGAGCTGGCATTTGTCTGCTTCCGCAGGCAGTTTTTCCAGGTCATGTGGCCAGCATGACTAAGCCGCTTTGGGCGAAGCCAGAGCAGTGCACGGAAACACCATTTACCTTCCCTGCAGGAGCAGTACCTATTAATCTACTTGCACTGGTGTGCTTTCGAACTGCTAGGTTGGCAGGAGCTGGGACAGAGCAAAGGGAGCTCACCTCGTTGCGGGGCCTCAAACCACCGACCTTCTGATTGGCAAGTCCAAGCAGCACAGTGGTTTAAACCACAGCGCCACCTGCGTCCCATGTAAATAGCTACAGTGCCACATATGTATTCCAGCAAAGCTCTGCTTGAGAGATGGGCAGAAAACAGCTTACCTGTAATAAAGTTCTTGTCGTTTCTATAAAGACCTTTATATCTCCTATTTCACTTGTATCTGTTTGCGTAGCATGATCTGAGATCCCAAAACCTATTTTCAGGTTATCTGAAATCGTGTGCCTATGGAATTTTTTGTTGAAATATAGTTAGTTGAAACAGCAAAGATATTATACCGAACAAATGTGAAGCTTAAAGTAGCAATAATCTGCTAAACTACCCATTAAGCTTTTAAGTTATTGCCTCGCTCAGGTGTTTTACTCATGTGTAAAAGCAATGCAAGAGAGGGGACAGGCACGTGAAGCTCCGTTCCGCTCCCTATTGATCATGAGCTGGAGGGTGAACTTCTGAAGCAGAAGTCTATAAAAATTTTGCACAGCAGCAAGGAAGTAGATACAGGAACGTTTTTCTTTCTCTCACATAACACCAGAACTCGTGGACATCCAATGAAGCTGAAGGTGGAAGATTCAGGATAAAAGAATGTACTTCTTCACAAAGCATAGTTAACCTATGGAACTCACTGCCACAGGAGGCAATCATGGCCACCAACCTACATGCTTCTGAATACCAGTTGCTAGAAACTGTAAAAGCGGGGAGTTCTCTGATGTTCAGATGCAGATTGCAGGCTTCCCAGAGACATCTGGTTGGCCGTTGTGAAAACAGGATGCGGCACTAGATAGGCCATTGGCCTGATCCAGCAGTCTCTTCTCCTTTACTTGTGGAAGCTGCCTGCACAATGTAGAGCATAGATCAGGGTCTTAAATTGTGCGGGGATCCTCCACAAAGTACAGAAAGCTCCCTGCTACAGAGTTTTCCCTCTAAATTTTGGGGAGCAAAAAAGTGACACTCCCAAAGAGGGTCTATATATGTTCCCCAATAATGAATAATTCTAGAAGGAAATCCCATCACTCACACAGTTACTGGGCTCACTTTTATCTCACACCCGCTTTCAAAGCAGCTTGCATAGGGGATTCTAAGCAGTCTCCCATCAAGGCACTGGCCAAGCTAAGCCCTGTTTAGATTTCAAAATGTTATTTCTCTGGGGAGCACAGATGGATTGCCATTTGGTTACATCTGCCATGTGCACTCTTCAGTTGTACTATAGGGGTCCCCCACTTCCTTCCCTGGACTTCCATTGTGGCAATGTTTTGGAAGCCCAGGTTAACAAGGTGGATGAAATGACAACACGCAAATCTTCGGGAGGTGGCTGCTACTCTAAACATGACTGGATTTTCCAGCAACAGGGAACAGGTGGTCAAGGCAGCTGCTTAGTCTCTTGGCTGTAGAATGAGACTGAGTCAATGTGTACGTCACCCAGGCTAAACTTGGCTCATTTGCAGGGGGAACTCTTAATGCAAAATGGGGACAAATGCCAGTTCGATTTTTAAAAATAGCCTTCTGCGTTAACATCTCTCAGAACCACTCCCCTGATCGCATTTCTGCAACATGCAAGTGTTCCCTGTTTGTAAGTCTCATCATATCTGCAAGTTCTTTAAATAGCAATGTGATAAAGTTTAACATTCATTTTTAATGGCAAGGATGATAGAGGCATTTGCTGGTTCAGAAAGTGGCTCAGAGATACAATTCAGTTTTAAACCATTCTACGCTGGGAGAATAAACTGGAGATGCCAGGAAACTAACTCTGGTGAACAGCATTAATGGGACATACTAACGGCCTGATGCCACAGGAATTGCACAGGGAAGCATGGAGTTGCCAATTAAATCTGGAGTATCCATGTAGTCGTTCAGTATGACGGAATTTGCAATACTGTACATTGTGCTATTTAATACTTAATTGAGGGATAGCTGGTAGGACAATTCTCTGGTTCCAAGACTCATAGAATCATAGAACCATAGAGTTGGAAGAGACCACAAGGGCCATCGAGTCCAACCCCCTGCCAAGCAGGAAACACCATCAGAGCACTCCTGACATATGGTTGTCAAGCCTCTGCTTAAAGACCTCCAAAGAAGGAGACTCCACCACACTCCTTGGCAGCAAATTCCTTTTTTTTTTTTTTAAATGATATTTATTAAGATTTTCAAAAATACGGAAAGTAAGGATTAAAGTACATTCAAAGCCTTATTTTCATACATCCACTTTCCGGGACTCCCCCCTTCCCCCACCCCTACCGTATTCCCCTTTCATATTGTTGGCTCCACAAGCTCTCAGTTCTAATTGAAACTTAATTTGTTTAGACCATTATTCGAATTTAAAATTTATACACTCCTCATCAATACCCTTAATAAAAGACAAAAATTCTCTCCCCAGGGCCCACCCCATTTTCATTCCACAATTTCCCTTTTTTTTTAATGATAAAGACACCCCACACAATAGAAATATAAAAAATAAGAAATAAAAAGTATAATAGATGAAAAAAAAGCTCATTCAGAAGAAAAAGTTGACAAGCCTTTGGATTTTAGTTCTCCCCCCCCCTGTCCCCGGTTTAATTTCCCCCTGACCACCAAACCATGTTATCTGCCTGGAATTCTTAAAGTCCATAAATCACCTATTTCCCCCAATTCCTTGTTGGCTTTTTCTTTTTATAATTATTTTTTAAAACATTTAACTTCAAATCTTTAATAAAACTCCCCCCATTGTTCTTTCCAAGTTGTAGTCCAGTTTCCTCTTGTTCCGCTGCTGAAACGTTCTAATTCAGAAGCTTAGTAACTCTGCAGGGATTATTATTATTCAGGAACGAAAACTTGCGTTCAGTCCCTTCCTTTCTTCAATAGAAAATTCTATTGTCTCCTTTAGCTAAACACCCTGTAGACAAAATATTATTTCCGTTTTGCAGCTTTCCCAGAAGATAACCAGTCCTGTAAAATTCCAATGGTATTTTTCCACTTGCGACCATCTTTGTAATGTCCCAAAACTCCTCTAGGGGGATTGTTGTAACTTTGTTTTCTCTAGTCCAAAAGTCCGATTGTTATCCATGATTTCGCCATTTTGTATCCAAGTTTTAACGAGTTATAGCAAATTGTAACAAATTTAACCAGGAAAGTTCGCATAATAAAATCCTCTCTGCTTTCCGACTTTGACAGCTACTTTGACAGCTGTCAAAATCTCCGACTCTTTTCACCAGGCTCTCTCTTCAATCACCCCGGTTCCCGGGGGGGGGGTTTACGTTTCTTCTCCCTCGATTCTTCCTCCAGCACAGTTCTTATAGTTCCCCATCGTGGAATTCTTAGTTTTAATCAGCAATACACATCTTTTTGGACCTTGGTTTCCCCGTCCTTGTTTTGGAAGGTTTACAATAGGGGAGGGGACTGACTTCCTTTTTGGATCCCCCCCCGCTCGTGTCCAATCCGAAAAAAAATTTCTTTTTTTCTCTCCTTTTAAACCCGGTTTCCAAATTACTCACGGGTTGTTGTTAAGAAGTCCGAATTTTCAATGGAAGAAGTCAGCGCTCTCCGCCGGATGGCATGCGGCTGCGCTCGGCAGGGATAGCAGAGGACTCAAAGCACCACGCTTCTCCCCGGCACCCGATCCGTAGCCTTTAAAAAGGCTCCTTCACGAGTCGGGAGGGCGCTAGTGGTGCCAGCCGAGTCTCCATGTCCACGGCCTCCGTGGCCGTGGTTTTTAAGGGTCCCCGCATCGCCGGTGCGGTAGGACCCAGCCCCTGCCGAGCAGGCTCCCTCCGGAGCTCGGAGGGAGTCCGCCATTCGGCGATGGCGCCAACCCGGAAGTCCCGGCAGCAAATTCCACTGTTGAACAGCTCTTACTGTCAGGAAGTTCTTCCTAATGTTTAGGTGGAATCTTCTTTCTTGTAGTTTGGATCCATTGCTCCGTGTACTCAATGACTCAATGGAAAACAACTGAAGAAATATATGGGAAGCTGTCTCATTCGAGATGTTCCATTTATTTATCATCTAGTTTTTATATACTGCCCCTCCTTTAAAAGAGGACCACACGGCGGCTCACAAACATAAAATATGCAGCACAGAATAAAGATATGCACCTCTCCTCTGGAATGCATACTCTCAGGTAGTTTGAGATAAGACAGTAATGACCTTTAAAGGTCTCTTATAAATTATATTTATCCAGACTTCCTAGACTCTGACTCTTTAATTATTAACTCTCTCTTTTGAACACCGTTCAGTTTTATTTGGAATACCGTATTTTTCGCCCTATAGGGCGCACAGGCCCATAGGGCACACCTAGTTTTCGGGGGGGGGGGGGGAATCAAGGAAAAAAATATGATTCCCCCCCCCTGCAGCTCTGGGAGCAGTGGACAGGCTGCACACAGCCTGTGCGCTACTCCAAGACCTTCTCCCTGCTTTTGCGGGAGGTTGCGGAATTCCCCCACCTCCCGCAAAAGCCCACAGGAGCCGCGCGCGACTCCTGCGGGCTTTTCGACCAGGAGGGAGAAGGGACTGAAACGGCCAGTCAGTCCCTTGTCCCTCCTCGGGGAAAAGCCCCCAAGAGTGACGCGCTCTTTAAAGGGTGCACGGCTCCTGCGGGCTTTTCTACGAGGTGGGGGAATTCAACCCCCTCATAGAAAAGCCAGCAGAAGCCGCACAGCCTTTAAAGAGCGCGCGGCTTCTGCGTGCTTTTGCGGGAGGTGGGGGAATTCCCCCATCTCCCGCAAAAGCCCACAGGAGGGAGAAGGGACTGACTCAGCCAGTCAGTCCCTTCTCCCTCCTTGGGGAAAAGCCCCCAAGAGCGGTGCGCTCTTTAAAGGCTGCGCGGCTCCTGCAGGCTTTTCGACCCAGCTTGTGGGGCTGGCGGTGGGGGGAAGCGCTGCTTTCCCCCACCGCCAGCCTCAAAGAGCAGACTCTCCTGGCTTCAGCGAAAGCAACGCGAAGCCTCCCTTCAGAGGCTTCACATTGCTATCGCTGAAGCCAAGGAGCCTGCATTCGCCCCATAGGACGCACACACATTTCCCCTTCATTTTTGGAGGGGAAAAAGTGCGTCCTATAGGGCGAAAAATACGGTGTATACTTTTGTTTGGTTTTTATCTAGCTTTAAGGAAATTTTATTATAATTTTATTATTTTTCATGTAAACTACATATTTTTAATTAAGTGTTATATATTTCAAATAAATAAATAAATAAATAAAAACAATATTTTTAAAAGGAAAACACAAATTAGCAGCTATGAATAGCCAGCAGCATCTGCTCCAGAGTCAGACCCAATTGGGTCTTACATGTGGTGTATTATATTGTGGTATGGCAGTAAGACTGCCATGAAGCTGACTGACTTGGGGCCAATCATAGCTTCTCAGCCTAGCCTTCCCCACAGGGTTGTTTGAGGATAGAATGGGGGAGAATCATTTTCACGCCTCCTTGAGCCACTTGGAGAAAATGGCGGTGAGATATAAAGGCAAGCTTTTGAATTCTCCACAGAGCTTCACAGGAAGGAGAAGAGAGGAAGAATGCCTTCGCTTCGCTTCCCTTTTCACCCGTCCTCCCCATCGCCCCCTGCAGGCAGCTCTGATGCGTTACCGGTAGTCCAGCTCCAACTCATCAAAGCTGTTATACAGTGTCAGGAGCTCAAGGATGTTGGGGTACATGCTCAGCCTCCGCGTGGATTGCAGGGCCCGTGCGCGCTCAGTGGCACCAATGTCCTCTTCTTCAGGGACGAGGACGGTGGGGAGAGATATGGACTGGGCCATCTTTCCTCTTCTTCCAGTGCTGTGAGGAACAACGCTGGCCAGGAGCTAATGGTGGGGGTGCCATGGCGACAAGCAGGGCGCACTCAAAGGGAGGGGCTGCTGCTCTCCATTCTAGGAAGGAGGAATGATGGTTTCCTGCAGAGTTCTTTCCCTCCCCTTCTGCCTACTTTCCCCCTCCATTCATGGAGCCACGAATGGGCATGAAGAATCACCCAGGGGCACCTCTGCCCATCCTCTCAGGGAGTGGGTGGCACAGTGGACTAAACCACTGAGCCTCTTGGGCTTGCCGATCAGAAGGTCGGCAGTTCGCATCCCCGCTACGGAGTGAGCTCCTGTTGCTTTGTCCCAGCTTCTGCCAACCTAGCAGTTGGAAAGCACACCAGTGCAAGTAGATAAACAGGTGGGAAGGTAAATGGTGTTTCCGTGCGCTCTGGCACTCGTCACGGTGTTCTGTTGCTCCAGAAGCGGTTTAGTCATGCTGGCCACATGCTGTCTGTGGACAAACGCCGGCTCCCTCTTTCTGAAGCGAGATGAGTGCCACATCCCATAGTTGAATTCAACTGGACAGAGGTCCTTTAACTTTACCTTACCCTCCCGGATGCAGAGTTTGCCTCACATCACTCCTGTGCCTAAGGCTAAAATGGAGGGTGGGTTTTGAGGCCGCTTCCCTCAGGCTCCGCATTGGCTGCCAGGGGTCTGAGTCTGTGCAAGTTGAGAGTCATATCCTCAAACCCTCCCATCTGATTGAGGGAGTGTACTCTGCACGTTCTCAAAGAAACCCTCTTAATCTTTTCAGGTTATTGTAGTACTGAACACAGTTTCTGGGCCTACTCAAGCCTGTACAGTGGTACCTCGGGTTACATATGCTTCAGGTTACATACGCTTCAGGTTACAGACTCCACTAACCCAGAAATAGTGCTTCAGGTTAAGAACTTTACTTCAGGATGGGAACAGAAATCGTGCTCGGGCAGCGCAGCAGCAGCAGGAGGCCCCATTAGCTAAAGTGGTGCTTCAGGTTAAGAACAGTTTCAGGTTAAGAACGGACCTCCGGGACGAATTAAGTACTTAACCTGGGGTACCACTGTACAATTTTTGTTCTGTTTTTACAGACAGGACTGAGGTTGTGGTTGACAAGACAGAAGAAACACCAAGAATTAAGGTACTTTATATTGAGTCAGGCTACTAGTTGGCCTCTAACCCAGTATGGTCTCTTCTGACGGCCAGAAGCATTGTAGGGTTATTTGGGGGGCAGGGGGCGGTTCTGTTCTTTTGTGGACAACCCTCTGTGTCCACATGCCAAGGGTGGGTGAGGCTGGAGGCAAAAGTAGGCAGAGCAATGCATGTGACTCCTACCTTGGTACAGCAAGCTACCTTGCAGCCACCCAGTCAGGGGATTAATCAGCTCCGCAATGCACATTCCTCCTTCCAGGGAAGCAGGAGGCATTGCCACAGCTCAAGGACACATTGCAACCAAGCAAAATTACCTAGGGAAAGTGTGAAGCAGGACCAGTGAAAGGTGTGGCTAGGGAAGAAGGGGGTGTGGCATGTGCAGGGTCACCTGGGCCAGATAGAGATGTTAAGAGGGCAGAATTTGGCCCCCAGGTCTGAGGTTCCTCCATTGCTGTGGTAAAGTGATTCTTCTGTAGCGTTGCTTTGTGAGGCACAGACAACTGAGCTTGGGACCCCCTGCATGCAAAGTAGGTGCTCTGTCGCCAAACTTAGGCCCTTCCCGCCCAAATACCACCTATTTTATATTGTTTGCATGGGATTTGAACTCCACTTCAGACCTGTTTCACCCAGAGTAGGGGTCTTGCAGCAAATCTTTTGCAGATCAAACAAGGCCTTCTTACACCAAGCTTGAATAACCACCCATTTTTAACTGTTCAAGGAACGTTCTGATGCCACAGTTTTCTGCTTGAAAGGTAGCTTAGGATGAGTCTACATGCAGTGTCTGAATTTAGATACATCAAACAGAATTAATGACATAACTGTGTCTTCCTGTATTTACTGGTGTTCAATGTCTCTCTCCCCCCCCCATTTATTTTATTAATCTTTCATTGTGTCCTGTGAGGAAAAGTGACGTACAAAATGGTTCCGTCCTTCCTTCCAAAAGAGGCATGTAACTATAGCAATGCAAATGTACATGATTAATGGAATGGGTAAAAAAGCTATAATATCTGCAATAATTTCTGGCGTGGGTGTGAACATGATTTAGAGGTTCACTTTTTGAAAACCAGCACAGATCTCTATTCAGAAAGGTCTCTGTTTTATGAAATGCGGGGGGGGGGGGATGTTGGCCCTAGTATTTAAAGGAGGGTAATAGATTTGCTGCCAGATCCTCTATACTAGAGCATGCTGGCACAAGCATTCAACTCTTGTAGGTGAGTCTAGGGCAGGGGTCACTAAACTTTTTCAGCAGGGGGCTTGTCCACTCTCCCTCAGATCTTGTGGGGGCCCGGACTGTATTTTGAAAAAAAAATATGAACAAATTCCTATGCCCCACAGATAACCCAGAGATGCATTTTAAATAAATGCATACATTCTACTCATGTAAAAACACGCTGATTCCCGGACCGTCTGCGGGCTGGATTTAGAAGGCAGTTGGGCCAGATCCAGCCCCCAGGCCTTAGTTTGCCTACCCATGGTCTAGGACTAGGTGCTGTAACTGTGCGTTGCTCCTGCCATTTCCAGTGTTTAGGCTGTGAGTGCATTTACTTATGTAGCCAAAACCTGGAGAGAGGTACCCATAGACTTGAGAAACCCCAGCGCTTGCAAACAAACCATCTTTATGGGTGGGGGGAATCCCTAAGGGGCTGGGAACACCCCAAAGAGGCAAGTAAGGACTGAGAATGCTCAGTGACCTTGCAGTGCTGAATGGCAGTTGCAAGTGGAATGGGGGAGGGGGGGAAAGGAGAGAAAAAAATGAATAGGATGGAGTAGCTTTAATCCCCAACAGCAGCATCAGTTCCTGAGTTGCTGCCACTCCACGAAGCGCCCCAGTTGTGCTACCAGCCTGGCACGAGGCTGCTGGGGGGGAGGCAGGATAATTAGAGTGTCTGCTGTGCTGCAGTGGGCAGGGCTTGGGCACGGTCCAGAGGGAAGACTTGCTTTCTCTGGTCCATGCTTAGGTTATTTAAGCCAGCTTGGCCATGACACAGCCTTCTTCCCCACCCACCCTTTCTCCTTTGTAATTGTTCTTGCTTGGATGATAGTTTGTGGCTGGTTAATGGAACTGGGAGATATATAATTTTTGTTCACACTGCAGTTTATATTTTTGCCTTTCCTTTTTTTTGTATAATTTTTGTATAATTTTGTTTTACAATTTAAAATACTCATTTAAACATCCTTAAAATATCAATGACTTCCCTTCTTCTCTTTCCATGGTTCATTTTGCATATCATAAATCCCTGCATATTTTTACAAAAACTAAACCATTCAGTATTCCATTATTACATCCATCAAAACTTATTTACACTGTTGAATTTATCTTAATGCCGCCAGCATTCTGAAGTGTACACAACTCCCCCCCCATATATTCAATAAACATTTTCCAATCTTCTCTAAACACATGTTCTTCTTGTTCTCTTATTCTATATGTTAAATCTGCAATCTGCGCATATTCTGTCAGCTTAAGTTGCCATTCTTCTTTAGTTGGGACCTCGCTCGTTTTCCATTTTGGGGCTAACAAAACATGGGCCACAGTAGTGGCATACATAAATAACCTTTTTGGACACTTGGTAATTTTAGTCTGAATTATCCCCAACATTTCTGCCTTTCCTATAGCAAGGGTATGTTTGCTGGTTGCGGTTTTTGTGTGCACCTGCCACGACTCTTTGGTGGGGTGGGCATTAGGCAGGATCCATAGGCAGTAAAGGTATCCTTCTGGTGGTCTGGAGGAGGTAGGAACGGAATGCCTCAGGGGACTGGGCATATTGCTCCATACCAGGTGGCCAGCAGGAACCACAATCAATGGGCAACACCAGAGTCCAGCAACCACCTCTTGGTGGGTCCAGCAGGTAGGCGAGCTCCAGCATATTCCAGTGGGCAGGCTGTTTGATAAGTGGATCTTTGCATCAAACGTTGAGATAACGATAACCAAAAAGGTTGTGGCCATATTCAGCCCACACTCCCTGCTCCCCGAGGACCTGCCTAGCTAGCAGTCAGTGTCTGGGGGCGCAATACAACATTTTGTTGCAGGACCCACTTGATTGGACAAATTCATGGAGGATAAGGCTCTTATCCAGTGTGGTGTAGTGGTTAAGAGTGGTGGACTCGTAATCTGGTGAACCGGGTTCGCGTCTCCACTGCTCCACATGCAGCTGCTGGGTGACCTTGGGCTAGTCACACTTCTCTGAAGTCTCTCAGCCCCACTCACCTCACAGAGTGTTTGTTGTGGGGGAGGAAGGGAAAGGAGGTTGTTAGCCGCTTTGAGACTCCTTAGGGTAGTGATAAAGCGGGATATCAAATCCAAACTCCTCTTCTTCTTCTTCTTCTTCTTCTTCTTCTTCTTCTTCTTCTTCTCAGTCTCTACTAGTCATGATGGCTATGCTCTGCCTCCACAGTCGGAGGTAGTAAAGCTTCTAAATATTTTGGGGTTGTGAGCAGAGAGGGAGAAGGTCTAGCATTATAGCCAGGCAGCTTGTACAATAGTTTATGACCACATAGAGAAAGGTATGGGTGGGATTACTGTACTCTGAGCCTGTAATAGATCCTTTTCTTCCACCCTGCCCTTTGCACTTCCATGAGTTCTCGCAGAGCAAACAGGTTCCAATATCTCCCACTGTAATGCAAAGCAAGAGGCAGCGAGAGGATTCCAGTGATCATCGGCAGTGCATAATACTTTCATAATAATTTATGTATGGAGAAAGGTGGAATATGACACTTGAACGCTACCAGCTCACCCAATATGCACACCGTGATAGCAATCAGTTATAGCGATCAAGTCACGGAGAAATATTGTGCTAACTATTAATATTAATGATTGCAGTGAAATTTATGAAGCATATTTCACACCAGAAATGAACCATTTCCCAGCAGCTACTGACTTTAGTTATTCATTGTTGGACAGAAAGTTTCTATAGACACCCGGACAGATAAACACAAATATATTTACATTAAAATGCCATGCATGAATGTAAATATGTTTGTCTTGTGTTTTTTTACCTATGTACATCACTTAGCAATGTAAGTGTTATATGATTAAAGCATCCCAACCCTCAAAACTATTTGCTGGCCAGGAGAGTAGAGGGTGTGCCATCTAATCCTTGGTGGAGTGGAATGTCTTCAAAGTATTATTATTCTCATTATAGGGATATTTTGCTAGCACTTATTAGGACATGTGCTTGCTAGAGGCCTCACTGTACTATTTCCATTTACTTGACTGATGGATCAAATTATGCATTAGAAATGTTACCCAAAAGGAAGATAGTTTAGCAGAACAGTTTAGGGATGTTTACTTTAAAGTAAGTCCCAATGCAGCCACTGGGGTTGGCCCCCAAGTACTTGTGTTCAGGACTGCAGCCTTACTGTGTAATCCAATACATGTCTACTCAGAAAAATGTCCTGTTGCATTCAATGGGGTCAGCTCTCAAGTAGACTAGGACAGGGGAAGCCATATGTTGTTGGATAGAATCATGGAATTGTAGAGTTGAAAGGGACCACAAGGATCATCTACTCCAGCCGCCTGCGAGGCAAGCATTTTTTGCCCAATGTGGGGCTCAAACCCACAACCCTCATGTTCCACCAACTGAGCTAGCACTTCACCTGGTGTGACATGAGTCAGAGTCACTGACTTGGGTGGCTTTAAAAGGATTGGACAAATTCATGGAGGATAAGGCTCTTATCCAGTGTGGTGTAATGGTTAAGAGTGGTGGACTCGTAATCTGGTGAACCGGGTTCGCGTCTCCACTGCTCCATCAGCTGCTGGGTGACCTTGGGCTAGTCACACTTCTCTGAAGTCTCTCAGCCCCACTCACCTCACAGAGTGTTTGTTGTGGGGGAGGAAGGGAAAGGAGATTGTTAGCCGCTTTGAGACTCCTTAGGGTAGTGATAAAGCGGGATATCAAATCCAAACTCCTCCTCCTCCTCTTCCTCTTCCTCTTCCTCTTCCTCCTCCTCTTCTTCTTCTTCTTCTTCTTCTTCTTCTTCTTCTTCTCAGTCTCTACTAGTCATGATGGCTATGCTCTGCCTCCACAGTCGGAGGTAGTAAAGCTTCTAAATTCCAGTTGCTGGCAACTGTGAAAGGGGAGAGTGCTCTGGTGCTCATGTCCTGCTTGCAGATTTCCTGCAAGTAGACATGGTTGCCCACCATGAGATTAGGATGCTGAGCTAGATTTCAAAGTGGAACGTTAGCACAGGAATAGCAAGAGCGAACTGGAATTTGGAGAACACTTGTTATTTGTCATAACTTACCATTTATTGAATCCCTGGGACATATTTATAGCACCACACAGAGTGATTCCTAGTTTCTAAGAAGGATGAAAGCATTCCCTGCCCCCATTAATGGAACAGTATTTATGAGATATTAAACTGCTTTATCATAAATCAGATCACTGGTTAATCTCGCTCTGTGCTGCCTAATCTGATTGGCAATAGTGCTCACATTGCAGACAGCGATGTTTCCCAGCCTGATACCTCTAAATTACAGCCTCTCCCAAAAGTTTTTGTGGCACTGATGTTCTGTGTGTGTCTTCTCAAAACTAAGCCCCGTTGAGATCGATGGGAATCAGACTCCCAGGAAAGTGCAGTCCTCTATTCTCAGGTAAGTAAGCCCTGTTGAAAGCAAAGAGGGGCTTACTTCTGAGTAAATATGTATAGGATTGCACTGTTAACTATATATATATATATATATATATATATATATGAACACTGTTAGCCAAAGTTAATGTCTTCAAAGTTCTCCTGATGTGAATGGGGGTGTTTTAATCAGCGTTCAGCTTTTCTACTGAAATCAGAGGAGCTTTTAAAAAAGTTGGACATGACAGCCTCATTGTATTCAAATTAAAATTCAGAAGGATATGTGATTGATTTTGGAATATTTAAGTGGCAACGTGGATGATGTGCTGGAGCATGTTTGTAAGGTTACATAATGAAATATAATTTAGAATCGTTTTCCACTTGATGAATATTGATCAGTGGTGTAATATAATCTGGCAAACAGCCATAATGGAAAAGCTGTTGCAAAAACTGAAGGTGGCAAGGGGAGAGAAAAACAAATATAATTTTTATGCTGTATGGTGTGATTTTATTAAATATACAAATGAAACAACACAGAGATGAGAAATACTTGCAGCATATATTGCAGTATGGCATAGATAAGCAGGCACCATTCATTAGCTCACTCCTATTACCCTCCTGTTTTCCAGGCTGATTTTCTGAATGACTCATTTTACCAGTTTACAGTAATTATCTCATTATTATGTACTGTAAAATAATACGTTGAGTACTTTATTCCCCTAGTGACCCATTTTTTGTTAGGCACGTCATGTTTTATGATTTAAGTCCATACAATTTTTTGTGTACAATTTTGCAACAAGGAAATAAATAAATAATAATGGTTTCCATTAATTATGTAATAATTAAAATTTGATAATGGTTAATCATATTTTTGCCTGTTGTTACCTAGGAGACAAAAAAATATGGTTAAACTGCCCTGGATATAATCATCATCATATATACTAATAGGAAGCCCAGTTCTTCGGATGCCAGTTCTTTTGTAGCCAGAACAGCACCATCCATATCCAAAAAAAAAAAAAAACAAAAACAACAAAAAACAGCATTAAATCATAGAATTGTAGAGTTGCAGGGGATCCTGAGGGAATCCTGTCCACAGCCATCCCTGGCTGGGCTCAAACCACCAACCTTCTGATTGAAAGCCAGATGCACTGAAGAAGAGCCTGCTGGAAATCCCTGGCTTTTGCAGGAGCACATAAAAACCTTTAGAGAAAATGAAACCTACGTGATGTTTGGGGCAGGGGAGAACCCAGTGAGGGCTAATAACGCTCATGCTAGCTGGCAGGCAGAGGGCAGGAAAATAGAAGATTAGATGGAGAGGGAATAGAATGGAGTATCCATGCAAGGGGCATTGCTGAATTCCTGGGCAAGAGAACACTACATCCACAATGCAACATTTGTTGCAGATGCCTCTTGTAATGCAAGTCTCACTCTTTCCTTTCCTTTCATTAGGGCCCATACTTTATTTGTAAAACACAAGAAAATGGTTGCAATATACAATGGCTCCAGGAGCTTGCTGCCCTTTGTGGAAGTGTGTACCATATATCCATAGCTGTCAAGTGTCCCTTATTTGAAGGGACAGTCCCTTATTCCAGCGCCATGTCCCGCTGCTGTCCCTTATTGATAGATGTCCCTTAAATGTCCCTTAAATGATGTCCCTTAAATTTCAAAGGAAGCAGCTCCTCTCCCTCCCTCCCTGCCGGCCAGGGAGGAGGGAGGCTCCAACTGTGTTGCTTGGCTGTGTTGCTCACCCAATAAGAAGTCTAAGAACAACTGGGGGGTGGAGCTTGCATGCCTTGTGTGTGGCTAGTTAATGCAAGCTGAGGGGGGTTTTGAATGCTGGATGCCATTTTGTTGCACGTGCTTTGCAGTGCAAAACCAGGCCGGGGAGCCATCTTAAGTTGAGGCTGCATAGGCCTTGTGGTGCATGTGATTCAGATTTTATTCAGTTGAACCTCTGTGTGCTGGTCCCGGGGGTAAGGTACCGTGAGTGTAGCAGAGTCCACACGAAGAGGGGTGAGGTCCGATGCAGAGAGCCGGGCGGGGAACAGGAACGCTGGAACAGAAGGCCGAGCAGGGAACAGGAGTACCGGATAGTCAGGAACAGGAAGCCGAGCAGGGATCAGGAACACAGGAAGGTCCGAAGCCAACAACGACGTTGCTCCCGCAACCTGGGGCCGGGCTGACTGGGCTTTTATCCTCTTCTAAGGCCAGGGGCGGTCCCGGTCCCCAGGAGCCCCGCCTCCTCTGGCCTTAAGGCGAGCACTCCTCCTGGGGGCAACCAGTTCCCTTCGCCTCTCTGCCCTAAGCCTCTGCAGATCAGGAGAGGCCGAAGGGTTACTGGGCCCTGGAGGAGGCTCACCTGTGGCCACTGAGTCATCAAGCCCCTCTGGGGCCAGAAGGGCTTCACCTGGGGCCAGCTCCTGATGCACTGCCACAGGTGCAGGCTCTTCAGCATCTAGGCCTTGCCCCAGTTCAGCCGGCCCTGGAGGCGGGGACTCCTGTGCAGGCTGGGATTCCTCTGTTTCATCCTCCGAATCGGAATCCCAGGCCATCACACCATCCCCCCTCCCAGGCCCCCCCCTCAACCGAGGGTCCGGACCCGGCTTGCCGGGGTACGTCGCATGGAACTCTCGGAGGCAGGCAGGTGCGTGGACATTGGCCGCTGGTTCCCAGGAACGGTCCTCCGGTCCGTACCCCTTCCAGTCAATGAGATACTGCAGCTTTCCCCTGCGGTATCGGGAGTCCAGGATGCGTTCCACCTCGTACTCAGGCTCTCCCCGAACCAACACTGGCTGCGGTCGGGGACGGTTCGGGTGGAACTCGTCGGGTGGGGCCACCGGACTCAAAAGGGACCTGTGGAAGACCGGGTGAACCTTCAGGGTTGCGGGTAACCGGAGACGGAATGCCACAGGAGAGATTTGGTCTACGATAGGGAACGGGCCGGTGAAGCGGGCGTCCAACTTCCGTGAAGGTCGAGAGGGGTGAAGGTGGCGAGTGGAGAGCCAAACCAGGTCACCGACGCGAAGTTCCGGCCCCACCTGGCGGTGGCGGTCGGCCTGGGCTTTGTACGCTTCCTTGGCCTGGTGCAGTTGCTCCACCAAAAGCTGTTGCTGGGACTGGAGCTCTTGAAGCCACTCCGTCACCGCCGGGACCGCGGATGCCGGCAGCACCTCTGGAAACAGCCGTGGATGATAACCATAACTGGCCTGGAACGGGGTCTGCTGGGTGGACGCATTCACCGCGTTGTTATAGGCGAACTCCGCCAATGCCAGGTGGTCGACCCAGTCATCCTGCTGGTAGCTGCAGTAACACCGGAGGTACTGCTCCAGCACCGCGTTCGCCCGTTCCGTCTGGCCATCGGTCTGTGGGTGGTAGGCTGACGAGAGGCAGACCTCTGTCCCGAGGGTCTGGTGTAATGCTCGCCAGAACCGGGATGTGAACTGAACGCCCCGGTCGGACACCACGCGCTCAGGTAGTCCATGCAGGCGGAAGACATGCTGAAGGTACAGCTGAGCAGTTTCCTTGGCTGTGGGTAGATGGACAGGGAGCGCAGTGCACCATCTTGGTGAAATGGTCGGAGAAAACCAGAAGGCAGGTACAGCTACGAGACGAGGGTAAGTCCACTACAAAGTCCAACGAAACTGTGTGCCAAGGGCGCGGTGGAACTGGCAATGGCTGAAGTAGGCCGGGGGGTCGCCCGGTAGGTCCCTTGGCGCGCCGGCAGACATCACAACCAGCAACGTAGCGAGCCACGTCAGCCTTCAGGCGGGGCCACCAAAACTCACGACTGACCAGATGGGTGGTCCGATACCGTCCAAAGTGCCCCGCTGCTGGGGCATCATGGGCCATCCGGAGAACCTCCAGCCGCAGTGGCCCTGGCGGGATGTACAGACGACCGTGGTGCAGCAGGAGGCCCTGATGCAGGACCAGCCCCGGATACTGTGGGCTGGACCCTTCAGCCAGCTCCCGGAGTCGTTCCTGGGCCCAAGCGTCGACCCGCTGCTGTTCCCGCACCCGAACCTGCAGTGGCTGCGCCTCCTGGGTGGCCAGGAATGCGGCCGGAGGTAGGATCGTGGTGGGTTCTGCTTGCTGTACCGTGTCTGCGTTGTCTTCAGGTTTCCGGGACAGGGCATCCGCCTTCAGATTCTGAGAGCTAGGGATGTAGCGGATCCGAAACTGGAACCGGGAAAAGAACAACGCCCACCGGATCTGTCTTTGGTTCAGCTTGCGGGTGGTCTGGAGGTACTCCAGGTTCCGGTGGTCGGTTCTCACCTCCACCGGATGTCGTGCCCCCTCAAGATGGTGGCGCCAGACCTCAAAGGCTACCTTGATGGCCAGTAGTTCCCGCTCCCACACAGTATAGTTACGCTCCGCTGGTAGGAGCTGGCGGGAATAGAAGGCACAGGGTAAGAGTGGCGCTTCAGGACCAATCTGTTGAGACAAGACGGCACCGAGAGCCGTACTGGAGGCGTCGGTCTCCACCACAAAGGGTCGAGAGGGGTCAGGATGTTGTAAGATTGGTGCCCTCTGGAAACAGGCCTTCAACCCCTGAAACGCCTCCTCTGCCTCCTTGTCCCAGGAAAACGGCGTCTTTGGGCGCAGTAGCCGGGTCAACGGGGTGGTGCGATGAGCATAATCAGCGATGAAGGTCCGGTAGTAATTGGCGAACCCCAGGAAACGTTGTAGGTCCTTGCGGTTCCGGGGTGCCGCCCATTCTTGAACCGCTGTCACCTTCCCCGGGTCCATTTGCACCCCATCCGGAGAGAGCCGGTGACCAAGGAAGTCCACAGTCCGCTGATGGAACTCGCACTTGCTGAGCTTTGCGTACAAACGGTGCTCACGCAAGCGCTGCAGCACGGTCCGGACATGTCCCTCATGGCGAGCCGGGTCACGGGAGTAAATCAGTATGTCATCCAAATACACCACCACGTACTTGTCTAACAAGTCCTGAAACACGTGGTTGATGTAGCGTTGGAACACAGCAGGCGCGTTGCACAACCCGAAAGGCATAACCAAATATTCGAACTGCCCGTACCGGGTCCCAAACGCTGTCTTCCACTCATCCCCGGCTCGGATCCGAATCAAGTTGTAGGCCCCCCGGAGGTCCAGCTTGGTGAACACCTGTGCCCCTTGCACCCGCTCCAGCAGCTCCGAGATAAGGGGCAAGGGGTATCGGTCTGGGACGGTAATTTTGTTCAGGGCTCGGTAATCATGGCAAGGGCGGAGTTCCCCACATTTCTTCTTAACGAAAAGCACTGGTGCCGCGGTAGGCGAGGTGGAAGGCCTAATGAACCCACGCTCCAGGTTCTTGCGCAAGAAGTCCTGCAAAGCCTCGCGCTCTGGCTCTGTTAGAGAATATAAGCGACTCACTGGTAAAGGCGCTCCGGGTTGGAGGTCTATGCCGCAGTCAAAAGGCCGATGCGGCGGCAGCTGGTCTGCCCCCCGTTCCTCGAACACGTCCTGGTAGTCCTGATACACGGCTGGGAGCGTGGGTGCTGCCTCCTCTGAGGGCGCGGCCGCCAGCGTCCCGGATTGAGCATGGGAACATGGGTCTGGGAAGTGCACGGTCCGTTTGACCCAGTGAATCTGAACGTTGTGGGCTTCCAGCCAGTCCATCCCGAGCACCAGGGGGAAGCGGGGCATAGAGGCAATGTCCAAAGTTCGCAACTCCCGGTGCTGCTGGAAACACAGGACCAGGGGCTGGGTCTCCTGAGTAACGGCACCTGAACACAGAAGTCGTCCGTCAATCGCTTCCACCTGGACCGGTACTGGCTTGTTCCGAAGTGGCACCTGATGATGGGCGGCAAAAGCAGCGTCCATATAAGAGCGGGTTGCCCCTGAATCTACCAAAGCATGGGTGAGGATCCAGGGCCCACCTGGAGGGTATAAACGTACCGAAACCATAAGATGTTGCAAGTCCATTGATGCAGGCCCATTCTGCGCGGTTTGGGACCCCCGGTAGCTAGGGCCATCAGCTACTGGGGTTGGCGGTTTCCCTGCGGCTGGTGTTTCTCAGGGCAAGACCGAGCGAAGTGTCCACTTCCGCCACAGTAAAGACAGAGATTTCCCTCCCGACGCCGCGCCTTCTCTGCGGGGGAAAGGCGTGGCCGCACTGCCCCGAGCTGCATAGGCTCCTCCGTTAAATCAGTTGTGACCGTGGGGCTGCCGGAAAAAGCTGGTGCCGTGAACTGGAAGTGTCGGCGACCCCGGGCCTGACGACGATCCTCCAACCGGTCGTCTATTTGTAGACTCCGTTGAATGAGAGTGTCTAGCGTGGTGGGGCGTTCCATTGTGGCCAACTGGTCCAGTACCTCGTCCGAAAGCCCTTCAAGATACTGGTCCCGCAGTGCCGAATCATTCCAGGTCAAGTCCTGTGCCAACAGCCGAAACTCCGTGGTATATGCGGCCACCGTGGACTTGCCCTGTTTCAAACGCCGAATCGCCCGGTTGGCTTGACTCCCTTTCTGGGGGTTGCCGAACGCGGCCTCCAAACGATTGCAAAACCCCGTATAGTCTGCCAGCAAGGGGGAGTCTTGCCTGAGTAGCGGCAACGCCCACTTGGCCGCCTGGTCCTTTAACAAACTAATCAAAAAGTGCACCTTGGTGCGGTCGTCAGGAAAGTTCCGGGCTCGCCCCTGAATATACAGCTTGGCCTGGGCCAGGAACATGGGAAAGCTGGCCGGGGCTCCATCAAATTTCTCAGGCAAAGCCACTGGGTACTTGCCAGGAGCCGGGGCGTCGGCCCCAGGAGCCGGTAGGGCTTCCAAGCGTTGCTGAAGTGCCACAACCGCGTCACTGAGCTGCTGCACGGTGTGAGTCAAGGCCTGGTTCTCCTGGGCCAAAGCCACCAGTGTAGCCGCCTGGTCAGCCATGGCCTCTGGCTCTTCCCGAACGCACCCCTACGAAGGGGGAGTGCGGGTGTGGCGGGAGCAAACTGTGCTGGTCCCGGGGGTAAGGTACCGTGAGTGTAGCAGAGTCCACACGAAGAGGGGTGAGGTCCGATGCAGAGAGCCGGGCGGGGAACAGGAACGCTGGAACAGAAGGCCGAGCAGGGAACAGGAGTACCGGATAGTCAGGAACAGGAAGCCGAGCAGGGATCAGGAACACAGGAAGGTCCGAAGCCAACAACGACGTTGCTCCCGCAACCTGGGGCCGGGCTGACTGGGCTTTTATCCTCTTCTAAGGCCAGGGGCGGTCCCGGTCCCCAGGAGCCCCGCCTCCTCTGGCCTTAAGGCGAGCACTCCTCCTGGGGGCAACCAGTTCCCTTCGCCTCTCTGCCCTAAGCCTCTGCAGATCAGGAGAGGCCGAAGGGTTACTGGGCCCTGGAGGAGGCTCACCTGTGGCCACTGAGTCATCAAGCCCCTCTGGGGCCAGAAGGGCTTCACCTGGGGCCAGCTCCTGATGCACTGCCACAGGTGCAGGCTCTTCAGCATCTAGGCCTTGCCCCAGTTCAGCCGGCCCTGGAGGCGGGGACTCCTGTGCAGGCTGGGATTCCTCTGTTTCATCCTCCGAATCGGAATCCCAGGCCATCACACTCTGGTTACAAAGTTGGTTGGACAGTGTTCTCGAAGCTGCCAGCATGAGTTTGACCAGACTGCAGGAGGACAGGAAGACTGGAGTGCCTGGAACAGGTGAGGCTGCAGGTCCCTTATTTTGGCTGCTGGTCCCTTATTTTCAAGGCTGCTGGTCCCTTATTTTCAAATCTGTAAGTTGACAGCTATGCATATATCACAAAACAATACGTAACATTCCTTGCTGGTATGATAACTGCTGCTCGACATTCAATTGCTCGCAACACCCTGCAAGGTAGTTACAGAACACAGATGACACATCTCTGTCCAAGCTGTTTATTTACAATATAAATTAGATAGGCTGGATAAACAAAAAGAACAACTGCTAAAGGAATAGGGTTGGCGTAAGTCAGGATTCATCAAGGGAGCAGGCAGAGTGAAGGAAAGTCTAGCTCCCTCCTTCACTATTTGCAAATGTTCCACTTGTAGTCTTTGCCCGTCTTATATTTAGTAAAGTAGCTGTTAGCGCAGCATTGCGGCTGACGTCATTGGATACCAGTGTTTTGCCAAAGTTGTTTGCTCTGTTGTGGTTTTCCTCCTGTATAATCCAAATGCTCCTTGGAATGTGCCCAGCAATCAATGATTACTAAACCACCAGAAACTTTGAAGTGTGGGAGACATTTTTCTTTATTAGCAGAACCGTGAGATTGCGCCTACGCACATAATATGCTTTCTTTCCCTGACTGCAGCAGAGAAGTAGACTTTTTGCATAAATGGCAGGGGTGGGGTGGAGAGGCAGGTGACATACATCAGAGAAATGGCTTTTCACAAAATCCAGTATTTTCTGTGGCCCTTCTAGCGACTACAGCATGGATATTTCCATGCATGTTCATAGAAGATACAAAGGTGTATGGCAAGATGTAGAACGATTGCTCCCTTTTTGGGGGAAGCATTTTGAATTGCTGTCGTTAAGCTACCTCTACACTATGTTTTGCAGGATGCATTCAAGTGCATACTGGAATTTTAGCTTTGCACAATTAAAGTGATACTTTGCTCTAGCGCAACACATCCACTTTTTCCGAATGGTTTTATTTTGTGGTTTGGAAAGGGATGTGAAAATGCATTGAACTGTATGGGACAATCGAGCGATTAATGGGAAGATGTGTAATACACACCCTACTAGCAAAGCAGGATCAATGCAGGATGAGTGCTCATTGTCACACAGCCTCCCTGTAAACAGCTCAAGAGTGAATGTTCCATATAAACTGGACCCCCACCTAGGCTTTGTGCAAGGGAGTCAGGATGGGTGCTGGGTAGGCAGAGCCTGTGGACAAGCCCTCTAATGGTTACTGCCTTTTTTATCTTTTGTCGCTCTGTTGTTTTCATCTTTTATGGCTGCTTTATTGAATTTATTTATTTTTATCCTGTTTTATCCCATTTTTCAGACAACCATTAACTCCGAAAAGTGACTGACATCAAGCAAGAGAGGCAGGCCCTGTTGTCAGTCTAGCTGCAAACTTGAAAAGACACACAAAGGAAGAGAAAGGAGACCAAAATGAAGCCATATGCTGTAAGTGGGTCTTATTTATCCAGCTGATCTTCCTTGGCTGCTGTTCTTGCTTCAATAACAAATGTTTGCTCAGGGTCTTTTTGGCTGATGGACAGGACCAGAGTGTCCTTTTCCCTTTCTCCTGCAGTCCCCGGGCACCTGGTATTTGGAGTTGAACCTTCTCCCTGGCAGGGAGATAAAGGTAAAGGGACCCCTGACCATTAGGTCCAGTCATGACTGACTCTGGGGTTGCAGCGCTCATCTCGCTTTATTGGCCGAGGGAGCCGGCGTACAGCTTCCGGGTCATGTGGCCAGCATGACTAAGCCGCTTCTGGCGAACCAGAGCAGCGCACAGAAACGCTGTTTACCTTCCCGCCGGAGCGGTACCTATTTATCTACTTGCACTTTGACGTGCTTTTGAACTGCTAGGTTGGCAGGAGCTGGGACTGAGCAACGGGAGCTCACCCTGTCGCGGGGATTCGAACTGCAACCTTCTGATTGGCAAGGCCTAGGCTCTGTGGTTTAACCCACAGCGCCACCCGCATCCCCATGGCAGGGAGATCGGAAGCCAGTTATTTATTTCTGATACCAAATTGTTTTTTAAAATTGTTAAGTTGCTCTTTTTTTAAAAAAAAACCTTGTGCTGTGAGCCATATTGGGCTTATTGAGGAAATGCAGGATAGAAGTGGTTTTATTTATTTAATTCACCCCATTTCCATCCTTGCCCCGTTACTCTTAAATGTTACTGGAAGCCCAGTCTAACTTAATTGTGCTTTAGAAATAAAAAGCGCATCTTCTCGTAAAAGACCAGTTCATGATACTGAGACATGCATATTACCGCTGAGTATGTAAAACTTACATCATTTGTAGGAATGCTGATTCTAAGTATATGCATAGCATAGTTGCAGTGTCACAAAGAATGTCTGGCGAGCTGACAGGCGGTGACATTTCAACGGCATTGCTGGCAGTCACTGTGTCCCTTCATGAACGCTACGTTGCAGCGAGCGCTGAGTTGGTCAGAGATTTTATATGTTTAAGGCTATCGGTCTTATGGACTGCAAAGCCATAAATTCAACGAATTGCGGAACCATACACAATTTCTTTAAAATGTCCAGCTTCACATTTCTGACGTGCTTTGGCTACTGTGTAAAAGCAGCAACTTCTGTATAGAGTGTTTGTATTTTGGTCTGTTCTGAGGCAATTCTTTGATCCAGCAGATTCATTTAGATACCTAGTTGGCCTGTTCAGATGGTGGCTTTGAAGACCCTTGACAGTCAACATACAGTATGCAGCCCCCAAATTTCCCTTTCGCATCCATACAAGAGACAGCAAGTGAGCACAGGATCTATGGAGACCTGGCAATGCAACCAGCAACGATTGTACAGTGGTACCTCGGGTTAAGAACTTAATTTGTTCTGGAGGTCAGTTCTTAACCTGAAACTGTTCTTAACCCAAAGCCCCACTTTAGCTAATGGGGCCTGCTGCTGCTGCCGTGCCGCTGCTGTGTGATTTCTGTTCTCATCCTAAGCAAAGTTCTTAACCCGAGGTACTATTTCTGGGTTAGCGGAGTCTGTAACCTGAAGTGTCTGAAACCTGAAGTGTCTGTAACCTGAGGTACCACCGTACTGCATTTGTACAAAAACAGGAGATTCTATTTTAAGGTCACTCGCTTTTTTTGGCCTTCCTCACACCCCGTTTGAGTGTAAGGGAAGTCAGCAGGGTCTGAATCCAAGTCAGCATTGTTCAGCACTTTGAACCCCAGTCCATAGCTGTCAACTTTTCCCTTTTTGTGTGAGGAATCCTATTCGGAATAAGGGAATTTCCCTTAAAAAAAGGGAAACGTTGACAGCTATGCCCCAGCCCAAGATACACATGCTTAAATCCCCTCTTCTGCACAGCTGTGGAAAGGTGTAAGACCTCTGTCCTCTTCTGCCCCTGGCCACCCTAACAGACTCTCGTATTCCATCCTTTACCAAGGAACCTGTTCATTGGATAATCCAGTCTGCTGTCTAGAGATTGGAGCAGAAATGCAGAGAGTGCTGGAATATTCTAAGGAGCCCCCAAACAGGTTGCACAGGTAAATTGAAACTCCTAACCATAGATAGCTCAGTTGGTAGAGCATGAGACACTTAATCTCAGGGTTGTGGGTAGCATGCGTATGCCGCTTTAAAAAAAAAAGCCAGTGTTGCCTTCAGTTCGAGTGAGGTACTGTGATGTCATTGATGTTCATTCTGAAAGTATTGCTTTCCTAGAGATGCCAAGTCTGTCAGCTCAGTCAGGACAGTTGCTAAGAGACAGTGGAATGTCAAGGATCACTTTTACACTGAATCATTCAGATAGATATTCAAGGGGGAACATAATGTCACCGTATGCTTTCAATGAAGTCACATCAAGTACTACTTTGAATTCCTTAAATGTGACAAATGTGTTAATGTTTTCCAGTTTTAAAAGATTATACAGAAGCTTTAAAGAGTGGAAATTTTTAAAGCATTACAAATTCCACACTCTTCCTTTGATTCACCCTCTTGCCTTTGCTCAAAGAAATGTAACCAAAGAACTTGGCTCCAAAGCTCATCCACAGCTGAAATTCCTCCTGATGTATTAGAACTAGAATGCCCTCAACTGCAGCGCAGGTGACTAAATTATTCCTTTTGAAATCGAGAATTATGTTAAGTAATTTAACTTCTACTCAAAGGTAGAATTTAACTTATGAAATATTTGCTGTTAGCCAGTTATATAACACCTTTAAGTGGAGTGAATTACAGCCTTGCCATTCAGCCTCACAGTAGACCTGTGAGATAATAATTTATATTTGATTCTCATGCTCCTGTGTTTCTATTTCTGTCCTGTTACATCTGATGTGTGATAGAAATGGAGGGCCACTGGACATAGCAAGTGACATAGATAGGAACGTGGCTGAATTAGTGCTCTGAGATACCCTTCATTCCCCTGCTTTAAACACAGGAGCTTACCTTATACCGAGTCAGGTCATAGGTACAGCTAGTTCAACATGGTCTTCAATGACTGGCAGCAGTTCTCCAAGATTTCAGACAGGGGTCTCTCCCAGAGACTGAACCTGCATGCAAAGCAGATGCTCTGCCATTGAGCAGCAGCCCCTCCCCATTTCCCAGTACCTCCCTCTCCCCCCTCTCTCAGGCAACTGGGCACTGAAAGACTGAAGTGCTTGAGAAGGTGGTAACCTGGAAGAGTGAAACCAGGGTCAGGATAGTCAGCACTGCCTGTCGCTGTGCACTTTCAGTTGACATCTCCTTGCCAAAGTGAAGGGTTTAAGATGGCAACAAATGCTTAGCATCTTTGGTTTCTCCTGGGTTAGAGGTGGGCAGCCTCCAGACTTGCAAAATCTGCTGTTTCCTTTCGTTAGGACCACCAGGTTCAGAAATCTAAGGAATGCGGAACAGCAGGTAAGGAGGGGAGTGGCATCAGTTACCTACTGTGCCCCTTAAGCTGTACAAATACAAATGTGAATCTTGAGTTACTCGTGATCTAAAGCAAAAGTCACAATGTGGTCAGAAGAGTTGCACTAAGATCTGTTCGAATTAATAGTCTTATTTTACAAGTATGGCCACAGCTGTAACCAATGTGGCACTACAACTCCCATCAACCAGAGGGAGCATGGCCAATGGCCGGAGATAATGCGATTTATAGTCCAGAAACATCTGAAGGGTGTTGGCTGCTCCTGCTAAGAGATAAGCTATTAGCACACGGTGAGCAACAGCAGAGATTTTTTTCTTCTTCATTCAGTTTTACTTGCTGTTGGAAAATTACTGGGAGTAAGAAAACCTTGCTCATCATCTGCAAATCACAAAGCCATCTACCACTAGAGCCTGATCTCCTTTCTCTTTGCCTTTGTCCCAGTACAGCAACAACTTGAACATCCAGTCTTAAGATCATTTTAGTGATAGGAGGCTGAACTTTTTTTAACAAATGCAACTTCAGGGTTGTTAATAATTGTAGAATTACCTCCCACACCCATAATTCCAAATCCAGTTACTCAATAGACATTTGGCTGTTCAGTGGGTGTATAAAGACTGGGGAATCCGGTACATGCTTACATGCAGTGGGAGTCTCATTGAATGCAGTGGGTCTCAATACTGAATAAATATGCATAGGTTTGCTCTGTAGAAATGGAAGAGAAATTCTGCATTTCAGAATTCTGATCTATTATGTGTTGTTCTGATTCAGCTGCATTCTAGGACAACAGAAGATTTGTGAGATGACATGGGAAAACCATTGTAAACAGTAAAATGAATATAATTTTAAAACCTTAATTTTGAATATATATAATTTTATTATATAATGTGATTACCGGTATATCTAATTAAATATATATAATATTTAATCCTTATGTCTCTCCCTCACTAATGCATGACTTGTCTTTCAAGGAAGATGACTTTATGTCAATATCTGGTTCTAATTCAGCAGTTAAAAGGATTAAAATGTTTGCGCCAACTCTTTCTGCGAACAAAAAATAATTGGTCAACTAGTTTATGTCAGAACAGAATCGGGTTGCACTCTGCATGCCACCTGTTTCTGATCACAAGTGATTTAGGTAAATGTCTATTAATATATTGGTGTGTTAAAAGCTGTAACTTGATTCATGAACACCACAGAGGCAGTTAAGCTAACTATGAATCACTAGAATGGAAACTTAAATATTCACATCAATATCATTCCACTGTTGTCGTCGTCACTGAAGGAATGGTTCTTCAAGGACAGAGCTACACTCTAGCTTGGTGACCAGTCTGTCAAGGCACCCTTTGTAGGCTTATTGTGTTGATAAGTACTATAATACTGGGTGCTACATGTAACCCTAAGAATCATTGGCTATTAATTCATATATGGATTAAGATATCGTGAGTGCCCTTTTCCCCATGGATTTCTTTTAATGGCAGGGCTGGGAGGGACATTCATCTGAGGCTGGGGACCTCAAGAGTAGGGGTGGGAAATGTCAGAGCAGCAATGGGTGGAGCTAAAACCTGAACTGGAGAAAGGCACCCCCTTTCTCTTTGCCCTGTTCTCTCTCCCACAGTAAGTATGGCTGGCTGTTACATAATCTCTCCTCCATGCAAAAGCCAGAGGCTTGAGATTTGGGCATGCTTCCTGTTGTGTAAGAGCTACAGCAGGGGTCAGCAAACTTATTCAGCTGGGGGCCGGTCCACTGTCACTCAGACCTTGTAGGGGGCCAGACTATATTTTGAAGGAAAAAAATGAACGAATTCCTATGCCCCACAAATAACCCAGAGATGCATTTTAAATAAATGCACACATTCTACTCATGTAAAAACATGCTGATTCCCGGACCGTCCGCATGCTGGATTGAGAAGGCGATTGGGCCAGATCCAGCCCCCGGGCATTAGTTTGCCTATCCATGAGCTAAAGGTTAGGGTTGGCATTGTGGGAAAAGAAGGTTACTGTGCCTTTAACAGCAGGCAGAAATTCAGCAGGTAAAGTCTTCTGTAGTATGGAAATACAACTATGGGGAAAGTTTCACCATGACTGTACTGTCTCATTATGTGTTATGTTATGCCCCCCCATGGCCACCATTTTGTGACTGGCACCCAAAGGACCCTCTCAAAATTAGAGATATACCCACTGGTCCAAAAAGACAGGTGACTGCTGGCTTAGAAGCAAGTTTGTGTAGTGATTCATTTTACCTATGACTACTACCAATCTGAAGACTTGGGGGGCTTTGATATCATGCCCAAACTCAAAAGCTTGCTCACTGCTGTATTACATTTCAGTCAGTGGAGCTGTTAAGGAATTTCACGGTGCTTCCAAACGGATGCTTAATATTATTAATGGGTTGTTCAAATATTGCAAACAAGTAATTAGAGCAGGTGTTTTCTTTTTTAGCTTAACTTATTTTTAACAGAAATGATAAATCCGGCAGGGAATACAGGCTGGCATTTTGATGCCAACGTCATGCAGATGCTGTGAAAAAATGTATGGATAAGGAGCACCCACCCCACGATAAAACTGAGGGACGATCCAAAACCATACATTTAAAGGATGTTTCGTGCACATTGCTCCCACCAAAGAATCCTGGGGGTTGTATTTTGTTAAGGGTGGTGGGCACTGTAGTTGTGTGTGGATGAGCCATGTGCACTGAATATGCATTGACTGATGTTAATTAAGAGCCACTGTCTTAAGTAGGCGGCAATGCTATTTAATTCACTTACTGTATTTAAAAAATATGAAACGTGAAATGCTTATGTATTTCAAATATAAGCCACGCTTGCACCAACGGGTACCACCAATTCCTAATAAAGATCTTTATTACTCGATAAGACTCCTAACGTTTGAATACAGCTAGGTACGCACCGAACTACGTCCACGGGGTAACGTAGCTGACAGACGTACTGACCCGAGCAGAGGGTAAGACAGGCACGCATGCGCAAAAGGCTTTATTTTCATTTTTCAAATTGCCGTCCCTCGGCGACGCAGCGGCGGAGCCATAGAGCTCAGCGCCAAGCCACGCCCCCTTCCTCGCGCCTTGACGACGTGTGTCTTCCAACGTGCTGAAGGGAGGGAAGTAAACAAGGCCCGGCCTCCTCCCCCCCCCCCGCCCGCGCGAGTGAGCGACAAGGCCTCCAGTACCTTCCAGGAGGCTCTGGGCCTAGGAGAGAGAGAGGAGGAGGGAACCCGCCCGGAGCTGTGGCGCAGAAGGAATTCCCGCTCCGGCGCGGCCTGAGGGGGAAGGGGGTGGGGGCGGCTGCCTTAGGGCTCCGTCGCGGCCTCTGTGAGGTGCAAGGGCAGAGGGGCGGCAGTTGCAGGCCGGTGACGACAGGAGGGTGATGCCCGTGTTTATTTTTACTCTGGCGCCTCATCCTTTCTGGCTTCCTGCGAGGAGGAGGAGGGGCGGCGGCGGCGGCGGCGGCGGGCCCCGTGGTCGCTCCCTGGCCCGGCCCCTGCGGCCTTCCCCGGGCTGCTGTTACGGCCGCCGCCGCCTATAAAGGGCCGAGGATGCAGCTCTACAGCACCATCGTCGCTCACTACCCGGCGGCCGCAGCCACAGCAGCGGCGAGCAGCGCAGCGAGCGGGCCGACGGGCGTCGTCTTCAAAGTCTCGCCTTCGCCGGAGCCCTCGGGACAAGGTCCGGTGGGAGTCGAGAGCGACTCGGTTGGAGGAGGCGGAGGAGGAGTGACTTCGAGCGCCGTCGTCGGAGCGGGAGCAGCCGCCGCCATGCCCGCCTTCTCCTGCCTGGAGCTGCTGCCCCCGGCGGGGCCCGGGCAGAGGAAGCCGGCGCAGCACCAGCCGGCGCCGCAGTGCTACAGCCCTGGCGCGCAGATGATCCGCCGCAGGCCGTTGGAAAGGGTCGTGCCTATCCGGCTGGTGCCGCGCCCGGAGCCCGTCGTCGTGGCGGCCGAGCTGGGCCCGGCGGCGGCCGCGGCGCACGCCCACCAGTGGCTGCTGCTGGAAACCGGCGGCGGGGGCGATGGCAGCGCGGCCGTTGCCGCCGCCGCCGCCCAGCCCGGCTTGCAGCAGGAGCCCAGCAACCACGGCCTCCGCTTCAGCGAGCATTGCCAGGCCATGCAGGCGGCGACGGCGGCTGCTGCTGCTGCTGCCGCCAGCGCCTACCCGGGCGTCGCCGCTGAGGCCCGTCCCGCCTGCCAGGCGCCCTCCGCCGCCGCCGGGGTCTTGGAGCATGGCGGTTGCCGGCGGGAGGCCGAGCTGGAGGCCGCCGCCGAGGAGGAGAGCCCCTACCAGGTGCGCCCGACGGAGCGCTGCGAGAAGCTGGCGCTTTACCTGGCCGAGGTGGAGAAGCAGGACAAGTACCTTCGGCACAAGGACCGCTTCCGCTTCCACATCATCCCCGATGGCAACTGCTTGTACCGCGCCGTCTGCAAGGCCGTCAACGGGGACCAGCGGCTGCACGGTGAGCTCCGTGAGCAGACGGTGCACTACATCGCCGACCACCTGGACCACTTCAGCCCCATCATCGAGGGCGATGTGGGCGAGTTCCTCATCAACGCCGCCCAGGACGGCGCCTGGGCCGGCTACCCGGAGTTGCTGGCCATGGGACAGATGCTGAATGTCAACATCCACCTTACCACTGGCGGCCGGCCCGAGAGCCCCACTGTCTCCACCATGGCCCACTACCTGGGGCCTGAGGACCCCAGCCGGCGCAGCATCTGGCTGAGCTGGCTTAGCAACGGGCATTACGACGCTGTGCTCGATCGCCAGTGCCCCAATCCGGAGTATGAGGAATGGTGCCGGCAGACTCAGGTGCAGCGCAGGAGGGACGAGGAGCTGGCCAAATCCATGGCCGTATCTCTGTCGAAGATGTACATTGAGCAGAATGCCTGCTCCTGAGATGGGCACAGCATCAGTTGCCTGCTGTCCTGGTGCCTTATCGTTTTCCATCCAGCATTCGTGCCCTAAGCTCAGCAAGAACGTGAAGGGGAACAAACCTAGACTGAGATTTGCAATGAGTGCTTTGTGTATATACCTTCAGATCCTGGTTATTTACCATTCTGTTCTTTTGTATATGTTTGTTCTATTTCCAGTACACTCTCTCTTTTCTATAAGGGTTGGTTTTTCCCCCCCCTTTTTGCACAACATTTTTTAACCTGTTACCTCTGACTTATCGCCAAAAATAAGTTAGTAAGAGGTTTGTTAGGGTTTCTGTGCTAATACGGCTTATGGTTTAACAGTAGTTTTATGCTGCATTTTGAAACCTACACACATTATAACAAAGGGGGGGATGTGTGTTAGTTCACTGACTTCCCACTCTTCCTCATTAAATGAAAGCAAAGAACATTCAGCTGCTTAAAACAACAACAGCAGCAACAACAACAACAACAACATGCAGTTAACTTTTAAGTCGCAAGTTTTAAAGTGAATTGACCACACTGCAGAGCAGGATTTCTTCAGACAATTGGAACATGGCTTTTTCAAGAATGATACAGAGAGCAATTGTGACTCTTCTGTGTTCAGTTGTTGACTAGTGTAAGCTGGCTTTTCATTTTATTGCCTGGTTAGTGCCATCTTTTTTTCTTTTCAGTATTATCTGGTTTAGAATGTTAAGACATGGTTAAATTGCTCCATAAGAATGGCCTTGATTTGTGGTCTTGTTCTTTTAATGAATTTACATGCTTGCTGCCTGCCTTCTGACAGTGCACCAGCAGGTTTATTTTATCACATTCTGTTCTTTAGACGTTTTCTAATCATTAATAATGGGTTTACTCTGGTATTATGTAAAAATGTATTTATACTAAGTTTGTATGTATGGTTTGCTGGGTCAAACATTCAAGGTTTTCAAGGTAAAAGCTACCCTCTTTAATTTCCAATTAAAATGAAATAGCTAGATATATTTATTCAGTAATGGAGTTTGTACTTTTTTATTGTGTGACTTGAATTTATACTGTATTTGTATAATAGGAATATTCTTAGCTATTCTGGAATAAATGTATAGTTTTGCTTGGATTTACATTTGGATTTATGTCAGTGAGTAACATTTGCAAATCAGGGTGGGGTGGAGTAAAAATGTGTGCCCTTTCAGAATTGGGATAGGTGGCTGGGCTGCACAAGAGGATAAGAAAGCCCTTTCCTCTCTGTGAAGAATGTCTCTCTTGCCACTAAGCTTGCCTCCCAAAAGGTTTGGAAGCAAGATCATGCTTTACTTACGGGCATTATGGTGCCATGGGAAGGGGTAGATGGGAGATGGAAGAGGGAGGGGGAGAAGCTAGAATTAGTAATTAATTTGTAGGATAATTGTCCAACTTTAAGCATTGAGAGCTGGCAGTGGTTTTTTAATTGGGAAGAACTCCCACCTTTACAAATTTTCTGGCTGCAACTCCTTTAACAAATTTTAGATTTATAACATTTCATTGATAAAGCTCATGAACTGACATTTCGTGAGCATTTGCTTAAATGTGGTCAGGAGATGTCACCAGGAGATTTTTCTTCTCAGGCTTCTATTCCCCTGCACCTCTGAGCTGGTACCTTTTTTGTTGTTGTTTTTTTGCTTTGCCCATTGCCGCTTTCTGCACCATCTTTCCTTACCATATTTCATTTTGTTTCTCTTTGTTCTTATGCTTCTTTCTTTGCATTTATGGTACATACAAACAATGGGGGGGGGGAACCCACCTCAAACTGAGCCCCATTTTAAGAGTATTAATTGAAATGTTAATACTTGATCATATATTAGTATTGTATGTAAATTGACAAACGTTAATAAATGTTTTGTACTAGCCCTCTGAGGGGTGGCAGGAAATGGTCAGAAAGCTTCATCCTGCCTGTAACTGTCAGTTACAGTTCTCTGCTAGGTGTAGAGGCAGAACAGAGCATTGTTTAGAGGCCTGCCTATGTTTCCATACCAATGAAAGCTTTCTCTCCTCTGTTGACAGCATGGAAATGCAGGCTGCAAATCTTTTAGCAAGCCAGTAGCTTTTGTGGGCTTACTTAGAAGGCTGACTTACAACTTTCCTCCATGCATTTGTTTAACCCTTCTTCAACATTATCTGTGTTAGAGAGGGCATTACCATTCCATTAATTAATGAGTGGCACAAGAATAAGTACTCTGGTTGTCCTGAATCTTTTTGGCTATTTGATTGAGGTATTTATCATATTTCCCCTATGCTTCCGATTCTTTGAAAATGGCATCCATCACTAATAAATAAAGACAATGATTACTTCGAGAAAATTAAATACAACCTTCGAACAACAATATTTAGCACTTGCATAGGTACAAAAGGGGCATATAAATGTAAGAAAAGAAAAAAAGATTGTATTTCAAGTGTATTTGTCATGTTTAGTTGGTAGCAAAGGTAAAAAAAGTGTGACCCACCAGATGTTGTTAGACTATCAGTCCCAGCCAACATGGCCAGTGGTCAGGGATGATGAAGGTTGTAGTTCAGTAACATCTGGAAAGCTGTAGATTTCTCAGGCTTGATTGTGAGACATAATCACTCATTTTGTCCCTTTCCTCTCATGCAAGAAGGAATGCCTCTACCAAGAGGATGCCTGCTATGACGCACGCATCATTTAAGAACAAAGTATGCTTCCCTCCCACCTTCAAAACTATATGCAGGCTTCATTGGTTAATACACAGTTAAATCAATATTTCTTTTAACTATGTGGCAGTCCTTTTTCAAATCAAATATTCATACACCGGAAGCATTGGCCTGTCACTTTGAGCCATAAAGTTTAACCACGATTTAAAGGTGAACATGCAGCATGCTAGTGAGTAGGGCAAAACTCGCAGCCACTTTGCTCGTCTGCTGTTCCTGTCATGCTGTTGGGAGCCAGGCCATAGTTTGGCTTAGCAGCAACATCTGAACTCAAGTTTGTGGTTTATTTCTGCCATGAAAGACCTTGGTTACAATATGTGGTTTCCTTAAGCAAACCACAAACCTGGATTTAATGCTAAGCCAAACCATGGCTTGTGGCAGGAGAAAAGCAACACACCCTTGGTTTTCAACCCAAGTGTGTGCTTACCTTTGAATCACCATTAACTGCTTTAAAGTGACATGAACCAGTGTGAAAGCCTGGTGTAAAAATGCTAACCATCAGATGAACTTGCTTTTTTCTGAAGTGGTAGCTTCCAGTTTTCCCACATACTGGCTCTTCCGTAAGCAGAATGTGACAGATAACCTTAGGCAGCACAGCTGGGGCAACACTAATTAATTGTATGCAGTCTGGTCCTAGTCTGCTTTACTCCAAGCTGGTCTCATCCAGTTTAGTGAGACTTGCTCTTGAAATATTTTGTGGCAGTGGTATGGACGATGTATTCTTGAAGCACACAGCTGTAGTAAGTAGCCACTGTCTCTTCCATCTGCTTAGGCACTAGAGACCTTTTGAATGAATGGAGAAGCAAATATGGTAACTGATGTTTTCATGCAATGCTATGCATATCACCAAACAGACATTTTTCTAGTCCAGCTGGTATTGATACATGTGCATGGGAATGTTTTATTTTGTATGCTGAAATTATAGAGGGGGATTTTAGTGTCATTCTCATGAAAGAAAGAGACAATGGAACTACAATTTTTATTTTTTTTTACCTGCACATTATTGCAAGGTTTTTCCATTGGGCAGATGCCATGCTATTCACTGATTAATGAGAAAATTCCAACTGCAGAGCCAAGTATAAATTATGTCGGAAGTAGGTCAAGGCAGGAACATACTTTGCAACAAACACAGCCATCCTGTTGGCTCACTTGGAGAACTGAACAAACAGCCTTTCCAGTCCCATCCCTCCCCATCGGTGAAAAGCTTTGGAAGTTCCAAGTAACCTGTTCTAGCTTGTTTCGGGAACTTCATCAACTGCAAGTTCCTTAGGGTCTTTCCAGATAATGAAATGAAAGCTTGCAAAACATGCATGTTGTTTTTACCTGTATCTCTCCATTCATGTTTAGTCTGGGTGCTGAAGAGGCCAACCTGGAATTTTGGTGTGCCAAGCATGGTTTTATAAGTATGTAGGTGCCAGAATCGGCAGTTTGCAATATTTGGCTGCAATGTTTTGGTAAACAAAGCTGAAAATGCTTATGCAAGTGGTGGTATTTATTTTTAAATCCTTCAGATTAAAAAAACCAATTCGGTCAACAACAGTAGTTAGAATTCATAGTAAACAACTAGGACATAAAGGGAATTCACATTTCAACTTGTGAATATCAAAGTAGTGCAGATAAGCAATTTCATCTTCACCCTCTTCTCCAGATAAAGGGTATGCTGCTGCAAGTGTGTGCTCATTAGAGCAGCTGTCATGGAGTTCTAGCCAATGTTAGTTTATATACTGCAGAGACCCATTGAAATGAATGGACAACATGGGTTTGAATCTTAGCTCCATTTAATAGGGCTTCTGTTTTTGTTCCTGTTTATTATTTGCTTTCAGGTAGTCATGGTTAGAATTGCACTGTAACTTAGGCCCATTAATTTAAATGGGTCTAATCTAAGTCATCCTTAGCTTGGATCCAAACCATGATTTTCCTAGCCGTGGCACAGAAATGTACAAGAGAGTTTTAACTGTAGAACATTTACACCAGTTGATATGGTAAGGCTGTGTAGAATGCAGTTAACACTTGAAGAGTTCTAATACTGCTTTGGAGCTGGATGTATTGTTAAATGTGCGGTCTACGTGCCACCCTGCAATTTCCTCATGTAATCCCGACACTTAATTCTAGGGATCTTTTGGCACTGAGACTAGGACACCAGAATTTGACACTCCCAACAGTTAACACAGATCACAGAGATAAGTCAGAAGTCAATGTTGTTATATCAAAAGGGAATTGGCTTATATACTAAAATATTCAATAAACAGTGTGTTGATACTAGTCTGAACTTAGGAAAGTTAAAAACTGTTATAAGAGTTATTCTGATCGGCATTAGTAGGAATGCACAAGAAACCTAGGATGTGGTCAGGGGAAAGGGGATGGGAGGAGTGGGAGAGATTTGACAGAAAGGCTGGAAGAGGTATCAGAAAGGAAAAATGGGCACTGCATAGAGCTGGTGGTTTGTAGAAACATGGGGAGGTTGTACAAAGATAAAATACTGAACAAAAATGAAATTTGCATTTGTTTCTCTCACTTTTTCCACTTGCACTGCCCACTACTGCCATATAGTTCTAGGAAGGCTGCCCAGAAGAGAATTCAGACTTTGGGCTAAAAAAAGGTTCCCCATCCATGAATGTGGCCATAGCACTTCATAGCCAGTGTTGTATCCTCACTGAGAACATCTTACAAATTTAGTCCACCCATTCCCACACTTTGAAGTCTGGACTTTTGTTTCAAATTCTGAATCATAACTCCTTTTGGATACTTTAACAGTGTGTCACGGTGCCCCAGCCAGCTACAGCATGGACCACTCACAGACTTATCTTTAATTTTTCTGCAGTTTGACCTATGTCACAGAATTGTTTCCTATTGCCTGCCACTTCCATAGTTCCTTTCCCTGACATATTAAACTTCCAGTGGTCGTATACTAGCAAATAAAAACATCACTCATCTGAAATCACCCGGATATGTTTGTGGTGACACGCAGTAGTGCCATATATCACTTGCTCTAATGTAATAATGTTTGCTTCATCATGTGTGGTTTTAAGGTCTCACTCTTGAGCTACAGAACTGCATTGGACCTGAGTTGGCTAGTCTGAATTTCCAGTTAGCACAAGAATATATTCAATGCTTTTTTCCCTTTTCATACTGTACAAATTCTGAACGTATTATTCTGAACCATTTGCTTTTTGTTCTCAATATTTGTTTACACAACTCATTCTATTGTAATAGAACCTGTTCCGAAAGTTTGAGGTATATTGACGCTGGCATAGACTTGATACCTGCAGTCCTAATATGAACCACACTCTTAAATTACATTCCTGTGGTGCAGGTGGGTGGGGCTAACAGATGGACAAAAAAAGCAGTGGCAAAAAGATCTATATTGCAAGGCTGGAAGGACAAATGCCCACCACTGACTTCTCACTGATCTGAATATCTCACTGCCCTTTCCACATTTGAACTCATGGCTTATAATTATCAGTGTTGTATAGATGCCAATTGGGCATATGAATTGCTTATGTTAATCTATATATTTAAGATAGAATGGATAGAATAGCCTTACTGTTAAATCAGCTAGCAATGGTTTTACATCTTACTTTTCTGTTGTAGTTGCAAAATTAAAAAGGGTTAAAAACAGACACTATTGTGCACAAGCTTGCAGATTACATATTCTATACTTTTACACACTTGAACTCCCCCGCAACTGCTCCCTCTGAAGGCCAATGGAGAGTCCATAATATAACACAACCACTGATCACTATTACTTCTGGAGTATCCACAACTCTTGCTAATATTTCACTTCTAAGCATGTTTTTGAGCACAAACTCTCCTCCCACCATGCACATATTCAACACTGATGTCGAAACAGGTGCTCACTATGTTGGTTGGAAGGTATTCTGCTACAATCAGATGTGAGATGTGTGTTGCAAACATGTATTGAACTCTTACCTTCTCCATCATATCTTATACAAGATGGGCTTCCCTTCCTAAGCTGGCTGGAAAGAGAAAGACTAAGGGCCCAGCATTATAAAGTAGGCTGGTCTTGACATTCCATCTGATTCCATGGCCATAATGTATTAAATGTTTCAATTATCTGACTGAATGGCATTCCATAAACCTGGCTAATGCCTCATTGCATGCTTTTTGTTATTGGAAGTGCCTGAGTAAACCTTTTTCTTGCCACCTTCACGATGTAGACAGTTGTGTATCTAAAGTCCCCTCCTTCAGCTGCAGACTATGTTAGCATTCATACAACCGTGTGGAAATGTGGAATATGCTCTCCCATATGCTCAATGTGAATAAATAATACGATCAGTATCTTTATCAGAAGCCAGTCATGGCTTTCAATAGCTCACTTTCCTAGGAATGATGTAATGTTAGAGCTATTGACTATCTTAAATGATGATGATGATGATGATGATAACAACAATAATTATAATTTATTTATACCCCACTCATCTGGCTGGGTTAACCCAGCCACTCTAGGCGGCTTCCAACAAAATATTAAAATACAATAGTCCTTCAGATATTAAAAGCTTCCCTAAACAGGGCTGCCTTCAGATGTCTTCTAAAAGTCTGGTAGTTGTTTTTTCCTTTGACATCTGGTGGGAGGGTGTTCCACAGGGCGGGTGCCACTACCGAGAAGGCCCTCTGCCTGGTTCCCTGTAACTTTGCTTCTCGCAGAGAGAGAACTTCCTCGGCGCTGGACCTTACATCACAATAACTTCCTGTGCTGTGATTTGCAAGGCTCACATGTTCTGTGGAAATTGCTTGTCAGACAGCACATAGGGAACTGCGAAATGCTGTTCATAGGACTTCCTATTGACCAATGTCAGTACACAAACCATCAGCTCTTGACAGAAGCATCAATGGCCTGAAAGAACAGTTGGGACAGCCCCTGCCCTACTCTTCCTTCAGGCTCCTTAAGACCAGCATGCCCTCAGGGAAGACAGAAGCGCGCACAGCTGGCATGAGAGCAAAAAAGGGTATAGATAAAGGACCCTTGGATGGTTAAGTCCTGTCAAAGGTGACTATTGGGTGTAGTGCTCATCTTGCTTTTCAGGCTGAGGGAGCCGGCGTTTGTCTGCAGACAGCTTTCCAGGTCATGTGGCCAGCATGACTAAACAGCTTCTGGTGCAACAGGACACCATGATGAAAGCCAGAGCACATGGGAATGCTGTTACTTTCCCGCTGCAACAGTACCTATTTATCTACTTGCACTGGCGTGCTTTCAAACTTCTAGGTTGGCAGAAGCTAGGACAGAGCAACAGGAGCTCAATCTGTCACGCGGATTTGAACCGCTGACCTTCTGATCGGCAAGCCCAAGAGGCTCAGTGGTTTACACCACTTCACCACCCGCTCCCAGCTGGCATGAGAGTACTGTCAGCCTTCTATATAATGTATTTGTTTTAGTGTTTTGAAATTGCAAACCACCTTGGGTGCCATGGCAGAAAGGTGGTACATAAATCCATTAAATAAATGAATGAATGTTCCAACACAACCAATAAATGACATTAATATATGTATCCCTCCAAAGCATAGGCAACATTTTCAAATTCAGATTTACACCTCTGTGACATCTGTACAGTAATTTTGCACAACTACTGATCATGAATATGGCATAGATTTGACCCCTCTGTGCAATGTTTCACCTCATGCTCCGAGGTGGTTTTGTGATCCACTGGAAGTATGTCTGTCAGAGGAAGGTATGCCACCTTTGTAAATAGCTGCAGTTTCTGTCTTTCTTGACTGAGTAATCTGGGGTTAAAACCATAGCACTCTGGAGTCGAGGGATCATTAATTATTGACTCCATGAAGGGGAAATGTTATGTCTTGAGCTCATTGTAGTGATATAAATTGATGAGCAAGAACTTTAAGGATATACACTGCTTGCTCAGTGTTGTCTTTTCCCATGGGAGTTGTAGGACCTGAATAATTGAGGTGGATGGGAAAGTTTAACCATTTTATTGCTGGAGTTCTCATCAGGAACTATTGATAAATGCACAAATTGCAATAAAATTATTGATCTACTTGATATTCTAGTCATTTACTAATTAATTAAATAGAGCAGCTACATTTCCTGAGTGAGCATTTGAAGGTTTCTCAGCTACTGAAATGTTTGAGCCAAATATTTCAAATTGGCCAAAGATTACCAGGTAGCATTGTTTGGTTTCAGCATCTACACCTAAAGGGGATATAAAAAAAAATGAAAACATGTCTGCCACACCAAAATCCAGAATTCGGCTATGTGTCTTTGAGTTCACACTTGCTGTGATGGGGTATTGCACTTTCCCCACCTCTTACGGCTCAACTGGATGTTAATTATTTGATCGCTACTAGCATTTCCACATTTAAATTGCAGCTGTGTCTGGGAAATCAAGACTGGGACCATGGGGAGGGGATTTAATAATTTCTCCCCATGCTGCATTCCTGATTAAAAAAGCTCCCCTTGCCCCAAAGAGCACTGAGCCCAGCAACATTCATTCTCATGTGTACAAAGAATTGCACCTTGAGACTGTGATCTTATGCATGCTTGCTTGGAAGCAGACCTCTCTGAAATCTGCAAGACTTTGTAAGCATGGAAAGTTAAGTTAACTGGGATTTTGAAAAGAGCATGGTGGGGACCAAGTTTCATAAGCTTCCAACTATAACAAAAACATCATTTTGACATATTACAGAATGAGCTGATTTCTTTACAGCTCTGCATAAAGTATCACAGCTAACGTGATGAGCCATGTCATCAGGATGTTTAGCTGAACCAAGCCCTATAAAGTTATGTCATCTCCTTACGTAATTTGGAGGTGGAGTCAGGTGATGTTTTTTAACCATAAATGTGAATGAAAAAGCAGGTCCACTGCCAAAAAAACCCAACCATGATAAAACACCAAGTGTTCTACCATGTAAGAGAGAGATGCCAAGATCAGGTGTTCAAAAATCAAAGAATGTCCCAAGTTAAAACTGAGGCTCCTTATCTAATGTTAGGCTGCCCATTGCTGTCATTGAATTACCAACAGGAAAAGGGCCTGTAAATCCCATTCTTCCTGCTGCTGCTGGAATAGCCATTAATCCTGCTATAACCTGCCGCCAAACATGACTCAGTACAAATTCCTCTAGATCCTCTCCTCCTTCCATGCATCTGGTAAAAATCTGTGCCTTCAATTTACTTTTGGTGTGCAAGTCCATATGCGAATTGACAAGAATAACATCAACACAAGGAATTTAATCATTTGATTGAATTTATTATATACCACATTGGCTCAGGGTGGTTTGCAGTATTTATAACACTTCCTTCTTCCTTTCCTTTCTCCTCACCATTGTAGATATGTAGACAAATAGAAACTGAAAGACACTGGGGCTCCTCTGTCAGAGGACTCAGCTACATATGTAAAGATAAAGTGCTTTATATACGTTATAACACCATGAAACCAGATGACGCTGTGGAGTTCCATTTTTCACCAATGGAACATCCTTGTATGAAGTTTACAACGTGTTTAACTGAACCACTTCTTGGCTGTGTCAAGATTCAGCCAGAGTACCATATGGAGGTGCTTTATAATCCTACTCCTAGGAAAGTGGGGATAGGATTGCAGCTACACCTTTTGTCCATATAGCTCAGTATGGTCTCCACTTATAGGCAGCAGCTCTCCAGTGCCTCAGCAGAGAAAGGTCTTCCCATCATCTGCGGCCTGATATTTTAAACTGGAGGTGCCAATGACTTGACTCTTGGAAATTTTGCGTGCAAGGTACCGGTATGTGCTCTACCACTGAGCTATTATCTCTTCCCCTAAACAATGCTCCCTGCCTGCTACCTGGGATGGAGTCCTCTGCCACTCTAGAGGGGCTGGGCCAACGGCCCCAATAGTGTCCTAGTTGTTGCCTCAACAGAACCACAGAAAAGGTTAGATGGGAACAAGGTGGCAGGGAGGTGAGCATCTCCCTTGCCATGGTGATGAGGACACTTCCTCCATTGCCTGGAGGCGTCAGTGGGTGGCGTCCTGTCAAGCCTGTCAGGTCTTGTTGACCAGGAGGTCAGGCACCAGCAAGCAAGAATTACCTCTCCAGGCACCCACAGAGAGTGGGAGAGGAGAGGACAAAGGTCTGGGATGATTTAACTCTCTTGCAGCTGAGGTTCGAAGGGGGAATGAGCCACAAGGGTTGGGCCAGCTGCTTTTTGTCCATCACAAAAAACATTAATCCCATTAAAATCTCTGGTGAATATTTATGACCCCATCCACCTAGTCCTAACCCAGAATAGTTGCCTGGACTTGCAACTATAGCAGTAACCATGCACAACAAAGGTGTGCTGGCCCTATTCTCGACAAGAAAATATTTACCAATTAAAACGTGGTTCTGTAATGAAGCCGTTCATTAGAACTGAAATAACAAAACAGCAGTTGACGTTCTAGCAAGCCAGGTATGACTGTGTTTCCACAAAAGTGAGTGTCTTCCTTTATCTTCTTAACAGAAGCTTTTCTCTTTGGAGAATAGTGGGACATCTTCATAAAAATCACATAGAGCTGGTTTATCTAACTTGAAAGAATAACTGTCATTTCCTTTTCTTAGTCTGGGTGATCAAAAGGAGACTAATTTTCAAAGGGAGATAGGAGTTTTCAGAGTAAGCTCTCCTTGAGGCTGAAGCCTCTGCCTCACTGTTTGTTTATTTCATTGGCAACTATGATATCACACACAGTAATCTCTCTCTCTGTATAAATAACTGACAACTTGCTGCCCTTTATTTTTATGCTGGACTCCCAAACTGAGGTTGATGCTGTTACATAAAGTGAGGGGGCTGCTTCAGGCAGTATTAGGTTATATTTTGGGGGGCGGAGGGGGAATCATTCAAGAGTGGCAGACTGTAAGTTATTCAGTATAAATATATTTTTACAATGTGCAAAAGTGCAGAAGAGTCATTTGAATTTTCTACCTCAGTATACCTTGGGCTAGCTTTGACCCACACTGTGATGGATGCTCTGGCTTTGCAGATTAACTTTATAGTGCTGAGAGCTTTACCCTGAGCCTCACCTCTTATTATCAGATAGTGCTCATTCATTTTCTTATTTTCAGCTCAATATAAAGGACATCCAGTAGCAACCCTCAGTAGTCATTTGTCTGTCTCAAGGATGGGGAATGTGTGGCCCTCTAGATATAGTTAGACTCCAACTCCCATCATCCTCAGCAACCATGACCAATAGCCAGGGATGGTGGGAATTGCAGTCCAGAAACACCTGAAGACACGCTCCCCATGTCTGGCCTATCCCACTCAGAGCTGACAGACATCAGATCAACACTGTATGGGAAATTCATATGTCTAGCTGTTAACAGTGTATGTGTCATTTTCCCCTTACCACACACAGTTTGACCCAGTGTGACGTGCTGTTATTTGCCAGCTCACCGGTTTTGACACTCTCATCTTTAGTGTAATTACTATTGTTGTAAACAACTGAAACGGACCTATTTATTGGGCCTGCAGGTTTGTGCAGGCCCCAGGCACAAACTCCTTTGCTTAAAACAAAAAGAAAAGAAAAGGTGCTGTTCGCCTTGTATTGCTATCATTATGAGACGCTTTTAAACATCTTACAATAAATGCCCTTCAAGTGTCTGATATTTGATCCTGAGTTAACCCAAAACTGCTTGGGAGCTCTTCCCCTTTCAATTTGAATTCTCTAGCTGTGTATACACCCTTTAAAGCACATTTACAGCACATTATTTCCCTCAGTTCCTTGTGAAAAGGGATTGATTGTTAATCTGCTCTGAAAATTGTAGCTCTGTGAGGAGAATAGGGAGTCTTTTAACAAATCTCAGCACCCTTAACTACACTTCCCAGAATTCTTTGGGGAAGCCATGACTACTTAAAGTGGTATAATATTTCTTTAACGGCCCTTGAGTTGGCTACCCTGCCTTTGTTTGAAGACCTCTGGCAAGGGGAAGCCCACCACCCCTTTATGTAGTTAGTTCTATCGTTCAATTCCTCTTACAATCAAGAATTTTCTCCTCATGTTTTACTTACTGCAACATAAATTTGCTAGATCTAGTTCTAACCTAGATCTTTAAAAAGCTCTATAATTGACTTCCAAGGAGAGAAACAAACAAGCTTTTATTTTATTTTCAGAAAAAGCCCAGACCTGAACTGCATGTGGCTTTCAATTTCAAACCATTGTTCTCATGATGGAAGATGGAACTAAAAATCACATTTTACATACTACAAGAGAGGTTGCTGCATACAAAACAGTCTTCTAATCATCAGCAGTGCTGAGAAAGGAACTATTATATGCATGGTATTAATCCAGTATTGGTAAGTTCACCCACTTGCATAATGTTCTGTGCACTTCTTTCAAGACATCTGCTTAAAGGTTATCTAACTCATTATCATCACATCTAGGAATGGCATTGATAAAACATGTGTTTTTCCCTTATAGAAGAAATATGGTGGGGGACAGTTGTCCTATTCAGTAGATAGAGAAATTAGACAGTTCTGTTTTTATGCAGTTACATATTCATCTAAACAAAATGAGTAGCCATAAATGTCACTGTTAACCTTTCATCTGAAGGTCTCTAGCCTGGAGGGAATGCCAGATAACGGGAAAACAGAAGTAAATTTGAAGTAAGAATGGCAATACTTTACACAGTGCCTTTTACTGTTGGATTATAGTATGCGGCAGCGCTCCTAATATTTAAATCAATATCTGAAGGCTTTGTTTTAAATTGACAACAGAAATGGCTCAAGTCATATTGGTGACTTTGGCAGAAAATCTGAATGCTGTCTCGTGCGATAGTTAAACTACAATAACAGGCAATTTGTTTTCCTTTTTAATGATACCGTATTCCCAAATTGGCTGCTTAAGGTGGGCTAACTTACCCAGCTGTTGTTGCTAATGTTCTTAAAGCAGCACCGCATATAATTCTCCACACAAAACTAAATATTTTATAAATAAGCACTGACTGCATAGTTCACCGGAAAGTTCTGTTGCATGAGTCTCTTTGAAATTAACTGGAACAATGCAAAAGCATTTATAGTTAAAACACTACTGTGCTCTCAAACTGCTTCCATTCATTTCAGCAGGATTCCTGCAACAAAATGTTCCCATTAATGGTGGTCTAAAACAATCACACACTCTCTCTCTTTTATTCATTGCTTTTTATCCTTCAAGGTGCCATAGATGGTGTCTCCCCTCTTCCCATTTTACCCTTGCAGCAATTCTATGAGGTAAATTTGACTGAGAGGAAGTGATTATCTGCCTGTAATCCTATGTACATTTCTAGAGACTGAGCCTCATTTACCTCAGTGGAACTTACTTCTGAGTAAACATACGTCAAAGTGTGCCACACTGGTATCTCATAGAATTGGAAGGGACCACGAGGGTCATCTAGTTCAACCCCATGCATTGCTGGAATCTGTTTGCCCAATGTGGGGCTCAAACCCATGACTCTGAGATTAAGGGCCTCATGGTCTACCAACTGAGCTACCCATGTGTGTCACCCACCATTCATCATGACCAACTCAGAATCAAAATCCACTTCTCCCCAATCCTAGTATGTCCACCTGGTAGTTACTTTACCACACTGGCCATTTTGACTATCCTCTTCATACAAAACATTCTGTGGCAAAACTAGAGCAGTGTCAGTGAGGTCCAAATTCATATTGAGAAAGACATTGCTGGCAAAAGAAAACTGCCTCTATCCTTTATAGAGTTGCCACCCCAGTCAATTTTTGCCTAAAGCAAAAACATTTTAAGTGAATTTGAAGATTCCTGTTCAGGCAAAACATCTGAGGAATTTTGCGGGAGACAAAGAGAGCTTTAATGAGACTAATTACTCATAGCTGTGTGTGTCTGTGCATCGTAAAGCTGATTCTAAGATTTGCCTTAAGAAGATAAAGGCAATTGGTTCCTCCATAGACAAAATACCTAAGGAATTTCAGAGGAAGCAAAGTGTTTCAATAGGACAGGTAAAGGAGAGGGAGTTTTGTGTTTCCTGGGTACATCTACTCAGCCCTCCTTTTTAAGTTCTGCATGCGCAGAAGGTGTGGTATTTAAAATCTATCAGCAATATATGCTTGTTGTCGGTTGTATAAACATAGTGTAAATCTCTTTTATCATATTGCATCACCACAAGTTTTCAGAACATTTAATATGATGGACCACAAGAGGCTGGTTAAGGAGAAAAGAAAGAAACACCCATGACTTGACATCAAAATGATCCTTACCAATGTACACATGATGTTAAACACGTGGTTTGGCATTTCATATCTCTTGTAAAAATTTAAATAGCAGCCATTGGGTAGAATAATTTAAAAGCGTAGTCTTGTAAAAGGTACCTCAAGAGCCAAAAAAACACAAGGTGTTAAACATGTAGGATTGTATTCAGTGAAGTCATTGCATCAGGTGAATGATTTCTGTTTGCACAATGGAATTTACCTTCCCTCTCCCCCTCCCCAACTTGCACCCTCCCAAATCTGCTCTGGGTTTTCCTCCAATCCAATCTGGGGAGGAGTGTGAGGGGAGCACAGTGAAAAATCCACTGTGTAAGCAGAAGCATTCCACTTGCACTAAGACTTTGTTGGATACAACCCTTCCCTACACCACCCCTTTCGTTGTGGTCCCAATTAAAATCCCACCTTTCCCACCACCAGCTGCTATTTGGCATTGGAGGGAAGCCTTGGGACTGTGGTACAGGAGAAAAGGGTTAAGTCTTCCTCTTCTCTGTTAGCCACGTAAACTACCTCTTTAATGTTGCATGGACTTTGGCCATCAAGATGGCTCTTTCAATGCGACATTTTTTCAAATGATGCCATATGGTTTTCTTCATGGCAAATTCTCAAAAACAACACTTGCAGATTGAGATATTCGATGGTTGGAACGCGTTCACATTATCATTTGGGGAGCCATAACCTTTTTTTCAGGACTAAGAGGTTTCAGTTTTATTAGAAAGGTATTTTATATTGGATGAAATCTGGTGGTGTGAATGGACTTCTACTTGGACAGTGGGACTTTACTGTCCCCTCTTCCCCCTGCAGTCCCCTGCAAGCCCCCAAATCGACTCTGCAATAGATTTGGACAGAGCTGAATATGGGCTGCCTCTCAGAGGGAAAAGGATGCAATTACAGCAGTGAGGAGCAACAGCAGTGAAGATCAGTGGAGCATCTTGTCTGGGGAACATACCCACTGATCTGATGATCTCTAGAGGTTGGGCTGATGTCAGATGGGGATTTGTTATTGTGCACCATCCTCCCCCTGCCACCTTTTGTAAAAGTGTAACTTGCTTCACAGGATTTGGTTGATTAGTAACTCCACTTTCACCTTTCATCAGCTTGCAGTCAAGGCTGCAGTAACACATCATGCCAGGATTCTGTTCTTTAGCCTCCTGTTGTGAATGGAATGTGAGGGTGTGTAAGCTGTTTCTCTAAGGTGGTGTGTGAAATATGATTGGCAGGCAAAGTCATGTTTGGATACATGAAGAATGTTCTTCCAGAACTGCAGTAAAGCATTAACATTGTGCTGCTCTTCTTCTTCTTCTGCTTCATTGAAACTTTTCATTGTAGAATACAATAAAAAACAAACTATTTTTTTATTTAAAAAAAGGAAAGCAAAAGAGAAGGTGGGAAACAAAATACAAATCCCTCTTTTAAAGGTAGATCTTAACCGTTGCCTCACACAGAAGTGGGTGGACCCTCCCAGCTCTCACCTGGGAGTGTCTCTTTCTTCTCCCCACCCTAGGAGATCATCCCTTCCTTGCCAGTTTGGTGTAGTGGTTAAGAGCGGTGGACTCATAATCTGGGGAACCGGGTTCGCGTCTCCGCTCCTCCACCTGCAGCTGCTGGGTGACCTTGGGCCAGTCACACTTCTCTGAAGTCTCTCAGCCTCACTCACCTCACAGAGTGTTTGTTGTGGGGGAGGAAGGGAAAGGAGAATGTTAGCTGCTTTGAGACTCCTTAGGGTAGTGATAAAGTGGGATATCAAACCCAAACTCTTCTTCTTCTTGCCTCTCACACAGGGTCTTTCACCAGCCAGCCATCTCCTTCCTGTGCATACCCTCATTAATCCAGCTTAGATGACATCAAAAAAAACAACAAAAAACATAGCAAAAGCAAAGTAGATAGATATTCTTGTACATTGTGTTCATATTCTTGACTGCCTGCTTATTCTAGTATTTTTCCTGCATGAGGCTTTGGCACACATGTCTTATTTACAAATCTCAACAGGCTTTGCTTCATCAAATGCTTAACATTCCTTTCTTGGGCGAGCAATGGCTGTTATGTAAGAACTGGTTCTGACACTCAAGCAAGGAAGTGTTGTGGCTTTCTGTTTACTCTCTTGCGTTAGTGCACAGATTACATGGGCAGTTCTCCTCTCCACCAGAGAGAGGCAAAATTAAACAAACCCTTGAGCCCAACACTTAGTTAACAAAGTTAATCAAAGCAGGACATTCATTCTTCTGCCTCCTCTTAATGATATAGAACAGCATTATGTGACTAGTTGTCTTGATCTGTTCTTCTCCTGCATATATTTTGTTGAGCAAAAGTGTGGGTTCCCTCTCACTACTTTTACCCATAGCAGTAACTTCACTCTGTTGTTTGTTTACATTGCCATTAGGCAAAGTGTTGGTGCAGATTTTTAAAAAGTAGCTGGACTTGAGAAAAATGTTTGTGTTCATGCCTCTGTTTTTCCCATGGGTCAGGAATTCCCAGAGCCATCTTTGTAGTGAAATGGGGGAGAATTCAGGTAAATTCAGATAAGATCAACAAATGAAGTACATGTGGGAGTAACATATATTTAAAGAGATGTTTGTTCTATGCATGAAGAAGTAGTACTGTAAAGGATAAAGTGTATTAGAAGTTATAGGTGGATTATTAGAATGAGATAGGGATGAAGTACAAAATCTGGCCAGTGGGCCAGATCCTGATCTGCCCAACCCCCTGTGAGCATTTTGGCAGTGGGCCCTTCACTAAACCTGCTTTGCTACTTTCTTGAATGTTTTACTTACCAGAATGTGTCCCTGAACTCTGGTAATGCCCTTTGCTTGCCTGGATGTGTGTGTGTAGAAAGAAACCTATTGCACAAAGGTAAAATTAGAATACTAATTAAAATACCCGCCAACATTACTTGTTAAAATAGGGGCATTCTATTCTAGAGGGAATAGAATGTCCCTATTTTCATGCGGAATCATTTACTCCACCCACTGTTGCTTCTGACCCCACCCACCACCGGTGCATGTCATTCTCCACCCTGCCCCCCCCAAAAAAAACACAGGTTGCCTGGAAGGGAATGCATCCCTCTGGCTGAAAAAGGTTTCCTGCTCCTGGCACAAGCCATTATTCAGAGAATCAGAAGAACTGTAGCAGGAGAAGACCAAAAAACCCTGAAGGTGGCACTAAAGGAATATACTGGAGATAATCAAATACTTGTTCTCTTGGAGTGAATATAGCCTCATGTGGCCAAAAGAAAATGAGCAAATCAGATTCGATCATTCTATTTCATATCCTTTTCCTCCCCTCATTCCATTTCTCTCTCTCTCCCCTCCCGTCTGTCTTTTATTTAACAGCTGGCTTTGTATTTTCATATTCCTCTCTCACAACATCCTGCATCGTTCTCGCCCCACCAAATTCAATACATCAGTGGTGGTCTAACAATGTAGTGCAGTATCTAGCACAGCAACAGGGCAACCTCAATGCAAGATATACGGGGGAAAGATGTAATGGACATATGTTGATTTGTGCAAAGAAACATTGACACAGATAAACCCTTATGGTGCATTGGCACTGCAAGGCTTTCAGCTTAACACTATCCATGTTTATTTGGAAGGAAGTCTTACTGAATTCAGTGCCTTCGCTCCCTTAGAATTGTGCGTAGGTCTTCAACAGGTTCATTCCCTGTCTCAGAGAAGGCTGGAATCTCAGAACCTAACCTGCCACACAGGGTTGTAGTGGGAATGAAATGGGGATGGGCAGAATCACCTTGAGATTGTTGGAAGAAGAAGATGATAGATAGATGATTGATAGATAGATAGATAGATAGATAGATAGATAGATAGACAGACAGACATTCATGGATCCTACATAATGAAAAAGGCTGAGGGGTAATTACTATGATTGACTGTAGGCATCTCCCAAGGAATATAGTCTGTCAGTAAGCTTAGGTAAAGATGGGTCTGTTGTTGTGCAAGATCAGTTCCTGCTCTAATGGAAAGTTAGATCTGAAGCCATAAATGGGTGATAGTCATAAATAAATTTAGCTGCTCTGGGGTTGGTGGGGGCAGTGTTACCTGCAAAAATTATTTGCTAAAGCAAACTGAAATATAACACGGCACTGACTGTTCTGTTCGGGTGAAATCAAAGTTCCATTTGTTGTCCACTAGTTATTTCTCCTGGATAGCAATAATTATATTTCTTTCATAAAAGCAATACAAATCATCTAGGCATTTGTAATATCCAAGGCCCTCAGCATATCTAAGATCTGTCTTAAAGAAGCCATCAGTTAGAATGAAATGTTCCAGGGAGTTGACAGTACGTAATAATATTAAACAACAAATGTGTCAAACACACATGAAATACGACTCTGTACAAATTTATCAAAATATTTAACTTGTTTTGGGTTGGATGCCAAGCAATAACACTTTTTGTCCATTTGATTTTGTGCCACCTAACGGTAATGTGAATGGATTAAACAAGGTGCAGGTTTTTTTTAAAAAAGAATATGCTTTATGCAATTATACTACATAATGCTGGATTCAACCACTCATTCCACAGTAGTTCCTGTGAGGGATCTTGGTAGGTTGGGTCATTCTTCAGAGGTGGGAAAAGAACAAGGAACATTTACTTGCTCAAAGAATGTAGAAGTCACCATACATTTAAACAGTGCTTTTTTCTTTCAAAAATGTTTAGGGGTACTCTTATTTTGACTCAAGAAAATCATCATTTTATAGTTCAAATTGGGAAAAATAAATACAGCAAATGGACAAAAGTACAAAGATTCACGAAATGTTTAGGGGTATGCGTGCCCCTGCATACCCCCAGAAAAAAGCTCTGCATTTAAAGCACTTTAATACCATTTGAAACACTCACAGATTCCCCCAAAGAGTTCAGGGAACTGTGCAGTTCATTAGGGGTCAGGGGAGCCAACTTGAATAAAACATTGGCCGGGGGGGGGGGCGCACAGGTAAGCCCCACCCCCATAATCAGTCACATGACATGGCACGCACACACCATTTGAATGGCTATGCCCACCAACTTTGGGGGCCCTGGCCCCCTCAAAACATTTTTTGGGGGGAGCCGAAAGGAACCTCGGCCTCTAGGAGTTGGCTCCTATGTTAGGGGTGCTGAAAGTTGTTAGGAGACCTTATTCCCTTTCCAGAGCAACAATTCTCAGAGTAGCATCCTGCTTTATAGGGAATTGTAGCTCTGGGAGGGGAATAAGGGTCTCTTAACATCTCTCAGCACCCTTAACAAACTATGGCTCCCAGCATTCTTTGGGAGAAGCCATGAGTGTTTAAATGGTGTCACTGTAGTTTAAATGTCTGGTGTGAATGTGGCCTATGTTGCCAGGGGAGAGGGAGGTGGTGGGTAAGGCTGTGCATTAATTTCTTGCCATTTCCCCTCCACCATTGATAAGGCAAGGCTAGGTGGTGTGCTGGCCCCCTGTGGAAAGAATAGCAAACAGTATAATGCTAGGCATGTCTATTCAGAAATAAGGTCTACACAGTTCAGCCGGGCTTACTCTGCAGCCTACGGCATAAGCAGGAAACTAAAAAGTGGCTACCCTCATATGCATTATTTCAAAAAATGATCAATGGAGAAAATATACTTAGCAAAACACAGTCACAAATCTAATATGTGAGACAATACTCACTCCCCCAGGAGTGCATGGAGAGGACTTTCTATAAACTGGGGGCCTTGACCAAAAAAGGCCCTTCCTCTGATCATCACATAGCTCGTATCAGACAGGATGGATGGATCTAGAAGAGAGACTCTGGTGATGAATGCATCGTTCAGGAAAGCTTCTAAGGCTTTTAGGATTTTAGGGTTGAGCAGCAACCCAGGCCAGTGTGATCCCAAGGCGTATGTGTGTCAGTTGGGAGGGCAGAACTATCTACATTACATGACCTGGCCTGAGTCCCTAAATAAGCCTGCTGTGCTCAGGTGCAGTGGAAGACGTTACCTCATCACCTATGTTGAAGAAAGATTCAGTTGTCAGTCAGGTTGGCTTTGGTACATGGAATTGAGAGAGAGATGCCATTTTGTTGTTAACCTTGGGTAGAAAGTGTACGGGGCCATCCGTGGCACCAGCACTTTAATTTGCACGTGGGAACAGATGGGGAGGCAGCATTGTTCAAGGACAGGTGAACTGATGTTCTGCATAACTGGTAGTCCCAGGTAGCTAGTTGCTGTATTTGTTCATTGGAAGTCGTCAAACAGCAGCATCTTTTTGGAGCCAAATTAGATTATGTGCATAAATGGAGAGCAGTTCAGATTAAGGGAAATGACCACTTGAAGGTTTTCCCAGGTTATCTGTCAAAACATGTCTCAACATTTCCACCTAGTGGTGGTGGGAAATGAAACTTTCCCTACATTGTGGTGAACTTTTCAAGTCGGCAGATGATAGCTGGAGGATGCAAATAGAGCCTTGTCCATGGATAAACGCATAGTTGAGTCACAGGCCAGCATGAGCAGGGCATTTCAAAAAGCAAGGTGGACTGCTGTAGGTTATTTTATGTTCAGAGGACACTCTGAGCCACTCATAATGTTGATTACATTATAAAGCTCTCAATGGAAAGAAAAACAGTGACATTAATCAGTCCTGAGCTATTGACTCCCTGTGAGGGTTTCACAACTCAAGACCTACCAAGCCAAACAGAGTCCATTAGCCATTAATTTCAGCCTGCAAGTACATGAGAGCTGATGTGTTTTTGCCATCCTAGGAAGGTTTCAAAAACAGATTTAGTATAGACATACGTACCCTGAGTTGGTGGGCTGCATTTTGCTTGCTGGGTGACAAGTTCATAGAATCATAGAATCATAGAGTTGGAAGAGACCACAAGGGCCATCGAGTCCAACCCCCTGCCAAGCAGGAAACACCATCAGAGCACTCCTGACATATGGTTGTCAAGCCTCTGCTTAAAGACCTCCAAAGAAGGAGACTCCACCACACTCCTTGGCAGCAAATTCCACTGTCGAACAGCTCTTACTGTCAGGAAGTTCTTCCTAATGTTTAGGTGGAATCTTCTTTCTTGTAGTTTGGATCCATTGCTCCGTGTCCGCTTCTCTGGAGCAGCAGAAAATAACCTTTCTCCCTCCTCTATGTGACATCCTTTTATATATTTGAACATGGCTATCTTATCACCCCTTAACCTCCTCTTCTCCAGGCTAAACATACCCAGCTCCCTTAGCCGTTCCTCATAAGGCATCGTTTCCAGGCCTTTGACCATTTTGGTTGCCCTCCTCTGGACACGTTCCAGTTTGTCAGTGTCCTTCTTGAACTGTGGTGCCCAGAACTGGACACAGTACTCCAGGTGAGGTCTGACCAGAGCAGAATACAGTGGCACTATTACTTCCCTTGATCTAGATGCTATACTCCTATTGATGCAGCCCAGAATTGCATTGGCTTTTTTAGCTGCTGCGTCACACTGTTGGCTCATGTCAAGTTTGTGGTCAACCAAGACTCCTAGATCCTTTTCACATGTACTGCTCTCAAGCCAGGTGTCACCCATCTTGTATTTGTGCCTCTCATTTTTTTTGCCCAAGTGCAATACTTTACATTTCTCCCTGTTAAAATTCATCTTGTTTGTTTTTGCCCAGTTCTCTAATCTGTCAAGGTCATTTTGAAGTGTGATCCTGTCCTCTGGGGTGTTAGCCACCCCTCCCAGTTTGGTGTCATCTGCAAATTTGATCAGGATGCCCTTGAGTCCATCATCCAAGTCGTTGATAAAGATGTTGAATAAGACCGGGCCCAAGACAGAACCCTGTGGCACCCCACTAGTCACTCTTCTCCAGGATGGAGAGGAACCATTGATGAGCACCCTTTGGGTTCGGTCAGTCAGCCAGTTACAAATCCACTGAGTGGTAGCATAGTCAAGACCGCATTTTACCAGCTTCTTTACAAGAATATCATGGGGCACCTTGTCAAATGCCTTGCTGAAATCAAGGTAGGCTACATCCACTGCGTTCCCTTCATCTACCAGGCTTGTAATTCTGTCAAAAAACGAGATCAGGTTAGTCTGACATGACTTATTTTTCAGAAATCCATGCTGACTATTGGTGATCACAGCATTCCTTTCTAGGTGCTCACAGACTGTTTACTTAATGATCTGCTCCAGAATCTTCCCTGGTATTGATGTCAGACAGACTGGGCGGTAATTTTTTGGGTCCTCTCTTTTCCCCTTTTTGAAAATAGGGACAACATTTGCCCTCCTCCAGTCTGCCGGGACTTCGCTTGTTCTCCAGGAATTCTCAAAGATGACTGCCAGTGGTTCTGAGATCACATCTGCCAGTTCTTTTAATACTCTTGGATGCAGTTCATCTGGCCCTGGAGACTTGAATACATCTAAACTAGCCAAGTATTCTTGTACTATCTCCTTAGTTATTCTGGGCTGTGTTTCCTTTGCTGAATCATTTGCTCCAAATTCTTCAGGTCGGGCATTGTTTTCTTTATCGGAGAAGACTGAGGCAAAGAAGGCATTGAGGAGTTCAGCCCTTTCTGTGTCCCCTGTTTGCATTTCACCATCTTCTCCTCTGAGTGACCCCACTGTTTCTTTGTTCTTCCTTTTGCTACGAACATACCCATAAAAGCCTTTTTTGTTGCTTTTAACCTCTCTAGCAAGCCTGAGTTCATTCTGTGCTTTAGCTTTTCTGACTTTGTGTCTACATGTGCTGGCTATTTGTTTGAATTCCTCTTTGGTGGTTTCCCCCCTTTTCCATTTTTTGTACACATCCTTTTTTAATCTTAACTCAGTTAAAAGTTCTTTAGATAGCCACCCTGGCTTCTTTAGGCACCTTCCATGTTTCCGTCTCATTGGTATTGCCTGACGTTGTGCTTTTAGTATCTCCCTCTTAACAAACTCCCAGCCATCATGAACTCCCTTTCCTTTTAGTATTACTGTCCATTGGATCTCACCCAGCACTTCCCTAAGTTTTATGAAGTCGGCTTTCTTAAAGTCAAGAAATTGAGTCCTAATATGCTTGGCTGCTCCTTTCCGCTGTATAGTAAACTTCAGAAGAGCATGATCACTCGCACCTAATGATCCTTCCACTTCTACCCCACTAATCAGGTCATCAACATTGGTTAGGACCAGATCTAAAATGGCTGTTCCTCTTGTTGCTTCTCCCACTTTCTGGACAATGAAGTTGTCTGCAAGGCCAGTGAGGAATCTGTTTGACCTTATGCTCTTGGCTGAGTTTGACATCCAACAAATATCCGGGTAATTGAAGTCCCCCATTACTACTATCTCCCTTCCTTTTGCATGCTTGGCCATCTGTTCCAGGAAGGCATCATCTATGTCCTCCGTTTGGCTTGGGGATCTATAGTAAACTCCCACAATGAGGTCACTGTTATTCTTCTCTCCCTTAATTTTGACCCAAATGCTCTCACTTTGGCTATGAGGTTCTAAATCTTGGATCTCTTCACAGATATACACATCCCTGACATATAACGCCACTCCTCCTCCTTTCTTGACTGGTCTTTTTCTCTGAAATAGATTGTATCCCCCCATTATTACATTCCAATCGTGGGACTTATCCCACCAGGTTTCAGTGATGCCTATTATGTCATATTTAGTTTGCTGTACCAAGAGCTCAAGCTCATCTTGTTTATTTCCCATGCTTTGCGCATTAGTGTACAGACATTGAAGTCCATTAATCATTCCCCCGTGTCTCTTATTTAAGGATTTTTTCCTCCCACCACTAGGTCTGCGTGCTGTTTGCTCCATTTGGTCTATGACATTTGGATGATCATCTTCATCAATTGATAGACTCCTACCTTCAGGAGCACTGTCTCCCTCCCCCACATTAGTCAGTTTAAAGCCCTCCTGATGAGGTTTCTGAGATTTTTGGCAAAAACATTTCTCCCAACCGTTGTGAGGTGCAGCCCATCGCTTGCCAGAAGTCCATCTTCAAGAAACTGCAGTCCGTGATCTAAGAATCCAAACCGTTCCTGTTTACACCATTTGCGAAGCCAGCTGTTCACTTCCACTATTTTCCCCTCTCTCCCTGGGCCACGTCGTTCAACTGGGAGGACAGATGAGATGACAATTTGTGCATTTAATTGCTTCAATTTCCTGCCCAGAGCCTCGTAGTCTCTTTTGATCTTCTGGAGGCTATTGCTTGCAGTGTCATTGGTTCCCACATGAACCAAGAGGAAGGGGTATTTGTCAATGGGTTTTATGATTCCTTGCAGTCGTTCAGTTACATCTTGGATCTTAGCCCCGGGGAGACAGCACACTTCCCGAGACATCTTGTCAGGCCCACAGATCACTTTTTCTGTTCCCCTCAGTAGGGAATCCCCTATCACCACTACACGCCTCCTCTTAGGTTTGGTCAGGGTTCTTCCGTGAGCTGTCCATTCCAAGGTCGCCTGCACATTCCCTGAGGACTGACTTTGCTGCTCGTCTTCATATACCTGATCGACTGTAATGAGGGATAGATCCTCAAATGGAGTCTGCTCTTCGTCTTCCATGCTAGGGGAGAGGACCTCAAAGCGATTGTGTATTTCAGAGCGAACCCTGGGCCTCCTACTTCTTTGAGTCACGTTTCTCCATATATCTGGCTCCTGTGTTGGTGAACTAGCCTCCTTCTCAGGGGAGTCCCCTGTCTCCTCCTTGGTGGAGACGGTGTGCTCTGTTGCTTCCAAGAAGAGCTCCAGCTCTCTAATTCTTTGGAGCGTAGCTACATGTTCCTCCAGTTGCTGGACTTTGTCTTTTAAGAGGGCAATCAACATGCAATTGCTGCAGGTAAAGCTGCCTGCAACCTTTGGCAAGATGGCAAACCGCAGGCGACTGCAGCTGTTCCCTCCCCCTCCATCTTGAGAACGTGTCGTTGGGGGTGGCTACAGCGGTCCTCCATCATAAAAAGCGTGAAGATAGGACAAATAACTCCTGTCTAGTTGTGCAGGCCTGTGCTGAAGTTGTCTTTTGCAATACCTCTCAAGGGTATCTACCGTACTTCCCTCTAAGCAGAATCTCTTAACTTTCAAAGTGGCAGTTCTGGGACCATCTGACTCCATTATCTCTGTACCACAACAATGGCAAAATCCTGACCAGGAGTCACCCTTATCTGCTCTCTAGCTTGACTGAACTCCATACTTTTGTCTTAATCACTGCTTGGCTGGGCTTCAGCAATTATCTTTTATGGTCCTTTTTAACCTTCACTGTCTAATCATTTGGCAGCAGCTGCTGCTCTGTATCACCTCCAAGAAGGTCTGTAGCTTGAGATGCACAACAAGATCCAATTTTAAGAACTTCTTCTTTCTGTTCCGATTGTAAGTAATGCAAATACTTCAAAGAATGGAAAGAATATATTTCTAAATTTATCTGGCAGGGGAAAAGCCAATAATTAAATTTAAAATGTTGATAGATACAAAAGGAAGAGGCTTTGCCCTGCCAGACCTGCAATTGCAGGCAGCTTGTTTGTGTTGGTTAAAGGAATGGATTATATTGGACAGTGCAGACATTTTAGATTTGGAAGGCCATGGCTTAAAATTCGGCTGGCATTCATGTCTTTGGTATGGGAAAGCAAAAATTTATCAGAGTTTTATGAACCACATTCTCAGGAAGAATTTGTATAGAGTTTGGGAGAAATATAAAAATCTGCTAGAAAGAAAAAACACCTTTATGGTTATCCCCCATCGAAGCAATTACAATTAAGAGAGTTAATATGGACAGACAATGGGTGACTTACAGGGAATTGCTGGACTTTGCAGGGTGCGAACCCAGACTGGAACCTATGAAGAACTTAAGGAGCCAAGTTATGAACTGGTTTCAATACCACCAGATATGTCATATGCTTATGGTAGACAAAATAAAAATACAAATGGGGTTTTGGACCAAAGCTCACAATTTGAAAAATAACTGTTACAAAATAACAGTTAAAGCATCAATGGCACGCTGGGCAATAGATACAGGACACAATATAGACCTAAACCTCTGGAAGAAACTCTGGAAAAGTGACTTGAAATTTACCACGTGTTATTCTCTGAAAGAGAACTATTTGAAAATGATTCATAGATGGTATTTAACTCTGAGTAGGTTAGTTAAGATGTATAAAGCAGAATCAGATACGTGCTGGAAATGTAATGAAATGGGAGGAACTTCTTTCATATGTGGTGGATATGTAGAAAGGTAAAAGAATATTGGGAAATGATTTATAATAAGTTGAAAAAATGTTTAAATTTACCTTCCAAAAAAAGCAACAACCAGAGTCTTTTTTGTTGGGACTAACGCAGTCAGAAATCCCCAGGGGTCAGAAAAGTTTATGTATGTATGCAACAACAGCGGCCCGTGTTCTGTTAGCCCCAAAATGGAAAGTGAACAAGGTCCCATGTAAAGAGGATTGGCAACTTAAGATGTTAGAGTATGCAGCACTTGCAGGCTTAACGCACAGAACAAGAAAGCAATAAGAATGTATATTTAAAGAAGAGTGGAAAATATTTATTGAATATATGGGAAATAATTGTACGCAGCTGAAAACGCTGGCAGTGTTAAGATAAACTCAACAGAGTAAACAATATTTGATTGATGTAAAAGTGGAAAATTGATTTGAATGGTTAGAGTAAAATATGCAGGAATGTATTATATGTAATATGAACCATGGAAGGAGAAAAAGGGAAGTCATTGGATATTTTAAAGTTTGTAAAATGTTTATTTTGAAACGTAAAAAACTGAAATACACACACACACACACACACACACACACACACACACATGAACTTCCTCTTTCTGTTTTGCAGAACCACCTGCAGTCCTCTATATGAAAATAACTTATTCAATTAACCTCAAGATGACTTCATCTAATGCTATTCATGGTAACCCATTATTATTATTATTGCTCTTGATCATAGAGTAGCACCTGCCCTGTATATTTGGAATATTTTCTGAGATTTAATTTGCCGGTACACATTAATACATTGCCCAGTGCTATTAAATACAGTGTTGGATCCAGACTTAGTCATATTTGGAGTAGACACATTGCAATCAAGACAGTCACTGGGTGTACTCCAAGAGCTCAGATATACTGTTGTTTAACGTGGGTGATAAGCTTTCTGTACCTCCATTAATTCTCCATTGTTCACATGGTGTTTGTTATGTACGGAAGTTGTGTTCTGGCCTGTGAATAAACAAGAGCTGTTTGAAGAATCGCTGTGTCGTCTGATATGTTCACACACAACTTAACACTGGCGACGAGGGTGGGATCGATGGACAACAGAACTTCAGTACATAACAGTGTTCTCCTCCAAGTCGCTGCCTTCCCACCCTTTCCCCTCCCTTGGTCTGGATTTTCTCATACTCTCCCCTTTTTGGAAGTATCTCTGATAGGAAATAATCCAGATTGAGAAGGGAGGAAAGGGTGGGAAGGTTGTGATTTGGAGGAGAATGTCAAATGGACAATGGAGAATTAATGGAGGTACAGGGAACTTACTATCCACATTAAACAGCAGCGTGGATGAACTTTTTGTATGACTAAGTCTGGATCAGACCAGTAGTATGCATAATAATAATAATAATAATAATAATAAATTTTATTTATATCCCGCCCTCCCCAGCTGAAGCCGGGCTCAGGGCGGCTAACAACAATAAAACAGTACAAAAGTACAGCATAAACAACATTCTAAAATCATTCATTATAAAATTAATTAATTCAAGCCACTGGCAACCATTGGGCCAGAGCTCCGCGAAGATTGCCGAGGGAGGGAGTCAGGCTGTGCCCTGGCCAAAGGCCTGGTGGAACAGCTCTGTCTTGCAGGCCCTGCGGAAAGATGTCAAGTCCCGCAGGGCCCTGGTCTCTTGTGACAGAGTGTTCCACCAGATTGGAGCCACAGCCGAAAAAGCCCTGGCTCTAGTTGAGGCCAGCCTAACTTCTCTGTGGCCTGGGATCTTCAAGATGTTTTTATTTGAAGACCGTAAGTTTCTCTGTGGGGCATACCAGGAGAGGCGGTCCCGTAGGTACGAGGGTCCTAGGCCGTATAGGGCTTTAAAGGTTAAAACCAGCACCTTAAACCTGATCCTGTACTCCACCGGGAGCCAGTGCAGCTGGTATAGCACCGGGTGAATGTGATCTCGCAGCGAAGACCTTGTAAGGAGTCTCGCTGCAGCATTCTGCACCCGCTGGAGTTTCTGGGTCAGTCTCAAGGGCAGCACCACGTAGAGCGAGTTACAATAATCCAGTCTGGAGGTTACCGTCGCGTGGATCACAGTGGCTAGGTCAGGGCGAGAGAGGTAAGGAGCCAACTGCTTAGCTTGGCGGAGATGGAAAAATGCCGCCTTTGTTATAGCTGCAATCTGCGCCTCCATGGAAAGGGAGGTGTCGAAGATTACACCCAAACTCTTAACGGACGGTGCTGGCACTAATTGCGCCCCCGCAAGAGATGGGAGTTGCCCCCCCAATCCCATATCGCCCCGTCCCAGCCACAGGACCTCTGTCTTCGAAGGATTTAGCTTCAACCGGCTCCCACGTAACCATCCAGCCACAGCTTCCAAACATCTGGTCAGTGTGTCTGGGGCTGAGTCAGGATGGCCATCCATCAACAGATACAGTTGGGTGTCATTGGCATACTGATGGCAACCCAGCCCAAAACTCCGAACAAGCTGGGCGAGGGGGCGCATAAAGATGTTGAAAAGCATCGGGGAGAGTATCGCACCCTGAGGTACTCCACACACCAAGGAGTGGCGCGATGACACTTCCCCCCCAAGCGCCACCCTCTGTCCCCGACCAGAGAGAAACGAGTGCAGCCATTGAAGGACTGTGCCCTGGATCCCCACGTCGGCAAGGCGGTGGGTCCAGAAGTTCGTGATCGACCATGTCGAAAGCTGCTGACAGATCTAGAAGAATCAGCAGCCCCGACCCGCCTCGATCCAGCTGTCTACGAAGATCATCTGTTAGGGCAACCAGAGCCGTCTCGGTCCCATGACCAGCGCGGAAGCCGGACTGGAATGGATCCAGAGCCGATGTTTCATCCAGAAAACCACCAAGCTGTTCAGCAACCGCTCTCTCAATCACCTTACCCAGGAACGGAAGATTCGAAACCGGGCGGTAATTGGATAGATCTAAAGGATCTAATGATGTTTTCTTTAAGAGCGGGCACAATCATTTATCTTTGTTTGTCTCTTGGGGGGTGGCATATGTAGGTTCTCCAGTGCTACAATCCCAGAGCCAGGATGATGTTTACAGCTGGCTGTTGATAATGAGGTCTGAGGCCATCTGATTCTACTGAGGAGGTCGATTCAGTAGCCCACCAGATTCACAGGTCCTTATGCCTTGCCACATGGGTTCCAGTCTTTTCTCTGTCATGGCTGCACTGGAACCCGTAGCAAAGTCATTCCCTCTCGCATTTATCTATAAAATGGGAGTATTGACTTACCCCAGAGGGTGTTTTACATGTGCGTAAAGCAAAATAAGGATTTAAGAAGCCCTTACCAATCGACATTGCTTTATAGATGATAAATGACAGTAACTTAAAACCTGCAGTGATAACTCTCTATGATAATCTTTAATGAGCAAAAGATTTCTGCAAACATGGAGTGTTGTTTTTTTTAGAGGTTCATAAATATAAAAAGTTTGCAAGCCCTTAGCATAAAAATCTTCTTCAAATTCAATCTGAGGTTTTGTGGCATATGGTGTTCATTAAATGAACATAAAACCTGCATCAATAGAAGCCTACTGTGCTCTGCAAAACAAAAACTGAACGGCTTGCAGCGGCAGCTGAAGCTGTTTTACCTCTAAACCAGCACAAATCTATTTTTTAGTGCTTGCTTTAGTACAAAGTGGGATGTTCCAGCTGACGTGGGCAGTGATGGAGATACAGGAAGACTGGGGTGTTGAGACTGTAGCTATTTCTATAACATATTATATGACATGTGCATATGTATGGAATGGGAGGTGCGGAAAAGGCAAGTGGCAGGAATTTGTAGCAATTTGACCCTCATTTATACAAATTTATGTGGACGCAACAGGCAGAAACAGTGTTGTAAGAGAAGGCAAGGGATTCAAACATGTCCTAACTGGGTTACCAGGAATCACAGCAAGACGATGGGAGTTCTGCTTTGCTTTCTACATCAGCAGGGGCATGGAGTAAGAGAGCTTTGAGGTCCAATCCAAATTTTATGTGAGTCCATAATAAAGTTGAAAGAGCAGAAAAGATGGAATGCAACAGAGGTCTTAACAGTGGAGATAAAAGAAAGAGGACCCAGCTGCCTGTCAGGAGCCAGAGTCAGGAGAAGGTCAGCAACAAAAAAACCCACTGGTGTTAGTGAAGTTAACTCTGCATTCAAGGAAACCAAAACAGTGCAGGTCTAGTGATCACAGCCACTCTTTCCAGTAGGTCTTGCCCCAATGAGGAAGTTGCAAGGACTGGATCTGAGTCTTTTCCCCTTGGGGGTTCTCCAGGTGCTCTCTCCCACCACTCCTCTGCAGCCAGCCAGCCCATGACACTGCCTTATATTCTGTGTCACCTTACTGGAGAAACGAGTCTTTGGTTTGTTTTAGCTGCACAATAGCACTACCACTTCTGGTGGTCAGAGACGGTATTACAGCTACACACTCAGCAAGGAACTTATAGAACAATTGTCCAATAGGGTTTTACCTGGTAATATCAAGCTGTTGATTCGTGTCTGGTTTCTTAGTCTGAGCTACTTAGAAGGAGCTGCTTCTAATTTCTCTGTGTGGTCACTAACCATAACAAAACATTAGGGAGAGGGGAGTATGTGCGCATATCTTAATCTTGTTGAGGGCCTCTCCAAAAATGTTTGCCAGTTGCTGGTTGTAAATTCTAAACTGCTAATACTATGATACAGCCAAGCATCTAGTGCAGCTAATAATTATTCACAATTGAGTTATTAAACATGCAGGTCACCAGCAGAAGTTAATGTATGCATTTAGCAAAACATGCCATTTCTTGATATGCCTAGTTTGCAATGCTTATTAATTTGATAATAACACAGAAGTCTCCTTCTTATCTACTCACTGCCAATTTGCTGGGAGATAAAAGTGCCGGGATTTCCTTTGAAGTAAATGTTAATTGTATGTATGTAAAGTGGGCACCTGTAATCTTTACAATTACCTCACATAACTAGCACTTTATTGGTGTTTGAAATACTTCATTCGCATTTCTTATGCTACATAAAAGGGAAATAGCTAAGAATCGCCCCTTTAATTAATTTAAGGTGTCAGTGAATGCATTATGTGGAATAATTTAGTTTTAACCCATATAAATATATACAGTGCTACCTCAGGTTACATACGCTTCAGGTTATAGCCTCCGCTAACCCAGAAATACTGCTTCAGGTTAAGAACTTTGCTTCAGGATGAGAATAGAAATTGTGCTCTGGTGGTGTGGCAGCAGCAGGAGGCCCATTAGCTAAAGTGGTGCTTCAGGTTAAGAACAGTTTCAGGTTAAGTACAGACCTCTGGAACAAATTATGTACTTAACCCGAGGTACCACTGTACATGTGAATGCCAATGCATATAATTTTATATAAACTTTAAAAAACAAGACATACCGTATTTTTCGCTCTATAACACGCACCTGACCATAACACGCACATTGTTTTTAGAGGAGGAAAACAAGGGAAAAAACATTCTGAATGAAACAGTGGATGTATCATTTTTGTGCTTCATGCTGTGGCCACAGACATGTGATCTGATGGTGAATTTGGGGTGACCCAATGCAAAAATCCTGAGAATCCCTGTGGATCCATGCTTTGTAACCACGTTTTTGCACCATTGCAGCCCCAGGCAACAGTGGGTGCGTGATTTTTTTGGTGCAGGCTGTAGCTATGGACATGCTATGTGATCTGATGGTGAATTTGGGGTGACCCAATGCAAAGATCCTGAGGATCCATGTGGACCCATGCTTTTTAACCACGTTTTTGCACCATTGCAGCCCCAGGCAACAGTGGGTGCGTGATTTTTGGGGGGCAGGCTGTAGCTATGGACATGCTATGTGATCTGATGGTGAATTTGGGGTGACCCAATGCAAAGATCCTGAGGATCCATGTGGATTCATGCTTTGTAACCACATTTTAAGTGGGGAGGTAAGGAAAAACACAGAAGGGACAAGGAGCACGAGAGGGGTGTGCAGAGAAGCAGCTGGCTAAGAATGCAGGAGAGGGGTATAACGGGAGGGAGGAAAGGAAGGCAAAAGTTTCCACCCACCCACCCACCCAAGCCAGCCAGCTTGCACTCTCTCTCTCCCACCTGCATGTTTTCCGGCTGCCTGATATATATATATTTTAATTGCCTTGACAGAAGAAAGCATTTTAACTGCATTAAGAACTATTTAGCAGCGAAACCTAAGCTTTGCCATCCCTTAAGAGGTACAGACACTGTAATCTTCCAGATCGCATGAATTTACAGGCAAAACACTGTTTAAGGATTTCATCCTTTTAAATGGAAGAAAGCATATTTGAATGCTGTGTGTCCTCAAAAACAAAAGCAAGAAGTCAAATCAGAATTTTAAGCTGAACCTGTAATCTCTCTTCCCTTCACAAACTTTGTTCCATCCGGAGCATGGAGAGGAATTAGAAGGAAGGACGCTCTGCTTTCCCCTCTGCTTGCCTGGAGGGGAGGGGCTTTCCCTGCTCTTTGTTCCGTTTGAGCAAACACAGCAACGAAACAGAGAGGGTGGGCAGTAAGACCCTGAGGCAGAATGCAGGAAAGCAGCCGCTTCCTCTTTTCAGGTTTCCCTTCTCCGAGACACGATTTGATTTTTGCCTGATTTTTGCCTCCACTCGCGCCATTCGGCTCCAGGGACCACACATTCGCTCAATAACACGCACAGGCATTTCCCCTTCCTTTTTAGGAGAAAAAATCTGCGTGTTATAGAGAGAAAAATACAGTATATACTCAGTTTGTGGCTAACATGATTTTGCTTGGGAAACACTATGTTCTCCTTTTTGCTTTCCCATACCTTTCTCATGCCTCTTAAAAAATGCATAGAATATGAAATATGGTACTAATAGCAATCACAGTTCACTGTGTGCAGGAGTAGCCAAAAAGGTACCACTCAGGCACCAGAGGGAGACATCATTAGACATGGGACAACCGTGAAGTTTGCAGGTGCACAAAAGAACTTTACCTCCCTGTTCGCCTCCCCACATGTGACCTAGAAGGAAAGCAGCAAGTTGGAGAGAGGGAGGGAGAGCAATGTCAGAGAGCAATGTTTAATGTCTGTTTGAATACAAGGCTGCAGCTATGGAAGAAGCAAGACCCTCTTGAGGTGTTGATGCTGTGAACCCCTCCATCGAAGGCTCGGGTTGGATATATGTGTAAATAAACCATATATACTAAAGACACCACAGTCTTTGCTGTGCTTCCTTCCCAAAAAGGAAACACAAACCGTGGGTAAGGGCCTGGAACCCCTGGAATCTTGCACCACTTGGTGTGCGACACTATGCAAAACTGTGTGCATATGTGTTCATATGCTTTTTTTTCTGGGGAGGGGGTCCATAGCTTTCATTAGATTCTCCGTAGGGTCTGTGACTACGAAAAGCTTCAGAACCACTGCTTTACCTGTATTCCTCAGTCTTCCTATACAAAATAAATGTGGCATTCCAGCTTTCCTCTTTACAACCAACCAGATACTTCTACTCATTGTAGATACACCCACTAATCGAAAATGGAATTGGAACCCATTAACCAACACAATGGTATTGCTGTCAGTATTCGCTCCTGGCCAAAGAGCAGAGGCACTGATGGCACTGGTGATTTCATCTCCAGTTGAAGTACTTTATATGAATTTTGCTTCCACTGTGGACTCCAGGAATTCTGGGTATGTTGTTGATCTCCCTCCCTTCCATTCTGTTAAGCTGTAGTGCGGTTCGAGTGATTGATTAGCAAAATGTGCTAATCATTTTGATTAGCAAATAATTACATGCAAAACTAATGCAGCTAATCTCCTTGGCAGTAATTAGTGGAGGCGGTGCAGAAATTGCTTTAGCTACTACAGAAAAAAAAGAAAGAAAGAGTAAACTTAAGATTTTAGTTGCTAAAAGCCAGAAAATATTATGTGAAACTGAAAGACTTATTAAAAGATGCATCTTCTTGAGATGTGGCATACAGGAAGAAAAGTGACTGCTACTGAACACACTTTCATTTTAAATGTTATATTTAAAATGGAGTGATGTTTTGCTCAGAGCAACACACTTGGTAATTGTTTGTGATACCAAGATGTACAGTACATGAAGAATTTGGAGCTCTTGGTTTAGTTAGGAATCACTTGAAGACATCAATAAACTAGTAAAATAGAGAGTGAAGTTACCTTTGCTTTGTGTTCTGCTGCTTTCATTTCTCTTTTGTGCATTTAAGCTTGTGGACCTCAGAGGCTGTGGTTTCAGGTACTTCGTTGTTGTTGCCTTGGAAATTTCTTCTCAAAGCTTCTCCTTTTAAATGTCCATGGAGTTTTCATGGCAAAAATACTGGAGTGGGTTGCCAGTTCCTTCTCCAGGTGGATCACATTTAGTCTAAACTCTCGGCTATGACTTGTCCATCTTGGGTGGCCCTGCACAGCATAGCTCAGAACTTCTTGGAGTTATTCAAGCCCCTTCGCCACGGCAAGGCAGGGATCCATGAAGGGGTTCTGGTACTTAGCACCTCCCAATTAAGCATTGCTTGGATCTGAAGAAAGGGAGTGGGACCCCCCCCCGGGGGACCCCTTTCCTCAGTAGTGCACGTCAGTCTCCATCTTTCATTTATCATTTATCCTTACTTTAGCTTCATCAGTCATTTATTATTACATTTATATCCTGCTCTTCCTCCAAAGGAGCCCAGGCAGCAACCGTGTCAACACCAAAACAATGCAATTAAAATTGCTTTAAAAAAATTAAAAGCAAAACGCTAAAAGCAATTAAAAAACAGTTTAGAAACTCTGAAAGCAATAATCTGCTCTCAAAACTAATAATCTCAGGGTTGCCAGGGGCAGGCTTTTCAGCTATCAAATGACAGGGTAAACGAGGATGTTTTAAAATTCCTCCTAAAAGTTTATAACGAAGGAGACTGATGCACCTCATAAGGGGGACATTCCATAAACCGGGAACTAGGATGAAGAAGATGCTCAGCCTGGCTTGCTGCTGGTGCCGGCCCTCCTGTTAACGCAGGACCGTAGTCAGTCACACATGTGCGCACATGCACACACAAGTGCACATGCATGTAAAACGGACTGAAGCAGGGTTTCTAAAACCTTTGGCCTACAGGCACTGCGCTATAGCATAGGAATGTTGCCCTTTTCACGAATAACAGGGCTGGACACAAATCACAGTTAAGGGCTAAAAATAAAGGTTTGCATATATTACAAAATAGAAAACAGTTAATAAAGAAGGAAAGTGTGTTAATGCAGTATACAATTGCTACACACAGCTATTTTAATACTGCTCTTGTGGAAAGTGATGGGGACTGATTTTATATATTTATTTTTATAATTATTTATGGTTATCTATTGTGTTATACTGTAGAAATAGCACTGGGTACTGTGTTATTTTTCTAGAAAAAGAGGTACTGGAACTGAGTTCCGATGAATTCCGGCTTAAAAAAAGAAAGACCGGACTGTGTAGGAATCGCAGGAAACAGATTTACATTCCAAGCGAACGGATTTTGCTCAGGAGTATTAATTTCTATTGAATTTAATTATGAACCCTGTGGGCCTTATTTGGTCAAATTTACCTAACTCACCCTTGGAATTGAACAGATATTTTTAAGAGAATAATAATACATTTGATAGCGAAATATTTGTTTTGAACAGTGCTGCATATTGATGTTCACATATTTGTATTGGCCTAACTCTCTGATTAGCATAATCTCAGTGAACAAGGCAATCAGACCCAGGGCTTAAATACACACCTATGCACAATGATGAAAGACAAAATGTGCACATTCTACAAATCATAGATAAACAGTTTAAAAGTCCCATCGCTACTTCTATCAGCCACCTGCTTATATATACATATGTGTGTGTGTGTGTGTTTATAAAACACAGTGGTACCTCGGGTTACATATGCTTCAGGTTACATACGCTTCAGGTTACACACTCCGCTAACCCAGAAATAGTGCTTCAGGTTAAGAACTTTGCTTCAGGATAAGAACAGAAATCGTGCTCTGGCGGTGCGGCAGCAGCAGGAGGCCCCATTAGCTAAAGTGGTGCTTCAGGTTAAGAACAGTTTCAGGTTAAGAACGGACCTCTGAAACGAATTAAGTACTTAACCTGAGGTACCACTGTACATAACTTACAAAATATATTATATGCAAGTGAGGCATCTAATCAAAGGCAGCATTATTACTCTTAATACCATAAGATGAGCTTGCTGGATCAGGCAAATGGTCCATTCCAACATCCTTCTCTCTCACAGTGGCAAATCAGATCCCTGTGGAACACCCACAATCAGGATTCGAACTCAAGAGCCCTTTCCCTTCCTGTGGTTTCCAGCAACTAGGATTCAGAAGCATTATTGCTTCCAACTGCGGAGGCAGAGCATAGTCAACATGGTTAGTAGTCATCAAGAGCCCTCTCCTTCATGAATTTGTCTAATCCTCTTTTAAAGCCATCTCTGCCTCCTGTGGGAGTGAGTTCCATAGTTCAACTGTGCGGTGTGTGAAGAAGTCCTTTTATCTATCGCAAATCTTCCAACTTGTTATGGGAGCGACAGACTTTTCTCTATCCACTTCCTCCATGCCAAGCATAATTCTGTAAATTTATATCATGTCACTCTTACTTGCTTTTTCTGTAAACCAGGCATAGGCAAACTCGGCCCTCCAGATGTTTTGGGACTACAATTCCCATCATCCCTGACTGCTGGTCCTGTTAGCTAGGGATCATGGGAGTTGTAGTCCCAAAACAGCTGGAGGTTTGAGTTTACCTATGCCTGCTCTAAACTAAGAAGTCACAAATGTTGTAACTTTTTTTCACAGGGGAGTCCTTGCATCCCCTCGATCATTTTCATTGCCTTTTTCTGAACCTTTTCCAACTCTACAACATCCTTTTTGAAGTGAGACAACCAGAACTGTATACAGCATTCCAAATGTTATCACACCATAGATTTGGATAATGGGATTATTGCTCTTGCTAAAGTCCTCCAGGGTTGCCATATTTTGAGGAGCAAAAAAGAGGACATATTTGCTGACTTCTCCTTTTATGGATCGCTGTGACGACTCTCATTTTAGATACCCATAAAAAAAGGACATGCCCTGGAAAAAGAGGACATATGGCAACCCTATATGCTGGCCACAGCTACAGTATAAAAATAGAAATTATTACTAGCACTCTTTTTTTTTTTTACTGCAGTCTGATATACACTTATGTGACTTACTTCTAAGTAGACATGCATAGGGTTGTTTGAGTATTGTGTTGAACCTCAAGGTGCATTGGCATTATCGGTTATAATAAAATATTTGAACTATGATAAAGCGTATTTTTAAAGCCTTTCCCTAACAATTTAGATATGAGACTGAAATTGCAAAATGAGAACTAAACCTCTTAGGCTACAATCCTAAACACAATACAGTACAAGCCCCAGTACCAGTTTTCACAGGAAAGAGGGGCAATTTACATGTAAATAAATTGAAAATTTATGTATACTACACAGCATTGGAAAGCTAGAACTGAAATAGCATTGTCAATAGTATGCAGGTAGAAGCCTTATACAAAAGGCACAGATACAGTTGAAAGGCTCATTAATGCTGAATGTGGTCCTTGATGCTTAATTAGCCATAACCTATTGCCTGTGTTTGTTTTAATAAGTACTTTAGGCAACTAATGGCTGATGGCTCACTTCATTCGGAATCCCTTTTCCAGTTAATGTATCTGTTAACTAAACATCAGGCTTTCATTTTATTTATGTTTAAATCTCCATCCATCTTCCAGTTAGGGGATTTGCAAGCTTTGTGTCTTCAAGGCACCTTAGGAACACCAGTTCCCCTGCTGAGGAAACCCTGTGTGTTTGCAGAGGACAAGTAGGGCGTGCAACAAAATGTTGTAATGTGAAGTGCTCCTCTTCAAGATTTCAGCCAGCCATATCTTCTCCCATGTTAATCCATTTCACTCCCTTAGGTTTACTATCCCTCCCATACTACAATCAGTTGGTATTCCATGTTGGGACGTTGGGTGTATGTTTCTTGGAAGCTCATTCAAATGATTAAACTCAGCCATTTAGCGGAGTTGTCTTTATGAGGCCAACGCCAGCATGCACCATTATACATATACACACTATTTATGTTACAAGTAGTCTTCTCTCTCTGAGCCCAGAGAGGGTTCCTTGCTGTGTTAAAGTTCATAGCCAAGTCCTAAGTTCAGTTGCTTCAAAGTCCTGCAACTGATAGAGCTCTCTGAGTTCTAAAGTCTAGCAATTTTCCAATTTATTCCTCAGGCGATCTCTTAAAAAAAGTCTTCTCTCAAATCCACAGTTCCCACAGATAGCTTTAAACAATTCCTGCAATCTCCTACCGTGACCCACACAGTATGTTGTAGCCTGACCTTTTTACACACAAAGTTAGTTGCCAGATCTGCCTGGTAACACAGACAAGAGAGTCACAAAATATCTGCAGGTGCATTGTGAGGAATCAGTCATCTCTGCTGGCTCACGGAGAATTAAACCTGTTAACTTCATTCCTTAACATCCATGCCCACTGAGCATGCTCAGTCCACATTAGGCTGTTTGGGGTCCCTCTTCCTTCTCCAGCATGAAGTTGCCTGTGTACTGAGGTCAGTGTTGGAGGTCCTGCTCCTGGTTCCTCCCCTTTTGAAGGTGGTCTGTGGCAGTAGTAGCCAGCAGAGCAGTGCAGGCAGGCTGGTGCTGCTCACGTGGTTTCCCAACACCATGTATCACTGCTGGTTTCCGAGAAAGAGAGGGGGAGGCAGAGGCGGAGCTGTGTACCCGGGGGGGGCGAGGCAATGGGGGCAGGGCCAGCATCCTAGGGGGTGGGGCCAGTGTCTCAGGGGGGCTTCCCACAGTGAGCATCCAAGGAGGGCACCACCCGTGGCGAGCATCCCAGGAGACAAGATGCCCATGGGTGCGGAGCGAGCTGCCCATGGCGGGCTGCTTCCTGGGCAGGGGGGAGAGGGAGCCGTGCCAGTTTGCAAGCAGCCTTCCTCCCTTCCCTCTTCCTTTTGACAGCTCGGGGGAGGCTTCCTCCCCCAGGAAGCAGCCCGGGAGTGGGGGGCAATGGCGCGCTGCCCGCCCACGACTCCCAAGCCTCTCCTGAGCTGTCAAAACGAAGGGGGAATTGGGGAAGGCCACTGCCAAGGCAGCGCAGCTCTGCACCTTCCCCCGGTGGCTCAGGATAGGCTTGGAAGTTGCGGGCGGCGCGCCGAATGTCACCCCCTCAGTGATTATACCTGGGGGAGGCACAAGGCAGCGGGGAGACTGGCATGGTGCAAGTACAGTAGTGGATCCAGTCTGATGCTCCAAACACTACACTTGCGCTGGATAGAGGTCCCCATTTAGTCACTGGCAGCAGTGGAGATTACAGAGATTCATTGCAGACATATAGTGAAATTAGGCAAGAACAGGACCATCTTGAATGCCTAAAAGACATCAAAGTATGGACATTCAGAACATAACAGTCACTTACAATCAACCAACCAACTAGAAAGGGGTGTGTGTGTGTCTGTGTGCTCTTCACATGAAAGTGTCCTTGCATCAATATTTTGCATGTGTCTGGAGAGATGTAAACTTGCAGAAATCAAACCCCTTTAATTTCCATTGCCTTCTCTAAGTTGAAAATCAAAGAGAGCCACAAGAATTTGGGCATTTTAATTCAGAAAAAAGGCAGGCCATAGCCAGAGGACATGAGAAGTGCACAATTTTTTTCTTGGTGTGGAGAGTATGCATAGAAAGGCATTTCCCTCCCTCTCTCATGATACTGAAACCCAATGAGTTGATCCAAGGAAGTAGAATGTGGGAGTCAGATTCAGAACAATCAAGAGGAAGTACTTATTCACGGAGCACATAGTTAAGCTATAGAGTTTAGTATCACAAAACATAGTGATGGCCACCAATTTAGATGGCTTTAATGGGGGATTAGGCAAATTCAAGGAGGGTAAGACTATGATAGTTTTAAATGACATCCAGGATTGATATGCAAAGCGCTTCTGAAAATTGAAGCAGATTTTCTTGTCTTTTTTTAAGGTTATATGTCAAGGAGAAGAAGAGTCCTTGCATTCTAGTTCGTTATGCTCCTGTATCAATTAATAGCCTTCGCTGTGCTACCATATGAATGAATAAAGCAGCATTTTGTCATTTATGCCACAAAGTCAACTCTCCTTAAAACATTGTCAGGGACATTACACTCCCTGTGGATATTTACTCATCCCTTGGCTCCTCTTCGTCCTTCTACCACCCGAAACAATTACCGTTGCCATTTCTAAGCGCATTAATACTGCTCTCTCCGTGTTTGCTTCTTTCAAATGGTAGGGCATTGGAAGAGGTCAGCTCCCTGATTGACTCTCTGCTGGTGAAACAGAAATGTCAGAATTGTAAAAATGTCTTGAGCTCAATCAAATGTTCATTAGCATGTCAAATGCTCCCTTTAATTAAACAAAACCCCTGTCTGGGCTGCCTCAAGAGGAGGGATGCACGCTGAAATCAGAAAAGAAATGTGACCTTATATAAAAACATTATGTGCCAATTCTTCTACCAGCAAATGAATGGCCCACTGCAGGACATCACCAAGTTGCAGGTGGTTTCCAAACCCTTGGCATCATTTTCCTACCTCTGGATCAAAAAGCTTGAAGTAGTTTAAAAATTAAACTTAGTTTTGATCTGTAAACGCAGACCTCTAAATGTTCTAACAATTACCTGTTAGACTCCCTCAGATTATGAAAGTGAATTGGGTCCAGACAGGTGTAATGTTTGCAGGTGCGTCACTGATGTGCATTCGTGGTAGATTTATACTGGATCGTCTACACATCATTCTGCTCTATCAGTTGTTCTGCAGCTCTTCCCCAATGTTAAAGCATTTTTGCCTGCGGGAGGGGCAACCTTGCACTATAACACAGTGAAAGCAGGACAAACAAATGAACCCCAAAGTTTTTGTGGCACGAAAAGCTGCAGAACATCAGCAGGAAGCTACAGGACATGCAAAGGAAATATCCCCAGGAACCAAGAGACTATGGGAATTTTAGCTCTCGAGAAGGTATGTCACATAGGCTGGCATAAATACTTTTCTAAGCTACAAGCCCTAGATTTTCCTACAAGCCACCTCTCTCTCTCCTCCCCCCTTCAGAGCCTGCACCAGTTCAGAATATTGCTTGCTCTCTTCTTGCATAGCTTCTGTTTGGCTCCAGCAGAATTCACAAGTGCTGGACACCCCATTTAGATACCTCCCTCTATTTCCCAACTTCATGGGGTGAGTGCTAATGCCTCTGTAACTAAGATGGCGCCACATACATAAAAGAGGATACTATCAGCAGCCTCAGAGGAAACCCAAGGTGTGCAGAAGTAGAAAGGAACACGAGGGGGGAAAGTAAGTGGGCAACCTCCCCCAACCAAACAAGCTAACAGTCCAGTGAGGACTGAACATGTTCTGGTGACAAACAATCAAAAGCACAATGGACAATGCATGCACTGCATGACTCACTCAAGTGTATGGCTATAAAATTAATTGGAAGCAAGTCTCACATGGTGGGCTTAGCGAGCCGCTAGGTGTATGGCAAATGCAGGACCATTTTATATGGTTCTCCATCTGCTACTGAAAGAGACAGAGAGAGCAGAGCTTGCCACGAAGTACCACTTGCTCAAGCTGCCAGCCTTGGTTTGAGGCAACAGATCATCAGTTGTGAAATGATGCATCCAGCGATGGCCTCTTAGAGATACCAGTTCTGCACTTATGGAGATGTCTTCATGAAATCAGCATCTGTCCACACACCCCAATTCCATTACAGTCATCTATAAGCTATAATCGGACAGTTTAGATATTATTAGCCCAAACCACAAAATCTTAACGAAACATCAGGTTTTACAGCGTGACCTGTGAATTGATCTTCATTCATCAAACTTTCAGTAAACGTGTCTGTTTTTTGTTGTCCCCCCCCCCCCAAGCCAATTTGGTGCTCAGTTTGGACAACAAGAATGAATTATCACACAATTATCTCATGACATATGCCTGTCTCTGCAGCAGCTCATTGTCTCCAGTAAGTAACACACACAGCATTCTCCATAAATCAAAAGCAAAGCCTCTGATTTTCTTGTCCTACAAACCTGAAAATGTCTTTGACCTTATTACATACTGGGTGGAGAGGATGATGTAGGGTTGTTTTTGAAAACTCCTCAGATTTATTCCACAAAATAAATCACAAGGGAAGCTGTTGCGTTGGCATGATGGAGAGAAAGAATAGTTACAGCTACACTTCACTGCACATTGAAATAGTGAACAATTTGTTAAATATCCCATGAGTGGATTAAACAGGCATATGATCAGTTAGGACGACGCCAAACCCCAGCAGGAACCAATTTCAATTCACCGGAAAGAATTCCAGTGGAAACGGATGAATCTGTCAAAACCTAATTAGATTTATGGAAAACAGCAAACAACTAACTTGCCGCTGTATCTTAACCATTGAATATCTTTATAAATAATATATAAGCAAAGCACGGCAAATTGTCAACTTTATTTGCCTGTTTTGGTTCATGGAGACGCAGCTCTACCATTTACTTTCTATTAGTTTTAGATCAGCTACTTCAAAGGGACTGATGGTTAGATTCCGAGTCAGACGAAATCAAATTGAGCCATCTGGAAAATGGGGATTACTGTTTGTTTTCATCCATGGGCAACTTTCTATAAGGCACTTCAGAATACGGCTTGTTCTGCTTGCTTGAAATGAAAGGCCGATTCATACAAAATGTGGGAATTTTTAACTGGATCTCCTGGTGGTGGTTGTTTAAACAGCTTTGAAATAGGGTCATGGATCTCTGAATTTTATCAGAGCAGCAGCAGTGAGGAAAGGGGTATATAATCTGTTACCCTGCGGGGTCAGACCAAAGCAACTTGATTCACTTCTTCTTCTTCTTCTTCTTTGGCGATCACTTGTAACCGAGTAAGATTGTCTTCCATACGCACGGTTTTAACAATGAGTCTGTAAGTGACTGTAGAGGCCAATTCTGATCACAGTGTGGATTTGCCAAGCATGCCTTCCTCTTAGCACGTTTCTCCCTTGTGTCCTGAGTTCGAGTGTCTTCAAAGCCCATGACACCTTTGGTAAAGGCTGTTCTCCAACTGGAGCGCTCGCAGGCCAGTGTTTCCCAGTTGTCAGTGTTTATACTACATTTTTTAAGATTTGCCTTGAGACAGTCTTTAAACCTCTTTTGTTGATCTATGTGTGTGTTGGCATCCATCTGTCTTGAGAGACAATGGATGGGAGTGTATGTAAAGTCAAACTGTTGGAGATCTGATCTTAGTCTATAGCCCTCATAACGAACAGCCAATGATATCCTTATTCTGCATGAATTTGTCTGCCAGCTCATGTTGTTTCTCTGATCTAATCTGCCCATCCGTGATGCTACAATTAGCTCTGTGTGTTGTCTAAGTCAACGTTTGTGATCACCCCATGCTTCAAAAACCACAGCATAATAATTTGCAGTGTTGGCCCCAGAAACAATGTTCATGCATTTGACAGCAACAGCGATGACACTATGAAACTGCATAAAAAGGTAAAGGACCCCTGACAGTTAAGTCCATTTGCAAACGACTCTGGGGTTGCGATGCTCATCTCACTTTAATGGCCGAGGGAGCCGACGTTTGTCCGCAGACACTTTTTCCGGGTCCTTTGGCCAGCATGATTATGCCGCCTCTGGCAAAACCAGAGCAGTGCACGGAAACGCCGTTTACCTTCCCACTGGTGCGGTACCTATTTATCTACTTGCACTTTGACGTGCTTTCGAACTGCCAGGTTGGCAGGAGCTGGGACCGAGCAATGGGAACTCACCCCGTCGCGGGGATTCGAACCGCGACCTTTCGTTTGGCCACCCCTAGACTCTGTGGTTTAGACCACAGCACCACCCGTGTCCCTATGAAACTGCATAGTTGATCTTAAAATTGTAGCATTGGTCCCCATCATCCTACATTATTGGCAGTCTTTAAAAGATCTTCCACATCCCATATCATGGCTTGGCCCTTGCTGTGTCCATCAGGGAGTTTTGTGAATCTTAGGTTTAGTCTGAGATTTACTTTCCCCCCAAGTCTTGAGAAAATGGATACCCTGCAATACATTCCCCTATTTCATAATGAACTGGTGTCTAATATCTGCTGCTTGCTTAACAACATCTGCAAAACACAAAAGCAGAATCCATCCTACATCTCAGCAGCCACAAATAGATCTCCTCCCTCTGAAATAATGAGGACAGTTTGTTCTACACATTTCTTATTGGACTAGACAAAGGAATTTGCCTCAATCATGGTTGTCCTGTAGTAGTGTCAGGATTAATAGCTTTAAACTGTGCTTCTTATGCTTCAAGTAGTTTGTCAGGCTCCTGGGTTGTTCAAGTCTCTCATGAAGCCACCCTGTACCATGAACTCTGAGGTTCTCTCATCTCTTTACCAGATGGAATAAACCAACCACTCTCTGAATGTGCCCATCACCCCCCTGCAAAAAAATAAGTATTTGTTTTTTCCTTTGCTATAATATGCAGGCATGAATTTTGTTTTTGCAATATTTATAGAATGTCTTTTGGCTGAAAATTGTTCATAAGGTGGTTTACAATAATTAAAAATGCAAATCAAAACAATCCATACCAAAAAAAAAAGCAGTGCAACTAAACTAAGCAGACATTCTCAAATATTCATATGCCTGTCTATATTTCAAATGAAACTTTTCTAAACAAACTTCAAATTCACATTCTGACTGTGAATTTTTGTGCCTTAACATGCAAGTGCTTGCTAGTACTTATTGATCCTGGTAGACTTTAAAGATGACTTTCATAAAGTTAAGACAACTATATGGTATCAATCAAATGCTGTCAGATACTAAATACCATTTCATGTTAACTTTCAAGTGCTTAACTATCATGTTAACTATCATGTTACATGTCAACCACCAGATACTGCAAAATATGATATACAAGCAGTAATAACAATATTCTGTGGAAGGTTATTGGGAATTCCTCAATAGCTAAAAGACAAATCTGCCATCTGCTGATTTTCCTCTGCAATGCGCACTCTCAGGGGAATGTTGGGTTTTTCTAGCCCATAATGGCACTTAGTCCACAATGCGCAACTACATTGGCCAACATGGTCTCCTGTGAACTGGGTGTACCCTGTGAAACATGCCACAAAATCCTGTGCCATGTGCAGACTTTTAATAGCAGGCATTGCTGTTGAAAGTGTGACATAGATATGAAAAGAGAGACAGCTTGATTGGAAGATGAAGAAGCTGGATTGTACGTACAATTAGAGGACATTTGTACCTACTGTGATACTCTGAAGGTAGAAAGTGATATTCAAAAATTAAATATTTTAATTTATCAAATATTGGAGATCAAATGTTAATGTCATTGGGTATCTAACAGAGACATCAAATATTTAGAGGGTGGTTGTTGTTTTTGTATATATGGAAAAGATTAAGGAGAAAATGCAAAGATATGCTAGCATATGTTCTTCTTTTGTGTTCTGCTTCTAACCTGTGTTGAGATGACTATTCTTATGCTCAGTGCTTGCAAAACTTCACCCCTTACTAGTAATGTATAAAGTCATGCTATTCTGTCATCAGATCTTCAATCTATATTCAGCTGCAGTGATCAGCCAAATGCAGAAGTCAGACAAGGCTGAGTATAGCATGTGCCTAGTCAATTGGGACTCTCTGGACTATAATCCCCATGGTCCTGGGAGACAGCAACTGCACAAATTTCATTTTCAAGATGTCACATCTAGTTATATGATCAAACACTGCAAATTACAGGATTCGCACCCTTCACTGGCTCACATCTGGCCTGACGTAACACAAATGTTTCACACGTGTCAAAGCTGTTACACGGAGCATGCTCACTACAGAATGCTCTGTTGTGGTGATGTAAATTTGGGCAAGAGAATATTGAGCAGGATTTGTGGGAGCAAATTTGTTTCAGCTCCGCTCTGGGGGACTCTAGAGATGCATCTTTTCCTTTCATGAATCCTGCGATACATCCTTCAGTCTTTGCAACCTTGGTCTGCATCAAATTTCTACAAAAGTTTGCTCTGACTCCACCAGATCCAGCTATAAGTTCTGCAGCGGATGTGTCCTTGTCAGGCCAATTTTAGGAGGAACAAAATCAGGCTTGTACTGAACATGCATCTTCTTGAAATGTTAATTATAGAGCAACTGCAGCTTCTCTGTACTCTGACCTACCACGCTATAACTTTTTGTGCTTCACTTCTTCTGTTAGTAAGACAGGAACATAACTTAATCTTGTACAGTGGTACCTCGGGTTAAGAACTTAATTCATTCTGGAGGTCTGTTCTTAACCTGAAACTGTTCTTAACCTGAGGTACCACTTTAGCTAATGGGGCCTCCTGCTGCCGCTGCACCACATTTCTGCCGGAGCACGATTTCTGTTCTCATCCTGAAGTAATGTTCTTAACCTGAAGCACTATTTCTGGGTTAGTGGAGTCTGTAACCTGAAGTGTCTGTAACCTGAAGCGTCTGTAACCCGAGGTACCACTGTAATCCTCATGGCAAAGGGAGATGGTGAATGTTTAGGAGAGTCACCGCGATATCTTGCTTATAGAGCTCTAATACATGAGCCCCTTTAGCTGCAACCATAGCATGCATACTAGGAAGAACCTCCCACTGAAATAACCAAGTAAACATAGTGAGGGCTGGGTTGCAAGATAGACTTCAGTTACTATTTTATCAATATCACAAGCATGGGTCAATTAAAGTTAGGTGCTGTTAGGTCAGATTGATTTGAAATGAAGAGGTTTAAGCACGTGCTTGATTTTTCAGTTGAAATAAATAATGCTGCAGTTTTTAATAGTTGTTGGCTTTTATGCCTTAATACTTTTTAAAAAAATGTGCATTAAGTTTTGTATTCTATTTCTGTACCATATTCCACCAGCACAAGAGGATAAGGGTGGCAATCCTATATCCACATGCTTGGAAGCAGGGCTTGGGAGAGAAATTTGTTAGTTCCCATTTTAAGGTGAATCTACGAAATTCACACTTCCTGAAATAATATGTTAACTGAAACACAGCCATTCTTTAAGATTCACACATCTGTGTATTTTGCAGTAATGTGTACAAAATCCATATGCTAAGGTAAAGTGTCCCTATAAATTCATCTATTAGTGAAAATGGCCTAACAGAATATATCAGGCAAATTGTGTATCAGCAAAAATGTATACTAGGAGAAAATTGCACTAAAATGCTGATTATATTCCACGAGTCTTTTAAAAACACACACACACACTGACACAAAAATGTGGAGAACTGAACTTAAGATTGGAAAAATTAGAACCATAATCAACAGATTCTTCCATCCCTACCTGGGAGTAAACCTCCTTGAACTCAATGAGACTCTGTAAACATGAATAGGATTATGTTATATTATTAGCTATGATCCTATCCAGTAGGTGCAACTCAAGGACAGAACAGCTCCATCCGTCAATGTAGATTCCCAACCCCAACCCCAATTCATTTTTTCAGATATGGGAAAGGCAAGCAGTGATTTAAACGGCTTTTGTTAAAACCTTCAAACATGCACTCACCATTTCTTTCCGTTGACTTGCCAGAAGAGAGGCGAGCAGGGTGGGTGGGGGGCAAAGCAGTGTCTGCTCCTGAAGTGGAAAGCAGTCAACCTTGGCAGCTTGAGTTAATAACTTGTGTGTGCTGTGAATATACAGCTTAGAAGATGGAGTTGTCACAAGGCTGGGCTGTGCTGTTTATTGCTTATCACTAAAGGCAAGCAACCTTTGGGGCTGCCCAAGTCCATCCTGGACAGAGCAACTAATTTCTTCAAGAGACCTGAAGCAGAAAGAAGTCCTGCAACTACGGCTTCTTCCATCGCGGTGTTTTAAAATAAAGGACTTTGCTAGGATTAAAATCCTTGCAGTAAGTAAGCGTGCCTCGCTCAGAGCCAATTTTGCATTGGTGGAAAGTTTTCTGAACTAAATATATTAAAGGTGAATCAGAAAAAAAAAGAATAACAGGCTTTCTTCTTCTCTTTCCTATTTACTGTATGAAAAAATTCAACTGAGCTCTCAAGATGACCTCTGGCAAGTAATAACCAATACACTGTTAAGGACTCTAATCTTCCCTGAGTGCAGAAAAGTTCATAGGACATTACAGGTGTTAGAAGCATCCCCCAGTCGTTCTTTTCCATGTATTGTGTGAAGAAAGTGACACCCACCAATAGAGGGACAGGGTAGAGTTCTGGAGGATCTTGTTTCTCACCTGCAAGAAGATTCCCACTTATACCTCGTCCTGTACAAGAGGATCCAATGGCCAGCCTGTGGGTGCTTTGTGCAGGACCTGAAGGCACCGAGAAGCTGCCAGCCGCAGTTCAGTGGCTTACCACATGGGGGCAGCTTTCCACAGATCCCAGAACCTCCTAACAGTAGGACAAAGATGCTATCAATATTGATAAATCATACATTTTTCACACTTCTGGTGTGTTTCAGTAATTGTATCAGCCTAGCTGATAAATATACATTTGAATATCTTGATGGTAACACAGATTACAGATATACCATTACATTGTCTCCAGCTATAGATATTTTGTATGGATCTGTTAGAAATACTGCCATAAAAAGAATTATCTGACTATCACAAAAAAATAAGCAGCAGCGTTTATGGAACAATTCCCCTCATTTATTTATTTTTAGCACATGATCATATCCATCAGCTACAATAGCAGTTACGCATACAAGGCAGCCTCCAGATTCTGCCAAAGCAAGAGATAAGAAGCATTTGCTATTGGAACGATGCTGGTCCCATTTTTGTGGAGAATGCATTTCCATTTTGAGATCTGCTGACTTGGCACTTTATACAAGGGGTTGGTTTCCTTAAAGGTGAAAACGGTGTTTCCTGCAGAAGCAGCACTGAGCTGCTTCCACTTGTTTTTCTTGATACTTTCTTGTTTTCACAATTATAGAAAATGAGAATGCCAGCTTTAGGAGAATGGGCAAGTCAGCAGCAATATTACAAAGCAACAGAGGTACCCCGTACCTTTGCAGTGGCAGCACCATATAGATTATGCAGAAATGCCTATATAAAACCAGCCATGGCTTAATAATAATAATAATAATAATAATAATTTATTTATACCCCACCCATCTGGCTGGGCCTCCCCAGCCACTCTGGGCAGCTTCCAAAAATTATTAAAATACTATAATACATCAAACATTAAAAGCTTCCCTAAACAGGGCTGCCTTCAGATGTCTTCTAAAAGTCTGGTAGTTGTTGTTCTCTTTGACATCTGGTGGGAGGGCATTCCACAGGGAGGGTGCCACTACCGAGAAGGCCCTCTGCCTGGTTCCCTGTAACTTGGCTTCTCGCAGTGAGGGAACAGCCAGAAGGCCCTTGGTGCTGGACCTCCGGGTCCGGGTAGAACGATGGGGGTGGAGATGCTCCTTCAGATATACTGGACCGAGGCCATTTAGGGCTTTAAAGGTCAGCACCAACACTTTGAATTGTGCTTGGAAATGTTCTTTAGAGCAGGCTTCCTCATACTCGGCTCTCCAGATGTTTTGAGGCTACAATTTCCATCATCCCTGACCACTGGTCCTGCTAGCTGGGGATCATGGGAGTTGTAGGCCAAAAACATATGGAGGGCAGAATTTGAGGAAGCCTGCTTTAGAGGGTGGTCTCAAAAATCCCCCCGGAGATAGATATGGGAGAGTCTGTCAAATTCAGTCTCTCTCAGTTTATCATTTTCCGCCCAATCTCAAGTTCACTTCTCCTCATAGATTTTTATTGTATTTTTTTTAAGTCCTCATGAAAATTCATCAGGGAATATATTCTAATACACTCATTTTTGTATGCAATTTTGCCTAATACACTCACTTTTGCAAAGCAATTTTCCCTATCAGAATGCATTTTAGTCTGTAATTTTCAGCAATATGTGCATTTTAAGGCACATTTTACCCTACTAAACCCATCTTTATACACATTGCTTGGCTGGAGAACAGCATTGCAAAATTCATAAGACACGTGGATTTCGAAGGATTGCTGCGTTTCAGTTTGTGCATTGTTTATGAAAGTGCCATTGAGGTAGGCTCACATTGAAATGTGAACTGAATCCAATATCTACCCCTTCCCTACCTAAAGATATGGTTTCTTCTCCATCAGTGGTCCCTTGTCAGTCGAAATTCAGGCTTGGCTTAGTACTATCAGGAGTGAACTGAAGAGGAGCCATAGTGCAAAGGGGACCCTTTGCACAAACAATGTACAACCAAGGCTGATAACAAAGTGGAAAGGACGGAATCTGCCTAGCAGATAAATCACAATTGGTTACTCAGAAGCCTTACAGGTAATTCCAGTTGTCTTCCTGTTGCAACCCCCATGATTACTGATGGTCTTCCCTGCATTGTTATTGCAGTGAATTGGAGGCTAGAGAAGTAGATTGATACCATGCTGTGATGGGTAAATGCCCAGCAGGTGTCTTGGAAGCAAGCCAGTGGCAAATTCAGAAGCACAGAGTTCCTTCACAGCCACACCCCCTTCCAAGATTATAAAAAATCTTATATTTATACAGTACAGTGGTACTTCGGGTTAAGAACTTAATTCGTTCTGGAGGTCTGTTCTTAACCTGAAACTGTTCTTAACCTGAAGCACCACTTTAGCTAATGGGGCCTTTTGCTGCCGCCGCGCCAACGGAGCACGATTTCTGTTCTCATCCTGAAGCAAAGTTCTTAATCTGAAGCACTATTTCTGGGTTAGCAGAGTCTGTAACCTGAAGTGCATGTAACCTGAAGCGTATGTAACCCGAGGTACCACTGTATTACATCAAAGGTGAAAGTGTGAGCACTTGTGGCACAAAGTCAGTCAAGCATAGATACCGTCCTCAGCACATGAAAGTAAATGTGACTTTTATGCCCTATTTGTTCTCAAATGGAATTGTGTTAAGTGTTGCTCGTTTGGGGGAAATTAAGCATTTCAATGCAAGCCCACAGGCATGCATAACCTTGCAAGAAATATTGCCATGACCAGGGATGCTCATGTTCCCTGCTCCACTCAGCTGTCCAGTCACGCCCTTATCCACAATACTTCATGCAGTTCCCATGCTCCACCCATTTTTCTATTCTCACCTCAAGTCAGTCAGCTTCCCATGACCACTGAGCTCATTGGGCTGTGTTAGGGAAAAGGTCCCCTTATGTCCTTCCCCCACCAAACCATTTCTTAGAGCTTCTGAAAACCTTTGGCTGCCCAAAGCCTGCTGATTCCTCATTGCGTCAGGATGGTGCTATTTTGACTACATAAGGATTCGCACATAGCCACTGAACTTCAGAAAGATGGACAGAGTTTGTGTGTGTGTATCTAGTTTTCTACACACACATACATAACTATATATAGATGACCACTAAAAAAATGGGAGAAGGATGAAAGAAAATAGGCATCAGCTTTTCAGCAAGATCTACTATTTTCTGTGCATGTACCGGGGCAAATGATTTGGAGTGCTCCAATAACTTCGTTCAGAGTGACTGAGGTTCTCTTTCCTTGAAGTTTCCTTGTACATAACAGAACTTGCACAGTGTTCTCTTGGAACGGAACCAAGTGCCTTCTTCAGAGTGACCCTAGGAATCAATAGCCCCCCCCCCAAACCCCACACACCAATCAGGACCCAAATGCCATAAAATTATGACTGAGTGAGAAGAGGGGACATGACAATCAGGTGGGAGGGAGAATGAGATAGAGATTTAATGGTCTGGATGGGTTGTTTTCTGGTTCACACCGAGAAGCTGTTTTTGAATGCCCTGAGTGGCAGATGTTATAAATCAATGCAGAAATGCACTTATAAATCAATGGAGAAATCCAATATTTTAAGGTCGCTGGGATTGAGCACAAATGTGTCCATGCCCCCCAAACTGGCTTATTTGTAGGCAAATAAGTAAAATGGTTGTCAGGCTGCCACAAATGTGCCAGGGACTCTGTGGGATTCACTGTTGTTATTGCTATGCAAACTTTTCCCATCACCACCCCACACCGGATATGATTGTATTTGTATACATTGCTGCTGGGGGAGCATAAAATCCCAACTAGTTCCACTGAAAAACATTTCAGTGTAGTGGTGGTGTCCATCCTAACTGGGCCATAGTATTGGGTTTCCCATGCCTTATGTCTGCTGTTGGCTGGCAGTATCTATAATGAAAGGATTTTATTTAAAAGGAGGGAAACATACCATCAATTTTCCTTGCATGTTCTATCAAAATATAGGGCATTTGGTTTTTGCTATAGGCATTGTGTGAAGGAATTTTAGTGCAGGAGGGGGAAAAAAACACCAGAAATTACTCCCTGCATGTGTGTGTGTGTCTTCTGACCCTGAACCCTAACTGCATTATCCTAGAAAATCCTTGCTCACAGCTGGAGTCCTCCTCCCTGCTCCCCCCAATCTAGGATTTTTTACTGTGTTGCAGTGGCTCTGCATTGCTGCAATTGCCATGATGGTTTCTGGGAATGGTGCCTTTGCTAAGCAGTTCTGCAGCAGTGCAATGCTATATTTTAATCAATTCAGTTGGCTGAGAATAAATCATTGCGCAGAATCATTTCTTGACTGCAGAAGAAATCACTATTGTTTCTGACTGCCATTTCCAAAGAACATGGCATGGCTGCAACACACGCTCGTTTCTGAAGGAAGGGTGAAAAGCAGAACAACACTGCAGCCTTCCAAAGTCATTGTGTACCTTTGCTGCATTTTCTAAGGTTGGGTTTTGCATATTTTAGCATAGAATCCGTTATTCGGCTAGGACTATGCTTTTGAAAAGTGGTTCTCTTAGGAATGTCCTGCAAGCACCAAAGAGTTTATGTTGACACAGACTGATGGAAATAGGTTTGATTTAAGAATAATAATAAAAAGACAAAGCAAGCTTGTCATGTATGCTCAATCAAGAACTGCTTTGCAATGACAACCTCCAAAGTCGCTCCTAGTTAAAGCAGACATAGCCTAGCCCCAGAGTCACCTCCATTGACTCTAGCTTGGTCAATGGTCAGGGATGGTGGGAGTTGTAGTCTAGCACCGTCTGGAGGGCCAAAGCTTCCCCAGCCTCCGTAACACCTGGCTTCCTTTTCTTGGGTAGCAGCATCTTCTTGTCCATAAAATACAGGCACCCCATTATTAGGCATCATTTATATTGCACTTTTTATTGGCTATATGGGTTATGCATGCCCTTACAACCATCGGAGGCACTAGATCACTCATACACTCATACAGGGAAGGCAATTCATGCAAGATGAGTCCATGCAAGGCTTAAGCCCAAGCCTGAGTGAAGCAGGGATGTTGGACTTGTAGCCCTCCAGAACTTGTTGGCCCATGACACCCATCATTCTTGACTGTTGGCCACACTGGCTGGGATTGATGGAAACTGGACCCCAACAACATCTAGACAGCACCAGGTTGCTCCATCCTTGCACTGGAGCACCTGCTTAGCTTTCTGCCATTGAAATGAATGGGGCCAGGACAGGGAATCCTAAGCATAGATGGAAGACATGCTCACTCCTATGAGGTTTACTTACAAGTTAAAAATAATGGGGTGGGTGAGAAGTAAAATGTAAAATATTTATTATGGTAATTCAGTACGGCATGTGTTTGGAGCTATCCTTCTTCTCTGGGACTGTTTCTCTGTGATCCAGGGCCATCCAGCCAAGGGATAGCTTTAATTGCCTTACTTTGTTTTAATCTTCGCAAACAGATGCATCTTTCAGCTGGATTATGTAGAAATTGCCCCAAGGAAGAGCAGCAGCTCCAAATGGAAAAAGCCCTGGATTCTCGGAATAAATATTCTTCAGCACCTCTTTCTTCTCGGTGTTTTGTTCCTCTTCACTTACTTCCAAGTAAATCTCTTTAGGAATGGCTGTTAGATGTGCATAACTTTGGCTGGATCATGCTCAGAATTTGATAGAGGACACCCATATCACCAGGTAAAGTTAGCTCAGCACTGCTATTTAGTGTTTTCCAGTAATTTTAGATTGTGAAATGCAACTTAATGACCTAACAAAAGACAATTTTAAATACCTCATAGATGGTATTTCTTTGGTTCATCAAATTCAAATTAATATCGATAAAGATGGTGGTATTGATAATTTAAGTACATTAATATTTAATTCATTCAAAAAGGATTTACATACAACATTTCAAAAGAAATTAAGCAGTGTACATCTGCCCCACATTTATGTATTTATTTTAAAAGAATTTTTACCTTGTTTTTCAGCCAAAAATCTCCCTGAGCAGCTTATGCTTTAGTACCACCACCAAGAATAATAAAGTCCTTGTCCTCAGATTTAGCATTTTAATGACAATGTCACAAAAGGAAAATAGGATGAGGAATGAGGAGGGAGGAAAAGGCAAACACAAGTACCAGTTCTTAAAGCTGATTTTTTTCTCATCAGCTGAGAGTTCAGAGAAAGGTGGAGCTAAAATGAGTTGTTCTCCCAGTGGAGCTGTCAAAGTGGCCTCACCTCCCATGTCTCCCTCTGTTGCAGCCTGGTGGAGTTGAGTTGGGGGAGCCAATGGAGCTAGTTTCTCAGCAGAGCTTTGCTTCCCATCTCTCATTTGCCATAGCCTGATGGAAACCAAAAATCCAAAGCAATTTGTTGGAGGGTGGGGTGGAACAATCAACAACACTCATTATTTGTGGCCTCTCTAAAGGCATTTCACCTGCTTAGAAAATATATCAAGTTTGTGCTTTAAGGACAATTCATTGCCTCAATTTTCAGTGGCGTATGCATCATAAATAAGAGCTGATTGTTGTACTGCTAATTAAATTCTCAATGTATATCAGTGCAATTGTTGACCGTGATGACACTTCTGGAATTAATATATATGCGTAACTGCAATCAGCAGATTAGTCCTTGCCCAGGCCTGATCTGGGGCCTGGAGGTCCAGCCCCCAACATGTGGCCCAGTGGCTGCTCACTTGGGAATGCCTGATGTGTGAACTGGTGGGAGGGAGCGATGTGACCACATTGCCATGGAAACAGGGAGGTGTCTTCTGGGCCAATCCCAACAGGAAATATTGGGAGGCAGGACAGAAAAGGGGAGAATTCACAGCTGGCTTGCATTAGGAGTCTGGACACCTTCTTTTCCCACTCTGCCCCCTCTTCTTCCTCTGACCATGCATCGTTGTCCCACCACCAATTCCCTGGCTGAGCCTTCTACCTTTGGGGGTTCCTCAGCTGCTGCCTCCCACCGTTCCAACCAGTCCATAACAAGTGGTATAGAAATTTAATAAATAAGAGATAATGATAATAATATATCACCTTTTTTATTACTACTATTGCCTGGAAGAGTCCAGTTGTTATAAAAAGAAGGAACCCCTTTGGAAAAGGATGAAGATAGATGGAAAAGCCTGCACCGTAGTGGGTAGAACACATGCTTTGCATGCAGAAGGTTCCAGCTTCCATCCCCAGCCATCTCCAGGAGTGGCTGGGAGAGACCACTGTCTGAAATCCTGGAGGGCAGTCAGTGCAGAAAGTACTGAGCTAGATGGACTAATGGCCTGGCTTAGTCTAAGCTCATTTCCTTGGAAGCCTACATATTTCATTTGTGTGGATGCCGTTTCATACTATGCAGAACCAAATGAAGATTTGCCACTGGGCATGCAATCTCCAGGGGGCTGCAGCCATTCACAGTTCCCTGATGTAGGTTCCAGGGTGGTTTGTTTTTAGTGGGGGGCAGGCAAGATTCCTTGAGTGTGCCCCTAAACTGAGTGAACCCACCTCTTTCTCAGAGATATCTCTATTGTTCCTTCTCTTGCCCCCTCTCTCTGCGCTTGAGGAAGAAGGCAAGGCAGGTGAAAGGTGCTTCTCTCTCTTGTTCCTGCTTGCATGCTCAGAGGGGGATAGCTGAATATTATTATTATTATTATTATTATTATTATTAATAATTTATTTATACCCTGTCCATCTGGCTGGGTTTCCCCAGCCACTCTGGGCAGCTTCCAACGAAGTATTAAAATACAGTGGTCTGTTAAACATTAAAAACTTCCCTAAACAGGGCTGCCTTCAGATGTCTTCTAAAAGTCTGGTAGTTGTTTTTCTCTTTGACATCTGGTGGGAGGGCGTGTGCCACTACTGAGAAGGCCCTCTGCCTGGTTCCCTGTAACTTGGCTTCTCGCAGTGAGGGAACCGCCAGAAGGCCCTGAAAGCTGGACCTCAGTGTCCGGGCAGAACGATGGGGGTGGAGACTCTCCTTCAGTTGAACAGGCAGTAACAGCACAGCAAAGAGGAAGAGGAGGAGCAGAGCCTGGAAACTCTGGGGGTTGACAGTGCAGGGCTGCGGCTAGTGTCCAGCAATGCTGATGCAGGCCCTGCATATATGATAAGGTGTGTTTGCAAACGTACCATTTCATGCCATATACAGTATTTCTCAAGTTATAATATTGGAAGGACCCCTTGAAAGGTGCAAACTGAAGTGTTGGGCACGAAGGATCTTCCCTTAAATAGCGGGCTAAATTAGGCATAGACGGCGAAAGGCTCGTGGGCAATCTGGTCTTGTTACTCAGCCTGTGTTGCCTTGTGCTGCCCCCCTGTGGTGGTAACTCACCTGAGAATGTGAAAACCTTTGGAGAGAGCGAGCCTGGTGCCTGCTAACGGTAGTGCCTCTTTTCAACATCGCCACCATCATTATAGAACCCTGTGATAACGTTTTACTGTTTGACATCTGCTTCCTTCCACTTTTAGATGTAGCGTGTGGAACAAAGGCCTCTGTGACTGCCCACATAGCTCTTCCTTGCACACACTGTTTGAAGCATCTCAGCAGAAATGACTTCAGACAATTGCTCATTATAGGTTTAATTTTCTTCAAGCAGCATATAAGGCACTAATTTCTACATGTCGGCAATGTCTGAGTGATGAGCGAGACAGGGTATTTTCGAGCATTTATACCTAAGAAGCAGCTGCCACTAAAACCAGCCAGAGTCTTGCTTGAAGAAGAGAAAGACCAAGAAGCCTTTGTATGTGATTGCAGAAAACAACTCCCCTACTTGTAACTGACAGATGAAACTGACAGCTTGTCTTTCCCCGACTGAAGGAAGGGCAGCCTCAGCATCTACCCCAAGTGGAGAGCAGAATGACTACCAGCACATTAAAAGAGGCAGCAGTGGAACAAATGGAAAGACTTTAGAGGACTGACCCTATCTTTGTGGGAGGGCAGGTGCTTGGCATACAGAAGGTCCCATGCCCATTCCTGACATCTCCAGTTAAAAGGACCAGGTGGCAGGTGATGAGGAAGACCTGTGCAGCAAAGCAACTGCCTTTCGGGGTAGACCAGGGATGGCAAACTTCAGCTGCTGGGGCAAAATATGCCTCTCCCTGGTCTGTCAAGTAAAACTCAAATCAGTTCACAACATGAAAACATACTATGTAGTAAGCAATACCCCCCCCCAAATGTGGGTTCCCTCACCCCAGCCATCTTTGCCACACTCCAGTTTTATGGCATGCTCTGAAGGAGTGCATTTAGTGACCACTGGATCTGGGTCCAAATCAAACTTCCATCTGGAGAAAACACAGTTTTCTCCACGGGAAGCAGAGGGACAAGGGGAAGAGCGAATAAGCCCTGAGCGGCCAATAAAAGCAACTGGATTTGGTGGACTAGCTTCTAAAGGATGTCTGGCTATGATTCAACTTGGGAACCAGATCCCTGCTCTGTCTAAAAAGTTTCTGCCTCTTGTAAAATATTCTAAATTATAGTTGTTTACTGGGCTCAACAACCAGGAGACCTTTTCATGCTGATCACCAGCAGAAAGTCTGGTCAGTGGAACATAGGAAACTGCCTTATACGGAGTCAAGTAATTGGTACAGCCAGTTCAGTATTGCCCACACTAACTGGCAGCTGCTCTTCAGGATTCCAAGAAGGATCGTGGACATCCAACAATGTGGGATGCTGAGAGATTCAAGACTGATAAAAGGCAGGCCTTCAGGCAGTGCATAAACTCAGGAGGAAGCAATGGCAACCAACCTAGATGGCATTAAAAGAAGATTAGACAAATTCATGGAGGAGATGGGTTACTAGTCATGAAGGAGGGCAGCAGTGCAGTTGCTGGAAACCACAGGAGCGGGGAGTGCCCTTGTGCTTGAATCCTGCTTGCAAGTTTCCCACTGGCTGGCCACTGTGAAAACAGGCCTACATGGGCCATTTGGCTTAATCCCAGGAGGCTCTTCTTATGTTCTTGGGTCTCTCCCAACCTTAGTTGGAGATGAGGAGACTGAATATGCAACCTTCTACTTGCAAAGCAGATGCTCTTCCATTGCCCGATGGTCCTGAAGCATCTCTAGGAATAAGAACACTGGACTAGATGGATCCCTTCTCCAACATGGTGCCTTCCAGCCCTTGTTGGACTACAACTCGCCAGCATGACCAGGGGCTGATGGGTGTTGTACGTCCACCAAGGAGGTCAGGAGGTCAAGGCTCCATCCGGCGGGCCACTCCCTCGCTACGAATGCCCTCCACCATTACCAGCCGGCTGAGCTCCCCTCCTCTGAGCTTAAAGCCAGAAGACCCCTTCCTCCCAGAGGACTGGCAGAGAGGCCGGCTCCTGGGCCACCGGGCGTCGGGATTGGGCGCCGGGCCGCCTTCCCCCGGGGCCGCTCTCTCGCCCTCGGAAAGGGGTGGGGGGTTGGAGCGGGAATGGAGGTGACGCAATGCCTGCAATCCCGAGGAGAGCTGCGCAGCGGCGGCCTGAGCAGAGGGCGCGCTCCGAAGGCGAAAGGGAGGCGCCGCTGGGGCTTCTGGCGCGCGTGCGGCTCCGCCCCTGCCGGCCGGCCGAGCTGAGGCAAGGGGGCTGAGGCGCCTCCTATCAGCAGAGCTCTGCGCCGCTGCTCCAGCCCGCGCGGCTGCTTGCAGGTGAATTGAAAGTCGTTGGCGGGGAGGGAAGGACACAGCCGCCGCCTCCTCCTCTGCTTCCTCCTGCCTCTGCTGCTGCTGCGTCCTGGTGGGGCAGCCGAGGCGCGTGAAACCCGGACCCCCAGCCGAGCCCGGCGGCGTTTCTCCTTCTGCCGCTGCAGGGCAGCTGCTGCGCTGCGCCCGTGCCCAGGAGGCGCCTGCCTCAGGGGAGGCACCGGCCGGCCAGGCATGTCTTCGCCGAGGGGCTCCCCGCTCGCCAGAGACCTCGACGGAGCGGGAAGGACAGGCAGCCTCAAGCGCGCAAGTAAGTCTCCCCGAAAGTTTCGCCTTCGCAGCCGGGGGTGGGGGAGGCCGTATGATTTGCTGTGAGATAATCTGCTCTCCTCATAGTTTCTGGGTTATGATGACTCGGCGGCAGTCTGCACATGCTCAGAGGCGCGCTTATCTTTATCGCTTCACCTTTCCCGCGCCTTAGAAATAGAACCCCCTTTCCTCTAGCCTATAAATGGTGCCCCGGTTAGTACCAGCTGCGGAACTGAGCCCGCGTCTCGCAACCTTCCTGCGTGGCTAGGAATGGCTCGAGGCTCATGTCTTTCGTTTCGACGGCTGGAGGAAGGACTTCACTTGCGCCTATGGATAATGAGAAGCCGTCTTGTGTTTCCATGTCCCCTAAGCTTTGGGGAAGACTGGCTAGAGTGGGTGTGAGGAGCATGTCACCCGTGGGTGTGGAAGGGGATTTCTCGGAGCAGGAGGGAGGCTCTTCCAAGTCCGGTTAAGGAGACTTTGAGGCTGTAGTCTTCTGTGCACTTAAAAGTGGGAGTACATCCCATGGAACACACTGGGATTTGCTTCCATTTAAACGTGCTGTAGGATTGAGTTGTGTGTGCTTCAGTGGGTGATACCCACACAAATGGGGGTGGGGTGGGGGGTTAAGGGGACTGGTCACTCTTTTGTGCCACTTTCCTTGATGTCCCCAAACCATCCCCTTGCGAGAGCATTCTTGGTTGTGGGATAACAAGAGACTTTGACATATTAACTGTGTGGTGAGGACTGGGAGACTGTTTCTGTTCTGTTCAAAGACACTTTTTTTTTTGCATGGCAAACTTTACTAGCACTTTGGAAGGGCAGAATTCTAAGGGTTGGAGAATGCGGTATGTGTGGGTCCTGCCACCCAGGAGTCAACCATGTTTCAGATTTGGTTTTTGCACCCCTGCATTTCCATTGCTCATTCCTGTCCATCCATGATATGGTCATGGCCATCTAGTGTGATGCTGATTTTGCTGATCTTACCTTGGGATTGTTCACTGTTTCCTTTTTTCTCCCGATCTTTCCTCTTCACCTCTGCACCCATCCATCATCTGCAAGGAGGCTAATTTGGGAGCCAGTGGTGACCTTGGAGCATTCTTCCTAGCCAGTAGACCTATAGAACATGCACCTTCTTTCTGGGCTGCAGTCTTCTGCTTTGGGCAGGGTTCTGGCAACCTTGGACTCTGGATTCTACATGCATTATTTGTATGTGTATGTATGTATAATCTTTCCCTGGGACCAAGTCCTTCGCTTCAATGCTTATTCCGCTGTGCGTTTGGCTCGCGTTGCCCTTGAGCAAGGGATTTGAATTAAGTTGCCCAAACTTCTTTCTCCTAGGCAAACTTCACCGCTTGTGCTCTGTAGTTGGTGGCTGGCTCTGACTGCAGCGAGTTAAATGCTGCTGCTTCTTGCCCTGTGGATATATGCTGAGCTCTGCAGAAGGACCTGCTACAGCAGCAGTTTGCATTGGCAGATAATCTTCTGGACTTGTTCCTTGTCTGATGCAGGGGAGCAGTCGCCTGAATGATGGGAATTATAACCTTTGGTTCTAGGCAGCCTTTTGGGAAGGAGAGGTAATTTAGGTACCTTTTGAGATTAACACTGTTTTAATTAACTCGAGCAGGCTAATCGCTGGGCACAGGATTGGTTCAGGCTGTTACCTGAAAATGGGGAAAAGGCATGCTAAGAATAGTGAAATAATACTGTGTCCTTTTAATTGGGTTGCTTTTTTATACTCCAATGACTTCCTGCCTATAATTTGAGACCCCTTTTTAGCCTCTAATAAATAGTAGCTACCCTTGAGAGATTGTTTGCATCTGTACACCACGGTTGGAAGGCTCTGTAATCATAAATACTTTATTGTGCAAAATTACCCTTCTTATTATAAGATGCATGAGGAGTTGCTGCTGCTGCTGCTGCCACCTCGCAGAATGGAGATCAGTGTTTCCTTAGGTAAATTGGGGAGGAGATCCATGTCTGTATGACTATATGTACCTTTTATATGTAGTGCTTTCTAGCATACTAGGTATTTTGCAATCATTGACTTGCATCCTAGGGGAGGTTAACATAAAAATAAACTCTCAAAAGGAAAGTTTCTCCTCTTCACTACAATACACAAAAATGATAACATTTGCAGAACGCAGTCACTGCTTCAGCCGTAAAAGCAGAGATTAAAATCACAGAGGTGATGAGCCTTTCCTTATTTTTTCCAGGCGTCATCAGGTGCTAAAAAGATAACAAATGCAGGGTCAGGCAAACTTCCCCAGGGAGAGAGTTACAAAGCCATAATGCAGACCCTATTTCTGGCTACCACCTACCTAATGTCTTGATGACTGGGGAACACAGAAAAGAGCCTCTGAGGCAGATTGCAAAGCAGGGCTTTTAAAAAAAGGAATATGTAGAACTGCCCGGTGGTACGTGGTTACAATTTGCATGCAAAACACACACTGCTGTGACACACCTGTGTGTTTTCCTAGTCTATGCGTATGTGCATTCTTGCCACCACATTTAGAAACCTACGTAGAGTAGGATAAAATCCTTGGAGCTGGAATTTAACAACACTAATACAGAAGAGTGTTATACCTAGACACAAATGTTTCATGTAGCTTTGACCCCAAAAGGTCTTTGTTAAGAATGCCATATTGGATATTATTGGAATCATTGCTCTTAGAATATTAACACTGACAACTTCGCATGGCTTATCAGGAAAGGGGGGGTCTCCGTGTTCTAGAACTATTTCCTTCAGATTAGAAATATTGGTGAATACTCCGTCAAGCAGTCTTTCTCAGCCTTGGGTCCCTAGATGTTGTTGGACTACAACTCCTGTGATTCCTAGCTAGCATGGTCAGTGGTCAGGGATGATGGGAGTTGTAGTTCAAGAACATATGGGGACCCAAGCTTGAGAAAGGCTGCTGTAGAGGGTAGCAATGGAGTCTGTTGGGAGTGTTTTTGGCAGGGGGAGGTGAAATGGGCATGCTTGATCAGGGTCTGGAAATCTAAGGGAGCTTGGGCTTCTTAATGTACTTTTCAAATTGACCTCATACACTTTTTACATCACCTAACATAACACAGCTTGCAGTTTAAAATATTCTTATTTAAATGTTCTTATTCAAATGCTCATTTTGTGTATGGCTGCCCATTAAACAAGGGCTTGGGCTTGCTTATATGTAAGAAGGTATTTATAGATTGTATAGGGCTTTACTATATGTGTGAACTGAAACAAAAAAACTGAACTGCTTTCTATTTTCAAAATACAATAAAACCTTATAATAAAGTAACACAAAACAGTACCTATACCAGTGCTAGATAATTCCCATCTTAACATAATCATACTAAAATCACAATGATCTAACTCAAGAAAAAGAACCTGTTTTAACTCTGTTGCATCCCATAACTGTGAGGCCATGAACAAAAAGGCCCTGTTACCACCCTTTCAGATTGTACCCAGAAATGAACCAAGGGTCTTCTTCTAAAAAACTGGCTTGATGCCTTCCATTTTTCCTGCTCCTAGTCAGTAATGTGTATGTTGTGTTTTGAACTATTTCTGTTCAAAGGCAGCCGCATGCTTGATAAACTGCAGAACGAAGGAGCATTTCTGCCAAGAGGCGGGTGGTAGACCAAACAGGAAAGTGGCTGGGATTCAGACTGTGTGGAGTGTGGGCTGAGGGATTGTTATGTTCATGTTGGCTCACCTACTTCATTTATTTATCACCAGCTGTATAATAACGAAGGGCTGTAGCTCAGTGGTAGAGCAGGTTCCCAGGTTCAATTCCTGGCATTTCCAGGCAGGGCTGGGAGGGACTTCCTGTCAGAAATCTGTTTGTTTGCCAATATACAACAGCTGTGTGAAGCAAGGCAGCACAACTGTTACTCCTCTGCTTTGCTTAGGCCTACTAAAATGTCACCATGCTTTCAAGTTCTCCAGAATGCTTTATTAGGCTATATGGCTGGGGTCAGCATATTCAGCAGGGGGCCAGTCCACTGTCCCTCAGACCTTGTGGGGCCCGGACTATATTTTGAAAAAAAATAATGAACGAATTCCTATACCACACAAATAACCCAGAGATGCATTTTAAATAAAAGCACACATTCTACTCATGTAAAAACACCAGGCAGGCCCCACAAATAACCCAGAGATGCATTCACATTCTACTCATGTAAAAACATGCTGATTCCTGGGCCGTCCGCAGACCGGATTTAGAAGGTGATTGGGCCGGATCTGGCCCCCGAGCCTTAGTTTGCCTATCAATGCTATATGGCATACTAATTCATGGAGTGGAGAGAGGGAATAAGTTGACTGATGGTGAAGCCATAGGAACTTTTGTCGCATTTTTATTGGCCTAGTAAAGATATTGCTCTAAAATGGATTTTTCTTCTTTTTAATGGGCTAGAATGGCTACCCTTACTTCTTATTCCCCTATTTCAGCCATATTCAGCTGAACTCAGTGCTCTATTTCTCTCTGTTGCTAAATTCAGCACTACCCTTGTTATCTCCATAGCAGAACACTCCCCTGAATGACTATGCCCCAAGCTACCCTACCCGAATGGCAGGAATATAAGCCAATCATCCTGGAAGGTTAGCAGGAAATTAGTTTAACATAGGATAGCCCCCCAGCAGCTGTGACAATACAGTTTCCTATCAGCAGAACTTTTTATTCTTTAAATATCCACTTAGTTTCAGGTTTGTTGGGCTTTGCACCTCACTTGTGACGGGCATTCTATTCACAGGCAGCAACCATTTTGCAAGTGCCCAGTTGATGTGCGACCACCGACATGTGCATTGTTTTCAGACCTGGAAGGGGGTGGGACAGGCTTACATGTGACCACTGACACACACCATGACCCAAAACGCAACCCCTGCACAAACAGGGAGTTGCCCTGTCTTTGTTTTATACATCCCACCGCTTCTACTTGTTCTCTGGGCGACTTACAAAAAGTCAAAATGACAATAAGGTAACATTAAAAACTAGAACATTAAAACACCACCATTAAAGGGCAATGTAAGGAAAGGCGTCGGTGGAACTAAAACGAAAAATCCAATGCAAAGTGGCATAAAAGCAATGTAAAGAGATTTAAGAAACCTGAGATAATAAAAGCCTTTGTTTGGCTTTGAAACAACATCAAGGTAGGCACTAGGCAGATCTCCCCATGGAGGACATTCTTCAGTCAGGGTGCCACCACTGAGCAGGTCTGTCCTTCTGCAGCTACCTGCCACATTTCAAATGGCAGGGACATTTGATTTAAAAATAATAATAATGAGTAATTCGGTTTTTTTAAAATGTTGGTGCAGAGGGGTGGTGTTCTTAGGTCAGGATCTTGTGGCTACATCCAAATGTTCATGTACAGTGGTGCCCCGCAAGACGAATGCCTCGCAAGACAAAAAACTCGCTAGACGAAAGAGTTTTCCGTTTTTTGAGTCGTTCCGCAAGACGAATTTCCCTATGGGCTTGCTTCGCAAGACGAAACGTTTGTTTGTTTCCATTTTCTTAAAGCCGCTAAGCCGTTAATAGCCGCTAAGCCGCTAATGGCCTTGCTTCGCAAGACGAAAAAACCGCAAGACGAAGAGACTCGCGGAACGGATTAATTTCGTCTTGCGAGGCACCACTGCATACAAATACAGTGGTGCCTCGCAAGACGAAAAGAATCCGTTCCGCGAGTCTCTTCGTCTTGCGGTTTTTTCGTCTTGCGAAGCAAGGCCATTAGCGGTTTAGCGGATTAGCGCTGTTAGCGGCTTAGTGGCTTAACGGATCAGCTGTTAAGCGGATTAGCGGATCAGCTGATAAGCGGCTTAGTGGCTTAACGGATCAGCTGATAAGCGGCTTAGTGGCTTAACGGATCAGCTGTTAAGCGGCTTAGCGGATCAGCTGATAAGCGGCTTAGCGATCAGCTGTTAAGTGCCTTAGCGGCTTAGCGCATCAGCTGATAAGCGGCTTAGCGGCTTGGGAAAAAGGGGGGGGAAAGGGAAAAAACCCCGCAGGAACTCGCAAGACATTTTCGTCTTGCGAAGCAAGCCCATAGGAAATTTGTTTTGCGAAACACCTCCAAAATGGAAAACCCTTTCGTCTAGCGGGTTTTCCGTCTTGCGAGGCATTTGTCTTGCGGGGCACCACTGTACGCCAGGTCTTCCACAACTTTGTAACCACAGCTCCTTGCAGTTCATTGGGTGCTGCTTCCCATAATCCCAACCCTTTTCGGGTTGTAGGAAGGGGGAGGCCTGACAGCCCTCTCTGATCAAGTGTTTGTGGTCTTCGCTTCAGTGCATATGCACTTTTCCTAATTGAAAGTACTTCTCTGTCCCAAAGGCTGCATTTCTGAACAATCCAAAGCTTCCCTCACTCATGTGTTTCTAAACAAGTCTCTCTCTTTCTCATTTTTTATAAAGGAACTAATCTCATTGCATGTAGCCCAAAGGTTTCGCTAAAAGGGTAAACACAGTGTATGTTTATAGAAGTAAGAATGGACAAACTAATAATGTGGTGATGGCTGCTGTGTTAGACAGCTTTTGAATGGGTTGGGGGAGAAAATCACGAAGGCAGGCCTACTGTCAAAACCGTACATCCTTTGGCAGCTGCTGAAGGCCCCACAGGTGCTTAACCCCTGCTCTGAGTTGCCATGCTTAGCCTGTTTGTCTTTTCCAGACTGCTTTTTGACAGTTTAAATGGTGGGCTGCTTGCAGCCACCTGCTGCAGACTGTACAGTTGCGGCCTAATATAGCCACTGGAAATCCTACAAAGTGCCTGTGCCTCCTCCAGCCTGGCACCAGCCCTGAATGAAAGAGTACACCTGTGCTTCTGTGATCCAGAATAGCTAAATGGAACTTCCATCTACAAAGGCAAGTATGGGGAGCCCTTGGGCCTGCTGATGTTGTTGAACTACAATTCCCATCACCCCTGGCCACTGGCCATGCTTGCTTGAACTGATGGGAATTGTAGTCCAGCAAAACCTCTGGCAGGCCAAAGGTTCCCAAAATGTGACCTAAAACAAAGTGAATTGGTTTTTGGTTGCCCCACCATAGCCACTGCCTTAAACGTATTTCCAAAAGATTGAATTACTGAATTGACAGGACTCTTTGGAGAACCTGGTGGGGAAAGATTTGACGAGTGTGCCGAGTCACCAATCTGGCAGCTCAATGTCTGTACCCACCCAACTTCCTCAAGGGAGAAGCCGAAGGCAAGAGGTAAGAGGAAGTAAGATTGGAATAGGATTGACTATGTTTAATTAAAGAAGTACATTTATTAAGAACATGCAGGATGCAACACTGCAACCCACCTTGGGACTGACAGTTATGAGTAGCGTGGGATTGATTTATTTTTTTTAAAGAAAAAAATGTCAATCACTTAAACAATTTGTACAATTTGACTTGGAAATTTTTACAGACTACTAGCACGGGCATGTAGATCGTGTGCTGCAGTGGATCCCTTTTTTGATAACAACCATCATCACCACCCAGGCCAGTGAACATAGTGGTCAGTTTAATGCAAATTGGAGGTTGTATACTGGAAATCGTGACAGATGAAGTTATCTAGAGGCATGCAACGGCCACAGATCTGATTTGTACCCTAATTTGGTACATTGTAAAGCCCCCCCCCCCCCATTGTTGAGTGTCATATGGGCTGGGAAATTAGTTCAAGTCTTCTCCATTTTCCCCCCATTGACTACCAGGAAGTAAAAGAATGGCTATAACTTCATTTCCTTTTAACAGAAGAAGGTGAAATGTGCAGATATACTAACTCTTCCAAAATGTATAAAGCCTGCCAAACTACACACAAATATGTCCAGGTGTTTTTGTGCTGGGCAGCCTTAAAAATTTATTTTCTTTTTTTAAAAAAAACCTATAGCTTTTTAATTTTGAGTCAGAATTGGATGAAATTCGCAATCCTAAGGGAATGAACCCTGCCAAGTTTCAGAAGGATGACTACAGCATTTTTCCTGCAAAGGCAGCAATTGCAGTCTGAGGATACGTGTGTGTGGGAAAAGGAATAAACGAATCTGTTCCTCGTGTTTTGTGGACAATTGTTCTGCAAATTGCAAGCATGAAAGGGGTGCCCTGGCGAGAAACCTGCTGAATTACAGGCAAATAGGTCCAGGGGCATTTGTGCTAGGAACTTTTTAAAAGTTGATTTGTAGGTGGGAAGAAATAAAAAGGGATTGTTTTCCAGGGAAAACCATTCCCTTTGATTACAAGCATGGCCAGTTGGCCTGAAAAGCTTGGCCCTTTGCCCTCTCCCCATTCTGGGGCTTGCTCTCATTTCACCCATCCTCTCTCCTTGGCATTGTATGGCAAGCTTAGAGAGGTTAAAGGTAAAGGTAAAGGGACCCCTGACCATTAGGACCAGTCGTGACCGACTCTGGGGTTGCGGCGCTCATCTCGCTTTATTGGCCGAGGGAGCCGGTGTACAGCTTCCGGGTCATGTGGCCAGCATGACTAAGCCGCTTCTGGCGAACCAGAGCAGCACACGGAAACGCCGTTTACCTTCCTGCTGGAGCGGTACCTATTTATCTACTTGCACTTTGACGTGCTTTCGAACTGCTAGGTTGGCAGGAGCAGGGACCGAGCAACGGGAGCTCACCCTGTCGCGGGGATTCGAACCTTCTGATCGGCAAGTCCTAGGCTCTGTGGTTTAACCCACAGCGCCACCCGCGTCCCTTAGAGGGGTTAGTTTTTTTTATTTATTTCAGTAGATACCGGTACTTGTCAGCACATTTTTCTTTTAAAAATGTTAGGGTTGCTAAAGCATAACAAAGCACTTCAGAAGATCCTGGTTCAACTCTTGCCACTTTGTACTGTTGCCCAAGAGCCCTCCAAGGCACCCTACTTCATCTCAGAATTCATGAGCACCTGTTATACTCCTCTGCCAGGCTCTTCACAGGAACTTCACTGTGAAATGGTCACAGTGACAAGACTCAGTGCAGGCTGCTAGGCAGGTGAAACAGAGGTCAATTTGTACCGCTGCCCTTTCAGCAAGCAACTTCGGGGTCTGCGTTTAACCAAAGATAAAATTTATTTGCGTTTCCTGTGACTGATTGATGCCTAACTTCCTAATTCTTTGTGACAACATATTAATGCATTTTCTCCCTTTAGTTTCAGTTTTACCATAGAATGTCTAATACGCAATTCTGTGGTAATGGAGCATTTGGTCTCAAAACGCCGCCTCCCCCCACCCCCAAACCATATTTGGTAAAACAAACATGAAGTGAAACACTTAATCCTGCTCCAAGGTCACCTCTTGACAGTTCATCACTTGTAGTCCGTGGAACAGTTATATAATTACACGCTCAAGATGAGTATATTTCAATTCTTAGTGTAAAACACAGATCAAAGTATTCTCCTAACTCCTAAAACTTCTGTTACAACAAAAATGAGGCATTAGGGTAGCTCAGTGGTTCTCAAACTTTTTCCCCCTGGGCCGCACTTTCAGAATAAAAATTTGCTCATGCCACACTGAATTTTTTATTGATAAGAAATACGTTGTCAGAAGGAAACAACTCCTAGCAGTGCTCGATTTATAACATAGAACATAACTGCTTTATAATATGATCCTGGAACATCCAGAAAGGATAAAACAATGCAGCTACATAGGAACATGAATCATTCCCCAAATATAATTATAAATGAGTTTTTTGCATATGTACCTTAAGTATGTATATAAACTCATTGATGAGGTGTGTGAGTTTCCTTTTGCTGGTCAATCTCATTTATATCAGGTCTAGTTTGAGACCAGCAAACTCTCATCTTCTCATCAACACAAAGAAGCCTTTCTCTTTTCTGATCTTTCATATTTGTCAGTTGATAATCACTGTTCACAACAGTATGTCATGGAGAACTGCGGAAAAATAGCCAATGCTATTCTCCAGCACTCTTTTCAGTCAACTATTCTGGATCTCAGCTAGGATTGTTCTCAGTATAACTTGATGCTCTTGCTCTCTTTTTAAATATCTATCTATCTATATTCTGCAAATAAAAAATATTTTGATACTGTAATATACTACACTGAATTGTTCAAATGTTTCTTTGATTGGCCTTGAATATTCCTGTCACGCTTGCCAGCGTGGTGTAATGGTTAAGAGCAGTGGACTCGTAATCTGGTGAACCGAGTTTGATTCCCTGCTCCTCCACATGTAGCTGCTGGGTGACCTTGCGCTAGTCACACTTCTCTGAAGTCTCTCGGCCCCACTCACCTCACAGAGTGTTTGTTGTGGGGGAGGAAGGGAAAGGAGATTGTTAGCCGCGTTGAGACTCCTTAGGGTAGTGATAAAGCGGGATATCAAATCCAAACTCTTCTTCTTCTTCTTCTTCTTCTTCTTCTTCTTCTTCTTCTTCCACACCAGTATGGCGTTCCACACCCTTTAAGAACCGCTGGAGTAGTTGTATTTTTAAAATTATCTAATTTTCAACCGACTATTTAGAAGAAATTAGCTGTCATATTATCAGAAACAGTCTACTGTGGTATGTCTTAACATTGCAGTGCCTACAAAAGAAAATAGTCTCCTTTTATCTTTGCAGATGTGTGTACTAAATTGTTCTTCTAATTTGCTTTACTTCTAATTGACTGCCTTTTCTACAGACTGCTTTTGAAATGAGATGCAGTCATTTGAAGATGAAAAAAATTGCACTTGGCTGCTGTGTTTTAGGAGACCTGCCACACACACACACACACACACACACACACACACTCTCACACTCACACACTGGGTTACACGGACATTTTCTCTCTGGTAGGAAGTATTTGTGACTAAAGAGTACATATGCCCTTGCTGTATGTTACTCGGCTGAAAATCCCATATGTATTTCTGCTGTTGTTGATGGCGTTTAATTGAAATATTTGTCCTGTTAGGATTGTGGCTGTAACTTCAGGACAAAGTGGCAGGAAAAGATGTCTGCGTCAAATGTGGCATTGTGAGGTGTTAGGACAAACTGCCAAGGCTGTTTATGATGATGTCTGGATTTTGTGAACTCCCTCTTGACTGTCAAGTAGCGCGCTTGTCATCTGCCGAGTTGCTAAGGTCACCTCTAGATGTGAGAAGGGACAGTTCAATATCACACAAGATTGTGTGAAGCAGGAGGCGTAGTAATAGTAGGCTCAGGACCCCAGCATGCAAAAGATGTCCACCCAAGTAAAACCGTATTCGCCACCAGCAAGTTGACAGACTCTCTGAGCCACATTGGAGCTGACAGTGGAATTCAGAACCAATAATTCTTTTGTTGTACTTTTGTCTTCTGAGTCTGCTCTTGACCTCTGGTCAATCTCACCCCATTTCAGACTCTCCATGCCTGCCTACAGGATTGAAGAACCTAAGGTCTAGGCTGAATGTGGTCCTCTGCACCTTTCTGTCTGGCCCTTGGGAATGTCATCATGCCACACTTCCCCCAGGGAACACCCATTAGTGGTCCTGTTTTATGCCCTCTTCACATGCTTTTATTTTATGAAATGTGCTCTTGAATTGTGGTAGGCTTCAGCTGTGTATTTGTAGGAATCTCATGACTTTCGCATGGTTGCCAGTGTACAAAGAATCACATCCTTGGCTCTGCCCACTGTTGGCTTTGTGGCCACTGATAGGTTGCTCAGTAAGGAATGTGGCCCCTTGGGCTGGAATATTCCCCACCCCTGCTCCATTAACCTTCTTCTGGAAGCTATATTTCCAATAAGCAGCCCTCTGGCCCTCCCAGTTTTTCTCTCTTGCTCAGGGCCTATCTTCTGAGCTTCCCTGTCTCTCCTTCCGGCTGTAGCCTTTGCCCAGGAGGGGCTCCTGTGGGGCTTTTGTCTCTTCACAGCATGGTCCCTAAGGATTAAGTGGCTCAGAAGATGAACATAACAAGAAATGGCATCAATCTGGATGTAACAATAGAGGATCAGAGAGAAAGAGAGAGAGAGAGAGAGAGAGAGAGAGAGAGAGAAGTGGATTGATAAATCGAAGGAAGAAGTTATGTACTGTTAAATGAGAAAAGTGGATTTAATTGTTTTGTAAACTTGCAAGATAATTTTTACAGTGTTTTCCCTCCTGAAGAGTTAGTTTATGCTGTGGAAATCTGAAGAAGTCTGATCCAGTGCTATGAAACAATGATTTTCGCCACGTATTCTGTTTTATACAATACTATGAAGGTTTTGGCACATGTTGCAAAGGGTACTAGTTAAAGGGGAGTGTCTTATATTGTAGATGCTCATCCCTAAGAATCTGCAATAGAGGCGCTTTATTTGCTTCACTGTTTGCTGCCAAATGGCTATAGAATGGAGAGAAAGAATCTTGTTGTTTTTTGGTCTATTTACATGAAATCCTCTCTGGCTCAGGGAACTAATACTAGGATGCACATCTTAAACGGAACCATTTCAAAGAGATGCAGGCAGCATTAGAAAACTGCTTGTTCCTTTACATCGTTCTGATAAGACATTGGACAAAAATTATTAACTTTCATGGATGCATGCTTTAAATTGGCTATGATGATGACCCAGAACCACCATGGGTCTAAACTACTGAGCCTCTTGGGCTTGCTGACCAGAAGCTCGGCGGTTCGAATCCCCGCAGCGGAGTGAGTTCCCGTTGCTCTGTCCCAGCTCTTGCCAACCTAGCAGTTCGAAATTATGCCAGTGCAAGTAGATAAATAGGTACTGCTGTGGCGGGAAGATAAACTGCATTTCCGTGCACTCTGGTTTCCATCACGGTGTTCCATTGCGCCAGAAGCTGTTTAGTCATGCTGACCACACGATCCGGAAAGCTGTCTGTGGACAAACACCAGCTCTGTTGGCCTGGAAGCGAGATGAGTGCCGTAACCCCATAGTCGACTTTGACTGGACTTAACCATCCAGAGGTCCTTTACCTTTACCATGGGATATAGAGAGAAATTTGGGGAAAACGTGTTGCAGTCAAGCTGGGGGGTGGGTGGGGAGGGATGAAATGGTGTTGGGAATTATATTGAAGAGGGTGGAAACAGCAGGCAATTTTAATACCACTCTGTATCTGTTGTGCCCGTCTCTTAAATGAGGATCTGTGGATAAGTAATAGAAAAATACAGCTGAAATAGCAAGGAACTGGAGCATCATCCCATTGATGACTAAACCTTCTCCAACCTGGTGCCTCCCAGAAGTTTTGGACCACAACTCCTATGAGCCCCAGCCAGCATGCCTCTGCTTGCTGGAGCTGAAGGGAATCGTAGTCCAAAACATCTGGCTGTAACCATAAAGCAACTGAGGCATGCTCATTTAATCATCCAAAAATAATATTAAGAGCAGGGCACAAGAGATTTATAATTATAAATCACCATTATAAAACTATTAAAGGTCTCAACAGATTGGGATGGGAGAAAAATGGTTTCTCTCTGTATACGTAGAAGTAAGGAGGCATTCAATGAAAATGGTTTCTGGTAGTTGCAGGACAGATGAAGTCCTTCTGCATAATGATTTATTTGGGGACGTGTTATCAATTGAGTGTGTGTGTGTGTGTGTGTGTGTGTGTGTGTGTGTGTAGGGGCTATAACCAGTAACTGAACTGGGGATAAAAGTGGGTTTCAGAACCTGTTTAAAATGGGAGACTTGGATTAACATTTAGTTTCAATGTTTTCATTAATGCCATTCGAGTTGTTGTTGTTTAGTCGTTTAGTCATGTCCGACTCTTCGTGTCCCCATGGACCAGAGCACGCCAGGCACTCCTGTCTTCCATTGCCTCCCGCAGTTTGGTCAAACTCATGCTGGTAGCTTCGCGAACACTATCCAACCATCTCGTCCTCTGTCGTCCCCTTCTCCTTGTGCCCTCCATCTTTCCCAGCATCAGGGTCTTTTCCAGGGAGTCTTCTCTTCTCACGAGGTGGCCAAAGTATTGGAGCCTCAGCATCAGGATCTGTCCTTCCAGTGAGCACTCAGGGCTGATTTCCTTAAGAATGGAGAGGTTTGATCTTCTTGCAGTCCATGGGACTCTCAAGAGTCTCCTCCAGCACCATAATTCAAAAGCATCAATTCTTTGGCGATCAGCCTTCTTTATGGTCCAGCTTTCACTTCCGTACATCTCTACTGGGAAAACCATACAAAGGTTACTATACGGACCTTTGTTGGCAAGGTGATATTTCTACTTTTTAAGATGCTGTCTAGGTTTGTCATTTGCCATTCGAGAGAGGGTGGCAAATAGATGGATTTTCCCTCTGAGAGGGGAACAGTTTTGCAAGTAGAGGGAAAACAGTGGCAAGCCATCCCTGGATTCTTTTACCAAAGTTAAAAGGAGAGTAGTGCTGTGTCTTCAACAGCCCAATGTGACGTAACTTGCCTCTTCTCTCATCTGTCTTAATGACATTAGATCTCTAGGTAGCAGAGTAATTTACCTCCATCTAATGGATGGGGGTTTAGAGCCTGAAATGTATCAAGAGCCTTGGGTAATAGTCTAATCCAGATGTTTGTTGAACTACAGCGCCCATCATGCCTGATCATTGGCCATACTGGTTGTGACTAATAAGTTCAATAACATCTGGAGGACACTGTGTTGACAACCCCAATTAATGAGCCTCTTCTCCTTGTACCTAAATAATTCCCCTCTCTCATTCTGACAAAGCTGAAACATGTGTCACTTTTATGCTCCCTTGACATGCTCAAGCAGTTCTCATAAACCTTGGGGCTCCATGGGAAGAAGGAGCATGCTTCTTGTTCAGAGCAAATAACCCACCTTGGGTATCTTTAGTTAATAGCTAGTTCTGGAAATAGTAGAAACTCTGTATTGAAGCGAGTTGAGTGACTACAAATAAAACTCTTTGGAGTTGTCCTGTCCAAATGGCAGGGCTGTTGCATAATTTAGGACTAAAGTGAAGGATGGTAAGAATGGGTCTTTATTAATACCGGGGCATTTATTAATTGCTTTAGGAAATACTGTTATGGTATAGAGCGTCTAGATGTAAGAAGCTTCTACGTGCATTGTAAGATGTATCAGAGAGTGAATTCAGTAGCTACTTGAATGGCGTAAAAGCTTTTGACAGCATCCTGCACAAAGTAGAACACTTGCCTGAAGAAACATTTGAGTTATTGGACTGAAATAGAAGGTACAAAAAGCCATAGACCTTTCTTTTTAAAGGCTCATGGATACAACAGCATAAACTACTTTGCAGTTCTTGCATTTATGCTTCTGTTGTGATGCAATCCCTCTGACTTTTCCCTTGGTTTGCTTCACTTCACTTGCCAATTAGAGAAAAACTATTTAGGAGGCCTAACTACCAGAAGTTGTGATATAGCTGTCTGGAATGTAGTGCTTTCAATGTGCAGCATGCATTTGATCTTTCCAGACAAACTGCTTTTTACTTGGCAAATCCTTAGGAGAGAAAAATGCTTTTCAACTTTGTTGTATTATTACCTTTTGAGAAATAGCTATTGCATAGTACAGCAGCAGCTAATCTCAATGAAGGCAATTAAACTGCCCTTGTACTTTATGTGATAGCTTGCTGCACATAAATTTTAACACCTAAACTTTCATTTTCTTCCTTATTGGCACACAATATTTATTAACACAGAACTGAGTTGAAAGTGTGCTTAGTTCTTACACATGAGTCAGTTTGGTGTTGTGGTTAGAATGTCAGACTAGGACCTGGGAAATCAGGGTTCAAATCCTCACTTAGTCAGGAAGCTCACTGGGTGATCTTGGGCCAATCACTGCCTCTCAGCCTAACCTACTTCACTTGGTTAACTTAGATCCATTTGTTTTAATGTGTCTACTTTGACTAGAACTTAGTTGGATACAACCCACTTTCTTGCACAATGTCACATAGAAATTTCTTCGTGCTCTTGTGCTGCAGTTTACTGCCAGAACTTCTTCCACTAGTGCCTCTTGGCACCCAACCAACCATTAGCTGCGATTCCTGCATTGCAGGGTATTGGACTAGATTCCTTGCAACTCTGCAGGTCTATGATTCTATAGCCCTACATCTTTAAAACTGCATTGAAGTTCCCAGCTACGATGATTGATCAAAACGGAGTCAAAAATAGACATTTGTGTGTCACTGAAGAACATTTGTTTGAATCACTTTTAGGTTTTTAAAAGAAGTTGAGATGAGTAATGTCCTTAAGCAGACAAAATTTAGTAGGATTGTTGTGAATGGGAAAGGTCAAAAGGGAGCTGCGTTGCATTGTAAGTCTCACATTTGCTAATTACCTGGGGATTTCTGGTGACACTTAAAAGTCAGGGTGAGAAAATTAGGGAAGACATGGGTATGGTGAAGGGCCTGCAATGCTTTCACTGGCCTGCTTCACGTATCATGCTAAAAAACACTTTCCCCTGACCTTGGATTCGCAGCATTATTGGACTACAATCCAGGAGGGATGGGATTTGTAGATAAGAACATAAGAAGAGCCCTACTGGATTGGACCAGGGTTTAATCTAGTACACCATCCTCTTCTCAAAGTGACCAACCAGATGCTTATGGGAACACTGCAAGCTGGGCCTAAATGCAGCAGCACACTCTTCACTTGATTCCAACAACTGGTACACAGAGGCATGTGGCTTCCAGCAGTGGCAGGAGGACATAGCCGTCATGGCTAGTCGCCATAGATAGCTTTGTCCTTAATGACACTGGACTAGTTCACAAGTCACTGTAAAGCGCAGTTGAGCTTAACAACACATAGAGCTTCTGCACAGGGCTAAAATTTAAGGTGCCTTGCTGCTACCCTGCTTCTCGTGCTACTGCGTTGCTGTGAGCTAAGGCATGGTTTTTGCTTAGCGTTATGTCTGAGTCCTGGCTTGTGCTTTGTTTCCCCTAACAAGCTATTTCAATAAGCCAACAACCACCCTTTGGTTACAGCTTGTGGTGTCTTTGGACAGAAATGTCATTTTTTTTACTTAACTAAACTTGTATCGTCTGAATCCGACGATGTGAACTATGGTTGGTTTTAATCAAGTCAACTTCAAACCCTTGGTTATAAATCTGTCTTGTTTAAATAAATCGTAGTTAACATTAACCAGCTGTTTGGTCTTGGATGTCATGCTAAACTGTGGTCAGTTGAAAGTGGAACCCTCTGTTTAGGATCACACTGGAGAAGGAGAGGGGTCGTACAAGCCCAAGGTCTAGCGTGGCTTCTGAATGTTGTCACTGTTACCCTATGTAAGGGATATTGACAAATAGCACTGTTTCAAATACTCTGTACTCAGTTGTGGTATTTTTCACTGAGCAAAGGTCACAGCCATATGGCAATCTATGTATATAGTTCTGTGTTTGTTTTTTTCTACAGAGGCTTAATTTTGCAAATGCATGCTTGTTTCTTAACGTCCTCTTGGCGTCCTCTTCCATGGTTGGAGTCTGGCAGATTTCTTTGGAGATGCAGAAAGCAGAGAGATCCCCCCAGAAGTGTGTGTTGAGAGTCACAGGACAGTGTGAGCTGCCAAGGTAAAGAGTGTGAGGCTGCTGTCAGAGGAGGTAAGAGTTGTTTGAGTCATTTTCAAAACTCTGTGGTGCTTAAGCAGGTGAAACTCTAAGGGCCAAAAATCGTACTATATTAGAGTTTGGAGCTTACGATGTGCTTGGTATTAATTCACATAGTGTTACTTCACGCCACAAGATGCTACAGACCTGCTGAGGCTAATAACTAAGCCTAGGAGTGAGGTAGAGAAGCTCTGTGCCCAATCTTGCTATTATGATTTAACAAAGTTAGGTAAAGTTTCTATAAGTATTCAGTAAGTTACTCATAGTTCTTCTGCTTGGTTTTTACCCTCGACCACCAGGGTCCGTTACAATTTGCTTTGTTTCTGTTTAAACTGAAAAATAAATAAAACTTAATAGCTAATGAAAAGTGTATGGGGTTTTTAAAGGCAATTGTGTTAAATCCATGGCAAGCCAATTCCCTGAGCAGCATGACATATCTGACAATAATTCATGTAATAATAGGTGGTCAGTTGCATGCCAATCCTGTTTCCCCCCTGTCTTCTGGGAGTGTCTGGCAAGAGGGCTAAGTTGCATATGACAGGGAAGGAATATAAAGATAGCTTCTCAGTTGAACTTTTATAAAGTTTTTATATCGCCCTTCAATTCAGAATTTCTAGGCTGGCTTACAGAAAGAGCAAACATGGATTTATTTATTTTTCACATGATTCAGCTAAGCTTTATTTATGGTAATGCTTAAAACTAGCTCTGTGATATCCTTCAGCTCTTAAGAGAACAGATTATACATCTTAACTGGGCTTTTGTAGCAAGAGAAATTGGCTAAGGTTGGAATCCTAACCTCACTTACCTGGGAGTAAACCCCCATTTGAATACAGTAGGACTGACTTCTGAGTAGACATGGTTAGGATTGCACTGGGAGTGGTGAAAGGAAACTGCTGAGCAATTTTGCACCTTTTGCTGCAATATTGAGAATTCTTCTTTTCGGCAAAACCCTTGCCAAGAGATGTGGGTGGGGATTGCACTTTGCATCTTACAGGAAAGTGCCTTCTGATTGCCTCTTATAAGTAGCTGCTGCAGTCTGCAGCAACATGAGGAACCTAGAAAATGGGTTCCTTGGCAAATCCTTTGCCAAAAGCAGGGAAGGCGACCTGATTCTTTGGCAAAAACTGATCTGAGCACTGTTTTATAGCTAACATTTTACTGAATGCTTTCTGAAATGTCACCTTTTGCTGCAAAATACAAACCCCCATACATATTGGTGCTAGTATACATCCTAACAATGGGTTTGGGGCAAATCAGCCTCATGGTTATCTCTTTGCCTTTTCCGGTTGCTTTGTCTGTTGTTGCTGCCATCTAGGTGCCTTCCAGGACAAAACCTCAATCGTTTTGTCACTTTTAGTTTTATTAGTATTATTATTACAAAAAACACCTGTTCTTCCTGAGATGGAATAATAGAATCATAGATGTGTAAGGGACCCCTAGTGTCATCTAGTCCAACCCCCTGCAATGCAGGAATCCCAACTAGATCATACATGGCAGATGGCCATCCAACCTCTGCTTAAAAACCTCCAAGGAAGGAGAGCCCACCAGCTCTGTTCCATTGTCAAAAAGCTCTTTCTGCCAGAAGGTTCTTCCTGATGTTTAGTAGGAGATGTAGAAATGCACCCTAAAGGTAGCATTTGGGATGTTGCTGCTACTTCATAGTTCTTGCACTTGTATGTGCTGGTTTCAGTGGTCACCTAGAGGTTACTTGGAGCACATGTCTATTCAAAAGCAAGGCCCAGGGAGTTCAAATTAGACTTACTCCCAGGTAAGTATGGATGGGACTGAAGCCTTGACGATAAGGTTGGGTCTACTGTGGGAGAGGGACCTGTGGCCCTCCAGATGTTGCTGAACTACAACTCCCATCATCCCCAGCCAACATGCCCAATGGCCAGGGATTAAGGGAGTTCTGGTCCAGCCACCTCTGAAGGGCCGCAAGTTCCCTACTCCTGCATCCAGTGGAGTTGATTAAGGAATTCCTAATGACTTTTATTGCCTTCCCCAAATCTTCCTCCTATTACACCCCCAAGACTCTAGTGTCAGCACTATGCTGTCTTAGCTGCTTTCTAAATAGCAATTTGTACATCACCTTTGGATATGTGTGTGGAAGATGTCAAACAAACCAACAAACCGTTCCCTTTCCCTAGAGCTCAGGCAGAGGAGAATCAGAGTACTGTAGTTCTTAAGAGTGTTAGATTACAGCCAGTGGGGCCCAGACTAAAATCTGCAGCATTAATGAAACTGGTTGACCTTGGCTAGTCCCTATCACTCCATCTACAAAGCAGAACCATGAATGCCACCGGGGGCCCTGTAGAGAGGGAAGCGTTGGATATAAATGTGGTTAATGATGATAGCTGGGTGTAACTCCTAACCCAGCCTAACCCACTCCTAGCCCATGATACAAACACTCCTTTGTGTGTATTTATCATGACATTCTACTCAAGATGCAAAGTTTGGCTTTTATTAGTAAACATGTAGCTTTCCTGCTTGTGTTTATTGCCCAATGCTATAGGATCAGTGCTGTTTTCCACATGCAAAGGTTACTGGGGTGAGTTCTGCCGCTGTCTACGAGCACAAATAAAGCCTATAAAAACATTGCTGGCAACATTTTTGGACCAAATCTCAATCAATCCATCAATCTCTCCCTGCCCCCTTTGGGTTGGTGGTGGGAAGTTTTTGCGTCAATATTTTATGTGTTTGCCTGATGTACTTAAAAATTCTGAGGGGATATTTGTCAAGGGCATTAAATAAGGTTAAGCTTGATTGAGTGTATATCAGATGTACGAGTGTGATGCTGTAAAATATTAAAGCACAGCTGCATTTTATCTTTTTCTCCCTCATTGGTTTTGATAACTTCTATATTAAGTAGGAATAATCCTGAATGAAATATTTGATGCATATCTCATCAGAATGGAAAAGTAGATCATAAGGTTGTTTTAAAACTTTTGCAGCAACTTAATTTCTATAAACAAGCAGGAAAGATAAAAAATTAATTACTTGATGAAGATGAGTTGTGGGCTTTTTAAACCCTCCTCCTCTTGACTATGATGATGATTATTGAAGGGATACATTGAGGAATGCAAGGGAGGTAGCATTTAAAATACAGTCATACCTCGGGTTGAATGTGCTTTGGGTTGAGCGCTTCCGAGTTGCGCTCTGCGGCAACCCGGAAGTAATGGAGTGCGTTACTTCCGGGTTTCGCCACTCACGCATGCGCAGACGCTCAAAATGACATTACGCGCATGCGTGAAAGCGGCAAAATGCGACCCGCGTAGACGCGCCGTCGTGACTTATGTTGCGTTCAGGATGTGAACAGGGCTCTGGAACAGATCCTGTTTGCATCCCGAGGTACCACTGTAATGAAAGGGAATAGCTATTACAGAACCAGTATGCAATGGAGGGGCATGTCTTTAGCTACACCTGCACCATAGATAAATCCATTATGACTGTCAAGGCAAAGACTCATGGGAACTGTAGTTTAAGGGTGTTTGGAATTGTAGCTTTCTGAGGATCTACTGTCAGCATCCTTAACAAGCTAGATTTGACAGAATTCTTTGTGTGTATGTCTGTGTGTGTGTAGAGTCATGACTGTTAAGGTGTTATAAGAGTGCCCTAAATGTGTTGTGTGGATGTAACCTTAACCAGGTGCAATCCTGCAGTCTTGCTCCTGATCTCTTAAACATGACTGAATGCAGACATAGCATAATCTGATCTAGTTCCTTCCTAGTTCGTTTAGCTACTCCTGCGATGGGAGGAAAGACGTGGGCTGATAAGTTATTACATGTGAATGCAGTCATTGTAGACCCTGCTCCCAGTAGGTAGACTAATGGTGTGACTTGGTAAACGCCAGCTCATATATGTATTCTTGGAGCTCTTATCTCAAAGAGACATGGAAAATTCTGAGAGCTGTTTTAGACATTGCAAAGGAGCAGCAAGAGAGGAGGCTTCAATGGCTGAGAAAATCTGAAGAGACTCTGCGACTCAGAGAATTTCCTCTGCGTTGTATGTTATCTATGTCCGGGTAACTGAGAATTCCTTGGAGGCTACAAAATATTGCTTTGCCATTTCTCATCTTCTGCATTTTGAGATTAAAGGTCTTCATAAATCCCAATGTATCCATCTTAAAAGTTGGATACGCTTAATTAAATGCATAATATCCTGCTTTAAAGTTCAAACCAAGTTCATTGTTCTTGCGCAAACCTTGTATCTAAAATGAGGAGTATTAGGAATAGAAATGTGCCGGGTTAGTGTTCTAGCAGAATCTCAAATGTTGTGTTTTCACTTTGCCAGATTAATCAGTGATACCGATGGGCTGCGCTAGTTGCCTCTCTCTCTCTCTCTCTCTCTCTCTCTCTCTCTCTCTCTCTCTGTGTGTGTGTGTAAAAACTAAGTATATTCATTCTTTGAACTTTTGACATACTGGAAGCAGAACATCAAGGGCACATGGTTTCATTTAGCATGCATCAGGAGATTTCCAAGAGTAGTATACAACTCAGATCATAAGCAGCTGTTTGCTAATATGACCACAGATAACCTTTCACCTTGGGGAGGAAACTGATATAAATGTCCACCTGTAAGGAATGTGCATTTCACAAGGACTACAGATAATCTTTTTCAGTTTTAATGTGCTAACTACTGGAAAGGAATGCTGCTGACATGGGGAATGTAGTACGACTTCCTTTTTATGTTAACTTTATGTCAAGCACTTTTAAACATGGCCCTTTGCCCATTATCCATCATGTAACGCTGCCTATGGAGCCTCAGATCAATTTATCTTTTAATCTTCAGTTCCCCTTTGACTCGGGCACTTTTGTCTCCATTCCTTTCTACTCCCTGCAAGCATCTGTAAGTTTCTAACATCACATTTGGTTAATATCACTTTATGGTTGCATTAGCAGGATGATAAGCCAAGAACCCTGAGTTCATAAAGCACACCATTCACATAGCCCGACCTGCTTTCTCCTTTATGCGAGTGGATAAACAAAGCCAGGCAGCCAATAGCTTAGTGATGCATCTGGACTAGAGGTTATTGTTTGTTTGTTTGTTTGTTTGTTTGTCTGTTTGTTTCTAACAAGCCAGGACCACAAGCAGCCTTGAAACAAGGTTTATCGTTGGTGTATGAGTATTAGCTTGTTAAATGCCATGAGTCCCCTTCCTGTGTGGTTTACCTGCTTGGGTAAACCCCCCCCCCCAATAAAATGGTCTGTGATTGATTAACTTCAGTGGCTCCATGATATGGAGAGGGCACAGTGGTAAAAACACTGAAAGTCAATATATTAAGAGATGCCCTCTAATATTGATTGGCATCTGCCTCAAAATACTTATAGTGTAAGGTGCTCTATAATTATAACCTATAATTTTTCAAGTGGAGAAGTACAGTTTAGGCAAGAGGTGAGGAACCTATTCTCCAGATATTGTTAGACAACAGTTCCCTTCATCCCTGACCCTTGACCAATGCTGGCTTGAGCTGATGGGATTTGGAGTTCAACAACATCTGGAGGGCCTCAGATTTCCCATTCTTCTGTAAACAATCCCTAAAATGTTGACTTCGTACTTTCATTTTTTTCTCTTGAGTGAAGCTGTGAATGACCAGGAGACCAGCTTGATCATTCAGCCTTGTCAATAGGCACATTCACAGAATGCTTCTTGTGTGTGTTCAAAATTTATTGTTTGTTGTGTAGAGAGATGTTGTTGAATTTTACTATCTTGGTTTGTTCTGTTCCAGAGGGTAATAAATACTTCCATATATATTATTTTAAATGTGAACATATAACCATCACATTTACTTTGAAGCTTGTTGATGATCCTTACAAACCATTCTTTATTCATCTGTGTCTCTATAGAAGAAGTATTCTTTCAGTTTCTAGCTCTAGTCAGTAACTACATCTTGGCAGTTTAATGAGACAGGTTTTTCCATGTAATCCAATGCTATAACAAGAAAGCGCGCTGAAATATAATAACCGATTATCACCTCCATGTGTTTGCAGCACCTATTTCCTGTTGTTGAATTGAAAGCTAAACTAGCTAAGAAGTGTATTAAGAAGAATAGGATCTGGAAATTTGGATGTGAAATAATATCCTAATTCTGCTGATGCTCTCAGTAATTACACCATATTTTTCTCCTACAGTTCCCTAAGTGGTGGAATACTGTGATTTTAATTGATGCTTTGGCAAGAAACCTGAATAGTTTCTAAGTATAGTTTCAAGTGATATTTTTTTTTTGGTTCTATGTCTACTTTTTAATTTTGAGGTGATTCTGGTGGTTTAAATTGAGTGGTATTTTGATTTTACAGCCCGCCCCCCATGCAAGTGAGAAAACATGTGCCCCTTGTTTTGTGTGTAATGCAAGAACTTGGCTTTCTTATAGGTCACTTGCATAATTTTTGAAATGGAACAATCTGACAACTGTAATTGGAATGACCTATTACAAAAGAACCATTATACACATTGACTCACTTTCCCCTGTTTTAGGTCTCCCAAAATCGCAGCTAGCACGATGCTACTCTCTTGCGATGCCCCATCATGCATCATGTCTTGATGTCAGAGTTACCAGGCAACCTGGGTGGAGTGCAGAGTTCCCTTATGGGAAGTTAGGTAAGTGTGAACATGTGCATGAAAAATATAATTAACCAAATCTTTTGGAAGGCTAGTGATCTTCATTTGGGCTGTTATGGAAAAGTGGATCTTTGCTGGAATAGACACAATGAATACAAAGTGTTTGGGGCTTTCTACCTCTTTAGGTGGGATGTGGGTGGCGCTGTGGTCTAAACCACTGAGCCTCTTGGGCTTGCCGATCGGAAGGTCGGCGGTTCGAATCCCCACGGCGGGGTGAGCTCCCGTTGCTTGGTCCCAGCTCCTGCCAACCTAGCAGTTTGAAAGCACGCCCAAAAAGTGCAAGTAGATAAATAGGTACCACTCTGGTGGGAAAGTAAATGGCGTTTCCGTGTGCTGTTCTGGTTTTGGTGTTCCATTGCGCCAAAAGTGGCTTAGTCATGCTAGCCACATGACCCGGAAAAACTGTCTGCAGACAAACGCCGGCTCCCTCGGCCTGTGAAGCGAGATGAGTGCTGCAACCCCAGAGTCGTCTGCGACCGGACTTAACTGTCAGGGGTCCTTTACCGTTTACCTTTTACCTCTTCAGGCAGGTAGGAGTTCCAGTTGCATTGGTATCATTTTGTTGGAGTCTTGACAGGACTATAAGGTCTCTGCTGATGCTGTGTTGCATCTTTTGTACTTGCTGTTTGGTGATGTAGTGCTAAATCAGAAGCGCAAGATGTGTCCCGAAAAGACTGAGCTTCAGAAAGGTGCAGACTGATCAATTGTGACAATGCAAAACTGACGTCTTAGATTGGATGCGAGCAGCTAGGCCTTCCCTGGCTTAAGATCAGTGCAGGCCAAGGATACTGTGCCATGTTTTCTTCACTGTCAGAGTGAGTCTCAAACAGAGTCTTTTGAGAAACTAAGCAGAAAAAAGGAATTTTACTTTTTAAAGCTTCTGACTAAAATAACCCTCCATACCAGACAATTGGAAGGTAACCACTGTAATGCCGACGGGAAAAAAAACATTGGAACAATGCAGGAAATTACAAGCCTGTTGGCCTGAACAGTCTTTGGTAAATTGGTAGAAAGTATTGCTTCAATTTTAGAATTGTTAAACATGAGAAGAGCAAGCATTTTTGAGAACGAATTGACATTACTCTGCAAAGAGGAAGTCCTCTATAATAATGTTTTCAGAATTGCTTGAGACTGCCAGTAAACATGTATGTTGGTTATATACTTGGGACTCAAAAACTTTTGACAAAAAGCTGGTGCCGAGCTATTTTTATTCTAAACATCTGTATGTTTTAAATGAATCTTTATATATATTTAAAGTGCCTTCCATATTAATTTTTTTAAATTCTTTGTTTCCACCCCTTTGTTTTTAGCTGTTCTTTTATCTGTAAGGTGCCTCGAGTCCCTGTTAGGGAAGGCAGCATATAATAATAATCCTTCATGTGTTGTCCACGTGAATGGGCTTCATGCATTGGAGAGCTGGCAGGGCCGTGCTTCTGCCCCTGCCATTGCATAGCTTTCTGCCCCTCAGCCTCTGTGTGTTGAGCCGGGGGAAGTTCCACAGCTCAGTGGTAGAACTTAGAATTTGCATGCAGATGGTCCTAAATTCAATCCCTGGCATCTCCAGGTAAGGCTGGAAAAAAATCCTCCTTTTTGAAACCCTATAGGGCCACTGCCAGTTATTCCTGAGCTACGTGAACCAGCGGTCTGACTTTGTGTAAGGTAGCTTCCCTAAGATGCAAGGAAAGAAAAGCCTAATTACGTAGGTTTCACATGATCTGGAATCTGAATGTTTTAGCTGTTCTGGGATCAGCTGGTAATTTACTAAAGAACAGGAAATGAAATGTAGGCGTAGGTGGACAGTTTCTGTAACAAAGAGAAGAAGAAGTGAGCAATTTTTAGATATTTGGTTAGTAAACAGATTCAAATTAGAACTGGCTCCTAACTAGTAGCCAGTTGTCGTGATTGTTGTAGAATGAAATATTCTGTCTTCGTGCACGTCCTTTATCTGAAGGAAAGCGAGGAAGAGACTTAAGCTTGCCATGACATATACTGAGCTGCATTTTGCCATCTTAAGATGGCAAAGGTCAGGCTGAATGGTGCTGTGTGTGGGATGTGCATACTTAGCCCCCTCCTCTAGCCATCTGCAATGTTCATCATGCAACTACATGCCCAGATAAATGGATCCAGTATCTTGTGCCTCCTGCCAACCTAGCAGTTCAAAAGCACGTCAAAGTGCAAGTAGATAAATAGGTACCGCTCCAGCGGGAAGGTAAACGGCGTTTCCGTGCGCTGCTCTGGTTCGCCAGAAGCGGCTTAGTCATGCTGGCCACATGACCCGGAAGCTGTCTGCGGACAAATGCCGGGTCCCTCGGCCTATAGAGTGAGATGAGCGCACAACCCCAGAGTCGGTCACGACTGGACCTAATGGTCAGGGGTACCTTTACCTTTACCTTTATTTTGTGCCTAAATAATTATGGGCCCTAGAGTAATGGACAAATGAGGAGGAAAAGTATTGCCCTCTATTCTTTAACTGCTTCCAAGAGACAAGAGAGTGGTGATGATACACCACCACAGTGCTCTTGTAACTTTCAAGGAATTTCAGGATCTCTTGTTTTGCATCATGCTGGATGTCAGGGAACTGCCATCGGAACAGGGAAGGGAGGTAGAGGGGCCGTTGGGATCCAGGGATCCTCCAAAAGTCTTGCAAAGCAGTTCCTCTTCCTGCGGTGGGGAAAGCCACACCTCCAGTGAGGAAGAGGGAAAGGGATCAGGGGATGCTTCTGGGAGCCCCAGCACCACTCCTGGTCAAGCCAGCCAGGAGGGAAACACGCCTCTTCTGTTGCCCACCTTGCGCAGAGGGTTAAAGCGCAAAGAAGGAAGAAAAAGGCTGGGGGTGACGAAGTTCTTATGTTGGGGACAAAACCGGAAAAAGCCACTCCCGGATTCTGCTAGCGATTGAGGCAGACATGAACTTTGGGGTTCTGCACTGTAAATAGTTTTTTGCACCAAATAAAACCTGTACAAGAGCAACCACCCCTGCCATCTGACACTACCTATTTTGCTTTTTTGTCTCAGCAGTTCTGTGTTCTTGACATTTCTGCCTAAATTTTGCTCTTGGAACCATACTCTCAAGCATATCTTTACTGACCAACTCATTCAGGTTACTGAATGATAGTTGAAGCATCTTTCTACAAGATTAAAAAAGCTGTTACTTAGGCTACTTTAGGCAGACAGCAAAGACCATATAATGGTAAACCATAGTTTAGTTTTACATCTACAGAGATCAAGCTTGTGTGCTCCCTTCTCCTCCTCTGGTGCAGCCACATGGAGAAGATTGAAAGCATTTGGGTCGTTCCCCCCCCCCCCCCCACTATTCATGGTTTCTTGATATTACTGAACCTTGACAAAGTGTGGTTTATTGAAACAGGCTGACATCAAATCGTAGTCCAGAATCTTGACTTGTTAAAATAAACTATGGTTAACACCAGCCTTACTTCCCAATTCAAACATAGCTGAGAATGGAAGTGGCCAATTCCAGTCATCTTGACTGCCAGACTGGAAGGAGAGAGGGGAGTGTATGGGTCCATATACTAAACATAAACCCTTAATTCTGTTTTAGCATTATAGACAGAATCAGTGACAAGAGGAAATCTAACAAAAATGCTGAATAGTGGGTGCATCTGTGTGCAGTTTTCCTCAGAAAATGAGAAATGAAAACAGCTAGTCCATCAAAACAATGTGAACACTATGCTATTTGGGTTTCCTCCTCATTGCCCTCTACCTCCCCATTTCATTGAAACAGTAACTTCATTGAAATTGACACTTGGGCATACAAAGAATTCATAGTGAATGAAGAACAGCGGCTAAATGTTCCTTAAATAGGCTCCAGCACACAGGGGTGAAATTCTTGCTGTATTCCATCTTGCTTCTTCTTTGATCACAAACTTGCCAAAGCAATGCTGGTTGAGTGTGCAAACAAGCCATATATAATGTTCCAGAAAATTTTTATTGCTGATGGATACTGGCCATGGTGGCAAGGGCTGACGAAAGTCATAGTCCAAAACATCTGGAGAATACCACATTATTTCCATCAATAATCTTTCAAAGTGAAGGTTAAATCTCTGGTTCCTTGATCTTTGATGCAGTGCTGTCTGATAAAAGTATCAACCTGGTACCTCGTAAGCCAAGTGGTGAGTCCAATAATTTGGAATTGGTTTCTCCACATCCCTCTTGGAATGGATTCGATGTGTTTATAATAATCTCTGAGCCTATATACATTATTCTGGAGAAATGATGTTTCGTTTATTTGTCTTATCTTTTGTGTGAAATTCCGGGTAGCCCTATATGGGTATCAACGGGGAAATTCTTGGCATCGTTTGCTTCCTTTCTAGGTTTCCTCTTTCATCTCAGTTCTTATGTTTGTACTAGTCGCTGCAGTTGCCTTCATCAGGTCTTCCATCTGTGCTCCATTGTTGTGCTCCACTGTCCGGTACCATTCCACCCTTGTTATGCTTGGGTCACAGATCACTTCCTTCCCCCACAGCTTGTGAGAGGTGTTCAAGTTTTTTTAGTTCAGCCTGTTTGTTCCAAGTATGGGGGATTATTTGTGGCAGTCCCAGTTCATCTGCTGTGGAGGCTTTGGGGACTGTTTCCTGGATTCTGTGTTGATGTCCTATTGGCGCCCAGGCTCTGACTCTTCACTTGATATACTAATGTTTTTACAGTGGTACCTTGGTTCCCAAACACAATCCATTCTGGAAGTCCATTCGACTTCCAAAACATTCACAAACCAGGGCGTGGCTTCTGATTGGCTGATTGGCTCCGGAAACAATGCCGACAGCCGAAACGGACGTTCAGCTTCCAAAAAATGTTCGCAAACCATAACACTTACTTCTGGGTTTGTGGTGTTTGAGGGCCAATTTGTTTGGGAGTCAAGCTGTTTGGGAAGCAAGGTACCATTGTATTTGTTTGTTTCTTTTAATCTACATGTGTAGATTGCCTTGGGATTTCCTTGATGAAAGGCAGGTTAAAAATTATATCTATGAATAAAAAAGGTACTAAATTGAGATATATATTATTTGAGAAGCCATCTGTCAACCCAAATGAAAAGGTTAATTCCTCCCCTTCCCTTCTTGTTGTTTTTAGGGACAGGAGAAAAAAAATCTTCTTTTATACCTGGGTGGTGCCCATTTCTTCCTGTGGTTGTAGTTTTCCATCAATCAGTTAGCAGCCGTCACTCTGTGGCAAACAGTCCTCCATCAGCTAACAAACTTCTAGACACTTTGAGGCAGTCAATGATTGCTTTATTGCTTTCTATCCTCCTATTCCCAGCCTCTAGCAGTTTAAAGAAGTTTAAATAAATCTATTTTGGGATGGGGGAAAGAGACCTCTTCCTTCATCTGTGCTAACTCAAGTTGTCATCCTGGACATAGGAGCAAAGTTCTAAGATATTAAACAAAGAAAACTGTTTTGAGACTGTCAGATTTAATTTTCCTAATCCCTAACAGTTATAGTGACAATCTCTTGTATTGCTCAGGATTTTGCCTTCCCTGGTACCATGATGAAAGCATCGCCAAATAAAAAACAAACAAACGGTTTTGGAGAGAGATGCTGAATGGAAACAAAATAAATACATAAAAACTAGGAAGTCTAGGAAAATTAAATTGTAGCATACGGTGCTGGTGTATTAAATTTCATGGAAGCAGTTGCTTGATATGCCTTTGAAATACAATTTCATTGATTCGGAAGCTCTTAGAATATTTAATACCAGCCTTTTGGTACATGTAAAAAACCCCCAACTCCTTCTTAGTATTGAATCAACAAAAGAGGTGTTCACACATGACATTCAATGAGTGTGCAACCTGTGTGCACAAATAGTTAAGCTGTAAACTTGCACAGTTATTCACATGTAACGCTCAGTGGGCAAACAATCTGGGTACCCAGTAGTTGTTCAAAGCCGGTGTACAGTCTTTCACACAGACACATGCACATGGTTAGAGACAGCTTGTACATGGGTTCAGGGTAACATGTAAATAAGCCTAAATGGTCCAATGAAACTGATTTAGTGAGCTTTTGCTTCCTTCAAACCTTATGCTGCAGTTAAAAGGAGGAATCCTAACCAGAGCCATGTTCAAACATTTTGGGAAAAGATGGTTTAGTATTGGGGAAGGACCCCCTTTTCTCACCACCACCCCCTTTTGAGACATGCCTGTGCTGTGCTATATAGCACTACAGCAGGGTGGGGAATCACTGGCCCTCCAGATGTTCTTGGATTCAAATATCAATCAGCCAGCATGGCCAGTTGTCAAGGATGTGGGTGTTGTAGGCCAGCAACATTTGGATGTGCAACATCTGGATTCTTAGCTCTGCTAGAAGGTTCATGTTTGGAATACTTTTATTGCTATATAGCTGGGTGGTGGTTTAGTTTCGTAGAGTGCAGAAGGAAAACATTTTTCTTCTTCTTGAAGCAGTTTTAGTGGATTTTTTTTAAAAAACCTCCACCCAAATTCTCACAGTTTTCCAGAACAGCTACTGTAAGCTCTTCAGGGTTTGAGCAAGTCAGTCTGTTTTCACCCCATTCTGTACATACGGCACATCTTTGCGAGGTTGGTGATTGGTGGTTGCAGATTTTATTTTGCACACCCATATAATTAGGGAGTCCCACAAGAATGTAGAAATTATTTGGATGATCCTTCTTTGCTTCCATATCAATAGGCTCTTGATACCAAACTTCATTGTCGGAGGAAATGACTGTTTAGGGGCTGATACAGAAAACCATTTGGAAAGGTAGTCCATTCCTATGCTCTTGTTTCAATATGAAAAGACAACATCTTCCCTGAATTGGACTCCTGTTTCATTTAAAAAACTTCATTATTTGTAAACTATTTTTTACACCCCGTACCTATATAGCACAGTATAAAAGTGGATGGTAACAAAAATTAATATATAAGCAGACAACAAAATCTGCAGCGCAGAAAATAAAATTAATGTGAGGCATGTAAACAAAGCAAGCTATAGACCAGTGATAAATAAGGCATGGGAGTAAACTACATAGCTAAGTCAGGGACTGAAATTACAGCTAAGTCAGGGGCTGCTGAACTATCAAGATCCCTTAGTTAATAGTCTGCAAGTAAGTAGAAATGATTTTTAAAAGCATATAGAAGGATATTTATTGCTGCCCTTGAAAGAGTCCAGATTCAGTGCAATTAGTCTAAACAATATTAGAAATGTACATCACCTTTTTATGAAGTGCTTGCTGGACTATGTCCTATTTGGGAGGTCTGTGTTTATTGCAAGGTAATGAAAGCAGCGCCAAAATCAAGTTTTTTCCTTTTCAGCATTCTGTTACATTAAAAATAAATACATAGGTTAATATTTTAAAAGGGCATTGAATCAAGGTAATAAATCACCTTTGCTTATTCAGTAAACTCTCTCCCTGAACCGTTTGGTTCAAAAATTTGACTCCAGGAAATACTTGAGAATGTTTGTCTGACTTCAGAACCATTAGGCATGATTTCTGGTTGCTAGATGCATTTGTAGAATGTGTTTAACTTGCTGTTGTCCAGAACAATCCCAGTTTAATTGGGCTCAGTACAAGGCTAGTCCATGGAGTTGTCCTTTGCAAATGGAATAACCAAAACTGGTGCAAAGTGAAAGCTGAAGTTAATTAGCCATGCAAATCTGAAGCTTGTGTGTTTGCTTGCTGGGAGTGGTCTGCCTTATTTTTCTTGCAGCCAGTGTGGTGTACTGGTTAAAGTATTGGACTAGGACCTTGGAGACCAGGGCTCAAATCACCACTTGCATGAAGCTCACTGGGTGACCTGGGGTCAGTCACTGCCTCTAAGCCTAACCTACCTCACAAGATTGTTGTGGGGCTTAAACGAGGGAGAGAACAATGTACACTACCTTCAGCTCCACAGAGAAGAAGGTGGGATATATGAAGAGAAGCAACAGTACTGCTCTATTCTGCCTTGGTCAAACCATACTTGGAGTCCTGTGTCCAGTTCTGGGCACCACAATTTAAAAGGGATATTGACAAGCTGGAATGTGTGCAGAGAAGGGTGACCAAGATGATCAGGGGACTGGAAACCAGGAATGGTTGAGGGGCTTGGGTATGTTTAGCCTGGAAAAGAGGAGTCTGGGAAGATACATGATAGCCTTCTTCAACTATCTAAAGGGCTGTCACGTGGGAAATGGAGCAAGCTTGTTTTCTCCTGTTCGTGGGTAAGACCCAAACCAATGGATTTAAGTTACAAGAAAGGAGATTCCAACTAAACTCTAGGGTGAACTCCCCATCTCATATACTTTAAGGCAACGGTGGGGGAACCTCAGTCCCAGAGGCCAAATGTGGACCTCCATGCCCCATGTAGCCCTTGGGGTTCTGTCCAGTTTACACCCACCACCAGTGCCCACACTCATACCGTCTTTGAGTGTGTTTGCCTGGTTTTTGCCTCTGAGTGGCATGTGGCCCTCAGAAGGTTGTCCAGATGGGAAAGTGGCCCCTGGCCTTAAAAAGGTCCCTTTGCCTTGCTTTAAAGCCTGACGAGTTCTATTATCCTGCAAAGTGGTGAGGAAGGTTTCCCCACACGTTGAGTACAGATGTTTGTTGAGATTATTGCCTTGCCTTTATCTGCTAATTCCAACTATAAAAGCTGTTGCTTGTCCTTGCAGAATAAGAGTATTTTTCTTCATTATAATGAGATGTTATGTTCTATCCTATTCTGGACGTCACATCTTCTGCACTTAATTCTAATTCTCTCTGTCACGTCTCTGTTGTGTATACTAACATCTATAACCATAAAATGTAATTTATCTGCAAGATATGGCTAATATTGTGAGAGCAATTCTGGAGTGAAATGATTCTTATTTAGGCTGGTGAAAGATTTGGATGGTTTCTCTTCAAATTAAAGGATAGGTCATGTTCAGAAATAAATTAAATATTAAACGGAGGAATTACATTGGAGCAGTGCCCAGATTCTAAAACCAGGCTGCCAATAAGCCTATAACCTCTCCTTCTCTTCAGCAAGTTTTAATTCAAATCATACAGTGGAGATATAAAGGGGTAATAGTAGTCACTCAGGATCAAGAGTCCAATTTTCTCCAGCTCCCCATAAGAAATATACAAGCCCTGGTGTTGCGTAGCAACAGGTTAATGTATGGCACTATTTGCACTTAACAATGTTTCCTGCTTTGGGAAGAATTAGGCTGCTGATGGGACTGGTACAAGGGAAAATGATGTCCCTTTGCATGCATTTTGCTGTTTTCTATTCAGTCCACAATGAGAGTAAGTGAAGGTCGTCTGCTCAACTTGTTCAAAGTCACAAAATGAAGCATTGGTTTCTTTCCAGTTTCTGCTGGTTAGGTGCCCATGTTACTTTACTTTCCCAATAAAGACTGACCCCTTTTGGGGACACACTCCATGCTTTTCATAGGTGTAAATTAGGAGACTTCAGTGACTACAGTGGGCTGTGGGAGAAGCCATTCTGCCATCGCTGTATGGAGTGAGTCTGTTGACACTAAAATAGGTTGGAAAGGGAAGAATGAGCATTCATTAGTCCTGCAAACCTTCAGAGCTGTCATCTAGATGTTCCTGAATTCCATGACTAATGGATAATATTTTATATTGGAGATACTTAGAGAGAGCATAACATGTATTTCACTCCCATACTTAAAACAAAGACTGGCTACAGTCATATACACAGTGGTGAGAGTGTAAGCGCTTTAGTTGAGATTCTATATGACTCTCAGAATCCCTTCCAACTCTACAATTCTATTATTCTAAATAATAATAATAATAATAATAAATTTATACCCCATCCATCTGGCTAGGTTTCCCCTGCCACTCTGGGTGGCTTACAGCAAAATATTAAAATACAATAATTCTTCAAATATTAAAAGCTTCCCTAAACAGGACTGTCTTCAGATGTCTTCTAAAAGTCCGATAGTTGTTTATTTCTTTGACATCTGATGGGAGGGCATTCCACAGGATGGGTGCCACAACCAGAAGGCCCTCTGCCTGGTTCCCTGTAACCTCACTTCTCGCAGTGAGATACCGCCAGAAGGCCCTTGGAGCTGGACCTCAGTGTCCGGGCTGAACGATGGGGGTGGAGATGCTCCTTCAGGTATACTGGTCCGAGGCCGTTTAGGGCTTTAAAGGTCAGCACCAACATTCTGTGACTTTAACCAATGTTAGGGAGTTAAGGTATCCCATCTGTCTGTCTTTTAGGCTCTTTTAAGGTTAGCAGAGGCCCTCTGCATGCAACTTGCTCTTTTCAGCATTGTGGATCCACTTGTACATTCCTTATTTCAAGTAAAGGCAATTTAAAAATTTGGTATGGTCTTACAATGTAGAAGTGAGGCCTAGTTTATGCCTAGGCCTAGTGTGAAGTATGGGGCAAGAGCAAAACCAATACAGGGGTACCTCGGGTTATATACTCTTCAGGTTACATATGCTTCAGGTTACAGACTCCGCTAACCCAGAAATAGTACCGCAGGTTAAGAACTTTGCTTCAGGATGAGAACAGAAATCGTGCAGTAGTGGCGTGGCGGCAGTGGGAGGCCCCATTAGCTAAAGTGGTGCTTCAGGTTAAGAACAGTTTCAGGTTAAGAACAGACCTCCGGAACGAATTAAGTACTTAACCCGAGGTACCACTGTACTGGATATAAATATTATGGATTTAATTGAACACCTGCATTCATATTCTACTCTTTGTGAAACGTGGATAGCTCCTATGTGTCACAACATTCCCTTGTCCTAAAGGGTAGACCCAACACTTGCACAACAAGCTAACTTAGACTGAGTTTTGGCATCAATAGAAGGAAATGCCCTTCATCCTCAATGTGTGTGATTTTTGCACAAATACAATCTGGGGCACTCGGTCAGGGAAAAAACTGCATCCAGAAATCAGCGGTGGTGCAGGCTATGGAAGTTTGGATTTGAATCTGGGATTTGGTTTCAAATAAATGCTCGTTTATTTTATTCTAAAATAAAATGGTAAAAAATGTAAAAAAAAAGGACAACCATTCTTATTTCCTCAGTTCCAGTGTCACTTAAAAATAACAATAAGCTAGTGTCTTATTGTAAGTTGCTAGCAAATCATACAACCTGGTCAGTCTGAGGGACTTAAGAACATAAGAAGAGCCCTGCTGAACCAGGTCAAAGGCGTGTCTGGTCCAGCATCCTGTCCTAACAGCAACCAGTCAGATGCCCGTGGGATGCCTACAAGCAGGACACAAGCACAGCAGCACTCTGCCCACTTTTGGTTCCCAACAACTGGTATACAGAGGCATACCACCTCTGGCAGTGGAGGTTGAACATAGCCACTGTGGCTAGTAGCCCTTGATAGCCTTGTCCTCAATGAATTTGTCTAATCTTATTTTAAAGCCATCCAATTTGCTGGCCATCGCCGCCTTCTGTGGGAACAAGTTCCATAATTTAACCATGTGCTGACTTCTCACCACATGGGCGCACATAGATAGCTGGCTGTATGACTGTGTTGCAGAAAGTTTCTTTTGCTAGATTGAGTTTACTTGTTACCCTGTCTTATCAAGTGAAGGATGTCAACTCCCACCCAGAAACCTGTGTCCCCACTGTGGAAGGATGTGTGGATCTAGAATTGGCCTCCTCTGTCACTTACAGACTCATTGTTAAGACCGTGTTCATGGAAGACAATCTCACTCGGCTACGAGTGGTTGCCAAAGAAGAAGATAGCATATAGTCAACTGAAGGTTGTCTTATAGAATTCAGTAGAGTTGGCTTGTTGGCTTGTGCTTTTCCTCATGGCTGAGTGGTGGCTTCAGGTTTTTAAACCAATAAATATTTTTTTGTGAAGTGTACCAGATTCTGCTCACTTGACATGAATGTAAGGGTTGGTGGAGATGGGAAGAGGTAGATACTGATGCTGATAATGGAATGGAAAGCTCTTTAGTTTCTTGCAGAAGACTGATAGTGGATGAAAGCCATCATCCAGTTCCGCAAGCTATTTAGAATGAGATGTGGGCATTGGCTCATGATACTAGTGGACGGTTGCGTGACTAAGACTTAATGCAATTGAAAATAATTAGGATCCTTGTCAGTTGTCTTGGCAGCCAAGCCAGGGATGGAATGAGTTCAGGGAAACTGTTCTCTAAGAGGTTAGTCTATCCAAGTCAGGATTGAGGCATAATGACAGCTACTTCTAAGAATCTTCTCTGCCTTGAAAAAGAATTCTTCTGTAACTAAACTGGGTTTTTGAAGAAATGTGGTCCAGGATTATTTAAAACAGCTGATTGAATTAACATAATGTCCACAATGTTCATCTGGGACTAACTATTCAAACTCATAAGGGTGGTTGAATAGCATTACTTTCAATTGTCAGGTACATTTTCTGTGCACTCCAATAAGCAGATAAACCTAGATATACCTCTCTAGATTAGGTTGGCTTTATAATTTTTAAGTAATTCGTTCATACACATGCTTGTGTGCGTAGCAATTAAATCTCTTGCAATGTCTCAGGATGGGCAGATTGCTTGCTTCAGTTTTATAGGGTTTTTTTATTTTAAAAAAGAATGTATTAAGGAAATGGATCTCATTGACAGATTATAAAGTCACAGCAGTTGTGTCTAAGGTGACTTACAGTGTTGCCCACTAGGAGAATAGTTTTCTGTTTGCCATCCCTAGCTCCTGGCTCTGATCTAACACTGTGTATAAACCCCAGGTCAGATGTTTTGCCATTAGTTAGTATACTTGGGGTGGAGGAAGAGATTGGACAAATACCAAATTAGAAATATTTCCATAGGAAATAATGGAAATCACGGATACGTTATGTGAACACTTGCCTAATGGAACGATTTCCATAAGCGGGGACTGTGTGTATATGCAATCTACAAGTGACAGCACTGTCTGCACATAAGAAGGATATATTGGTAGCTTTATGGGTACCCCATAGATTAGAGAGATAAAAATAAAGTTAAGGAAAAGTTCTGAGGGAGAGAAAACCCCAAACAGCCTCATGGGTTAGGCAGAAAGTAGAAAACAAGGGGAGGGAATTTGGAATGGCATATCCTGGAAGAGGGCCTGGCTGAAATCCTGAATAGGAGCACTCCACATGTGCAATGCCACACTTTCTTATATAAGTGCTGAACAAGTCTTATTGTGATGAAAACAGCAATGTTAAAAACTGTAATCCTACCGAGTCAAAATGTTAGCAGCCACCACTGCACGTGTATGAGAACCTACAACATGTGAAGTGGGCCTTAGCAATCATTCCTCACTTCATAATAGTGAGTAATAGTAGATGCCCTCCTCCCTACTTCCAGAAAGTGCCGCTCATATCTTTATATAGACAGTCCTTTAAAAAAGAGGAAATAAATTGTGCATCCTCTGTGCCACTCCCTAGTAGGGCTAGGCGATATCTGGTTTTCAACATCACAATATATCACCAGCTAAATATCACAATATCTTGCTACATCATGATATCTGCAGCGGCAGAGGGCCTTGCTGGGCCTCCGAAGGTGCTAGAAGTTGCGCCGCACTTTGCAGCAGTAGAGGGTTTCGCCTCTCCTCAGTGGCAAACTATCCTGCCATGCTTCCCCATGGAGGGTGCACTTGACGAGGCTCCCCAAGGCAGTGGAGGGCCTTAAAATGTAAGGAAGTAGTAGATTTTTTAAAAATATTAAATAAAGTTCCATATAATATATTTAATAGATTTTCAACTAATTTAAGAGTAGTTTAAGTGATTTACTAGTCAAGTTGCATCTGCTTCCCCACTCACAGGTCTAAGTGGAATCTATGCATGCATAAGCCTCACTGAGTTCAACTAAACTGACCTCTACTTTCCTGGGAGTAAGCCTCTTTGAATTCAGTAGGGCTTGCTTGTCAGTAGACATGCATTTGCTTGCACTGCTACCTGAAAAGCACCCTCCCCATCATTCTCACATAGTACCCAGCCTGCCATTTCAGCATAAGGCAGCCAGCTAAATCTTCTCTCCTACATCCCCCCCCAACAGAAGCCCCCCCCCATGGCCCTCATCCCACCAATCTCTCCCTTTTAATCAAAGGGAGGGAGGGCAAGCAAGCAAAAAGATAGTCTCCTTTAAATAAGTAAAACCCTTCCTTTTCTATATGGAGGAAAGCTACTTAGGGGGAACCAACAACATAAACACCACCAGAGAATAAAAACAAAAATTCTTTCCCCTCTTTTTTTTCTTCCTAAAAGAAAGAAGTGCTTTCCAGTTCTTTGTTTATGTTTTTTGTTCACTTTGCCACTGGATCTTTGATTGTCTAGCTGTGGGGGGTTTCTCCTATCTTGTTAGCGGGCTCTGCATAATTAGCAGCAAAGCTGTAGACACTGTGCCTGCAAATTATCTGCGAAGTATCCGTAAAGTATTGGTTCAGCTGAGCTACCCCCTGGGAAGTTGTTAAGCGGCCACCTTTTCTCCACCAGTATATTGCCTTGTTGAAGCACTTCCCCTGATGTTACTTCAACACAGGTATTCAGGTATTCAACTATATGGCACAGTCCTTCTCCCTAGTTTCTTTGGCAGTAGCTATGCCGTGTAATTGTTCACTTATCACACTTTCCTTCTCCTGACCACAAGCCAAGTTCTACAATGTCGGCGAATGTAGAAAACACATTTTGGTGAAATGAATGTTAAATCCATAATTGCTTGACAAGATGATAAATTGAACACTAAATTTTCCTGGCTATGGCTTTTTCATTATCTATCATGGACTGGCTGTTTACTGTAGCATAAAGTTTAGCGATGTGTTCTTGAAAACTGACACATTATTATTATTATTATTATTATTATTATTATTATTATTATATTTATTTAAACAACAGAACAGATTTATTTTGCATTTTGTTTTCATTTGTGTTTTCATAGATCAAGAAAGAAATGTAGCACCCTAAATTTGGCCAAAAGTAGGACTATGCCTTGTTGCCAACAATGTTCTGGTGGGTTTGAGCTATAAATCTAGTTTTGGATGGTGTTTTCAAGACAATAAAAGCTTATTTTTTTTCCAACTGCTCCCGAAATACACATGTACACTCTTTATGAGGCATAAAAACAGAAGTTGTTTCTAGCTATATGGAAGAATCTGTGTTTTAATGAATACAGTGGTGCCTCGCAAGACGAAATTAATCCGTTCCGCGAGAGTCTTCGTCTAGCGGTTTTTTCGTCTTGCGAAGCAACCCTATTAGCGGCTTAACGGATTAGCGCTATTAGCGGTTTAGCGGCTATTAAAGGCTTAAAGGCTTAGCGGATTAGCTGCTAAAAGGCTATTAAAGGCTATTAAAGGCTTAGCGGATTAGATAAAGGGGGGGGAAAGTGAAAAAAATATCTCAAGACTCGCAAGACATTTTCGTCTTGCGAAGCAAGCCCATAGGGAAATTCGTCCTGCGAAGCAACTAAAAAACGGAAAACCCTTTCGTCTAGCGGGTTTTCCGTCTTGCGAGGCATTCGTCTTGCGGGGCACCACTGTATCTTGTAGGGAACACTGGTTGGTATAAGGAAAACACAGTTGTGTGCCTGTATTATATGATACTTCATATTTCCAATTAGGAATCTGTTTCTTCTTGAAAGTTATGCTTGCTTAACTACAGCCAGTTACTTAATGGACATGCTTTGCTCCTTACAGTGTTTCACCTATACTTAAGTGCAGTGCTTTTTTCTAAAAAAAATATTTAGGGGTACACTCATTTTCCTATTCATATTGAAATACTGCCCCTCAATGAGGCCAAACTTAGATTCATAAAATGTTTAGGGGTACGTGTACCCCTGCGTCCCCCCAGAAAAAAGCACTGCTTAAGTGAGTGTGACATAATAGCTAAAATCTTTGGAACAGATATTGGCATGGGAATTCTGAAACTGAGCCTCAACATGTTTCAGTGTGTGCTTGTTTTCGTGACTGTGTCAACGGGCCACCGCAGTCGTAATACCGACTGCCTTTTACAGAAGAGGGCTGTGGGGTTGTTTATCTGTTTGCACATAAATTTCCCCTGCTTGTTGCCAGTGGCCTCAACCAGGGTTAACCATGTCTGCATATAAATGAACCGTGGTCAATGCCAATCCCAGTTCGCTCCTAGCCAGGATTTTTAACCAGCTAAGAATCCTGAAGCCAACATGGCTCAGTATTAATTATGGTTAACATTTGTGCTACCACAATCATAAATAAGATGCAGTGGTGGTAAAGTACATTCCTTAACTATGTGAGTGATGGACATTGCTCCATTGTCACTGGTTCCCTTCCCCCCCAAGAGTACGTCTGCAGCACCTTAAAGAATCATATATGGGATGATACTCTAAAATGATACTCTTCGAAGTATCTGACTTGGTTTGTAGGGACAATGAAATTAATGGACACAACTAACTTCAGTCCATTAATTTCAGTGGGTCTACTCTGGGCAGGGCATTGATACAGGATTCCATTTGCCTCCTGAATCATATTTCATGTCCTCTTTGTAAGAAGCAAAGTTCACCGGCGTGCAGTCAAGGCTTACGTTCTTCTTAAATTAAAAGAAGCTGGATAACGTTTGGCTTAAGATGTATTGTGGTGATAACATAGTCTAAACCTAATTTAAGCAAATTGAAATGTTCTGAGGCATTCAAGTAATGCATAGTTTGCTTCTATATCCTGTTGTGGCGCACTGACACCTAAAGGAGGCCTGTGGTATTGACACACTGAGGTCATCTCTTCCCCGTTACAGTGTAGATATTTATAAGTTTTGTAGGCTGGAACAGTGCTTCCCAAACTCCCCCCCCTCCCCCTGCAAAGACTTGGAAATTGCTGAGGGTCTTGCTAGATCACTTAAGGATTTTTCTATCTGTTGTAGCAATTGCAATGCACTGTGCTAGATGCTGTATGGTTTTTGCATTGTGTTTTCATTACTGCTTTTATTTATCGTGTATTGTATTTTACTGTGTTGTGATTAGAATTCCAGGAAACTAACTGCAAATGCAGCCTTTGGTAACCATAATTATTAAAAAAAAAAAAAAAATCTAATACCTCCCCCAAATAGAAACACATTTTTAATTTTTAAATATTTGTAATTTTTTCGTAAATTTTTAAATATTTGTAATCAAATAAAAAATCAGATAAAAAACAGAATTCTTCATTCAATGACAGGCATCTTCAGTTCAAGATTTCAAAATGTTCTGATTTAATTTGGGCAGCAACCTGTGTTCCTTGTTATACTCCATAAAATCAATCAATCTGATTAGGAATTTGCCTTGCTGTCCCTTGCTTTAAATTGGGGATGAAGGAACTGTGGCTTCCAGATGCTATGAAACTGCAACTCCCATCAACCTCAACTTTGCATGTGCAGTAGTCAGGGATGATTAAAAGTCTTAGGCCAGTAACATCTGGAGGGCCTCAGTTTCCCCACCATTGCCTTAAATCCTACATAGTGTATTAATTTAGACAAAGAAGACACATTTCTTACCTATTTCTAATTGTCATATTATTGGTTTTGTCAGTAAACTCAATTTTCCTGCATAAAGAGTCGTTGCAGATGCAACAGTATAGGGAACTGGATTCCTGGGATTTAAAAAAATCATTCTATCTGAATTTTCAAACTATCTCATATGGGCAGCTGTTTGAGCAATAAGACAGTTCCTAAGGCAGCCTTGGTCCCAGATAGGGTTTCTATGCAGATGACCCTCAGAGCCACAGGCATCCGCAACCACCTTCAGGGATGCATGAAGTCCTTTCTTCTGTTTAATTGCTAATGCAGATATCAAAGATAATTGGTTTAAGGAGTGGGAAGATCATGGAGGAGGCTAAAAGCTCTGCTTGATGCACAGTCCCTGATCACGGGAAATGGCTTGCAATTAGTTTATGAAGAACAACAGTATTGTTTTATTGCTATAATCTCTCTCTCTCTTAATATAAGCTGCTTTTGAAAATTAGTTTGAAAAAGTTATGTATAAATAATTAATATCCGAAGAGTTTAGAGCTCCTTCATTAGAAGAACCTTTCTGAGCAAAGGCTTCCTTAAGTCATCGGAAGATAGTGCTTTCAGTTGCCCTCTCTCTCTCTTCAGCAAGTGTAACTTAGTGAAGCCCCAGCATATCCTCAGGTGCAAAGAGCATCTATGGGGAAAAGTCAATATCAACCCAGTGAAACAAAGCTGCACTGATTCTATAGTTACCCCAGTCAGCCTCATGGAACATAAATGTGAATAATTTACAGCCCTGGTATGTTTTGTACTGCAGAATCAGATGGGCTATATGTGTACCACAGCTTACCCTGTTTTCCTCAGATTTTCCAAGGCTGTGCTTGCATATAACGTTAAGCTTTCAATTATGATTTAGTAAGCAAAATTGTGAACGGGATGCACAGTATACCAGTTTATAAAGTTTTTAGTGTAGCATGGTGTCTGAACCTGTGATTGTGGTTTGTTTTGTCCTAGCAACTTATGACTGCTAGACCAACAAGAAGTCACGGTTTAGGGTTCAGATGTCACAGTAAACTATATCCTTTGTGGTTCTGTGCACCTACTCACATGAATGGAGGAGCAAAGTGGGAGCAGACAGTTCTTGCACAGTGCAACTTATGAAACTTCATTTTATAGACTAGCATTGCATGGCCAGTGTGTCTTGCTTGCACCATAATAACATTCTTGCTATAGGTGTGCACTTCTGCAGATTCTCAGCCTATCTTCCTTGTGTGCCTCTTCCTTCTGTGACTCTGCTGAGTTTTTTATAATTTTCAGTAAAACCTTCTGCAGGAAACCACGCACAGGACACCTGCCAGTTAAGAAGGAAGTTCTGTTGGCTGATGGGGACTGTGTAAGAGAGTCAGAGCAGCTATTGAAGCTCTAGCATGTGAACACAGCTAAAGATGGTGCTCCTCCTTTCAAGCTACTTAATCTTGGCAATGATACCCAGCTCTACCTCTCTTTCAATTCGGAACCAGTGAAGGTGGTGAAGGTCCTGTGTGAGTGTCTGGAGGCAGTTGGAAGATGGATGGCGGCTAACAGATTGAGGTTGAATCCTGACAAGACAGAAGTACTGTTTTGGGGGGACAGGAAGCGGGAGGACTCCCTGATCCTGAATAGGGTAACTGTGCCCCTGAAGGACCAGGTGCACAGCCTGGGAGTCATTCTGGACTCACAGCTGCCCATGGAGGCACAGGTCAATTCTGTGTCCAGGGCAGCTGTTTATCAGCTCCATCTGGTACGCAGGCTGAGACCCTACCTGCCCGCGGACTGTCTCGCCAGAGTGGTGCATTCTCTGGTTATCTCTCGCTTGGACTACTGCAATGCCCTCTATGTGGGGCTACCTTTGAAGGTGACCTGGAAACTACAATTAATCCAGAATGCGGCAGCTAGACTGGTGACTGGGAGCGGCTGCCGAGACCATATAATACCGGTCTTGAAAGACCTACACTGGCTCCCAGTACGTTTCCGAGCACAATTCAAAGTGTTGGTGCTGACCTTTAAAGCCCTAAACGGCCTCGGCCCAGTATACCTGAAGGAGCGTCTCCACCTCCATCGTTCTGCCCGGACACTGAGGTCCAGTGCCGAGGGCCTTCTGGCGGTTCCCTCCCTGTAAGAAGCCAAGTTACAGGGAACCAGGCAGAGGGCCTTCTTGGTAGTGGCGCCCGCCCTGTGGAACGCCCTCCCACCAGATGTCAAAGAGTAAAATAACTACCAAACTTTTAGAAGACATCTAAAGGCAACCCTGTTTAGGGAAGCTTTTAATGTTTAATAGGTTATTGTATTTTAGTGTTTTGTTGGAAGCCACCCAGAGTGGCTGGGGGGACCCAGCCAGATGGGCGGGATATAAATAATAAATTATTATTATTATATTATTGGCAAGTCTTTAAGTTATGGAAATGCATGTCTGAATTGTCCTGTTGTACCAGCATGCATGTGTTTAGGATGAGGGCTTGTTAATAAATACAATGCTGCAGAGCACCAAGTTATGTAGGTTTCCTATAGTGTTACATCAGGGTCGTAGGCAGACTTACTAATGCCAATTTCATTTTTTTTTTAAATGACTTTTGAAAAGATGACACTTGTATTAGTGTCCTGCTTGTGGATATTTCATAAGCAACTGGTTGGCTACTGCGAGGATAGGATGAGCCTTTGGCCCATCCATTAGAGCAGCTATTAATGTTCGTAAAATGCTATGCTGGAAAGCTTCAATCTGAAACTCTCCTTGCTGCTAAAGTTTTGGGGTTACCGAAATGGTCGATTATTCAACTGTTCAGCTGCGCACAACAGTGTCCTCACTATGTGCTGTCATGAAAGGAGATTGCACTCTCCTTTTCTCATTTGTTTTCTAAGTTGATAATTAGGTTATGAGAGAGCGCCAGCAGTTTTGTTAGCTTGGTTGACATTTAAGCAAGAATGCCCTGGATTGTTGAAATTGAATGTAGGCCAGAAAGGAAGGACAGAGGGGAGGACGCAGGTCATTGGCAATGTTCTCTAGCACATGTTGTAGACATGGAGGGCTGGCAGGATGTGAATGGTGATATTTGGATGTGTTTTTAGTCTTGAGCACTGCTGTAGTAGCTAAATCTCCTGGCTGGCAATTAATGCCCAGTCTTTTTGTAAGCAACTGTCTGAATGCCACCTTTGTGTTTTGTGCCCATTCCAGAGCTTAGACGTGGTGCTTTTTCTCCTGCCATGGCAATGAAGTTTTACTGACCCACCACCCTCTTCCCAGATTGGGTGCTTACTTACTTTTCTAAGGTAAAAGCATCCTTTCTCCCTCTGGCATGGCACCGTGGTTAGAAGGACTTAGAGAGAGATCTGGGAAACAAAAAAGGAGGACTCTTTTTTCTTCTCTCTCCCTTCTCTAACCATGGCACCATGCCAGAGGGAGAAATTATACTTTTCAGAGCTAAGAAGTCCATTTTGAAATACGTTTTTGCTCTCTCCTATCTACCAATGGCCCATCTAGTCCAGCATCCTGGTCTCATGTTGGCTGCTGAGATAACCGGTGGGAAACTCCTGAGCACAAGAGCCCTCTACCCTCCTATGGTTTCCATCAAGTGGTACTCAGAAGCATTACTGCCTCAAACGCTGGAGGCAGAACATAGCCATTGTGGTAAGTAGCCATTAGCACCACCCTTATCCTCCATGAATTAACTGAACTGGCATGGGTGCTATCAGAAGGTTGTCCTTCCTTGCTTTTGTCCTGCACAGTCATGTTATAAAAAGTCACATGGTTACACTTGTGTCATCCATGTGACTTCTATCGTCCCCTCCTAGCATGCTTCCTGTAACGCCTAATAGATAATGCTTTGCTTCACTGGGTGCAGAGGAGTCCCCAGAGGTTATGAGTGAGTAATGGAATGAAGCATTATCTTAATGCGTTCAACAGTTGGCCATTACAAGCCAGTGGGATGTAGTGGTTAGAATGTCAGACTAGGACCTGGGAGACCAAGGATCAAATCCTCACTCAGCCATAAACCTCACTGGGTGACCTGGACCAGTCACCACCTCTTAGCCTAACCTACCTCGCAGGGTTGTTGTGGGGCTTAATTAAGGGTGGGGGAGGGAGAAGAACCATGTATACCACCTGTAGCTTCTTGAAGAAACAGGCGGACTACAATAAATAAATACAAATAATCATAAAAATTCAAGTTAGTTGCACAATTAGTCCATGTGCAGCAGAAGGATTAAGGACACATACAACAGAACATCTTATTCTTTGGACCCTGCATATTATAGTTTTGTGCTTATTAAAAATGTTTTTAATAAAACATAAAGAACCCTCCTTCCTGAACTAAGAGTTTCTTAGCCCAGTGTGCTGAAAAATGTATTTTGCTATCTTTTTCAAGGATGGATAACTTTGAAAGCAATAGCATCCACTGTGGACAGTTCACTGGTGCCCAAAGTAGTGTACTGAATTGCTGGTGACAAGAAGTCAAACATTCCATCATCAGTTCAATTGTTATAGCTTCTGTCTTTCCATTCTGAAGCTGCTCAGTCTGAACAAGAGCACCAACTAAGGTTAAAACATTTCTTGCTTTACTAGGTAAACCTATTTATAGATACAGGAAGTGATGCTCTGAGGCTTGTTCATATTAGATTACTTGTTGGATAACTGATTCTGCAAAAGCAAATTGTTTGGAGGTCATGATGAATGAGCGCAATTAACTACACATAAAGATACGTTTTTACATTTGTATTTTTTGTCTAGTTTTTTGTTTTATGTGAACATCTTGCTTCATACTTAGCGATTTGGTTTAACGTCGCATTGCACCATGTGATTGATGCAGCACCTATCTCACTACTTTTCTCCTTTCTCTGAAGGAGAAACAAAGATGTAAATAGATTTCTTAAACATGTTGCAACAACCTTCCATAACCTGGTCTGTGACAACACCGTTTGCCTGGTGAAATAAAATTCCTTGCTAGGAATTGGCCCTTCTTTACTTGTAATAGTAAGCTTTGTTGGGGAATGGGGAATTTCTAAGTCTTCAAAATTTACACCAACAACTATTAATTCTTATAGCAAGCTATGTGCATTGCAATGGTTGTTGTTGTTATGTTGCTAACATTCACTGTCTTCCGTCCTGCTGCAAATATACTATGGTAGGTGCACATATAATATTTTATTGAAAATTTTTTCTCCACCCACTCACAAACATGGGGGACCCTCCCAATAAGACTTTTTCTCATGCATTCTCTTGACTGCCTTTGTTGCATTGTTTTAACACATAGGTCACACCCACACCATACATCTGAAGTGCATTTAAAACACATTACTTTCCCCCAAAGAATCCTGGGAGCTGTAGTTTATCCCTCACAGAGCTACAGTTCCCATCATCTTTAACAAACGATGGTTCTCAGGTTTCTTTGGGAGCTTTAAACATATAGTGTGGGTGTGATATGATTTATTCTCTAGTATTTATTCTGCTAATACTAATCAAGTTGGGAAAGAATAAGCTTCTCCCCCTCCAACAGTTCCCTGGTTCGCTTCATTCTTAACTCTGTTGCTCATTCCGTTTCCCCATGTTTTCCCTTCCTTCACTGGCTTCTGTTTTTGTTATCAAATCCAGTTTAAGTTGCTTCTAGGTAGGCATTTATTTGTAGGAGATGTGCTCTGTATGCATGTAAATTTTTTGTGTGGTGTCTACATGACGTTGTTGGCATCAAAATTCCAGTCTGTATTTCTTCCCCGTCTAATCAGTTTTTTAAATTTTTGTTTGCAATATGAAGTCCCCAGATGAAGACAACTTTAGATTTCCTTACTCTTTGGCTCCCTCTTCTCTTGATCTTCAGCTCTGCTACAGTTTTCTTTTTCCTTTGTCCTTCCTTTCCCCTTTTTCTGGAACCCTCCCTCCAGACCTCCATAACCTCTCTCTTGTAGTTGCTTGATAGGTTTTCAAGTTCCATTTAACCTCTGCTTCTTCTTCCCTTTCTACCTGTCCTTATGATGGTGTTTTGCCTTTTACATGGTAAGCTTGCTGGAAGGTTTCATTCCCTTTCATATAATTGCTCTAGAGTTTCCACCGCTGCTTGAAGTTGGGTGGGGGTTCAAATGAGAATTGCTGTGATGACAGTGCTGGCGGCTACTATTCTGGCTAGGTCAAATATTTGTTAACCCGTCAGGTGCAACTCCAGGTCTGAGCTGAATTGTGTCGGGGGAATAGAGCCAGTCTCACTGGGCATTTCTGACTGGGGTGGCAGGTGGTTCCTTGAGTTGTTTATGCTCTGGAGTTGCCTTAGAGACCACGTGTAGAGAGACCAGATGTATAACTCTGAACACTTAAATAAGTAAATGTGTGTATGCTGACCTTATAAATAAGCCCTCAAAAGTTACTAAGCCTTCCTGTTGTTGTTGTTGTTGTTGTTTTAACTCTCTGCTTGTTACTCATGAGAGTGTTGCAGAAAAAGTGTTCTGTTCCTCATCTACCAGCTCTTCTAGTGAGTAAAAAGCAGGCTAGCAAAGTCAGCCACATTCGCACCATACACTTAAAGCACTATGATACTTCCCCTAGTCATGGCTTCCCCCAAAAGAGTCCTAGGAGCTGTATTTTGTTAAGGGGCTGATCATTGTGATAGACCCCTTTTCCCAGAGTTCTCTGTGATGAGGGATTGACTTTTCAAACCACTCTGGGAACTGTAGCTCTTTGACCTCCTAACTCTCAGACCTTTAACAAAACTACAGCTCCCATGATTCCTTGGGGGGGCCATTACTGTTTAAAGTGGTATCACAGTGTTTTAATGCATTCTGTGAATGTGACCTCTATGCTGAGCCCAGAGGATGTATTTTCCTCTTCTCCATGCCTAGCATAGCAATGCAGGGGGCTTTCGCAGGGGAGTGGTCAGAGTGCCACAGCCCTTCTTCTTGATTTCAGTGCTGGGTGTCGAGGAAGAAAGGTTTTCTCCTGCGTGTGCCTCAGGAAGACCCAGGGGAGCTGCTGGAGGAAGGGAGGGAGGCAGTACTCCATCCCCAAGTGCTCTATGGTAGCTGGTGGCCTATTTATTTTTCATATAATTCTATGTCACCTATGGGGACGCGGGTGGCGCTGTGGGTTAAACTACAGAGCCTAGGTCTTGCCAATCAGAAGGTCGGCAGTTCGAATTCCCGCGACGGGGTGAGCTCCCGTTGCTCGGTCCCTGCTCCTGCCAACCTAGCAGTTCCAAAGCACGTCAAAAGTGCAAGTAGATAAATAGGTACCGCTCCAGCGGGAAGGTAAACGGCATTTCTGTGCCCTGTCTGGTTCACCAGAAGTGGCTTAATCATGCTGGCCGCATGAAGCTGTACGCCGGCTTCCTCGGCCAATAAAGCGAGATGAGCGCCGCAACCCCAGAGTCGTCCACAACTGGACCTAATGGTCAGGGGTCCCTTTACCTTTGCTATGTCACCTTTGAAACTCGTTTTCAACTTTATCAGACCCGCCTTTAATGCAAACATACATTTGGGGACCCATTTCTTTTTCTCTTTTTGTTTTACCATGTATTTGCATGGTGGTCGTGCTGCTGTTGCAACCCACATTGGATTAGGCTGAGACCCCAAAGTATGTCCCAACCAATTGTCTATGATAACGAGGCAGGTGATTAAATGCAAGGCATGTACCTGCAGCAGTTTATTTCGTTTGCATATGGCTGTTGCATCATTCAAGTTATTTTTAATAGGCCATGCTGGAGAATATTTAGGAAACCAAATAATTAAGAACATCTCTCTCTCTGCTTTAAAAAAAGTGTTAGTTTGGGGGGGGCATTTATGGGCAAAAGAAGATTTTAAAAACAATACCAATTAAACTGCAGCACAAAACAGCACAGAGCTATATTTATAGCCAATGTGTACTTCATGTTCTTGTGATTCCTTTTAATTTGCTGTGAATTTTTCTAGAAAAATGCATTAAAGTGAAAAGCCTGAGACAGTTATACTTGACCAAACATAGGCACAGCAGCAGAATTTACTTTAATTTGTCTCAAAACAGAAATCTTGGCAAAGCGTGCTTAAACCGAGCATAATTCTAGCAATGTTGGGCTTTTAAAAAACTTATTCGAGTCTGTTACTCTTTGATAAAGCTGGATTAAATTACTGTTTCATTTACTGTTGCTGACAGCAAAAATATTACATACCAGTGTCTGGTTTCTTGCCTAATGCTGCATTCTGAAGCTGAAGCACGTCTGTTTTGAAATTAGTATGACTTCAGTAAACAGTATTTAGGTTAGCTGTACAGGTAGGTGCAAATGCTTCCTCTTGCCATATTTTGATGAGTTTTGTCTTTCAGAGTAAATACCACCTCTGATACTGGGAGTATGCTGCAACCTTAACCCCGCTTACTTGGGAGTAAATCCTATTAAATTAAGGCTGTGTAATCACCGTACATTTAAAGCGCACCTCGCCCCACAAAGAAACCTGGGAACCATAGTTTGAGATCGCTGGGAACTGTAGTTATCAAATGCCTTCCCAAAAGATGTTTGACAGGTGCCTACAATGTGACCTCATTCTCGCATCAGCAGCACATAATACTAAATGCACTGTACAGTGGTACCTCAGGTTAAGAACTTAATTCGTTCTGGAGGTCCGTTCTTAACCTGAAACTGTTCTTAACCAGAGGTACCACTTTAGCTAATGGGACCTCCTGCTGCCGCTGTGCGATTTCTGTTCTCATCCTGAAGTAAAGTTCTTAACCCGAGGTACTATTTCTGGGTTAGTGAAGTCTGTAACCTGAAGCGTATGTAACCCGAGGTACCACTGTAATTTCTTTGGTGCCAAGCAGAAGTACTTTCATTTACACAGGTATTTTACCTTGTAAATTTCAGATGGTTTATTGATGGTTCTATTATTCATCATCATCAATCTTTATTACGGTCCAGAGACCCAACAAATCGTTACGAAGCAATACACAATTCATTCAGCCTACCTCCAGGTTAAACAAGCATTTTGTTCAGAATATAGGGATCATTGCTTCTTGCAACCACTGATAAAAACTTTGCCACTGCTAATGTTCTAGCATTTGTCGAGTCTTCCAATAGGAACCTGACATAGTAAGCCTCTGATTTTCCTGGGAAAGGTACCAGCAAGGGTAGTATCAGTTCAGCCCTGGCTTGCTCATATTTTGCACAGTGCAACAAAATACGTTTTATGGAATCGATGTCTTGAGCACACGAGCAAAGTCTGTCCTGATAGGTACTATTATTTGTATTCAGGCAGAAATAGTTGTACACCACCTTGGAATCATAACAGAATCAAGGGGGGCATATAAATGTATTCACTTGTTTGTTTGTTTATCTTTTAACTTTTCCCTATTTAACAAAGCTCCTTGCAAAGAGAAAGCTTCCAATCAGCCCTTGGCACTGATGTGCTAGTTTTCTTCTTGCGGTGAGTTGCTTATGTGAAGGAGCATTCATGATAGGATCCCTAGTCTGAAAACAGCAATATACTCCATGCTTCCAACTCCTTTTGCTGTGTATGTGGAGACCATCCAAGTGTCTGCTGACAAGCCTGCAACACAGTAACATAACGTTTTCTCTTCACTGCTGCACATCTATTTATTCTTGAGACAATTATTTGGAAATTTTAACTAGGCAGACGGTTTTAGGCAAGTTTTTTTTTTTAAAAAGTTACTTCATCCACGAATGTCTGTGAAGCATGTTTAAAATGGAACGTTTGGAAACAAGAGGAAAATCAACATTTATATTTTATTCTGGTTTTCCTGCCATTGGTTTGCTATAAAATAAACCACAGGCTCTTGTGGCTATTATTTCTTCAGTTGCAAGGAATTTCACTGCATGATTATGAAGGTTACATGGCTTTTAAAAATACAACAAAGCCATTCTTGTGCATAATGTAATTTCTTTTCTTTTCTAAAAGAAAGAGGGTTTTATTACAGACTCTTTAGAAATACATTATTTGGGGATGTGAAGTTTGGTGTGTATTCAGGAACCATCTTGCCCTGAGGGTAGGTTGGTTCTAGCTTTCAAAAAGCTTTCTCCCTGGTGGCCAGTCTTATTACTGTATATAGTTTTAAATTGCTGCTTATTGTTTTAATATAGTCTTCTCCAGCCTCATGCCATCCAAATGTTTTGTACCAAAATTCCCACCATCCCTGAGCATTCATCTCGCGGAAGGGGGCTGATGGAATTTGGAGTTGGGTGTCCAGTTAGAGAATAATGTTCTTTTTTTTAAATGTAAACTGCTTTGTGAGGTTTGCCTGAGAGGTTGTAGTGGCATATTAATATCTAAAGTCAGTTCTAAGAGATTTCCTGGAATCCACTTTTGTATTTTGTAGAGCGGTTCTGTTTATGTGTCTTCCAGAAAACGTTCTGGACTAAACCGAGAGGTAAATAAAATGTGAAGATAATAGACTTTCTCTCTGTGTGTGTATTTGTGTGTAAAACATGGATGCTTAATAGCTTCAAGGAAGGCAAGCAGTACATGATTACCTTTGGGGAGAAACATTTTTGTATGGTAGCTTAGCATATGGAATGAATTACCTAGGATAACAGAAGAGTTATGGTGTATATTGATTTATAGCGGAAGTTAAGAATGTATTTTATAAGCAGAATTTATGGGATTATTAGTAGCGGGCAGAGTGCAAACATGTTAATACGTTTCCAGTGCTTTAACTAAATTAAAATATTTATTCAAAGGAAATTAATCCCTGCATTTGAATTTATACTCGAGATAATAAATTTAGTGAGTGAAAAGCTGGAAATAAGTTATTGTGCTGTGTTAATCTCTGCATAGCTTTGTAGTTTCACAGCTCAGTTCAGTGTGGTCTTTATTCAGCACTAAGTACTGCTGGATTTACATGGGGCTTGTGAGCAGGTAAGTGTGTACAGGTAGGATTGCAGCCGTAGGCTTCTAAATTAAGTGATGGATCTTAACTCTGGTCAGACTGTACGTCCAGGTCAGGATATCAGCTTTGCATTCTCTGTGTGAAATGTTCTGATACACAACGTACTTGTCTATGTACAAGAATATTCTTAATAAGTTTTTTTTGTTGTTTCTGCTATCTAAAATTTAACAGATCCACACTTGCCGATTTTCAGAAAATAAAGGCATACAGAGAATATAATGAACTTTGATGTTGCAGTTAATTTAGAACTTGCTGTAATTCATCAAAGTGTAAAAAGTAATTTACTTAAGTGGAATACTAGTATGCTGAATCTTCCTCCTGTTGCAGCTTTGCCTGTGAATTCTCACCGCCGAATCTGTTTGCCTGTCTCATACCCTTTCATAAAGGTTAGAAACATTTTGACTACTTGTGATGTTCTCCCTTCTCAGAGATATATGTGGAGAAGGCAAAGGGCAGGAAAGATAGCAATTTGCAAAGGATGTGTGAATTTGCTCTATTGCAGAATTCCATAGGGAATCTGTTTTAAAGGTGCTGTACACTAATTCTGTACTTAGTTCTGACAGTCTTCTCAGAAGTCCTTAACCCTCAGATCAGAAACCATGGCAGTCTTGCCGATCAATACCTTCTATGCTAGAATCTGCCATGGGGATGGACAACCTGTGGTTATACAGGACTACAGCTGCTATCATTCCTGACTGTTGGCCATGCTAGCTGGGTATGATGGAAGTTGTAGTCCAACAACAAATGGTGGGCAGCACTTTGGCTTCTCTTGGAAGTGAGCAAGTTCCTCTTTGTAGTTGGATTCACTCTTTTCATTTCTGCTCTTTGACCATAAGTGATCCCTCATCTCTTCCTCCACAGTCTTTATTTTAACTTTATAGTAAGAAATAACATGGGTCAACAAAGTGGGTGCTTGCAAAGCAGTACTTCTTGGCCTTCTTTTTGACTAGTATGGAATTGCTGTGCAAATATTTAACTTACACATAAAGTTAATCACTTTAAACAGATTTCTAAACAGTTTCCGAAGGTACTTGTTAAGGAGCTGAAGAAGTGTTTTCCACTCCCAAACCCCCACCCACCCACAATTCCTAGCAAGTGTACATTGCTTTTAAAAAACAGACCATTCAAATGTCAATTTTCCGCCTGAACAAAAACCGAATGAAGATTAAGCATTGCTGTAGGCAATATTGTCATTATAGCGGGAGATTTTTTTTTATTTTTTAACTCTAATGAAAATGTCCCTAAAACCATGCAATTTCGTTATTTTGAAAAAGTAAATAAACTTGTCTATTTCTTAATAGTCTAAATTTTAAAGACACCGTAATAAAAACGGATGCGTCATGCATATGAAATGATTATTTCCTAGAGAAATGTTTTTTTAATAACTTGATGGTGCTGACTAATTAACTGCAGATTAGGAAGGAAATTGGCTAGGAGTAAGCTGCCTGTAGAAAGATAACAGCAGGTTTCTAAATTCTATTTGTGTGTAACCAGCTCTTTCTCTATACTCTATAGATGAGTGATCTTCATTAAATTGTTACATGGCTTTCCATTCTTGATTCTAATTTGTACTCAGCTGGGGTTTTTTCCTGGTAGTTTGCTTAGTTCTGTTCACTAACAGTAAGTTTGTTTTGTGGACCTTTCCTGATGCATATTTACTTTCATCCTTATCCCATTTTTTTAATGGTCATCTATATATAGTTATGGGACACGGGTGGCGCTGTGATTAAACCACAGAGCCTAAGACTTGCTGATCAGAAGGTCGGCGGTTCGAATCCCCGTGACAGGGTGAGCTTCCGTTGCTCAGTCCCTGCTCCTGCCAACCTAGTATCAAAGTGCAAGTAGGTAAATAGGTACCCCTCCGGCGGGAAGGTAAACGGCGTTTCCGTGCGCTGCTCTGGTTCGCCAGAAGCGGCTTAGTCATGCTGGCCACATGACCCGGAAGCTGTATGTCGGCTCCCTCGGCCAATAAAGCAAGATGAGTGCCGCAAGCCCAGAGTCGGCCACGACTGGACCTAATGGTCAGGGGTCCCTTTACCCTTTATATATACAGATAGGTAGCCGTGTTGGTCTGCCATAGTCAAAATAAAAAAATCCTTCCAGTAGCACCTTTAAGACCAACTAAGTTAGTTCTTGGTATGAGCTTTCGTGTGCAAGCACACTTCTTCAGATACACTGAAACAGAAGTTGCCAGATCCTTCTATATAGTGAGAAGGTGGGGAGGGGTATTACTCAGAAGGGTGGTGGGAATGGGAGATAGCTGAGATGAGCCTGCTGACGACTCTTAACGACTGTAATAGGTCTTACAGGAAAAGGCAAGGGGTGAGAAGGTGAGAAATGGCTTAGTCATGTATAATGGGATAAGAATCCAATGTCTTTGTTCAAACCAGGTGTCTCCATGGTTTTAAGTTTGGTAATGAGTTGCAATTCAGCAGCTTCTCTTTCCAGTCTATTTCTGAAATTCTGAAATAGATTGATTCATTGTAAGGTTGATTGTGGGGTGAAAATCATTAAATTTCTGGTGAAAGGTGTCCAGGGTCTGTTGAATCAATCTATGAATCAATCTATGCAAGAAATACATTTCTTGGACACTACTATAAAAATACAGGATGGGCGCATAGACACCACCTTATACCGTAAACCAACTGACCGACAAACATATCTACATGCCTCTAGCTACCATCCCAAACATACCAAACAGTCCATTGTATATAGCCAGGCACTACGTTACAGCCGCATCTGTTCCAATTCTACAGACAGAGACTCCCACCTAAGAGATCTACAGCAAACCTTTTCAGAACTAAAATACCCAGCAGATGAAGTTAGACAACAGATCAACAGAGCCAGACTTATACCCAGAGAGAACTTGCTGCAAGACAGACCCAAAAAAGAAAATAACAGAACACCTCTAGTCATCACATACAGCTCCCAAGTTAAAACAGTACAACGCATCATCAGAGATCTACAACCTCTCCTGGACAATGACAGTTCTCTTTCTCAAGCTCTGGGAGGAAGACCTTTCATTGCCTACAGACAGCCACCCAATCTTAAACAACTCCTAACCCACAATAATACTACAACCAGACTTAACACGGACACTGGCACCAGAGCCTGCAATAAACCCAGATGCCAACTTTGCTGCCACATACACCCGGACAACACCATTACTGGCCCCAACAACATCACACATACCATCTCGGGACTATTCAATTGCTCATCATCTAACATTGTGTATGGCATCAAATACCAACAGTGTCCTTCAGCTCTCTATATTGGACAAACAGGCCAAACCTTACGCCAAAGAATAAATGGACATAAATCTGACATCAAGAATCACAAAACAGAGAAACCAGTAGGAGAACACTTCAATTTCCCAGGACATTCTATACAAGATCTCAAAGTAGCTGTTTTACTACAAAGGAATTTCAGAAATAGACTGGAAAGAGAAGCTGCTGAATTGCAACTCATTACCAAACTTAAAACCATGGAGACACCTGGTTTGAACAAAGACATTGGATTCTTATCCCATTATACATGACTAAGCCATTTCTCACCTTCTCACCCCTTGCCTTTTCCTGTAAGACCTATTACAGTCGTTAAGAGTCGTCAGCAGGCTCATCTCAGCTATCTCCCATTCCCACCACCCTTCTGAGTAATACCCCTCCCCACCTTCTCACTATATAGAAGGATCTGGCAACTTCTGTTTCAGTGTATCTGAAGAAGTGTGCTTGCACACGAAAGCTCATACCAAGAACTAACTTAGTTGGTCTTAAAGGTGCTACTGGAAGGATTTTTTTATTTTGCCTTTATATATAGTTATGTATGTGTGTGTAGATAGCTAGATACACACACACACACACACACACACACACACACACACTCTCTCTCTCTCACTCTCTCTGTCCATCTTTCTGAAGTTCAGTGGCTAAGTGTGAATCCTTATGTAGTCAAAATAGCACCATCCTCACGCAAGGAGGAATCAGCAGGCTTTGGGCAGCCAAAGGTTTTCGGAAGCTCTAAGAAATGGTTTGGTGGGGGAAGGACATAAGGGGACCTTTTCCCTAACACAGCCCAATGAGCTCAGTGGTCATGGGATGCTGACTGACTTGAGGTGAGAATAGAAAAATGGGCGGAGCATGGGAACTGCATGAAGTATTGTGGATAAGGGCGTGACTGGACGGCTGAGTGGAGCAGGGAGCATGAGCATCTTTGGTCATGGCAATATTTCTTGCAAGGTTATGCATGCCTGTGGGCTTGCATTGAAATGCTTCATTTTCCCCAAACTAGCAACACTTAACACAATTCCATTTGAGAACAAATAGGACATAAAAGTCACATTTACTTTCATGTGCTGAGGACGGTATCTGTGCTTGACTGACTTTGTGCCACAAGTGCCAACACTTTCACCTTTGATGTAATACTTGGGATGCATATTGATGTTAGAAATTGCTTGCACTTTCATAAGCTGCAGATGGGCAACAGAAAGTGGATATTCACTTAAAATAATGCACCTGATGCACCTTGGACATATTGCGGTGTATGAGTGAACACTAAATAATAATAATAATAATAATAATAATAATAATAATACAGTCGTACCTTGGTTCGTGAATGCCTTTCTCCTGCAGCTTCTGTTTTTTTTTAAAATAAGATATTTATTAAGGTTTTCAAAATATTACAAAGTAAAAAAAAAAAAAAAAATACAAAACAAAAATAGTTAAAAACAACTCAATCTTTCCATTACTTATTTTTCATTAGCTTGTTTCCCGGACCTCCTCACGCCTCCCTTTTTTGTATTCCAGTTCAGTTTGTTGGTTCAGCAAATCCTTCCCCTCTTTGTTTATCCTAATCCTTAATCTTAAAGTATTGTAACATTAAATCTTTACCTGTTAGTAATCCATTTTTCATATTCCCTTATAGTATTTCAGCTAAAAACCACTTAATTTCTATCCAACATCATTCTAACATTCATTAATTTTACAATATTTCTGTAAATAGTCTTTAAATTTCTTCCAATCTTCTTCCACCGACTTTTCTCCCTGGTCTCGGATTCTGCCAGTCATTTCCGCCAGTTCCATATAGTCAATCACCTTCATCTGCCATTCTTCCAGAGTGGGTAGATCTTGTGTCTTCCAATACTTTGCAATGAGTATTCTTGCTGCTGTTGTGGCGTACATAAAAAAAGTTCTATCCTTCTTTGGCACCAGTTGGCCGACTATGCCCAGGAGAAAGGCCTCTGGTTTCTTCAAGAAGGTATATTTAAATACTTTTTTCAATTCATTATAGATCATCTCCCAGAAAGCCTTAATCTTTGGGCACGTCCACCAAAGGTGAAAGAATGTACCTTCAGTTTCTTTACATTTCCAACATTTATTGTCGGGCAAGTGATAGATTTTTGCAAGCTTGACTGGTGTCATGTACCACCTGTATATCATTTTCATAATATTCTCTCTTAAGGCATTGCATGCCGTAAACTTCATACTTGTGGTCCATAACTGTTCCCAGTCAGCCATCATTATGTTATGTCCAACATCTTGAGCCCATTTAATCATAGCAGATTTCACCGTTTCATCCTGAGTGTTCCATTTCAACAGCAAGTTATACATCTTTGACAAAATCTTAGTTTTGGGTTCTAACAGTTCTGTTTCTAATTTTGATTTTTCCACCTGGAAGCCAATTTTCTTATCCAAATTATATGCCTCCAATATCTGATAATAATGAAGCCAGTCTCGCACTTTGTTTTTTAATTTCTCAAAACTCTGCAGTTTCAATCTATCTCCCATCTTGTTCCAAAATTTCCCAATATTTCGGCCATTTGGCCTCCATATTGAGCTTTTTCAGAGCCTTCGCTTCCATCGGTGACAGCCATCTTGGAGTTTTATTTTCAAGTAGATCCTTATATCTTATCCAAACATTAAACAATGCTTTCCTGACAATATGGTTTTTAAATGCTTTATGTGCTTTGACCTTATCATACCACAAGTATGCATGCCACCCAAATACATTGTTAAAACCTTCTAAGTCCAAAGTGTCTGTGTTCTCAAGAAGCAGCCATTCTTTCAACCAGCAAAAAGCTGCTGATTCATAATAAAGTTTAAGGTCTGGCAGGGCAAATCCACCTCTTTCCTTTGCATCTGTTAGTATTTTAAATTTTATTCTAGGCTTCTTGCCCTGCCAGACAAATCTAGAAATATCTCTCTGCCACTTCTTGAAACAGTCCATTTTGTCCACAATTTGCAATGTTTGAAACAAAAACAACATTCTAGGCAATACATTCATTTTTATCGCAGCAATACGACCCAGCAGTGAAAGCTTCAAATTTGACCAAATTTCTAAATCTTTTCTCACTTCGGCCCAGCATTTTTCATAGTTGTCTTTAAATAAATTCCCATTTTTTGCTGTCATGTTAATCCCCAGGTATTTCACTTTCTTAACCACTGTTAAGCCTGTCTCATTCTGAAACCTCTCTCAATCGGTGTTAAATTTTTCTCTAAAACCTTGGTTTTTAACTTATTCAGTTTGAATCCTGCTACCTGACCAAATTCTTGAATCAGTTCTAAAACCCTTTTGGTACTAGATTCTGGCTCCTGTAACGTCAATACTAAGTCATCTGCAAATGCTCTCAATTTGTACTGTTTGGCTCTGACTTGTATACCTTTAACCAACTGGTCCCTTCTAATCATATTCAGCAAAACCTCCAGGACCGATATAAAAAGCAATGGGGAGATTGGGCAACCTTGTCGTGTCCCTTTTTCTATCTTAAATTCTTCCGTCACCACATTATTTACAATTAGTTTAGCCTTTTGTTCTGAATAAATTGCACTTATACCGTTTTCAAAGCCTTGGCCTACCCTCATCCCCTGGAGGTTCTTCTTCATAAAACTCCAAGAGATATTCTGCAGCCAATCGGAAGCCGCGCCTTGGTTTCCGAATGTTTTGGAAGTCAAACAGACTTCCGGAGCAGATTCCATTCGACTTCCAAGGTACCACTGTATACTAAATTTATATACAGTGGTACCTCTAGTTACAAACTGAATCCGTTCCGGAGGTCCATTTGTAACTGGAAACCATTCTTATCCTGAGGTGCACTTTTGCTAATGGCGCCTCCCACTGTGTACAATTTCTGTTCGCATCCCGGGGCAAAGTTCGCAACCAGGAGCAGCTACTTCCGGGTTAGCGGTGCTTGTAACCCAAAGCGTGTGTAACCAGAAGTGTTTGTAACCAGAGGTACCACTATACCACCCTTCATCCGAAGATCCCAGGGTGGTTCCCTCAGTGTTCTTCAAGGTAAGTTGGCTGGGGCTGATGGGAGCTGAAGTTCAACAACTTCTGGAGACCCATTGTTGGAAAACCCTGATATAGCTGGGTGTGTGTGGGGGGCACTAGGGGGCGCATTGGAAGATGGCCGACAATACCATCTCTCCGACCCACACGGGGTAATTAAGAGGCTGTTATGGGAGTAGGCAGCCTCCCTTGTTGCCCCAAGGAAATGGGGAACACTGCCCTTGCCTGCTGTGCCCATAAATCACCCCCTAATTTGAAAGAAGGGGGTGAGGGCCCTAGGCAGAATGCCCCCGTGTGGACATCGGCTTTCCTGGACACTGTCTCTGATCACGCACTAGTTGCAGCAATTTGGAATAGTTAATTACAAAAGAAGCAAATGCACATATTTCAAGTGAAGAAGGGGAGTGAAGTCTGCTAATTTAAGTGATCTCTGCGAAAGAAGACGACGGGTTGGAGAAACAGGAATATTTTACGATGAAGATACACCAAAGGTGGGGTATGTTGACAACAGGGCTGAATGGGGGGGGGGGAACCTTTTTTACTTCTATGTGATTTACAAGAACCCCTCCTCATTAGAACCGTCGGTTGAACTGACCCAAGCAGGATGATTAAGGTCTGTGTGGAGATAAACTTGAACCAAAAGTATGCTTTATGGAGACCCAGAAGCAATAAGAGCTTTTGGGAATGGCGCAGCAATTAATTCGGAGTCACCATCTTGCCAAAGGATTTACAGCCGGGAGGAAGAACGGATTTGTTTTCAGACTGCATTCCTAGTGAATCTTCTCAGAGGTTTTGAGAAAGGAGGCAGATTGGTGAAGATTAATGACGCTAAGACTGTTTTGATGTATGGAAGTGATACATGGAAAATGTCTGGATATGGCTACTGGATAAAAAAAATAATATCCACGCAGGATTACAAACTGTTCTAACCAGCTTGCGGAGACTATCAGAGGTCACAAAGAGAAAGGAAAAATATATGAAAATAACAACAAGAGATGTGGAAAAATAATAAGAAAGGACTGGATAGTACTGTGAACATCATAAGGTTAGATTTGTGGACATTAAAACAGCAGTAAGAAGCAAGAAGTTGATTGGATCCCTTCGGAACTTGAAATATGGGTACCCCCAACAAAAATTTAAAATTCGGCTCTGTAATTTGGAATTTATGTAATTTGGTTTGATTTGATGTGATTGGTCGGTTAATAAAAAATTATTCTTAAAAAAAAAAGATATAGCTGGGTGGACCCATCCACCCAAAGTTGCCATGTCTGTTGGTAGTCACTCAGGGTACTGACACATTTGGGTTCAAATTGCACTTCGACCCCAAATGTTTGGTTATATTACTACTACTAGTAGTATTTATGCCATTTCTCACTTGTGCATTTCTTTCTATCTTTTTTACAAACTTTACTGATTTTTTTTTTTTTTTTTGGCTCTCGAAATAAACGATAATGAATGTCACAAGGGGGCTGTTAAAAATGAATGGGAAAGATCAATCTTGCACGGCACTTTGCCTACAAGGTCTCCCAGAAAGCAGAAGTGTACATTTAACTTTGCAGAACTGTGGAAACATTTGATTCCTCACTTGTTTGTACCATAATGATGTCCCTGAAATGGCATGATGAAAACTGCCATCCAGGACTGCAGTGCCAGCAATCGGCTCGTGGCATTTGAAGTATTAATCCTAAGTGCATTTCCCATTATGTTACAGCTCCTTTTCATAATGTGCAGAGGTGTCTCTGTCTTTTGAAATGTCACAATGCTGGTTGGAGAAAATTAGATGGTGGTTTCCTTTTAAATGCCAGGCAGCAGATTTTATCTGTTTTACAGCATATCCTGAAGTACCACAAACCCATTACACAATAACAGAGGCTACTAGTTGCGAGTCACCACAGGCAGGTTGCTTTAAAGTGTTTCATGCAGCAAAGCATTCCTGAGCTGTTGCTTTCTACACAAACCTGGTTACAGAAATTAGAGCTTTGCAAAGGAATAGAGACGAACTTTCCCAAACTGTGAGATGAGCTGCAAAACACTTTGTGGCCTATCCCATGCTACAGGGAACAAGTTGAAGTGACAAGACTATGACTTCTCTATGCACTGGACCAGGGATCACAAACTTTTGGGCCAATTTTGAATTGTGAGAGAAAGTGTTGTGGGTGTCGGTCACAAAATGGCTGCTGTGGTGGTGTGGCATAATGCAAAATGGCTGCTTTGGGGGCATGGAGGAGAGACTGAGACAACGCAGAAAGGAGCTGAGCAGGAAGAACGTTCTCTTATGCAGTGTGGTTTTTTGACTGGATATTTACTGAGACCTTTTGCACATGGGGAGGTCACTTCAGTGCTGCTAACGCAACAGTCTGACTTCACCCCTGGAGGTGCACTCCATTGCCTCTCAAGACAGACAGATGCCAATAACCACTGAGCACAGCAGCATCTGTGGGCACTGTGTTGATGATATGTGCCTGATCCTATACATTGTGCATGTAGGAAAAGAGAGAGTGTGTTGTGTCTATCCTGTTCCTACTAGGGCTAGTGAACTTGTGACTTCTGAACCCTTTCCTCAGCAGTGGAATTAAGTGTTTTGTTCAGAATTTTCTTGTTTGACTTGGGTTGTCATTTAGTCCTGGCATGTGTGTAAGAGGAGCAGGACCATGGGTGCCTGCCTCAGCCCCTGACATAATTTTTTAAATAAAATAAATTAAAAATATTTAAACACAGTACTGCTGTGTAAATGATACTTGTGTGTATATGGCTTTTTCCTATAACTAGGGAGCCCTGACTGCCCCTGGAGTTTGTAATTGCCTTATAAAGCTTTACATGGGTAGACTGTTCTAATGCCGAATGTGTCAACATTATAGGTGTGGTCAGCAGGGTGTGGTCTGTTTTCTCTGAGTGTGTGCATGTGATCATGAATGGTTTTATTGTGATGCAATAAGCAAAACTCCTCAAATTCCTTTTCCTACTCAAGCCACTTGGGGTTTATTAGCTTCATTCAAAGGGTCTACAGAAACTTGTGGAAATAGTTGGGCATATCAGTAGTCGACCTTGAATTTGTTTTATTTTCCCCGACGGTAGAGATGGAACCTATTTTGACAGGGGCCAGATTATCAAACATGTTAAAAAGGTTATGTCTCGGGGCCTGTGATTTTCACAATACAGTGCTGGTGCAGTCTACTAATTGCCCCCCGACCATCTCCCAGTTAAAGGGGCCCTTCTCAGTAGACTGGGCCTAGGGCACGTGAACTTTCATAAGATGAAAGGCATTGGTTTCGAAGACAATCAAATGTATTAAACGGTCTGCTAAGACCTACAGCAATGTCCAAATGGTTTGCAAAGAGAAAGTCCGAGTTCTGCCTTGATTAGTCACTTGTTCCTTTTTCCTTTGCATGTTCTTCAGTCCGTCACTGAGATACTAGGTGGCAGGAAGAGTCCCTAAAGCTGTTTCCTAAGCATACTATGGATTGTAGCCCTGCAGGCAGAAGTTCTTTCTTTCATATAGCTGTTGTACAGCACTGCAGTAGAGGTAGAACAAAGCCACTGTGGCTTATAGCCATTGATAGCTCTTTCCATGAATTTGTCTAATTCCCTTTTAAAGCCATCCTGCCTGAGTTAGGGCATGTATACCTTGAATTTTATGGCTGTTTGGCCTCACTCTGCACCTGTTGCATGTGCATAAGGTAACTTGGTATGTGAGGATAACCCATCACAAAGCTTCTCTGTTATTGTTTGCTCTTTTTAAAAATTTAATCCTTAACATAAAAAAGATGTGACAAAGCTAACGCCCCTCTAGCTGATTCCTGCACAAAGCAAACATTTATCTGACAGAAGCGGAGTACATATCTAATGGATTCCCCCCCCCCCCATCATTAGCGTGGTCTCATCCATTTTTCTAATGGTATGTTTAGTTAGAAGTCATGATTATGTTCCACATGAACCCTGATGTTGTGTTTATATTTTGCATTATTAACTATATTAGAGAGATGTGTATGGAGATGAAAATGAGCTATGGGAGATCTGAGACAGAACAAGGATTCTGATGAGCTGGTGATGATATTATCCAGATGAGGGAATATGGCAGGCATTAGCTGCATTTTAACCATCTGTCTAATCTTTGCAGCAAAAATGAAACCATGGGCAGCTCTGCAGAGTGCACTAGCGCTGCATCTCAGAACGTGTCCTGAACATTTTTAAAAAATGCGTATTTCTCACAAACAGGGTGAAATTAAATTTTGCTTTAGAAATCAAAGTGTTGAGGTGAGATGCAAAGGTCTGCAAGCCTCCAGTGCTCATACGTAACTCTGCATGAGCTGCCCCACCTTCATTTCTGAGCTAGGACATCCACCACCAGCACAGAGCTTTCCTCCCCATTGAAACGAATAGTGAGAACGCTTCCTGTGTGTCCCCAGGTGACCCTTCCCAGGAGCATACTGCTGCTCTTAGGTGGCTTTACTGAGTGCCTAAGATACAGGTATCTGTTAATGCTGGAGGCAGAAGATAGTTTTAGGGAGCACCTGGTGGTAGCCATTCCAGCAGGCTGTGTTGGAGGAAAAGAAGGGAAGCAGGGCTCATTCCATCAGCTCTGCTGAAAGTCCATCTCCATCTGGCACCTCCTGCCTCTGAACTGCTTCCATTCCAGCTGGTCATTTATAAAAATTTTAAAGAACCATATCCTGGTTTCCCTGCCCCCCATCTCTCCATGTTCTCCCCCCCACCTTTTGTGCCATGTATTTTGATGGTAGGGTGTGCAGACAGTGACATTCCTGTTTCAGTTGATTGGGTGAAAACCACTCTGAGAGCCATTTTGGCTGAAGTGTGAGGAGCAAATATTATTAAAAAAAACAAGTAAAGAAAATGGCAAGATCCACTTGACGGTGCTGGTAGGGCTTTGCACCATCTAGAGGGCCAAAGATTCCCCACGGCTGCACTAGAATTAGAAATACATGAAAAATCAGAGCTTCATAAATTTAATGCACTTTAAAAGGCATATTTGGAGAGAAAATATGCTCTGGCTAGTTCACCAGCCATGGCCCATTTTGGACAAGAATGACCTTGCTCCTGTACTCCATGCTCTCGTAACTTATTGCAACGCACTCTACGTAGGGCCGCCCTATGTAGATGAATGGGAAAATTCAATTGGTCCAAAATATAGCAGCCAGAATACTTGCTGGGTTTCTGTTTAGATTTCATATAACCTCCATTTCAGAACAGCTGCACTGGTTGCCAGTTTGTTTCTGGACCCAATCCAAGATGCTTACATTAGATTTTACCTGTACCTTAAAAATGGCACCTTCTGCCCCACCTCCACTGCCCTCCCAACCTGAATTTCCTGCGATATGGAATGTGGGACTCATGGTGGACAAGAAAGTCCTTCTGCACACATTATAGCAAAGGCAGAGAAGAAGGTTAAGCCATTCAGGCTTCTCCTTCCCCTGCTTCAGTGCTCTCACTAATACTCCTGTGCCTTTAATCCATTTTGATTATATTGTAGCTCTTCAAATTCTTCTATTATTGAAAGAGATTTAACTACTAGCCATTTAGATCTAGCAGCAAGGTTATAGTGCTAAGAAGGTTTTTATAATGTACTGTGGATTTAAAGGTTGGTTGTTGTGTTTTTTTTAAAAAAAGGATGTATAAGCCTCTAGCTGAAGTTTTTAAAAAAGTATAAAAAGCCTAATTTTTTAAGCGTTTAGTTTGCTCACTAGAGTGCAGCAGAGAAAGCACAAATCAGGGTTAGGTGTGCTTTTAGTAATAATGACCAGCTAGATTATGAATCAGCCAAGTGCATTTGCAGACACTTTGAGCAAGCTTGAGGGCAGAATCATAGCAACAAATATATCCCTGCAGTCATTTTCATGCCAGTAGATATTAAGCATGATTTCTACTGCAAGAAACTGGAATCGAGGTGATAGTAGCACAGTAATTAGTTCAATTTGGCATTTCACTTGTTTTGATCAAGTGTGCAGTTTTGGGTGCTGTTGGATCCATTCCTGTCCATGGAGACACAAGGAGCCTCTGTAGTGCTGAGGGCTTTCTACCAGCTCTAGCTGTTGGCGTAGCTCTGGCCCTCTTTGATGGGGATAACTGGGCTTCAGTGATCTATGTTCCCGTTACCACTACACATTGGACTACTGCAATGCATTATATGTTTGGCTGCCTTTGGACATGGTTCAGACATGAGGTAGTGCAACATTGAGTGCCCAGATTATTGACAGACCTGGAGGTCCAAGCATATGGCACGAATTCTCCTCCAGCTGCACAGGTTGCCTATTGATTTCTGAGCTCAATTCAAATTGCTGGTTTAAACTTAAAAAGCAGGGGTTGGGAACCTCCAGTCTGCAAACTAATCTTGGCCCACTAGAGCAGGGGTCAGCTAACTTTTTCAAGCAGGGGGCCGGTCCACTGTCCCTCAGACCTTGTGGGGGGCCGGACTATTTTTTTTGGGGGGGGAAGGGGGGGAGAACGAATTCCTATGCCCCACAAATAACCCAGAGAAGCATTTTAAATAAAAGGACACATTCTACTCATGTAAAAACACACTGATTCCTGGACCATCCGCGGGCTGGATTTAGAAGGCGTTTGGGCCGGATCAGGCCCCCGGGCCTTAGTTTGTCTACCCATGACTAGAAAGTCCAATTTGGCCATTTTCCTCAGACAGAGGAAGAACCATGAATCTAAGTGCACAACAATGACTTAGAAACAGGGGCTGACAGACACTTAGAACTGAAGAGACAGGACTTAGCTCAGGACTTTTTAGTACCGGAACTGAGCTTGTAATCCTTTCACATAAAAAGTCTACTCATGTATTCCCCCAAAGCTTTTATCATTTTGGGAGCCATTTTTTGGGAGGAGGGGAGTCAAACATCCATGGTGATCTGCTACATATAATCTAGAGGCCTACCAGTGTAGCTCCATCTTTCTTCTGCCCACCACTGATCCAGCCTGCTCTGACTAGGAGTGCCTCTCTAGGGTCTCAGGCAGAGATTTCCCCCTATCACTTCTTCCCAGAGCCATGGATTGAACCTTGGGGCAGTTGTATGTGAAACAGATGCTCTTTCGGGGACCACAAGACTACACTTCAGATGTCTCACGTTGTGTCTCACGTAACAAGCACGAACGTACTAGACCGGTCTGTCTTTAGATTTCTGAAATAAAGAGTTATTGGTTGTTGTCTTGTATTCTGGAGGGAGAACATTATTCAGGGTGATGGAGCGTAACATGCAACAGATAGTTTATAGCTCCTCTCTCAAATAAAATAGATATATAGGAAGCAACTTTAAAATATGAAAATGAAACTCGTAATAGGCATTCCTCAAGGACTCTGTAGCAAAAGAAAAAGTAACACATATTCTGGTACAGTTTAATAGAGAGCTGTTCATGATAGGAAAAAAAAACCTGTGGGTTTATTGTCTACCTATGTGCTTTGGAAAGTTCATTGTAGCCTTTGGAGGATCATATTCTTTTGAAAGGGAGAGTATGAGAACCTTTTACCATGACCTATTTTACTTGCACACTTACAGGTTGCAGTGGGGAACATACAAGTGTGCAGGGCCAAGTGTGGTTCGAGTTTCTAATTTCAAAGCCACAGCTGCCCAGCCCTCCTTCCAAATCCAACTAACCTGGGGCACGATGCAGCTGTTTCTGCCAGCGTCTCCAAATAGCTGGAGGCCCTGCTATGATTCTTAGATGGCTGGGCGGAATTTTAAAATGGCTTCATTCTTGACAAGGCTTCAAGGCAATACCACTGTGTTGCTTGCCAGGCCATTACAAATTTGTGTGTGCATGTGTGTGTGCTGAAGTTTATTAAAGGTATTACAATGTAATGCAGTTCTAAACTATTAATATAAAGGGTGATGAGACAGATCCTCTTGGGTGATAAGATTGGCAGCGGGTCCCCTCTTGGTTGTTCCACCACCTTCAGAAGTTGAGAAGGGGTTGGTCTAGGAGAGGGCATTCCCCTGGACTGTCCCTAAGTTGTGGAACTCCCTCCCTGCAGAGGCATCTTCATTATACAGCTTTTCAGAGAATCCTGAAGACGCACCTGTTCACCTTGACTTTTGACTCCTGAGATGTATATTTTTAGGGCCCACCTTATTTTAGTATTGTGTAATGCCGCTGTGGGTTAAACCACAGAGCCTAGGACTTGCCGATCAGAAGGCCGGCGGTTTGAATCCCCGCGACGGGGTGAGCGCCCGTTGCTCAGTCCCAGCTCCTGCCAACCTAGCAGATCGAAAGCACGTCAAAGTGCAAGTAGATAAATAGGTACCGCTCCAGCGGGAAGGTAAAAGGTGTTTCTGTGTGCTGCTCTGGTTCGCCAGAAGTGGCTTAGTCATGCTGGCCACATGACCCGGAAGCTGTACGCCGGCTCCCTTGGCCAATAAAGCGAGATGAGTGCCGCAACCCCACAGTCGGTCACGACTGGAGCTAATGGTCAGGGGTCCCTTTACCTTTACCTTTAATGCTGTGTTTATGTTGTGCTTTAATGGTTGTTACCCACCCTGAGATCTTAGGCTAACAAATTGTAATAATAAGAATACAGGAAGGTGCCTTATATACCATTGGTTCATCTACCTCACTATGTTGACTGGACGTGGCTCTTCAGTGTCTTGCAGGCAGGACACTTTCCCAGCCCTGCCTGGAAACACCTGAGATTGAGCCGGAGACCTTTTCCAAGCAAATCAGTTGCTCATCCTAAGAAGAGCAGGGATAGGAAGAAGAGTGCACATCAAGGCTCAGTCTCATTTGGGGTGGGGTGGGGTTTGGAGTGACACCTGAACCCAGCCCCCTGTAGCAAAGGCAATAGCATTGCACATGTGTATATGTAGTTCTGCATGAACATTTCACTTACATTTCTTGTGCCTGCCTTATGACATAGATTTTTTAAAAACATCACAAATAGGACCCCACAAATGTTGTCTTGGTTTACTAGGCAGATTAATTGATGGCTGCCGCCAGCCTCTCCCTACCCCCTGGCAACCTGTAGCAGGCTCAGAGAGCTTGGGGGAAACGAGCAGGGTCTTCTCTCATTTTTGCAACATGTGGAGGCAGCAAGAAACAGAAGGAATGCCTTTCCACTGCTCAGAAAATAATCCTTGGAAACTGCAGTGAAAATGAGACCTCTGAGGTAGGAATTAGTATGATTCTGGGTGCCTTGCTCACCAGAGGGTTGGGAACTCTTACTGCTGAATTTATGGGTGCCTGTTTATTGAGCATATTCCTTGGTATTATTTCCCTCCCTCTTTGTCTTAAGGATTATATATCCTTGTCTTATACTGTTGCTTGCTGCCAGCCCATCTGGAAATATGTCAAGGAATGCAGTGGCATTCCAGATGGGCTATGCAAAGTAATGTTGTTTTTAACCTGTATGTTCCCCAGTCCTGTCTCCTGGAAATAGCTTTTCATGGATCTGGTAGAGCATATGGGGGCGCTTTTTTTTTTAGGTGAAATAAATATGTTCCACTGGTATAAATACTCATGCTGAGCTATTCCCAGTAAATATTGGCAGACAAGGTGGGTGTGAATTTTAAATGTGTGTGTTTACTTACTGGCATCAATCCATTGTAAGACTGGGTGTAACACAAGATTCTTATTTCAAAACCAAATAGTGTTGTTTTTTTTAAAGCAACAGACAAACAAACAAACAAACAAACTGGTGGCTGTCAAAACTCATCTGAGGTTACAGAAAACTAGTTGGATAATGCTAGACAAGGTTTGTTCTAAAATACTGGAATGTAAGAATGCATTCTTGTTGAGATTCTTACCACATTTTTTCCTTCATGGTACTTCTTGCACTTTGCAAAATGAACACAAGGAAGAACCTGCCTTTGGAAAACGTATGCATGATTTGACATAATGTAGCAAATCTTCAGTGGCTTTATGGTTGAACACACAGCAAGAGGTTTATTTATTTGTTAAGATACGTTTTCACCACCTTTTGGCCCTGGTGGGTTTCCATGACAGTGTACAATCTTATAAAACAGCAACAGTATAGCAGGGCAATAATAAAAACAGCTAAAAAATGAGTGCTTGCTAGTAAATACTCAACAGCAGAAGTGGAGCAAAAATTCAAACACTTGGCAAATCAAAATAATTATTGGAATAACCGGGTCAACCACCTGTTGAAACCTTTCAGTATGCGGAATGAGCAACATTTAGTGAATCTTGTTTACAGAGCAGACTTTGCTTGTTGCAAACACATACACGTGTAGGCAAGAAAATAATGAAGTTTTTATAGTAGAACAAGGCAGCCATACTTGCTTCTAAGGTCATTTAAGATGACCTCTCATCTTGAGGTCTGAGAGAGGAGGAGGAGGAGGAGAGGAAGAGGAAGAAGAAGAAGAAGAAGAAGAAGAAGAAGAAGAAGAAGAAGAAGAAGTTGTAAACAGGATGTGACATGGATGCTGGTGGCTGCCAGAACCTCAATTGCCCCCAAATGGAAAACCTTACAGGACTTGTGAACTTTTCTTTGGTATAAAAATATGTGGTTTGGCATTAGCTGAATGCCCCCCATCATAAATTACATGTTGTCAAAGGCTTTGAGGACCCTGAAAAATTCTATGCTGTTTTGTTTTACCTTATAGACGACAAATACAGACACACAGGACCCCCTCTCAGCAGTATGTTAACTTTGGCTTTCTTAATAGTCTTAAGTACTCTTCTTACCTGATATTAAGTCTCTCCCAGATATACTGCACTGCTTTTCAAATTTATATTTGTGCTTCCATTGTTTTTATTGTATTGCTTTGTTTGATTTACTTCAGGGTTGTTGTTGTTTTGAGATGAAGAGCATAATGAGTGGGCTGGCCTGTGGCAGGAGGGAGTATTTTTTAAATAAACGGGTCCTCAACTTCTGAGCATTGTGGTGTTTTACTGGCATTTGTATAATGATAAATTCATACACAGTCTGCGGGTGCCAGCCTTCTGTACATTCCTCAGGGCAAGCAAGAAATGGTTGCTTATATTTTATGGCATGAGATGCTCATCAATTCCATTTCTAAGCATAGGATCAGTTGTTTTATTGTAGCTTTGAATCCCTTTGCTTGTAATTGGGATTTCAGGACCAACAAAAGCATGCTTGCCTAACTCTTCTGAAGAGCACACTTCTATGCATGTGGTATAAATCTTTTGGACGGTGTCTGAGATGTAAGGGACTGACACCCACGGAAAACAATTTATTCCACAGGCAAACTGTTTCACTTCTAGGTAAAGTAAATTCAACAACCTGCATAATCCTGATGTGATTTTATAGCTGTCATCACTACTTGCTAATCCCAGTTCCACATTCCATCATGCCAAGGGCAGGTTTTATTAACACTCAGATCCAGTTTCTATGTTGTCTCTCTGATTGTGCCATTTTAGCAATGACAATATTTAAACCGTGTGACTAGGATAGATCACGTAATTATATGTCATACTAGCAGTGCCTTGCCGCATGTGTCAACATGCATGCAGTCAGCTTTTTACATCACTGTTGGTTCCCCCCATGCTTTCAAAGCCCTCCTCTACTGAGAGGTCTGAGAACCAGGAACTGTTGATACCATTTGCTCAGGTGAGAAACCCTGGTCCTCTTTGGAAGTGTGTTTCCCAGGACTTGTGCTTAGTAGCACACTTCTAGGGTGTGGGGGAGAGGAGCCATTTCTTTTTGGTTGCTATGGGGACCCAGTAGGGCAACAGTACCTACAAGAGGACTGGGGGGAAGGGCTTTTAACATCACTCTTCACCCACCACCAGGCTCGATTGGGAGTCCTGAAATTCAGGAGCTGCTCTTGCTGTCTGCACAGTGAAGCCTGCCAGACCCAAGGAAAAGTAAACATGGAACTGTAGAGGGGATATTTTAGAATTAAGATGTGCTAGAAATGTTTTGATTCTATATTGCTATGTAAAGCTCTTTGCCAACTTGGTGGTTGAAAAGTGGTATAGAATTATTCTACATAAATGAGTTGGAGGAAAAATCTTGCTATTGCTGCAAGGCAAAGTGCTGACACTTGGACTTTGAGACTAGCAGACTGGCACCAGAACTGTGCCACTCCAGCTAATGCCTAAACCAGAGCTAAGAGTTTTATCCTCAGTGGAGAGACTGACCTCTTTATCATATACAGTGGTACCTCTAGTTATGAACTTAATTCTTTCCAGAGGTCCGTTCTTAACCTGAAACTGTTCATAACTAGAGGTGTGATTTTGCTAATGGGGCCTCTTGCTGCCGCTGTGCTGCCGGCCCACGATTTCTGTTCTCATCCTGGGGCAAAGTTCTCAACTCGAGGTAACTCTTCCAGGTTAGCGGAGTTTGTAACCTGAAGCGTTGATAACCTGAGGTGTTTGTAACTCAAGGTACCATTGTATAGAAAGCAGAAGTGTATAGTTGGCAGGTGGTAGCATGTATCTTCTTAGAAGATGTGAACCTAATGTTGAAGTGATGTTATTGGGTCTTGTACTCTTGTTGCCTGAATAGATATGGGAATAGAGCTAGCTGGGACTGCCATTCCACATATGGATTGTCAACCCATGCTTAAAAGTAGTGAAGGCAGAAGCCCCAAATCAATATTTTGTGGGGAAAACTTTTACTTTGTAAAATGGTATTTATGCTCCCAGCTATGTTGCTCGTGCATTTCTGTCATTTTTGGCAGACTTGATGTCAGACAGATGGTTTCTTATAGAGATGTTCAACATTTCTTGAGTTCAGTTTCTGTCTATGTCAAGAAAAGTCTTACAACTTAAGTGCTCAACAGAAGGGAACGTTTTGGAAACTGCAATCTTTCCTTGTATTAATTTTCTAGATTATACGAGGGTAAAGGTAAATGACCCCTGGATGGTTAAGTCCAGTCAAAGGCGACTATGGGGTACGGCACTCATCTCACTTCAGGCTGAGGGAGCCGATGTTTGTCGACAGACAGCTTTCTAGGTCATGTGGCCAGCATGACTAAACCGCTTCTGGCGCAATGGAACACCATAACGAAAACCAGAGCGCATGGAAACACTGTTTACCTTCCTGCTGCAGCAGTACCTATTTATCTACTTGCACTGTTATGCTTTCGAACTGCTAGGTTGGTAGAAGCTGGAACAGAGCAACAGGAGCTCACACCATCACGTGGATTCGAACTGCCAACATTCCAAGCAGCAAGCCCAAGAGGCTCAGTGGTTTAGACCACAGTGCCACCCATGTCCCTTCATAAAAGTCTGCTGGGTTGTAATGATTTGGTGTACCTTTAACTTCTAGACTTTGGAACTCCCTCCTGCAGAAGTTAGATTGACTCCCTCTTTGTTGTCCTCGTTCTGGCAGGTGAAGACTTTCTTGTTCCAACAGGCTTTTGGGAACTGATTGTTTTTAAGGAAACAGCTGGCACAGGGAAGTTTTTATTGTAGTGATCGGTATGTTTTAATAGAGCTCTCTTATATATAGAGAGAAAGAAAAAGAAAGAGAGAGAGAGTTTTAATTATACAGTAGTACCTCGGGTTAAGTACCTAATTCGTTCCGGAGGTCCGTTCTTAACCTGAAACTGTTCTTAACCTGAAGCACCACTTTAGCTAGTAGGGCCTCCTGCTGCTGCCGCGCCACCGGACCACGATTTCTGTTCCCATCCTGAAGCAAAGTTCTTAACCTGAAGCATTTTTTCTGGGTTAGCGGAGTCTGTCACCTGAAGCGTATGTAACCTGAAGCGTATGTAACCCAAGGTACCACTGTATTAACTTTTTTTTTTTAATGATTAGGTTCTCTCTCCATGATTTTGGTTGTTTCTATTTTATCTGTAAACCGTCTTGAGTCCCTGTCAAGGAAAAAGGTGGAATATAATAATAAGAATAGTAGTAATAGTAATAGTAATAGTAATAGTAATAGTAATAGTAATAGTAATAGTAATACTGTACATTATCATGAATGGTCATACTCTGGATATGACTAACGTTGGATACAATCTGTTGTTATGTCACACTCAGCCTTGAATGACCTGGGTCCAATACATTTTCAGAAATGCCTAATCCCATGCTTGCTGAGTTCTCCCGTGGATGTTGCACTGCATCCCATGTATTTCATGTGATTACATTGGTAGGGCTGTGAGTTTTCTGCTGTGTTTCTCCATTCACTCATGTCAAGTTTTTGGCAGCCCCTGAAGGCTTTTCTTTCCAAGTTGCTGTTGGAGCTGTAAGATTTCTTATTTCGCTTGTTCTTCTGCAGGTGATGTTTTTACTTGGTTTCATTCATTTGTATTGATTTCCCTGCTTCACTGTAAGTGGCAATGGGCTGATCTACTTGTTTTATTGCCTGCTTTCTTTCTGTTTATATTTGTGCTGCTCATTGGGGACCTCACTGTTCGTGTGTTCCCTAATTTGCTTTATTTTTTAAAAAAAGTCTATTATTGTGAGCTGCCATGAGAGCCACTACAGTGGGAAATTATCTGAAAAACATGCGTGAAATAAACCTGCATTCCTGTGTGCACTTACCTGAGAGTAAACCTATTGAGTATAATGGGATTTACATAAGTTCAAAATAAACATGCATAGGAGTCTGATATAGATGTAAGCTACCTAAGACACAGGGTTACTTGCAGGGGCAAATTATTTTATTGAATAGCAGAAGAAATGTAGTGGTCTGGAGTTATAAAATAAAAATTACTTTCTGTAGGAAAACAAGAATGTATTAAATTTCAAGCTCAGTGAAAACGGCTTCCTGAAATTTCCCATCCTATATGCAAGTGGCAGAAGGGGGTGGAAATTATTAAGAAAGGCAAACCCAGTTGATACTTGTTTCATATACTGTATGCTTCCTCTTCTACTACTGCTGTAATCTACTCTGGCTGGAGATAAGTTGGTTAGAAATCTAAATAATAATCAACAGGAGCAGAGAAGAATATACTCCATGCTTAAACTGTAACGTAAGCCAGCTGTGGCTGACCTCTTAAGTATTTTGGTTTTTTCAATCAATACTTAGTGAAAATGGTAAGACTTTCATGTCTAACATCTGCCTACAGTGTGTCCAGCTTTCTGCTTGGCACCTCTTTTAATATTCTTTATTCCAAAAGGAATAAACAGGTGTATTTTGCGCAGCTGTGTATAAGACAGCTGACGACTCATTTATCACAATCATTGCTGCATCTAACATCTAGTGGCTTTGAGTAAATGAATTACCTGTGGTTTCGATTTTCAAAGCAGCTGAATGCTTTTGAAGCCCAGGGTGATCTAATAATAATAATAATTAGCATTTATATTGTGCTTAGAGTGCACAGAGCTATTTGCACATATTTGTCTTGTTGCATTGCTCACAACAGTCTGGTTAGGCAAGTCAGTATTTTTTATCTCCAGACAGCAGAAGAAGGGTTTGTGTGTACACTGAGGCTGAGTGAAGGGGTAGCGTAAAATATGTATTAAAATGATAAAAATACCCAGAAGACCACAGTTCCTTCTACAGCCAGGGCTCTACAAATTGCATAACAGGGAGCATCAGACATCAGAGATAAAAGAAGACAAGAGGATATGGATCTACATAAATGTTGCATATGCTTATTCATATGTATTTATTTATTTCATAAAATTTATACACTGCTTGATAATTTCATTTATAATACTTCTTACCTGCCTTTTGCCATAAGGTCTCAGGGAGAGTTATAATAATACAAAGTACAGTTATCAAAACAGATAATGCAGATAATGCCATAACAGAACTGTGTAAATTCAGCAAAAAGAGGTGGGTCCTACGAAACAAAATTTCCTCTTCAGCATTCAGTGATAGCTATGCAACAAAGGTGCTAGATGCTCCTCTGTAGAGAGGGAGCTCCATGATCTAGGGGCTTCCACAGAGGACGTCCTCTCCTGGGATGCCATTACCCTCACTTCTTGTCAGGGGCTGGCAGGATGCTGACATGTATGCACACCGGAGGAAGGGGTGATGGAGTCTGACTCGGGAGAGGGGGCCAGTGATTTGTGGGGAGCTGTACCAGTCAGCATCTTAAAAAGCACATCATCTTAAAAAGCAGAGACATCACCTTGCCAACAAAGGTCCGTATAGTAAAAGCTATGGTTTTCCCAGTAGTGATGTATGGAAGTGAAAGCTGGACCATAAAGAAGGCTGATCGCCGAAGAATTGATGCTTTTGAATTATGGTGCTGGAGGAGACTCTTGAGAGTCCCATGGACTGCAAGAAGATCAAACCTATCCATTCTGAAGGAAATCAGCTCTGAGTGCTCACTGGAAGGACAGATCGTGAAGCTGAGGCTCCAATACTTTGGCCACCTCATGAGAAGAAAAGACTCCCTGGAAAAGACCCTGATGTTGGGAAAGATGGAGGGCTCAAGGAGAAGGGGATGACAGAGGACGAGGTGGTTGGACAGTGTTCTCGAAGCTCTCAGCATGAGTTTGACCAAACTATGGGAGGCAGTGGAAGACAGGAGTGCCTGGCGTGCTCTGGTCCATGGGGTCACGAAGAGTTGGACACAACTAAACGACTAAACAACAACAACGTACCAGTCAAGAGTCAGGGGCTGAGTAAGCTTCAGTGCTGGAGGGTAGAGCACAGGATGGGTTGGAAGAAGAGGAAGAGGTAGGTCAGGCAAGTGAAGGGCCAGGTGCTCCTGTATCACGGTCTCCTAGAACCAAGAGGGGATTGAAGAGGGATGAGCAGAGGAAGCTTCCATGGAGACATAGCTTCCTGCTGTGTGCGTGCAGCCCATTGGAGGAAGGTACCCAATCTGGTGGAAGAAGAGTGGTCCCCTCAATAAAATGCAGACCTGGGAATAGTTTCTTAGACGCTAGATTTGATGTGCGTAGCTATCCAGAGCTGTAAAAGCGACTGTGTTATCTTTGACAATAAAGAGTGTGTGCATCCCTTTGGCTGGGAAGTGCCTTTGACACTTCTGAGGGTGGCGGAGCTACCTAAAAGGATATCTAAAAAGATGCTCAAATTAGCACTGTGTTTTGTGCAGCTTTATGTGATAGCAGAAGTGGGTGTTTCAAAGCTGCTGAATTCTGGAAGCGGCAGTGGAGGAACCCGAGGAGCCCAATCCTTTAAAAGTCTTAGGCTTTTTAGGAGCAGGCAGTCGATCAAAATGAAGAGGGGAAAGAACAACAGCAAGCAGGTGTTCTCAAGCTAGCAACGAAAAGGGTTTTCCTCCTCTGCTTTGCTTCTATCAGTTTTGTAGCTATGCATGTAGTATATGGCTTGTATTCAACTCAGTTATACTCAGAGCAGATCCACTGGAAATTAGTCATGTCCATTAGTTTTAATTTATCTAAATGTTGGATACCATCCAATGTGTCTGGATTTCCTTTTTAAAACTGAAAAGCGCAATATGTCAGGTTATTTGACTTTGTATTTCTGACGGAGTTTCAGTCCAGCATCCACTTTACCCCAAGATGGAAGCAAATTGAGCCTCTTCCTCCTTGCCTCTGCCCAAACCACTAATGGCCGTGTATTTGATGAAGGGAGCAGGAGTAATGGCCTAGAATCTCACCTTCTCTCCTTCCTGCTCACATACCATAATTGAGGTATATGCACAGCAGCCACATAAGGGAATACGCTTAGCAGACAGTGGTGCACACACAGCCCCAGATACATATTTTAAAGAGCCCCCAGCCCTGTGTTTGCCTATAAATAACTAAATTTCCACTTGGAAAAATACTAATAGGTCAATAGTTCTTTATCATAGGCAGGTGGAATACTGTTTTATCTGAATTTTGTGTGGCTAAAATAGATAAAAGACCTTGTCGTGATGACCTGTTGCTGCAGAAACTTGCAGTAAATCTGTATCTATAATAATAATGCTTCCATTTGTTTGGGTAAGCATGAACTAGAAATGCTGTGTTTTGGACTAAAAGCTGCTATTCACTATTTGCTTGCTCTTTGGTCTGTGTCTTCTGTCAAATGTGATGGACTTTCAAAAGAGGCTCTGAATGAAAATGAGTTGTCTTTAGCATTCCCCGCCTCCCCCCCCCCCACAACTTTCCTGTGGTCATCAGTTATTCTGTTTTGCACTAACTGCTGTGACTCTGGCCCTTTCTTTGCAGGAGGTGTCAGCAAATAGTTTAATTTCAAAGGACAGTTGTTCTATGAATATAAATTTGGGCTTCAGTTTGAGGTGCTTACCCAAGCAAAGGCAAAATCGCTTTCCAGGATCAGAGCCAGTTTCTTCCCTCAGCAATTTGTAGGATTGAGTGGGGCTGAGAGGATCCGGCAAATGTAACATTTTGATTGCCAAATGCTGGCAGATTCAGAGTATGGAGCATTAAAAGTATGTTTTCTCCCCACAGTGTGTAGCTTTGTTAATGTAATTGAATCCTTAAAAAAAATAAATTAAAAATCAGTCTTTCAGTTGCTCAGTTCACACATAAGACACTGCTAAACCATGGCTTGGTGTGAAGAGATCTCGCTTGCTTCTTTCCTAGGTCCTTCAGTTACAACACTTCTGTGAGTCAAGCTATGGTTTGACTTAGTCCAAACCCTTGCTTGTGGTTTGTCTCCTCCAGACAGACTATGTGCAGTAAGTCATCAGACTTTGGCTGCAGCTCATAGTCTGTCTGTAGTGAGACAAGCCCAGGTTCACACAACACAACACACCAAGCCATGCATTGGCTTGCAGCAGCAGGAACAAAGGATAATCAAAGCAGTCGTGATCTTCTGGGGAGCCTGTGCATTTGCACTAAGCCAGGCATAGGCAAACTCTGGCTCTCCAGATGTTTGGGACTACAATTCCCATCATCTCTGACCACTGTTCCTGTTAGCTAGGGATGATGGGAATTGTAGTCCCAAACATCTGGAGGGCCGGGGTTTGCCTGTGCCTGCACTGCACTAAGCTGTAGTTTGGCTTAGTTTTACGTCCAAACCAGATTCCTTTCACTCACTTGGGGTGTTCCCATAGCTGATCCAGTAAAGATAGAACGCTGGTTCCTTGCAAAAACACCATTTGCGAATTGAGAGCTAACCTCGGGAGCACACACTAAGTCGTCTTCCCCTCTCCAGAGTTATTTTGCTATCCTTTTTCTTATTTATCTTAACCATGGACTAGTTCAGGGATCACCAGCCACGAAGCTGCCAGGGGTCCCTCGTTGTTAAGCTATGATTGTGTGGCCTGTTTGGAGCTTTGGATTTCAGTTTGTTTAGTTTGAAACAGTTTTATCCTGTTGCAAGTTTTGCAGTCTAAAAGCCATGGCACAAAAGGTAAGAAGGACAGGGTGCGGGGAGAGGAAAATGAGCAACCCCAGGCATCAGTTTTTAAAGTGTATAATTGGATATTTTCTAATAGAAAGCTTGTATCATACATGCAAAGAAGTAAAGAAGTGTTGCTCAACTTCGATTTTTAAAATTTTTTTTAAAGGTACATTTGTTTTAAAAGAGAATCTGTTTTCCTTAATATAAGTTCACTTTCTTTAAAAAAGAAGAAGCACACCGACCAAATCCTTTGATGCGCCATTCTTTTAATGTGGTTCTCTTCTGTTGAAAGACTGTATTGTTTGGGGCATGAGTAACATATGATGAAAAGTTTGTTGGCTGACATTCTGAAGTGGTTATTTTTCTGAGTTTTACACTGTGGAAAAGTTAGCTTATTATGAGGAAAACCAGTTTGTGGAAGCAACATTGTTTATAGCCTGTGATAAGAGATCAAAGCAGAGAAGGGCTATTCTTCTTATGGCAAAAGAACATTGTTGGTGCTAGAAGGTTATTTTGTGGTAGTTAAACAAAGGAGACATCTAAATAGCACGAACTATCTCAACATTTAGAGTGTGAATAAAATGTAACCTCTGTTGCTTAAGAACCCATGCAAGTGATTACTCAGAGTGAAAATTAGTAGCTGGTAACTTTTCGGTTTAATGTAAAGTTGCAATAAAAGCTGTGGTGTTTCCTTCAACTTCCCAACTTTGTCTTGCAAACATTGGTGTCTAATTCACAAGGGAGTGTTATGGTAGTGTCACCAGTGTTAGAAACTGAGATATGAAAGCTAGGAGCTAAATGGCACCTTAAACCTAGGTTATGGGCGCAACAACGGAATGTCTAGGCACACTTTTTTATAACAAGAATGCAAAGCTGAAAATGAATGAACTGCAGCTAAAATATTATATTCATTTTTCACATGGTCTAGTCCTTCCCCTGCCCACCCACCTAGTATTCTTAAGAGGGTCTCTTCTCCAGTCTTCAGAGAGTAGCTGGAAGTGGGGAGGCAGAAAAGGGTCCTCCTTTCCTTCCACTCTGCAGTTTTAATTGGAAATCTTAGGTGCAGAGCTCAGAAACTGCTCACATCGATGAAATTCCCTGTTGCAAAATGTGCCTTGAACAATGGGAGTTTCGAACACTGAGTGTTGCATGCTTCTAAGGCTTGTACGTTCAAAGAACACTCATTCCAAAATGGTAGTGAAAGTGTCCATGCCATGTTTTGGGAAGTCATCACAAATGAATGACTACCTTAAAGAATTTGAGCAATCAATCTTCTTTATGGTAATACATCCGTCAGATACCTACAGTAACTTAGAGCATTTTAGAGACTTAATAAAAATGCAAAGTGGATGTTATTGGGTTTCCCAACAGGTCTTTTGAGGATACATTGCTTTTTGAATTCCTACTGACTTACTTTAATGAGTAGATGGAAACACAGAAGGCTTTATTGTAACCTTAGGTCTTCTCTTCAAAATTTTTGGATTGCTTCATTGTGTTTGGATGCATCGTATGGGGGGGGGGGAGTGTGTTAGCCAAGATGCTTACAGAACTGGAGATGTTCCCAAACTGATGAGAAATTGGAGCTCACTACTGAGCTATTGGCACTCCATAAAAGACCTTGTAGGCCAGGGATGGGGAACCTGTGGCTCTTCATATGTTGGATTACAATGCTCATCATGCCTGACCCTTGTCCATGCTGGCTGGGGCTGATGGGAGTTGGAGTCTGACAAAAGCTACAGGTTCATTATCCCTGCTGCAGGTATTCCAGTGTTTTACTTAAGAAATTAGTCCACATCATGCAGTTTTATTTATTTATTTACAAAATAATGTGTACCTCAACTTTCGGTCCTTTAACAAAAATGTATATAAACAGAACAAGCATAAAGAGAGAACCTTGAAACAGAACCATAAAAACATTATCAAACAGGAGAGAGAACTCTTATTTAAATGTCTGGCAGAACAAAAAAGTTTTTGCTGCTAATCTAATGGCCATAAGAGGGGGAAGCCTCTCTACAGAGTTAGGCCCTGTATTGCACTCTTTCCGTCTGTACCTCCAGGATGCATGGTGCGGCTTCTGATGAGGAATTCAGGCAAGTTAAGGCATGGAAAGTTGAACTTTTTAGCATCCTGTTTCCAAACTATTCTGCTCTCCTCCCTCTTGGTTCAGTGCACTTGCAAATGGAGTACTGATTCCTTTTTTTAAAAAAAATATTTTTTATTAATTTACAACAAAAACACACAATAATTTCACATCCAATTTTTCACAAAGTATTTCTTTTCTGGACTTCCTTCAGCTTTTCCGTAAATCGTTCATAGTCATTATTTAAGTTACGCATTTCTTAGGTTTGTATTGTCATTAACAAATGGAGTACTGATTCCTATGAAATTGATGCAAAGTCTTGTGTATGGCAGCTCACTGGCCACAACAAGGCATATCATATAAGGCTGCTACACCCCCCTCCCTTTGTCAGGGCCAGCTGGTTCAGCCGCTCCTCACTCACAGTGTGTGCCAGCTGCAGAGATAAACCACACAGGCTGGAATAAACTGGCAGGGTGGCACTGCTGGAGGAGAAGCTCGACCAGACAGAGGAGAATGGCAGGGCGGGCATCAACTTTAGAAGGGGTTCCAAACAAGGAGGGAATAAGGACAGGGAAGGAGTAGCAGAAACCGAAAAGAGTAAAGAGTTGGGCTGTGGGCAAGCCTTGCCACAATGACTAAGGATACAGTGTGCGTGGCAGGACAAAAAAGACGGAGTTTATGAGTCAAGGAAAGGGTTAACTTGCACACCTGATGAAAGAGGGCTTAATGGGGAATCCAGACAAATGCACAAGTCTCTGAAGGGCTCTGAGGATGAGAAAGACTCTGAACTCGGTTGAGTAAAGTGCTCACCCAGGCGGTTTCTGAAGGAAAGAGAATCCCTGGGGTCTGAAGACTCGTGGGATACATGGTGGGGGTTCCTGCACACCTCTTTTAGATCAGAAAAGCCACCTTTGAAATTGCACTGAAAAGCTGCAATTCGTTATATGGCAGGTGGTAAAATCAGGTGCAAAACCAGCTGGCCACAATCTGGACTATACAAGATTTTACGTGAATACAGTCATGGTAATGGGCCATTCTTAACTGGCTGATGTTCCAAAGGGAGACTCAGTAAAACCTGGGTGCATTTCGTGAAAAAAATGAAAGCTATTTCTCTCTCTCTCTCTCTCTCTCTCTCTCTGGTAGCTGCAGCACATTTTGAACGTTCAGTAATCGAAATGACAAACCTGTAAAATTGACGTAGTAGAATTATCCCCATATTGCAGGAGTGTTGAGGCCGAGAGTTGCCCCCAATGGGTTTGTTCAAATCCACCAAACAATTATGGTTTGCAATCCTGATTTGTACAAAGTAGTTTCCTGGTTTGGACGTTTGGACAAGCAGAGGGTAATGATCTGAATTAATGCTAGTATGGAAAAAAAGGACACACACACACACAGAGAGAGAGAGAGTCTTAAACTTCAGAAACATTTATTTGGTATGAGTCTTCCCCCATTATGCTTTACTGTTTGGGGGGGGGGTAAGGTATGGAAAGCAAATTAAATTGTTGGTGGGAATGTAATTTGCCTTCCTGCTAAAACACCCACACACAGAGAAAACGAACAAATTAACAAACCCTCTCTGCCCTCCAGCACAAAGGAAGGGAGCTCATGAAGATTTTTCATGTACTGCTTCCTGCCTGCAGACACCAAACTCAACATCAAAGAGAAAAAGAATGGAATATCTTTACCTCCCTGTTTTGTCCAAGAGGCAGTGCTAAATTTAGTATGAAAATTTCAAAATTACTTAAATTGTGGTTAGGATTTTTTATTATTTCTTTAAAAAGCACTTTTCATGCTTATAGTACATTAATTGAAATGAAAGTTTTATTATTAAAGCATATGCAGTGCCCTGATTCCCTTGCTATGGCCTGATAGTAATCAACATAGTAATACAGAGCTGGGCCTTTTCACCAGTGGCACCAGGGTTATGGAATGCCCTCCCAGCTGGAATCATAGAAATACAAGAGGCTCCATCTGTGACAGTCCTAGCTAAGCACACTTCCTATGATGAACAGGGGTAGGGAACCTCTGTCCTGCAGGCCAAACGCACCTCCCCCCAGTCACTCGGTCTATTCCTCAGGATGCTCCCAGCGCCACGCCCCTCGTCAGCCTAGCTCTGCAGTCTCAAGTACTTTTGCCTGGTTGGAAAGCTTCCTTGAACTATGATGCTTCTTGCTCAAGTGGATTGCAAGATGGGAAGGGAGCATAGAAACCTCTGGCTTTTGCACAGCTCGATGGAGCCCATGCTACAATGCTAAGAGCTATATTTGTTGCTTCACTTGCCTGTGTCACTGACCCTTCCCAGCCCTGGCATGCAGCCCCTGGCATGTTCCCTACAAGGGAATGCAGCCTTTGTGCTGGAAGAAGTCCAGTTTATGCACCAGTTTATTATGCCCCCCCCCATTATCAGTACAGATGAAGGGTGGGCTGTAATTTCCCCCCCGTAATAAACAGTCACATGGTCAAACCACTGCTGAGGCACACCCACAATTGTGAGGTCTAAAGAGAAGAAGAAGATGCCTCCCCAGCTGTGAACTTAGCTTGAGAGCAAATTGGGAGCCCAGGCAGTTCCTTTATCACAGGTGTTAGGTGTGCAATGAGGTGCCCTACTTGGTAATCTAGCTGTTGTGTTTTGCACCAGCTACAACATCTGAATCACCCTAAAGAGCAGCCCCACATAGGGGGAGGGGGTGCTGCAGTAATCCAAATTTCTAAGGTTACCAATACATGACGGTTGTGGCTAAGCAAAAAATGTCCGCTCCTCCGGTGACAATGGTGGATTAAGGAGCACTCCCCAAACTGTGTACCTCTTCCATAAGAGGAAGTGCAACTCCACCCAGAGCAGGTAGAATCATAGAATTCTAGAGTTGAAAGGGATCCTGAGGGTCATCCAAGTCCAGCCACCTGCAATGCAGGAATTTTGCCTACATCCATCTTTGGGTAGGCTTGAACCACCAGCCTTCTGGTTAACAGCCAGATGCACTGGCCCATTGCGCCACAGGAGAGATAAACCCAAGTCTTGGACCCAAGAACCACCCACTCACAGTACCTTCATCTTCTTAGGATTCAGCTTATTGTCCCTCATCCAGCCCACAGCTGCATCCAGGCATCTGTCCAGGTCCTACTTGTTTTGGATGTAACAGAGAAACAGAGCTGGGTAGCATCAGCATACTGAAGACTCCATGCTCCTTCATCTTCTCCATTGGGAAAGGAATAGGATCTGTGTGCTTACTTTGAACTTTATTGTGGGACTTGGATCTGTGTGCCTGAATCCGTGCATGCCTATTCCAAAGTAAGAGTTGAGAAGATTTACTGCGGTTCCCCCCACTTTTTAATACTGTTTTAAATAATTTAAACATAACTAGAGGCATTCATGCTGTCAGAACAAAGCTCCTGCCCTTTCTTTTTTCTTTTTGTACTTTCTCTTTTGCCTTCTTCAAGTTAGGACCATTTAGAATTTCATTTCTAAAATGTACACTTCCTAAGACATGGTTCTTAATATTTGCACGCATGCACATGAGTTTCTTTTGCTGAAGGCACTTGCATATGTGTCTTATTTCATTTCCGACACGTAGGTTTGGCTGGCTGACTTCTGGGTATTAAACTTCCAGAAGTCAATATTGTCTTCCTTTGCTGTTATTGTTTTTTCTTTGAAAGTGATGTTTTATCCAGCCATGACTAATAACTGTAATCTGACTGGGTAGGGTGTGCAGTAAATAGGCTGGTTGGTGCCACTGTGTTGTGTACAGCACAGCGCAAGAGGCAAAAGCCTGTAAACCAAACAGCTGGATCAAATCTATTACTGTAAAATCCGCATGTCAACTTGAGGTCAACTCCAGATTAACATCTGGACCTAGCCTAGCTAGACAAGGACTAGTGTTAATATAATGTATACCATATGCTTTGTGCTTTGCATGCCATAAAAATTATTTAGTTTCGATGGGGGATATTGCTCTCTAGGAGAGCTGCCTGGTTAAGACAAGAACGTTTTTCTGGGAGTTGATGGATGAGGGCACAGAAAAAAGAAGGTAACTTGTCCTAATCCCACAGATCTGAAGACCACTGTTAATCTTCTCATAAACTGGTTGTGTATGTCACCCCAGGAAATGATCTCTCTCTCTTTCTCTCCCGCTACTTTCAGACATGTAAATAATATCTGATTTTTTGAGGATAATATTGGGTACAGGGAGACTAGATATACTACCACAAGCTCCTTTGAAGAAGGGCAGCATACAAATGCAACTAAATAAACAAAAAAAGCAAAATTGTGGGATGGAAACATGATACTGAAAGCCTTAGTTGGACTGAAACTTGCATATGATGAGGGGCTTTGGCACACGGTCATCTCATGGTGGGCAGAGGGAGTGAAAATGAGTGTGTGCTACATTTTCTCAATCAAATGAGATGCTGGCACACAGTAGACCTAGATCAAGCACATTTTGGCAAGGCCCAGTGTTACAGCAGACACTGCCCAGAGACTTTGCCTGCTTATACAACCATACATTTAAAGCACATTGCTTTTCCTAAATAATCCTGGCAACTCTACTTTAACCCCCACAGAGCTACAGTTTCCAGCATCCTTAACAAACTACAATTCCCATGATTCTTTGGAGGAAGCAATGTACTTTAAATGTATGGTGTGTACACAGCATTCATCTTCACCCCTAAAGCTCGGGCATATAAGTTAACCTTTCAGATAATGCCATTTTGCTTTATGTTTTTGCCCATTTCACTCCCTCTTTACAATTGGAATGCTTCTTGTTTATATTACCTTCCCTTTCTCTTCAAATGGAATATTTTATTTTTAAAATGCCAGTAATGTAGGTCCAGATTTTTCTTTGACATTAGAATAATTATTTCTTTAAGAGTAAGCATGATGCTAATAAGAATGAATGAAGGAAAACCACAAAAGCAAAAGCAGCATTATGCACTTGGAGCAGGCTGTTCTATTCTAAGGGGTGTGTGTGTGTGTGTGTGTGTGTGTGTTGTGTTTCTTTTTTTACAGGTTTTATTAAATGATAGGCATGTTGACAAGTGGCTGAGGGGCTAACATGGATTATGTCACAGAAATGACAAATTTCAAAAGTCAAAGCAACTTGCAAGGGCACAATATTCTCCTTTAGAGCTAAACACTCAGTATGCCTTTAGGTAAATAAGAATAATGATGTCTGCAGGCAATTTGTTAAAAAAAGAAGTAGAGCAGGTATTTGCATGAAGGTAGCTAAATCTGGTCAATTAAATATAGGAAAAAAGAAGTACATTTTTTTCTATTCTTGTGTCTATAGAAATGTGTATGTAATAATTGCCTACCTATTGCAGTAGGAAAGCAGAGCCGTACTCACAGAAATTCTTATGCTATTGAACTGCATGGGAGAAGCCATGCAAAGATGCAAAAGGCAGCTTGATACTGGCATGGACACAGTGCTTTCTTGCTACACTAATGGCAGCAATGGGACTTATGCCCCCTCATCTGGGAGTAAACCCCATTGATCTCAATGGGACTTATACGTCTGCCATGTATCGGATTGCCTTGTGAGTGTATGTAATGGGAACTTTCAAAAGTCCATTGCAAGGTGACACAGGAACCTGCTAATCAAAGGGCAGGAGTAAATATTCCCACTGGCAGGTCTAATTCTTTGGATTAGCCAAAAGGGGGTCATTTTGGAGGCGCAGATCAATTCTGTGTCCAGGGCAGCTCCATCTGGTATGCAGGCTGAGACCTTACCTGCCCGCAGACTGTCTCGCCAGAGTGGTGCATGCTCTGGTTATCTCCCGCTTGGACTACTGCAACACGCTCTATGTGAGGCTACCTTTGAAGGTGACCCAGAAACTACAACTAATCCAGAATGCAGCAGCTAGACTGGTGACTGGGAGCGGCCGCTGAGACCACATAACAGCGGTCTTGAAAGACCTACATTGGCTCCCAGTACGTTTCCGAGCACAATTCAAAGTGTTGGTGCTGACCTTTAAAGCCCTAAATGGCCTAAGCCCAGTATACCTGAAGGAGAGTCTCCATCCCTCACTGCAAGAAGTGAGGTTACAGGGGACACAGCAGAGGGCCTTCTCAGTAGTGGCGCACACCCTGTGGAATGCCCTCCCATCAGATGTCAAAGAAATAAATATCTGACATTTAGAAGACATCTGAAAGCAGCCATGTTTAGGGAAGCTTTTAATGACGGATGTTTTAATGTATTTTTAGTCTTTTGTTGGAAGCCGCTCCCAGTGGCTGGGGAAACCCAGCCAGATGGGTGGGGTATAAATAATAATTTATTATTTATTATTATTACTTTAAATAAGGTGTAGCCATCTTGGTCTCCCCCCAGATGTTTTGGAGTTCAACTCCCACGAGCCCCAATCAGTATGGCCAATGATTAGTTGTAGCATACAATTGAAGTTTGCAACATTGGCCACCCCTGGCTTTCAATTGCTGCTGTTAATTGCATACATCATGTAACCCGGAGTGTTCTCACAAACAGTGCAGAGTAGGATCTTACGTATAATTTAAATGGAAACGTAAGCAAGTTGCAATCAGATTCAATGAAAATATTGTGTTTAATACTTTATTTTCATTGACTCTGATTGCAACTTGCTTATGTTTCCATTTAGATTATATGTATGCTTTTAAAGCTCTGTGTAAATTATGGCGATCTGCAGAATCAGAGTTATACATATTAATAAAGCTAAATAAGCGGATTAATGCATTAATGCAAGTCTATTTTTGACTGTTAACTAACTTTTATTTTTGTTGCCCCTTTTGAATGTTCCAAGTGTGAATAGCCAGTGTGGAACACAACTCTTACTATTGGCCATGCTAGCTAGGGCTTATGGGAGCTGGATGGCACTGTGTGGATATGACCCCTGCCATAAAGCATAATTTAAAATACATTAATTTTTCAGATAATATGATTTTTTGAATGTTCATCATCTGCAGTGGTATAGTTCACCTCTCATAATGCATTGCAGAAAGTGGGTGGTTTATAGTTTATTTAAATCATACTTTCCTTTTTGTTTATCGAGGTGTTTTCAATTAAGGTTCTGCAGCATGAAATATACTTGGATTTTAAACCACATCTTCTCAAGAAATTGAGAAGTTAAGTCTAGAGATAAGGCGATAAAATTCTTGGTTTGCTGTGATTAGACGCAAAAAAAAAAATCTTTTGATGAGTTGGAAGGGAAATATGCACAGATGTGATATTGCTCTGGATTGCAGAGTTCTAACAAGTTTTATTTCTTTTTATTCATACGTGTAATCTATATGCTCAGCTTATTAGGTTTGGGGAACGGACCTCCAGCCCACAAGCTGAATGTGGTTCTCCAGACCTTATTATTATTATCATCATCATTATCATCATCATTATCTATTAAATTTCTATACCACTCTTCATCCGAAGATCACAGGGCTGTTTACAATATAAAAACACAGAAATGCACACCATAATAACAAACCAAAACAATACCCCTCCCCCCAATTTAAAAGGTCATAGATAGGCTAATTAGCCAAAGACTTATCTGGCCCTTGGGACATTCTAGTTCAAAGCCCTCACTGGCCCTTCTCCATATCCTGTTGCTTGGCTGGAATTTGTCCTTGAACTTTTGCTTTCCTGGATAGAAAATGGAGGGGGTAGAAGTCTCTGGGCTGGACTGGGCTGGAGTGTAGCCTACTCTTCTTAGATAAGAGTCTTACCCACTGCTCTGCTCCCGTTGGCTTCACATCCAACCCATCGTTGGCTCCTGGAAGGCTGCCCATGTAAGAATGGGCTCCACGGACAGTTCTTCAACCCCTGTGTTAGGTAGGAGGTGATGCATTTTTGTGCCTCATTTTCCAGGTAATAAAGCTGTAGCATGATCTTCTAGTGCTTTTCTATATCACATGAAAGTGGAAGTAACCTTGGGGATTTTATTGAGGAGAAGGGTTTCAGTCTCTGAAATTTCAAGGGGATAACTCCCACTGATTTTGACAGGACTTGAAACATACGAAGCTGCGTTATATGAAGTCAAGCTGTATCTTCACCTAGCCCAATTTGGGATACAACCTATAGAAGGCAATGCTGGTTCTACTCAGGGTAGACCCATTGGAATTAATGGGCATGATTAACGTATTCTCAAAAATAGTCTCCAGGGATCCCATTGGCTCTCAGTTTCTGTAACTAGTCTTCTTGGTTGACCGTTTCGGAATAGTTTGCCTCCATTTTAAGAAAGTGAACTATAGGAGAATGAAAGATTCAAGGCGATGTAGATGTCTTAAGGGCCTGGTCTGTAACAGATGGCAAATGCAGAACAGCGCAGATTAAAATGGAATAAATAATGAACTGAAGAGAAAATGATAAAGGAGGGAAACATCTGCTAATTCAAAAGGTGATGCATCATTATGACCAGCAAAGAAGAATCTTTGCTCCTATGGAAATTTTATTACAAAAGTGTGAAGAAAAACAAGGTATGAAGGAGACAAATTCAATGCAGAATCATTTTGCCACAATAGAATAATCTTGAATTATTCACAACCCTGTGCCTAAGGGTGTGTGATTCCTAGAGAAAAAGGTGTTTAATACAGAATTAAAATACCTTTCAACCTAGCTCAGAGGAAGAATACATTATTTATTTGCATGCAGGAAGTTCCACGTTCAGCCCTTGGCATTTCTGATTAAACGTATAGGGGAGGAAACTTGAACTTCTTTGATGAATGGAGGGAAGTAAATATAGTAAGTAAAAAAATCAATCTATTCCCCAAACTTTCCCCCGCCCTCAAATTAATGTTTGTGAAGCTCAGTGGTTGTGTGGAATGCTGGACATGACCATTTGCACACAAAGTCTGGGAGCAGCCACTGGAGCCGTATTGTGGCTGAGGCTGCTTTGTAAATAGAGGACAGTGTGAGATTTTGCTTCTGGTTTTTTTCTGGAATGGGCTGCCACTACCCAGAGCAATGGCCTTGCTGATATAATGGATAGTAAACTGTGGACACTTCTACTTAAGGATTAAAACTCAAAGTTAGAAGAAAGATGGCAAAGGTCATCTGGGTATGGGTATTGGGGAAGTAAAAGCTGACTTTTGAATCTACATTTAAGTAGCTAAAATACTTTTAGTAATACATATTTAATAGTCCTGTAGTAAAACTGCAGTCTGTTAGAATGTACAGGACTTAAGTGGTCCATTGGAGAATAAGGAATTTTCATAAGAGGCCAATCTTTGAAATGCCTTCAAATATGTTGAAGGGAGGGATTTTTATGGGTCACTACAGACCTCAGCAGAAACTCATAAAACTGTAATTTCTATACCGTACTAGGGTGGGTGTGTGTGTGTTTAAAGTTGTATATCTTTGAGGCTTTTGGCAGCCCTAACCTAATAATTATGATATCAGAGCATTTATAGTGGTAGCCAGATGTAAATTTCAACCCTTAATGTGTGTTATGGCCATTTTCATTATGTTTTCAGCCAAAATTAGGAAGAAAAATACATTAAAAGGCTATTTTGGATTGGAATAGGCACCGTAGGGTGGATTTAGGAAAGGGAAACTAAAGTTCTGAATAATAGAACTGCATCATATTAGCAAGTTGTTTTTAGATCCACATTGCACACACAGTTCCATAATCTGTTTAATTCAGTCCCAAATGCTTCTAAATCTAAAGCATGAGGATTTGCAATATTAAAGTATAATATGACTTTGCTGAATGCTCATCGATTTCAGTATTTAGGTGGTGGGAAGGCTTCTCCAAAGATAATTTAAATATCTGGAGTGTTCACTTTCCATTCTCTTTGCTACCTTGTATCCTCTCTAGGTGTTGCTTTCCCTTCTCATTAGGGCTACTTTCTTTCTTTCTTTTTAAATAATATTTATTACTTTTAAACCTTACAAAAAGAAGAAAAGAAAAGAAAAAAGAAAAGAAGAAGAAAAGCAAAAGAGAAAACAATACAATACAATATATAAACAATACAGAACGCAACATTAATATTAACACATTAAACAAAACAAAAGCGAAAACAATTCAAAGAACACACATCATACCATCTCAATATCCTCTCTTTCATTCCCTTGTTTCATCGACCTCCTCTCACCTCCCTTTTTGTATTCCATTTCTATTAATTGTTTCAGCAAATCCTTTCCATCTTCCTCTATTTTCTGTCATGTAATTATCTTAACATATTTTAACCTTATTTTCCATTAATACTATAATACTTATTTATACTTAATTCCTTAAAATATTTCTACTAAAGCCGTATAATTCCCTTCCAACATTTTTCTAACACTCATTAATTTTACATTATTTCCGTATATAGATTGTAAACTTTTTCCAATATTCTTCCACCGTCTCTTCTCCCTGGTCTTGGGTTCTGCCAGTCATTTCCGTCAATTCCATATAGCCCATCAACCTGGTGATCTTCTGTCCGAGGCTCTTAACTCTTTTCCAGGTCCCTTCTGCAAGTCTTCTTCATGTTTATACATGCACTTTACTTTGTCTTCTCCTGATCTTGTTCTTATTTTCCTTCCTTTGATGTTGAAAAGTAGATCTCCGGGAAATTCCCATCTAGCAATGTTTTTATTCCTTCTCGACAAGTCAGCCAAATCTCCATAGTTAGAACTGAAATTCAAAAGATATTTCCAGTCGTGTTTCAAAGTTCCTCCAAGTCTGGCAGTCCCCACAACTCCAGTCTCCTCCTGACCCAAGTCCAGGTCCCAAAGGTCAATAAACCCCTGCATGAGGGGATCTATCCAACTTTCTTTCTCCAGTCCAAGCGGGGCTCCAATCCTAAAAGTCTGACATTCTCTAAATTCAGTCTTGAAAGGCATCAACTTATAATCATCAAATTGCAACTGTAAGGCTGGGGCTCTCTCCCTCTCCACTTGTGCCACTTTAGGTTCCACAGCAAAAACTTTCTCCCCCACCTTCTCCTCAATTTGCCATGTCAAAATAGATCCCTGTATCGATTCCTGAATAATTTCTGTATTAATATTGACTTTATGTGCCAAATTAGTCACTTTTGTTCCAAGTTATCAATTTTTATAGTCCTCGCATCCGTCTTCTTGTGAAGCTGTTCCAGTGAATCATTAATCTTACAAAATGCAACCACTAAGGCTTCTTCTGTCAACATTCTTAACGATTCAAGGTCAATCCCAGATTCTCACAGTTTTTATCTTGCAGGTGGAAATTCCCCCAGCTCAGCTCTTGTAACAATTTCAAAGGCTTCCTCTAGGGGGAAACAATTTCTATTTGTATCAATCCTTTTAAGCACAGTTCAAACAATAAAGTTAGTTTCAATTTTCAGTTACTTTTACTCCTTTTTAAACTCAGAAGGAGACAATGGAAACAATGTATTTCTCTTCTTTAACTTACTGTCAGCAGACGATCTATTCACAGTCAATGAGCATATCCAAAACTTCAATCTTACTAGCAGCCCGTTTCCAGGTTCAGAGCGGTGGTAATTTGACTTTCTTCACTCTCTCCTGCAGGCTTACGCGATCTTAAATTTTCCCCCTCTTCTCCTGCTTCCAAGGGGGGTTTGATGATTTAACCGATGGAAGTTTAATCCTTTATGAGAGACTTTCCAAGGCTTTAGCTTGCAGCCTCTTTGCTTCAATCTATTTACAAAAGGGGAAGGCAGACTTCCTGTTTGAAACCTCCCCGTTTCGGTGCCAAATTAAGACGTTTAAAAATCAAATTTTCCGTTCTACTCACGGGTAGTTGTTTTAAAATCAAATTGTCCACAGGAAAAAGTCAGCGCTCTCTTGCAACAGCAATGCGGCTTCACTCCGTGAAAGAAGCAGTCGATTCGAAGCACCGCACCACTCACCCCACGTCGCTCCGGATCCCCGAAACCGGGTTTCCCCGCGAGTAGGGGAGGCACAAAAGGTGCCAGCCGAATCCCACGTCCACAAGCTTCTCCCGCCTGTGGTTTTTAGTGGGTCTCCGCCTTTGCCGTGGCGGCCAGACCCTGATTTCCACGGAGCGGATTCCTCCCGATCACAGGAATTCCGCCATTGCCGGAGGCGCTAACCTGGAAGTCTCATTAGGGCTACTTTCTCCTCTTTATAATGATTCTAGCCAATCGGGATCTTGTAGTGTACATTATGATATCAGGACACAGTGTGGACAATTGGATTTAGCTATGAGCTGCTGAAACTAAGAGCAAGCAAAGCTAGTTTAACATGAAAGCAGTGCTTTTAGTTTATCCTAGTTGATCAGTGATCGCATAGTGAACGTGATGGAGCCACTGTGGGCTAATGAAAGCCATTTAGGGAAATGCTTCCCCGGTAGAAGAACACTTTTGTGCTCTTTCAAACAGTCCTTCTCCCCAATCACCTTTTGTCATTGATGAAAGCATGGGGGGGCGTTCATCCCCTCTCCTTTTATTTGCTTAGTCCTAAAACATAAGTAGCCATTTGTACGTGACTGCATATTCTTCACTGTATCTAGTGATTCTTTTAGATCTGTACCTTTCCCTATTCATAAGGCCAAAGGATATATAGGGCTGGGGAATCTTAAGCCCTGAGATGTGTTGGACTCCAATTCCCATCAGCCCCAGTCAATGCAGCCAAAAGCTAGGGATGATAGAAGCTGTAGTCCAGCAATATCTGGAGGGCCAAAGCTTTTCCAGCATCACATTAGCTATGTATAATGTTAACTCTAAAGCTTTCTTGGAAGGAGGTGCTTTGTAGCAGAGATAAAATGAACAGGTGAGGTTTAATCCCTTGGGGAAGTTGTCCTCCTGCCAGTTCCCCCAGAATTTTACCCTTCCAACTTTTTCTAGTGACATTTTACAGCCCCATGTTTTTGATGTAGCCATGGTTCTGGAACTCCGATAGGCAAAAGTGAGTAGTGGCAGGATGTTCAGGGGGGAAGTGGAAGGACATGAAATATTTAATGGCACTGGAAATATTTAATGGCACAATATTTAATGGCACAATGAAATATTTAATGGCACTGTTAATATGACCTTTACTTATCCCTGGCTATTAAATTGTCACCCAAATAATAATAAGAATAAAGGTCTTGCAACATCTCCAGAAGATGCTTGGACTGCTGAGCACATGTTTTCCATGCAAAAAGTTCTAGGTTCAACTCCTGGTATCTCCTAGGTAAGCCAAGGAAGGTTCCTTATCCAAAAGTTTGGATTGTCACTGTAAGATGCAATAGACAGTATTGGAGTAGATGGACCCAATGGTTTGACACAGGCAGTTTCCTGTGATCAAAAGGAGAAGGATTATTTTTTTTAAAAAAAGATTGTTTGTTGTCTGCCAAATTTGAAATTGGTAGCATGAACGCAATAGTCTAGGTTTTTTTGATATTGGGAAATCTCGAGAGAGAATTGCCCTTATTTTGCTAGCTGGCTTTCATTAAGAAGGGAGGAAAGTGCCAAGAACAATATAGAAGAATGATACTGCCTGAATATAGTTTGATAGTTTTATAACTATATAGCGTGCGCATGCATGGTGTATTTTTAGCTTTGGAGGAGCATACAGAAAACTAGAGTTTCTTAAATCCTTATTATAGAGGCTGTTTAAACCAGTGGATGTGTCATTCATGACACTAAGATTACCTAGAATTACTACTGGACTCAGCTGTGTGATTTCATATTAGTGCTGTTCTTAACCTCTTTTCAGTAATTCTCTGTGCTATAAATCAACAAGGTAGGCTGTCCCCGACTAGTGACTGCGACAGTCATTTGATTTCTCTGCTTGTTAAGGGAAGAGAAGAGCTTCATTTTGCCCATTTGAACAATGAACCTGAACATTATTGCATATCGAAATATGGTGGAAACTGTGGGTGATGACGGATGTAATGTAAAAGGATGCATCACAGCAGCTTTCTTTGCGCATTGTGTGCCTGACCTCTGCATGCTTTCACAATTTGCATCATAGGTGCATGTACCAGTGTATCAGATGCGATTCATCTGCTAGTCTTGTCGCTCTTTCCATGCTTCAGTCAGGCTTGCCTGTGGTTTTTGAAAAATAAAAATTTCAAACTACTACCTGTAGTTTATGCATTTATTTGTTTATCCTAATCCTATTTAAAATAGGATTTAAAATATTTAAAATAAACACACACACACACACACACACAAACACTGCTGCAAATATTTTTGCAGTGTTGCAAAACTGTTCTGGGAACTGGGGAAAGTAGGTTTGTAAACACACACGCTAGCCAGTAGGCACCATCCAGTCTAACTCAAGCCTGCAGAACCAGTAAAAAACAAAAAACAAAAAAACTTGCATCGTAGTGGGAAAACTACATGTTTTAATAGAGCAACAAAACTGCCTCTTCCGGTTTCAGTTTGATGCAGCCTAAGTAGCACTTGGGCAGGGAGTCATGCCATTTACTCTTCTAAAATTGTGTGGTTTTTTGAGCGAACAGTGGAACAAGTAGTGCAACTGATCTATTGTCCTTTGCTGCTCTCTGACAGGTATGGTATCTTCTTGAGGTTTCTACCTGATGGAAGACGGATTAGAAAGTTCTTGCAATTTGTTAGGGCAGTGTTTTCAACCAGTGTGCCTCTTGCGCCTGTGCCTCCATAAGGCATGCACAGCTGTTCGTGACATCAGGCCTAGGTACAAGCTCCCCAGGCAAATCATGCCTCTGGAGTTGGCCAGGGGGTGCTTCCCAGCTCCCTGAGAGGCAGTGAGAGGCGGCACCTCTCTTTGGGGGGCAGCTTAGATAGAGACCAGGGGTGGCAAGGAGAGTGGAGCAGAGAGGAGGCTGAGGGAACACTCCACAAGGGAGGGTGTTTGAAAAGAGGTGAGTGGCTGCTAGCTCTGCAGGCAAGAGATGACATAACTTCTCTTCTGCTCCCCACAGGGGTGCCACAGAAAGATTGTAGTTGGTCAAGGGAGCCATGGACTCAAAAAGATTGAAAACCTCTGTGTTAGGGGAATTAGCTTGCATTGAATTATAGTCATATGGAGACAGCTTTTTTATTTTATAAAAAGAAACCCGATTGTGTATTTTACTTAATCTTGTATTTATTTGATCTACATATGTTTATTGTAGCCCATGCTGGTGGTGTTTACAGCGAAACACAGGATTTAAATTTCATACATAAATGCTTTTTGAGATTTCGTTTTAGAAATGATTTGCTGCTCCCCCTTGTCTCTGCTCAGTTTACCTGTGCTTTGAATAACCACAGATGTTTCCAATTGCTCCTTGTTCTTCAGGCTGCCACTGGTTAAATAAACAACAAAAAACCCCTAAAAACTAAACAGTTAATAGAAAGAATTTAAAATGTAAATATTAAATTTGCCCCATTAAAAATGTATTTGAATGTGCCGCGCACCTCCATATTTTGCTAACAGCAGGTTTTAAAATGTGTGTATACTTATATTGCTATACTACACAACTTAGGTCATGACTTTTTTTTTAAACCCCTAGCTCGCTTTACAGTGGTACCTCATGTTACGGTTGGGATCCGTTCCGGAGGCCCGTCTGTAATGTGAAATGCCCCCAGCTCAAAGAGCTGTGTCTGTGCAGGTGCACAATGCGATTTGGCGCTTCTGCGTGATTTGGCGCTTCTGCGCAGGCGCGAGTGGTGAAACCTGGAAGTAACCCGTTCCGGTACTTCCAGGTTGCCGTGGAACATAATGTGAAAAGATGCAACATGAAGTGGACACAACACAAGGTACGACTATATCTCTGGTACTGTCATCACATTGCAGATTATTTAACTTCTCCCAGGCTTCCTCAGGCTTCTGTTGGGTCCTGATTCACACTCATCCCTCGCTGCAAGTCAGATGCTGAGACCTGCATTGGTAGAGGCTTCCTCCAGAAAGTGCTAAGGGTTAGAAGGAATGGTTTGCATAAGTTCAAGGTTACAAAACATGGACCCTATTGTACTAAGGGAAAGGAATTGAAGTATTCCAACGTCCTGAGTCGTTGCATCAGCCTTATTCATTCGTAGGCCAAAAGGGATTCTTCCTTGCTTACAAATGAAATAAAATCAGACCAAACAGGTATGAAATTGTCCCTTTTTCTTTGGTCCCTAAGGACTCTCAGTTTATTAGCTTTTCAACACTCCGTTTTGCAGAATTTTATATAACATTTTAAAAATAGTAATTGTCAGGATTGGACAAATTCAAGGAGGTTAAGGCTAGCAATGGGTGTGAGGCAAAATGAATATGCTTTGCTTCCTTGGATGGAATAATGCTTCTGAATATCAGTTTCTGGAAGTCATAGCAGGGGAGAATGCTGGTTGGTCACTGTGAGAACAGGATACTGGACTAAGGGGGGCATTGGCTTAATCCTGTAGGCTCTTCTTACATTCTTAATGTGTGAAGAAGTCCTTGGTCTGGGAAATGGGAGTCAAGTCAACTAGCTCTGCCATGTTTTCTCGGAAGCTCATCTTGTCATGTGTCTAGACTTGCACCCTTGTTTGCTTTTGACTTCATTACATGTTTTGTCTCTCACTGCCTGGCACTAATCTTTGTGTATTTCCCGTACAGGTTGTTTTTTCCTCCTGGGATTTGCATTGAATTTTGTGACTCACCCAGGCATCTGTTTGACTTTGTGTAGGAAAGGAAACTTTGTGGTCAACAAAGGCAAATAGTATCTTGTCTTTTCAAGTGAGAGAAGGGTTTAAAACCACTTCAGTAGTAGGGTGTTGAAATCTATGTATAAAATGTGTACTTTACTGTGATTTTTAAAATTATTTTCTGATAATATGTATCATGTCTTGAACCTCTTGAGTCAAAAATAGGAAGCCAGTATTATTTATTGTGCTCTTCTTGTATAGTTCATACCCCATTAAGATTCTGATGGACATAAAGAAATTATTCAGAACTAACCAAGACTACAAATCCCTCAAGAAAAATATGTCTAAATGCAGGTTTTCATAATGGAGCCTGGAACAGCCTTTGGGAACCTGCTGCCGTCAGATGTTATGGATTGCAACTCCCATTTTCCAGATAGGTTGGAGAAATCTGCCTTGGCGTTACATTCATTATTCTGGGATAGCTTGTATCTATCAGATCACACCCTAGGTATGTTGCTAGTGGATGGAAGGGAAATTCCATGTGGAACTGCTCTTTATAGGTGCTGATTGCTTTGAAAAAGAAAAGCATGGGGGGGGGGGAATGTTTTTCTTAGATCACCACAGGTGTCCAGCAGTGGAGAAGTGGGCTAAGATACTCGCCTGCCCTCTTCTCAAAATGCCAATGATTTGGAGACCCCTGTTAATATTTTTTAAATGGATGTTTCTTTGTTTTAAACCTCTTTCTTAAATTAATTTTTCAGTTTCTGAAAATATATGTAACAAGCAATCCCCACATACACTCCCCCAAGAAACATTTCATGCACATACAGTGTAAATAATATAGTCAAACATTATGAATAGTTTAGAGTTGATGGCTTGAATTAGGTGTCTTCTACTCTCTGCCTTAACAGATTGCCCCAGAATGAGCCATGGGTAGCTGTCCTTTTCAGTGTGCAGAGGCAGGCAACCAAGATTATCAAGGGTCTGGAAACCAAGCCTTACGAGGAGTGTTTGAAGGAGAGCTGGGTATGTTTAGCCTGGAAAAGAGGAGACTGAGAGGAGATATGATAGCCATCTTCGAATATTTTAAGGGCTGTCACGTGGAAGAGGGAACAAGCTTGTTTTCTCCTGCTCTAGAGGGTAGGACTCGAACCAATGGCTTCAAATTACAAGAAAGTAGATTCCAACTAAACTTTCTGACAGCAAGAGCTGTTCTACAGTAAAACAGTCTCCCTCAAGAGGTTCCGGACTCTCCTTACTTGGAGGTTTCTAAGCAGAGGTTGGATGGCCATCTGTCATGGATGCTTTAGCTGTTCATTGCAGGGGGTTGGACTAGATTACCCTTGGGGTACCTTCCAACTCTTATGATTCTATACTGTCTGTGGCGGGACTCACTATAGGGCAGCATCTCATATCTTAGAGTAGGGGTGAGGAACTTGGTATCCTATAATTTCTTTTATTTTTAGACTACAACTTCCATCACCCTTGGATGTACTGGCTGTGGTTGACTGGTGTTGTGGAGTCTGACAACATTTGGAGCACCACAGGTCTTCCTCCCAAGCCAAGTTGGGAAATAGGGTGATGGAATTGCTTTGTCAGCCCCCACAAACAGCAGCTTCTATAAGAGGCTCAGAAGAAAGAAGAGGGTCATTTCATATTCATGAAAAGGGCAATGAGGAAGCACGATCCCTCTTCTAGGAGCATTCCAACATACTTGGGTTTATTATTTGTAGATTCTGCCCCCTGCACTCTTTTCCTTTCTTTGCTTCTCATGGATTCAAACCAATATATCCTCCAGTTGAGAAAGTGTGGCACAACAGCCCTTAAATCCTTTCTTTATGAAAAGAGGGAGAAGTGGGGGGTTTTCCGTTTTAATCCCAGTGCAGTCCATATTTTTCTTTGGAAAGGTAGCATGTGTTTTATGAGCAGTTTATAAATTGCAGCAACAACAGCAATAAAAAATAACAACTTAGAACGACTCCTAGAGAAGAATTGTCTTCCCAAAAATACCCATTTAAGTTCTTCTGTAGAGAGGGGACTGATGAATGTCAGCCTCAGGGTGTTAAAACTGAACATTGGATTGCAGCTTTAGGCAAGGCCAGCCCAAAACATTTTGGTGCCTGAAACAAAATATAAAAAGATGTTCCCGCATCCCACTTATAGAAACTGATCATTATGGCACTTTTAATCTTATTTCAACACTAGTGACAGGGGGGCAGGGCAGTGTCTTCCAGAGGGTAGCAGGGTTAGGCCACACAGCCCACACAGCTGTGGCTTCCCCCTGGCCTGTGCCGCCTCACTCTGCCTAACAGTAGGACTGGCTGCGGCTTGTAGGGCCAAACTACATGTTATGAAAAAACTGAAGTGGCCTGAAGGGCGAATCGCACTAGGAATGTGGTGTGGTGCTCCAGTTTGGATTGTAATCACATCCTGGATTGCAGCCCTGAAGCTGCACAGTGTATTTCTTGCATGTCCAAGGAGGAATCCTGACCTCCCCAAAGAATGTGCCCAAGTGGGAAAATGCAACGTGTGTTGTTGATAGATCGCAGCTGTGTCTCTGCACCATTATTGGATGCTTCCTTGATTATTTCCTTCTTTTATTATTTATTACACACCCTTTACCCTAAGGCAGGCATGGCCAAACTTGGTCCTCTAGCTTTTTGGGGGCTACAACTCCCATCATCCCTAGCTAACAGGACCAGTGGTCGGGGATGATGGGAATTGTAGTCCCAAAACAGCTGGAGGGCCAAGTTTGGCCATGCCTGCCCTAAGGTGCTATTGAAAAAAGATTTAAAAGAATTGACAGTCACAGAAATAAGGCAGGTCCTAAATATATATATATACCTCAAGTGTCCAAAGCAAGGCTAAAGAGGTGTGTCTTCAGCATTCCCCAGAAGCTGTATAATGATGTACTTCTGTGGGCAGGGGGAAATGTCAAAGGTTAGAAGCTGCCACAAAGAAAGCCCTCTCCTGGGCTCACTTCCCCCCATCCCATGAGCCTCCATGGGAGGAGAAACTACCTTGAGGGTCCCCACTGCACCCAAGAGGGTCTGTAAGGAAGCAGGCAGTCTTGATAGTTTAGGACTTTAAACATTAACACGAGCCCCTTGAATTGGGCCCGGAAATGAACCAGTAACCAGTACCACAATTGCAGAAATTACTGTGGCTGAGGCTACCCAGGCCATTATTTTTGTTCTGATGACCATGTCCGCAAGCCAAGACTGTCGCAAGAAATGAACAAGCCCTTAAGCAGGCATACTGGTGCAATTTTATTTATTTTATTTTATTGCAAGAGACCGTTGTTTCATGTAATGGAAAATGGCAACAGTGCATCTTTGGGAGGAAAAAGATACTGTTTCGTTCAAGGGGAAACAATCAAATTTGCACTGCAGGCAGCAGCTGTACTGGTTTCCATTTATGAAAGTCAATATGCACCTTTCTCTCGGTAATGTCCCACCGTATCGCACTCAGAGTAGAACAGGCAAAATCAATGGGCTTAAGTCTGCTGGTTTCAATGGGTCTGCTCGGAGATCCATTGAATACTTGTATTAGCAAGAAACAGATGTGCTCAAAAACATGATGAATGTCTTTGCCCCAGGAGTCTTAAAGAAGAACTTGAATTGCAAATAAGCAAATGCCTCCCGATTCCCACACTAGGTGTCTTCAAAAGCAGTTTGAAGATTTTATGTTGCTCGTCACACTCACAGTAGCTGAAAGTTTTTAAAAGAATTATTAAGGTGTCTGAGGGAAAACAAACATTTGGGATGTCTTAAGGCTGTGGTCCTATAGGCACTTACCTGGGAATAAGTTTCACTTTGCTCAGGGGACCTTACCTCTGAGTATACACATAAAAGATTGTGCAAATCTTCCCTCTCACATGTGTATTGGCTTGCCAGACAGAACTGTCCTAGCACACTTCAGGGGGCTGTCCCTGTAATAAGCCAGTTTCAGAGGGGGGGGGGAGCCCCATGGTGCAAGCAGAAGTCTTTGCATTGATGGGGTTCGTTAGGTTGATGGGGTTCATTAGATGAACTGGATTCATCTGGGTCAGGGGCAGTACCTGCTGCTTCAGTGTAACCCTGTATAACGTCAGAAACAGTTTAATGTGAAGGCCAGATCAGTGCTGGGATTCTAGAGTGTGTTTAATAATAATAATAATAATAATAATAATAATAATAATACTTTATTATTTATACCCCACCCATCTGGCTGGGTTTCCCCAGCCACTCTGGGCGGCTTCCAACAGAATATTGAAATACAATAGTCTATTAAACATTAAAAGCTTCTCTAAACAGGGCTGCCTTCAGATGTCTTCTAAAAGTCTGGTAGTTGTCTTTCTCTTTGACATCTGATGGGAGGGCATTCCACAGGGCGGGTGCCACTACTGAGAAGGCCCTCTGCCTGGTTCCCTGTGTTCATATCGTTCTCACTGTTCTTGCTGCTTGGATCTCTGTATACTCTTCCGGCTCCCTGAATTGGACTAGCAGGCACAGTGAGGCAGCCTCTGCAGTTGGCAGGAAGTGGTGGCAAACAGAGCTGGGTGAATGATGCAGCCTGCCCTTTGCCCCCTGGGGGGCAATCCTGTCCCATTTTCAGTGCTAAAATAAGATTTAGCTAGCAGCACTATTTTTGCACACAGAGTGGTGGGGTGCCATCTTGTAATTTGCTCCTGGGTTCTTCTCAACCCCCACACAGAAGTCTCTCTCTGCGTGTCTATGTTTCATAAAAAACCCCCAAAACCTGGTAACATTGGTGTCCATATCACTTGTGTCTGCCATCTGACTTATGTTTAGAGGTTTTTGCCTTGGAATGTAACAAACAGAGATCTGAACACGCATCGGACCATTTATCACAGCAGTTCCATGTAGCACTGAAAAACTCGCATCAGTTTGTGTTCGCTCCAGGATGCTTTTAATAATAATAACAATAATTTTTATTTATACCCCACCCTCCCCAGCCAAGGCCGGGCTCAGGGCGGCTAACAAGCAATAATAAAAACAAGTTGAATGAATACAACTTAAAAACAAGATTAAAATACAACATTAAAATATTGAAACATTAAGATATTAAAATGCAGCCTCATCACAGGAGGAAAAAGAAAAAAGAAAAGAAAAAAGAAAGAGGGGGAGGGAATCAAATTGGCTCCAAGCCAAAGGCCAGGCGGAACAACTCTGTCTTACAGGCCCTGCGGAAAGAAATGAGATCCTGCAGGGCCCTGGTCTCATGAGGCAGAGCGTTCCACCAGACCGGAGCCAGAGTTGAAAAGGCCCTGGCTCTGGTTGAAGCTAATCTAACTTCCTTAGGGCCCGGGACCACTAGGGTGTTGCTATTTATGGACCTTGAGGCTCTCCGTGGGGCATACCGGGAGAGGCGGTCCCGTAGGTACTTTCTTTTAAGAAAAAGAGGGGGCGGAAATCTGCCCCTAAAAGATATTTTAACAGTAAATGTACAATACCACAAGAATTGCAGATTGTGTTCATTTTTTTTTGCTACAGGGTAAATGCAATACTGCAAAATGCTGCTTAGGAGCTTGATTCTGTTGAGTGCTTGTTGATCTTCAGAAATGCTTGGTGCATTGTGAGATCAAGTTTGGTGCATTCTGCTTTAAAAGCACCACGAAGGAATTAATTAACTTTTTAACTTGCACTGATGCAAGGTACATATTTCCCAAAGGCTTTTCTAGGATTGAAAGCTGTGGTCTATCGTGCGGTTGGAAGAAAAGGGAGGAGGGATCAAATTCCTTTGAACTGGTCCCACCCCACCTTACCTAGATGTATGAATGAACTCAGTGTTCCGTTTAGTAGCTTTGCTCAAACTGTGCATTACCTATTTATTTAACTACTCCCTGTTCATTGTGTAATGTCATGAACCAGTTAATTGGCGGTCAGCTCGGGTATGTATCTTTATTTTTAAGTCGCAAGGAAATGGTGGTTCATAAGATTGATGATACTGTCTGCACTTTCAGTTTTCAGTGTGACTGAAGTCAGATGTTAACAACAGCAAGAAGTAATCCCTGTGACAGATTCCTAGTGCTCAGTCCAACCTTGGACATGTTTGAGACAATGTAGGTCATTCTGGAGGAACTATTAAGTTCCTGTTTATTTCTTAGGTTGCTTAGCTGTAGAGCATCTGCTTTGCATGCCGGAGTTCTCTGTTTCAATCCCAAACATTTCCAGGTACGGCTGAGAATGCCCCCTCCCTGTCTGAAATGCTGGAGACACCCTGCAGGTCAGTGTGGACAATACATGGTTTGAAAATCCGAATAGGAGAGCTACATCAACTGCATAAGTAATCTTCAGATGTAGGGAGAGGAAAATGTGGGATGGCGGTAGTTGAAGGAGAACACCACATGGGATGAAGATGAATTAAAGGAAGTGCAAAGGGTTCACATTTTGCATTAAGCCAAGTATATGGAAAGCCAAGGCTCCAGTATACTGTAGTCCAGTTTCACAGAATGGATGCACTTTTTCAGTCCACAAAAGAAGCCCTGCTGCTTTGAATCACATGGCCTGGACCCTGCCAAGGATTTTCCAAATTACATAGCTGAGGGAAAGAGCAGGGAGTAGGTCCATTTCTGAGGTCCTGTTGTGGGATGACTTCTGAAAAGGAGTGTCTAAGGCATATGGGGAGTTGGACAACATGATTTCAGACAGGCTTTATTGTAATGACTTTCCACCCAAAGCAACCTGAGAATTGTATTTTTGAAGTGGTGCCAAGAACCTTCGTTAGCAATTATCTGCTGAATAATAATAATAATAATAATAAATAAATAAATAAATAATAATAATAATAATAATAATAATAATTATTATTATTATTATTATTATTATTATTATTATTATTTTATTATTATTATTTATACCCCGCCCATCTGGCTGGGTTTCCCCAGCCACTCTAGGCGGCTCCCAACAGAACACTAAAAACAGAATAAAACTTCAAACATTACAAGCTTCCCTAAACAGGGCTGCCTTCAGATGTCTTCTAAAAGTCGGATAGTTGTTTATTTCCTTGAAATCTGATGGAAGCACATTCCACAGACCGGGCGCCATTACCGAGAAGGCCCTCTGCCTGGTTCCCTGTAACCACACTTCTCGAAGTGAGGGAACCGACAGAAGGCCCTTGGAGCTGGACCTCAGGTACACTGGGCTGAGGCCATTTGGGCACCAACATTTTGAATTATCCTCAGAAACATACTGGGAATTCCCCTGAGCAGGCTTATTATTTTAGAATACTCTGGAGCAGCAGAGAGGGATTGACAGTCACACCAGATGAAGTATGTACAGGCAACCCCTGTTTTGGGTTCAAAGAATCCAGAAGTGGCAGGAAAAGGGGGGAAACATATATGTGCTCTGCCGTTGTGTGCAATGACCCGGAATGCACCCCCTGTGCAAATTGGGGGTTCCCTGTATTATAGACATGACTCCCTAAATGAGGAACACTTGAGTTGAGGGACTCCTTCCTAATATCAGGATCCAAATTCAGGTTATGGTTTCTGTTTCCATCTGTCTTTAGTTCCCACCCTTCCCCATCTATTAATGTACATCCCCACAGGGGGAAAGTGCAACTCTGTACTAGACTGTAATTATGTGCTTGCTGGTTCGTGAGCAGACCCTGTTGAAATCAGCAGGAGTTATTCCCCAGTAAGGAGTGCCACAAGCTGCAATTATAGAATACATGAGTTCTCACCCAGAAGCTGGATAGTAGAAAACAACAACAACACAATGCTATTTTTCATTGAACAATGATATCAGCTAATAGGCCAAAATGATTTTATCAGAGACAGATCTGTTAAAGTGAAACACTAGGGTCTGAAGTAGAAGTTTCCCTTTAAATTTTAAACTTTTGATGCCTAAGGCAGGCAATATATTTGTTGGAAGATTCTCCTCTCTAAAAAAAAACCAAAACACAACTGGCCAAAATTCTTTATTGGTTTCATATCAATAGCTGGGGGTAAAGCTAACATTCCACATATTAAAATGAAAACAACCATGCATTCATTTTAGCAATTGACTCTTGGATTTGGATTTGTATGCTAAAAGGGGAGCAACCTGCTCCGAAGATCCAATTTATTTCACACATGATTCTTGCCATTTGCTTTGCTCTACATGGTTAAGAATCTTACCTCAGTTCTGGAGACAGGGAAGCATCTACATCACATCTGGGAGCACCAAACTAGCTTAGAGCTTTCAGAGGGAATGGAGGATGCTGTTGGCCTACCCCAAAGAATCTGCCACTTGAGGCAGCTGCCTCACTCTGCCTAATAGTAGGTCTATGTAATCATGTATGGATCATGGATACACTCACCAGCCATTTCTCTGGTTGTGTGAACTGCTCGTGGAGGCCAGAGATGCCAGATGTTTCTTGCTGAGTGTGTTGACGATATTTTCAACCCTTTCAGGGACCCTCATGGATTTCATGTGCAATGATTCTTTTTTAGGTCACCAACTGCCATGTAAATTGTGTATAGCAGAGGTAGCCCTCCAGTATTTGTTGAACTACCGCTGCCATTATCCATAATCATCAGCTATGCTGGTTGGGGCTGATGAGACAACAACATCTGGAGGGCCAAAGGTTAACCATCCCTGCTCTAGATCTTCCATACAGATTGTTTGTTTGTTTGTTTGTTTGTGTGTGTGTGTGTTCTGGTAACAAATAGGTAGGACTTAGTTTAGAACTGGAATGTCTCAAATAATATCTACTGTTCCCGTAACACAATAGCAAAAGCTGCACCATAATAGCTTAAGAGCTATGCTACAGACAAACAAAGCACTTAGCAAAGATTCATGAGTGCTCCCAGACTTTGGAACTCCCTCCCTAGAGAAGTTGGCCTGGTTCCTTCCTTGTTGTCCTTCCACTGACAGGGGAAGACCTTGTTTCAACAGGCTTTTGGGAGCTGACTGCTTTTAATGAGGATACTGGTGCCGTGCTGTTTTTGTTGTGATTCTCTGTATGTTTTTAACAGATTATCTATCTGTCTATATCTATATTTCTATTGATGTTTAATTGGGTTTTTTAACCCCATCCCCATGTTTTTAGCTGTTTTTATTTCATCTGTAAGTCGCCGTGAATCCCTGTCAGGGAAGAAGGTGGGGTATAAATAAATATATAATAATAAAACATATCTCTTTTAATTAACTTTCTCTTAAGTGAGCCAGTTTTAATTAAGCAGCTGAAAAACTTTCTGTGTTGCCAAAATGCTGAATTGTAAATAGGAATGGGTGGGTAAAACAAAATATATTGATCTGCTATCTTAATCCTAATGGTGATGGAGCAAATGTAGCCGAAATTGGTTTTCTTGCCAATTAATAAATGACTCTTGTACATGCCTTTAATCAACCATAAGTGGCAATGCTCTCATAGTGGAAGCTCCTTTTAAGTTCTGAAGATGCAGTTTAAGCGACACAAATTAGTTTAACTAGCACATTCAAACAACCATTATAATTAGTCAGTAAGAAGACACATTTGCTGAGTGGTTCAAATGCCATCAGTGCACTGTCAGGCTTTTTATTAAAAGTCTGATAACGCTTATTCATCTTCATGCAAGTTAAGTGCAAATCAAAGCACAACAGTTCTGCAAAAAATAGATTAAAAATCCAGTTCAAGCCATGAGGAACACCAAGTTCAGAAGTCCAAGACCAATCATAGTATTGGAAAACAAAACTCAGGGTAACAGCTGAAGGGAGGATTCCCAAGTGAACAAATAGGAAGCCCATAATATGTGCTTTTCTGAATAGTCAGGTACTTGACTCAGGATGGGTGTTCTTTGGTGCTGGTTGGGAAGTTGCATAAAAGTGAAGGGCTCTCCCCGGTCAATTAATAATCGATAAAGCATTATCCTCCAAGAGCTCCTTTGCCTGAAGCAAAGAGTACCTGGATGTTTCCTTGTCCATGTCAATAACTATTGGTGACTGGTCCAACACATCATGTCCTATATAGGCTGCTGCTTCATAGGCCACATAGAATCATTGAGGAAGGGTCATAGTTGCCAACCTTGGGTGCCGATGACCCAAGATTCAGTCCCCAGCATCTCCAGACAGGGCTGATGGAGTCCTGACAGAAGTACTAAGCTAGATGGACCAGTTGTCTGGCTCAGGTTAAGGCGACTTTTTATATCCCTAAATGTGGGCAGTAAATAGAGGAGAGTTACCAATATCCTTAGGTCGCTGGTTCGTTTCCATCTTGACGGAGATGTGTTTTAAGGGACATGGGTGGCGCTGTGGGTTAAACCACAGAGCCTAGGACTTGCTGATCAGAAGGTCGGTGGTTCAAATCCCCACGACAGGGTGAGCTCCTGTTGCTCGGTCCCTGCTCCTGCCAACCTAGCAGTTCGAAAGCATGTCAAAGTGCAAGTAGATAAATAGGTACCGCTCCGGCGGAAAGGTAAACGGCGTTTCCGTGTGCTGCTCTGGTTTGCCAGAAGCGGCTTAGTCATGCTGGCCACATGACCCGGAAGCTGTATGTCGGCTCCCTCGGCCAATAAAGTGAGATGAGCGCCGCTACCCCAGAGTCGGTCACGACTGGACCTAATGGTCAGGGGTCCCTTTACCTTTACCTTACCAATATTATGGAAGACCAGTTGAGATACCACAACTGTAATCATGCGGCTATAAGAACAAAAGAAGAGCCTGCTGTATCAGGCCAGTGACTCTTGTCCAGCATTCTGTTCTCACAGTAACCAGCCAGGTGCTTGTGGAAAACCTTCAAGCAAGACGTGAGCATAAGAGCACTATCTCCTCCTGTAGTTTTCAGCAACTGTTTTTCAGAAGCATTACTGCCTCTGTTTGTGGATGCAGAGCATAGCCATGATGGCTAGTAGCCACTTACAGATTTACCCTCCATGAATTTCTCCAGTCTTCTTTTTTAAAGCCATCCAAGTTGGTGTCCATTACTGCCTCCTGTGGGAGTGGGTTCCATCAATCACAGATATATCTCTAGCATGCGCTCCATGCTGGACCCTGTGTCCATTTTGCTTAGCTGGGTGTCCTTTTGATCATTATTGTGTTCTACTACAGTGGTAGACACTTGGTGGCCATTGGACTCCTTCTGACCCTACAGTGTTCTGATTCCAAACCACACACTATTTCTTAGGTGCATAGTCTTCAGATCCACTGATGGAAAACAGAGCACTTCTTCTTTTTGTATTTTAATGTGGGTTTTCAGTTTGCTGAACACAGTAAAATGTGATGTGTAATAAAATAGCTGAAGCAGCACAAATGTGATCATAAATGTAGACAGTCAAATTGAGTAGGCAAGAGAGATGCATCCAGTATGCAGCTGTGAAGAAATATCAGAAAACTGTATGAGCCTTTGACTGACCACAGCGAGCCCATGTAAAATTGTTGGGGTGAATTGAGAATGTTCCTGGGGAACCTGGTCAGGGTGCTGAAGCGAAGCAGGTTTGGGATCTCTGGCCAGTGCTGTGTTGGAGTTGAATGTGTGGACGTGTGCTGCAAAAAAATTGGAACGGGCAATTGTGAATTCTTACTTTCTCTGCAGAAGGAGATTTATCTCATAATGGAGGCCATCCCTCCAGCTGAGAGTAAAGCAAGGGCATGGGTTGGAATGCTGAGCAGTGGGAGCTCCGTTGCCTTTGGGCAGCTCTGGATTTGAGCAGCCATGTCTCTCTGCTTAGTGCTAGAAATACATGACTGTGCATGCAGAACGCAAACATGCTCTAGTGCTGTGGGGAGCAATACAAAAGATGCTCTAGTGCTGTTTTATTGAAATGTGGATATCCCGCTTCAAACCCTAACCCTAACCCATAAAACACCCGTTCTATACCTTTTGACTTAACCTATCCCAGAGGGTTGTTGTGATGACAAAATGGTGTTGGAATGCTGCATTGAGATCCTTGAAAGACAGGTGAACCATTTTGAGGGCTTTGTTTCGCTTTTTTACAATCAAGCGGTGTATACATTTTATGAAATTAAAATAAATAATGATAATGATGATAATGATGATGATAATAATGATAATAATAATAATAATAATAATAGAAGCTCGTCCCTATGTGATATTGCTCTCTAACTTGCATGCTTACTCAGCACTCTCCTTCCTTCCTTCCTTCCTTCCTTCCTTCCTTCCTTCCTTCCTTCCTTTCCAAGGCATGCTCACACTCTAAACGTGCAAATTTTCCTTTAAGCTATTGTAGCAACCATTGCCTTGCATCATGATGGTAAGCATCTGCCTATCACCCATATATTACTGTATTTTTCGCTCTATAAGACGCACCAGACCACAAGACGCACCTAGTTTTTGGAGGAGGAAAACAAGAAAAAAAATATTCTGAATCTCAGAAGCCAGAACAGCAAGAGGGATCGCTGCGCAGTGAAAGCAGCAATCCCTCTTGCTGTTCTGGCTTCTGGGATAGCTGCGCAGCCTGCATTCACTCCATAAGACGCACACACATTTCCCCTTACTTTTCAGGAGGGAAAAAGTGAGTCTTATAGAGCAAAAAATACGGTAATTGCCTTTTTACACCACTCTGCCTTGGGAGCCTCCATGTAAGGCTGAGCTCCTTTTCAGTGCTTGTGAATCATGAAAGCACCTTTGCACTCTCCTTTTGTTAAAAAAAAAAGCAAAACCTTTGCTAGTTGTTGCAAAGTATTGCCAAGTCACATTATTTTTGTATGAAACTGCCTGTTAGTTCACATGACTGCCTGTCTCAGTGGTTTCATGTTAGAACTCTTGCCAAATCTTTTGGGTTAAATTAAGGAACTGTCATTAACAATAAGATGGGGGAAAGAACTATGGGAAGCTTCAACCACACTAAAAATCCATCTTGGGAAACTTAACATTTCTTTTTTCTTACATCACGTCTGTGCGTTTATTTTTAGATGCTTCCTTTCCCTAGCCTTGTTTGGTTCTGAACAGACGACAAAGAGCCCAATTCACTTGTGTGCCGTGTTATGTAGTTATAAATAAGGGTGTGTTTTTGTCTTAGCTGATCTATCCTTTTGAAATGGGGTTGGGAAGAAGGTGGGTTGGGTTGTGCTTGTAGATCTCTGAGTGATCAGCTAGGATCCCTGACTCCCAATTGTTTCATAATGGCAGTAACATTATGACTCTTCTGGAAATGAAGAAAGCTGGTGGGGTGGTACAAGGCGTGAAGAGGAAATAGCAAGGAGTGGGTTTTGTGTGTGCTCAGTTCAGTTCTGACACTCAAAACAAGTTCCTGAACTCAGAACTTCCTTTCAATTCAGTGTTTATGCCTTGATCCAGTTGGAGGCAGTGAGTGTAGGAAATGATCCAGTTCTTGCTTGAAGGAGCAGATAGGAAATAAAACAAATGTGAGCCTTTCACAGCTGTTATGCCTGCGTATTCTATTTTCATTTATCTGACCAGAGTACAAAAGTGTTAGGTGACGAGGTTATCAGTGATTGAGACTATGCAATTGGTTACATAAATGACACTAATCTGAGCTGCGACCAGGGATAGGCGAATGTGTCCGTTTCATTTTCTCATTAAATTGGGTTCTACACATTTTCACATCCATCGTGATTGAAGCAAAGCTAAACGAGTCCTCATAAAAAATTCCTCAACATTTCAGTGCAAATTTTTCTTCTGATACACATTTTTGTATGCAATTTTTCCTAGTATAATGTTTTTGTCTGTTGCTTTCACTAACATATGCACTCATATGCACACTTTATTCAAGTATGGCCGTTTTTGTACATAATTCTTGACTGAATTTTGCAATGGCTATGTTTAATTTTGAGTATTGTTTCTAAAAGTGTGAATTTGGAAAGTTTGCCTTTTGAATGCGAACTGAACTGGAGCCACCCCCCCTTACCTGAGACTGGGAAATGTCCAGGGACTCTTCCTTCCCTATGAGCCTATGTGTTCTCTTAGGTCTTTTCATGAGACCTTGCTCTGCACACCCTTAGTATGTGCTTAGGAGCAGATATGTGATATGACAGTGCCTTGGGGGGCATTGTACCCAGGTCCTATAACTTCATTCCTTATGGAGATTCCTTGGCTCCTTGTTTTTTGGAACCATGTGAAAACTTCCTTGTTCCAGGGGGCATTCAGGAGTGTGGTGCACTGAAATAAATTTGTGTTATCTTCTGCTGCCTCTCTGCTGTGCTTTTTTGCTGTGGTTTCAAAGTTACTATGGGTCACCATGGGTTATTTTTATTGTTCTGGATTTTAAAATATGCTTTCCTTCCCCTTCAGCTACCTTGAGTATGTGGGTGTTGTTGCAATTTTATCCCTAGGATTAATTTGTGAAACAGGCTGAATTGAAAAGTTGTTGAAGTTGCTAAGCCATATTAAACTCAATGGTATTTATTTCTGAGTTGCAGTGTGTGTGTGTGTGTGTGTGTGTGTGTGTGTGACACTTTGACCCTTCTAAAACTGTAGGATTAAACATGCTTGTTAATGAATCCCTTTTGACAAATTTGTACTCTCTCCCTTTTTAAAATGTTATCTTTTAATATTCATGTGGCAAATCTGGAGGATCCATGTACTGTAGTGACTAGGGTGGTTGGACTGAGAGTGGGGCGACTCGGGTTCGAATGCTTACTAAGCTCTCACACTTGCCTACCTCACAAGATTGTTCTAAAAATTATAGCGGTTAGAAGAAAAAGTAAGCATATAAATTTAAGCGCATTTTCCTTGACATCATCATTCTGCCTGCTGTATTTAAAATCAAGATTCTGCGAAGTAACCAAGCCTTGCAAAGATAATGCATTTAATTTAAATTTTTTTAAAAGAAAGAAAGAAAGAAAGAAAGAAAGAAGGCGTTTTACATCCCATTAACTGGAGCAGCCCTAACTGTTCAGGCACTGCTACATTTGATTAATAAGATTTTGGCAGACCATTAACTTTTTAGACAGGCTGCTTACCAGGCAAATTCACTTAATCCTGGGTATTGGAGAAGGAGGGAAACCTTCCTGCTGATTGTTATCTTGGGGAATCTTTCTGTCTCTTCATCAGCTACAGCAGCAGTCTTAAGAAAGTAAGAAGAGACCTGCTGGATCGGGCCAAAAGCCTATCTAGTTTAGTAAGTAGTACCTTGGTTTACGAACTTAATCCGTTCCGAAAGTCCATTCTTAAACCGAAACCGTTCTTAAACTGAGGTGCACTTTCCCTAATGAGGCCTCCCGCTGCCGGTGCCCTTCCACCATTCAGCTTCTGTTCTTAGACCGAGGTAAATTTTTCAAACCGGGACACTACTTCCGGTTTTGCAAAGTTCATAAACCGAATAGTTCATAAACAGGGCTGTTCTTAAACCGAGGTACCACTGTATCCTCTTTCTTACAGTGACCCATCTGGTGCCTCTAGAACATGGACAAATCTTCTGCTCATGATCCACAGCAACTGGAATTCATGCTGCCTTTAATCCCAGCGGTAGTATATTGCTTGCTCACGCTGCAAGTCGAGGAGCAAATGAGCTGCTTGCACTGGCCAAAGACTTGTTTATGTCTTGCCAGGATATGATAGTCCGAACTAAGGGTCAGTATTACCCTTATGTTGGAATGGGGGCTGGCTTTCTACCTCCTACTGAGTTTGTAGCTGGAGTACATCTACACAAGGGACTTCAGAGTTCACTCTTCAAACCACACTTTAAGAATGAATCTAGCAGGTATTAGTGGGTCAGTGATCCATTCCTGGTTTTCTGCGATACATGCATCCAATTGGCACTAGGGCCTTGTTTTCATGCCACAGTAAGCCATAGCCTGAATTAAACTATGTGAACAAGCAGTGTGCTCCTCCTTTGCTGGGCCAGGGAATAAATCACAGAGTGGCTGGCTTAGTGTTAAGTGCAAACCAATGTCCATAGTTTGTTTCTCCCAAACAAACCATAGGTAAGTCAAGAATAAACCTTGGGTAAGCCAAGAACAAACTTCATGGTTTGTTTGGAAAGAAATAAACCATGAGTGTTGGTTTATATACCATGTAAAGGCAGTCCTTCCAAGTAAAGGAGACATAATTGAGTAGCTTACATCAGTACACTGCACATTCGTGGTAAACCATACTGTGGCTTGCTGTGACTTGCAAACTTCTACTGCAGTTTGTGCTTTTACATTATTTTCATGCAAACTTTTCAGGTCTCTTGGACCATCATATAATATTTGATACATGAAGGAATCGTGCCCATGGCTTCTGCTCCCTACTCACAGTTCTTGTGGGTGCAGCTGTCGGGAAATATCCCATTGCTCTTTTTCCCATAGCATGTCCAAATTGAGAAGGAGATGTTGTAAATGTTATCTTTCTCCAACACTAGATGGCAGTGTTTGGAGGGCCTGCTAGTTCTTTAATGTCTGTGCTCCTACCACCATGTTGTTCCTCCCAAGACTTCATGGTACCTGGACTTAGGTTACATCATGCCAGCCATTGTATAGCATTTGAGATAGAATTTTACACTTCTGGCCACTGCTGCTTATGGTATTTATTTATTTATTTATTTTTAAATGCAACAGCACAAATGCTGGGTTCAGGATGAAGTGTGCAGAATAAATTAGTTTATTAAACATAAGCACGTTTGCATGTTTTCTGAGGGCTTAGTTTATTTTGAGGACAGAACCTTTGAAGACAGAATTTTTTTTGATTCATTAAAAATTTTCTGCCGTGTTTCTCAATTTGGTCACTAGGTGGTGCATATGTTTCTCATTGTTGATGACATAGACCAAGATCATAGAGAAGTCTCTCTAACATCATAGAGAAGACTCTTTAAGCCTCTTCTTCCTTTTCCCCATGTGTCCTCATTTCCTTTACGATCTTTTGATACAGTTTTAAAATAGGTTTAAAGGTAAAGGACCCCTGAAGTTAAGTCCAGTCGCGAACGACTCTGAGGTTGCGGCGCTCATCTCACTTTATAGGTTTACTCATATGTTAATCCTGTGGAGTACAATGGGAGGGAGATACTTCTGTGTGTAAGTGTGTATAGGTTTGGAATTTTACCTAACAATCCTTTAGGACATAGTGGGCTTTACTTCTAAATATACATGCGCAGAATTGCAGTTAGTGTAGGATTTCTCAGCAAGTCATGACTGGAAGATTACTTGCAGGGATTACTGATTTTTCTTTTTCTTTTTAAAAAATGCGTTCTTAGAGATTTGGCTGAAGAAGCTGTAATAATCCTATAGTATTCACTCTAAAGTAGGCGTCAGCAAACTTTTTCAGCCGGGGGCCAGTCCACTCTCCCTCAGACCTTGTGAGGGGCCAGACTGTATTTTTTGGGGGGAAATGAATGAATTCCTATGCCCCACAAATAACCCAGAGATGCATTTTAAATAAAAGCACACATTCTACTCATGTAAAAGCATGCTGATTCCCAGACCATCCACGGGCCGGATTTAGAAGGCGATTGGGCCAGATCCGACCCCTGGGCCTTAGTTTGCCTACCTATGCTCTAAAGCAAAACTCACAGCATTCCTAAACACACATATACCTACAAATAAAGTCTGATCCAGGAACCTGGGGTAGGTTGGACTATAAAGTTGCCACACTCCTACCAGGGCACATCTACCTGGGTGTAAAGTTCCACAACTGAATATTGGTGAGTCTGCACAGAAAATTGACCGAAAGTGGTAGCGGTACAACCCCTATGCAGAAATTTTGACCTGGGAGTAAAGGAAGGAAGAAAATCCCTATCATGGCTGAACCCAAGAAGTCTTACTCCCCAAGTAGACTGCAAGGAATCTGGGCATGTATCTGCAGCAGTGGAAAGCCTCTACGTGCTCGTACCTGGAAGCTGGGGTGAGGAGAGATAGGGGACTGCACTCACAGTATAGTATACTCACAATCCCTCCACGGCTGTTATGTTAAGCACAGGTTCCCATTAATTTCAACTGGGATTGCCTTCTGTTTTCTATTCCCAGTCAAGTGTTCACTAGAATAGCCTCACTTTCTAGAAATGGAGGCACCTGGAAGGCTACAAAACATCTGGCTGTAAAGCTGCCATAATCCAACCAGGGTACATTTACGTGGGGCAAAAGGAAGAAAAGCCCTACCATGGCTTAACCCAGGAAGTTTTACACTCTTGAGTAAACTGCACAGCTGAAGCAATGGAAACTCTATTCAATCTCCTAACTGGGGGGCAAGCAGAGAGCTATTAACACCCCCTCCCAGACGGGACCTGAGATAGACTTCAGAAAAAATAGTTTATATATCTTTGTCTGTTAGCTTTAACTGGGAGTTTTTCACTTCCTTCTTCTCCCTTTCCAACCCTTCAATTCAAAGTACGCTGACACCTAGTGGCAGACAAGGCAGGGAGTGAACTGCACACAAAATGTAGAACAACCATGAGTTCTTAAGTTAACTTTGCCAAAATAAATCCTGGGCTGCAGGAAAGAATGTACAAATTCTGGTCCTACATTGATCACAAGAATGCAGAATGGGGGGGGGACGACGACGACAACAACAACATACACACATCCCACTTGTGTAATCCCCCCCCCCATTTCCAGCATCAATAATAGTAATTATCCCCCCCCAGTGATTTTGAATGAAATTACCCAAATTTGTATAATTTTTTTCTTGATTTTTTTCTTTCTTCATCCAATGCTATTGTTTTTTCTTTGTGTTACTGAATTATATGCTCCTGGTTAAATAAACAAATTAAAAATAAGTGATTTTGCTGACTTAATTATATTTCCAAAGCATGATAGGTTTAACAGGACCTAGCTGCAATGAGCTACTCTGACAAAGGCCAAGTAGCCCAGTGGTCATTGGCTCCCCACTACTTTGAAAAGCTAGTGGCCCCTTGGCCACATTCCAAATACATTTTTGAATTCTTTTCTCAGTTTCAGAAGTAGTTTGGTACAGAGCATGGCGGTTGTGCTATTTGTGGAAAACTGACCTAAAGCTCGCTTGGATCCTGCTGTTTGGATATTGACTTATAGCTGTAAACCTGTGCTGGGTTACATGGAATAAGCCTTATTGAACACAAAGGGAGTAAACCTGGAATAGAATCAGGCTGCATAAGCAGCTTAGATCTTTCCTAACAATACATATTGTGAAATAAATAAATAAAAAATATTGTATTCATTTTGAGAGTTTGTCTGCTAAAAATAGGAATGTCATCATTGTGGCAAGATGGTATAATGGCTGTACTGTAGGGTGTCTTGTGGCTGGGAAGTTTATTTTCCCTCCAGGCTGTAATGCGTGGGAGTATGATAATATCTTGTATATTATTATGTATAATAGGCAGCCCATTCAACGCCATACGTGTAGTCAAACGAAAGCTTCAACAGCTGCAAAATTAGTTTGTCCATAGTTTTACATGCTTCAGCTGGCAGAAAATGTACCTTCCTGGAAGAATTACACCCGCCCCGTGCATTACACACACACACACACACACACACACACACACACTTGTGATTTGCATCTGAAATTCATTTCTTCTCTTCTGAATGTATGTATAGTAAAACGATATGCCATCTGGTTGACTATTCAGTTCTGTGAAAAGATGACATCTTTTTTCGGTTGGGGGGAGGGTCATCAGAGATGCTAAGCCTTTGCAGCATCCAGTGATTTTCAGTAGGAACAATGCTTCTTCATCTGTGATTTCTTAAAGCTTACTTTTGACATGGCTTGGAGGACTTGCCTTCTCCCTCAAAACACTTTGAAGCCTGGTACAGTGGTACCTTTGTTCCCGAATGGCTTAGCTGTCAAACAAATCGGCTCCTGGATGCCGCGAACTCGGAAGTAAGTGTTCCAGTTTGCGAACGTTTTTTGGAAGCTGAACGTCTGACGTGGCTTCCGCAGCTTCTGACTGAGTGTAGGAAGCTCCTGCAGCCGATCAGAAACCGTGCCTTAGTTTTTGAATGGTTCTGGGAGTCCAACGATGGATTAAGTTCAACATCCAAGGTACCACTGTACTGACCACGGGGACCAGTAACGTCCCATCAGACAGCACCTCAGATCTTTCCAGACTGGTTGTTGTCAGGCACAACGTAACAAAGTCCACATAGGACTCTTTACCAGTGAGCCATGGCTGTTCCTTGAATCTTATGCGGCTAGAATGGGTGGAAAGAAAGAACATTCATACCATCCTAAACTGTGATAAAATGCAATAAAGAAATAAAATTATCTAATGACCTCCATTACCCTATTTGTAGAAAATCCATACTGTCATGTTTCAGGAGTAGCCTATTCCCTTATTCCCTTTCCTAGAAAAAGAACTTTGGAAGGAAAAGGTTGTGGTTTATGAAAAGGTACAATGTATTTTTTTTTTTTTTAATGCTTATTTTCATGCATTTGGTTACTGGATAGAAATGGTTGCATGTCTGAGGTTCCCCTGCCGTCACCCACAATTCCGATTTTGTTCTTCAGAATAAAGAGCTGCCAGAACTTGTTCACTGACCTAAAGCAGCTGAGGCTTCCCATAATACTTCTTAGGGAGCTGACAAACTGAAGTATTTTGCTGCTTCATGGGATGCTACATCAATATGATGTTTACTTCATAACAAGCACGGTTAGAACTCAGAGGTTTAGTGGAGTCTGGGGACAGACAGACAGACAGACAGACGTGTGTGTGTGTGTGTGTGTGTGTGTGTAGTTGTGGAAAGAATATCATAGCTTTAGAAATCTCAAAAGCGGATGAAAGGAGGACTGATGCTCGGGGGGGTGCCACCTGTAGTGGCAAAGAAGACAGGAGCGGAATGTGTATGGCAGGGCCAGGGAGGAACATTAATCTCCTAAGGGAAATTAATCACAAAATGAGACAAGGCTTGGGAAGCAGTGAATGAAAAACAACAACACAAACCCCAGAAACTACAGGGTCCAGAAACTGACTTGTCAGCTGCCCTTGGCCTTTTTGACCCATTATTGAGAGGATGGAGCCATACAGCAGATTTTGCCAAGTTAGACAGCTTGAAATAGAGCTTTAACTATTTTAAGTTCCAATGTGTGTGTGTGTGTGTGTGTGTGTGTGAGAGAGAGAGAGAGAGAGAGAGAGAGAGGATATACTAGGTTCGTATTACAGAAAGAAGGAAGCTGGGGGTTGCGTTTGTGAGATGACCTCCTTGAACAGCTGCCTTTGCCAGTCTGGTGCCCTCTCGCTGTCTTGGGCTGCAACATCCCTTTGCGTCAGCCTGCACAGCCAATTTGTTTGTTAGCCCCAGGCAGCACAGGAATAGTCGGCACCTCTCCTTGTGGGTGAAAAGATGGCAAATATATTTTAAAGATTTCACAAAAGGCCTGGCTATTACAGGGTTTAGAAATACTGCTCAGCCCATCAGAGACTTCTTGTTTCTGGTGGAACGGCAATTAAAGTAATAGTTTGGAACATGGTCATATTGGGCCTTCTGGTTTAGCACTGCAGTGAGATCACCTCTAACCCTAGAGACAACTTGGCATTATGACTATGCAGTAAACTGCGAGTCAGAGAGAACACAGCAAATCAAGAAGAGAATAAGAATTGTGTTACTTGGTCAGACCAAACACCCGTCTAGTATAGCACTTGGGTTCTTACAACTAGATGGCCCAGGAATCTCACAAACAAGTCATCCTCTATCCACAACATCTGCTAACCTACTAACGATGGGTACTCCATTTAGCTATTATGGCTAGTATTTGCTCTCCGTCTTGGACGTATCTTAATTCTTTTGAAAGCCATCTGCGCTGGTGACGATCGCAACATCTTATTTCTAGACCAGTTCCTGGTGCCCTTCAAATGTTTGGGACCACAGCTCCCTTGACCCCATAGCCAGCATGGCCAGTGATCAGGAGTTGTAGTAGGAGTTGTAGTTCAATACTTGCCTGCTTGGTTGCTGCTACTTTTGCAGCTGCCTCTTCTGGTTAGGAAGCAAAGTGCCCTATAGCTGGGTGCCTGAACATTTCCCTGACCTGGTCTCCTGGTTGTAGGATGCTTTGCTTCTCATAACACCAAGGCTGCTGGTTCGGTCCCCCTATATTCCTGCCTTGCGGGGGGCTGGACTAGATGATCCTCAGGGCATCTTCCAACTCTGTGATTCTATGATACTCTATCTGCCTGCTGCCCCATCTGTTTGTCTCCTAGGAGCAGCCAAGCAAAATGGGGCAGTGAACTGACATAACAGCATTGGCCTGCTCAAGACAGGCATTAGTACAAAATGAGAGCTCATAGCAAATCCACAGTATTTTGAACTCCTTTTTAAATTATTAGGTCAATCTTCAGCCTAATGCTTCAGATCTCAGTTATGCAAATGTTTGTGATGTCAACAGGGAGAGTCGCTTTCTCAGATTGGAAAAACACGTTTATTGACTCATGAATTTTCAGAAAGTATGTGATAACTAATATTAATATCAATAGAGTTCTGCACTTGGCTGACTTAAATATTTTTCCCCAATCAAAACACTGCCATTTATGCTGTCAGAACTGAGTATCCGACTTCATATACCCTTTATTTGAGGGGAACAACAGAAGAGAAGACTGTGAAAACACATCGGGAGTATTTAATAAACATTATTGGAAAGTAAACAGTTGAACCTAATAAAGGTGTTCTGTTTAATCCTGTTTTTCCACATACGGCACTTGTGACAAAAGAAGACTTTATCCTTTTAGTTCTTATACCTTGTATCCTCCCTTTTTGAAGGAGTGCATAGTAGCACTTTACTCTGACAACAACCCTGTAAGGTAGGTTGTGCTGAAAGCTGGAGGCTTTCCAGAAGCCACCTAGGGAGGATCATAGTACCTGTTTTTTGGGGGGGTGTTCCAAACCTGAATCCTGCAATTAATGGGACTGAACGGCCTATGGATAATTTATTTTTTAATTTAATTTTCCTATATGTATAGCCTGCCTTTTTTCTGTCATGGAAATCAAGGGTGTGGATATATGGCTCCTAGGTGAAACCCATACTTGCTTAGCTTCAGCAAGACCATACCTTGAGTGACTGCATTGCAATGGGTTGGACTAGACGGCCTTTGGTGTCCCCTAGAACTACAGTTCTATGATTCTGTGACTAGTACTTTGCCACTGTCAATGAGTCTGAATAATTCCACTGCTTTCATATTGACGTCAGTGGTGGAACTTACAATAGGCTAAACCAGTGATTCACAGGTTTTTCCCCTGCATGTACCACTTGAAAATTTTGAGGGTATTTGCAGACCAGTTAATGGGTGCTCTGCTTGTTGACACACTTGTAATGTGCTGTGCTAGATGCTGTAAGATTTTTAATTGCATTTTATTGCATTGCAATTTGAATTTTGTTGCTCCTGCCATTGTTCACAAACACATTGAGGACCACCCAAACGAAACTCCCAGACAACTGTTTGGGAAGCCCTAGCCTAAAACATTTATCAGAACCTGTGACCCGTAGTGGTGGATCAGCATCAAAGGAAAGCAAAAAGAAGCAGCAAATTTAAGCAATAGAATATTTGAAGCCATGGGATTGCACCCTTGTTCCCCTCTCCTGGCTTTCGTTTCCCCTGCCAGTCTTAACCAGGGTTTCCTCTTACGTTTAAGCAGGAACCTTATTTGTGGTAACTGTGGTTACCCTTCGTGAACCACAGTTAAGTCAGGGGGGGAGATTCTCCTCTGAGAGATGGGAGGGACGGGACGGGCTGCCTCTGGTTGTCATAGCATGTGGATCAAAACTACTGCCATTGCAAAATCTCCTCTTATGACTTTTCCAGAGTTGTCATTCTTCTGTTCCATCACCTTTGCCATGCTGATGAACAGAGGATATTCTCACCTGTCTCTCAGTCACCATCACAACTGAATGGAACCCCAGCATGGGTGCAGCCAGCATTTTTGTTAGGGGGAGCAGAACCCCAGTTAGCTATGTATTTTTATCTATTTTATTGATTTAGGGGACAGCTGCCCCCCCCCAGCTGCACCCATGAACCGCAGTGTTTGTAGTATACCTCTGAACAGTAGGTCCTGGGGATGACAAAAAGGGAATGCTTATTTGGGAGTTTGCAGAGACATCTGACTAGCTATTGTTGGAAGCTGGCTCTTAGACTACCTTCTTCTTCCTTTGATATAGTATGGCAATTCTTCCATTTACAAGTTAGCTACAACATCAAACAATATTTTGAATCTCCATATAAAAGGATCTCAGATAACAAGGTTGAGGGATCTCATTGCATGAAACCCAGTGAGCTGTTGTCACTCAAGATACTGAGCTAAATGGATTGCTTGTCTCCTGCATATGCCAAGGTTAGCTCTTTTTATCCTTAAAATATAGGAACAAGATCAAGTTATAAAGGTGGGGCTGTGCCAGGATGAAATCTATTATCAATTCCAATGCCTGCTGGTTTTTTTTTAATGACCTCATGGCTTCATTCCTATAGAGCAAATATTGTGCTTAGCTGTAAAGGTAAAGGTAAAGGGACCCCTGACCATTAGGTCCAGTCATGACCGACTCTGGGGTTGCGGCGCTCATCTTGCTTTATTGGCCAAGGGAGCCAGCGTACAGCTTCTGGGTCATGTGGCCAGCATGATGAAGCCTCTTCTGGCAAACCAGAGCAGTGCACAGAAACACCGTTTACCTTCCCGCCAGAGTGGTATCTATTTATCTACTTGCACTTTGACGTGCTTTCGAACTGCTAGGTTGGCAGGAGCTGGGACTGAACAACGGGAGCTCACCCTGTTGCGGGGATTTGAACCGCTGACCTTCTGATCGGCAAGTCCTAGGCTCTGTGGTTTAACCCACAGCGCCACCTGTGTCCCGTGCTTAGCTGTAGACTCGAGCAAATGTTACAGGCTCCAGGAAAATGCCAGGGAACAGGGCAACCAACTTTAGGGGCGTGATAAGGAAAAATGCTAAAGTAGGAATGCATTTATTTGAAATGGACACCTGGAAATTGAATGTAGTGACAATTATTCCTTTGCTCAGATGTAAACTGCACATCTGGATTGTGATTTCCACTATTTTACCTTGCTAGGTGAGGCAGCCTTATTGCACTGTATGTCTGCCCAGCGGCAAGTCTTTACATGCCAGAAGATGCTCCCCCCATGTAACTGTTGCTGACAGAGCATCTGTTTCTCGCTATTGGTTTGAAATTCCACCAGTGAAGAACAGTTGTCTGTTTTTGTATCGCAACATGCATTTACATTCCACAGGTCTGGTAAATCTTACTCTCTGCCACCCAGCGACTTTTATTTAGAGCATATTCCATCAGCAGGCACTGCAGTTTAAATGCAGCTGCACGGCACAGATTCTTCACAGTGGTGAAGTCTGCTGAAAAAGGAAGAAAGATTTTGGATTGGTTTTTTGTTTTGCTCTGTGCATACTTGCCCTGTGTATCATCAGGTAACATCCCTGCATATTCACGATGTCCAAACCTTCTCGCTTAGCCAGACCGCTGTCTACTAACGCAGCATCTAGACTGCCTTTATCTAGGAAAGAAGACTTTAGTGGCAAAATGAGAAAAAATTGTTTAGGTGAAAAGATTTTGAGAGCTGGCAGTGAAGGGAACCTGATTAAGCAGCAGCAGCAGCAGCAGGTGCAAACCACAGAAAGACTTCTTTTGCGGAGGGCTCCAATTCTGAAAGGTAAAGCTCTGTTTTTCTCTCTTAAATGAAGAGCCCGGCAGATTAGAGTTTTTTGGAACGAGGCAAACTACCTTTAATAGTGCAGCCACAATTACAGTGTAAAGAAAACCGGGGAGATAAAAGATTGATGTTGTGTTGGCAGTGCACTAACTGTGCTTAATAAGATCTTGTAATAGCAAAGGTATTTTGTCTGTGGTTTAAACCAAGACTTGCAGGCTGAAAAAGTTAATGATCCACAAGGGTTAGTAATGCATGTATCACTCTTCACAGCTTTATTTATTTTTTAATGAACTCTTAACTTACACATTGTACAACTTCAAGGGTTATGAATAAACGGATGCTGAAAATGGGATGTGAAATTGTGAAATAATGTGGAAAGGATGGAAGGTAATAAGTACATGGCGTTCTCTGCTGGACTGTCTCATTCTGCACAGTGGAGCAAAACTGTAGCTCCCGAATCCAGCAAACCAGCTCTGAAAAGAAATACCACAGACAGAAGCATTTTGAAAGGTGCAGACCTGCAGGGAATGAGCAAAGACACTTGGCGAAGTGGAGGCGAAGTAGTGAAATAATGAATACTCTTACACATCTCCTGATCTCCTGAGCGAGATACTTGAGAAACTGTAGTGTGATAGGCAGTGTTTTCCCCCTGCAATTTATAACCAGTGGGAAGTGGAGACTTCAGTTGTATTATGAATCCTAAGGCTGGATTTGCAGGGTGTTATGAAATAAGAGCATCAGTCTTCTAAATGATTTCCCCCTCATCTTTTAGTGACCTGGGGATGGGGGTGCAAAGGAACCCTTTCCTTTCATAAATGGCAGCCAATTTTGCTTTCCATTACAAACAGTTAAATCACAGACTTTGTAACCTGAAACTGTAGAGGTTCACTTTATGCACACACACATGGAACATCAAAAGCTTATAGGTTTTGTTGCTATTCTGGACAGGATGTTTTTCAACAGTGGTCCCCCCCCCCCCGGCTTGCCTGTTGCATGATTTTTGTTATTAAGAAGAAGGGAGGTGATGACACTTTATATTGCCTAGTGATGTGGACAGTGTGTTTGTACCAAAGGCTCTCTGGGACACATAAAAGACAGGCAGAGAAGCAAATGGCAAAACACTGCTTTTGGGGGGGAGCTTAAAATGTCTGATCTTGCCTGTAGCGAAATGTGCATATTTTGCAGCTGACATGGACACTTTCCTTTGAAGATGAGAAAGAGGCTAAAAATCTTTGTTTTGAGAAATAGCAAGGTAAAAATAAATTCTCATTAGTAGCAGTACCCATCCATCTCTCCATCCGTCCACCAGGCAGACTTGTAATTTGACTGTGAGATAGAAGATAATGTTGAAATTTACTGAGGTTCCCCCCCCCCTTCTTATCTGTGTTGTATTTTCTACCATTTTTTTAAAAAAGCTACTCAAACAATGCCTTAAAAAATTGCCTCCTCTTGCAGCTCCTTAAATGTTGCCTTATGATCAGAAAGTTGCAGGCCTTTCCCCAGTGCTGAGTTTTACAGAATATTTAGTGATGCTTTTAGGGAACCTGACTTTTATGAAGCTCCCGAGGCATGCTTCTACCTGTTGCAGCTGAAGTGTTTTTAGTGCTACATAATATTCTATGATGAACAGCAATGGCTAGTACAGACTGGTGTTTTAAATTTGCTCTTAAAGCTCCTGCAGAAAGAAAGAAGAAAACTCACACCCAGTGGCTAAAAGTCAAATGGTGTTTGTTTGTTTGTTTGTTTGTGTGTATGTATGCTTTTGGCATTCAGAGTACTGTGTTTGTTTTTTAGAGCATGAATTGATTCCTGTTATGCATTGCATAACATTGCACATGTGTGTACACATAAGGCAAAGCATTTGAGAAAATTACTTTGGGGAAGAAAGTTAGAAAATGCCTGTTGTGCTTAGTGCCAGGAGCCTTATATGAAATATATGGGGGGGGGAGATATTTCTAAGTAAACATGCACAGGATTGTGATATGGTTCTTGGTTACAGTGACCTGGGAGTTGGAGAGCCATGTTGATGAGGTCAGTGACATACCACTATGCACTGAGCACCAAGGGCGCATGTGACTGTAGCAGGTTTTGCATGTCCATAGTTATGAGTGGACACTCAGGTGAAATCTACACACAAACACTGTGCAAATCTCTGCATAGCTGAGTCCCCAGTCTCTGACAGCGATGTCAGAGTGTCCTTCCTAGAAGGATAAGTGATCAGTGGCTGTGCTGGAGTTTTAAAGATGGTGGTTTGCTGCAAAATGGATTGAGATGCTGGTCTCACCTGGATCTAAGTGACAGTATCATGGAGCTAAATGTAAAATGGCCTCAGATCGTAGGCTTAATACTGACGTGAAACAATTGTGCTTCTATCCACCCAACTCTTTCCTGCTGAACCTGTTGCCATTAAGAGTCCCCACATTCATTAGAAGCACATAGACAGCTGTTTCTTGTTGGGCTGGAGGCTTCAAGATGGAGAAAACTCTTAAAAGCTTAAGAGTAGTAAAACTGGCATGGTGTTTGTTTGTTTCTAGGCAACCCTGGCTAGAGCATAGAATTTCTGATTCCACCTCTGTGTACACTGGAGCAGAGTTTTAACACTGTGTTTTGTTCCACCCTTAAATGTTCTCTGGATGTCCCCAACTGGGGCTGAAGCTTTTGCACAATTTGGGGCACATCTGCATGAAAACTTCCTGTGATCCCAGTACAACACTGTAGCATTTAAAAAACCCCAAACCCTAGAAGTTCGAAAAGACCTAGAAGCTGCCTCTTCTAATTGATAACTGGTAAGGATTATTGCTCATGTCCATGTATTTCAAAATATAGTTGTGACACAGAAGAACATGTTGGGCAAGGAGCGTGGATTAAAGCTTCAGAACAGGGAGAAATGTGCAGTTCTAATGCGCCTAGAACAATGGGAGTTTTGAATGCTGGTTTTGGTATCTATGAAGTGTCCCTGATAAGTGGAAGTGAACTGGAATAATGCATAGGAAGGAGATTCAAGATGGTGTGATTTAAAGATTTTATAGCAAAGGTTCCATTACTCTGTAATGGAATTACTTGTACATTCCAACACAGATGTGTGTGTTCTATATTTGCTAAATACATCAGATGGAAACTAAGCTGAGGGTATGAACAGGTCCTAGGACTGCCCATGGTTTTGGTAAGTGTACTGAAAGTCAAGTGTATCTCTGGAATACATGTGAACGCACATACACATAGACACCCTCATGCTTTTGGTTTTGGCTCTGGTTTACTGAGCTGAGCATGCAGCAATTAAGTGCTGAAAAGTCAGGCATGCGTGTAGGGATGCTAGTTTGTCTACTGCTGCTTATAGTACAGGATTGCCACCAACGTTTTGAAATAATTGTATGTGAAGCAAAAGAAGTTGCTTTGCTGTGCAAGGCGATACCATTGCCCAGCTTAATAAGGGCCAAATTATATGTTCCATTAAATGTGTGATTAAACATGCTACTGACTGCAGTGGCACCTTTTCTCCAGAATCAAATACAGTGGTACCTCGGGTTAAGTACTTAATTCGTTCCGGAGGTCCGTTCTTAACCTGAAACTGTTCTTAACCTAAAGCACCACTTTCGCTAATGGGGCCTCCTGCTGCTGCTGCGCCACCGCTGAACGATTTCTGTTCTCATCCTGAAGCAAAGTTCTTAACCCGAGGTACTATTTCTGGGTTAGTGGAGTCTGTAACCTGAAGCGTATGTAACCTGAAGCGCATGTAACCCGAGGTACCACTGTAACAGCTTTTAGAGAGCAGTTTTTTATGTCTACAACAGTATGAGTAGGAAGGACTGAACTCTCTCTTCCTTGTATAACACAGTTCCAGTTATGACATATGCATGCCTGGTAGCTTCTATTAAACACCACCAGATAGGTTTGATGCTTTCACACATTTAACCTATCATATAATTTGGTCCTATGTATGTATGCATTTTAGTAATGAACGTGACTCGTGTGATCTTTTTACAAAAAGGCATGTTGTAAATTGTGTCAAATAAGATGTGTTTCTGTTGGAGGCCTTAATAAACACAGGTGGAGTTTTGGAAGCCGGCATCATAGATTGGATCCAGATTTCCCTGGAGCAGGACACTGGAGGAAGGAATGGGCAGTTAGGGGAGGGGAGCAAAGAGAGATAGGAACTTAGAAAGCTACTTTAAAAGTAGGATCCAAGATTAGATACATGATAAGTGTTTGAAATGCACAGAGCTTCCCCCTGCCCAACACTTCGGTACATATCACTTTTCACTTTCCATACCTGCATGCTACACCAATAGTTGAAGCAGCAGCTATGTTGCTGCTATCCACATACATGGGTGGCTGTATACTTTGCAGGTAGTACACATCCATGTTCTTACCTCAGTTAGTGTTTCCGTGCCCCACTGGGAGCACGTGCATGGGTTTTTGTTTACCTGTGCTATTTTTTATTTTTTATTTTGGGGATGCAAGTTTCCCATTACACCAGACTTTCACAAAACAGTGAGCTCATTGGGTCGTGCCCAGCCCCACCAGTAGCTCACTGGTGAAGCAGAAGCTAAGTTTAAGGTGGAGGTGAATGAAGAGGCGGAAGTGAAGTGGTGGTCCCGACGGGCAGAAAGGAAGTAGGATGCTGCATTGTGGTACACACCCACACAGGTGTGCCGGCTTGCCTCCACGATTGAGGGGCCTGGCGCCATGCAATGTGCACATGTCACACAAACAACATGCCCACGCGGCGCGTGCATGCCACAAGACACAAGTACGGCGCACGGTGTGTGCACACTGCATGCGCATGTTGCCGTGGAATATTGACGGGGCCCAGGCATTAGTGAAGCTGAATGTTGGACAATTCAGGACAGATAAAAGAAAATGCTTCTTCATGCAGCCCATAGTTAAACTATGGAACTTACTCCCACTGGAGGCAGTGATGGCTACCAACCTAGATGCCTTAATGGAGGACTAGAAAAAGTCCAGGAGAGGGCTCTCAGTGGCTACTAGCCATCATGGCTGTGCTCTGTCTCCACAGTTGGAAGCAATAAAGTTTCTGAATACTCGTCGCTGGAAATTGTAAAAGGGGAGCGTGCTCTTGTGCTGAGGCCCTGCTTGCAAGTTTCTCACGGGCATCTGGTTGGCCGCTGTGAGAACAGGATGTTGGACTAGATGGGCCATTGGCCTGATCCAGCAGTCTATTCTTATGTTCTTTCAATCTCCTTCCCCAGAAAGGATTTGTGACCAGGAAATAGTTGTTACCCTCCATTGCAACTGGGGCTTGAAATAGGATTTGAGACACACACAGGATAGTGCTATATGTTTGGCTGGAATTCTGGATCATGCCCCAATGTTTGTATAAAAGAGTATTTTGGTTTACCAAGTAGTGCTTTTGCTTCTAGGGCATTATGTAAAGATAATCCTGCAACGAGCAAAACCCATCATGCAACAGTATTCAAACCCAATCCATTTTTATTGCTACTGTGTTCGATTTTATTAATATATTCTTGTCCTAAATTTTGTTACTGAAACTTTATGGTACAGGGTGTCGTAATTTATTTTTCTTATAAAGCCATGGACAGGTTAAAGCTTGTATATTCTAGAAGTAAACATGATTTCTGCTTTAAACATGAGACATTTTACTCCTGGGACGCATTTGCAAAGTTATGCTTATGGTTTATGTCAGAAAAACGGACACGAGGGACATGCTTTGATATTTTATGACTTAAAACATAAGGCAGTTTAAAATATTTTGTAGCTAGCTGACCAGAGAAGGATTTTAGTAAAATTTTGTTGGATAGCTGCAGTCAGACAGTTAAAATAATTATCAACAAATCTTTTTAAATGTTAAAGGTTTGCTCTCTCTTTCTCCTTTAATGTTAAGAGTATCAATAATATATATCAGCTTAAATTGCAGATCTGGGTAACCTGCTGGGTCCCAAATTTACCATGCTGTTATGCGTCCTTTCAAATCAAGCGATTAATTCCTGTAGTGCATAATGACAATGAAGTTGACAATCCCCAGTATAACAGAGCGCTTCCTTTTTTGAAGTTGAAAAATGAAAAAAAATGGGTCATATTACTAATTCTTTGTTGTTGACCAAGATGAATGTGTGGAAAACATGGCCACATTTCTTAGCTCTATCTGAATCCCCACTAACAGCTTTATTATGCCAACCTCTCTTTTATGAAGAATTCAATATCCAGGCAAATGCTCATTGGGCTGCTAAGAGTGTTTATCATGTTTGTGCTCTGTTTGACAAAGGCTGGGCACAGGAACTGGACGTACCCAGGCAGAAATCGAGTTATGATTGAACCACTTGGTTTCCATTGTATCAAATCCATTCGTTCTGTAAAGCTTACATTTGAAAGGTGAGGGAATTGAGATCTCTTACCTTTTATGATCAACTGGGTGTGAAGTCTTCTAGTAATCTGAATGGGGTGGTTTCCATATTGTATAAAATACTTAGCTCCATGTCTGTGTCTACTGAAGAAGCAATGGGGAATGGGGGGGGGGGGGGAATCCTTCCACATGTGGTGGGAGTGTCCAGTTGTACAAGTGTTCTGGATGAGATTGTTCCAGGAAATCTCTGCCATTGTGCAACAAAGTAGTCCAAAAGCCTTAAGTTAGCTTTATTGTCAATGTTTCCTAATACAGTCCAAAATGTTGTGTACAAGGACCTGCCCCCCCCCCTTTTTTGCTTATGGCTGCTCATATAGAGATTGTGGAACATGGGAGACTTCACATAGACTTTACGTTCCAGGCCTGATGGAATAGAGTTTGAACTTTGCTTATGGTGGAGAAAGTGATTGAGGCTATTAGACTGGTTAGAGGAGTTAAATGTTTCCCTGATTCCCTTTTGTTGTATATGTAACTGGACAGCAGGATGGGGTTCTTCTTTGAGAGTCTCAATGACCACTGTGGTCTGACATAATTCCAAAGCATTTTTGACCGTTAGCTTTATACTCCTGTGGATTTCCTCAGGCCTTTTTTTCAGGGGCAACTCACCGGAACTCAGTTCTGGCACCTCTCAGGTGGGTGCCCATTGCCATTATATGAGAAAGAGGGAGGCTTTCATTGTCAGTTCTGGCACCTCTTTTCCCAGAAAACTAGCACTAGATTTCCTTCAATAACGTCACTCGCCTATTATCCACCTTTGTGTTTTACTGTCTATTCCATATCATTCCTGTACCATTGTTTTGTAACACTGGTTTGTGTCCTATGGTTTGTTCTGTTTCCCATCACAAAAATTTTCAGGAAAAAATGATTTTATAAAAAATGAAATTATGCACAAAGAGAAATCAAGCAGCTTTGATATTAACAATGAGGGCAATTCATTTTAACTGGTGTGCTAGGTAAAAAATTGCTGCCTCAGCTCAACATATGGCACAGTCTAAAGAAGACTGTCCTCTGGGAATTGTCAGGTTCCTGTGTACCCATATGTCCTAATGAGGGAGAAAAACACTACAACCCAAAAATATGTTATATCAAAAGCATCTTATGAAACCAGCCCGTCTGCAGTGTGTAATGCAGAATCAGAATGCTCCCTCACCCTGTTCACAGTATACAAAATTAGGACGTATCCTGGAGGTGGGGCATGAACAAGGCTGGATTGTGTGATGCACTGACCAGAAACTGCAATCACATTCCTATTTGTTGGTAGGTGCCATTGATTTTTTACTTACAGAGCTCCAGAACCCGCAGTAGTATAATATTTCTGGACTGTCTTCAGGGGCAACTCTAAGCCAAGCAGGATGCATTGGTTGTAGTAGTTTAAAATACTCTTGATGACAATGAGTCTTGTGGGTAATAAATAAATAAATAAACGGCATCCATCAGAGGCCATGACTCATGGGAGTTTGATGACTGCCACCCCAATTATGAAGCAGAGGAAGCTGGAATAAAATACATGAAACCCTACGGGCCCCTTCTGGAACCTTCACTTTGCTACATAAAAGGTTTTTGCAAAGAATGTAGGGCTGAGCTGCAGCCAAACAACCTTGAGTGCTTGTTTTATCTTTTGTATGCTTTCGTACTGGTATCCGAACAACAATGAAAACAGAAATCAAAGTAGGAAAGGCATGTTAGCAGACTCAGTGTGCAAAAAAGAGCAACAGGAAGTATGGATTATAACCCACTTCTGAAAGGATGACAGAGAGGAAACCCCTCAGAGAGGAATCCTACAGGAGGGCATTCCAACAGGAATGGCCCACATAAATTAGCTCCCACATAAAGAGGTGTTTTTAGCTCATCTGTTGTAGGGTCTCAGAAATGTGGAGGTCATATGGGAGGAGACATTAACCTTCCCCAACCTTAGTTCTCCAGTTGTTGTTGGACTGCAATTCCCCTAGTTTCCAGCCAGAATGGCCAGTGTTCAGGATGGTTGGACCTAGTGTTAATCAGGATATGCACCATTACTTCATGATGCAACCCTATACCCTCTTACCTGGGAGTAGGCCCCATTGAACTCTGCAGGACTTACTTATAAGTAGCCACATACAGAATTGTACTGTGTGAGATCAAAACCAGTACATTGGGTTAAGCTCGGGAGCAGACTGGTAGCAGCAAGTGTCACAAAGAGTAGGTAGAATGTGAATATTTCAATTTGTATCTGTTAACAGCTGGGCTTCAGCATTCTGCACTAGCAGACATTTCTGGACTGCCTTCAAGGGCAGCTCCAAATCAAGCATTTTAGAACAATATGTCCCATTTCCTAACAACTGTCTCAAGTGCTCTGATGGGTTCCAAGAGTGAAAACCAGGCAAACATCCAATGACTGAAACCCGTCAAGTTTCTTTGTAGGCTATTCTCCTTTCGTCTCCCCCTCTTCTTCTTCTTCTTCTTCTTCTTCCTCCTCCTCCTCTTGCAAGAATAAACTTGAATTTGTTCATGCTAGTGTGCATTTGGCTACTAAAGCAGAATGTTTTAGATTATACATAAACTGCTGGTTAAAGTGTCCCTATGCTCTACTTGACATTCCAAAATGTATCATTGTTATTCTCTCCAGATTTCTCATTCAGTCAGAGCACTGGAGAGGTTCATATTTCCCCTTTTGTATGCTTGTAAACTTGCTTCATTCTTGCAAGATCAACCAAGCAGACTTTCACCTCACATTTTTGGAAGTCTAGTCAAGAATGACATTTTTGGAAGTCTAGTCGAGAATGACTTATTACCTTTCAGAACCACACCTGCAAAAAGTTGTGTATTCTGAGCATTGCTAAGATAAAGATAAATGCTACAATTACCCACCCCAACCAATCCTTTCTTCTCTCCTTCCTGCCCCTCCCAGCTGGTAGGGATGAGGTAGGAATATGATTCAATTCTCATTTAAAGGCAAATCTACCTAACTCGCACTTTCTGAAACATGTGAACCAAAGCACAGGCCTCTATGAAATTTGTTTTTCCCCGAATTTTGCAATGCAGTCTCCCCACCCCCCAGTAGCGTGTATAAAAATGCACATGTTAGCGTAAAATGTGCATACAATGCAGATATTGGCCAAAAATATATACAAAAATGCATTATTTTAGGGACTGTGGTTTTGAAAACAAAAAGTATAATCAGGCAAAATTGCATAGAAAAACGTGTCCGTTAGGAACTTTTCTTTTAATATAAAAAGTGTAAACTGATGTTGAATTGGGAAGAAACTTAAGATAGAAAATAAGAGAAACAGAGAGAAACCAAAAATGGCAGATTCACCAGTCCCTATCTGTTGGTGAAGATAGTTTGAGATGCCTAATTGTTTCTAAAGCCACTTGGAAAAGCAAGCAATATTATGGGAGAAATAATTACCAAAAGTCTTCAGATGAAGATTTTGATTTCCCCCCTCTCTTACAGTCAGAAGCCTTCCCCCTCACCATCAACCTGCATCTGGCATTCTGATAATTTTCACATAAAATCCGGATGCTTGCCAAATGCGAGACTACTGTACTGTATGTTTATAACAGTAATTACTTTTATGGTAGCTATCTGGAGCAAAATGTATTTTCTAGCAACTTATGGGCCACATAAACTTTACTGCTGTCCTATTAGTATAGTGAACGGAAATGGAAAGCACGAGAATAGCTTCCTATATTATTTATTTTATTTTATTTTTTGAAATGATTGGTATGAGTAGCTGCGCTGATTATTTTTATGGCATGATTTGAAAAACAACATCTAGATTTAGAGCTATCCTACATAATGCAAACGCCAACCCCCCCACTTTGATGGCAGCAATGCATAGCTTAAATGAGAATGAAAGGGGTCTGTTAGAAGTGACTTTTCAGTCTAGCTTGCACCCTAGGCAGTGTTTTGCATTCTCGCTTTGGTTCTGCGAGAGTGTGTGTGTTTGTTTCTGTGAACTACTTTTTAAAATCCTACTAAGATGTGAGAGCACTAAACAAAATGGCTTAAATAAGGGACATTGCTGGGTCATTAAAGGGCTCAGAATGCAGGGACATGACAAAAAAGTTGCATAAAATTTCCTTATCCATGTGTGTGTGTGCCCCCCCCCCCGAAATTAAGAAATTAAGGTGATTGTTGGCTGCGATTTCACCAGCATTGCACTGCATTGCACTCATAGGAACCAACTCCTAGGGGCCAAGGTCCCTTTGCCTTCCCCATGAAATATTTGAGGGGGCTGCCCCCCCAAAGTTAAAGTGCATTGCCCTTCAAATGGTGTGTGTGCACTGTGTCATGTGACTGATTGCGCAGCACAGGGCTTAACCCCCCCAATATTTTATTCAAGCTGGCACCCCTGAGTGCACCCAGTTCCCCTATAAGAAAAGTAAAAAATAAAACTCTCTTAGGTTTATGAGAATGGTAGGAAGGAGCAGGAGACCCGGGGTCCACTGCAGAAAGATTGGAGGTTCCAGGGTGGCATACCTACCTCTCTAGCCATTCCTATCCTCAAAACAACCCTGTGAAGTAGATTAGTCTGAGAGTGAGTGACTGGCCCAAAGTCACCCAGCAAGCTTTGTGTCTGTGTGAGGATTTGAACCTTGGTCTCTCACATCTTAGTCAAACACTCTAACTGCTACACCATACTGGATCTCTTACAAAGCAGCAGCCACGCCAATGAACACCTGTTGAGCAGAGGCATTGAGCCTGTGTGGCGCAGAGAAGCCCCTGCAGAATTCGATCCGCTGCTGTCAGTGAGGGGGAAAGCTATATGTTTAATTAGGGTTTTTGACCCAAATTAAGCATTAGACCTGCCTTCAAGTTATTTGCAACTGGATAAAGACAGGGTGGCGCTGTGGGTTAAACCACAGGGCCTAGGGCTTGCCAATCAGAAGGTCGGCGGTTCGAATCCCCGTGACAGGGTGAGCTCCCATTGCTCGGTCCCTGCTCCTGCCAACATAGCAATTCGAAAGCACATCAAAGTGCAAGTAGATAAATAGGTACCGCTCCAGCAGGAAGGTAAACGGCGTTTCCGTGCGCTGCTCTGGTTTGCCAGAAGCGGCTGAACGCCGGCTCCCTCGGCCAATAAAGCAAGATGAGCGCCGCAACCCTAGAGTTGTCCGTGACTGGACCTAATGGTCAGGGGTCCCTTTACCTTTACCTTTACCTTTAAAGACAGGGTGGGTAGCCTCTCGGTCGTCCTGCTAGGGCCCTCCTGATTGGATCCTTGGGACAGATGGGGAGGCGGAGACTCTGCCACCTCTAGTGGAAACAGCACAACAAACTAAAATAGTAGAATTCAACAGCGGCAATTGTTCATGTTCATGTTTCAAAGCTATCCTTTCAGTTATAATATACATGCTAATAACTGGGGGGGGGGGGGGCTCAGCTGTACCAGGCCCTAATACCAATGCCAATAATTCTGCCACTGACCAGCAGGCTAAACTGCTGCAAGGCACTCTCTGCCCTCGATGCCACCTGCGTATTAAGTGACAGTAAAGGAGCCAGGAAAAACCTCAAGCTATGAACTTGCTCCTTCAGAAGGAGTGTGACCCCATCTAGACCAGGCTATACACCACTCAGCTCAACAGAGGAACCACCCACTAGCAGCATCTCAATTTTGTCTGGATTAAGTCTCAGGTGGGTTTTTTTGTGTTTTTGTTTTGACTCTCAAGCTGTCCATGATCACAATCCAGCACATCTACTGCCTCACCTGCAGAAAATGAAAAGGAGAAATAGAGCCGCCTGTCATCAGCATACTGATGACAATGCATTCCAAAACTCCATATGACCCCCCCCCCTCAACATTTTCATATGTAGGTTAAGCAATGTGGGGGGCAGATCTGACTCTTGCGGGTCTCCATGCTGGAGAATCCATGCAGCTAAGCAGTGCTCCTCAATAATTACTTTCTGGAGTTGACCACTGAAGTAGAGGGAGGACCACCACATTACAGTGTCCCCAGATACCCAGCTGAGACCACTAAGGTTGATGTTGTTGAAAGCTGCTCAGACATCAAAGAGAATCAACAGGGTCAGGATCCCCCTTTCTCACTCCTCCTAAAAATGGATCTAGAATTTTTTCCTGAGTCCTTTTCGTATGCATTCTGTACTTTCCTCCACTTCTCCCTCTGTTCACTCCCTTATTATATATACATTTAAAATTGGCCACTCTATCTCAGATACATGAGGAAGGAAAGCATTTTCCATAATATTAAACCTTTGGATTATATGACAGATATCCTCTCCATCTTCCCCTTGCCCTGAAAATGGCTTCAACTGAACATGTAAGAAGCAATAAATTTTTGGTGCTGTTTACTTGTGTTTGTGTTGCTTGGGCTTTTGGCGGCCTGAGCTCTCCCCCATTTCCCTCTTATCAAATCCCAAGGACTCCAATCTCACTGTTTAATAATGAAATGTGGTCTGACTTTCTCAAATAATTATTTGGCTTCAGGACTCCTGTGAAAAATATTAGATTGTTACAAGACATAAAATGAAGAGATTATTAATACATTGTAGATAGGGAGAAATCCTTGATGGAAGGTTTGTTACATTCAGGATCTAAGGTAGTATATTCCTCTTTTTAGATGTGATTCTTTCCAACAGCAGGAACCTGGAAGATCTTTACCTTCTCACAGAGCAGTCCTTCACTCTTGAAACTTTATAGTCAAGCTTGATCCAGACCAAGTGATATATGGCAGGGGCCAGGGGAGAGCATTCTAGTCCTCTTCAGGCATTCAGAAATAATGTGTAAATATCAAACTGGGGATGAAAAAGAGGCAGGCATACCAGGTATGCCCATTCCATTCCCAGCCTTCCTGTGTTGAGCAGGAAGATCTGAAGGGGGCTTCTACATGTGTACAGCTGAACATGCAAAGAATATTCTAAGAATCTAAGAATATTCAACTGAACGTTCAGATCTTGCAAATAAATTTGTGAAGGACAGATATAGAGTGGGTGTATCTGCTGTGTGCATTTTAATATTGGGCCTGTGTTGTGTCGTTTGCAATGTTTATAATGATAGCTTTATTCTGAAGTGCCTTGAGCATCTAGCATAGGCAGAATATGCACATAACGAAAAGTAAATCACAGAAAATGTGATTTATACTAAAATCCCGCCATTATTTCATCTGCAAAACTAGTCCTGGTGGATGAAAATTACTTTCATTTTCTGCAATGTTCCTTGATGCCAAAGCAACTGGTATCTTTAGTTTACCAAATAAAAAATGTAGAGCCAGGAAGCAGAAATGTATTGTGGCACTTACCCATAATACACTTATTTCAATAAATAATTTTCCAGATGCTGGTTTCATGCGTGTGACTGACCTGAAGTGGATTAAGAGAGAAGAGGCTAGGTCAGCTGCGAAACTTGTTGTTTTGGCATTCACCTATATATTAGTTTCTCTTGGTCTGCAGTGGTATTCCAGAAATAGCGTTCCACTACTTGGAAGGCAAAGGAGCCCTGTCTGCTCTGTGTGGGTTGTTGAGTTGATCCTATGAGCTGACGGTTGCTTAGGGGAATGGGAGATGTATTAGAGGGCTATCTTGAAGAGCAGCAGCAACGAATTCATCCTTTCATTGCTCAGATGCATACTGTTGATACAAATGAAGAGAAAGCTTTGACAAGTAGTTTCCACACACCCTTGAATTTGTGCCTCTGCTGGGAACTCTCAGCAGGAAATCCTCCACATGTTTTCCTTTAACGTACAACAACTTAATAGAACTGTCTCATTCTGATTCAAATATCTGCATGTAGCAGTAACATAACCTAAGCAGGGTGATGATAAATGTCACTGCCGATAAAAGGAGCACGGTGATTCGACTGGAGTGAATATTCAGCCATATAATACTGAAGAGAAGAAATCTTAACAATCAACACTCGAGGGCCCTTTAAAAAGAGTAAGTGTGGCTACATTTTTGGTATGCTGGAAAAGGAAACTCTTGAAGATGTTGAAATGATTCCTCTACGTCCCCGAGGAGCAGAGCAAGGCTGTTACTGGATGCTTTACATTACTCTGCTAATTCTGGCTTATTTTAACAGGAACAAAAAAATCTGGCTTACTTTAACAACAAAATTGTAAGTAAGTTTTTAAAATACACAGTTTTTACTTTGGCACAAAATTATGTGGCTAGGATTTTTGCATGCAGAAAAAGTGTTTTATGCACTCCGTGAAAGTTTTGTGCCCTTTCTGCAATAAGACTTTAATTAAAGTTTTGGTTTGTTACCCATAACTATATTTGAATTCTTAATTACCATTTCCTGCTTACAAATTTGTATACAAACAGTCACATTTTAATAATTAAGATGGTGGCATATTGCTTTGAGGTGCTAAAGACTACAGGTTCAAATATTATCATGAAAAAATGAAAAACCAATTTGTGGCATTTTGCTTAATGTGTGAAGTAAGTCAAAACAATTATCCCACAAATGGTTTGAAACATTAGAAAGCACAGTCTTTGAACGTAATGCATTGAACATGGTACTTGTGTTACCACGTTTTGTTTTGTTTTGTTTGCCTGTAGTTTCTTTCTCAGAACTGGAAAGAGTAAAGGAAAAGAAAAAAGAGGATGCAAGAAAACCATTTTCATACTTTTATATACAGTTTCAAAGAAGGGGCTGACAAAAATGAGGTTTTAAAACACATCCCGCTCCAGCATTGATGATTTTGAAGTTCTGGCTGAAATGAGCCACACAACCAGTTGAGTGCTGATTCACACCTGTATTTTTAAGACAGTAAAGTCTCCCGAAAGTGATGATGGAATCCAGTTTTCCTATGAGTGGGTACAATCCTGGAAAACTGAAAAGTTACTGCCTCTGATGAACACACTAAAGTAAATCATACATTGATTGTTTTAATCTAATAAAGTATTCACTTCAGCACTTGGTGTGCCACTAAAATAATGAAAGGCGGTTTCAATAAGACTAGCTACTTAAAAGGGTATGCGAGAAAGGTAGGTGTGATTTGGGTGGGCAGCTGGACGGATGACAACTGAAAATTAAGAAAATATGCACTCTTACATAAAGCATGTGGTTTTTAGAGCTTATAATTATGGTTACCTTAATTCTTAATTTTTTTTTAATGACTTGGCAATGAAAGGAAGTTGCTGAGTATGATTTCATATGAATGCCTTCAGGAATAGATTCCTGCCAAGGCCAGGGCATAGACCTGAAAAGGACACTAACCTAGTAGCAAATCATTGCCCCCTAACCCCAAGCAGAGCACTTCGTACTGCTCTAAATTTAAAGAAGGCAGCCTACCCCCAAAGCAATGAAACAATCCCTCCCTTAGTATTTCCAGGGCAGTTGTCCCTTCTGTCAGGGTCCAAACAGACATGATATTAAATTCAGTCATGCATGGAAGGTATCTGTTTCCTCTTTAACAATAGCTACTCTAGGTGGGCAGCTGGACTGAAACCATGGAGTACGTGGAGTTTAAAGCATTACTCCCTATACTGTCAAACATTGGACACCCCCACCCCGAAAGTGCCCTTTGTGTTGGAAGGGGAAGGTTCCATTGGCCCCAGCCGATGTCGCTAACCAAAGGCAACATTCCTACTACACTGATAATAGCCAGAATTTGCTTTGCAGTGCAGGGGAAATTCCTTAACACCTCAGCATGTTATTGGCTCAGTGTATGGCATGTTTAGGCTACTGGTAGCCAACATGGTGTTTTTCAGATGTTGCTGGACTCAAACTCACATCATCCCGGTCCCTTTCACATTCTGCTTGGGGCTGGTAGGAATTGTTGTCCAGCAACTTCTTGGGTGGTGGTGTTCCCTTGGTTTAAGCCTTTTCTGAGCAAAATTGCCAAAATAGTCAAAAGGCCCTTTAGCTTCTTTCTCATGTGGTTTCTGCAACCTGCGACTGTTGTTAACAAAGGACAGGATGTCAAAGGGAACTGAGATGAAACACACACCCATACCAATGTCGGTTTTACATATGCATTATAGACCAATATAAGAAAAAACTGATTAGAGCCCTTTGTGCTTACCAAATAGGAGGGGTCTTTGAGTAAGAAAGCTTTGAAAAAAGGTGATAAATTGGAAAGGTGAAACGGCGCATAATAAGGATGTACATTGGGCCAGACAGCCTTCTATTCTGGTGGGGGCACTGATTTGCAGGCAGAAGCTATAGCTCCCATGATAAGGTTTAGCTGAGCCAAGGCACATAAGCCTTCTCTGTAGAAAACAGCTGTGGTACACAAATATGAGGAAATGAAGCCTTTATTACTAATCCACACTGTTCAGTCAAGCCTGAAGATATTCTTCCTGCTTCTATAAAATCTCTGATGCATTTTGGGTCTTATGGCTCTTTTCCAAGGGCGAATAACGTAACTTTGGAAAGCTCTGTTCAGTGTTTGCTTGAACTCACAGGATGAACAGGAGTACTGAGAGATATTAATGAGGAATTTCTCACCAATTGTGCCCTGCTGAAGCTAAAAGATGTGTAATCCATACTTCTGCATGTAATGCCTTTTACATTAACTTCAGAGTCCAGGACATCTCTGAGCATGCTTGCATAGGTGGAGACATCCCAGCATTGAAGTGAACTGGGTAGCATGTACATGCATGAGCAGCACATAAGTTTCTGTTCTTTGGCTGCTATTTTTATTTTATGCATTCTTGCTAGAACAGCTTTCCCCATCCTGGTGTTCTCCAGTAGTTTTGGACTGCAATGCACACCAACCCCAGCCCACACGCCCACTGATTGGAGCTGGAATTCAGAACAGCCTGCAAAAGTTAGGCAGGATTCAGGAGGGATGATAATAATAATAATAATAATAATAATAATAATAACAATAAATTTTTTTTATTTATATCCCGCCCTCCCCAGCCGAAGCCAGGCTGAGAGCGGCTAACAACAGTAAAATGATAAAACATTCTAAAATCATTTCATTATAAAATTAATTCCAATCAAATTAATGGCAACCATTGGGCTAGAAGTTCTGTGAGGATTGCCAAAGGAGGGAGTCAGGCTGCGCCCTGGCCAAAGGCCTGGTGGAACAGCTCTGTCTTGCAGGCCCTGCGGAAAGATGTCAAGTCCCGCAGGGCCCTAGTCTCTTGTGACAGAGCGTTCCACCAGATCGGAGCTACAGCCGAAAAAGCCCTGGCTCTGGTTGAGGCCAGCCGAACCTCTCTGTGGCCTGGGACCTCCAATATGTTTTTGTTTGAAGACCGTAAGTTCCTCTGTGGGACTTACCAGGAGAGGCGGTCCTGTAGGTACGAGGGTCCTAGGCCGTATAGGGCTTTGAAGGTTAAAACCAGCACCTTAAACCTGATCCTGTACTCCACCGGGAGCCAGTGCAGCTGGTATAGCACCAGGTGAATGTGGTCTTGCAGCGAGGACCCTGTAAGGAGTCTCGCCACTGCATTCTGCACCCGCTGGAGTTTCTGGGTCAGTCTCAATGGTGCAAGGGAAACAGTGCTGGGAGCCACGCGCCTTGCTGCCCCTGTAAAACCAGAAGCAATACACGAGCGGGGGAAACGATCCAGCAGTTCAAATGGAAAGTGGCTGCAGAGCAAGCCATGGATTGTGTGCCCCCTGGAGGCCTGCCCCTTTGCTCACTCGTGATTCGCTAATTCAGCAAGCAGGCGGGATCTATTTCCCAGACTGTAAACTCAGCACGCAGGCTTTGTTTGCTGCCTAGGAAAGCATACACAGGGCAGATTCTTCAACGCAGGGAGGAGAAAGAGGTGGCAGTAGAGTATACTGCCACGTACTGGCTGAAACAAAGCCCTGGTCCTAGTCAGTGAGGCCAGTGAGTGGTCAAGGATAATTGTAGTAGTAGTTCTCAACGACTGGAAGGCGCCACAACTTTCAGCTACTCCTGGGCAAGTGTGCTGGCTGGGGCTGTGTGGTGAAGTCTCAGAGTCCTCTGCGGGTGCAGGCAGGAATGAGGTGTGCAGGCACTGCGATGTTTCTGAACTGTGGCCAGGTTGTGTGCAAAGGAGGCTTTGCCTGGTCAGCAGAGCAACATTTTCCACTTCCTGCTTTTGAGGCTCCATTGTCTTAACTCTTCCAGCCCAAATTTTCAGGCTTTTAATGTTTAATAGGTTATTGTATTTTAGTGTTTTGTTGGAAGCTGCCCAGAGTGGTTGGGGAAACCCAGCCAGATGGGTGGGGTATAAAATAATAATAATAATAATAATAATAATAATAATAATAATAATAATTTCTGAAGCCCCGGAGAGAGATATGTTAGGATATTTATTGTACTTGTGTACAGTAAAGGGTAAAGGGACCCCTGACCATTAGGTCCAGTCGTGGCCAACTCTGGGGTTGCAGTGCTCATCTCGCTTTATTGGCCAAGGGAGCCGGCGTACAGCTTCCGGGTCATGTGGCCAGCATGACTAAGCCACTTCTGGTGAACCAGAGCAACGCACGGAAACGCCGTTTATCTTCCCGCCGGAGTGGTACCTATTTATCTACTTGCACTTTGATGTGCTTTCGAACTGCTAGGTTGGCAGGAGCAGGGACCGGGCAACGGAAGCTCACTCGGTTGCGGGGATTCGAACTGCCGACCTTCTGATCGGCAAGTCCTAGGCTCTGTGGTTTAACCCACAGCACCACCTGCGTCCCCTCCCAGCTACTAGTCTGACACTAATCACTACACCACTCTGGCTCTCAATGAACACATTTTCCAGGTCTAGATTTGGGTACAACTGTCCACAGCTATGGCCTACCCTACAGGCAGCTTAACCATCAGTAATGGAATATTAGAAGTCAGTTCTCTTTGAACTGGCTTGTCAATTTCCTGCAGCTCCCAGAAGAAGAAAACCCCCAGAAAAACTTGGCAAAAATTCCTAAGCCAATCTGTGTATTTGGGGAAATGTCGCCGCCTCCCACCAGCCCATCAAGAATACTCTCTTTCCTTACCTTGAAGGTGTGTGTGTGTGTGAGGGAGAGAAAGAATAGAAGGAGTCCTGCCTTCCCTGATGACTCAGTATGCTGTTTGTTAACTAGCACAACAGGCAGTGGATAGGAGGTTTGGTAGAATGGCTTGCAGGGGTGGGAGGAAGGCTGAGGGGAGAAGGATGCTGAAGCAGATGTTGAGACTCTTTGGTCCTCCAGATGTTGCTCAAATTCAGCTGCCATAAGCCCTAGCAAACAAAGCCAATGGCCAGGGATGATCAAAATCTGGTTCAGCAAACTCTGAAGGGTCAAAGGTTCCACACACTTGCCCTCAAGTTTCCTTCCAAACCTGAGTTCAGTGAAGTTCACCAGCATCTCTAAGAATGACGTGGGTTGTTGTTGTTGCTTTTAAATTGAACTGGAAAAGTTTCAGTTTGTATTGGTAAAATTGTAGTGAGTAATTTAGCATGCTTATTTTCACCAAAGCTAAAACTTCTAAACTGCCAACCTTGCCTAATACTGATTTGCGATTGGCATCCATTCATTGTTACCAGTTGAACTTATGAAACATAATTTTCCACAGAAAAACAAAGCCCTGGAAAAAAATTCCACCCACATTTCAGATCTCTAGCCCATTAAACTGTTGCTTTCCCTTCTGTTTAAGCCCTGCAGCAACAGTTTACCCTCCTGTGCACAATTTCTCCATGCATTCACCACAAGACAATTTTCATGATTTGTTATTATATGTGTCACAAGTGGAATATGTTAGAGAATAATATTTCAGTAATGCAGAGTATGTGCCAAAGCATTGCCATTATACTGCACTTGATTTGCAGAAATGAATATTTAAGTTGAAAGGTGGGCATTATTGCTTGCAGTTAAGTTTTGTGGCAGCACTAGCGCAATCTGGGAATTGGAAGCAGTAATGAAATCTTTTTGGAAGCAACAGGTTAACAGTTGAGAAATGCTGAAAGAATGCTAAGAGGGTCCTTGGACATAAACATATATCTACAGTATATGTATATATGAATATTCGTGCTACGATGGCGGCTGGGCAATTTATCTCTAATAAGAACCCATTGCATTAAATAAATTGCAAGTCTGTTGAGTCGCATTGGGTGTTTTTGGATTGAGATGGAGTCAGTTGGCTTCACGATCAGAGCACAGACGCGGAATCCTATTATTTTCTTAATTAAGAATTACTGTCAGGAACACTTGACAGTGGCATATAATGCCAATAATCCAATGCAAAATAGTTGTTGTTTTAGCTCATAAGCAGTTTGTTGTGGCATTAACCCCAACTTCACCTTTGTCGGCTGGGGTAGCTGTTGGACAATCAGAAATGTTTGTTTCTCGGGAGGTCATTTTAAAGTTGCAGTTTGTTTGCATGTGTGAATGTATATATTATCCCTATCTCTTTTTTCACTTTAAAATTACCGTTGGAGAGAAATGCAAGATCTTTTAATTGATAGCGGTCAGAATTTAAAAGAGTTGTGCTGACTGGAAAAAAAAATCATTCACTTCTTTTGTTGATCTTGCACACTGATGCACACGACCTACTAATGTGATTCTTGGCGTCCCATACAAAGCCACTCATCCGTGCTGGATGTGAAAGCAGCTTCCTGGTCTGTACATGTGCTGTGTCGCATTCCTCTGGTTTTCTAACAAAGCTTTTAATTGGTATGCTGTGACTAATGAGCATGAAGTCCCAGAGGAAATGGAGCAGAATTTTCTATTATCCACCAGGATGAACTTAGCACATAGATTATCAGGGCTTCAACTCTGGGATAAATCAGGGTCAAAGTCTCCAAATACAGTGCAATAATAATTGAACGTTTCTTTCATAAAATTACACTAATCAATTTTAGCTGAACTGTGTCATGCATGGACTACCCTGAGCAGTGCCATGTATTGACCTTTTCAGCAAGAAAGAAATGTTTTACTACAGTTCATAGCAGTGACTTTGTTCTGAAAATATTGGCTTCTTCTTCTTCTTCTTCTTCTTCTTCTTCCCATTTCTGGCCTGCCCACTGAAGTCACTCCTTAATATTACCGAAGCAGAATTGATTATCCTTTTCAGAGAAAAAGGGTTGCAGGCTTCAACCACTTGGAGTTTGGTGGGAAACAAAGCTGCAAATCACAGAATCCAGGAAAAACCCTCAGGTGATGAACTTGTGTCACTAATGACAGGCCTTTCACCACAGGGTGCACTGTTCATTGCTGCCTTTCTGGATTGTGACCAAAGTCTACTTTAGTCCAGAGTTTCCCAAACTTGAGGCTCTACTCCAAGTAATGTCCCATAATGAAATGGGCATATTTGCACTTAATGAGTGAATCAACTTAAATCCTGTGTTATATATAACTATAAGCATAATTGTGTTTAGTAAGTGTATAAACACTATACGTTAGTATAGGTGCTGTACACCATGCTTATGTGGTTTGATGAGACAAAAATTGGGGTGTGCTGTGTATATCCAGCTTTTGGTGTTAGTGGTACAGTTCTGAGCACAGTTCCTGCACATTTCCCACTCCCTTTCCAATATAGTCTCTTAGTCTTATCACATCCCTCCGGAAATTCAGATGGATATATTGTTTGTTATACGGGGTAGACAGGAGGCAAACACCAGATCAAATAAAGCTATGAATTGAATATTTGTGGAGCCCAGAAGGTATGTAACTTCATTCTGTACAGTATTAAAAACTCAAAAGAGATTTGAGAATCCTTGCGGAGGTTCACGTGACTGCGCTCCTGAAACCTCAATTTGTGCCTTCAGTTTGTTTACAACAGACATTCATGCTACCAGCACAAACCAGTCAGTCCCATAAAGGTAAAGGTACCCCTGCCCGTACAGGCCAGTTGTGTCCGACTCTGGGGTTGCGTGCTCATCTCGCTTAAGAGGCCGGGGGCCAGAGCTGTCTGAAGACACTTCCTGGTCACATGGCCAGCGTGACAAGCTGCATCTGGCGAGCCAGCGCAGCCCCATAAATTATGCTAACTCTTGAGTTATTTATTTATCCTAATTATTAATTCAATAGTGTCCAGTAATGTATCTCCATTAGCACCTTGTAAACTAAAGTCCGTTGATCTGATAGATTGTGGCTGTTGGAAGATTCCCAAATTCAAACCATTTTTGCCCGTTTTCCTTGGCAAACTCTTATGAATGGCATTCTTCCAGTGAGTTACCTAACTGGTCATAAATAGGTGTGACTAGAGGACTGTCAGCTCAGAAAGTAAAGTGGGTGCTCACAGGAAGTTGCATTTTCAGTCCTTTGGATCTTGCAGTGTATTTTTAAGCTTTTCAGTTAAAATCCTTGACGTAGATTTTGTAAAAAAAAAAAAAGTAAATAAATGCAAATTTTTAACTGGATTCAAAGTGCTGGGGGGAAATAGTTATTGTTTCCTTTCATGTTAATAGCGGCAAGTACCTAAATGATCAAGGTCCATTTGCTTTCTTTTTTATAAGGTGTTGAAGGTCAGGACTAGTGATCTAAATTATGATGAGAATGCAAAAGAAAGCTAATGGCGGTCTTGCGGCATTGGTGCCACTATTTAGTGTGACTGATGTTCTCTGGCACGGGTTATTGCACTCCTTGGTCCAGTTTGAGATGTTAATGCTCACCAGAGATCTCATCGTGGCCAGGGTTTGCAAAACCTGGTTCACAGTTAGCATGTATTATGGTTACAATAAGTACAGTACATCTGTAACTCATGACCATGGCTGTGGGGAGGGGCTGTAGCTCAGTGCATACTTTGCATGCAGAAAGTCCAGGTTAAAACCTTGGCATCTCCTGGTATGACTAGGAAGAGGTCTGTCTGAAATCCTGGAGAGCCAATGCCAGTCAGTGTCAACAGTACTAGAGGGACCAATGATCTGACTCTGCATAAGGCAGTTTCTTCTGTCTCTCCCCATGTTGATGTTGTCTGTGTTCAGATGTAACACTAAACTGGGGTTTAGCATTTCATGAATAAGCCTTGGGCTCACAACCGTGCCTCTCCCCTACAATTCCAGTATAGCTGTGAGGAGAAGGGCAGAAGTTTTGGTTTCCATTTCCAAGTACAGTAGTACCTCGGGTTACATACGCTTCAGGTTACACACTCCACTAACCCAGAAATAGTGCTTCAGGTTAAGAACTTTGCTTTAGGATAAGAACAGAAATCGGGCTTCAGCAGCGCGGCGGCAGCAGGAGGCCCCATTAGCTAAAGTGGTGCTTCAGGTTAAGAACAGTTTCAGGTTAAGAACAGACCTCCGGAACGAATTAAGTACTTAACCCGAGGTACTACTGTTGCTGCTTTTTGTCATTATGTTCAAACCAGGACAAACTTCAGATTGTGGGTTCTGGCGTTGGCCTGTTTCCCTAAGCCATAGTTAAGATCAGCCACAATTCCAGGTCCGCACATAACAACAAACTATGGTCAGTTGAAAATGAAATGATATTTCCTCCTCACAGCACTGTCCCATGATGAAGTGAGGCAGGAACTTCCAAACCCTATTATTGCCAAGGAGATGGTAGTGGCAATTACCACATGGGAAGGGCTGAGAGTAGAAACAGCAAACCCTGGTGTAAATCACTGCTATTCAGTGTGTGATGAAAATCCAACCAACACACTTCATTGTAAAGCAGAAAAGAACATGATTAGGTCTTAAATGAGCACACAGCTACTCTAATGGGGATGCAATGACCTAAAATCAGAAATAAAAACATTTTTCAGTAGGTGCAAATATTTGTAATATAAATGTGTAGCTGATGTATGCTAAGTTTTTTTTTTTATGATTTCACAGCTGGCTTCAACATCCCCACGTGCAATGCTATTGATTCAGGGCTGCAATCTTGGCATATTCATGCAGAGAGCAGCAATTCAACATGTGAATGACCTTGCTCAGTTTTAAAAGGAACAAATGCTATGGAAGGGCTTGTAGTGTGTGGCAGGATGTTTAATCAGTTTCTTTGCTTTAAGGAACAGTAGGAAGGAAATGGTGTGTTAAAGATTGTAACTCCTTATGCATCTTAACTGGCCACACCAGGATCTTAGGACAATGGGAGATCCATTCCCCCCCCCCCAAGGAACTTCCTACAACCCCCTCTATTTTTAGATACTTAATGACTTTGTCCCTTCACTGCTAACTGTTTTTCTTCTCTGCTTCCTACCCCCCCCCCCCCGTTTTCTGTCTTCTGGTTGCCCTTTTAAGGTTTTGCCCATGCGTTTATATCCAGGATAAATTATTTACATTACCAGTTGGGTGCACATTTTCACAAGGAAAAAGATAAAGTACACATGTGTAAATCCACAATCTATCAGAATGTATCTTTAAAATACTACATTAAAGGTAAAGGTAAAGGGTCCCCTGACCATTAGGTCCAGTTGTGGCCGACTCTGGGGTTGCAGCGCTCATCTTGCTTTATTGGCCGAGGGAGCCGGCGTACAGCTTCTGGGTCATGTGGCCAGCATGACTAAGCCGCTTCTGGCGAACCAGAGCAGCGCACGGAAACGCCGTTTACTTTCCTGCTGGAGCGGTACCTATTTATCTACTTGCACTTTGACGTGCTTTCAAACTGCTAGGTTGGCAGGAGCAGGGACCGAGCAACGGGAGCTCATCCCGTTGCTGGGATTCGAACCGCCGACCTTCTGATTGGCAAGTCCTAGGCTCTGTGGTTTAACCCACAGCGCCACCCGCATCCCTAGCTACACTTAAATGTTTGATTATTGGATGTACCATTACCCTGTTGGAAGTAGTCTACACTTTTTATCTTCTTATCATTTGAAACTATCTAGCGAGGATACCACTAGAAAGAGATTTAGGAATAAATTGTTCATTTCTAAACATAATACAGGCTGTCATGCTACATAGTGTTTCGGAATCATTTCAGAATGCCATGGTTTTGATATTGTGAGTAGGCATCTCGTTTTGATAGAAACAATTTTCAAGTTAGCTTGGACTAACAGTGTATACGTACTCCGAATCAAGTTCTACTGAGTTCAGTCGAATGCAGAGATGCAATAAAATGCATGAAATTCTCACTAAAGCACTGGTGAATTTTATGGGGACTCCTAAAAAGGAAAAAAAAAGAAAAGAAAACTAATGTGGCAAACCAAACGGAAGATTGGAAAAATGAAAAACCAAAATGGACATATTCACTCATCCCTACCCTTGAGGCATAAGAGAACAAGTCTTTGCTCTTTTCTATGTGGCAGCCCTTGAAGTGTTTTTTGAATGACTTGCTCGTGTCAATCATTTAATGCAGTCCTCTTCACCCTGTGAAAAAGGCCTGGCAGCCCATTTCAGGAGGAACATTGGAGAAGGGAAAGTTGGGTTGAAGCATTGGGTGGTGGTGGGGATTTTTATTGTGTCTAGATATTGGATAAAGAGCTCTGTTTGAAATAAAACTGTCCAGTGGAGTTACAATGTTTGTGCTTTTCTTTATGTTACATTCAAGTGTAATATAAGGCCAAATGCGTGTTTTGTTTTTTTTTAAAAAGCAACAACATTTAAATAGTGTTAAAGGGAACATCAGCTTCCCAGTATAGAAATAAACTTGAGGAGTTGCTTTTGTGTGTGACATAATCATAATCATCAAGAAAGGGAGCCGTTGTGAGTTGTTTTAAGTGTAATTGTTATAGTAAAACCCGGTCATGCTTATCAGAACTCAAGACCTCAATACGTTAATAAAATTTTTATGTATTGCATGCATTTGTTGGTAGTATTTATTATTAATTATGTGGCAGGTTGCCACCTTTTATCCTGCTGGTTGCTGCTCTTTCTTCCATTTCTCCCCAAAGGCAGATCAGTTTTATATCCTTGCTTTTTAATGACTTTCTTATTTTACTTTGCCAAATATTTGGTGGGGAGGGGGGAGAGTCTTTTCAATATTCCTTCCTGCCCTTCCCAGTGGAGTGGAAAATATCTCTAATGTCATGCTGATTACAGAGCTGTGCTTTCTGGGGTTTCCTGTACTTCATTTGCTTCCAAGTTTCTTCTTCTTTACAGCTCTCCATTTCTTCATGTGGTTTGCACTTAGCTATTCTCTGCCTATGCTTCTCAAGTTTCTAGGGACCCCAAGAAGAGCTGTGACCCATGGACCTTATATTCCCTTGTTCTGCTCTATCTCTTGCCTAAACTAAAGCCCCTTTCCACCTTCTGTATGGCCTCTTTGAGAAGTAATACTAAACGATGGTTCAGTGTCCTTCTCAAGCCCCCTGTCCATCCTCTCTCCAGCCCAACCAATTATGGAGATGCTAACTAGGCTCTGGGTGTGTTTTTTGCTGCCGCTGCAAAATTCATAGGGAGAGCTGTTTGCATTGATGATTCAATAGATTAGATTAGATTTATTCTATTTATTCATTGCTTCTCTCAAAAGGGAGTTCTGAAGCAATTTACAGGGACTGCATAAAATTTACAGCAAAATCCATTAAAACAAAACAACTATCCTAAAAGCATTCATCCACAAAATTCCCCCAGGGGCATAAAAATAACCATCCCAGCAATGTAAGGATAAACACCTAAAATAAATGAGCAAACCCTGACCATTAGCAATGTCCAAATATCTTTTTTGTTGTTGTTTAGTCGTTTAGTCGTGTCCGACTCTTCGTGACCCCATGGACCAGAGCACGCCAGGCACTCCTGTCTTCCACTGCCTCCTGCAGTTTGGTCAAACTCATGCTGGTAGCTTCAAGAACACAGTCCAACCATCTCGTCCTCTGTTGTCCCCTTCTCCTTGTGCCCTCAATCTTTCCCAACATCAGGGTCTTTTCCAGGGAGTCCAAATACCTAGGAGAATTAAAAAAAAAAAAAGTTGTTTGATGCTGGAAGGATTGCAAAGTTGGTACCAGGTGAACCTCCCAGTGAAGGGCATTCTGAAACTGTGTGGCTGCCACAGAAAATTCCTGTTTTCTCATTGCCAACTTCCAACTGTCTCTTGGAGGGGACATACAGAGAAAGACCTCAGATGCTGCATTGAGTAATGAAAATGCAGTGTAGTGAATTTAGGGGGATTTGTCTGATGAGCGTTTACACACTAATGGCTTACAATGCAAAAGAGTTTATTTGCAGTTGTACTTCAGGGTCACCACCCTATGCTTACTTATTGGAATAGATCAATCTTAAGCTGCAGGGCAAGGCATTTGGATTGATTACTGATTGATGGGTGCTTGGCCCTTTATTGCACAACCGAGACAGTGGTTTCCATGCACAGAAAGTTCTGCTTGATTTTTCAGATGTACCGGCCATAAAATCGAAACTAGAATTAAAAGTTACTGATCCATTCCCGCACTGCTGTCATCCCAAATCCTGGTTTCAAGAAACAGCTGCATGGAAAATGGTTGTACCCATTCCAGGGTCCACATCTAATTCCCTAAGCTGAAGTTTTGACAAATGATATGGGCATGGTGCTCCTGTAGAAAACTTTGGAATTAAAGCAGCAGGACAATGGAAAAAGTCTAATACATTGGTTTTTACTTTGGAAAGAAGACCAAATAATTCAGAACTCCCAACATCTGCTGAGGAATTCAGGTGAGGGGAGAATTTTAGAATCACCTGTAAAGTATAAAGGAGTATAAGGAGTAACATACCTTCTCTAGTCAGGAGCGTGTAGCATACATAAACCAGGAAGCCACCAGCCAATTATGAATGTCCTTTTCTTGAATGTTCAGACATAAGCCTGGAAAATCTTCTGCATTATTGTGCTTTGTCACATGGGGGGCACCATTTGGATGTTCTGCCTCAGGCACCATATTTATTTAGATCTTGGTGAGTTGGATGTTGTTTAGATCTGGGTGGCACTGTGGTCTAAACCACTGATCCTCTTGGGCTTGCCGAACAGAAGGTCGTCGGTTCGAACTCCATGATGGGGTGAGCTCCCGTTGTTCTGTCCCAGCTCCTGCCAACCTAGCAGTTTGAAAGCATGCCAGTGCAAGTAGATAAATAGGTACTGCTGTGGCAGGGAAGGTAAACGGCATTTCCATGCGCTCTGGTTTCCATCACGGTCTTCCGTTGTGCCAGAAGCGGTTTAGTCATGCTGGCCACATGGCCCAGAAAGCTGTCTGTGGACAAACGCCGGCTCCTTTGGCCTGAAAGCGAGATGAGCGCCACAACCCCATAGTTGCCTTTGACTGGACTTAACCATCCGGGGGTCCTTTACCTTTAGAACTGTCTTACACAGGTGAGCAATTCCAGTGGCCTTCCTGCATCTTTGTGCTATTCTTAGTCTGGCATAAATTACTTTCCCTGCCTCTACATCTACTTTCCTGCTATTCCATTTTCTTTTTTCTTTTTCTTTTTGGGCCAGTTATACCTCAACCTTGTGTGTATATTTTATGTTCCAGATTTGCCAGCATATTTTGACTGTCAGTCTTACAGCATCCTAAGTCTCTTTATGCAGAAGCAAGCCCCCTGTGTCTAATGTCGGCTATTCCCTTGTAAAGTGTTTACAGACATAATCTCTAGTAAATGATTGTAGATAATGGATGGGATAGGACATAAAGTAGTCTAAAACTCTGTATATTGAAAAGTATCAACATACTTTTAAATAAAAATGAGGTCTTAGTATGTAGCTTTAGGCTATATTCTCTCTCTATATATACATATTTATGTATTTCTGGAAGAAAGGAAATGGCAAATACAGCATTCAGTGATCTGCCAGTGAGAAATTATTGTGTGTTAACCCTAGCACAGAACATCAGATATCACACCAGGCTCACTACGCAACTGCCTCAGACAATTGGAATGTGTTTCATTATCTAGAAACCAGGATGAAAGGCAACTGGCAGTCTTGCTAGTCTGAACATTGTGATCGTCACCACCGTCTCAAATTTTTTGAATTCTTTTTGGGTGCTTTGGCAAGTCAAATGGTTCTGTTCACAGGTCTGTTACAGGAACATGAATGGCACACGCTCTCAAGGTTGTGGTAACTCAGATAAAGGCCTTGTGAAGCATAGGTTTTGTTTATCTTAGCAGATCATAATTAAACTAAGTGATTCAGAGACATAATGGTAATGATCTTTACAACAAGGTTCAAAGACAAACACTTAAACATTTCAGTGTAGTGTAGTATCAAAATACTGTTTTTTATTTGCGGAATATGGATAAATACTTTTCAAAATGAGACCAAAAGCAGAGGACAATCCTAGTTGAGATCCAGAATCACCATTCAAACAGAGTGCAGGAGAAGGCTCGTTTATTTTGGGAATGATTCATGTTCTCATGTAGCTGCAATGATTTATACTTTCTGGATGTTCGATGATCATATTATAGAGTAGTTGTGTTCTATGTTATAAATCAAGCTCCGCTAGTTTTTTCTTTTTTGTTTCCCAACGTATTTCTTATCAGTAAAAAAAATCGGTGTGGCATGAGCAAATTTTTATTATAAAAGTGTGGCCCAGAGAAAAAAAGTTTGGCCTACACTGTGCACAATACTACCATACTTCCTTCAACTCTCTCAGAAACTACTTTCTGTTTCCCACAGAGCTGGACTGAAGCTTGGGCTACCTTTCAAGGCCATGCAAATCCTAACAGATGGATGGCATACATAGATGACAGCATTGCAAGGACATTTGAGAGCATAATATGTGCTGTTTTAGGACCTAAATATATATTTTTTTATCCAAAGAAATCAATATATTATTTTTTTCCACTGACTGAATTTCACAAGAATGATCTTTAATCTGAAACTTAATGAGGTAGCATTGCCTACCATATGGATATAAATTTGGCTGTCCAGGCATTTGGGCATTCGGGTCTTGAGGGTTTTTTGTTTGTTTGTTTGTTTAAGATTACATTGTGTGCTCTAAACATGTTGTGAGCTGCCTTAAGTGTTCTAAGCAGGAAAGGACAGAACACTTTTAATTAAGAATGCACTGGAGGCTGTTCAAAAGAGCCTTTTGCATTCTGGGGGGATGTTTTTGGGAGGCAAAATTATAAGTAGCCGGGATGGGATGCAGAATAAGCCCTGGTACATGTTTAGAAGCTGCATCAATAGCCTTTTATGCCCTTATTTTAATAAATAACCTTGTCCAACAAGAGCTCTTTGCTTTGTTTGAGATTATCTTGCACTTGGAAATGTGTACTGATATTATGTATTTGGGGAACAAACATTCAGAAATAATGCAAACATAACATTTTAGCATTTCATATTGATGCATAAATGAGGCTGAATGGACTTAATGAAGAAACCATGTGAAAACTGACATGGACTGGAAATAGACTGATCATTTCATTTCTGTTCATAACAAGCCACTTAAATTATGAAGTTGGTTTGTAAAGTAACCAGAGTTTGTTTTTAACCAGAATTCTTAGTTTGAATGTAATACGAAATTGCCGTTCGGTAAAAGGAGAGCTAAACCGTTCCATTCCAAACTGTTCTTCTTAGCTGTGCAGCACAAGGAGATTGGAGTGGGAGAACATGCCATCCAAATACTTTACCTGAGCTCAATTCAGGCTTGTCCACATAGCTCGTAAAAATGCAAATGTGGCCCTGGCCAATACTATCATGAACCATGTATCAGGACAGTCAACTTCAAACTCTACCCTATCAGAGGCTCTGTCCCTTCAGATGAGCCGCCGCATGAGTAGGCCTGGAGATCCTTCCCAGTGGCCAGTTCTAGAAGCTTGTCATTGGCCTAGTATTTAAAGGTAAAGGTACCCCTGACCATTAGGTCCAGTCACAGACGACTCTGGGGTTTCTCGCTCGTCTCGCTCTATAGGCAGAGGAAGCCGGTGTTTGTCCACAGCCAGCTTCTGGGTCATGTGGCCAGCAGGACTAAGCCGCTTCTGGCAAACCAGAGCAGCGCATGAAAATGCCATTTACCTTCCCGCCGGAGCAGTACCTATTTATCTACTTGCACTTGATGTGCTTTCGAACTGCTAGGAGCTGGGACTGAACAACGGGAGCTCACCCCATCGCGGGGATTTCAACTGCCGACCTTCCAATTGGCAAGCCCTAGGCTCTGTGGTTTAGACCACAGTGCCACCCGCGTCCCTGACCTAGTATTTAGCCCTTGGTTGCATCTGACTCATTGGATTGGTTCAGAAGGAACACAAACACATGATTTGTTTTGCTTAACTATAGTTGGTTTCTACATGCAAACCCAGTTTGGGCAACCAACAATAGTTTACTTGGGGGCATCAAACAAGGATCTGAAACCACAGTGTGAGTTTGTTCTCATCATGATTTCCTTCCCCTATTAACTTGGACAGCATCATAATTCTCCTGTAGCTTCATGATTGTGACTTTTGCTTCTTGCCCCATCTTTGGACACTCCTCCTATTTTGGGGTCTGGTGCTGCTCATATGTCTCCTAGCTTAACTGCTTTCACTTTTCTTCCCTTCCAGCCTAAACTAAACGTTTAAAAGTTAAGGAGGAAGACTGGTTTCTGCAATCACATATTTGCTTCTCGTCTTGGTGTTTTCAGATGCTGTTTCTGGGGTCTTCTGGAGATCACTAACACCTAAGTACCGACACTGGTATTTAGGAATCACTATTTGAAATTAACAAATCATGTACCTTATGTCAAATATTTTGCCCAGCTAGATCTACCTTTTCTGGCTATAATATGGTGGAACTTTGCTCGAGAAAATAGATGATAGCACTGAAATTCATAACAAGCCACTTTGTTATCTGTTTTCACTGATTTTTCATCCCTATAAGAATAGATTCCTGCCACTTAGTGCTCTTAGTGCTTTGATTGGCATGACACAACCAGCTCCCCTTTGTGCCTTCAGGAGCCACAACTATTTTGTGTTTCTAAAGAGTCATAGGATTTTCCCAGATGGAAAGAATTCTATTTTTGTCAGTTCCATTTATGCCTTATAGAAATCCCAATTAAAGAGAGAATTTATAGAAGATGACCGCCGTCATGAACCATTTATTATGGAGTAATTTTGCTAAATTTGTCTGTCTCTCTCCTTTGCCCCTTGTTACTGCCTAAAATTCTGAACTGCTGATGTATTGGGCTCTATTTGATTTGTAGTTAATGAGTAGTTTACATTAATATGCGGGTGAAAAATAACTGTAATTTTATTCCCTGTCCATGGCTAAGTCTGGAAAATACTTTTATAGGAAAAGACCATGTAAACAGAGTGGTCCGGATGGTTTGTTTTGCTAAAGTGGTACCATATGTTTGTTGATTAACAAGTTGTCAGGATATTAGAAGTTCTTGGCTGCTTCTGTGGAGGAGCATCTGTTTTCTACATTCTTTTACCTAATTTGTATGAAGACTTTGCCAGATTGAAGGCTTTCCTGCATATCAGCCATACATTCCATGGATCTTTTTTGTCATTCTGTAGGCAGCTTCTGTTGTGTGTCACTAGGACGGATATGTAGCCACATATCTCAGAAGCAAATGAAGAAAGATTGGAAAGGAGAATGGAGCAATGAGGAACTACAGGAGGACAAACTCATTGCCAATCAAAATTGCTCTTGCATTATCAGCTCTTATGTTGTATGTTTTCAATGTCAGCCAGCACAGAACCACAGCAACTAACAAAGGAAGACACTGAATGCAAACACTTAGGTTAGCTCCTCAGCTTGGACAACAGGATATACCAACAGGACTTTAAAATGAATTATATGTGTGCAATATCAATTAAAGGGCAAAAACACATACAAAGTATATGTGATAATGCTTCCCTTTCCCTTAAAGTTTTTAAGGCTTGCAGCCTGAGTAGTGAGAAGGTGACTCAGTTTGGTATAGGCACCTGCCTAACCCTTTATGGCCATGTCCCCTATGATTTGGCAGGATCCAGATATGGTTCAGAGCACTGGCTTCTACCCATAATAGTCATGTTCAACTTCCGCTATCAGAGGCCTCTGAATTCCAATTGCTGGGAATCCCAAGTAGGATGAATGTTGTTGTACTCAGGTTTTCCTTGCAGACGTCCCCTAGGCATCTGGTTGGACACTGTGAGAACAAACAGGATTGGGCTACAAACAATTCCCCCTCTTCATCAGCTACTATCGGGGAGAATTCTATGAAATTCATCCCCAGGTGGTTTTACAGTCCAGTCAAAATGGCACACATTCAGGAAACAGGCAACAGGCTTTGCTTGCAGAATTGTGGCCCCATTGGAACATACGAGTATCTTTGGTGGTCCTTCCCAGTAGCTCATCCCTTGTGGTCTGCAGTATTTTCTGAAATTAACGTTATTTTTTTGTAAGATTGCACATGTGGACCTTGCCTTGTGTTTGTTGTCTATTTTTAAAGGGGCCAACCTTTTGTGTTGAAGCCTCTGGCTATTTACTTGTGGGTGACTGCCTAACTTGAAACTGCTAAGAATTGGAACAATGTCTTGAATGTCACAGTGGACAGTTGGCTTAAGAAAATATTACACATTGTTATTCTCGAAAAGCTCACCCACCGCTTGAAAGTATTAAGTGGAAACTCAGAATCTGAGGATTTTGCAGCTGTTGGGCGGACTGTTATGACGTATATGAACAATTGTTCCCATTTGAACCCTGTACTTGCCAGTTATTGGAATTTTTTATTACATCTACATATGTACAAATAGCTTGTCAAGCCCATTGTGTCTTATGATTGAAAACCTCTTGCCACCCATGTCCAGATGCCCCCATTTCTTCCTGCTTTTTCTTCGCCTCTTTCCACCCCTTCCTTACATGTCAATGGAAGAGCCAGTAGTTTGCATACTTTATGCTGTTGTTTTCATGTCTCAGTGGTTTGGGCCTGGTTAGGTTTGAGTTTGGAACTGTGCCTGTAGCTGAGCTTGATGGCTACCATGAAATGATAACCAGTATAGGCCCTGCCTGAGGTTTAAGGGACCATACTCTGGGTTTCTGCTGACAAAAATAAAGATGGCGGCTAGCTTTTTTGAAAGACCTGCATTAGGTCAAGCCTTAATCCCTGAGGGGATTGTCTCCTTCCTCTCCCCCAGTTCTCCACAGCAGCAGCTGAGTTGGAGATCAGGCAATCTGTGAGTCCTTAATGTTGAAATGAAACTAGAGCTTGTTGACCTTTAGAGGGAAGTTCATGAAGACTTTTTGAATATAGAAGCAGGGAAAGGTCTTATTTATTAAAAAATAAAATCGAATGAAGAAGATGCAGTTTGTTACCTTATTGGTTTTTATTACTTTTGCAGTTTTATTACTTCTACCCCTACACCCTTGGGGGTTTTTTGGACTGCATGTTCAATATAAAATGTCAACTCACTGAGGCAAGCTAGCAGAGTCCTTTTTACAAGGATAGACACTGTTGTGCCCACAGGATACTTCCTGTCACTGCTTGCTGTGTCCCTGAACTTCCCTATTTTAAAGCTGGAGTGGCCCCTCTTCCTTGCTGCTTTTGATAGAGTATCTAGCCTTATGTGACCGAAATTCTGGGAGTCGGTTGTTACACTAAGTAACCCAGTCAGGGGAAACAACAGATTGGAGCGGGGACTTAACTTTTATAAAATGCCATGAGACAGCTTGGTTAACAAAGAGGGTAAAGGGAATTTCTTATGTATTCTGAAGGTTGGGAAGTTGGGATCTACTCCCAGTCCCTGTCAGACATTGAAGGAGAACAGGCATCAGTCCAATAGAGGGCAGTAGCAGACAGGTTCATAAATCATTTCATTAAACATAACGCTGAATTACTGGGGTATTTCAGGTTGATGCACTTCTGAGCACATTTTTCTCTGTAGCCCGCAAGGAAAATGGAGGGTAATTAAGTTGTGTAAAGCTCTACCTTTGCAGCTGGAATGTCTGTTGGCGTCTTTGAATTCTGGGAAAGTATTCCCCAAAACAAAATAACAAAACAAAACAAAAAAGCTTTCCTTTTGAAACAAACGTGGGTTGTGTTTGTTTGTTATTACATGGGCTAAAAGAGAAGTGTCTTTGTTCAGCTGATTTCCCCCTACTTTCATTAGCATGTTATTAGAAACACTGGAGGACGTTTTAATGCAGATAGCAGTTGACTAATAGTTTAAAAAGTTGGGATTATGCAGGCTAGGTGATTGGGGGGGGGGGTTACTTTCTTTTGTAAAAGAAGTGCATTAAAGTAGCCTGCCGCTGCTTCCTCGTAAAGAGCAATATATGCAGAACAAAATAAAGCAAGGTATGCCTGTATTAGCAACCCCTCCTAGTTTAACATCATCTGCAGGTTTAATAAGCATCCCTTCTAGTCCTTCATCCAAGTTACATATTGAACATATAAAAATGTTGAATCAGGACTGAACCTTGTGGCACCCCACTTGTCACTTTTTTCCAGGATGACAATAATAATAATAATAATAATAATAATAATAATAATTTATATACCCCACCCATCTGGCTGGGCTTCCCCAGCCACTCTGGGCGGCTTCCAACAAAATATTAAAATATCGTAATATATCAAATATTAAAAGCTTCCCTAAACAGGGCTGCTTTCAGAAGAAACTGTTAGTGAGCACACTGAGTTTGGTCAGTGAACCAGTTACAAATCCACCTAGCAGTAACATAGTCTAACCTACATTTTACCAGTTTCTCCACAAGGATATCACGGGGAACTTTGTGGAAAGCCTCACTGGAATCAAGATATGCTACATCCACAGCATTCCCCTGATCCACCAAGGTTGTAACTCTTGATGAACACATGATAGTTAGGATAGGGCCATGGAGCATGATCCTATCCTACCTTCCATGCATCCATTATTCCCAGTTCAGTTCTCTACACAGGGCACCTCTTTCTTTGTGATTTTTCTGTGGACATGACTCACACAAAATGCAGTCCATCTGAGCTCTTTTGATTTCAGTGGGAGAGACTTTAAGTGTATGCATTGATATTAAATGGGAGATCATGTGCTTATCTTCCTCTTGCTTAAATCAGTGAGACTTAAAGTGCTGAACTTTGCTGGGTTCGTGTCCTGTGATTCCAGTGGAGTCTCATCCTGATACAGTATATAGCTATCTGCAGTTACTTTTCCCGGCTTTCATCTCACTTCAACCTTCAGATGACCCACTGAGTGTGAAAACAAATCAAAGCCTGAACAAAGTTAAGGTGTTATCTTGAGATAACTGGCTTTATAAACAAGAACTTTGGGATGAATTATTGAAGGCACTTTCCTATAGTAGAAGACCATCTATAATGGTTGGTGAGCCCATATTTTGCAAGACACTTGGGTCTCTAGCTTAAGTTGATTTCGTTAAAAAAACAAAATCCAATGTATATTTTAGGGGTGCCTGATTACATAAAGTGTTTTCCCTATTTCTGTGGGTTCTTGTCTAGAAGACAGATTTTGCCGTTCACATATCCTGTAACACCTCTTTGTGGAAAAGTTTTAAACTTTTATTTCTTTTAAATCTTCCGTTGTACCAAGACAAAGGTTTTGTCAAGGCAAGCAATACACATTGTTTTATGTGCATTCTTCCCCATCTGCTGCCTTATTAAAAACCCAGTAACATGGCAACCGGTGTCTCTGGTTGTTTGAAAAGACAAGATTTTGAGTAAGCCTGTTTTGATCAAGCCAATCAAAATATTCTTCCAATAAGAGGGGGTGGCGAAACTTCTTTACTTTGTGTGGGTGTCAAATGAAGGGCTCATTCTGTTACCTTGAAAACTCTCCAGATGTACACAAACAGCTTTCTGGATTATTTGGGAAAGAAGGCCGGGAGTGGGTTAGGAATCCTGGGCGTGGAGGAACTCTTATGTGTAGCATTAAATTTGGGAGAGGTTTAAACCCCCCCCCTTTTTTTTAAGTGCTCATGCTGAAAATGATACATGTACAATACCTTGGGTGTATATGGGTGGGGGTGGGGGGTTCAGAGAGAAAGTGTAAGCCGTTATGCAATGTGACACTTTTCCAGAGCAACCTTTCACTTAGTTACTTGGCTTTGTCCATAGGTTTGCAAAGACTAGAGACCCACTGCAAATACAGTGGTACCTTAATTCATTCTGGAGGTCTGTTCTTAACCTGAGGTACCACTTTAGCTAATGGGGCCTCCCACTGCCACCACGCTGCTGCCGCATGATTTCTTTTCTCAACCTAAAGCAAAGTTCTTAACCCGAGGTACTCTTTCTGGGTTAGCGGAGTCTGTAACCTGAAGTGTATGTAACCCTGTATTTGATAGGTTTTTGGGACCCAGGTACAGAGGTTTGGGTACCTTTTCCTATATAGATCAGTCTGGACTCTGAGATCGGTGGGGGCGCTGACCCATTGGTGGGCATGGCTCGCTGTGCAGTGATGCAAGACATGGACTTCTATGAAGTAGCACCCTGTCTATGGAATTCAATCCCCCTGGAGATGCCAGCGGCTACACCGTTATTAAGCTTCTGGTGCCTTGTTATCTCTGGCACTTGGAGAAATTTAGTTGCAGTATTTCAAACTTGAGACCTCACACCAGTCTGTTTGACTTGCTGACAATTCTCTTGCAATGGTTTCACACTGAATTTTATCTTATTGGCATGGGTTTGTTTCCTTTGTACTGTGTTTTTAGATAGCATGTTGTAAGCAACCTTGGGACCTTGTAACAAAGGACAAGGTGGTCTATAAATTTGGTTTACTCTGTTAATTAAACAAACAAACAAACAAACATGCATGCATGCATGCGGAGCAGGTACAGTGGTACCTTGGTTCTCAAACAGCTTGGTTCCCGAATGGCTTGGCTCCCAAATGCCGCAAACCCGGAAGTGAGTGTTCTGGTTTGTGAATGCTTTTTGGAAGCCGCACTTCTGATGCGGCTTCCACTTGACTGCAGGAAGCTCCTGCAGCCAAGCGGAAGCCATGCCTTGGTTTTTGAATGGTTCCATGAGTCGAATGGACTCCCGGAACAGATTAAGTTCGACAAGCAAGGTACCACTGTAGTGTACTGAGCACAGAGCTGTTGGGCTCCCTCTCTCCCTCCCCATGTGGATTTCCCCATTGGGATTGCCTCAGGTCTCCTATCTTCTCATATAATGAAAATGGGATATTTAAGTTTGGCACACAAAATGAGGAGAGAAGTGTATGTCTGCTATTTTTCCTTTGGTTTCCCCCATTGAGCAGCTTGTTCCAAAGAGAGGCAAAACAGCATTAAGGGTTTTGCTGCTTGCATCCTTGATGACCTGTTTCACACTGTGGCTCTTCTTCTGTATTTATTAGCTTTTGTTGACAATGACATTTTGGCCTAACATGCATCTGTTCACCTGCAGTGTAGAAATGGCCCTTTGAGAACGGAGACATTCTGCTTCCTGGGTTCACTAGCCAGTATTTAAATGTCACTTTTAGCTACTTTGGAAGTGGCGGGGGAGGAGCCGTGGCTCCCAGGGCTTTTGCGGGGAAATTTGTAACTTTCTGAAAGCCGTGGCAAAGCTTTTGAAATTAAGGAAGAAGTAAATGGCTTTTTACCAGAAATTTATTGTAAGTGGTAGCTGCAATGTTCTAAAGCATTTCATTTCGTTACTCTGATTTCATTAAACTTGGCTGTGTTTCAGTTCTTAATATTGGTGTATATGTTCAATACTGTTTGCCTTAATATTGCATGTTGCCTTGAGATTGTTGCTAGAAGGCGCCTAGGAAGTCAGATAAAAATGATCATGATGATAATTTGAAACAATTAATTGAAGAGGTTATGTTTGTTTTAAACACAGTGATACATAAATAAAACCTTAAAAGTGCCACTAGCTGAGCAGAAGCTGCAAGGCAGGGAATGCTTACTAGCATTCTCACTGAAATAAGTAGAACTTTCTTCTGAGTAAATATACTTAAATTTGGATCCTAAGTTGAAGCAGCAGCATAATGCTTAGCAGGCGAAGGAGTCAGGAGAGCAGATAAGAAAATGAATGTCAAGCTCTCTAAACCTTGAATTTCAATCCCCATATACTGCATACTTTAAAGAGAATAGATTAGGAGCAAAGAATTCTTAAACTGCATAAAAGAAGTTGCATTTATGACTCTGGTTTATTGAGCTGCCACCTCCTCCTAAATTAATTCATATTTTCTCATCACATCATGTGCAAAGCAGGCTGATTTTTATCGCTCCTGACAACACCTCTGAGATTAAGTGGAAATTGGTCTGAACCGAAGTAAAAATCTATGGGAAGTTTGCACTGCCAAGGCCTACAAAGGGGCTGAAAATACACTCATTTGCAACAATGGAATATTTGACTCCATCCCAATGAATCTTTGGCTTGTCATAGATATTACACTCACACATAAATGTGGAAAAGCTATTCTAAAAAGTGGTAGTGGCAAATAACTTTTCCTGTCGTATTGACATGAGCTGGATCTTAAATGGATGCTGCACACCTTATTACCCCAGTAAATTGTCTAATTTACCCTTTTAACATTTCCTTATAATGTGCTAGTAGGATCAATCACTTCATATGACCACTATGTATCAGAATGAGCCCTTAAACTCAGGTGCAAAATACCGTATTGGCCCGAATAGAAGACGCACCCGCAAATAAGCTGCACCTTTAAAATTGAAGGAGAAAAAATTGAAAAGTTTAAAAAAATTGAAAAATTTAAAATTGAAAAGAAAAAAAAGGCAATACCCAGACTGCTTCCGGGGGGGGGGGGGGAGCTGCACTGCTTTGCCGGCGGCCTTCCCCTCTTCCACCTTCTTTCCAGCGGCTCGGGGGAAGCTTGGGAGCAGCGGGTGGGCTTCGTGCCATTGCCCCATCCTCCTGAGCTGTTCTTACGGGGGGGAAGCCGCTTCTTTGCTGGTGACCTTCCCTTTCCCACGAAGGCTCTGGGGAGGCTTGGGAGTGGTAAGCAGGCTGTGCACCGTTGCCCCACGTTCTCAGGCTGCTCTTGGGGGGGGGGGAGGCTGCCGGCAGAGCGGTGCAGCTTGGGAGCGGAGGGCAATGGCATGCATCCCACCTGCTGCTCCCAAGCCTCCCCAGAGCTGCTGGGGGAAAGGGAAGGTCATGTATATGAGCCACACTTTAACTTTTCGCTGTCAGAATTTGGAGAAAAAGTGTGGCTTATATTCGGGCCAATACAATAGGCTCTGAGCAATCCACAGAGACATTCACAGAGGGGCTTCTGGTGGTTCCCTCACTGCGAGAAGCCAGGTTACAGGGAACCAGGCAGAGGGCCTTCTCGGTAGTGGCACCCGCCCTGTGGAACGCCCTTCCACCAGATGTCAAAGAGAACAATAACTACCAGACTTTTAGATGACATCTGAAGGCAGCCCTGTTTAGGCATTACTGTTTGAGGCATTACTGTTTGAGGCATTACTGTAATGCTGTAATATTGTGTTGGAAGCTGCCCAGAGTGGCTGGGGAAACCCAGCCAGATGGGCGGGGTATAAATAAATTATTATTATTATTATTATTATTATTATTATTATTATTATACAGAGAAGTCAGCAATTAGCTGCATTAATTTACTAAACAATTTTGCAACCCTCTAGTTGTATTGCACCTGGATTTCCCTCGATGCAATGATTAAGAAGTGCTATTGACGAGTCACATCTTACCTCCATTTCCGTAGTTGTGCAGCACCCATCAAACACCGGCAAGTAGGCCACAAAAAGCTGGACTGTATTGTCCTTCTGACTTTGTGGGTTTTGAAGGGGAAGTGTCTGAAAAGCATCCTCTAAGATAATTAGTATGTAATGGCCAGGGGTTTGTAACTTTATAGCTCCTTGGGTCTTCTGATGCTGGCTCCTGCTAGCATTACAGAATGGGATTTATCCAGGATTGAATTTATGAACGACAATTTATCAAGGAACAAGACCTACCATTCTGTGTCTTGGTTTAGCTATAATATAATTTTTCACTGGGAAATGGGCATCTTCTCTAGACAAATTGGTGTATCTGTTTTATTGCTTGTGCCTACTGTAGTGTCATGCACTTGCGGAATAGGTGCTGTTAAATAGATACATCTATATTCAGGATATCCTCACTGTTTATAGAGAGGAGTCTAAAAATACTTTCATTTCCCCTGCTCAGTGGGATGTTCTGCTTCAGGTGCTATAGAATGATGGGATTTAAATAGTTTTATGGCACTTCTCTGTGTTACACATGGGGTGAAAGGGAGAATACCATGTATAATAGAGGAACACTTCTGAATGCATTTAAACCATAGCAAGATAGGGAATGATTTCAAAGTCTGATTTTTCAAACTTCTTGACCATTTCATTTCTACTTCCATTTAAACCTCCGCACCCTACAGTAATGCCTGGGGGTTCAATATATCTTTTCCACTTGCTTTTTAATGGAGCACACACTTTACATCCGATGGAAGCAGATGTGCATTGTAACTCCTTCCAAAGGCCATGCGTGGGAGCTCAGTGGCAACCCATATAGATGATTTGGGTATTACGCAGAAGGAGAGACTACAAAATGACAAGTGACTTATATTCCTGTTTCTTTGTAACATGGAACACAGCTAGGAGGCTTTCTTTCAGCCCTTAAATAATTTTTATGTTAGGGAACCTGTAGCTTTGCAAAGCACAAATACTATTCTTTGTTTTATTTGTACCCCCACCTTTCTTCCAAGAAGCTTAAGGCCCCCTGCCCCATTTTATTCCACTCAACAGTCCTATGAAGGAGGTTAGGTTGAGATATAGTGACTGACCCAAGATTGACCCATTTGGTTTCCAAACTGAATTGAGATTTGAACCTGTGTCTCCCTAGTTCCAGCTTGACACACTAACTTGGGCTGGGCGATATATTGATATATCGTCCAAAACCGGTTTGAAGTCTATATCAGTTGCATCGTTTTTGACCTGGCAATATATTGCGAATCATGATGTGTGTGAGAGTGTGCTATGCAAAAATCACAATGTGGAGAAAACCACGAAGCCAGCCAATGCCTCTACATAGCTCCATCCTTATTTAAGACATTGTGCTATACCAGTATATTGTGATGTTTAGCTGATGATATATCACCTTAACACTAACCACCACAACGTGCTTCTCATCATGTTAGCTGTCAGTGTTCCTGTGAAGGGTATAGAAGGATTGTGACGCAGCCTGCACAATAAAAGCCCTGTAGAGATGACAGAATCTGCATGTTAGTACTGGATAGGAGCAGAACAGAGTGAATTCCAAGGACTAGCATTGTCCTAAGAGCCAAGACTGTTTGGTTAAAACAGGTACAAGTCCGTGATTGAAAAGCAAGAGGCGATGTAAATTTGAACAGGATATGAGTACATCCATTGTAAGCTGTGGTTGCTTTCTCCCTAATCAGACAGTTTAATTATGGCATCAGCACAGTGTGGGAAGGATCAAAGAGTCATTCTTTTTTCTTTTTTTCTTTTGGAAGTTTACCAAAAGGTATGGAGTGTGGGAGAAATCATGAAGTCTGTGTGTTTACAAGTGGGTGGAAGGTCAACAATGCCATATTCTTTGAGTAGGTGGAGTTCATGCAGGCTGAAGAATGAGAAACAATGCTTTCCAAACAGAAGCCAGTTTGACTTTCCAGACAGGAATTTGACTGCTTCGCTAACTTGAAGGACATAGTCTGCAACTGTGTTTTCCTCCTAAAAAGTCATAGTCGTTATTTATTTCCACTATGGTGTCCTCTGGATTGCTTCACCCAAGTGATTGATGTACTCACAGGTCTGGAACTCTTAGAAAGAAGAACCTGGACTCAGACGATACTTAGTAGATAACAAGGTTTATTTGGCTGTTCCCTACATGCAGACTTATGGGCTTCCTTCCAGAATCCCCTTTCCGCCTACTGTAAGTCCTGGGACTGCTGACCCTAGAGCAGGCATGGCCATGTTTGGGGACTACAGTTCCCATTATCCCTGACCACTGGTCCTGTTAGCTAGGGATGATGGGAGTTGTAGTCCCAAAACATCTGGAGGGCCAAGTTTGGCCATGCCTGCCCTAGAGCATTCTGAGATCCTGATCTAAATCAATGGCATAAATGCATACCCAAGGCCTCCATTGTCTTGTTGCAAACCCTTCTGGTGGTCTCATGTCAACAGTGGCCGTGTCCAAGAAGTGGACGTGGCCACATTCACTTGCGCACATCTGTACTCCCTCCCTCAACATATCACAGTGCCTGCACACACTCTGCCCACAACAATTTCTCTCTAGTTTGCAGATCTGCCCATGGTCCTCTGAAGAAAGATTGGCTGCCCAGTGCTTCAAAATGTGAATACTGTAGGAAAGAATTGCGCCACTGGTTGGATTTTAAAATGAATTTCCATTCCTGCATCTGAGGTTTTTTAGCCGATAGTTGAAGCAACGGGTAAATGCTGGAGGTCCTAGCCTGAGCATCCTCCTCCATACTTGTTTCCCACCTGGGAAGAGCTTTTTTCCATTGGCTTCAGCTTTCTGCTTTCTTTAGTTGTCAAGAGTAAAAGGATGTGCTACGCAGCAAAAGGTCACTCCCCACCCCCACCAAATCCCTACGCTGTGCAATGATTAAGTTAATGTCTGGCAAAAGCAAAACAGCATAGCTTTGGCCCGTGTAATTGTAAAACGTTCTCAGCCACCTGCTGGCCCATGATCGGCACTAAATGCAAGCAGAAATCTAGCACACCAAATTGGTTAAATGAACAGAATAATGTGCTGCTTTGTTACATGCTGGGAGTTTGAAGGGAGAAAATGAGGGGCGTTCAAAAATGTTTGTGCACACCCCACCTGCAGTCTGGATGGGATAACATCTCAGGAGTCTGGCATCTCATTCTGCTGACGCCTGTGTAGGCCAGGCCACTGTCACATCTTGTGGCGGGGAGTTCCACAGTCACAGAAACTATCCTTCTGTTTGATGTAAACATGTCTTGCTAGTTCATATATTCTGGCATATATTAAGGATGCTGGGCAATCAAATTAACCTGGTACAATTTAAAGAGCATTTAGGTTGCTTTCGCTTAATTCCAAATGTGTCAACTGCAGTGTGAAAAGGGCTTAATTAATGAGAGTATGACTGTATACACCACACATTTAAAGCAACCCCCCCCCCCAAAAAAATCCTGGGAACTGGAGTTTGTTGAGGGAGCTAGGAATTGTAGCTCTGCGAGGGGTGAATTACTGTTCCCAGGATTCTTTTGAGGGGGAAATGTGCTTTTAAGTGTGCTTTAGATGTACAGCCGTGTACAAAGAGCCTAGCTCTTATAATTCCAGGACTTGGTTGTCCAGAAAACTACAGTGTATACTATGTTATTGTCTTATTATGGATGGCCTAATCATGGCACATTTATCAACAATGTTAACAACACTGAGACAATTTAGCAGCAGTCTCCAAAATGGACGTAAGTTGCAGGTAGCCATGCTGATGTGTTAGGGAAAAAATGAAAAAGTATTAGACCAACTAAAACATCACTGCTTTTAACATTTTAGTTAGTGCTAATTCAGTGGTACCTCGGGTTAAGAACTTAATTCATTCCGGAGGTCCATTCTTAACCTGAAACTGTTCTTAACCTGAAGCACCACTTTAGCAAATGGGGCCTCCCGCTGCTGACGTGCTGCCAGAGCACAATTTCTGTTCTCATCCTGAAGCAAAGTTCTTAACCCGAGGTACTATTTCTGGGTTAGCGGAGTCTGTAACCTGAAGCGTCTGTAACCTGAAGCGTATGTAACCCGAGGTACCACTGTAAAGGTATTTTTCCAGTGTTAACTGTGGAAGCTCTTTTAACATGGGTGGTAATACCAAGATTCCTTGTTTTATTTGTCTTCATTTATATCAGGTATCGACCACCATTGATAATAAAATTGCATTAATTAATTGCCACCTTTATAGTTCCTATCAAAATGCTTGCCCTACTTGATCATTAATTGTAGATACCATTAAAGGTGATTTAAAAACAACAAAACTAGCAAATAACCTAATTAGAACAGCCCATTTGGTTTTAATGTTGATAACTGGATTTAATTACAATGACCCAAGGAATTGCTTTTTTTCTTTTGGCCCCAGAAATGAAGTGTTCTGCTCTGGAATCCCAGGCTTATTTCACTTCTTGACTGATGATCAACCACAGTGCTTGTCCATTTATTTTAAGCTATCAGACAAAGGAATACCAAGATATGTCAAAACAGGCCAAGTCTTGGCTGCAAGATCACAGTTGCTGTCGCATTGCTTTTATCAGCTGCTGTTTCTGACAAAGTGCCTGTGTATTTTCTGCTTTCATTTTCTCAAGGAATTCTGCACGCAATTCTTTTGAGTGGAACCGAAGAAACAAAGTAATACTATATGATGTGTGTTGAAAATTGATTAGTCAAAAGTCCAAAATTTATACACTGGTGACATTTTTCTGCTTTGATGTCAGAGAGGGCAGAAAGTTCACATTCACCTCTCACTCTAACCTTTTGGAAAGCTTGTGCCAAATTTCAAACATAAATAAGGAGGTTATTTTTTTCAACATAAAAAAACAACTGAGATGTGTTTTCTACTTAATGTTTCAATTCAGATATCACACCAAACCATGATTTGCACAAACCATCATTCAGAACCTTAGCTATTATGCCGACAGAACTGCTTGTTCTACATGTTTCTGTGGTGCGGTAGCACCCAGGGATGAAAACACAACTCTAATTATGATTTCTCAGTGCAGGTATCATTCCTAACCATTGTTAGCATGAACCATAGCTTGCAAACCAAACAATGGTTTCTGATTCTGGTTTGGCAACTGGTCACCATCAAGGAGTTCTCCGTTCAAATAGCGCACCATCCAGTAGTTAAATGAGATGTCTAAATCGAGCTGTTATTTCCATTTGAGAAGCAATGATGCCTGTTAAGATCATCACCCCATGGGTGGAGTCAAAAGAAGATCTAAATTACTGGGCATGCTCCTACCAAAGTAAGCAATCCTTCAAATCTGGGATGGGGAACCTTCTCCTCCAGATGTTGCTGGACTACAACTCCCATCATCCCTGACCAGTGGCCATGCTGACTGAGGTTGATGGGAGATGGAGTCCAGAAAGTTTAATATTTTATCCACCCATCCTTCCTTATAAACAGGTAGTTGCAAAACTTCCTGTTGAAAATAGCAATAAAGCAAATTCTGTGCCACGCTAATGACATGTGAACACTTTGACTGTTGGAATTTGCATCTAATGCAGCAGCTAATATAAGAAGAGCCCCATTGGAGAATACCAAATGCCTATCCAGTCCAACGTCTTGTTTTCCATAATGGCCAACCAGATGCCTATGGGAAGTTCTCAAACAGGACATGCAGCAGCCCTTTACAGTATTTGCTCTCCAGCAACTTGTATGTATGTCACCATCATGGCTGTTCGTCATCAATAGCATTACTCATCACCATCCAGTGTACTGTAAAGGACAGAGTGTTGGACTCTGAGCTGGGAGACCAGGGTTTGAATCCTCATTCGGCCACAAAGTTCACTGGCTGACCTTGGGCCAGTGACTTACTTCACAGGGGAATGGGGAACGGAAAACTGTGTATATCACCTTGAGGAAAGGCAGCATATAAAATGTAATAAAATAAAATAATAATTAATTTATTTGTCTAATTTCCCCTGTAAAGATATGCACGTGGTCTTGGCCTTCACCACACCTTGTGAAAGCTGGTTCCATAGTTCAGCTATGCACTGTGTGTGAAGAAATACAGTCGTACCTTGGTAGTCGAACACCTTAGTTGTCAAATCAGCTCCCGAACGTTTGCAAACCCAGAAGTGAGTGTTCTGGTTTGCAAACGTTTTTTGGAAGCCGAATGTATTCCGCGACTTCTGATTGGCTGCACGAAACCAATCAGAACTGTTTCGAGAATCAAATGGACTCCTGGAACGGATTAAATTCAAGAACCAAGGTGCGACTGTACTTCATTTCATTGCCTTTCCCAGCTTTCAACTTCGTTGGATAACCCCACGTTATGAGAGAAGGAGAGAAGCTTCTCTCTATTTACTTTATAAACCTCTAGCACCCTCTCTCTTACTAGCCTATTTTTTAAAAAATTGAAAAGGTCCAGTTGTCATTGCTGCCAGTCATTTTGTCATCTGTAATATGTGTACACATAACAGGTTGTATATATGAGATCTTGAGACTGACTGAGTGAGCGAGTAAGTAAATGGTTAAATTAAGCAATCAGACATAACGATGAAATCCATTGCTTTGCTGGCTTGAGGCTGTCATGAGTTCATAAGTGTTAGAAGTGAGTCAGAAATGAAAACCAACCCATCAGCAGACTTGCCTGTGATGCCTAGGAATTGTTTTGTTTCACCAAAGCTCTGCGGGTAGCATTCTGCCAGTGGAAATGCAGCTGTTCCCAGTTTCAGATGCTAGGCTGTGAAAATACTTTCAGGTCTTTGCTATAAACGAGGACCTGATTTTTATGATATCTAAAATGCACTTGATATATCCACATCCTAGGGTTAGACGGTCCTATTTGCCCTACACAACTGGAGAAAGACAGATTTCAAAATGGGAACACTGGAAGCTGTTAAAGAGGAAAACACAAGCAGATACTCCGAGTCAGGTATAGCGAAATCTCTGGCAAAACTTTTGAGCTTTGGCTGTTTATTGTTTAGAAGATGGCTGCTACCTTCCTTCTGATGTTAAAATGTTATTTTAAATTAGCCCAAATCTGTAAAACATGGAAGGACCCTCAGGTGATTATATTAAAGCAAATTGGAGCTGATGCAAATTCCTCCTCCTAAATATCTCTGTTTTGCTGGAGCATCTTACCCACAGCTGGTTCCAGCTACTCAAAGTGCTTATTTGCACACACAGATGGTGCACCCAAATAAACGAAAGTAGCCAGGAGTAGCCTGGTCATCTATGTCACCTCACCCAATGCTGATAGCAAGGCCTGGATGCGTAGTAAGGTCCTTTGTCTGGGTTCTCAGTTGCCATGAGTGGACTGCCTGATGATGTGATGAGTCATTATTACACATTTGCATGATAAAGATTCCAGACTTACCACATACAAGAAAGGATGAAGAATGGGAAATAACAGGTATTTGCGTCAAGGGTTCATTGGAAGAAAACAGGTAGATGACCATAACACACCTTTTGGAAGGGGAGAAAATGCATGGGAGAAATATAGGAGCACTGGAAGTGCATCTCTTTGCTCCACCCCCAACCCTACCCCCGGAAAAAAGCCACAGGACATTATTTTTTAAATATAGGAAATAAGTGCTACTACCTATTATCTCTCAAATTCTGTTATTTCAATATAATTGGAGCAGGATCACCCCCCCCCGTGCCCTTCTAGTCCAAAAGGTCAGCTACATGATTATATATTTTCTTTTACTTTCTCCTTCCCAAAGTTTTTTTTTTTAAACAATAAATTGTGCTCTCTGCCTCTCATCATGCAACAAAGGAGGAAGGTGTATCTTGTGAGACAATCTCTGGAAAGCTGAAGAGAGGCCAGAGATGGAGGGGTGGAAGCGAGAGAGGAGAACAGGGTTATTTTACATCTCTTATGACTCAGTCAGATGACTCTTGCTGGCATCAAGGAGAATAAGAGAAGCCGGCTCAGTGAAAGAGAGCAAATTATTTTGTCCTTCCAAGACCACAGGATTCAGACAATGGGAGTAGAACTCAAAGTGAAAAATTGCCAGAAGTTCAGGGACTGCCTGTTGAGATGCCAGCTCTCCTCTCTCTCAGTTTGGCACTTACACAGAAAATCAGAAGAGCATGAAAAGCACTTGTCAATGCACCATCACCACAGAGGAGCCCTGCAGACTAGACTTCAGGGTGCTTCACCAAATCTGGGGAAGGGGCGGATTTTTCTCATCGCTGCCAGAGCCAACCCAAGACATGCATGAGGCAAAGGACAAGGTGACACACACATGCCCCTTTAGGCTGACTCGACTGGCAGTTGAATATTACTTCAACACTGGCAAACAGGATAATGCCCTCCCACCACACCTGAGGGAGAAAGCAGGCGGCTCAGGGCACGCCATAGGGCACTGCTCTCCCCATCATCCTAGCAGCTGCCACCTAAGATGGCTGCTTCACCCTGCCTAATGGTAGGGCCGGTATTTCTTTCTTGCTCTTGTTGACTTGTTGCAACAAAAAAGGAAAAGAGGCCAAATCTTTTACTTATTCTTCAGGATTCTTTAAGTGAAGGATAAAAAGAATCAGGAGTGTTTTGTGGAAATTCAAAAGCTAACAACATTTATTATGGCATAAGGCAAGCTGTCCTGAATAACATTTCAAGCATCTGGTGAAGTAGACTCTGAAAACATATACCAAGGGTAGGAAACCTGTGGCCCTCCAGACGTTGTTGGACTGAAACCCTAGTCCACCCTAGCAAGCATGGCCAGTGATCAGAGATGATGGGAGTTGTAGTCCAACAGCATTTGGAGGGTCACAGGGTCACCAACACTGACTTATACCGTAATAAATTTGCTGGTTTTTTAAGGTGCCACAAAACTCTCCCTTTGGAGAGTTAAAGTGTTATGCAACGAAACTTATCTTGCTCCTGCACCTTGTCTTTGATATCATGGAGCTTCTCTTCGTATATTAGGTATTTTAGCTGCATTAAGTGAATACCTAAAATGTGGAATATGAATGTGACATAGGCATGGTTCGCATATAATGGTAAGCCAAAGTATGACTTCCTAGGACCACACAAATATTCCGGCTCCCCGATAGGAGCTCACACTCGCTTTGTTCTCCTTGTTCTTTTAGCTCATTATGGCACAACAGCAAAGCCAAGGTTTGGCTTAGCATGTCGTCCCAAATTGGGCTTAATATTTAAGCTCTCTCCTCCTTAGCTATAATCCGTAGCCAAGAACAAACCTCCCTGCCTTCTCCCCAGGAGCCAGCAGGTTCACACATTCATGCCAAGCCACAATTTGGAGTAGTGCTGCGTGTGAATGTGGCCAGGAACATGGTGTGTCTTCCATACGGGCATAATTTGTCTCAGGATTGGTTAAAGCACTCTGCTCGAGTGTACAAATAGTAGCAAAGAACAAAAAAATGGTTTGCTGCTACGTATTGTGTGTGGTGACCCTCCATAATTCTTCTACCTTCAGCAGGAAAGGATGATTCCAAAGCTTTACTATTTGGCAACTCAAGTCAGCTACCTACAATTGCAACACTTTTTCTTGTTCCTGCTTTAGCTCATCCTTTTCCAGCTGTACTTCGCCATTGTTCAATCTGGACTCCTGCCAGGTGCCTTCTGCTTCTCTGCTTTCGTAGAACTATAGCAGTTTGCCCCCACACGCATTCCCGCTAGCTTTGAATAAGAGTTTACCAGCCCATCATGCCCAGGAGTATTCTCAGCAGAGCTCCCTAACCCTGAAATTCTTCCTCTTGTTTGGAATGAAAATTGAGATTATTACAAGTTTAGGTGCCAATATTGTGCCTGTGTGGTCTGAATTAATCAGCCTAGGTGCTCAAAGCCTGCAGTTCCTGTTGGCGGGTGTTCAGAAGTTGATTACTTTAACCTCTTAACTCCTGATGAAACTGTGGTTGATTGATGAAATGGACTTTTTATTCTTAGTAAACATGGAGCAGCAGCTGATCATGGGGTGGGGCATCATCACACACAACATACCAGGGAGAACAGGGAGCATTTGATGGTGTGTGTCCTGTCCCCCATCCATACTCCAGAGTTCTCAAGCAGCAATGTGAGAAAGTGTTTCACATCCCAGAAAGGAAGTGTGCATGTGCTAAAATGTACAAACAAATAAAATATTTTTGGGACATTCTCTGATGGTACTCATCATTGCTGAGCCGCTTCTGAGCTGAGCTGAGAACTTTCCCATCACTGTCACTTCAGAACAAGTGGAAGTCAAAGACCCCTTTCAAACTTGAAAAGTAGAGGAGGACAGCAGTACTACTGTGCCAAGTTGCTCAGATATTATTCAGTTAATATTTTTTTCGCTGCAATTCTGGGTTGCCCCAGACCCCCTTCCCCTCACTGCAGTTCCATGTACATTTACCTGGGAGTCAGCTTCATTGGACAGGCAACTTAGCTCCTCAGTGGAGATGCATAGAATCACTCTGTCGCCAAAACTCTTCCTTTCTCTGGTTTATGATCCGGCAAGCTTGCCAAGATTGTAGCAGGAGTGCACTCATTTATCTATTTTTGTCTATTTTAGTTTCTAATTCTATCTCAGCCTAGCTAATTTTCTCCAAGCTTATTGCTTCACATGCTTTTTAGCGTCTTCTTTTATAGATTTCACAAAGGCTGCAATTATGAATCTTAATTTAATTCTGCTTGGGATTTGCCAGATGCTTTTCCTGCACGAGGCTCCCATTCCTTAAGAACGCACAAACAAGGAGAGGTTCCAAGAGATACTCTTCCTTCTGGCGTTGGTTTTGAAGTGGTGGGTGGAAGCACCTGTAAAAGGTCTTTGTGGGGCACAGCTGTGCAAAATGTACCCACGCAACTTAGAAATGGGCATCCCGTGTTTTCTACTGCTTAACGGTTTGAACCGGTGATAATATTCCACAGACGGGCTTTTGTAAGAGTTACATAATATGTTTGACTTTGAAAGTGTCCATCATAAAAGAGCCTTCTCCAACCCATGCCCCTCCAGATGTGTTTGGACTCCAACTCCCATCACCGAGTCATTGGTTGGGTAAGGCTTTCTTAAAATACCGTGGTACCTCAGGTTAAGTACTTAATTTGTTCCGGAGGTCCATTCTTAACCTGAAACTGTTCTTAACCTGAAGCACCACTTTAGCTAATGGGGCCTCCCACTGCTGCCGCGCCTCCAGAGCACGATTTCTGTTCTCATCCTGAAGCAAAGTTCTTAACCCGAGGTACTATTTCTGGGTTAGCGGAGTCTGTAACCTGAAGCGTATGTAACCTGAAGCATATGTAACCTGAAGCATATGTAACCTGAGGTACCACTGTATAATGGAACATGATTCTGGGGAATGTTAATATTTATAGAAGTGCTGTACAACAACCAAGAACTCTCTCCTCATAGCAGTGGAGGAAGCTGCTTAGGTGTCTGGGGCAGCGCACCCAGGGGTGGGGCGAGGGCGGGTGAGCCTCCCATAGGGCCACTGCGGGGCCTCCAGAGTCTGCCTCCCTCTTTGCACTCAGCTGGGGGGCAGGCAGTGGGCAGTGGGCAGACCGTTTGGGCAGCACAAGCCAGTGTGCACACAAGCCACCGCGTCTCTCCCAGGAGAGACATGTGGCTCAGGCGTGCTGCACACCCCGGGGCGAGTGCCGCCCAGCATTTTGTCACCCCCCTCAATGGTGACATCTGGTGCAGTCCTCACCCCGTTTCCTCCGCCCCGTCTCCTGAGCAGCTTTGCAATACTTTCTGCTCAACAGGTGCCAATGTACCTTTGAGTAGGCCTGTACAAGTGGTTTGATGCAGGGATACCAAAGAAGGATGTCTAAAATGCCAGAATGGCCAGTTCCTAGTGCTTTGCTAAAGAAAGGGGCAAACGTACAACACAGCCTGTGAAAAACCCCACTTCTGTTACAGACGCAGGTCAGTCACTGCAGCAATGAGAGGTCGTCTTCGCCAGGAAAGCATTCATTCATTATGTATACAAAAGACAGCATATGTCAGTTTGGCAAGAACCTCCTGTCAGTCCACCTGCCGATGAAGGCACAGGGGGGCAGGCATCGAAGTCTCACGGCTAACTCCCCTGCCTAGGCCAAGAACCAAGTTTCCCAAGCCTACAGATAAGCACAACATTAAAGCAAGCCAATTAGCCTACATCAAAGCAAGTGTGAATAAACTTACTGAGCTCATCCTTGCAGCAACCACCAATTAGTCTTGAGGTTACCTTAAGTACCAAGATGGCGTTTGCAGGCCTTCCAGGACAGTCTCATTTTTGGTTCAACATACCAGTCAACCCAGTTCTTGTCCATTTCCTTGGCATTTGTGGCAAAACTTCCATTTCCCAGCAAATCTACACATTTCATCCTGCAAGTTTGATTTACTCAGCTGTAGTAGAGTCGCCAACCTTTTTATCGGCACCTGTTTCTGTGTCTCTCTTACTGCAGTGTGACCTGATTAGTGGACAGTAATGCTTATTAGTTGTCTCCATGCAATGGGCATTTTCACCAGTAGATTTTCTGTATAGCAAGCTGCTGTTAAATGCATAGGGGAAGGACAGAGCGTTTCTTAACTGGTCATGTGGCAAGCAACCCTCAAAGTAAGGTGGGATTTGCACAAATCAATAAGCCAAAGTTGTTGACTTAATAAGCCATATTAGCCTCATTTTCATGTCATAGTAAACCATTTTATGGATTACTGGGAGTGCACGCAGTGCAGCAGCAAAGCCAAGATTTAGCTTAGTGTGCCATTCCAGCTGGGAACTACAGTTAAGGCCAGTCCTCCTTAACCATGACCTGTAACCATAAGACAAACCATGAGATCACGGTGAAAGAAGAAGTGATCTCAACCACGATCCTGGTTTCTGACAACACGCTAAATTTAGCTGCTCTGCTGCACTGTGCTAAAAGGCCAGGAAAGAGCAAAGCGAGTGTGAGCTTATCTCTGGGCATCAACCCATTTGTGAGGATCCAGTAAGCTGTAGCTCCTGCTTTGTGCTTCCCCTGGCAAGAACAGATACTGTGAATAAACCAAGAAAGGGATAGGTTTTCTTTATATCTAAACAATGGCTCATGCTTTATTTTACCCAGCAAACCACAATTGCTAGCTAGCCTTAAACCATGTTTTGCTGTTGGCTTGCTGAACATGGTTTGTTAGGGTGAAACAAGCAATGATCCTGAGTTCAGTTGTAATGCTAATTTATCCCCTTCCTAGTTTGTCTGGCTTCTTCTGCCGGAAAGGAGCAAAGTGGGAGCAATTCAGAATGCTGGTTATGACTTAAAGCCACCAGTGATATGGGTCTCCAGGTGTTGTTGGACTCCAATTCCCATGAACCCCAGCTAGCACAGCCAGTGGGTAGGGATGATGAGAGCTGTAGTCTAGCGACATTTTGAGGGTCAATGTTTTCTCAGCCCTGCCTTAAGAACTGTCTGAACCCATTTCAGAGACCCTGTTAAAATGTCTACCTTTAAAAACCATTAGATCAGTGGACCTTTTCAGTGGTGGCCCCACAATTATGCAATCCAATTCCAAGTAAAGCAGGTGAGGCTTTTTCCTTTGCCAGCTTTAAATGGGCCTTTAAAGACCCATATTTTCATCGTCACCTTTGTGGGGCTAATCCAGGTTGCTAGATACTGTTCTTTAGAGTTAGATGGGTTATTTTGCTGGCATGCTATCTTGTATGTTCCTGGGAAGGACTTAGCAACAGTAGTAGTAGTAGTAGTAGTAGTAGTAGTAATAATAATAATAATAATAATAATAATAAATAAATAAATAAATAAATAAATAATTATATTACTGGTTTTACTGTTGGATTTTAAAGGCTTGTATTCATGCATGATTGTAAACAGCTTTGAGAGATGATTTTGCCTTTTTTCTTTAAAAAAAAAAAAAAAAAGGTCCAAAAGCCTTTTAATCAAATAATTAAATAAACGTGGCTGAGAAACCTGAGCTACTTATTTGCATACAGATATTGTCCGGAAAGAGCTTTGACTCAGAACTCAGGATTTCTGTAGGCTAGAATTACTGTCCTCCCAGGGCTTGTAATCACTATCAGTAACGCTGCCTGGTGGAAGAGCAGCTTCATGGCACTGGATGGAAAAGAACTAGGTTAGAATCTCACCCTCAGGCAAACCCATCACCTGTTGGGGGCCTCACGAGGAGAGAGAGAGAGAAAGAGAAGCTCAGGGGGCTATTTCGGCAACAGCCGCTGAAGCCGACAGCCGCTTTTGAAAGTACTGCCCACTAGTCTGCTGAAAACTTTCTGACTGTTTCACGCAGTCTCTCCCTGCCCTCCTGGAATGTAGTTCGCTTTTGAAAGGAACTTTGTACTGTCAAGGAGGAGGATAGATTTTCCTTTACTGGGGGTGGGGGGAGGCTGCTGGGGTTTTCCCCCCCTCTTGGTAGTTTTCTAAGCTGCATGTTTTTTGGCTTTTGAATCAAAAGCTTGTGCAGTTTTGAAAGTAGGCAGGGACAATGGAGGAAGCTGAGAGCCAGAAACCTGAGCCGCTCCTGGCTTGTCCGAGAGACAGCAGACAGATGAAGGGTGAGTAACAGAATCATGCGTAGATGGAGTTGCAGTCAGCCTGTCCCTCATTGCTGCTTTTTATATCTTCATGACAGATTATATGGAGCAGATACTTTATATATTATGCTGCGGCTGACTGTTTTTTGTCTGTTTCTTACATCTGACTTTCTCTTGGGAAATACTTTTCTTGCAGAAGGAAAGCGAAGAGCATAAGGGTTCAGAGGTTGGGTTTTTTTCTTTTTGGTTTTGGTTTTGATGCAAACATTTTACGAAACACAAAGCAATCTATGAAAAGGGAGGGTGTTATCCCCCACAGTCAAGGGAGGCCACCCTTCTAGTATTATGTTCTCCAACAATGCATGAAGAGTAAGCTTCCTCCTCATTTAGTTCAAGTGAGGATTTCATTTTTGAGCTCAAGTTTTGAAACTCAGCAAACCGCTCAGAGTTTAGTGCTGTTCCATGGGAAACACATGAGTGTGTCTTGGAATGCAGCCAGAAATTATGGACACAGCTTTCATGTCAGGGCAGATTTGGTGCCCTGCATACCAGTTTCACTCTGTTTTGTCTTGGATATGGTGCAAACCACATGCTTTATAAGAACAAACATTTTGGATTGGGCAGCAAGATATTCCTAATTTGAATCTGAAGTATTTGTAGAAAGTGTGTATGTGTGTTTGTGACTTGTTATTATCAGAGCTAATCCCTGATGACTTGACAGGGAAGACAGACCAGAAATGGTTTGTTTATTCATTCATTTATATTACAGCTTTTGTGTACCACTTTCTGTCACTGGTAGCCTAAAAGTGATGGAGCATCAATACAAATAATAAAATGCAATTAGTAAGGGAAATTTGGGCTAGGCTCCTGAAGGAGTAGCAAAACTGAGCAAACTCTGGCACGTTGGTCTTCCGCAGTGGTGGGCCAGGGGGCTAACTCCCAGGTCACAGCCAGATCTGTGGTGGGTTGCAACAGCCACTCTGCCACCATGGAAATATATGGCTAAAACAAATAAGAAATGGTCCCCCAAAATTCATGTTTGGGTTAAAGGTGCGTCCTGGGTCCAAAAAAAGGGGGGGGGGTTTGGAGGCTGCTCTAATAGTTGACCAGAGCTGTGGTCAAGACTAACCCAGGGGCCTTTACAATGGGTGAATTGGACTATGCTCTGGCTGTGTGATGTGATATATAAATATAATAAATTAATTTCTTCTGGCCTATTGGTGTAAAGAGCTCTCCTTGTTGTGACTGGCTTCCTCGCAATTTCCTGCTTTGGGCAAAGCTGGGTGACAGTGACACACACTGGTGATTGCCAATTCTGCAGACCCACTATGAGTGCGAAATATGCCCCTTATTTACCTGGCCCTTCTCCCTCGTGTTTCCAGTAGAGATAGTAAGTCAGATCATTTATAATGCATCAAGTCAGCCTAACATATTTGATTTGGACTACCATATTTTGCACTCTATAGGACGCACTTTTCCCCCTCCAAAAATGAAGGGGAAATGTGTGTGTGTCCTATGGAGCGAATGCAGGCTTTCGCTGAAGCCTGGAGAGCGAGAGGGGTCGGTGCCTTCAGGCAGCTATCCGCAAGCCTTCTGAGCGCAGCAGGAGTTCCCGCTGGGCTCCGAAGGCTTGCGGATAGCAGCCTGAAGCCCGGGGAGTGCAGCGCCAATTCCCGCTGCACTCCCTGGGTTTCAGGCAGCTATCTGCAAGCCTTCCTGCCAAAGCCGTGCGCAGCCTCTCCTGGCTGGAGAGGTTGCGCGTGGCTAAAGAGGAAGCCAAGACAGCCAGCGGGATGGATCCCGTTCGCTGTCTTGGCTTCTTTGCTCTTTGGGGCTGGGGCGGGGGAATAAATTCCCCCCCTTTATTTCCCCCCCCTAAAAACTAGGTGTTCCCTAGGGTCCGGTGCGCCCTTTGGAGCGAAAAATACGGTATATGCCAGCAATTGGGAACCTCTGGTCTGTGGGCTTCATTGGGTGCCGTTTGGGCCAGGAGGCTGTTTTGAGCAAGCCACACCCAGCTGCCCCACACCTTTGCATTATACATGACATCAAGCGTGGGGCAGGTGAAGGCGTGGCTCCGTACCAAAAACAGGTTGCCGGCACTTGCAAAAAGGCACAACGCTTTGGAAGTGCTGCTGGTCGTCGTTGCCTGCATCGTTTGGTTCCTTTTGCCACAGTGCTTTGATTTCATCCAAATGCTCAATGCTGGGTTACCCAGTAGACAGGCTAAGTACATGCTTAGGGCAGGGACACAAATAAAAGATAGAATATTTCTCAATTCCATTCTAGTTGAGCTCAGACAGGTCCCCTCCCTACAGAATTTCCTGTGCCTACTGAATATTTTGTTACCCCAGCAGGCATTTTAATAGAAGTTCTATTACTTTTTGAATTGTAAACTGCTTAGAGACTATTGTAAAGCAGTATATAAATTGTTTAAATAAAGATATTATGGTAGGTGGGCAGGGCAGTCCCACAGGGCCAAAACCAGTTCTCTCCTTCTGTTCTATTCAGACTTATTTACAGTATCTTTAGCTGACTCTTCACTGAATATCTTCAGTAACAAAGCGAGGAGTTTCATGTATATAATGCAACAATTTCCAGAGCTCAAACCGTGGAATATTTAGGCACATATTGTGGGAAGTCCTCGCATTCTCACTGCCATTCTTAGCCAAGTAGATTCAGCTTGATTGATTGCTTACTGTTGTTTTTTACATTTTCTGAGAGAACAACTGTTATTTTTATGTGTGGGATGGAAAGAGTTTCCAACTGCTCAAAGCAAAATAAAGAGATCACATTGTAAGCTTCGTAAAGGCAGTTTCACAACTTCTCCTCCGTTTCATGGATGTGTAGTAAACAAACATATGCTTAAATCCAAACATTCCTGAGCCTGGGAACGAACGAAACTTGGTGCAGTGGAATGTCAAATAGGCTGCAGCGTAATAACAGGGAGCATCTATAGTCTTGGAAGCTGTACTGTATATGAAATTCCTACTCGATGGCGCCAAGTGCCTTCCATCAACTTCAGCTGGTGGTCCAGCTGCGCCCCTGTCTGGAAAGGGATAGCCCAACTTCTGCCACCTCTGAGAACCTCTAGGTTAGCTTGCTGCAATGTGTTATATGTGGAGCTGCCTCTGAAGATGGTTCAGAAGCTTTTCAGCTGGCACAGAATTTGATGGCAAGGTTGCTCAGCAGGGCATGAGGGTTTGAGCATATAACACTGACCCTGGCCTGACTAAACATCAGGAATAACGTTCTGACTGTTTGACAGCGCAACAGACTCCCATGAGAGGTAGTGGACTCTCTTTCCTAGGAGGTCTTTAAGCAGAGGTTGGGTGGCCATCTGTCATGCATGCAGGGCTTTTTTTTTACAGCGGGATACTCAGTTCCACCTGAGTGGGACGCGGGTGGCGCTGTGGGTTAAACCACAGAGCCTAGGACTTGCCGATCAGAAGGTCGGCGGTTCGAATCCCCGCGACGGGGTGAGCTCCTGTTGCTCAGTCCCTGCTCCTGCCAACCTAGCAGTTCAAAAGCACGTCAAACTGCAAGTAGATAAATAGGTACCGCTCCGGCGGGAAGGTAAATGGCGTTTCCGTGTGCTGCTCTGGTTCACCAGAAGCAACTTAGTCATGCTGGCCACATGATCCGGAAGCTGTATGCCGGCTAACCCTGGCCAATAAAGCAAGATGAGCGCCGCAACCCCAGAGTCAGCCACAACCGGACCTAATGGTCAGGGGTTCCTTTACCTTTACTCAGTTCCAGCACCTCTCAGGTGGGCGCCGTTGCTATTCTAAGAGAACAAGGGAGGTGTCCATGGTGCGTTCCGGCACCTCTTTTTCTAGAAAAATAGCACTGCATGCATGTTATGTAGCAACCTTGGATCCTAGAAAAATAGGCAAGTAGGATCCTAGAATGCAACAACTGATTGGCCTGTAGGAAAAGACCAATCAGGCTCCAGGAGGGAAGCAGAATCAGCCAATCAGACAGGACTCATTGTGTAAATAATGTACAGTGGACGCTCGGGTTGTGAACGTGATCTGTGCGGGATGCATGTTTGCAACCCACAGCGTTCACAACCTGCACCTAAGCACGCGCGGGTTGTGATTCAGTGCTTCTGCGCATGCATGACCGCTGAAACCCAGAAGTAACGCATTCTGGTACTTCCAGGTTTCGGCGGTCCGTAACCCGAAAAAACGCGACCTGAAGCGTCTGTAACCCGAGGTATGACTGTATATAAAAGCCTGAGGTTTGGGGAGCAATTCAATCACTGTTTTAACAAGCTGCAATAAAGAGCATGAAATCACTACAGGACTCCGAGTATATTTCAATGCATATGATATTGGGTGTGGGGCTGGTGGACATGGTTTGTGGGAACAGGCCACACTGGGGCCCACCAGTGAATTAATGTCACCAGGCATTGATTCAACACAGCTTCACCTGAGTCAGATGATTAAGGAGATGCCTAACCAGGCCAAGGAAAGGAAAATCCAAAGGGATTTCTCCCCTGTATTAACTGTGCAGAGGAAAGGTCAAGTCTGAAGCAGCCTTTGTAGATTTTGATTAGGTGTTTCTGAGTTGCTGCGCAGACAAAAGCCGCAGAATTAGCTGTCAGTGTGAGCATTCAATGTGACACTTTAGATCAGGAGTGGAGAATTGGATACAGCTAGTCAGCTGGATCCTTCCTTTCCCCATCTTGCGTGGGCCAACGTTGAGGGGCGGACAGGGCACACACCATTGTGACATCAGACGGCAGCTTAAAAAGGGGCTCACTTTTTAAGTCCATTTCAGGCACTTTCGGCTCAAACCGCTTGCAAACGGATTTCAAAGTGGTAACAGCCATGCTTTTACCTGACGTCAGGGATGGGGCAAGTGGATGTGGTTTGGAGGAAATGACTTCAAGGGCCAAATTAGAGGGTGCTGCTTAATTAGGCCCACAATCTGGAGGTTCTCAACCCCTGCTGTAGTTACATGGGACCCCCAGGAAGTTTCCATAATGAACTTATTGGCATAACATGCCGTTGGCTTAAAATGAGGAAAGGTGAACTAGATACTTGAATAACTGCAGTGCCAGCGAGCCAACAAGCCTTTTGATTTGTCACCGTAAGCTCAGCAGACAAAGAAGAAAAAAATCCCCACATTTAAGATGCACCACATTAAAGCATGAACTTTAAGCTTTTTTTCTTTGGTGATCTAGCATGGAGCTTGGCAGTCTCCAGGAGCACTGCAGCCTGGGACTCTTATCTTAGCAGCATACTATGGTAGAATTCTCCCCCTCCCTTGACTTTTCAGACAGGATTGTCCTCAAATTATTGAGATTGGATGTTTTTGTAATTATGTTACACATGGAAAATATTTCATCCTCCAACAGCCCCTCAGCATGTGTGGCAGCGGCTGTACTCTAACCCCCCCTAACTATATAACAATTTAATATAAAGTGCTCAGGAATGCTGACTGGCTTTTAAAGTGTTTAGCAGATCCAAATCTCTCTGCCCCTTGAATCTCGTCTTTGAGCCGATTGAGAAATAAAACACCTAGGGTTGAATTCATAGGTACCCCTCTATTCCCAGAAGCACTTTTGAGCCAGTGGACTCCTTTGCTAGCAAGAAAAGGAGGGGAGCCCTCCATAGCCCTCCCTCTGAGGCCCCTAAAACTCTGCTCCAGTGGATTGGGGAATTCTCCAGAGCAGTGTGGAAGGTTGATGGAGGCCTGCAGGACAAAGGGGGAGCTGGCATCTTAGTTATTGTCATGGGTCTATTTCTTTATTATATTTCTGTTGAGTCCTTCCTCCCAAAGGAGACCCAGGGAGCAAACAACAAAGCAGCAAAACAATGCAAATAAATAAATAAATAAATAAGAAAGAAAGAAAGAAAGAAAGAATGTATGAAAAGGCACATATCATCACAGCTAATGATTTCCTGAGGTCCAGCGCCGAGGGCCTTCTGGCGGTTCCCTCACTGCGAGAAGCCAAGTTACAGGGAACCAGGCAGAGGGCCTTCTCGGTAGTGGCACCCACCCTGTGGAACGCCCTTCCACCAGATGTCAGAGAGAAAAATAATTACCAAACTTTTAGAAGACAATTGAAGGCAGCCCTGTTTAGGGAAGCTTTTAATGTTTAATAGGTTATTGTATTTTAGTGTTTTGTTGGAAGCCACCCAGAGTGGCTGGGGAAACCACATGGGCGGGGTATAAATTATTATTATTATTTGTTGATTGATGTAAATATTGGCTGGAGAAGTCAAGGAGTATGCTAACACTGCCAAATATGGCAAAAGCAAAGGAAAAATATTTCACGGGGGGACATTATGGAAGTGGTGTTCATAAAGAGAAAACAGCTTCTATAATAGTAGGATGCGCAGATGAATCATTTGAAAGAAGTGCTGATGTCACCGGTAAGAGCCTGGGAGATAAATCAGACAGTCTATGTTGCTAATCTCTCCTCTGCCTTGAACTCATTAGGTAGCCTTTAGGCAAGACAGACACACTCTCAGCTTCAGCCCCTGTACCTACAATATAGGGGATGATAGTACCAACTTATCTTAATGGGTTGTAAAGATTGCGTAGCATATTGAAAGTACTATGCAAATGGTGGTGGTGGTGGATGTAGCTTTTAAGCTTCACATGGGAGTGAGACTTGCTTCCAAATATGTGAAGAATCAGGCTGCATGATTCCCATCCTAAGCATACTTATAAGAACATAAGACGAGCCCTTCTGGATCAGACTAAAGGCTCAGCTGGCCCAGCACCCTGCTTTCACATTAGCCAACCAGCAGTGTCCAACTCTGTAACTCAGCCATGAAGCTTGCTGGGTTACCTTGAACCGGTCGCCGTCTCTCAGCCTAACTTCCCTTGCAGGGTTGTTTTGAAGATGACATAGGGAGCTGGGAGAACCATGTACATCACCTTGAGCTCCGGGGGGAAAGGTGGGATATAAATTCAAATGAATAAATGCCAAAGAGAAGCCCATGAACAGGACTTATGTGAAAGAATGTCCCATTGAAGCCAATGGCACTTAATTTTGGGGTTGGGGAACCCATGGGTAGGATAGTGCAGCAAAACAACAGTTGGATGCTCAATTAGTTTGCTTAAATCTAATTGAGCTCATTTGGATTTGCATTTTAACACCAATGCCTGCAGTCCCATGCACATTTATTCCCCATTGAAGTCTTGAATCAGCTTGCACAAGATCAGACTGCAAAAAATAATTATTAATTTTTGGGAGAGCCATGACTGTCTGTTAATAGCAGTTAAGGTTTCAGATAGACTTGGAAAGCATTTTTAGTGGTTATGTTTCTCATTTTGCTCTCCACTAGCCTATTTCCCTTCTCCTGCCCTATTAGGTATTAGATAACATACCTTCAACCTGCATTTTTCTTTTGGGCCCTGAGGGGGGTTTGTATTATTCGGTTACCTGCAGATAAGTTAGCTGTAAGATCCATGCTATGCCTGTGTTCGTCCCACAAAGCAACCAGTAATAGGCAGGCCTCAAAAGTAGATTTTAAAGTTGTAAGAGTTATCTGACTCCCCCCCCCCCAGCATCCAGTTATTCTCCCCCCCCCCCCATTGCATAGACTTGCTTTTATTTCATTTCTCAAAAGAATGGTTTATTGAAAAAGTGACACTATATTTTCCAGTCTGCTGTCTCGGAGAGGCATAAAATCCAAGCGAGATCCATGAAATTTAAAACCATGGCTATGGTCTGAAAACTGGAGGGGGGGGGCAGGGAGCAAAGAAAAGAGAAGTGCTTTTTTTCTTCTTATTTCACAGAAGTTTCGGAACATTTTGAAAACACACTGGAAAAAGATTAAGTATTCTAACTCTACTGTATGAAAATAATTTTATCATTTGCGATCACCAAAGGAAGCCTCATTACAGTCCCATTAAAAAGTACTGGAGTGTTACGATGATTTCTTTAACGTCTTAAAAGATTTTAAAGCTTAAGGAAGAAAGAGAGCTACCATTCATCCCCCCTTGCTATTTCAGTACGGAGAACTGCATAGCAAGGACATGGTTTGCTTATTGATCCGTTTTCCATCCAGCATTTCACGTTGTTTTGTATAGCTTATGCAAACTACTATTTTAGTGGTTGTCTTAGTTAAGCCTAATAGCATCTCTTCTCATTAAACAGAGCAGAACCATATCCTTCTATGCTGTTTTTTTAAAAAAAAACATGTACATCCACACCGAAAAATAAACTTTCTTCTTCTTCTTCTGTAGGCATGACTGCTGAGATTCTGTTTTGATCATATCTCACCTTTTTGATTTGCAGACCAGAAAAGCAATTTGCATGCAACCTCGTTAGACGATGCAGAATACCTGTGGCCTAAGGAACTTGTTGCTTCTGGAAACAGCCAGGCTTCTGCAAAGGCAGGCCGCAACATTCCTCGGAGACACACCGTAGGCGGCCCGCGAAGTTCCAGAGAAATTCTGGGAATGCAGGCATCAGACATGGACAAGAAGAGAGAAGCTTTTCTAGAGCACCTGAAGCAGAAATATCCCCACCATGCCACTGCGATCATGGGCCACCAAGAAAGACTGAGAGATCAGGTATGGAATACAAAGCAAATGTATACATTTGTGGCTTTGGTTCTGATGCTAAAACTCTTGTGGATATTCTATTCACGCATGGAATTCTTGTGCAAGTGGGCTTTGCTGCTGAATGGGAACGAATTCATGGGAGCTCCTGCTGATACTGAAGCCAGTGGGGGAGCCCTTATGCTTGCAAGGAATCAATATGAAGCTTGCGTACATGTAAAAAGCTGCCAGATCAGACTGATAACATACAGGAATTGCTGGGTCTTAGAAAAATCATACAGCGCAGTTCCATTTCAGAGGGAAAGCAGGAGAGAGTTTGTCTGCAGGAAGTTTTTTGTATGAGGGACCATGCACGTAGAAAACTTAACCTGTCAGGGAAAAGTATTCTAATCTAGCCTTTTCCCTGACATGTTTAAATGGTTTGTTTCTTTGCTTTTTTGTAATGTTTAGGGCAGGCATAGGCAAACTTGGCCCTGCAGATGTTTTGGGACTACAATTCCCACCAACCCTGACCACTGGTCCTGCTAGCTAGGGATCATGGGAGTTGTAGCCCAAAAATGTCTGGAGGGCCAAGTTTGCCTATGCCTGGTTTAGGGTTTATAAATACTAAGCACCCAGATATTCAGTCCTGCCACTTCTGCAGTCTGAAATGGTGTAGTCTAGCAAGAGTTGCTCCACTGCCAACACATGACCCACCTGATTGTGTGTTTACTATTGGCTGAAATTCTTTAGGACAAAATTACAGACCATCTGACTTTCTTGAGTCAGGGTTAGCCAGTGTGGTGCTCTCTGGATGTTGTTGAAAGTGACCTTACAAACCATGAAGGGGTGTGTGATACTTGAACTGACAAATCATCATTCTAAGGCTGTTGCTCCACCTCTGCTTCTCAAGGAAGGAGTGATGAACAGAAAGGTATTTCTAAGCCATGGGTAGCTAACATGGAGTTCCCCAGATAATTAACTACAACTCCCATCATCCCAGACCATTTGCCATGCAGTTGCAGCCCATAACACCTGAAGGGCATCATATTGGCTTCCCCTTCTCTAAAACATGATGTGCCTCACGATTTGTAAGCTCAGCACAGGGTTTGGGTTCCAAATTATAGGGTCATATTCAACTAACTTTTGCTTAGAGTAGACCCACTGAAATTAATTACTTTGCTTCATTCATTTCAGTGGGTCTGCTCTGAGTAAAACCGGTTGGATGTAATCCATGAGTTGGTTGTGAGCTTTGAATCTGAGCCTTTGTCAACCTGCTGTGACAGAAGTATTTTAACAGGTTCTGAGGCACCAGTTTTGCTCGACTAAACACAATTGCTTTTCAGCAGTTATAGGACATAGCATGAAAGCACAACCTGCTTCTTTGTCAGAGCTAAGCCATAGGCAGCTGTCGAGAGGGATGCAGGAGCCAGGGACAAGCTGGGAGCTGGAGCTAAGGGCTGGAACCAAAGTTGGGCTTAATATTCGACTCTGGGTTTTCAAGACAAATTTGTACCTTGCCGAAATGGGCATATGGGGGAATATTCAGTGACTTTTCAGAAAGGGCAAAATTCTTGGAACTTTTTCAGGGGTGCTGCCTTAATGAGGCATGCCAGAGGTAGGAAAGGGCAGAAGGAGACTTACCCCTGTTCCAAATTCCTTTCTTCTTGATCATATTACCTAGTAAAAGTTACATTGACAGAAAGGGTGGTGCAAGTCGAATTATGTTTTAAAAGCTTGGTTTCTCTCTGCCAGGCTTGGGTTAGCTTAGCTGAAAGGAGTTTAGAATAGGGGTAAGTTACACCAGTATAGATTATACTTGGCTTCCTATAGTTTGGATTGTTCTGTTAGGTTGCCCCCCATAAATTGATCGACGAAAGCTTAAGATGACTGGTGTGATAATTAAAACTAGCAGCCCTACTGTTGATTTGTGTGGGTTTTTACTGGCTGTGGCTAAACAGCCCATGGTGGTGACTGGAATGTGGAAATGTCCGGTTTGCAATTAAATTTAGTACTGAGATCCTTGGCCAGCCCACATTATGTCATTACAAAGTCTTCAAAATGATTTTAAGATTGAGGGCGGATTCCATTTTCCTACCCCACCCTTTCAAAAGCATGCAAAGTCAAATGAAACATCCACAGCTGACTTTGACAATTCCTCTGTGTCTGGAATGTGTCACTTGTCAGTGATGTTACTGATGGAGAGGAAGTGGAAGACAAAATTTGAAAATAGCTACTATCTAATCAAAGAGCCATTTTCTGAATGACACAACTTAAATTATAGACCGAGAAGATGCAAAACCCAGATGCTCTGTTTCTGGTGAAAATGGCCATAAAGAAGCTGTTTCTGTTCACATTCACAACTAAATGCACCTAATATAGTTTACACAAAGAGACATTACGATCAACATTTAAAGCAAAGCTAAAACACAAATGGGCAGAACAGGAGCAACCTAATAAAGGGCGGATGAGAAGAAATGTTGGGGTCATAGCAAAAGCTATTTGCATTTAAGCCAGCTTCGGAGGGGTTAATATGCCAGTTTCTGTCCATGTTTCTTTTACACCGGCCAAAAACATTTATTTTCTGCCAGGCTTTTGGCTTTTATCTGTGGGTGGGAAGTTTTAGTCCTGCCTTTGAAAAAATATGAATTGAGTTTTAGATTTTTCTCTGCCGTGTTTTCATGCTTGTTTTCATGTGAATTACTTTTGCAAAAGAAGCGACTAATAAATTTTAATCACCATCAACTTCATAATAACACACTTGGTACGCTCGCATGTTCTCACGTAGGGCTTTCTTGTTCTGCATTCCCCAGATACACATACCCTGGTGCTTTAAAGTTATCTCTATTCTCTAGTGTGATGTACGCATGTACGTGTTGTGCTGCAGGAAACTCTGGTACAACACTGGTGTTTCCCGCAGCAGCTCATAAGATGTTGGAGCTGCTCTCAGAGCTCTGATTTTCTGCCAAGTGCTATAAATCTCTGAGCCCTGCTTGCACCTCCCCTCTTTCCCCCTCTGACTTTGAAATCTTGAAGCTCTTCCCTGACTGCTTCATTGATTGTGCTTGTTATCTTTGTAATGAACTATAGTATCTGAGTGGAGAATGCAGGGTGGTAGTTAAAGATAATGCACAAATTGCTTTCTTTTTTTAAAAAAAGAGATGCGAGATTAGATCTTTCCTGAGTCATGTAAATATTTTGTTCCACTGGCGAAGATACTTGCAAGCCAAGTTTGAACAGACTATTGCAGAGACAACCCTACACATTTTGCAACTTGATCTCCCTCCGAAGCCAATAAATTACAGAAGGAATGCAGTAACTGCATTTGCTGCTTGTTTAAAATGTGCCACACTTGCTAATTTATTAAGACTGCAATCCTAAGGGAGCGAAGTTTTCTCAGGAGTAAGCGAGGTTGAATTCAGCAGGACCTACTTCTGAGTAGATATGGTTAAGATTGTGCTGCTCTGTTGAATTCAGTGGGGCTTACTTCTGAGTAAAACATGCATGCGTCAAAGGAATATCTCCTGTTTATACATTTTATAAATGAATCGGGTATGATAATAGGTGCATAACCTTTAAAGCAACATCATTCTTCGGAGGGTGAGAACATGTTGCCTTTGTCTAGAATCATTCCCTCGCCAGGTTCATGATCAAAGTAGAGATGTGTTTAAAGATAGCATACACAACAAGCTGTTCATCTTAAAACTATTTCATGGAAACCTGTCATACAATTAGCGAAGTCTGCTTCTTCATCGGTCGTAAAGACCTGTGACAGACAATCCCTAGCTAATTGGTAATGGGTGTATGTGTGGTCTGCCCTTCTTCAAAGGTTAAAGTACCACAGGATTGCAGGAAAGGCTGGCTGCCCCATAAGCTTCTGCATGGGTGGAGGCTCAAAAACAAAGAGGACCTAATAAGAGAATTGGCTCCAAGTCTGTGGAGGCCTGTCTGAGACTTCTCCTTCCCTCTCTTGGTAGGCCCTGGGTGGTTTACATGGTAGTGGTGAGAGCTAGTAACAGGTAACAGCACTGCGAAAAATGTCAGGTCGTTGAGGGCTGCCATTTTAATTTCCCGCAATGCCCCAGTGATGGGAGAAAAATTAGTTCAGTTCGCATTTTATTGTGAAATGCCCCAATTCATATGTCCTGAATCAAAATGCATCTACCCTTCAAAATACCATGCACCTTTTCCCTCCTAAAAAGTAAGGGGGGAAGTGTGTGCGTCTTATGGAGCGAATGCAGGCTGCACAGCTATCCCAGAAGCCAGAACAGCGAGAGGGATCACTGTGCAGCGCTCCCTCTCGCTGTTCTAGCTTCTGGCTTAGCCCCTCAGTCCCTTCCCCCACCACTTGGAAAAGCCCCCAAGAGCCAGGCTGCCTTTAAAGAGCTGCGTGGAGCGTGTGTGCGTCTCTTGGGGGCTTTTCCCCGAGGAGGGAGAAGGGCAGCCCTTCTCCCTCCTTGGGGAAAAGCCCCCAAGAGACGCACACATGCTCCATGCGGCTTGTGAAAGGGAGCGCTGAGCAGAGCCTGGGATGCATACAGGTTCTTCTCAGCGCTCCCTTTAAATTTTTTAAATTTTTTTTTTTTGCATTCCCTCACTAAAACTAGGTGCGTCTTATGGTCAGGTGCGTCTTATGGAGCGAAAAATACGGTACTAACTTTTTCAAAAGGTGTCCAACCAAATGAAGTGTACAAAAATGTCTACATTGTGGCAATGTGGGAATTAATTAAAGAAATAAAAGTAAATTTTTTCTCAAATAATGAAAATGAGGAGAACACGAGTTTGCAGACAGCCCAAACATAACCACAGCCAGACATCAGGTTTATCCTAACATGGTGTTCCCAATGACTCAGTTGGATGCTTTATCCATCCCATCTGTGTACTTTGCTGCCTTTGTGTGGGTGGCCCCCGCAAGGAGCTCAGCGTCCGGGAAGCCACCCCTTTCTCCTTCTATTGGGACACAATCACATCTATTGTTTTACTGCTGGGAAGCAGCCAGGTAGAATGACAGAAATGATCTGTTGATGTTTTTCAACTTCTCTTCCACCTTATGAATGCTTTGCTGCCTAATGGCTTTTGGACAGCATCCAAAGAACCCATAAGCACACAGATGACCTTCTCTGTGGTCACTGGGACTTCCTCCACTGTCAGGTCATCAGTTTGCATCAGAAGCTGTTCCCAGAGATCCTCTATGTTTTTGTGAGTAGTCAGGTGGAGGGGGTGTGTCTTGCTGCCTTTGGGAAGGGATCCCCGCAAACCTTGCTGCGTGCAGGGAAGCTCCCCGTATGACCATCTAGATATCAACCTAGCATGAAGCAGAAAAGTGCTTCTAATAGGCATGTCGGCACCCAGTGGAAGAACCTTTATCTGAACATCAACCCCCAGGCACTGTTATGATACAGACAATGCACTCTGACAGGTGTGGCTCTTATTGCAAAACAGTTCCCCCGGAAACTAAGGCAGAACTTCTCAGATCTTTCTGAAAGGAATAGTAGGAAGCTTGTCACAACTCCAGAAGCTGGTGCCGGACTGGAGTGGAGGAAGGTGTTGTGCGTCTCTCCCTACTCCACTCCACCCCCCACACCCCGCACCTTTGATGGAAAATGAAACTTTCAGCATGCTTTGACCAGGGAAGCCCAGAATGACTCGTGAATGAGACCCGCCGTTTACTGAAAAGAAGGAAGAGAGACATAAAGAAAAGGCGGTGTGTGTGTGTGTGTGTAAGGTCTCGGAAATTTCGGAGGGGCAGCTTCTGAACGTGGTGTGCCAAGTTCCCTGCATTGCAGGTAGGTCCACAGGGTTGCACCGCTCTTTCTTGTTGTTCTCTGTCCTTCGAGAGAGCAATGGCGGTTAGCGAGGGGGCAGTGCATTAGGAAAAGCAGCTGAGGCAGAGGAGGAGGAATCTGCTGTGAGATTCAAATAACGCACACAGCAGCGGTGGAAGGCTGTTAAAAAATAGCTGAATTCCTGCCAAATAAAATGGGGGGGGGGAGAGAAAGTCTCCAGGAGAAACCAGTTTTACAGGTTGTGCTGCCCAAAGGGCATTATGGGTTCTTTTTAAAAAAAGAAAAGAAAAGAAAATTGTTGCAAAGGGAAACAATGAACGTGCAGAAACTGTATTAGCAAAACCTCACAAGGCCTGGGTCTTCAACACAACAGTTTTTCGGGTGTGTGCACCCTTGCAGGTTGTTTCTTTTTGCACTGTTGGGCAGGTCACATTTTGTTGCTCCGCAGTTATTAGAAAAGACCCGTCCTATACTCCCACAGTTTGTTCGCCTTCAAAAGCCAAATAAACATGTGTTCTATATTTTTTTTTATAAACCTGCTTTGTAGTAGATCAGCACCATGCCAAGGAGTAGACTGTTAAACATTTACTTGGAAGGAAATAGTTCAGTTGCATTGTGCGGCCTCAATCTGACAGGTTAGCTCTACTGTGTAGGCAGGTGGGGTTTAAGTAACCATGGAGATCTGTGATGTCATGCTTGGGAAAGCATGTTAAGGCAGCTAAGGGTACATGTAGCCGTTCAAAGTCCCATAGGCTGGAAGTTGCTTTTATGCAAATGAGAAAGTTTCACTTGGAGAGGGGGGGTGAAAGGGGGGCTAAATAAATTGCAGTGGAGACACATGGGAGGCGTTTTACCTGCCTGGGATTGTAAGGGAGTTTGTTCGGAACTAAAGATTTGGGCGACTACTCAAATCCTGGGAGCTGTTCTCAAGCGTATTTCCTGGCTTGCCTCCAGAATCCTGCAATTAGGTAAACAAAAATGTCCTCCTTCGCTTTGCGACGACTATAATACGATTGTTTGAAATCTACTTGGCTGTGTTATTTTCTTGAGAGTAGAGCTGAATCAATAAACGGGGTTTTCTGGTATGATGTACACACTCTCTCTCTCTCTCTCCCCTCTCCCTCCCTCCTTCCTTTCCCCACCCCACCTCTTGATTTGAATGATCAGCAGATTTTTGAATGCTGTGAAATAAGGAGGAAGTTAGGTGACTCATGCTTAATACGAGTGTGGTATTAGAGAGGAGAAACCAGAAAATGAAAATGGATTTGTTCTATTGGTAGAACCTTTCTTACTAACAGTTTCTGCTTTCACTGTTAAGAATCAAACTTAATATCACAAGTTTTTTGGGGGGGGTTGTTTTTTGTTTTGATAAAACAGCCTTTCAAAATGCAAACTGCAGAGGTCCTTATTATTCATTATTATAACATTATTTTGTGGAAGGGCAACTTTGGAATGGGTGCAACAAGTTCCATTATATGACTGAAAATGTTTGGAGGGGAAGAGCACAATGAATTCCTTCCCATCAACGAACAAGCTACATGGATAGAAGTAGGTTTTCCTTTTTTTGCTGCTGCAATAAAATGAGCGGACTCTTACAGTTGGACCATCAAAGGGAGTGGTTTGGGTAGCCAGGGTTGAAGTGTGTAACTGGTGTCCTGGCAAATAGTTGCTTGTAGCATGAAAGGCCACCGATTCAATTGAAAGACACCTGTGAAATGTAAATGAAGGATGGAGGCATGGCAGAATACCTGGGGAATGTTCAAAACAAGTTTCTATGCTTCCAGCCCAAACTATATAAAACCCTGAGATGTATAAAGAGTTCTCATCACTTGCTGTTCATTTTTTTATATATATGAACAGAAGTAAATTTAGCAGTGCAAAACACTAACAAAATAATTGGAAACAAATGGAAATTTATTTTAAGCTCTTTTTTAACCCAATTTTTTTTTGTCTAGTGCATTGCAGATCTATTTGACTTGACAATCATGGATAAATTGCCACTATTAGTTATTAATGGGAATTTATAGACTTAATTTCAAGCCTGCTTTGTGTGTGTGTGTGTGTGTGTGTGTGTGTGTTGGTTGGGAAAGGATCTGAATCGTTATGTGTTTAATATTGAAATATGTCATATTGAACAATGTGTCAAATAAACCAGTGTATTTGCATTAATTATGCTGATTGTGGTTGATGAAGTGGAAGACTAGAAGGGGGGATATGAAGAAAAACGAGTCAATGTTAATATTATGTGAATAAATTTGTGGCTGGTAACCATATGTAGGAAAATGGCATTTGATTGCAGCAAGAATATCTTATGTGTTCTGAATTGATGCATATTTAACTAGTGAGTACCTATCATTATGACTGCGGATAGTGGCATTGTAGGGAACCTTTAGGGATGGAGCACATTTCTATGCACAGAAAAATGCATTTCATGTTCCAGTGGAATGGCTGGAAGTGCAGTTCAGGTCTTGCAGTGGTACATTTGTCCCCAGACGAAGCGCTTCCCAAGTGGACCTGCTAGCTGAGTCAGTTGCCTCTCTTTGCCTAATGCAAGGGCCGGCTCCCTAAGCAATCTGCAGGTCAGGGCCCATTTGTTCAGCACCATCAAAATCAAGGGAATGGGACCACTAAGAACTGGGCTTCCTTCTGTTTTCCTAGTCTTGTTCTAGCTTTCAAGCCGCCTTCTTGATGGACTGTCCTAAAGAGATGAAGCAGAACTAGAATTAGGTCTGCTGTTATCAATAGTTTTCTGTTTTTTAAAGTAATTTGTTGTTTTTATTTAAATAATTTATATACCACTTATGTATGATATTCTCTAAGCTGTTTACAAATATACAATGCAAAGAATAACAATAAATTAAAATGATAAAATCAGACTTCAGCTGGAATGCCTGTTGGAATAATAAAAGAAATGTCTTCAGTAGGTGCTGGAAGTTCAGTAAGGAAATTACCTCAACTGGAAGGGAGTTCCATAAAACACAATACAGTACTAAACAGTTCCTGGTAGATAGCCACGGAGGACCACTAACAGTGACTCCCCCCAAGGCATCAGTGATCAGGCAGGGATATAAAGGATTGGTTCAGTTTGCCAAGCTCATTTCCTTATCAAGGTGAAGGCAGTTCACTGCTTTGATTTTTTATTTATGAAACAGTGCTGTGTGTTCTTTCTCTCTGAATAGTTGCTTTGCAATTTTAGAACCATGAACAATCAGTCCAAAGAGCCTCTTTAGACATATACAGTCACTTTTGCATGCCAGGTGGCATGGCCTCTTGCTTGAACTGTTCCTGATCACAGACCCTTGCACTGCCCCAGAGTCTGTTTCCAAAGTTCTCCAGAGCTAGCTGCTTTCTGAAGGGGAGGCATCCGAAATGAACTGTTTCAGAACAGCCTCTTGGCATTCACTCATATCTGTGTGTAAGACTTTACCTGGCCATGTTGCAATCCTTGACTGGGCTTTGTTCAGTTGCTTCTGACAGCAGCAGCTACTCCTCTGTTTTTGTTTTCTTGCAACATTGTCTGAGACAAGTCAGCTACAAGTCCTGGACTGAGAAGCCATGGAGTCACTGCCAAGAGCTTATCTAGGCATGTTTTAATATCAAGGAGAAAGGGATTCAAGTGCAAGAAAAGTGCAAAGGAAAATGGATGTAGCTCATTTGTTCTGCTTTTGCACCAACCGGCCAATCTTCAGCAGGTTGAGTGTGTTTTCATTGGGGTCACGATGCTTCAAAAACACTGCAGTTGTCATGGGGCATTGTCCACCACATTCTAGTCTGCTTCTTGGTCTCACCAAACCTAGTATTGAATTTGTTCTCAATCTGTGTTTTGTCCTCTTCTGCCTGATCAGAGATGCAAGACTCCTTTTTTATTATTCTTGGTGTTCAGTTGGGGGGGGGGGACTGCCAAAACAAAGCTGACACTTGCTGTGGAGTGTTTTCAGAGAGCCATACTGATCCGATGGTCCTTTTTTATGCTGAAAACATAGGTGGAGAACCTGTGGCTCTCTTATATCAGGCTTTACCAGCTTTGGGTCTCCAGATGTTGCTCGACTACAGCTTCCACTATCCTTGACCATTGGCCATGCTGTCTGGGGGAGATGGGAATTGGCATCCAAGATTGGGAAATGCTGCTTTAAATGTTGTTGGGCTACAATCCCCATCATTCCTGATCATGAGCCACGCTGGCTAAGGTTGATGGGCATTGTTGTCCAACAGCATCTGGAGGACCACAGGTTCCTTTAACCCTGCCTTCATGCTACGGTGTTGTTGTTTTTTTGGGGGGGTGCCATATCTGTGTGGTAGAACACATACTTCAAATGTAGACAGTCCCAGGTTCATCGGTTTGGTGGAGGTACCATAGTAGGTTGAGCACATGCTTTTCATACAGAAGGTTCAAGACCTGGTATCTCTCAGGTTAGAAGACCTCTTCCAGAGACTATGTAGAGCCACTGATGGTACAGGACTAGATGGAGTAATAGTCTGACCTGGTGTAGAGCAACTATCTGTGTTTTCAGAACATTCAGTAGTTTCCTCAGAAGCTTATCAGGGTTTGTTTGTTTTATAAGAAGACATTTGGAAATGAGCTTTTCAGAAGGTAAGCTTGCCCACTATAACTAGTCTCCCCTACAGTGTGTAGGCATCACAGGAGCATGTTCTAGGCGTCATTGGTATTGTTTGTGAACTGATGGTAGAATGAGCCACAGAAAGGCACATGGACAAGGTTCCTTGGGGCAGGGCGGGTTAAACACTGACTTCCAAGAGTCCCTGGCAAGGACAACAGAAAGTGACCTCGGAACATGCCCATCTGAAAAACAGATATTGAAGCAAGCTTTGATCTCAAATACAGGGTGGGCAGGCCTGTAATCTTTGTTAATAGGAACCTTTAAAAGGAGAGAAGCCCATAAATAAGATTTTGTTCCTTGAAGCAGGTTGCCCCTCCTAAGTAATCGCTTCTGAACCTGCAAAGATACTGTGGCGGCAGAAAATCATTTGCTCTCCCTGAACCTCACACGCAGCATGTTTGTTTAACCGAGTTGGTGCAGGCAGCACTTCCCCTGGGCTTAGAATGGGGAATTTCAGTAATGGGTGATGTCTTTACGTTGATAATGCCCAATGCAAACAGAGTTGTGTGTAATTCTCTGACCAGTGAGTGTATTGAGGCACTTTTAATGCATGTGCCTTTCTGAACAAAAGCTGGCTGAGCCGGACACACCTGGTCAGTTAGTTCCATCTAATTTTAATCCTTGAGGTTTAAACCCCCTTTGCAGAGATCTGTTTAGGGGATCAAAAGTAAATAACACAAGCAAATCTCTAGCTGAAAGCGTTTTCTGTTTCTTTTGTCTTTGGTGAATGCATTTGCTGAAACAGCACAATAGATGGGGGAAGAAGACCCTGCCGTCATTGCCTGTGAGCGCAGCACTGTTTTGTAGTGTAGATCCTCTTGGCTCCTATATCCTCAGCCTACACTTCCTCCTGAAATTGCACCAATTTAGCAAAATCCATGACTAGGGCATTTTGCATCTGGGTGCATCAAACAACAAGGGACTGTGTTCTTTGATGTGCCTCCATTTATTTGCACTTGGGAGAGAGATGCTGTTTACAATTTGTGTGTGGTCTTTCTTTGGTTCGTTCCTCTTAATTCACAATCCAATTCACCAGTAATTTGTAAAAAAAACCAAACCAAACCAAACCAAACCACTTTAGCCCTGCTTCCTCCTACCTAGAGGTTGGAAACCTACTGTCACATTGTGTCTTAGTAGCTACCACTGTGTTATCAAAGCAAGGCATATGTCAGTTTTTGAGCAAACCATTTTGCCTACAAAGGGGATGTGTGCTTTTGTCATCATGCATAGCTAATACACAGGCAGGCCCATTTAATTGTTTGTAACTCTAGCTGTTGACTGGGTGTGTTCTGAAGATCATATCTTGGCTTTATGTGATTGTGCTTCATCCCCCTGAATGCGGCCTCATTGTGTAAGCTGGCAAATGAACCCGGAAGTCCTCAGTTAACTTCATGTCCCATTACAACTAAACTGCTTCAGAACAAGCCCTGGTTTAAATTTGGCTTCATATCCTGCCTTGATTTGAAGTCATTCACCATAGCTTCCCAGTGTAGACAAAATGAGAGACCGTAGTTAACTGAAGAATTCCTGGTTTGTTTGCTCATTTGTGCAAAGGGAAGAAGAAAGTGGTTCTTTGTGGCAGAATGAGGCTTGAACATATTTTGGCTTATTATACGAATATACTATTTTCAAGAGGGACGCGGGTGGCGCTATGGGTTAAACCGCAGAGCCTAGGACTTGCCAATCAGAAGGTCGGCGGTTCGAATCCCCGCAACGGGTGAGCTCCTGTTGCTCAGTCCCGGCTCCTGCCCACCTAGCAGTTCGAAAGCACGTCAAAGTGCAAGTAGATAAATAGGTACAGCTCCAGCGGGAAGGTAAATGGTGTTTCGGTGTGCTGCTCTGGTTCACCAGAAGTGACTTAGTCATGCTGGCCACATGACCTGGAAGCTGTACGCCAGCTCCCTCGGCCAGGAAAGCGAGATGAGCGCCGCAACCCCAGAGTCGGTCACGACTGGACCTAATGGTCAGGGGTCCCTTTACTATTTTCAAAGACTACTAGTAACCTAGACAGGTTTTTTTAATCCCACCCATTCTCTAAGAAGCTCAGGATGGCATGCATGGCTCCCCTTTTCAACAGCCCTGGGAGGCAGGGAGATAATAATGACTGGGTCAAGATCACCCGTTGAACTTTGTAGTCGAGAGGGTTTTGAACTCTGGTTCCAGTCCCAACACTCTGACCTTCATACCAGTGGTGGGCAACCTGTGGGCCCCCATCTTCATGTTCTGTGGCCCTCTGGACACTGTGGGCCTACTCTTGCTCTCCAGACCACCCCTTGGGATTTGCTTTCTTTTCCATTGGAAGGGAAATGGAAGCTGTTACATGGTGAGTTCAGGGTTTTAAAAACCCTGCAATGAGCAGGGCCGGCAAAGTAAGTTGACAGCTTGGATGTAGTGGCAGCACCTCACTGATGGTAATCTTAGCACTGTGGCTAAGATCCAACTGTTAGCCCGCTTAGCTTCTGTGCATGGAAGGCACTGTTTCATTTTTAGCGTCAGGTGGCAGAAGGTCTTGGACTGGCCCTCACAGTGAACTGCTAGGTGTGGGGAGACTGTCTGGTCAGCAGCCAGATTCCACCTCACAGCTATATGCTGGATCTAGCAACTTGTAAGCCCACATTAAATTCTCACAGAGGTTTGCAAACATTACCCTTCAACTTTATTTATTTTAGAGCAGTGCTATTTTTAGTGCCTGCTAATGTCATCTACCCATCTGTTGTAATTAGTAATAAATTACTCACAGAAGGAACAAATATTTGACTCTGATTACAATGAGTTAGAATAAGCATTGCTTTTAAAAAAAGGGGTTACATAAATAGCTATGTTAATGTCATTAACTGACTTATTTCAGCAGCGCTGAGCTGGTAATGCAATAAGAAAAAGAAAGATGTGCCTTAGCTTCTGCGTCGAAAAAAGCTGTATTTTTAACATAAAAAACCCTTAAACATCTGATTGTGATATAGTAGGGTATAAATGCAGTTATTTGACAATTGCAACTCACTGTACAGCTTTAAAATACATGTTAGAAACATCTTTGCATATTTGAGCAAATACCCCTATTACTGCTCTTTTGAAAGAATCTTTAAATAACACACAGCTGCTTAATGCGAGTCTGTGTCCTTTATGCTTTTGCTGTGGATTCTTTTCTGACGGGGTTTCTGTCACACTAAATAATTTTTAAAGAGCTTCCCTAGTTGTCGCCCCCCCCCAAAAAATGTTGCTTGCCATGGTCTTTTTTTTTAAGAAACAAATAAAAAGGCAACATGTGTTAACAGCTGTTGATTGGGGTTGAGATGCCTGTCTCCCAGGAAGCACATCTGCCCTCTAATATAGAAAAGGCTGTCAACAAAACTACATTTAGTGGTGTGACTGTGGTTGTTTTATAGGACTTCAAGTTGTGCCTGCAATTCAACATTGTTTAATACATCATGGGGGGTGGGGAACTTTCAATTGAAGCAAATGACATTATTGCAACCATTCTGATGGGTTATGAATATTTAAAAAGATTTATATAGTGCATAATAATCAACAACAAGAACCCATTAAAAACAAACGTTAAAAAGAAGTTGACATAAAATTGATCAAAATAGAAATAAAGCCAGCAGCTTTAAAGCAAATATACACAATGCAATTACATGTTAACGTGTTATGTCTGGGTAAAGGACCCCTGACAGTAAAGTCCAGTCACGAATGACTCTGGGGTTGCAGTGCTCATCTCTTTTTATTGGCCGAGGGAGCCGACGTTTGTCCGCAGACATTTTTTCCTGGGTCATTTGGCCAGCATGACTAAGCCGCTTCTGGCGAAACCAGAGCAGTGCACGGATATGCTGTTAACCTTCCCGCTGGAGTGGTACCTATTTATCTACTTGCACTTTGATGTGCTTTCGAACTGCTAGGTTGGCAGGAGCTGGGACCGAGCAACGGGAGCTCACCCTATGGCGGGGATTTGAACTGCCAACCTTCTGATCGACAAGCCCTAGGCTCAGTGGTTAAGACCACAGAAGGTTCCTGTATAATATTAATGGGCCAGGAGTTCCAGAAAGTACATTCAGTTCCTTGCAAATGTGGAATTAACATTATGTGGCCCTTACAAAGATACATCTCCTGCTATCTGGAATCCCAGCTCTGAGCATTGGAGAGATTTAAGCTGCACTCAGATATGGATTTTATTGCAGTAGTTCTAGCACTGCTGATCCAATTTCTAACTTTTTTTTTGAACTGGATAGGACCCACATGCTTCAGGCTAGCCACTCCTGCAGTAGGAAATTGGTGTCCAACTTGCAAGGCTCCTGTTTGATCCTTGCATCACCTGCCACATGCCGATTTATTTCATCACATTATTTTGCCTTAGGGAGCTGGTGTATTTGCAAAGGGACCTATTCACAACCCTTCTGAGTTGTGTAGCACTGTGGGGTGCTGCACTGGTGCCCCTAGCAAACTCTGTGCCATACCTCCAGCTGAGTGACTGCTTGTCTAAGCTATCATGCATTGATCAGCGACTTCTCTATTTATGGTGGGGAGAGGAGTCCCAGAAGCCTTTTCTTGAGCAGCGATGAGCCTGCGGTTCCTTGTTCTCAGGCTGAGAGCTGTTGCAACTGCCTTGTTAGTTGCAACAGTGCTGGCAATACGTTGTATACTAGCAGGTGTGCCTGCAATTTACCTGTCTATTTGTCCACACTTGCAGAGCCAGGGGGAGGTGGTTCCAGTGTTATGGTCCTGACTTGAATTGTCAGGCTCCCCAATGTTTGGATCTTTAAACATAACTAGTAGACAAATCAGAATTAAAGGATTTCGAGGCTGCTTCAATATGACACTGTTGATTTCTTTAGCCTTGCAGGGGAATATAAGCTCAGGGTTGCCTGTTAGCAGTCTGTTGGGTTCCAGGAAAAAGCACAGCTTTCACTTCCTTTAAAGTGAGTTTCTAGCCCTCAGGATTCTGGTGAGGAGACTGACAGCACCACCAGAATGCATACACCTGACAAAGTCAACTATAGCTCACTGCAGGGGATGTCACAATAAATCTCTTAGTGTTTTGCGGTGCCACAAGATGCTTTGTTATTCGTGCTGCCACAGACTAACCTATCCCTCTGGGAGTCTTTTGAAAGGCTCAGCTACTAGAAAGCAAATTGATATCATGGGACTGGTTCTTCCTTTTTTGCAGCTGTTGAGATGGGACTTCAAGGCCAACTTGTTCATGTAAATTATGTTAATGATGTGCAAACAGAATATGCAAATCGGCTGCCAATCTTTGACTCCTATTATGTTTGTATCATGCTGTACAAATTGCCTGCTTCTGCAGCGGAGCGTAAGAGAAAAATTCTCACTGAGCTTAGTTTGGTAATATAGGTCCAGTGGTTAAAACCCCTTCGGTAATATTGAAAAACAGGGCATGTGTAGTGAACAAACCAAAGATGCTTTGCTGCAATGTGATAGCACAATGGTTGCAACTAGGTATTTTTAGAACCTGGACTTAATTGTCATATGGTTGGGGCGTGCTAGAACACCATTTGCATTACTTCACATCTCTCTTCTTCCACCACCATTGCTGTGTGCCTTACAGCTGCTTCTGCATTCCTGTTAGAGCAGGGGTCAGCAAGGTTTATCTTGCCTGGGCTGGATCGGTCCCACGGAGATCCCTCTGTGGGCCGGATTGCGTGCGCACCTGTGATTTTTGGCATCTGCACAGGGAGCTGGTCCACTTTCCCTCAGACCTTGTGGGGGGCTGGACTACATTTTGAAGAGAACTCCCCCCACGACTCTCCCCTCCCTTCTCCACAGCAGTGGACGAGCCCTGGTGGCTGCTTAGCTGTGCATTGTGAGCGGCAGGGGCTGGCGGCAGTGGAGGGACGATGAGCAGCATGAAAGGGCTGGCTCTGGAGAGGGGCTGCTTAAAATGGCACTTGGCCAACCGTGGCTCAATAAAGCCCAGCCCCCTTCCTCCTCTAGGCAGGGCGGGGAGAAGCCAGGAGGAGGGAGGGAGGAGGCAGCGCTGCAGTGTGTGGGGGGGAGGGGGGGGATGGCGATCCACACAGTGATTCCCTGACCGTCCGCGGGCCGTATCCAGAAGGCAATTGGGCTGGATCCGGCCCCCAGGCCTTAGTTTGCTGACCTATGGTCTAAAACATCTGGAGAGCACCAGGTTGGCAATGGCTGAGTTAGTGTGCTGTGTGAACCAAGGCAATGTCTGATTAATAACATTACTGCCTCAGCCTCTTTTTAAAGCTGCTTTTATATACTATATTTGAATTGGTTGCTTTAATGTGATTTGTTGTTTTCCATTAGATTCTAGGAATGCAGCTTTGTTTATTTTGTTGTAAATTTCTGACTTTGTCTGCAGAAGACTGAGATCGAAATAATAAATTGCTTCCTCTGCCCAGCAAAGGACCGGGCAGCAACCCAGTTAATCTTACACTAACCCTATATTCTTCTTCATAGGCTTTCCTTTCAGTGAGGATTTTAAAGAAGCTGGTGCATTTGACTGAGATGAAAGCGTTTTAATGGATATAAAAATCATTGTTTTGCCCCTAAGGGACAATTTCACAAACTGTTGACACTGATATAGTCCCGCTGAAGTCAATTAGAGGCTGAAGAGCAGTTATCAGCTGCTTACGTTATCAGCTATTGCTCTGTTGGCACCTCTTAGAGACACTGCACCTGATCCCTGCTTGAGACATTTTGTGATCTCAGTTGCATGACTAGATCTGTGGGAAACTGAAGGGTAGCTGGCACTACCGTGGGGCAGAAACATGATACTGGCCACAATGGCTGGTAGGGAGGCATGATGCCTCTGAAGCTCAGCTGCTGGGAATCACAAGTTGGGAGAATGCTGTTGTGCTCAGATCCTGCTTTCATGCCTTCTGTGCCCATCTAGTCATCCATTGTGAGAACACAGTGCTGGACTAGATGAGCCATTGGCCAGATCCAGCAGGGCTCTTGTTGTGCTTTGATGGAGTAGATGATCTTTGGAGTATCTTCCAAATCAGAGTTGGAAGCGGCTTCGAAAACAATCTAGTCCAATTTCAGGCTTGATGCAAAGAATCCAGAACAAGGCAACAGATGGCTGTTGCCCATTTCACAACTGAATGGTGCACAAATTGCTTGCATGGTTCCTCTCTGTCATGTAATAAATTTGTGTGCATGGATCTCATCACACCTATTTACTCTAAGTAGGACTAGCATCAGATACAGTGGTACCTTGGGTTACATACGCTTCAGGTTACATACGCTTCAGGTTACAGACTCGGCTAACCCAGAAATAGTGCTTCAGGTTAAGAACTTTGCTTCAGGATGAGAACAGAAATTGTGCTCCGGCGGCGCGGCAGCAGCGGGAGGCCCCATTAGCTAAAGTGGTGCTTCAGGTTAAGAACAGTTTCAGGTTAAGAACAGACCTCCGGAACGAATTAAGTACTTAACCCGAGGTACCACTGTACAATCCAAAGCATTAAAGGCTGGAATCCAATTGGTGCTCTTGCTCTGACAGAGGCGTCCACTAATGGAAGAGGAGGGGAGACAATCTTTGCAGATTTCCCCTTCCCTCCTCCCCCCACAGACTCCAGCAGCCCCTGAGAAATTGTTCCAGAGGGTTGGGTACCCATGAGCATTGAAAATCTCTTCCTCCTCCTCTTCTGCTAGCCTTTTTCTAGATGAAAAGCCCTTGTGTGAATGGAAGGGTACTTACTGGATACAGAAGTCTCTGTTTCTCTATAGGAACATAGGAAGCGACCTTATGCTGAGTCAGATAGGACAAGAGTCCAGCTAGCTCAGTTTTTTCTCCACTGTCTGTCTGAAACATCATGGTTTCAGAACAGGTAGTCTTTCCCAGCCCAAACCTGGAGATGTTGGGGGTTGAATATAGTACCTCCTGCGTGGTCCTTTTCTCGTCCAAAGGAAGCCAGAACCAAGCACAACAGTTGTAACATCATCACACCTTCTATGTGATAAGTGTTCAGTTCTCCTTCCCCCCGTGTGCCAACCTTAACAGTTATTCCAATTCAGTCTTTCATAATCTGTTTCTGGGCCATGTCCTATCAAAAAAAGAGAAGCGGGTAGAAATTGACATATGTTCCTTGTGAGATGCATCCCTTTTTGTCCCTATCGGCCAGCACAAAAGCCTTTCTTATTAACTTCCCATTTTTCAGAGGTGCCCAACCACACAAGTAGGGTTTGCTTGTTTTGGAGGATTTTTTTTTTTTTTTACCAAGGTGAGGAAGGAGTCCTCCTTGTGATTAGAGGCAGCTTGTCTTTCACAGAGTTCAATGCGTACACCTGCATTCATTTCACTTCAGCCACACCCAAAGACTGCTATGCAAGCCAAGCCATGAAAAACCGGTATTTTCTATTTGTGAATCATATCTACACCCCCAATGTGCAAGAACATTTGCTCACAGCTCCGTCTCAATGCGCATACCATATGTACCTGGCGCAAGGGATATCTTTGGAGATCTAGGATGCCGCGCTGAGGTGGTTTCCTCAAAGGTTTGAGAAATTGCTGACACCAAGAATATGGAATTGGATGTTGGTCACTCTTCTAGTTCTCTGCCAAAAGGTCCACGAAGGAAAAGGAGCTTCTCATCTCTCTGCTGTTCCTGTGGTGTGTACAAAATTAACCAGGTACAGGAGAAGTTTTTGCTTCCAAACTGCGGCTTTGTTTTTTAGCTTCCAGGTGTTCTACACTGATTATGCAGGAAAAGTTAAATCCTTCAAACATATGTGACTGGAAAGGGGAATGTTCTTACTAATGTTTGAGATAGTGTTTTAGATCTGTGGATGTTTTATCAAATCTTTTGAAGATTAAGCATCTAAAATACTACCTAGCTTTTACGTAAGGCGTGTGAGAGTTCTGATTTAATACACTCTCTCAACACTGAACATCAAATCCCTTTGTGTTCCAAAACCAAATGCATTTCTTAAAAAATTATATTAAATGCCCTCATTAAAAGCGTAATTAAGTTGTTGTATATTTTTAATGAGCTGTAATGTTACTAGTAGACTGTAGGCTTCTTTTGAACATGGTGCATCGTGGAATCGACTGCATAGTATAGAGCATGTACTTTTAAGTTATGGAGATTACTGAGATGTTTCCCATTTGTTGCTTCTGTTGTGATGATTCTAACAGTCCTCTGTTGCTCTGCAAGCATGTTTTGCTTTCTCTTGCCCCTTTTTTTTCCAAAAAGCAGGTGGAGCGTGATGTTAGGATTTGGTATGAATGCAAGCTTAGCCTTACAGCTGGTTTTCAGTAAAAAGTCTCAGGTCTTAAGTATATAAAATAATAAGAAAAAAGAGAGTTTGAGCATTGCTGGAGTCCTTTCCCCCCCTATTGCTGTAGGGTCCACACATAGTAGGTTAGAGAAGCAGTGGTTCAGATCAGATGGAAGTGCTTTCATTTTAAAATTCAACGTGTTCAGTCTTGATTCTACATAAGCCTGCTACAATGGGGTGGATAGGGTTCCCATAAACAATAGTGAATAATATATATAGTTTGTTTACTGGGCCGCAATGCTTTACAGGATTCCGTTCATCCAGCCAACCAGCCATTCATCAGGGTGGATTATTATTATGCCTACTGTATAAATGGGCCTGAAGCAGAGTTTGTGTGAGTTATCCAGGACACATCTTTCAAGCCGCCAAACAGTGTTCTGGCCATTGGTACATATTGTCCCCAGTGTATGTTAGCATAAAAGAATTGCCTGGTTGGCACCTAACATCATCCATCTCAATCATTCTGTCCTCAGTAGCGGTTCATAAGCTAGGCCAGACAACAGTAGCCACTCTCTGCCCTTCGTCAGCACAGAAACAAAAGAATACAGAGTCCGAACACTGGTCCACCTATTATTGTCGACGCTGACTGCCAGTGGCTGCCTAGGGTTTTAGACTGGAGTTATTTCGCAGCTCTACATGGAGTTGTCAGAAATTGACATTAGCATGCAAAGCAGCGGGGAGAGGCTGCAGCTCAGACATAGAGGGCAGCCTTGACATTGCAAAGGATTCTGGGTTCAATCCCTGCCATTTCTTGGTAGGGCTGGGATAGGGCCCCTGCCTGTCTGAAAGCTGTTGCCAGTCAGTGTTGCCAGTACTAAGCTAGATGAACCAATAGTGGTATGGGCATCTGTGGTATGGGTTTCTGAATACTGCTGCATCCTAACACAGAGGTTGCAGTCGTAGCTGCCATTGTAATAGTAGCTGCCGATAGGGCTACCATCTATTCATTTGTTGGATAGCCCATTTAATCTTCATAAAAGGGTATTCCTTCTTTTTCACTGTAGCTCTTGGCTCAGTTCGAAATCTACATAGCACCTAGTGGGGGCTAATCTAATTATTTCTGCACAAGTCCTCCTTTGTTCCATCTTAAGACTGGTACGTATTTGGGGTTTTTTAGACCATATCTGCCTTTTTCTACCTACTACTTACTTTTGTTTTGATTTCCAGCCTGAAGAAGAATTGTGGAGAGCTCAAAAAAACTTGCTCATGGCTTTGTGGCCTATTTGTTATTCCTAATAAAGGTATAATTACCCTACTGTGGCTTTTAGATTAATCCAGCCCAGTAGATAGGCTTTACTGGAAATGTGATTGCAGTGCTTTTAGCACCCAGAATAAAATTTAGGAAACGCCTCGTAGCTAACCAATTAAGATGAAAAGTCTTCAGCTATGCTGAAGAACAACTACTAATGAAGGAAACAAATGTTGAATTCCTTATATAATTTATTGTAATGATGAAATATTGCAGGGGACGGTGTCTCTTTTGAAATCCCTTTTTAATTGGCATAATGAGGAATGGTCTTTTGAAGGGAAAGAGGGATGTCTGCTGTGATTCATGTAAAAGGAAAATGTGTTGAAGACACTGGATACCAGATTCATTAGGTACCTGTGGACAAGTTACTTTCCCTGGTTCTCTGTTGATACTGTAGTTATATAAACTTTATACTTCAATGAGTTGCTGAGGATTAAAGAAATATGGGAGGTGTTTGAGTGCTAAGCGACATGTCATTACTTTTTAGTGTTTTTATCAGAAGATGGAAGTTTAGGTTTTGCTTTCAGGTCTGTCAGAGGTGATGCTGCTTTTAGGTAATGTGAACCTCTCACCTGCATTATAGATTATCTTTCTCTTTTCGCAGAAAGCATCACACTTTGTCCACATAATAGAGTGATTAAATGCACACATCCTTTTCTTCCTTTGCTTCCAGGTGCGACCTGCCAGGTTCTTGTATGAATAATAAAAGGTCACCCCCCAAAAAAAGTTTGCATTTTGGTGTCAGGCAAGAGAAGTTCAATGAGTTCTGTTTAAGGCAACAAACACAGTTTCTTTAAAACTCATTGCAACATAGGAATTCAAATTGTATCTTAGTATCCAAGCCATAGTCCAGACTAGGATTTCCATCCCTTCCTTTTAACAACTTCATTTAAAAAATAATAATAATCTGATATCATGTGACAATTTATTCTTTTCTTGCCTTACAACCTGTCCTACAAATATGTATCAGATCTGCAGCATTTCATCCTAAGTTAGTGGGGAGAGGAGAGGAATTTCAAATTTCAATACGGTTCATGATAAATCTTAATTTGAGAGGTGAGAAACAATGTGAACTATTGAGGCTCCCCCCCCCCCCCTCCATAGTTAGGGATGTTTGGGAAGACGATGGCAAGGGAAAAGGGAAGCATTCTAGTTCCGTCTAGGAATTGAGAAGTGAGCTTCTGCTGGGATGGGCTGTCCTTGTGTAATAACTCATCAATTAGGAACAATAAGCAGCAAGAGGAACAATAGTATTCAGATTACCTTTTCTAAATACTAATGGGTGCCAGTGCAAATTAGATGTGTAATATATGTGCATGTGACAAGTCTTAATCCTCATTTAATATTGTGACCTAATTTTCTTTTAAACAGAGGTGTGTGTATATTGAATAGATGCAACTTTAATGTGTGACAATTGTGGTGTTCACAATTTCCTGGTTCAGTCAAGACATATTTACAAATAGGAAGCAAGCAAGGAATAAAATCAACTGATTGCACCTTGAATTTTGAGAATGGAAGAAATAGTTTCAAGAAGATCCTCTGTTAACTTGCTCCTGACGTGAACTCTGCTTCTCATACTGGTGATTAGAAGAAGTCACACAACTCTGAAATAGTTTTAAGTGTGACAGTCACACTGAGACACCTGAGCAATTTCTGGACCTGCAATATGCCATGATGATTACAGTGGCATGTTGGGAGGTTTGTGAGATGTATGGACATAGGGGGCTGGATCAAAAGCTTCCCTTTCTCCAGCCTAAGAAGTCCTTATGTGTCTTTGTGTCTCTCTGTGTTTTTAAGAGTGGTCAACTTGCATACTATCTGCATCTAGATATGTTTGTTTCCACTACTATATGAGGTTCTTAGAAAGGAAGCTGCATGACAGTCTGTTCGCCTTACATTAAACGAACGCATGTCTGCATGCATTGATTGGGAAGGGACTAACATGCTTGGCTTCCTTCATCCAGACTTCCTTTTATACTGCACTTTCCAGGTACAGGTCTGTGCTTCAAAGCTCCATGTCAGAACTTGTGTTTTACTACTGAATCAGAGCAAATTGCAACCAATGGAAAACCTGGTTGCAGTTTGCTCCAATTCCGCAGTGAAATGCAGGTTTCCTGGGGAAAGTGCCAGGACACACACACACAAAAACCCTGCTCAAGGACAGAGCTTTACAGCCCGGACCTGTGCCTATAAATGCAGCCCAAAAGGAAGTCTGAATGAGTCCTTCGTCTGACAAATTATTATGGCTTTCAACCCTCATTCCTTTGGTTTCAGTTTGTAGTTGGAGTTTGTAATTTTTTCCCAGGGTGAAGGAATACTTTAAAAAGAAAACACCACAGTTGTAACTACTAGATAAACACTCTTCTTAAGTGATGGCCATTTGCTTTCTCCAACTGATTAACCTAAAAGGGAAACCCCCTAGGGCAGAGGTTTTCAACCTTTTTGAATCCACGGTTCCTTTGACCAACTACACTCTTTCTGTGGCACCCCTGTAGGTCTCAGGAGCCCAGTTGTGTCACCCCTTGCCTGCAGAGCTGGCAGCCTCTCACCCTTTCCCGAACACTCTCCCTTGTGGAGTGTTCCCTCAGCCTCCTTCTCTCCTCTCCCTTTTCCTTGGGAGTCCTCCAGGCAGCTGCTGCTGCTGCCATCCCTGGTATCTGAACTGCCCCCTCCACCCTAAAGAGAGGTGCCTCCCAGAGGCACCATTTGCCTTTGGAGCTTATAGCCAGGGCTATTGCAATAAACAGCTATGCAAGCCTTTGGGAGGCAAACGTGAGAGGGCATCAGAGGAGGGTGGGGGGAAGGAAGGAAGGAAGGACAGAGGCCAGTGTTGACTGCGACACATCGACCATCATTCAAGGCACCCTAGGGCCTGTGTTCAGACAGTGAAAACCAACTTATTTAAGCACGCCTTAAATAAGGTGCCATGTTATTCTGTTGCTGCTATACTTTATAGGCTTTAATCTAATTGTTCAAGTTTTAAGTTGTGTGTTCATTTGTCTTAAGATGCGTTTAATAGCTAACATAATATATGCGCTTTAGAAAATATTGTAAGCAGGTTTGGCTATAAAATAGAAGAGTGGGATGGAAAATGAGTAAAGCATATATTCTATGTATGTCCTCTGGTCTAAGCATCTCTTGAACTGTAGTACCCTCCCCCAATACTGTTTACATTTTGACGCTCCTTTGTTTTATGCCGTTAAATAACTGAAGTAAATACAGTGGTACTTCAGGTTAAGAACTTAATTCGTTCTGGAGGTCCGTTCATAACCTGAGTTACCATTTTACCTAATGGGGCCTCCTGCTGCTGCCGCGCTGCCGCTGCACGATTTCTGTTCTCATCCTAAAGCAAAGTTCTTAACCCAAGGTACTATTTCTGGGTTAGCGGAGTCTGTTACCTGAAGCGTCTGTAACCTGAAGCGTCTGTAACCCGAGGTATCACAGTATTCTTAAAAATAACGCCATGGAATGCAGAGCCCAGCATCTTCTGTTTGGTCCAGCATTTATTTGATTAATGGGGCCAAAATATTTTCTCTTCAGTTCCTCTGTACTGCTAAGAACACAAGAACATAAAAAGAGCCTTGGTGGATCAGACCAAAGGCCTACCAATTCCAGCAATCTATTCTTACAGTGGCAATCAGATACCTCTGGGAGCACAATAGCATTCCCAGTCCATGTTCACCAGTAGCTGGTATTCAGAGGCATTCTACCTCTAATACTGGCACATTCCTCTAATAGCTGGTGCATATCCATAACTAGCAGGCATTGATAGCTTTTATCCTCTGCGACTTGGTCTAAATCAGTGGTGGCCAAACTTGGCCCTCCAGCTGTTTTTGGACTACAGCTCCCATCATCCCTAGCTAACAGGACCAGTGGTCAGGGATGATGGGAATTGTAGTCCCAAAACAGCTGGAGGGCCAAGTTTGGCCACCACTGGTCTAAATGGTAGAAGATAATGACAAATCCTTTCTTTAACTGCAGCAAAGTTTGTGTAAAATGTCAGAAAACCAGTATAGTCCTTCCTTTGGCAACATCTATTTTCTGCTTCCCTAAGTGCTGCTCATGTTGAATGTTCCATATGATAACTTCCGAACCCAAGAATCCAGCCTGAATCCTGAGCACAGCTGCGAGTGTCGGTGTTACATTTTTACATACAGGAATACTTTTTCTTTCTTTCTTTTTTTAAGGATAGACAAATACACAACTGAAGTAGATTTCAAAAGCTATTGTGTAAGGCAAGCAGCAAAGTGTGAAACTAGCACAACCAGTTTTGAAAAACGAAATAAAACAAACGAACCCATATAAAGTGGATAACCAGGAGCATGCCAAAAATCATTTCACTGCTCAAAATTATAGGTTTCTCCTGTTGAAACTACCCATCATTTTTTCATCATATCTGCCCTTAATGCATTATTTATTATCTTATCCGAAAATAGCTTGAAATTATAGGTTCGGATCCTGCAAGGATGGTTTGACAGTACATTGGCCCCAGATGAGTCCACCCACAGTTTAAACCTTCATTTCAGTGACTTTTCAATTACATTGTGCTCATAATGGCACCCATAGCTCACAGCCTTGTCTTGCAGCTCCTGGTTACAGGTAAGCTGCTATACCTGGCTTGATTGTCCTAGTCAAACAGGGCTAATTGCCTGGTCCATTTGCCTCTCTGCAGTTCTGTGCCATCCTGCCCTGAGCCTGGGATGATTAACCTAGCGCTCAGGTTCCCTAGGAAGTGCCTTCCTGCCTTCATTCTGAACCATTAATCAGTAGCTGATTCTTTCTGCAACAATAGAATCATACCCACTGGTTGCTTAATTCACTGAAAAGGAGCCAAAATTCCAACGATAACCATAACGCAGCAACCACAGAATTAATTCTACTGTTACAGTCAACAAGAAACAAGTCTCTTCTCTCTCTCTTTTTGCTTATAATGTCAGAAGAACCCTGTATGGAGGAATCTAAATTTGCAAGGAAAGTTTATATTAACAATCAAGGCATTTCATGGAGGGAATGCTTGAAGACCGAATAGGTTTTAGATCAATGGTCTGCTGATTAGGCATTCTGGGATGAGAATGGCTATAGCAGCTCACTGACCACGCTTGCTAGGAATGATGGGGGTTGTAGGGCCACATCATCTAGGGGCCCAAGGTTGAGAAAGGCTGGGCTAGAGGAAAGGGATGGGAAATAGCAGAGGTACTCTATTCATACAGCCCAAGGAGAAGTGAGTTAGCATCAAAGATTAGTAATTACTTGAAAGAACTAAATAGGCCTAGGATTAAATTAGGATTAAATAAACAAATGAGAAATAGAACAATAAGAAAAGTTAAGAAATTTGATCATAATTGGAATATTGTTTTTTGAATAATGATATTGGAAAACTGCTACATTCAGTTACAAGGAAATTCAGAAGGAAGAGTATGGGGAAGTCAAGTAATATGTTTATGAAGTTGGAAGTTTAACTAATTAAGTAAGTTAGCATTATAGCTGTCAACTTTCCCCTTTTTAAAAGGGAAATTCCCTTATTCCGAATAGGATTCCTCGTAAGAAAAGGGAAAAGTTGACAGCTATGCTTGGCATGTAGCAATGAAAAAGTAGTGAGTAACCTGAAAGGTCATGCTTCCTTTTTGTCTCTCTTGCAGATGAGGAGGGGATCTCACCGAGGTGCACCTCACTTTGCAAACAAGGGTGTTTAAAAATAATTGCATGGCTGTACTTTAAGATCCAGGGGATGAGATACCATGAGTGGTAATAAACCAAAAGTAGACCCTTTGAAATTAATGAACATGACCATTAAAGGAGGCCTGCTCTGATTGAAACATGGTTGAGTACTACCCATTAATTTCGGAATAGAACACCCTACTATATTGGAGAAGTGCACTGTTCTGATGAGTGCAGAGCATCGCTGTCAGTCATTGAAGGGGGAGGTCTTTCTTCCTTCACAAAACTGTTTCACAAGTGCTCCGCAAGCTGTAGCCATTCAATGAGTTGCAGCTGATATGTTTAGGGCTAGTATGCTGAGTTGCTAACCTTTGAGAGGTCACAGGTGTAGAGCTACTACTGAAGCCAGTGGAATCCATGAACGCAGCATTGTGAGCAGGGCAGCATCTCAAAATTGTGACATCCCCATGGGACACAGGAGGTACACAGAGAGCTGTCTTGAACCAGCTCATGTTATTTGTCCAAGCCTGAAGCTTTCTAGTATGCTAGGCATGTGCTCTGCCACCTAGGTGTGATCATTCTTCCTTTGGCAGGACCATACTTCTTTCTCCTCCTCTGGTTAAATTTTTACCCACTAATAAAGCTGAGAATTGGTGACATTTAAGAAAGCAGAGGCCTCTAGCTATGTATGTACGACCTCCCCTTCCCTTGGCACAAAATTCTGCACTGCGGAACAATAATTTAGAGTATAGCGTATACTGCACAGTTAGGGACGTGGGTGGCGCTGTAGGTTAAACCACAGAGCCTAGGGCTTGCCGATCAGAAGGTCAATGGTTCGAATCCCCATGACGGGGTGAGCTCCCATTGCTCGGTGCCTACTCCTGCCAACCTAGCAGTTCAAAAGCACGTCAAAGTGCAAGTAGATAAATAGGTACTGCTCCGGTGGGAAGGTAAACGGTGTTTCCGTGTGCTGCTCTGGTTTGCTAGAAGTGGCTTAGTCATGCTGGCCACATGACCCGGAAGCTGTACGCCGGCTCCCTCAGCCAATAAAGCGAGATGAGTGCCGCAACCTCAGAGTCGGTCACAACTTGACCTAATGGTCAGGGGTCCCTTTACCTTTACCTTACACTGCACAGTTAATAAAATGTAATACATCCACACCATGGGTGTGTGAGATTTTAAATTAATGGAGACATTGCCCCCTTTCAGGTGCTTTTCGTAGTGGAGTAAGGGCAGCAGGGACAATCATGGTAGCTGTGCATCTTCCATTGTTATTCCCTTTGCTCTCCCCACACTAGAGCACGAACCTCTGAAGTAGGGAGCCTTGTGTACACGTGAAGTCTCTGTTTTGGAGTGCTGGAAAAGCAGGGTTCTAAAATGTCTGAGGAGGCTCTGCAAGTTCATGAGGCTCCACACCTCCAGAGCTTGTCCTCCACATTGGAGGCCCATGGGAGCAGCAATGTGGGGTGGAGAAAATGCACCTCCATATATTTCCTTTATGTGTAAGTATTATGCCTAAAGGTGGCTATTCTGACATTAAGTAGAAAATTCTATAACATTATTCAAATGCATACTGATTTTCATTATATTTCATTTGTTAGCATGTCACAGTTTTTATTGTGCAAGGAAGGCAAGTAAAGCGATAGCACTCGTCACCCTTGTCTGTCAAGCGGTAATATGATTCAAGGTCATGCTAGGACTGCAGCGAGCGGCTGGTGCATTCCTAAACCATGCTGTTCCTGATGACCTGTTGGATAAATTATCATACGTACGAACAGGTAAACAAACAAACAAACAAGTGGAGAGCCTTTGCAAGTCTGATTGTAAGCAGAAGTGATAAAACACTGTGTCATGACTTGTCTGTTTTTATATAGCGAGAGGGCTGCGACAGTAGTTTGAAAACAAGTTGAACAAGGAAACAAAATATGGTTTGGGTAACTCAAACAGGAGGGTACATAAAACTTGACACAGGACATAAAATTAAATAGGAGCTGGGAACGGTGCCAGGAAAACCTCATGTTTCAGTTCCACAAAGCCTTTAGTTACCCTTTTCTTTCCTCCTGGTGGTTAAATGTCATTTCTCCCTTGCAGCCTTCTCTTCAGGGACTGCTTATGTGGCTGTTTATTAGTAAACAGCTGTTTGCAATCAGAAGGCAAGCTCTTTATAGTTAAGAGTGGTTTCCGTTTGCCTTGATTGGTGTTGATGGGAATCTAACCATGCTTCTGTATTTTAAGAGAGGCTTGTGAACACGCTATATGAAAACTGCGAATAATTACTTTTATAAAAAAATACTGAACGCAACAATATTCACACACACATATATCGCAGGCTGCAATCCTAAGTGTCCTTAATTAGGAACAGTCTCATTTAACGCTGCGGGAATTACCTCAGAAAGAGAGAGAGAGGGAAACACAGGAGCAGTTCTGGAACGATAGGCCTTTCATGAATGCAGCCCCATGGAGTTTCTTTGCACATAAACTGCTTTCTGTTGTTGAGAACCATGTCCAAGATAGATGATGCCCTTGTTGCTTCTTCCATCTTGTGGGGAATGAAATTGCCAGCGAAGCAACTGAGGAATTTGTTGGACCTTACATTTATGTTCTAATGAATACATTCCCATATCAAAAACTCCTATCGCAAAGGTGGCATGCCAGGGAGAAGCTTAATCTTCTGCCTGTGATGCATTTGAAAATGTAATGCAGAATCTAATGTACACATACAGTCCTCTACATGCATCCTGGGGCAATACAGTGCACTGTAGCAACTGCTCTTTCTAAGCACCAAAGGTCTTGTTCTTACTGAGATGGTATCTTTATATAGGGTGTTCCACTCTAGATTGTAGCTGGGAATTTGCATGATTGAAAGTTTTCCCAGATGACAACAACAACAACACCCTGCACATAGAAAAAACCCTGAATGACTAGCAAAAGATTCCTTGCCTAGCTTTCTCTCTTGACATACTACTGTTCTGCATGTGGGGGTTATATATATATTTTCTGGAGAACCTGAGAGTTGCCACCGAAGTATAAAGTAATGAATGGACATTATACAGGTTCATTATCTCAGTGAGAGCTAGGCCTAAATTTCTGTCCGTTGCTCAAAAGAAGGATGAATATAGACATAGAATATAGAATATAGACATAGGATAGATCCTATGGAGTGTTTGAATAAATAACTTAAATCCATGCCTGAGTACTACAGGCAATTAGGTCCCTAACACCCCCAAAGGACAAGCACATATGAACCAATCACTCCTTGGCTCAAATCTCAGTTTGTTGCCCTCAGTGGGACTTACTTCTGAGTACAGATGCACAGGCTTGATCTGTAAGTTACCAATCTGTAAAATGGGTATTGCAAGATTGTTATAAGGGCAGATGAGATGAAATGTGTAAATGAGTTGCAAATCAAATCAATGTGTATAGTAGCATATGAAATTAATGGAGTGCTAAACCAGCAAGTTATAATAATAATAATAATGTTGTTTATGAGTAGAACCAATTAATCTGTGCACAAATTATCTTCGTGAGTCCTTTTATGACTGCAGAGGATGAATTTGTACATGTACAATGCATGGATGTAAAAGGAAAGTTAAAGAGATGTAGATGAGATGAGCAAACATTTCTAAAGGGTGATGCACACATTTCTGTGGTTACGCTGATGCCAGTGTTTTATTGCATTTCCTGCAACCGAGCTCTAAAATAGATACTACAGAATTGGAATAAAAAATGATGCAAAGCACAACACAGAGGCAAGTCAGGGCTCTCGCCAAGAGGGATGACGAGTGCAGGTATCACACATCATCAGACAGATTTATCAGAGCAGAGGTCAGGTCTGTTCCAGCTAATAAGTAGAGTATATCTCTTAATCTTTGATGGGAGGGAGTGAGGCAGCCTGCGTGCCTCTGTGAATGAAGGTGAAGGCTTTGATTTCTGCTTGAGGATGTGCCAAGCTTACAGATTCTCAAAAAATAGTAATAATTAGGAAGCAGAATGGCATGGGTAGGGAGGCTGCCTTACTCTCTTCCTTGCCACCTTTCACTTGCCATTCAGTGATGGCAGCTAGTGAGGGAGGCCAGCCTTCACCATCAGCCACTATTCCTGATGGGCAAGCAGTGGCATAGGGTGAGGTGAAGGGAAGATTGAGCTGGGCTAGCCTTCCTCATATGTGCAGAACTTCCACGCCCTTCTCACAAGCACAGACATGCCTAAGAATAACAATTTTATTGTTTATACCCCCGCCCCTTCTGGCTGGGTTTCCCCAGCCACTGTGGGCAGCTTCCTGCAAAACAGAAAAATAATAATAAAATGTCAGACATGAAAAACTTCCCTGATGTTTTCTAAAAGTTGTGCAATTCTTTATCTCCCTGACATCTGATGGGAGGGTGTTCCACAGGGCGGGTGCCACTGCCGAGAAGGCCCTCTGCCTGGTTCCCTGTAACTTTACTTCTCGCAATGAAGGAACTGCCAGAAGACCCTCGGAAGTGGACCTCAGTGTTTGGGCTGAATGATGGAGGTGGAGACACTCCTTCAGGTATACTAGGCCGAGGTCGTTTAGGGCTTTAAAGGTGAGAACCAACACTTTGAATTGTGTTCGGAAATGTACTGGGAACCAGTGAAGATCCTTTAGGACTGGTGTTATATGGTCCCAGTGACCACTCCCAGTCACCAGTCTAGCTGCTGCATTTTGGATTAGTTGTAGTTTCCTAGTCACCTTCAAAGGTAGCCCTACACAGAGCACACCTCAGTAATTCAAGTGGGAGATTACCAGAGCATTTAGCACTCTGGCGAGACAGTCTGTGGCCAGGTAGGGACCATCCGAATCCGTCTCACCTCCTTGTGTGGGAGGGACAGGCTTGCAGAGAAGTCTAGTTGCACCAGAAAGTGATCTAACCATGGCACTTCTATTGATGCTACATTTGTCAAAGAGAAAAATAACTACCAGACATCTGAAGGCAGCCCTGTTTAGGGAAGCTTTTAATGTTTAATAGGTTATTGTATTTTAGTGTTTTGTTGGAAGCCGCACAGAGTGGCTGGGGAAACCCAGCCAGATGGGCGGGGTATAAATAAATCATTATTATTATTATTATTATTATTATTAATTAATTAATTAATTAATTTCTAAATGCTGTATGGAACCCTTTCCAAGCATAGAACCTCCACATAAAGAAGGGATGGGGGAGTCTTTAGCCCTTCAGATGTTGATGGACTATGATTCCCATCAGCACTGACCATTCCTAGCAACAACATGTGGAGGCTCATTGTTTCTCCTCCCTGCTATGAAGTGGGTTTAGACATATGAAAAGCAGTGATAGCAATTACACCAAGAGGAGCCAGTGAGCTCCTTGGCTGAGTAGGGATTTATACACTGATCTCCTTGGTCCTAGGCAGATGCTTAGTCTAACCACTATCCCAGGATATGCTCCTTCAATCTTAGGTATGGGAGAAGGAGGATCCATAGCCTACTCATTTATCTTTTCATTGTGTGCTTTCTCCCCCGCAAGATCTCAGTTATTGGAGTTTATGAAAGTCTTCCTTGTTCTGCCTTCTCAGGGTTGAAAATAGGTGTTATCACAAATGCAACAACCTTTGTTGCACGTAGGGGTTTTTTTGGGGGGGGGGGTAAAGATTTATTAAAGCAGGAAAAGCCATTTATGTAGTCATTAAAAAAATGCATTCATGTCAAACAGCAGAGTAAGGGCTACACTCATCACTAATCCTATACATCACCGGCTTGTTTCTAACATGACATAAATAACAAGCTTTCGAACGGCAGCCCCCTGAGACTTATGGCAGCACTTGCAAACTAACACAATCCCTTTATGGCCACTTCATCTTGATGGCCTGCACTTTGTAAACCTTAAGCACCAAGATGCATTACCTGGTTCTGTACCAAAGACTTGGGATGATTTACGTACAGCACCACAGTGGAGAATTATCAGTGGAGATTCTATATATGTGTGTGGAATCTACACACATATAAAAACCGTTCCGAAAATCTTTTTTTTTTTTTTAATGCATTGAATTTTCCATAAGGCTCGCCATCACCATCTAGTGTCACATTGTATATTGCGCTTAAAGCGCACTTGAAACATTTTATTTATAGCTGAGTCCTGTAATTTGATTGCTGAGAACCACAAGCACCTACAGTAGCTAGTCCTTAGGACTCTCCAGATTCCCACCACCACCATGTTACAAAGGGAAAGGTTTTTTGTACAGCGCACACACACCCCATTTACACAAGGGTTATGTTCTCAGTGAACTCGCATAGATTTGAAACACCATTGAAAAATCCTGCAAACACACCGTTCCACCCCTTTTGTGATGTTTTTGGGTCAATTCAGGGTTTGGCACAATGCACATGTGCATAGTTGTACACATATTGAATGCGCATAAATGGAGGGGGGTTTGCCTGTATAGAAAGCCATGGCCTCGTCTCCACTCTCCTGCCCAGCCCTTATTCCAGTTGTTCTGTGTTGGCTGCTATTGGAAAGGCTATTCTTCATGGGAGCTGTAGTCAGGAGCCCTTTAGAGTCAGGTAAGGGACCCAATGTGGGGAAAGATCCAGTCAGTGGGTGGTTACATGCATTAGTATTCAAAGCTCCTTCCTATTAGCAGCCTACCAAATGGCAACTAATGCCATATTAGCAGCCTACCAAATGGCAACTAATGCCACATGGTTCATTTTAAAGCAGCTTCCTTATGGTGGCCATAAAATGCAGATCAACCTCAGTAAAGAAGGTATTCTTATGCCTTTGTTTAGTGGACCCCAATTTGCACTGGCTCAATCCTCTAGTGCAGCAATGTATTCAAAATAATCACTCTCTATATTCTTGCTGTTCTGGGGGAGCTACATGCAGGATGTTCCTTTTGGCAGGTCAGGGGGTGTATGTAGTAGCCTGGAATCTTGTTGAGGCCCAGAATTCATCTTTCCTACCTACAAACTACTTTTAAAAAATCTTGGAGGCTGCGCATTCTCCCTGGGCAAAAGCCAATGTCTGCTCAAGGATGTCCTCCATCAGAAAATTACTAACATATTTGTTTGTTTAACCATATATTAATGTTTGTTGGCTTTTTTTAAGGCCTAAAGAGGACCTTGAAGCAGCATGTGGCAAAACCAATAAATGCAGTAAATGCCAGTTTGATGTCTGGATGTGCCATTGGTAGGGCTGGAGTGTTTCATTGATTTAATCAAACTGAACTCAGCTGACTCCTGGAGCAAAGTGAGCCAAGTTGGAGGGATCTGGGTGCCGCTCAAGTTGGGTTGAGACAACCCTGGTTCACGGCAGGTCAGGTTGGGTGGCCCACAGCTGTCAGGGGGTGGGGCTTCAAGCAGTTTCACATTTTTCCAGTTTTAAGTTCAGTTCTCCATATTGTGTCAGAAGGTACACATTAGGCTTGCGAGTCTACAGATTTTTTTGGGTGTGTGCCCCTCGAAAAATAAGTAGGGCAGCCTTCCAGGCAACCTGATACATAAATAATTCCCCCCCCTTTTATTCATTTATTCAGAATCATGTCTATTAAGATTTATACAAATTGGGATTCGTGAATTGATCTAATCAACCAAAGCTCATGCATTTCACCAAGATTAATTGGTTTGTTGTAGTTTGGTTTTGATTTAGCAGTAGTGTTTTCCTGTATCTGATTTTTTTTCACTACTTATTGTACATTTCTCAGATGTGTAGGCATATGGTGGCTAATAAATTTAATTAATAATATCATATAATCAGATTTGGTTTGGCAATAGCTCTAGTCAAGTCCTTGGAAGCAAACGTCTTCAGGAGCCAGATGGGTAAGAACAGTAACAGCTCCTAGATAATGCTAACCATGTCATCATATATTCCTTAAGGTTCTGGTGGGTGAGAGTGCAAGTCAAGGAAAGGATCACACTATTTGCGGGCTGTTCAGGGCTCCTCCTGAAGAAGCATCAACAATTCAGCCATTGCACGTCAGTGGGCTGGATATACTGATCTAGTTTATCTTGCATTCTTCATCCTCCCAAAGCTCACACACGATTGAAGAAGTGTGTTGTTAAAACTTGCCCAGTGCTAAAACCTTCACTTCTGAAAGAAAGGCTTTTGGCCTGTTGGCAGACGTCTCCCCCATGCCCTGTGCGAGATCGCGCCTATTCTTCTTCCTTTGAAGTAGCTGCCAGAATCGTGGGACCATCCCGGAATGCTCCATTCCCAGAAAAGCCTCGTACCCTTGAGAGTTGAGACTGCGTGTTGCAAATAGGAATTATCTGATGAAGACAGAAAGGTAGGTGGGCGGGAAAGCAATGTGTTGGAGCTGGAATAGTGCTCCTGGGTGTCCTTGGTCTCACGACACTGAATGCCTGCTGTGAAAAACTCTCACGTGGGTGTTGTCGTTTTAAAATACTGCGTGCATTCATGCCTAGGCATTTGCGCTCCGCTTATCCTTGGTATCAGAATGCTTGTGGGGTGGCTGCAAGCCTGGCAGAGCAGCCCATCCCCTTGCGTTTCATACCGCAGGGCCAAGAAACAAACGTTTATGGTTTGACTCTACAAAATATGTAATGCTCTCGACAGGATTAGATTCTGTTTGTGAGTTCCCACGGTAGAGATCTTGGCATCTGCCCAGAAGTATGCTATAAGACAAGTTCCCTCTGTAGCAAGCTTAAAGCCTCTGGGTGATATACACATCACAAATTGGTTGCGACTTACTTCTGCCTACCCCAGGCACTGAAGGATTCCATGGACAAAGAGCTTTGTTGCTCCTCTCTGGGCTGAGATGGTCCATGGAAGACCAGGGTGGAATCCAAGATTGTGCAAACAGATACCAGCATTTTACCTTCCTCTCCTTGCCCCTTACAGCCCCCTGCATCATGCAGAAATATTCTCTGAAGTGTCCTCTGAATCTCAGGAGCAGATTTTGTGGGTACATGCATATAATGCTAGATACAATCCCAGATTCCTATGAATGTATATTCAGTGTAAAGAGAGGTGCATATCTGACATTCATTTTCTTATACAGTGGTACCTTGGGATGCGAACAGGATCTGTTCCGGAGCCCTGTTCGCATCCTGAATAGAGCATAAGACGTGACAGCGCGTCTGTGTGTGGGTCGTGTTTCGCCACTTCCGTGCATGCGCATGATGTCATTTTGACCGTCTGCACATGCGTGAGCGGCAAAACCTGGAAGTAACGCACTCCATTACTTCCGGGTCGCTGCGGAGTGCAATCCGAAAATACTTATCCTGAAGCATATTCATCCCGAGGTATGACTGTACTGAGGCTCACTGTGTACAGCCTCCTGCCACCACTGAATATTGTTGAAGGTTCTTTTCTGCCTGCTGTATGCTATACCAGTTTTATTCTGCTGTGGACAGTCTGCTTTTTCCCTGGTGGGGAAGGCCACCATCATGCCAGTGGATTTGACCCATGAGGCCATTTGAGGCAAATTATGCCCACCTTTCCTACATCTGGCAACATATGCTAGCAGCTGCAGGAAAGTTAGAGCTGCGTTTGCAAAGGAATAATCAGGCATGCCCTCTAAGGTCGCATTCACACAATACATTTTATAATGGCCCTTTTAAACAGTCGTGGCTTACCCCAAAGAATTCTGGGAGCTGCAGTAGTGAGAACTGTTATGAGGCCCCCTATTTCCTCACACAGAGCTTTGATTCCCAGACTGCCCTGTGAAGAGGGATTGATTACAAAACCACTCTTGAGAATGGTAACTCTGTGGGTGGGAATAAGGGTCAGCCTGGACAGCTCAGTTGGTTAGAGTGTGTTTTTGATATAATGGTTGCAGGTTTGATCCCCGTATGGGACGGTTGCATATTCCTGCATTGCAAGGGGTTGGACTAGATGATCCTCAGGGACATTTCCAACTCTCAGTGCCCTTAACAAACTACTGCTCCTGAGATTCTTTGGGGGAAGCCATGACTGTCTAAAGTGGCATTATGCCATGGAGGGTCTAAGTGTGCTTCTGGTTCTTCTTTGCAGCTTTTGCTTGGGAAGCGCCAGGCATCATATGATGCCCCTGGTGTTGTGTGTTCTCAGGTGACTGACAGATAGGAGGGTCCTAAGTGCCAATGTAAGTACGTAATTGCAGAGCAATGCGGAAATGAGATTGAGCTAACTAATGAATAAATCACATGTGAAATTCAAATGTGCTGGAAATATATTCATCTGTCCATCCCTAGTGAGTATGCTTCCCCCTTGCCTTTCACAACTGGCCTCTGGGTGTTTAACAAGCTTCTGGCAGGCCCAGAAGGTAATTTACATTGGGTGTGATTTTTTTGCATTGTTCTAGAAGGGGACACAAATTTTCATAAAATTTACATGCACTTGATTTATATGCACGGATGCAACTTTAGAGATAATTGCTGTAATTTAAACAAATGCATCTCCTCATACTCGAAAAGTTAATGTGACCTGTTCTCGCTCCATTGCCTGTCTGGGTGCTAAGTTTTTTAGCTTTTAAACTGGACTCAGACAGTCTTTCAAATAGAATATGCCTTCAAGCAGGACTGTCCTGTAACAGGCTTTCAACAGAGGACTGCAAAAAAGGACACATGGTGGCCCTATCATATCTTCCAATGTGTTGAGTCTCAAAACTGGTATGCACATCTTCTTGGCCATGCTCTTGCACAAGATCACAGAGCCCAAAAGACATGTTTTTTGGGGAGGGGGGCTGTGCTCTTACAGCACCCCAAAATGTATGTTTCCAGGAGCCACACTTTTTTCAGGGCAAGATCATGGTGAACAATCATGTGAGATCACAGTGCCCCAAATGACCATTATGCTCTCAAAGGAAAAAATGGGATGTCTTGGTTTTTCTGGGATGCTTGCAGGGTATGCCCTAAGCATTGGCGAAGTTTGAAAACTATGTTCATAGCTGCAGTGCTATTTTTCTGGAAAAAGAGGTGCCAGAATTCATCACAAATGCCTCCCTTGTTCTCTTACAATGGCAATGGCGCTCTTCTGAGGGGTGCCCAAACTGAGTTCCAGTGAGTTCCAGCTGAAAAATGCATAGTTGAACATTTTAATGTATGAAATATTCAGTTTTACTTACTTGCCCAGGATTCTGAATTGGGAGTTAACCTCAGTTAATGCAGTCCGTCCCTTGCCCAAGATTTACACCCCACCATTGTGGCTCAAATTACAAACTTACAGTGCACACATTTTGAAACATTTTCATTTGTTCATTTGTTTCTCTTTCTGATGCTAACGATAAGAATATTGTGTTCCCCCATGTATCCATTGTGACCGAGGCTTGCATTTAAATTAATTAAAAAGCAACTTGCTAACTGTTTTTGGCTGTGTCTAATGAGGCTCATGAGGCTACTTTTGCCATTATCTAGATAATTGATTAATAGGTCACTTCTGAACGTTTGCTTAGTTGCTAATGATTGTGTACATTTTCACCATCTCACGGTCTACATTTCTTTACAAATGGAAAATCAAACTGGTATCTTAAACCCTGGTATTTAAGTCCTGCTGTCTCTATCAATGGAACACAGGGGAAGAAGGGCAAAAGTCTGGATAGGCTGTGTACATTGGCCAGAATGCAGTAAAGCAAGTGTACCTGTGTATTTGGTAGGGGGACTCACATCTTCTTATTTCACACACATATGATTTAGGGCGGATATGATTTAGGGCACTCTGCCGTGAGTTTGTGGGGAGGACCGCTCCCCCCTGAAGCCCTTTCTCCACCTTGGGCATGGGGGTGGGCCCCATACTCCACCACAGCATATAAGGCTCCAAGGAGGCCTCGGGACATCGCTGCTGCTGCTCTGCCGTGAGTCTTGGGGAGGACCGCTCCCCCCTGAAGCCCTTTTTCCATCTTGGGCCTGGGGGCGGGCCCCATACTCCACCTCAGCATATAAGGCTCCAAGGAGGCCTTGGGACATTGCTGCTGCCGCTCTGCCGTGAGTTTGTGGGGAGGACCGCTCCCCCCTGAAGCCCTTTTTCCACCTTGGGCCTGGGGGCGGGCCCCATACTCCACCACAGCATATAAGGCTCCAAGGAGGCCTCGGGACATTGCTGCTGTTGCTTTGCCGGTGAGTCTTGGGGAGGACCGCTCCCCCCTGAAGCCCTTTTTCCATCTTGGGCCTGGGGGCGGGCCCCATACTCCACCTCAGCATATAAGGCTCCAAGGAGGCCTCGGGACATTGCTGCTGTTGCTTTGCCGGTGAGTCTTGGGGAGGACCGCTCCCCCCTGAAGCCCTTTTCCATCTTGGGCCTGGGGGCGGGCCCCATACTCCACCTCAGCATATAAGGCTCCAAGGAGGCCTCGGGACATTGCTGCTGCTGCTCTGCCGTGAGTTTGTGGGGAGGACCGCTCCCCCCTGAAGCCCTTTTTCCACCTTGGGCCTGGGGGCGGGCCCCATACTCCACCACAGCATATAAGGCTCCAAGGAGGCCCGGGACATTGCTGCTGTTGCTTTGCCGGTGAGTCTTGGGGAGGACCGCTCCCCCTTGAAGCCCTTTTTCCATCGTGGGCCGGGGGGCGGGCCCCATACTCCACCTCAGCATATAAGGCTCCAAGGAGGCCTCGGGACATTGCTGCTGCCGCTCTGCCGTGAGTTTGTGGGGAGGACCGCTCCCCCCTGAAGCCCTTTCTCCACCTTGGGCCTGGGGGCGGGCCCCATACTCCACCACAGCATATAAGGCTCCAAGGAGGCCTCGGGACATCGCTGCTGCCGCTCTGCCGTGAGTCTTGGGGAGGACCGCTCCCCCCGAAGCCCTTTTTCCACCTTGGCCTGGGGGCGGGCCCCATACTCCACCACAGCATATAAGGCTCCACGGAGGCCTCGGGACATCGCTGCTGCCGCTCTGCCTATGAGTCTTGGGGAGGACCGCTCCCCCTTGAAGCCCATTTTCCACCTTGGGCATGGGGGCGGGCCCCATACTCGCCTCCGCAGCTTATGGGGCTCCAGGGAGGCCCCGGGTGTGTGGGGTGGGGTGGGTGTTTAGTTGGGTGTGGGAATTTGTTTAATTTAATTATGTTGTGTTTGTAACTTTGTTTTTTGTTTTTATAGTTTTATTGTTCTGTTAGTTTGTTTTTTGTATAGGCTTTAATTTGATTTTAAGGGGAGGGCTCAGGGCTGCCTGGGAGTGGGTCCCAGCAAACAAAATGGCTGGGGCAGGTTCCACAGGGGGGGATGCACTCGGACAACCGATCTCAGTGATCACGGGTAGGAGGAGGAGTTACGCTAAGACCAGACCATGTCATTACCGAGGAAGCAGGCTTAGTCGTTGTTTGAGGACTATCCCTGCCTCCAGGTCTGGTCCTGACCGGAAGGATACTGGAATCAACAAGGGAAACCCACATGACCTGAAAGTGTTGCTGTGCAATGCCAGGTCAATGATGAATAAAACCTCTGCCATCCACAACCTGATTGTGGATGGAGGATTTGACCTGGCATGTGTGACAGAGACCTGGTTGGATGAAGCAGATGGGCCCGTCCTTGCCGCTGCTTGTCCACCAGGTTTCTCTTACGCACAGCAACCCAGGCCTTGTGGGCGGGGAGGGGGGGTTGCAGTGATTTTTAGGAAGTCATTAGTTTGCACCAGGCGTCCTATTGGAAAGACCCAGTTCTCTGAGTGCATGTTCTGGAAGTTGGGCAATAGGGGCAGTACAGGATTCCTATTGGTGTACCGACCTCCCCGCTGCACCAAGGATTCCCTGCCCGAGCTGCTTCAGGTCGTGGCGGATGTCCTCCTGGAGACACCTAGTTTGGTTGTCCTAGGGGACTTTAACATCCATGCCGACACGACCTTACAAGGTGCCGCTCGGGACTTCGTGGAAAGCATGGCCTCCATGGGGCTGTCCCTGAATAAGTCTGGCCCAACTCATAGCCACGGGCATGCCTTAGACCTGGTGTTCACCTCTATGGATGTTGGTGATCTGACATTAAGTAAAAGCGAAACCAAAGAAGTGCCATGGTCAGATCACTTCCTGGTGCAACTGGACTTCTCCGTGACCCTTCCCCTCTGCAGGGAGGCGGGACCGATTCAGATGGTCCGCCCCCGCCACTTAATGGATCCAAATGGTTTCCAGAGAGTGGTAGGGGATGTTTTATCCCATGTTGATGGCCTTTCAGCTGATTCCCTGGTGGCCCGCTGGAATGTGGAGTTAACCAGGGCTATTGACTGTTTGGCTCCAAAGCGCCCTCTCCGATTGCATGGAGTCCGGACAGCCCTGTGGTTTTCCACGGATCTGAGGGCAATGAAACAATCGCTGAGACGGCTAGAGCGCCGGTGGCGGATAACCCATTCTGAATCTGACCGGACACGGGTTAGAGCTCAATGTCGAGCCTACCAAGTGGCGATAGCGACGGCGAAGAAGACTTTCTTCACCGCCTCTATTGCATCTGCGGAAAACAGCAGCAGGAGACTCTTTCAGGTGGTTCGCAATTTAGCGGAACCACCTGCTCCATCAGGGCCCAGTAGCGGCCACATGATCTCCTGCAATGACTTTGCAAAGTTTTTTGCAGATAAAGTCGCTCAGATTCGAGAAGAGGTAGACTCCACCGTGGGAGCAGGGCCGGGGCGGGAGAGTGCTAGAGTCCTGTCTAGTCAAGTTGTGTGGGATCAATTCCAATCTGTTACCCCCGAGGATGTGGACAGGCTGCTTGGACGAGTGAAACCAACCACTTGCCGCCTCGATCCTTGCCCATCCTGGCTTATAAAAGCTAGCCGGGAAGGACTGGGCGATGGGCTTCGTGGGGTGGTGAATGCTTCCCTCCGTGAGGGAGCCTTCCCAGACCCGCTGAAAGAGGCGGTTATTAAACCGCTTCTTAAAAAACCATCTTTAGATGCGGCCACGATAGCCAACTATCGCCCAGTCTCAAATCTTCCATTCTTGGGCAAGGTGATTGAGCGAGTGGTTGCTGAACAACTCCAGGCACGCCTGGAAGAAGCGGACCATTTGGATCCCTTCCAGTCGGGATTCAGGCCTCATCATGGGACTGAAACTGCCTTGGTCGCACTGGTTGATGATCTCCGGCGGGCTAGGGACAAAGGTGAGAGCTGTTTCCTAGTTCTGCTGGATCTCTCAGCGGCGTTTGATACCATCGACCATAACATCCTTCTGGACCGTCTTGAGGGGTTGGGAGCTGGGGGCACTGTTATACAGTGGTTCCGCTCCTTCCTCCTGGGCCGTGTTCAGAAAGTGGTGGTGGGGGATGAGTGTTCAGACCCCTGGGCCCTCACTTGTGGGGTGCCTCAGGGTTCTGTCCTCTCCCCCATGCTTTTCAACATCTACATGAAGCCGCTGGGAGAGATCATCAGGGGATTTGGGCTGGGTGTTCATCAGTATGCAGATGATACCCAGCTCTACCTCTCTTTCAAATCAGAACCAGTGAAGGCAGTGAAGGCCCTGTGTGAGTGCCTGGAGGCGGTTGGAGGTTGGATGGCGGCTAACAGATTGAGGTTGAATCCTGACAAGACAGAAGTACTGTTTTTGGGGGACAGGAGGCGGGCAGGTGTGGAGGATTCCCTGGTCCTGAATGGGGTAACTGTGCCCCTGAAGGACCAGGTGCGCAGCCTGGGAGTCATTTTGGACTCACAGCTGTCCATGGAGGCACAGGTCAAATCTGTGTCCAGGGCAGCTGTTTACCAGCTCCATCTGGTACGCAGGCTGAGACCCTATCTGCCTGCGGACTGCCTCGCCAGAGTGGTGCATGCTCTGGTTATCTCCCGCTTGGATTACTGCAATGCGCTCTACGTGGGGCTACCTTTGAAGGTGACCCGGAAACTACAACTAATCCAGAACGCGGCAGCTAGACTGGTGACTGGGAGCGGCCGCAGAGACCACATAACACCGGTCTTGAAAGACCTACATTGGCTCCCAGTACGTTTCCGAGCACAATTCAAAGTGTTGGTGCTGACCTTTAAAGCCCTAAACGGCCTTGGTCCAGTATATCTGAAGGAGCGTCTCCTCCCCCATCGTTCTACCCGGACACTGAGGTCCAGCACTGAGGGCCTTCTGGCGGTTCCCTCACTGCGAGAAGCCAAGTTACAGGGAACCAGGCAGAGGGCCTTCTCGGTAGTGGCGCCTTCCCTGTGGAACACCCTCCCACCAGATGTCAAAGAGAACAACAACTACCAGGCTTTTAGAAGACACCTGAAGGCAGCCCTGTTTCGGGAAGCTTTTAATGTTTGATGTATTATGGTATTTTAATATTCTTTTGGAAGCCGCCCAGAGTGGCCGGGGAAGCCCAGCCAGATGGGCGGGGTATAAATAATAAATTATTATTATTATTATTATTATTATTATTATTATTTATTAATTGTTCCTCTCTTCAGCCATTATTCATGTTTGACAATTAGATTTGAAAATCCATTGAAATGCTGACCAAGACAGAACTTTTTAAAAGTGTGTTCCTTATGCTTCCCCCCCCCCCAGCAGGAAACTGAAAAGTCTCCAATTCTACAACATGTTTCTTTTATCTCTTACACCTTATAGACCCAGAAGTTACAGTATATCTAAACTGCAATCCTATGCCCATTTATGAATGTCCCATTGAACTTGAGTTAGGCCTACTTCTGAGCAGACCTAGGATTGTATGGTTCGTCTTTCTTTCTTTCTTTCTCTCATAGCACTTGAGTCACAAAAAATGGCAGCTGAAAACATCCAACATAATAAGAATCAAACATGTGCGTGCATGTGTATGTTCTTGAATGGCAGCCTGGATATTACCCACTTTCCTTCGCGTGCATGTATGTATAAAGGGGAGAGAAACACTTTGTGTTGCAGAACTTCCTGTTGCACAACTTTAGATGCCTTGAAAAAAAACTCATTTGGCAATCCCGAGTCTCCCTTTTAATTAATGCAGACATAAATTGCATGAATGCAATTTAATGTGCATGTTTTGTGTTCTGTAAATAGCTAGCTGAAGCTTGGGCAAGCGCTCTCAGTATCCCTACCAAGGTCCCAGGAGTTCTGGTTTGCTGTTCAAGGGATGCTGCCATTAGTGTCACTGGAGGCAGGACCAGGGAAGGGCCCATTGCTGATATCTCCCCTGGCTCAACCCTGCCTTTTCCCCCTGACCACTCTGGCTCATCCCTAATTGAGACTTCCCTTGGCATGCAAAAAGTGGATTCCAAGGGTCTTATTTTTGTTGGAACGATGGTGGAGAAGAGAGAGAGAGAGAGTTAAACTGGAGGGTCCCAGGGCTGCTCAGGCTTCCCCAACACTGCTAATTGCATTTGTGTAATTAACGGGTGGCGCTGTGGTCTAAACCACAGAGCCTAGGGCTTGCTGATCAGAAGGTTGGCGGTTCAAATCCCTGCAATGGGGTGAGCTCCAGTTGCTTGGTCCCTGCTCCTGCCCACCTACCAGTTCGAAAGTACATGAAGTGCAAGTAGATAAATAGGTACCGCTCCAGCGGGAAGGTAAACGGCATTTCCATGTGCTTCTCTGGTTCGCCAGAAGCGGCTTAGTCATGCTGGACACATGCTCCCTCGGCCAGTAAAGCGAGATGAGCGCCGCAACCCCAGAGTCGTCTGCAACTGGACCTAACGGTCAGGGGTCCCTTTACCTTTAACTTAATGTTAATTGTATGATACCTGCATACACATAACAAACCTTATGTCTGCTTTGGTCTTAAGCCTTGGAATGAATCAATGTACAATTCTGAACCTGTGTATGTTTATGATGGTCTTATTAGCATGACTCTACTGAGTCACTGAAAACAGATGCCTGCAAGTCAATAAAAATTACTTGCTAATAAATTCAGGCTTCCCGTGTAATCAAATAGTCTTTGAAAGTCACAGGAGCCAAGTGAGCTACTTGCAGGAGTGTTATTTGCTTAAAATGTACAATATAGATCATTTGTAAAACTGTGGGATCATTGCCTGTTTGTTCTGGAGAGTTTTGGGGTTTGTGAAACTGCCTGTGCTGGCTTACATATAACTCCTGAACATACACAATGAGGGCTATGGGACCAAAGCCCTGAGTTGATGTGCTCTCGTCCCACAGTGTACGGAATCTTTAATATGAACTGTAATTTGGGCATATGCATCAAAAGTGCCAGCTCCAACTGGATTTCTATACACCAGCTTGTAGTGGCTGGCACCCACTATTTTAATTCCCACACTCCCGGGAAATTGGTCTGCAGTGATGCTATGCCCAGATGCATTGTGGGTAAATTAAAATGGCAGGTGCAAGCAGCAGTGCTTTCTAGCCAGACTGCTGTTTTTGCTACTGCTGTGCCTGGAAAATGGCAGCAACAGAAAACACACAGGGTGTTACATAGGTCATATGCCATGAAAATAAGCCCCCCTCCCATATCAGGGCAGCATGACCCCCCTGTGGGACTCACCAAGGGCCCCAGAAAATCTGGTGCAAGCCCTGAATGAATTGTTTTTTCTTGTTTCCATGCCTTTTAATGCATCTAGGATTTTCTCTTTGCCTGTAAGCCTGGATATGAGCATTGTTTACAGACCTTCAGCACACCACCTTAATGATGGCTCCATATTGCTGACGGGTGAAGCAGTCCTGCTTCTCAATTTCCTATCTAAGTGCATTAAAGAGATTAAGACACTTTGTAAATTAAAAGCATTTTATAAATGATCAGTGGTGGCATGTTACTTAGCTTCTGTGTCAATCTCTGCTTACGCGCAGTAGTAAAATACCACACTTCCACGCAAAACTGTCTATTAAAAATAATATTTACTAGGGTTTTTATATAGAATTTTCCTTTAAAAAGATTGATGGTGATGAGAATAATTGATCTTTTGCACTTAATATGCATTAAGGTCACAGTTTACGCCATGGATCCATTTCTGTTAATGACAGTCAAATGAGGAGCTATTTTCAGAATCCATAAATAGACACCTTAATGTTGGGGACTTGAAATAACAAACAACTGGTGATTATTGCTTGGAAGCATGTGGGTTTTAAAATAGGAGCTAATGGCCTAAGCAATATACCTGAACACAAAGCTTCTGTGTTTATTTATTTATTTTTGTTTGTCTGCTTAGAACATTTGTTGACCAGCCAATCAACAAAGTCTCCTGGGCAGTTCAGACAAAATTCAAATGACATATAGTTAAAATGTTAGAACACCAAACATTAATTAAAACATTAAAAACATTTTTTTTTTTAATGAGATAGACCAATTTTTAAAAGTTAATGGTTTATCAAAACTATCTCAGGAGAAGAGGACAATCTTGAACTACAGAATAACACAACAGGAAATTGAGGGTGCCATTCAGAATATGCAAATAGGCAAATCTCCAGGCCCAGATGGACTTACCTCCAAGTATTATAAGACATTAAAAGACTACTTGATACAACCACTAATGGAGGTTTGTAACCAGATTATGGAGGGGAGGAGGGCACCGGAAACGTGGAAAGAAGCTTTCATCACATTGATACCTAAATTGGAAACTGAAAAGACTCAGCTTAAGAACTACCGTCCCATCTCAATCCTAAATGTGGATTACAAAATTTTTGCTGATATTTTGGCAAGCAGATTTAAAAAAATACTTAATGAAGTAATTCACAAGGACCAGGCGGGCTTTCTCCCAGGGAGACATCTGAGTGATAATACCAGGAACATTATTGATATTTTGGAACTTTTACAAACTAATATCAATACAAAAGCTGTGTTAATTTTTATTGACGCAGAGAAGGCCTTTGATAACATTTCTTGGATGTTTATGAAGAGAAACTTGGAAGGGATGGGAGTGGGACGGGGGTTTGAAAATGGAATAGAAGCAATTTATTCTGAGCAAAAAGCTAAACTGATAGTGAACAATGTGGTGACAGACGAGTTCAAAATTGAAAAAGGGACACGACAGGGGTGCCCCCTATGCCCTCTATTATTTATTTCAGTCCTGGAGGTGCTATTGAACATGATCAGGGAGGACCGGTCGATACAAGGAATACAGGTCGGAGTGAAACAATATAAATTGAAAGCTTTTGCAGATGATTTGGTTTTGACATTACAGGAGCCAGAATCTAGTACAAAAAGAGTATTAGAACTGATTCATGAGTTTGGTCGGGTGGCGGGTTTTAAGTTGAATAAGCAAAAAACCAAGGTTCTGGGAAAAAACTTGACATCTTCAGAAATAGATGGGTTTCAGAAGGAGCAGAACTAAGCGTGGTAAAAAAAGTGAAATACCTAGGGGTTCATTTGTCTGCTAAAAATCTGAATTTATTTAAAGATAATTATGAAAAATGTTGGTCGGAAATCAAAAAAGATTTGAAAACTTGGTCAAGATTGAAACTTTCCTTGTTGGGTCGAATTGCAGCTATAAAAATGAATGTATTGCCGAAAATGTTATTTTTGTTTCAGGCCCTACAGATTGTGGACAGAGTGGAATGTTTTGGAAAGTGGCAGAAGGATATATCTAAGTTTGTCTGGCAGGGCAAAAAGCCCCGGATAAAGTTTAAAATACTAACTGATTCGAAAGAAAGAGGGGGGTTTGCCCTGCCGGACCTGAGATTATATTATGAAGCTGCGGCCTTCTGCTGGATGAAGGATTGGTTTCTTCTTGAGAACACCGATGTCCTAGATCTGGAAGGGTTTGACAATGCTTTTGGTTGGCATGCATATTTGTGGTACGACAAGGCAAAGGTTCATAAAATGTTCAAAAATCATATTGTCAGAAAATCAATATTTATGGTCTGGACAAAATATAAGGACTTACTAGAAGGTAAGACTCCGAGGTGGCTATCACCAGCAGAGGCTAAGGCCTGGAAAAAACCCAATATGGAGGTTGGTTGGTTGAAATATGGGGAAATTATAGAAAAAGTTGAAGAAACTTGGAGGCTGCAGAGTTATGAGAAATTAAAGAATAAGGTGCAAAATTGGCTTCATTATGCTCAAATTCAAGAGGTTTTTAAGGTGGATAAAAAAAGAGGTTTCCAGGTGGAAAAATCGAAACTAGAGACAGAATTGTTGGAACCAAAGACCAAGGTACTTTCGAGAATGTATAACTTACTGCTTAAATGGAACACTCAGGATGAGACAGTCAAATCAGCAATGATAAAATGGGCTCAGGACATTGGGTACAACATTATGTTTGAAGACTGGGAAAGGTTATGGACCACTGACATGAAATTCACGGCATGTAATGCCTTGAAAGAAAATATTATGAAAATGATATACAGGTGGTACATGACCCCAGTCAAGCTGGCTAAGATATATCACTTGTCTGATAATAAATGTTGGAAGTGTAAGGAGGCTGAAGGGACATTCTTTCACCTTTGGTGGACTTGCCCAAAAGTGAAGGCTTTCTGGGAAATGATCTACAATGAGTTAAAAAAGGTGTTTAAGTACACCTTTCCCAAGAAACCAGAGGCCTTCCTCCTGGGCATTGTCGGCCAGAAGGTGTTAAAGAAGGATAAAACTTTTTTTATGTACGCAAGTACAGCAGCAAGAATTCTCATCGCAAAATACTGGAAGACTCAGGATTTACCCACACTGGAAGAGTGGCAGACGCAATTGATGGACTATATGGAGCTGGCCGAAATGACTGGCAGGATCCGAGATTTGGGAGAAGAAGCAATGGAGGAGGATTGGAAAAAATATAAAGATTATTTACAAAAATTTTATAAGTTATATGAATGTTAAGAATTCGCATGATTAGGGAAATCTAGCTCCAGCAATAAGATTAAGGTATGGTAAGATAAGTTATATGAATGAAAGGATTAAATGTTTAAAATAATATTATATATGTTTTTAGTGTAAATAGACAATAAGTATTTTAAACATAAATTATAACTATCTGAAAGAGCAAAAGAATACACGAAATAAGGTTATAATTTGCTGAAAAATTTTATTGTAAAGAATGCACGGTGAGGGAGACGTGGGGAAGTCCGGCTGGTTATGGAAAAGTGTTTTGAAAAGATGATTTTTTCTTTTTTTCTTTTTTCTCCTTTGTTATTTCTTTGTATATCTGACATTGTATCTCTATCTGGAAAAAACGCAATAAAAAATATTTAAAAAAAACAAAAAAAACATTTTTTTAAAAGTCAATCAAAATCCTGCTGTAGGGTGAAGTATGCACAGTAATTTGGAATTCAGCTGGCTGTATATTTCATCCTGTCTCACTGTGATACCCCCTCCCCAAATGCTATTCAAAAGGGCACTTTCTTTATGCCATTTAAACCACAGCTCCTAAGGCACACTCTTCCATTAACTCCCAAGACAGATGGATGCCAACCAACCAACCAATGGCTTTATTGGGTGAAAGTAATTATCCGGCCCAACTGTTTCCTGACCCCAACCGTAACCAGTTTATACAACAGTTTTTTGCTTGACTGGGATCCAAAGTATTGGTTAATATTAGTACAAATCCAGCTATTCCTACTCTGATTCTGGTCAAAGCCCCCCATCTACCTCTTCCCCCACCCTAATGGAAATTTTGGGGTCCTTGAGTAGGGTTCGCCAAAGTCAACAGAGAAGGAGAATCTCTCTCCCCTGCCCCCCAGGGATTTGGGGATCTGTAGTTCCATTCCCAAAATAAGATGTGCCTGGGATCTAAGGACGCGGGTGGCGCTGTGGGTTAAACCACAGAGCCTAGGACTTGACAATCAGAAGGTTGGTGGTTCGAATCCCTGCGATGGGGTGAGCTCCCATTGCTCGGTCCCAGCTCCTGCCAACCTAGCAGTTTGAAAGCACGTCAAAGTGCAAGTAGATAAATAGGTACCGCTCCGGCAGGAAGGTAAACGGCGTTTCCGTGCGCTGCTCTGGTTCGCCAGAAGTGGCTTAGTCATGCTGGACACATGACCCGGAAGCTGTACGCTGGCTCCCTCGGCCAATAAAGCGAGATGAGCGCCGCAACCCCAGAGTCGGTCACGACTGGACCTAATGGTCAGGGGTCCCTTTACCTTTACCTTAGTTCCATTCCCAAAATAATATGTGCCTGGGATCTAAGAGTGCCTGCTACTACTTCTGTCACATCTCCCTGCCCCAAGATACATTTTCAAGCCTTTTCATGTGCTTAGTTGGAACACTTGAAGGCTCTTCTTGGGTACAAACCAGAGAGCAATAGCTCATCCCTACTTACAGTCATACAAGAGGATTGCAATGACTAGCCTGTACAATTGAGTTCTTTAAACATCTTAGGTGTAATCCCACGAACTTAAATGTGTGAAGTGATTCTTGCACTAAGAAGAGGAGACAAGAGCCAGTGGCTGATAGGGCTGTTGTTGTTGTTTTTTACAAATGTATTACAACAGCTTCTTTTCAGTAGCGGCAGCAATTGACATTTTAGTTATTTCAGGGCGGGGCAAATGAGGATCTATTTCTGCAGCTTTTGGTGTTCTTAAGTAGCAAATGCTGTGTAGTTGCAACAGGTTGGCACAAACTGAATCTGTTATAGCTGTAGAATTTTAGTGCTTTGTGTAATAAAAACTGTCAAGAAGTCTTGAACTGACACAGCACATGTCTCTAATGGAAGAAGTCACTGCCACATGGCAGGGATCAATGGGGTTTTTAATAATGGGTTTGGCGTGCACATGTTGGAAGAGGAAAGTTGGGTGATATTGTTCTCTTGGGAGAAGAACCTTTCAAGTTTGCTCTTGTCTGATTTAACCCCCTAAGGGTGAAAGGCAAATAATAAATGGAAAGATGCCACGAAGCCAGACCTGATCAAGCCAGTTTTCTCCGGCATTCTCTCGCTGGTTGCTTTTTAAATGCTTCCTTGGAAATTTTCAGAGATCCACCCAGATTCTTTTACATCATGGAATTGAAAATTCTGCTGACTCCCCCTTGTTTCTGGTTTGTCTCTTTTATATTTGGAGATGATGGTTGAGGGTTTACTGACATTTGAACTGATCCCTTTTAATGTGAGCCACCCTGCGCTTCCATTGGCAGGATACAAGAGCAACGGCTGCATGAGAATATCTCTCGTGTCAAATAGGGTGCTTTCACACAAAACTGGAAGCACAGGAAATGCTTCCTCAAAAGGGAAGTAGAGAACTTTGCATTGCATAACCCTTTCTGTATGGAACAAGCTGCCTGTTTTTTATATGATAGGTTCTCTGGCCTTCTGTATAGAATTCCAGGGGGTAATGCACCTTGTGGGCACTGGGTGCACACATCTGTATCCCAGCAAAGAATTTGTGCAGATTTGTCCTTTGTCTGCTGCTGTTTCAATTCAGTACAGTCGTACCTTGGTTCACGAACTCCTTGCAAGTCAAACGTTTTGGCTCCCAAATGCCGCAAACCCAGAAGTGAGTGTTCTGGTTTGCAGACGTTCTTTGGAACCTGAACATCCAACGCGGCTTCCGATTGGCTGCAGGCGCTTCCTGCAGCCAATCGGAAGCCGAGCCTTGGTTTCCGAATGTTTTGGAAGTTGAATGGACTTCCAGAACGAATTCCGCTTGACTTCCAAGATGGAAATGGAAGAAACTAGTTTATGGAGACACTGTACTCCATTGTTTTCGTTGCTAAGGCAAGGATGGGGAACCTGTGGTCCCCCAATGTTGGACTACAATCCCTAACATTCCCAGTCATTGGCAATATTAATTGAGGCAAATGGGAGTCTCAACAACATTGGGGGCGGCTCTTGTTCCCCATGCCCATGATATGGGCTTTTCCAATGGGTCCACTGCAGTGTCTCCATAAACTAGTTTCTTCCTTTTCCATGCTCAGAAACAGCAGGAAGGGTTGTGATGAGTGTGTGCGTGTATTTTAAATATCTGCTTTCATTTAAAGCAATCCAGTGGGATGTCTTGTACTATTAATAGTTGGGAGGAAAGTTTAGATGTAAACAGTTTTTCTTCTGTAATTAGTTCCCATTGATCATCTGGGATCCGTTTTGTCGTTGCAAACGTATATTTGGAAATCTTAAGAAAAGCTCTGTCATGTAAATGTTGCTGTTGGCCCTCTCATTCAAAGCATTTCATATAAGCAAGATTATCTGGCAGGTATCAAGGCAGATTTTCTTTGTAGCTTTCTTGATGTATCTGACAGCTAAGCTGGCTTTTGACTTCATACATTCAGTGGCATTGCTACTTTGTAGTGAATGTGCCAGGCAAATCCCTTTGGTGATTAGCAAGATGATTCAGGAAGACATATGTGATGCTTTATTATGGACTCTTAGCAAAAAAATGGGACTAAAATTAACAACACCCGCAACAGTAACTCCATTCTATTCTGTGATATTATGGTTGCTAATTAAGTACTTCAGCCTATGTTGCCCACATTCGAAGACTGTATATATTCAAATACTGCCCTGCCAGATCAACATACAATACCTGATATCAGGAGATCAATCATGCAGAGTAATGCTGGCCAGCTGCCAAGGCTGGGCACCAGAGGCTTTGCACAAAGTAGTCAGGAGGACTGGAGGGTACGTCAGAACGAAATGACAGACAACACTAGAGGCAGGAGCAAGGAGCAAGCCAGGAGTTAGGAAGAAAGAGAAGCGTATTAGGAGCCCAGGAAGAACTCACTGAAAATTTTCAATATGCAATCTGATAAAAAGCAAACTAATCAAACTAATCTAAAATGAAAATAAAAGAACAAAGAAACAAAGAAAAAGAGGTGGCCTATTAAGGAAGTATTGTGTGGAATTCAGCATTACACTCTTCCAGTTGCTTTATCTGTGCAAGCTGGAATGATACTTCTCCCCTCACCTCCTGTGCCATTTTGGGGGTTCTTCTGACCCTCCCAAGCCAATTTCAGAGGGACAGGGGATGTGCAGGGGAAGGAAAGTGGGGGGAGCCTTGTTGTGCAATCAGAAATCCTTGCACAAGGATTCCACTGATGGGGCTGGTTATGTGAATTCCTCCCGCTGACGTTACTCTGAATGGACTTGGCTTGCTCATTTCCACACCAACATATAGCCTCCTCTGATTGGTTTTTAGAGTGTTGGCTAGGATCATCCATTCACTACGCAATACCTGATTGGCCAGGATCACCCATGTGACTGGTGTAGACGTACACTCCCCTGCTATCTCCCAAAGACATGGTTTTCAGATTGTGTCTGAACACTTGCAAGGCACTTGAATTTTCTGAACTGAATTTCCAGGAGTGGTTCCCCCCCCTTCCCCCTTAAAAACAGAAACCTGGATTCAAATTCTGAAAGGAAGCTAGCTCAGGAGGGATTCCCACCTGCTCAAAGGCATCCCTTTTGTAATTACACATCCAGAGGAAACATTCATTGTGACAGGTTCCTGCTCACAAGCCGCTAAACGTAACCTCTAGGAACAACCGACGGCAGTTTCTGTGGGCCACTGCCATTCCCAGAGAGAATCTGGAGTGTGACACAGAGTTTACCCTGAACAGAACGGCATTAAAAGTGCTGTTTAAGGTTTGCTATTATCCTCTATTGCCTCCCCTCAGGATTTCAAGCAGGCAGGCTATTACACTGGGATTTTGCAGATTTTGCTTCGCAGAACAGACAAATTAACTTCAGGGTGTCTCGTGTGGCTGGATTATTGGCTGTCTGTTATGTAGATGGTGACAGCACCCTTGGCTGCTGGGGACGATAAAAAATGAATACAATATTTGTGTTTCTTTATAAATGTTGATGCATTTGGCTTAAAACAATTCTGTGCTTGGCAGCGTAATAAAGTGTGGGAGGCTTTGAGACTGAATGTTCTCATTATGGCAGTCGCAGGGTAAACTGTGCTGAGAAGGACTCATTAAACTGAAAACAAAGGACACCAACTGGCCAATTAAACAGGGTATGTATGGGTACGCTACACTCTTTAAACTGAATGTTGAGCTGCTGCCAGGATGGGTCCTTCACTTGTAACCTGAGCAGCCAAAGTTTATTAGTTTTAAGATGGAGATATTCTACAGCAGTCGTACGACTAGTAGATCTAAATATATCTTGAGATATGTCTCTGGAGGCAGTAATAAGCTCAGGGTGCTTCCGAACTGTCTCTCTTTGGGGTGAGGGATTCTGTCACATACCTGCACGTTCATGTTGTGCAATTAAAGTTGACTTGGTGCTCTTGTGCAACAAATGCTCTTCCTCCAAAAGATCTGGCTTTGTGTGATAAAGGAAGCGACCGGGAATTGCCTTGGAAAGTGTAGGATAATCTAACAAATCCCCGCAAGCGAATCCAAATGATTGCTCAGTAAAGTACCAATGTCATCTACAGTGGTACCTCGGGTTACATACGCTTCAGGTTACATATGCTTCAGGTTACAGACTCCGCTAACCCAGAAATAGTACCTCAGGTTAAGAACTTTGCTTCAGGATGAGAACAGTGCGGCGGTGCGGCGGCAGCGGGAGGCCCCATTAGCTAAATTGGTGCTTCAGGTTAAGAACAGTTTCAGGTTAAGAACGGACCTCTGGAACGAATTAAGTTCTTAACCGGAGGTGCCACTGTAATGGGGAAAACACAGAGACAAAGTGATCTTCTACATTTTTTGCATTAGGTAAAGGTGAAGGGACCCCTGATCATTAGGTCCAGTCGTGGCCGACTCTGGGGTTGCGGCGCTCATCTCGCTTTATTGGCCGAGGGAGCCAGCGTACAGCTTCCGGGTCATGTGGCCAGCATGACTAAGCCGCTTCTGGCGAACCAGAGCAGTGCACGGAAACGCCGTTTACCGTCCCGCCGGAGCGGTACCTATTTATCTACTTGCACTTTGACGTGCTTTCGAACTGCTAGGTTGGCAGGGACTGAGCAACGGGAGCTCACCCCGTCACGGTTTTTTGCATTATGCAGTATCAAATCTTGAGTTTGCCCAACCTGACTTTTAGGATGTATTCAAAAAGTGCTGCTGGGTTTTTTGGGGGCGGGGACCTCTACATACCTCTACAATACAATATTTTGTATTGTAGAGATATGTATGTGTTGAATTATAATCTTTTTTTTGTAAACAATTGAGAGACTGCCTTGGTATTATATCATAAACACATGAAAGAAATAAAAGTTTACACTTGTTGGGGAACTTCCTTCATGCAAATGTACCTGTATAATATACACATGTTTCCAAATCCATTCATGGTTTTCATTTTTACCCCTTCTTAGAACCCACCTCCCCTCCAATTTGCACAGTTGTTATAATTCGGTTTTTTGAAGAAGGAATGTGTTCTCTCATTTTGGCTCACATTTCCCCACTGCAGTAACTTAATGCAACATGATCCATGGTTCATGTGGGTGTGGTTTGGGAATGGGATCATAGCTCAGTGCGTCAAAGATATGCCTTGTAATGAGAAGGCCTCAGGTTCAATCTTTGGCATTACCAGTTAAAATGATCAAGGAAGAGGAGATTCAGGGGAGGGGAACCTGCCTAATAACCCGGAGGACCGTGGAGAGTTAGAAAAAAACAATAACATGGAACTAGATGGTGGACAAATAGGTTGACTTAATATAAGGCATCTTCCTAGATTCCTCCCGCTAATGGGATTGCATATAGATTTAAGCCCTTTAAGCCAATTTCTATTAATGATATTGCCTTAAGGCACTGTTTCCTCAAACTCAGGTCTCCAGATGTTGTTGCACTACAACTCCCATCACCCTTAGCTTAGCAGGACCAGTTGTCAGGGATGATGGGAGTTGTAGTCCAACAACAGCAGGATACCTGAGTTTGAGAAACACCGTCTTAAAGTGTGGGTTAAGTGAGACCAACAGGGAGCATGCTGAAGAAGCCCTCACCCTCCACCCTAAAAAGGAGTAATTTTTGCGTGGAACACAAGCCAATCAAGATAGTGCATGGAAGAGTAGATGATGTGCAAACTCTGCAATTCTGGCATTCTGGTTTCCCCTCTCATGTTTACCTCTCCTAGGCTCACTTTGCATTTCGACTACTTATTAATAGAGTAGCTATTAAGGCGCCTTCTGTGCTTGGTCTTACAGAGTAGAACCACTTACTGTGTGGCCTTTTTTATTTTTAGTAACTATCATAGTAAAGTATCCTCTGAATGTGTTTACTTTACATGTCTGAAGCCAAAATTTGCCAAGTATGTTAGTCCACAAGCACTGTGTAGTCTAGAAATGGCTAGAACTATAAGTTATTATAAACAGAGTGCCTTGGAAGGCATTCGTATAATATAGCTATTTATGGAGATTTACCCATTGCGAATTTGGTTCAGTGCCCAGTAATGTATATGTGGTTATTTTTTTTTAAAAAAACAACTAAAAATGCCTGCGGATTCACTGAAAGACAAAATATATATTCAATCTTTCCCACTGAATGTATGTTTGTTAATTAGAACTTCAGCTTATCCAAATAATTCCACCTCGCTTAATCTGCTCTCCATATGTAGCCCTTTCAGCTAAGAACACATTGAGGTTTAATTGAATCAGTGCCATAGAATAAATACATAATGCATGGATCTGTGCAGTTTTGTATCCTAATGACTTTGAACAGATTTATTAGGAACTATTACAATAATTTAATGAGGGAAATATTTTAAGCGTCTTCTGGAAACACTGTTTCTCTATAATGCAAGATTTAATATATTGCATTAATTTTTCATGAGGACCTGGCATTTTATAGTTGCCAGGTAACTTGGTTGTGTTCGTGTCCGACTGTGAGTTGTGAACGGGTGTGCGTGTGCCTTCATTCAGTGCTTGTATCTCCTTAAAACCTTGAGTATAGGAAGCTGCCTTATTGTCAGGGACAGGCAGGGCTCTGAAGAGTGTGGGGCAGAGGCAGGGGACTAGGAGGGATGACCCAAGAGAGGGAACCAGTGATGTGTGGGGTTTGGCGCCGCCCACAAGGCAAGACCAAGGGCAGTAGCAGGAGGAGGAGTCAAGGCAGTCCAAGAAGGAGGAAGGTGGAAGAAAAAGAGGCTATAACCTTTCTGGTGACAGACAGGTTAGTAGACCATCCTGTGCCCTGCTGTCTCCTAGAACTAGGAGGGGCTTGAAGTGGGAAGAGCAGCAGCGGTGACTTCTGTACAGGAGAAGTCTCAGGTTGCAGGCACGTGCCAACTATTGTCCCATGTAGCTTAGCACTGCTAATCAAGGGATGGGCAAATAGTAGCTCTCCAGATCTTCTTGGATACCTAATCACATCATCCTTGCCCATTGGCCATTCTGGCTGGAAGGGTCACAGATTCCCCTGGAAAGCCACAAGTTCCCCATCCCCAGTCTACATGGACTATCAGCAGCTCTGCAGGCCTTCAGACAAGAGTTTTACCTGCCCCTCCCTGCAACTTCTAGGGGCTGAATCTGGGACCTTCTGCATGTACATCTATGGGTCTGAACCAAAGGAACTTGAAGAGATATCCCATACAATTTGATTTTTATGTTTTGTTAAAAATCAATTAAATAAGTTTGAAGGGCGGGAGAGAGACATCCTGTACTTTGACTGTCACTACGAAGCAGTGCTTACTCTTGGATTTCCGGGGCCCTTGACCAAGGCACTCTCAGCAGATCCCTCTTCTCTTAACCTGGAGATATAAACTGAGAATTGTCTTTTGCTGCATATGCTCAGGTAAAAAAGCGAGCATGCAGCATCTTGGATGCAACAGGATGGCTCTAACAAAGGTATAAGGCAAATTCATGGAGAACAGGCTTATTGATAGCTGGTAGCACTGATGGTTAAGTGGAACCTCTGTATTCAGAGACAGTGACTGTATGCGTTTGATTTGGGGTTTTTTTTGAGCTGAGAGTTATGTATGTTGCAAGGGGGGGGGGCGGAAATGTGAAATCTAAAGCATAAGTTCCGTATTTTTCCTTCTATAAGATGCACCAGACCACAAGACACACCTAGTTTTTGGAGGAGGAAAACAAGAAAAAAAATATTCTGAATCTCAGAAGCCAGAACAGAAAGAGGGATTGCTGTGCAGTGAAAGCAGCAATCCCTCTTGCTGTTCTGGCTTCTGGGATAGCTGCGCAGCCTGCATTCACTCCATAAGATGCACACAACATTTCCCCTTACTTTTTAGGAGGGAAAAAGTGAGTCTTATAGAGCAAAAAATACAGTACATTATTTTCTTCTTTTTTAAAAAAATTTTTTTTTATTGATTTTCTTTTCTTGTAACAATATGATAACATAGTATTATATTATATACAAAGAACAGAATGTATCATTTGATGTAATAAACCAGAAATGGAAGCTGAGGCAAGTCAACAGGGAGGGGGGAAATTGGAAAATGAATGTTTTGTAATGATAAAGGATAAGTACATTCTAATCTATACATTAGTCTGGGCAGTGAGGACCTGGGCAGGTTACACTGGAATTCTTAGGAATCTAATTCTTCAAGCACTGATACAAGCCAGCTTCTTACCACCAGTTATGGAGACAGCTTGTTTCAAAAAACTGTAGTTAAGATTAACCACAATTTAGGCTTGGAAGTGATCAACTGAAATCAGAAACGAAGGCATCTAGTCTCTGCTCCACCACCATGCCAGAGGAGAGAGGACAGCAGAAGAGTCTGAGGCTCTTTATGTGGCTTGTTCCCGTTGTACTAAACTATGGTTTGGGCATGTTTTGACATCAAACTAATACCTTCTTCTGCTCTAAAATATATGGTAGCACAGCATCTCCTCATATAAGGGCATCTTCAGTGCTGGCTAAATGTTTTTGCCAAGAAATATAAAGTAAATTTGAGAGGGGGAAGTGCAGTATTTTCCAACCACAATCGTGAGGAATAAGATGGGTTAAAATCTTGCGTCTGAAATTCCAAGACCAGAAGCAGGAATGGTTTTTCTTTGTTGAGGTTTTAAGGCTTCTTTGTGAGCTCTGGTAGAGAAGAGAGCCTCATTTATACATTTTACAGGCAGTTTAGCTTGGTTGCGTCTGATGCCATTCAACATTTTTAAAAGCAGAATTCCAAATGGGTGAGTTATTTATGTGTTTTCACTTACTTTACATTTTCTCTTTTAGCGGATTCCAGGTCCTGCCCGTATTGTAATTTCTTCTGCATTGCAAAAGGGCACAGTGTGGTGTGTTAAGCAACCACTTGACGTGGATTTGCGATAGAGCCTTGCTTTGCACTGTTGATGTACTTATATACTTTCTGAGGCTATGAAGTGGTTTCCTTTAATGTGGCAAGTACACGACAACACAAATACATCAAACATACCCAGATACAAAGAACCATGGCAAAAGGCCCAATAATGGCTGATCATATTTAACTTATACTCCTAAGTTCTGATATATATCCTGTATATAAAACATCTCCAATAGATGTCTGGTTGATTATTATTATTATTATAAACCAACCCAGACTCTGTGTTTGGCAACTGAAGCTCTTTTTCTTGTGTCCCCTCTTAAGGAAGTGCAGAGGATGCTGATACAGTAATGGGCCTTTTTAGTGGTGTCTCCTCGCTCATGGAATGCTGTCTCCAGAAACACCAGGCACTATCACTATCTGCTGTTAGGTGCCAGACAAAAATATTTATTTTAACCCAGGCTTTTGGCCCTTAATTTGGAGGGGTTGAGATATTTGTGGCCTCTTTCAGTGGGTGAGATGTGTTAGAACTTCCTTTTGTATGTTCTTAGGTTTTCTTTCTGCTTTGGTTTCATACTGGTTTTAACGTTTGTACTGTTTTGTAACTTACTTTGAGTCACCTTTTGTTAAAACAACAACTAATGGGTGTAAATATTATTACTACTACTAGGAATTGCAAGTGGAGAGAATCCTGTTGCGCCCGGGTCCTGCTTGTAGTATCCAGTTGCTCACTATGGGAACAGGATTCTGGACTAGATGGGTTATTTCTTATGTTCTTAGGAAGTTCTGCTGAACTGAACCCCATCTGAAGTTTTGTCCTACTTAGAACCTTAGCTGAATGGCTTATATGCCTCCTGGTGACCAGTCCCCAATCTCTGGCATAGTTCTGTTTGTCATTCTCGTATACGGGTTTGTTGAAATGCTTATTTTATTCATTTTAATTAAAAAAAAATTGTTTCCCTAGAGTCCAAGCAGATACTTAAAACAAATGCAATAAAGCATTTTAAAACAGCAGCAATTGTAATAAAATCTGAAACCAGATGTCCAGCAGAGGCCATCGGATACTGCTAAGTACTTGGGTTTGCAAAACGCTGTGCACGTCACATCTAAAAAAAGATGTATTATAAATGTACTTCCTCAGTTTTGCTGGCTTACTGGTAACTCTGCTGATGGGCAGGGTGTATTTACCAGTATACAAATAAAAGTTAATGGAGAAGGAACAAATGCTTTGGAAAGGTGCTCCAGAAACATGGCACCATGGTCAAGACCTGGCTGCTTGTCACCCACCCTGCTTCTGAAGGACCTCAGTAGACAACAAACAGGCAGGTCCATCTGTGAGTGACATCCTTATCAGTATAATTCTTCAGTTGTGATGTCTGCAGCTGAACACATATATCAGAATAGGATCTTTCCTGTTCTTCGTGAAGCTGAACTCTGACAATAAAAACCTTGGAGGTTGGGTTTTTTTTTACTGCAATCTATTTTAAACTGCCTTGAGGATCATTCGATTAAAAGGCAGGATATCAGTCTTTTAAAAGAGAACAGAGTTTGCCTGTGCTAAATCTGCAATAGCTCATTCACAAACAAATGTCCATTACTCATTGACTGCAGCAGAGAGGTGAGTGAATCAGTCTGTTTTTGCTCCATGTCAATTTCTCATGTGTGTGTACTGTGATTTTTTTTTATAAAAAAAGCTGGATGAGATTTCAAATTTAAATAAGCATTTAATCACAGTACATGTTTACATATCTGTATATGCACTTAGGGACGCAGGTGGCGCTGTGGTCTAAACCACAGAGCCTAGGGCTTGCCAGTTGGAAGGTCGGCGGTTCGAATCCCCGTGACGGGGTGAGCTCCCCTTGGTCTGTCCCAGCTCCTGCCAACCTAGCAGTTCAAAAGCACGTCAAAGTGCAAGTAGATAAATAGGTACCGCTCCAGCGGGAAGGTAAACAGTGTTTCTGTGCACTGCTCTCGTTTCGCCAGAAGCGGCTTAGTCATGCTGGACACATGACCCGGAAAAACTGTCTGCTGACAAACGTTGGCTCCCTCGGCCAGTAAAGTGAGATGAGCGCCGCAACCCCAGAATTGTTCGCGACTGGACTTAACTGTCAGGGGTCCTTTATCTTTACCTTTATATGCACTTTTAAGTGTAGCTTATACTGAAATATACATTTTAAACATAGAATTCGCAAACGTGTGAAATGCAAAAGATAATGGCATTCTGATCCACACATTTGTCTGGGAGGCGTGCCTCGGGTCTGTTGACATAAGAATTTACAGAAATAAAGCTCCTCTAACATCCCTATAGGAACATCAAGTTGCGACTTTCAGGTGCGAATGAGCTTTCACAGATTTGTCACAGAATTTCCACTGTTCTAATACAGAAATGCAAAAAAAGTTTGCATTTTTAAGCAGTTCAGTTCTGTCTGCACTTTGGGACTTCCCGCCTCCTCTTAATGTCTATATTTACACCCCAAACTGCACAAGAACATGATGCACAATGAAATGACAAGGGAGAGGAGAGGAGCCACAGGATGTACCCTTAATTTCCCCACCCTTCTTATTTCTGAAACTCTCTGTTGACCTGTATTACTGCTAACATGGGTTGAGCTTCCAAATGTAGGAGATGAGTCAGGACATGCTGATGGGACCAATAATGTGTTCTTGGCTTTCAGACTCTCTTAAATTGCCACCACACTTCTCTGGTTCCTTTCCATTTTCAAAGAGGAAAAAAACTCACCTGAAGTGTATAAATCCAACAGATAAAGAATAACTTTTGCAGTATAAAAGTGTGATGGAACCAGTGTTTCGCATAGACAACAGTACAGGAAGAATAAATTTGCTCTACAGTTTTCAAGAGGAAAAAAGTTGGCTGAAAACCATAAATCAAGTGCAGAATATAGATATTACAGTGTAGCTGCAACTGCTGATTGCTTTCTCTTCCACTGCTGATATATAATTAAGGATTGAAATCTTAACAGCTGGGATTGATTTTAATCGCATCGATCAGAGGTGGAAAGTGCCACTGGCTATCTTATTTATTCACAATTCCTAAAGCAGCCTTCCCCAACGTGGTGCCCTACATGCGTTTTGGAGTACAGCTGATCAGGCTGATTGGAGTTGTAGTCCAAAACATCTGGAGGTTGCAGGAGGGTGGTTTAGAAAAACAAGTCAGTGTCTTGAGTTACAATTTGAACTTGGTTTTACTTCTCTAGTTAAACATAGATAAAACCATATCAGGATAGAATTGCATCAAAAGTTTCAAGTGTTTTTGTCAATATTGCTGTTTTGTTCTTCCTTTTTTTTTTTAATTTTACAAATTGTGCTGCTGGCTACGTGGACCAGGTGGAATAGTTTGCTAGTTCTTCAACAAGGAGAGTCCCTGCCTGCGGTCGTCCAGGGTACTGCAGTAGTCAATAAACCTGGGAAGCATGAAATTGGTTTCTTGTTAACAGACAACAATATGCCTTAAATAAAGCAGTAGTGCAGATCTGCTGAAATCGGGACTTGCTTTCACAAATCTCCAAAGAGCTGTTCTAAGGCAGCATTATGGATGGAAACTGGTGACAAAAAGAAAACATGAGAACATTGCTTGCCATAGGTCTGTGACCTGGCTCCCAAGTGCTGTGTGTGGTATAGTTTGCGTACACAATAACTTTTCAGAGTCCCCTTCCAGCAACAGGTCAGGTGCTCTCTGGAGTGCTCTCCCAAGGATCATAAGAAGGGAACGTTTGGCCACTCTTTTGCAAATCCATGCAGGTATCTCTGGGTTTTGGCCTTTATGTTCTTATGTATATAATGGTGGGGGGAATGGAGGCAGGAGGAAAACGTGTGATTACCTGCATTGCACATATTTTAGCTTAGTTTTACTAAGGACTAGAGCAAGAGTGGGAAACCTTTTTCTGCCGGAGGACCACATTTTCTTCTGGACAACCATTTGAAGCCACATGCTAGCAGTGGGTGGGCCAGAGGCAAAAGTGAGCTGGGCAATTAATATATCCCACTCCCTTTGTACAGCTGGGTACATTCTACACATCTCTCTTTCTCTTTTATCTAAGCTCCCAAGAGGCATTATCGGAGTGACACTGCAGGCAGTCAGAACTACTTGGGGTGTGAATCAGGTCCAGTGAAGGTTGCGGCTAGGGGAGAGTTTCAAGTGTCGAGCAGAACAGTCTGGAGCAGAACTGTGACAGAGGGGCGTTCTCTTGTTATGGGCAGGAAAGCATGCATACAATATGTGTGTATGTTCAAACAGAAGTCCTGCCAGAGGACCAAGACATACAACAAAGAAAATCCCCTTGTGTTGCAAAATAGAAAGCTCTAAACAACAACAAGCAACACGTCGGCTAATAATATACTGACAAAATATTTATAACATTATATTGTTTCAAAATTCATAAAGTGAAGACATATAATTTGTGCATGGAGTCACAAATAATAGGAATTAAATAAATGTTCCAAGAACAGGAATGTTAGGGGTAGTGAGTCACTATCTAAGATCACTGAGATGGAGGTAAAATGCCTTTCCACAGTCGATATCCTACAGATGTCATGATAGGTGCTCTGAATGTAGCAATAGGGTACTCCGAGCACAGCAGCAGACAGAACAGTTCTTCCAGGATAATGAACTGTTTCAATGATTGTAGTAAGCTTTTAAGTGATTGCTGATCCATGGCCATTTGATGTACCTTTAGGGACAATTTATTTACTGATGAAGAATTATCATGATCTTTGATAGAGGACCTTTGATAGAAGACAGGCAGGTGTGAACAGGTGTAGTATAACACCTGAAGGCTGTGACCTTCCAACCCCAAGTGGGACATGTGTTTGAAAATATCTTTCCCCCTTAGGAGCCAAGGAGTTCTATCTCAGTGGGGTCTCTACCCTGTACCAATCCTGTAATGCCTTCTCCTGAGTCTTCTTTTTTAACATGAAAAAGAAGTTTCTTATCCAGCGCTAATGCGTTCATCTCATTTACTATAATCAGAATACAAGATCAGGTTGGATCCAGGCTACTATATTTGCAGTGAGGTCCCACTGAAATCATTGTGACAAGTCATTCATGAATTCTGAAGTCCAAACATTTTCAGCGGGAGCTTATTTCAACTGGCTTACAACTGGTTTACAACCCAATCCTATATACTCAGTTCAGTGGGACAGTTAAGAGTCTGCAGGATTGCTGATCCAACCCAATATTATTCCCATTTTATAGATATTGAATAACTTCATCTAGGGGCATATTGTGGCTTTTTTTTTTGGACTTTGAAGCCACACGTTCAAATCCTACTCAACAGGGATGTTTTGGAGTTTGTTTGTTTGCAGTGTTTCAAAGTATGAAATTGCAGCTTGAGTGTTATATCAGAATAACAGCAGAAAATTAATCTGTACTTCCTTTTTTATTTTTTGCCTTTAAGGAAAATGCTTACTTTGTAGAGTGCATTCCTATGGCTTTATTTTTAATAATGCAATAAATGAATACAAGCAAAGCAAAGAAGAAACTGTTCAAGTTTCAAAAGCTTTTGTTCTGGCAGTAGACTTTTCCAGCACTTGCAAATGGAAAGGGCTTTGCTTTTGTTCCAAAGCCACTTGGAACAGTATTGCCTCTTTAATGCTTGCTATGAATACCATAAAGAGTCTTGTGTGCCTTTTTTAGTAACCAGAAAATGGCATGTTGAAATGATATCAAATGCACCATGTTGCATAATGTTACATGGCATTACTGGGGTTTTGATGCTTGTTTAATGGCCAGTGTTGACCTGGACAGGTGACAGAAATGACCTTGTCCTGTTTTGAGCATTTCCCAAATTATAATGGATCTTCTCAGCTTCCCCACCCAAGGATGAAGTAGGTCCACTGTTTTCATGCTATAAATGGGGTCCTAAATGCTGCACGTAAAAATAGTCAGATGTGGGCTTAGTGGGTGCGGCATTGATAATGTGGGAGCAGTACCACTTAAGAATGCTAAGGAACTTGTAAACATTCTCATTTTGACACAGGGAGAAGACAAACTCTGCTTGCATTTTTGCAGCATGTTATTCTTCATCATTTTCTTCTTACTGCTCTTCCTGTTGTCAGTTTCGCCAGCCAAATATAGGATGACTTTCCCCCCCTTGTGCCAAAGAAATGGCTGCTTTGAGTTATCTGGCTTTATGGGTTAGTTGCATACACTTACATATTTGCATTGGCTATTATTCCAGAAGAGATGGCGAAATCATTCCATCTATAGACCGTGCCTTTTCCCCTGGTGACTTCCCAAACACTGACAGCTCCTACTTGCTGCAAAAGAGATCACAAATATAACGGGGTGAGACTGCATTCACTCCTACACACACACACACACACACACAACATAGGCATAATTCTTCGTGATTTGTGATTTTGTGTACAAAATCTCGCAGCAGGATTGGGGGACCTTTGACCTCCAACTTTCGTTGGGCTCCAGCTACTATCATCCCCAGCCAACATGGCCAGTGGTAGGAGGCGGCAGGAACTGTAATCCACGAGTGTTTGGCTTGTGACTTTTGGGCACAACAGAATTTGGCCCTCAGGCTGAATAAAAGCTTCTCAACTCCTACTGTAATGACAGGCTTTGAGCTGTGGGCTTTCCTCAGCCTGAGTAACTTATCTTGTTAGGGTATCCTGCTGGGCTGCGTTTCAGATACTTCGCCCAAACTGCTGTTGATGGGACTTGACATTCTGCCAGTCTTGAGTAACTCTATATTTACCTCTCGCTCCCTGATCCTTGGTGGCTGCTTATGGAACTTCGCACCTTACACATCTTGGTCTATTTTTCCAACTCACTCTTGACCCCAGTGCCTCTTAGACTCTGACATTGCTACCATTTAGTAGGCATTACTCTACGTGAGAGACACCAAAGGCTGTGGCTTCAGATGGAGAGTATCTGCAGCTTTGTCTTTGTAAAAAAATCCCAGCTGAAAAGGAGATTAATTGTACACGCATATGACTTCCAGCATGCCCTGTAGCAGAACTGCCACAATGCAATTATAGTTAGTGATTTGCAGCACAAAACCTAGCCTTCCTGAATGGGTATAATTTAGGTAAAAGCTTTCAGAAATTCAAAGCAGCCTCTAATTTGTAGGCAAATATGATCCATCCATTTTAAACTTGACTTTATTTATTTATCAGGTATCTCAAAAGGCACAAAGAGAGATGTCAGTTTTCTGCACAGCTTTTGTTCCGCTGAACCCTTAACTGCTCTGTGCAAACACACACACACACACACACACACACACACACAGGCTTGATTAACTAGATTGAATGACTTCGTAATATTAGCAAGCCTCCTTTCAAATTAGCAGCCCATGTGAAATACTCTTTCAACAATCTGTGACAAGCCATGTTCTGGTAGCACAAAGATGTCTTCTGGCTCACTTGAAAGCAAAATGTGCTTTGAGCCTTGCTTACCTGAAGGCAGAATTCCTCAGTGATTAGAAAAGCAAACTAAAAATAACTTCAGATTCATCTTCAGCAATGTGTTTGGGGAGAGTGAGTGAGTGAGAGAGAGCCTTCTGAAATTGTGTCGTTGTGCCCAGTGCTGGAACTAATACAAATTAAATTAAGAGTGTATTCATCAGAAGCGAAATTTTCAGTGGTGTTCATGCCTGAGGTTGTGATTCAGAAACCACTTTGGCCCATCCAAGTTCATCTGAATAATCCTGGATCACAAGAAATGTAATGCACTTTAAAAGCAATAAATACAAAATAATGTTGTTGTTGTTGTTGTTGTTGTTGTTGTTGTTGTAGCAGCAGCAGGCAGCACCGGTCTCCAAATGGGATCCATACCAAGCCAGGGTTCCCTCACACTACACCTAAAAAACCCTAAGATCTCTGTCAGGAATTTATATGGGATGCATTCACACATCACAGTGATCCAACCATGGTTTAATGTGAAAACAGTGGGTTCCCAAGGAGGAGATCACAGCCTTTTTGCTCTTCTCCATACTATTTAGGTGAACATAGTGTGGCAGCTACACCAAAGCTTGACTTAGCATGCCATCCAAACTCAGGATTGTGGTTGAGGTCTTTCTGCTTCACCACCACAATCTGTGACAGCAGGACAAGCCACCGCTACGGATTGAAATTAAGGAGAGGCGTTCACTACGATTTTTGGTTCCGACAATACCCTAACACAAACCTTGGCTTATCTACTGCCCTGCACTGACTTTTAAATACTTAGGGAGGGGCAAAGCAAATGTGAGCTTCCCAGCAGTTTCACTTAGTCAAAGTAAGCTATACCATGGTTTATTGTGACATGCGAACCAGGCAACTCCATGCATGATTTATATTTACATCTGAAGAGAGGCCTCACAAGGCTTCCCCTGTCTAGAAGAAAATCCTTTCTTTTTCCTCAGTGTAAGGCCCTTGGGGGGGGGGGGCAAGCTAGAATGTGACAGCAACAAGCAGGGAAAGAGAGAGATTAATTTTATCAAAGAAATAAGGAAATTAATGAATGCATGGCTGCAGCATGCAGTGAGTGCACACTTTTCATTCAAGATCCCTGGCATCTTGAAATAGGCCTAGGCAGTCCTTTTCCCCCCTAAAAAACATGTTTAGGGGTACTCTCATTTACCTATTCATATTGAAATACTGCCCCTCAATGAGGCCAAACTTAATTCACAAAATGGTTAGGGGTATGCGTACCCCCAGAAAAAAAAGAAAATACTCTTGTCTAAAACCCAGTATAATGGTCTCTATATAATCTTGGGCTGGAGCTTTTGTTTGGGAGGGGGTGTTGTTGCTGTCAATTGTTTGTATCTTTATTTTGGATCTTACAGTTTATGTGGAAATTGTTCTATTTGGTTGTGTACTTTTTAATCTTTTCTTTATTGTCTGTGACAATACTGGGCGGCTTCCAACATATATAAAGGCAAACATTAAACATTTTAAAAATACCTTCCCAATACAGGGCTGCCTTCACATGTCTTCTAAAGGTTGTATAGTTACTTATCCCCTTGGCTTGAGGGTTGCCTAACTTCATACTCTCCAACATTTCTCTGATGAAAATAGGGACGTCCTAAGGAAAAATAGGGACGCGGGTGGCGCTGTGGGTAAAACCTCAGTGCCTAGGACTTGCTGATTGTATGGTCGGCAGTTCGAATCCCCGTGGCGGGGTGAGCTCCCGTCTTTCAGTCCCAGCTCCTGCCCACCTAGCAGTTTGAAAGCACCCCTAAGTGCAAGTAGATAAATAGGTACCGCTTTATAGCGGGAAGGTAAACGGCGTTTCCGTGTGCTGCGCTGGTGCTGGCTTGCCAGAGCAGCTTTGTCACGCTGGCCACGTGACCCGGAAGTGTCTCCGGACAGCGCTGGCCCCCGGCCTCTTAAGTGAGATGAGCGCACAACCCTAGAATCGGACACAACTGGCCCGTACGGGCAGGGGTACCTTTACCTTTACCTGTAAGGAAAAACTGGGCATTCCAGGCTCAAATCAGAAACTGAAATGGTTTCTGTAAATCCAGGCCTAACCATGGAAAATAGGGACACTTGGAGGGTCTGGAAAGGCAGCATATAAATAAAATAAAATAAAATGATTGATATACGTTATTTCCCCAATATGTTCCTCTCCAATATGTTCCTATGTTGAAGTGCCTGAAAATCCTTGAGGCATTCTTAACCAGAACACTTGAAAAGCCCAATTAAATTTCAGAGCAAACTGGCAGAGTCTCTAGATTTCCTGCTTTTCAGAATGCCATGAAAAGGGGAATCCGAAGGAATGTCTGCTGGAAGGGAGTTGCAAAGCTCCTAGGTGCTAACCAGGAAACGAAACACACAACCTTGTTTCCATGGAGACCTATCTGGGCTCTATGTGAGATAGAACTTTAAGGGTTTCGATGGCAGGCCTTTCTTTGTGGGGTGGGCGGGGGACTTAAAAGGGAAGAGTGTTCCTTGAGATTTCTTGGTTCCAGGCTGCTGGGCTTTCAAAATGCTCAACTCTACAGATGAACACCTTCATGCCAGATTTATTTCTTTGTAGCTCTTGTACTTTCCACTCCACTCACATCATACCCAAACGTCCCAGAGCAGAGAATACATACAATTTAAAACAAAATAATACACTGGGAAGAATATTACACTGACAATATAATTCACAATGGGAATCACAAAACAGTAAAACCACCCAGTAGTAGCATTAAAAAATAAGCCCTCAGCTTGTGCTTCAGAAAATGAGGTTTAACTTATTTATTCTGGAAAAAAATAGCTAGGATTTACCCCACCTGCTCATAGTCTTTTAAATAAAATTCATGCTTTTAACCCATTGATGGAGAGCCCCTTTCAGCCCAACGATCACATTCCCTGTTTGGAAACCTTCCAAGGACTACCTCTGTCTTCAACTTTCCTTCCTTGGTGTCTTATGAGGAAGAAAAAGTGACAAGCATGTGAATGGTCTCTGCTAGTGCCAATTCTGTTCTCTGCTTCTTCTGACTTTGGCCACAGTCACATCGTACCATTAAAGCACTATAACAGCTGTCACTTTAAACAGTCCTGCCTTCCCCCAAAGAATTCTGGGAGCTGTAGTTTGTGAAGGGTGCCAAGAGTTGTTAAGGATACCCTTATTCTCCAGGCATGAATTGTGAAGCACTCTGAGAATCGCAGCTCTGTGAGAACAGGAGCCTCCTTACAACTCTCAGCACCCTTAACAAACCACAGTGCCCAGAATTCTTTGGCGGAAGCCATGCCTTCTTAAAGTGGTAGCGTAGTGCTTAAAATGTATCGTGTGAATGTGGCCTTTCAGAGCTTTCTGCAGCCGCAGTTGGTTGGGTTCCATGCTGTCTGCCCAATTTCTAATGAAGAGAAGGCTAAACTGTCTCTGCTCTGATCCAGGCAAGTTCCTTGGTGGAACCAGCCTATAGGTCAAAATTTCCCTGCCCTTGAACCAAGGAAACTGGTATAACTGGATCTGTGCCTTTCATTGTTGATAAACAAAACACAGTCCCTTGATTGCTCAAACAATTAAAGGCCTTCCTTATTAGCTGTTTGTTTTTCTAAATCTTATATTGAGTGCCTCCCACATACCCCTTTTTTGTTTTTGCTGCTTCTCTGACAGCACCCAAACCAGTCAGAGTTACAGGATGTCTGGGGTCTGTGTTCCGGGTTTTCTTTTTATAAAGTGAGCACAAAGTCTCAGTGTGTGTACTTGCAGAACAAATTCCAGTTTGTCTGCAAGAGAGAATGAAAACAAAGATTAGGAGCCAAAGCTGTGTGTGATGGGTGTACTTGCCCACACAGGAGCGTGTGGGATTTGGGTTGTGGATTGAATTTGAGTTCAAATTCGGTTTCTTGGTCTTTGGGGAATCCTGCTTTAGTTCTAGCCTTAAAAAGTGAATTTTAAGTGTAACATGCCTGCCCGCATAGTGTTGTTGTTGTGGGTTTTTTTTAAAAACAGATGCTGTGTTGGATTGCTGGCAAAGACAAACAGGATCGCAGTCCTGGCTCCCTGGGGAAACAACAAAGGCAGTGGGAGACCCTCTCCTTTGGCTCAAAATTGGCACAAAAACTAGTTTATGAAATCTGGTGGGTATGGTTGTGGGAAAGGTCTGTGCAACCATGTGATGAAGAACTCAAGTGAATTAAAAACAGGAAGGTATAGCAGCGTCCTAAAGTCTAACAGATTTATTGTTGCAGAAGCTTTTGTGGGCCTGGTGCTTTCCAGATCTTGTTGGACTCCAACTCCCATCGTTCCCGGCCAGCATGCCCAGTGGTTAGTGCTTATGGGAGTTGCAATCCAGCAACATTTTGAGAGGCCACATGTTTCTCATCCCTACTCTGTGGACTGGCACTAAACCATGGTTTAGCATGGAGGTGGCTAACCTGTGGTTATCTGGATGTTGTACTCCAGTTCCCATTTGAGCCAGCTAGCATGGCCAGTGGTCAGCGGTGATGGGAACTGGAGTCCAGCATCAGTTGGAGAAGGCCCCATCTCTCATCTTGAGCCTCGTTCATCAGACAAATGAAGGGTGTTCTCAGTTAACACCAGCAGAGGTGACCATCCCATCATCTTCAATCCTAGTATTTTATATTCAGCCACTTTGTGCTGTTTAGTGGCTAATGATAGTCATTGATAGCTCTGCCCTCCATTAACTTGACTTTAAAATGTGATCAATCATCGTTCCCACTCTGCTCAGTTCACCACTTCCCAGGGAGATCAAAATGCAGAAAGGTTGTGTTGGAACGGCATATTTAGACTGTCCCAGGGCCCGTTTCAATTGCCCAGTCTTGTGATGCCTTGATGGAGAGTGAGTGGGAAGGCATTATTCACTTTTTATGACTGCCAAGAAGGATTCATGGCTATAGACATAGTGATAATCACTTTATATTTATATAGTGTCAGACATCCAGTGGGAATCCCAAGTCCCTATACAAACATCATACAAGCCTTGGATCATTAGGCCTCTGCTTTACAAACACCACGGGGTTTTCGATGCTTTAACCTCTAATAATGATTGCTCCCAGGTAGAAGATTCCTAAGCTGCAGCAACTTATTATAAATGGGAAACTCCCCTGTAATAATCCTAGCAAACCTCAGCATTTTGCTCTCTACGATGGACCCTGGGGAGCATTCCAGAGTGCAGATGCTCCAGTTCTGAACTTCAGTGAGTGTTGTTTTAACACAAAGAGAGATTATTTATTGCCTAAGACTACTGTGAAAGAATTTCCCTGGAGGCTGAACCTGGTGTGCTCTCTGAATTTCTCTCTCTCTCTCTCTCTCTCTCTCTCTCTCTCTCTCCCCCTCTCTGTCTCTCGAGCTCCGATTTCTAAATAAAATATATATTACAACTGCTTGGAGAGAGAGAAAAACCAACAACCCAGTTTCCTCTAAAGAATAAATAAATGTATCTTAACAGCGCACATAATTTTTTCCAGTGGCTGAGCCAAGAATATACATTTTGCTCCAGTATGGTTCTATGGTCCCTTCCTGAGCATTGCTCCAGTTGGATGTCTGGAGGAAGAACCTGCTCCAAGTGCTATGTAGTCTTCCCACCCCCGTTGTCCATGGAGTGGTGAGGGTACTAGGAGATGTTCCCATTGTCATGAATTCATTGGCTCCCTCCCTGTGTGAGCAATGTGGGGGGGGGGTCAGTGCTGACACAGTCATTTACTGGTTGCACTGGTAGTGGTTCCAGGGATGCTGTGAGCATGCTTGCCATTTTTTTGTGCCGGTTTTTGATTTTGTTTTACTTCTTGGCTGTGTGGCTTTCAGATGTCCCTTCCTAGACTGAAGATGTGTGTGGTATGGTGACTGCTGTACTGGCCTAGCAGTAGTAGCACAGTTCTGTATCCAGGACAGCTGTCTACCAGCTCCGTCTGGTATGCAGGCTGAGACCCTACCTGCCCACAGACTGTCTCATCAGAGTGGTTATCTCTATGCCACCAGAGTGGCTATGCTCTAGTTATCTCCCGCTTGGACTACTGCAATGCGCTTTACGTGGGGCTACCTTTGAAGGTGACCTGGAAACTACAACTAATCCAGAATGCGGCAGCTAGACTAGTGACTGGGAGCGGCTGCCGAGACCACATAACACCAGTCTTGAAAGACCTACATTGGCTCCCAGTACGTTTCCGAGAACAAGTCAAAGTGTTGGTGCTGACCTTTAAAGCCCTAATGGCCTCGGTCCAGTATACCTGAAGGAGTGTCTCCACCCCCATCGCTCTGCCCAGACACTGAGATCCAGCACCGAGGGCCTTCTGGAGGTTCCCTCACTGCAGGAAGCAACACTACAGGGAACCAGGCAGAGGGCCTTCTTGGAACGCCCTCCCATCAGATGTCAAAGAGATAAACAACTACCTGACATTTATAAGACATCTGAAAGCAGCCCTGTTTAGGGAAGTTTTTAATGTGTGACATTTTAATGTATTTTTAATCTTTGTTGGAAGTCACCCAGAGTGGCTGGGGAAACTCAGGCAGATGGGCAGGGTACAAATAATAAATAATTATTGTTGTTGTTGGCAGCAATGCATCTGAGTACCAGTTGAAGGAAACCACAGGGTGGGAGAGGGCTCTTGTGCCTGGGTCCTGCCTGTAGGTTGCCAGAACAGGACGCTGGACTCAATGGGCCATTGGCCTGATTCAGCAGGCTCTTCTTAAGTTCTCCACATATCTCTTTACTCTAGGCATAACTAGAGTAGGAATACTCAGCCCGGATATCCTGGGGAAACCATCTGTCTTGATGAGAGCTGACAACATCAGTTTCTTTCCTTTTGCTTAAGTAACAAGAGACATGCATTCCAGGACACAAGGGTGCGGAGAGGGAAGCTTCAGATTTATACATTTTGTAGCAGCTTCTGTTAAGGTATAGAATTTCCACCCGAGGCAAGTGGAACAGACCGAGACAAAAGCTAAGCAGTTGTTGTGAAACATGAAGGAATGGCTATAATGCATTTGCGTTGTTATGCAACAAAAGTTCCTCAGAAATTTGGGTCAAGGAAGCAGAACTGCAGGAATGCTAGCCGTTCTGCATTATGAACCAAAGGGACAATTGCTTCCATTCTCGCCCCACTGTTTTCTCATGGATTCAATAGTTTTGCTGCCTAGTCAGCACTTTGCACAATAAATGTATGTTTGTTTCCCACTGTTGCCCCTGCTGTCTGCACATCTTCCCCGAAGCAATCCTCTTGTTGCTCAGATGTCACAAATCTTGGCACACTATTTGGTACTTGCAGGAATGTGGTGCTTTTTGCAAAGTAGTTATTGTAATCTGTGTGACTTTGGACTCGGGTATCTGAAGGAATGCCTGCTGCCATGGGAGCCTGCCCAGCAATTGTATTCATCGTCAGAGACCCTTCCTGAGGCACCCCTGCCATTAGTGGCTTGGCCAATAACAACTTGGGAGAGGGCCTTTTTGGTGGTGGTGCCCCAGTTTTGGAACAATCTCTCCCCGAGGATGCTTGCCTAGAAGCTGAGAGGTAAGCAGAAAACCACTCAGACCCATGCTTTCTAGGCATAGGCCAAGCAAAAGTGGGGACGAGCCCTAAATTGGGACTATAAGGAGGGCAAAGGGTTAAGACTACCCCCCCTTGCGCGCGCACACACACAGACACACACAAATCCTGGCTGCCCTCTTCCTTTTGGCAGATTGTGTTTTTTTATAAAGCCTGCACTTAATGGTACAGATACAGTGTGTGGACACATCATCTGGTTTGACCCAGGGGCTGCAGTTCTAGAGTCTTACCTGGCAGTAAACGCCACTGAAAACTATTTATTCCAGATCAGGACTGAGGAACCTGGTGCCCTCCGGGGTTGCTGGACTCCTGTCAGCCCCAGGCAGTCAGGGACTATGGGGTTTGTAGTCCAGCAATACCTAGAGAGCTGCAGGTTCCCCACCTCTGTTCCAGAATGATGCCGTGAGTGTATATGGCAGTAACCAGGAATAGGGGATTTCAGAAATGTGGTCTTTTATGCTAACAAGCACTTGGATTCAAGCTTATTTCCATTCTGAAGGTGAAAGGGAGATAAAATAAGAGACAACAAAGAAGTGGAAGAATTGGGTATCCTTAGAAGTAGTATTTTCAAGTGTAAGAACTTGTGGATTCTTTGGTACCACATATTTAAAGCAAAGCACACTGGCACAGGACTTGGAAGCTTTGTAAGTTGAAAATGATTTCATATGCTGCAGATTCTTTTAGCTTTTAAAACCCAGACTTGGCTGCTGAACAATTATGTCATCAGCTCCTCGAATCCAAGTCTACTCCTACATCCCGGCTTTCTAAGCCCAGTAGAGCCAGAAGCATGCATGTATTTCGGCTAAATGTGATGCACGTGAACAGATATTTCTTGTAAATAACTGGGGCTTGATTGAATTAGCATTTTGTCTGCTGTTCAGAACTTTCCTAATCTGCGCCCCTAATGTATCTACCCCAAATACAGTGGTACCTTGGGTTACAGACGCTTCAGGTTACAGTCTCCGCTAACCCAGAAATAGTACCTCGGGTTAAGAACTTTGCTTCAGGATGAGAACAGAAATCGTGCTCCGGCAGTGCAGTGGCAGCAGGAGTCCCCATTAGCTAAAGTGGTGTCTCAGGTTAAGAACAGTTTCAGGTTAAGAACGGACCTCCGGAATGAATTAAGTACGTAACCAGAGGTACCACTGTGCATTTCAGTGGGTTGGATCCAGGCTGTGCATGTTTACTCAGTAGTTTTATGTCCAAGTTAAGCCTTGCTTGAGCAACAAAGGCCTTACCCTGTGTTCCTGTATCCTTTGGTTGGCCTTTGGTTCTCCTGACCCTTAGGCTTTGTCGACAGCTCCTGATTCCAACTGCAGCACAGACTGCTGCCCGCAGCCCAGCCTTGGCAAACTCATGTAAAATCGAATCTATTTGTGGATGGCAAGATAGGTCAGCCTTCAGACTTGGCCTTTGTCTCTTCTCTATCAGAAGCCAGTGGGAATTGCTAAACCAGTGTGGCAAACTGGGCTTGGACCGAGGAGATCTGGGTTCATTTCTAGTATACCACGTAGCCTCCTTGACTAATCAGGAACTTGTGTGATGAAGCTTTTTCTGCAGCTAAAAAAGATTGACTAATTTCTCAGAGATAGCTAGCCAGGGTGTATGAGCAAATTCCTGTCTGACTCTTATATAGTCTAGGCAAGTATATACTGGTGCGTGCTGAACAAAGTCATTTGTTAACTCGCGTGTCACTGTTGGAACTGATGAGCGGATGACAGGTACTTATTGGAAGAAGAGAGGAATGCCATGAAAGCCTTTTTAATAATAAGGTAGATATATAAACCTTGTCATTTGGATGATTTGGTACCAAATAGCTGGGCTCCCCCACCCCCACAGGCTACAGAAGAGGTTTTGCTATGCTATCAAGCTTGCAATGTGCTGTCAACTTTGATTCTTAAATAGTGCCAGAGAAAGCTCAGGCTTAAGACTGTATCTCTCTGACTGTGTGTGTGTATTTAGCATGTCCTCTCCCTCTCCCTTGCAAAGGGTCTGAACATACTAACTAGTCTTTTTGTGTGCCTAATAATAATAATAATAATAATATTTTTTTATTTATACTCTGCCCATCTGGCTGGGTTTCCCCAGCCACTGTGGGCGGCTTCCAACAAAACACTAAAATACAATAACCTATTAAACATTAAAAGCTTCCCTAAACAGGGCTGACTTCAGGTGTCTTCTAAAAGTTTGGTAGTTATTTTTCTCTTTGACATCTGGTGGGAGGGTGATCCACAGGGTGGGTGCCACTACCGAGAAGGCCCTCTGCCTGGTCCCCTGTAACTTGGCTTCTTACAGCGAGGGAACCGCCAGAAGGCCCTCGGCGCTGGACCTCAGTGAAGGGAGGAAGGGTGCTGGCAAAGTGGCTTGGCTCCCTCCCTCACCCAGGAAGCAGCCTGCCATGGGTGGCTCACTCCACCCCCTATGGGCGGCTTGTCCCTTGGGATGCTCTCCCTGCCCCATGGCTCCCACCCCTGGGGCACGTGTGCCACTCCGGGTGCCAGAGCAGCTAGCTCTGCCTCTGGTTGGACTAGATGATCCTCAGAGTCCCTTCCAACTCTGTGATTCTATAAGATAGATCAAAACTTTCTTCCCTGTGTAAGACATTTGAGTTACTATCTGAAGCATTTTCCTTGGGTTTAATTGGATGTTCTGATTTTGAACTTGGGGGGGGGGACCTTTCATTTTCATTTAGCTGACGCATGGGAAGGTTGCAGTGAGGTCTAACAACAGAGCAACATTTTTTGGGAGAACTTAGATGGGATAGTAGAGTCCCACCCCACCCCCCAATTTCAGCTAACACTCAAAATTGCAGTTGTGTGCTTTAGAGTGTTACTTACAGAACTGGTGTATATTTTGATTAACCAGGTCAGTTTAAGAAAGTAAAGCTAGGAGGAAAATAACAGATCCAAATTGTCAGAGAACTGCCATCAGTGCCGGAGGGAGAGAGCAAGATCCAGAGGGATTCCAGAGAGCGTCCCGGGATTGGGAGAGGCAGCCCATCTTCTGGGGAAGAGAATCAGCGTAGCACCAATGGAGAAGGGGGGCAGATGGGGGAAGCGGCGAGGCGGTCCCATGACTCCTTGCCGGGGACCAGCGGGGAGAGTAGGGGTCCTCCGCTGCCTACGCCCTCCTTGTGCAGAAGGCTTTCGCGCAGAGAGAGTAGGAGGAGACTAGGCGTCAAAGAGCTTCTTTGCTGGAAGAAGTTTAAGAAACGCCCACTGACGGATACTGCCAGCGATTGAGACAGCCACGGGTGAGTGGCTGTCCGGACAGAAAAGGTTCACTCAGGCAACCCAGCCAGGTGTTTGCACCGGCTTACGCACGAGCAACCCCTAGAACCACTACACAAATACAAGGGACATTGCTGAATTTTGAAAACAGCTTTTATTCTTTTCCGCTCCATACCTCATTTTCAAAATATTATCCCTATTAAATAGTGATCTTCATTTCTTTACAGCTTATCTCTGTGTGTTTCTTATTTCCAGTAAGTCATAATCGGCTTATGAGCAATGGAATAATTTCCCCTGCAATATCAGGAAGGAGAAGGACAATGATTTTGGGGAGAGAATCAACAAAAAATACCGATGGTGGGTGGGAAAATCAAGAAACCATTGTTTTTGCATAACTCTGTCTTCTTAATAATGAAGGGATGGGGACAGAAAATGATGGGCAAATCTTTGGAGCTGCAAGAGTAATTTTCCAAATATGTCCTTCAAACAGCTTGATGAAAGTTAAAAAAAAAAACCCATATGTAGGTGGTAAAAAGGGGTCTCCCTGCCCCCCCAGCATTGTTGTTGCTAACCAGCATTTTATATTAGCAAGCTGGAACTCAAGCATGTGTGTACTTCGAGAGATGCAGAAGCCAGGTCATAAATAGCTTTTGGAAATACGTAGCCTTAGGAGTGTGAATTTAAATGTTTTCCCAAATTTCCTTCCGCTTTGTTCTTACTATTGGCACGCCAGGCCTATGAGACTTGGCTGCTATCTCTCTGCTTATTTGCAAATATTCTTCTTCGCTTCTTTCCACTTGATTGCAACTGCCAAATGCTTGTCTCATTCGATGTCTGCTCTTCATCTAGGCTTCCAGCCTCAATGTGATGTGATGGCTGAAATGGTTGTGTGGCTTTTAATATGCAGCTGCTGAATTTAGCTCTGGCCTCCATGTTTCAGCCGGATTGCCGTTCCTCAAAGTTTCCACACCCAAAGCAAGCTCTATCAGGAAATCTCTCTTCCCTGCCCCCCCCCCCCCGGCAACATAGCCCAATAAAATCCTCATCTGCAGGAAATATGCATTTGATCCAATTTCCTTCCTAAGCCCTTTCAGAGTCCAGGTCCTTCCTAGGTAAATACCGGTATCTGCATATTTAGATCCTGCCATTGTTTTCATTAGGTCTCACTTCCATCTCTTAATTCTTGGATGGCAATCAACATTAGAATTAATGCATCTGGGAATTAGGTGCTTAATATTATTATTATTAGAACTGCAAACTTGAACTGGATTAGTCAATGAAAGCTTTATTCTGTGGGTCCGAGTTATACTAGAGGGGCTGTTTTGATCCTGTTGGGTTACTGAACTTATTACTATAAAATCGAATACAGTAGTATCTTACACCTCAGAAATGCACCTATTTTGAGTATTAGGTAATATGCAGATTTATTTAAATATAATTTATTGGTTTGCTGGTAAATTTGGGGAAATCAATTTGCCTAACCAAACTGGTTAATAGCCTTAGGCTGCATTCCTAAACCCACTTGCCTGGAATTATGTTCCATTGAACACCATGGGATTTACTTCTGAGTACGCATGCATGGGATTGCTCTATGATGTTGAGTGCTAGACTCTTAATACCATGCAATAAACCGTCTCTAAAAAGAACCCTGATGATGGTTGGATCAGAGCAAAGATCCAGCTAAGTCCAGCATCCTGTTCACAAGGTGGCCAGCCAGTTGCCTGTGCAATAGTCCTTTTCCTACCATTAGGCGGAGTGAAGTGACCCCCTCAGGCAGCACATACTGAAGGGCAGAGATCAGCTGCAAGGCATTGCACTGAGCTCTGTGTCCCATGCAACCTGCCTTGCATGCCCTATGTGAGCCTGCCCGCTCCCTCTGCGCAGACCCACTGCCAGGACTGAATTGATCCACTCAGCTTCCGTACCTGGAATGTGATGTGGGGCACATATTCCTGTAGTGGGTCAAGGCACTTCAGTGAAACTGTTTTGGAGGGGCGAGACCAGGGAGCTGCTCTTTTGAAATGCCTCACTTTTGCTTCCTGTGTGTGTTTACACATCGTGACTATCAAAGCTGATAGAATATGCATACCTGTATAATGCTGAACTGTTTCTGTATCAACGGAAGCTGGATTACTGCTTATTAAGCAACAAGCCTTTCTTGTGGTTTTTTCCTTTAATGGGTCCAGTTCCTTCCATTATTAACTCCTTACTGAATCCTGCTCGCCAAATTTAATGAACAAATTGGGGAGGTAGGGGGAAAGGAAGCTGGATGACAGGGGATAAAATATTGAGAAGTTTCGGTACAGAGCTTGGCAGGAATGCTGGAGAGAAAAGGTGAAGGATATTCAGATGTATGTTCTAGAAGATACCTTATCCATTATACATCACGTAGATGTATAAAGTTGGGGACTTTCTCCTGCAAGTCCCAAAGATCTCAGAAGCCCACTCTACATGAAGCAGGGCTTTCAGTGTGGCTGCCCCTATTCTGTGGAATAGCATTGTTGTTGAGATGCGGTAGGTGCCCATGGCCTGCACTTTCTGGAAACAACTGAAGAAGTCTTTTCTTTTCGTTTTCCTGACAGGCTTTCCCAGACTGATAAATGGGTCTTTACCATGAGTGTCCTCTTGTGAGGATTTTAGTCTTGTTTTCAACATATTTGTTGCATTTGTATTTTTAAATTGTGTTTTAATTATTTTACACCTAAATCGTCTTGGGACAGTGGATTAATAAATTGTTGTAATAATAATAATGACAATAAGGATAAGCGTGCAAGCAGCTACAGTTCCCAACTTGAAACCTTCCAGTACTGCCTGCTATTTAATTCTTTTCTTCATACTCTTTATGCTTTGTTCAGTCCTATTCTTTTCCAGTCCGCTGCTGTTTTATTGCTGTACATTTCCATTTTATGTTTGTACTCCATCTTTTTGTTTTGTTTATTTTAATTTTTTTCTCTTCTCCCTCCCCCCTTCCTTTTCCTCTCTCTCTCTTTTCTGATTCACAGGCTTTGCAGTGCATGTTGGTCTCCCTCCATTCAGAACTTGACATTCAAAGGTACTTGATGAAAATTGAATCCTCTCAGAGAGTTAGTACTGCACTTTTCTTTTTTCTGCATTCTGCCTTGGATTGATCTTGCTGTTTTTTTGCTTTGCCTTCCACTCACTGTGTGAAGCTTGCCATCCCAAAGAGTGAAATTGTCCCTGGTTAAATCTGGCCCTTTACCTTTACCTAAATCTGGCCCTGCACGTCTTGTTTTCCTGCCTAGATGTGGATTGGGTAGCAAAATGCATGGACACCCATTTCTAACATTAGTTCCGAAGTGACAAATTTCTGTATGACAAAGTCTCTGCATATCAAAAGCGTATCGGAAGAGGCTTGGAGAAGATGGATCCGCTTCTGCAGCCTTTTGAGAACCACATAATTTCTAGTAACATGATCATATTGCACTGGGACTATATTTTTATTGTATTTCCTGTTTCAAATGTAGCAATTTCATATATTCTCTTGTGTCATACGTATTGGCCTGCGCTCGTTTGTTGCTATGCAGGAAAGTTGCCTAAAGCTGTTGCATTTATATGGTAAGGTCTTTACAGCTTCTTTCAAACATAGGTTTCCTCTGTGCCTAAAAGGCATTTTCGTCTCCCTGTGTTTTTCAAATTCTATAACAGCACTTCAATTAGAAAAATCTTATATGTCACAGTAAGCAATTATAATTTTTCAAGGAAAGGTCTGTACTTGAGTAGCTCTACTACACCCATTAGCTTTTGTAAAGAAATGTCACAAACACATTCTTCTTTCCCGTTGCATTCATTTCAGATGCCCATTGGATATTTGTGTTCAAGAGACAATGGGAGTGTAATTTGCTCCTTGGATCAGAACAAATTGTCTCAAGGCTCATGTAATAATGTCTTTTAGCATCTATTTATTCTGTTTTTCTTGTTGCTGTGACTTCAGGAAGTTATTGGGGATATTTTGGGCTTGAACCAGTATATTAAGCTGTATTTTATTTTCATTTCAGCATTACAAAATGCCAGTGGCTGGCAGAATCCTCCTGCCCCTAGATGAAATGCAGACAGCTCTAATAATAAGGACTGTGGCAGTGATAATGGGGGACATGACTTCTAGCTTAAACCTGTTGCAAGATGTAACAATAGTTTGGAGAATGGGGAACAAACAGTATTCCTGATGGACCTGACAAGCTTTGAAAAACTAAAAAGGCTTCTGTCAGGTACAAGAATGTGAGGGCCCTGGGACGCCTTACAGTGAAATTGTTTTGATAAGAGCTATCCTCTGGAAGATAAAACTCAGGTTTATGTACCTTTCTGGAGCTGACAGGCAATTGCCCACCACAACTGTTTTGTCTCTCAGTAGTTCAGTCTGTAGTGAAACATTTGAGGTTCCACTTCTTCAGTTATTGTACTATTCCTCCTCATATTGTGCTTCAGGCAAGGCTTGTGCATCTGGGACCCCCTCATCTTTTCAAAGGCCCAGTTTCCATGTCATGGCCAGATCATAAAATAGGCTTAGGGGACATACTGCAGGCTTATATGCCTCCCCCTTTCTACTTCCCTCACACATTTCAATTATCTCCGCTACTGCCTTGTTCTCAGAAACCATAATTTGCAACGACTTCTGAATCAGGCAATGTGTGCTGATCAGTAACTGTAGTCAGCCTTGGAATCAGAAGCCCACTTCCAACCATAGTCTCTTATTCTGATTGTGGGAGGTAAACTATAGTTTGCAATAACAACAGAATGCCCAGTGTGGACATTGAGGCAAATTATGGTCACCAAGAATAGTTACCAATAACCAACATTTGCCTGATTAAGATCCCATAGTAACCTTGAAAAGGGAAGGAATTAGGGTGTGGTGATGCACACAATCCTATAGCAGGGACCTTGCAGCCAAACTCATGACCTGATTGTGACATCTCAACAAGTCAGTGAATTTGGTTGGGGGCGAAAAATAAATCCAAACTAGATCTATCAGATTGGTACAAACATCCTTTTCCTTTTAGTCTCCTCAAAAGAATGGAGTTAATTTTTACTAGCAGTTGAAAACGTGAACTATCTTAGGAAGCTCCTACACAATTAAAAAAGGGAGCAGGAACAAGTGACCTACATATTTCATGTTAATTTCTTTACAGTCCTTAGAAGAGAGCATATTTTTGGCTGATCATATCAGCAGGAAGCAGTGCGGCTGATCAACATTAGAGGGAAGTAGTCAAGGTTGCTTGGAAATTCTTCAGATTTCATTTTTTAAAAAAATTCCTTCCCTAAGAATGCAAACCACATAGTCGCTGATCCAGCTAAAATCACTCAGGCTGCAATCTGCTGAATACTAACTTGAGAGTGAACACCACTAATAAGGGTGGGGCTTGCCCCTGAATATACATTCATAGGATCACACTGCATGTCCCATTAAAACCAGCAGGGCAAGTTATGCTATTACAGTGGTACCTCGGGTTATAGACGCTTCAAGTTACATATGCTTCAGGTTACAGACTCCGCTAACCCAGAAATAATACCTCGGGTTAAGAACTTTGCTTCAGGATGAGAACAGAAATCGTGCTCTGGCGGTGCGGCAGCAGCGGGAGGCCCCATTAGCTAAAGTGGTACCTCAGGTTAAGAACAGTTTCAGGTTAAGAATGGACCTCCAGAATGAATTAAGTTCTTAACCCGAGGTACCGCTGTACTAATTTAAGACTAATTTAAGCCCCGTGCCTTTTAATGGGATTTTGGTTGCAATTCTACGCAAGCTGATTATTTAGGGAGAAATTCTGTTGGTATATCAGAGTTAGAGAAACTCGCCAACTCTTGAAAATCCAAAAAGGTGGAGACTCCTCCACTGTAACCTCAAAGCTCCCATGCTGTAGCTGATTGCTTCTGAGTCCATAATAAAAGCTACAATAGAAGAATTGTGGAAACTGCTTGCAGCCTAATTAGATTTTTGCATGAAGAGCAGATTAATAAGCATATTGTTGCACACTACCCCTATCTTTGAGCAGTGCGAGATTCTGGGGGTTCCAGGTGCTTATCCAGGGCTCAATTTTCCTTTTGGGAATGAGGCACAGCAGAGACTGTGGTGTCTTTATGATATAAGGTTTCTTTACACATATATGCAACCTGAGCCTTCGATGGAGGGGCTCACAGCATCAACACCAAAAGAGGTTCTTGCTTCTCCCATAGCCACAGCCTTGGATTCTAGCAGAAATCAGGCCTGGCACTCTCTCTGCCTTTCCATCCTGCCACTGTTGCATCCAGATTCTAGCTCACATCACTCAACTCTCCCTTTTGTCTTCCTAACTAATAGACAGTCTCAACTCTCAACACTATGTTAACTGCAAAAACAGTTGGGATGCTTTGCGTAGCCAGACCTAAATACACCTGGGCCTGTTCATAGTGGAGCATTTCCAGTCTTCCCACGAAATGTAGCTTCTGTGTGAGGACTAGAGGCTTGTGATAACAGTTGAGGAAGCCATGGCAACTAACTGGGGATAAGGAGTCCTGCAATTGTAATGTAGCTAGGGCTTGGGTAGAAACATCCGTCTGTTTTGTGTGTTCTGAGTTGGGATCTCCTCCACAGCTTGCGCTGCTTTGTGTGTTTTGATTTAGGCATCCTCCTTGCATGGGGAATATTTCCATCCAATCCGTGGATTGAGGCAAACAGATAAAAACCTCCCTTCCCCATGCACTGGCTTCACCCTCAGAATCCATGTAGCTTTATCTTTGCTTTACACATAAATTTCAATACTGCTACATTTAAAAAACAACAACAAATCTCCTCAAAATGGAGGACATAGCAAAATCAACTTAACACAACAAAACCAAATTAATTTGCCTGCTCGATGGCAGGCAGAGAATGTGATCTGCATGCAGAAGGTCCCACATTCAAACACTGGCATCTCCAGGTACCGCTGGGAGAGAACCCTTCCAGAAACCTTGGAGAGACACAGTTCAGTTAAAGTTTATTAATAGTCCACAGACCTTCAAATTCCTGAAAAAGCAAATATTTGATTTCAGGCAAAGAAGGTAGTGGTGAATGGGAGAGGAACACAAAAATGCAGGCATGCCCTTTATCAATACTTTTTTTAATTGTTTAAAAGTTTAAACAATATGAAAGCAAACTAGTACTTATTAACCATTCTGTAAAAGTTATCTGAATGGCTTGGAACACTCAGAAGCAAGCAAAGTCCTGTTGCATACAGTGGGGCTGTCTTGGAGTAAGGATTGCAGTCTTGGTCCTGTTTCTAAAAGTAGCAGATTTCTCCCTCTCTCTTTCTGGCTACTTTTACACCGTACATTTAAATCACTATGATGGGGATTGCTTCTACATCAGCCAAATGAGCAAACTAGAGGTAGCAAAACTTACTGATCTATGGAAAGGGCTGCGGCATTTATTATTATTATTATTTTTTGCATACCAAAAAAAAAAAAAGGTCCCAGGCTCAGCCATCATCCTCCTCATCAAACTTACAAACTTGGCATCACTTACAAACATTCAGAATAAATAGGCCAATGTGATCTTGTCGCCATTTCAACAGCACAGTCATTTGCCAAAGGGAAGAAGAGGCGAGCAATTTATTTCACCTCTGTGGGACTCCAGCAAGGGCAGGGTCCTGTAGTGTACTTTGGCGGCAGAAAATCAAATAGAGGAACTTGGCTACTGTCTTGGTGAGCTCCTGGTCTCTCCCCTGTAATAAGAAGCGTATAACCTCTGTCTCTGGTTTCCGTGTTGGGATACATAGGTGGTCTAAGAATTGTTGGCGGAGATCACCAGGCTCAGTCTCTGGCATCTTCAGGTAGGACTAGGAGCAAGTCCTCACTGAGACTCTGGAGAGCCACAGCCTGTCTACTGTGGATTATACTGAGCTAGATATGCCAGTGGCCTAACTTCAGCAGCTTGCAATGTAACAGCAGAATGATTCCTGCTGTGTTTTGTGTTCCATTGCACAATCCCCTCTCCCCTCTCTGCCTTTCTTCAGCCTTCATTAGCACAGTTGACTGAGTATTTTCTGTGGAATGATATCTCCTCACCCCACCCTCCTCTAAAACCAATGTCCATTGAATACTTCACAATATTGGCTTCTCTTCCCCCACCTCCCACCTCCAACCCTCAATAATGAAATCATAATACACAAGAAAAAATGAGTTATAATACACCCAGCTGCTGAGTGTTTGGATTTTCTTTCTGCAGCCCTGAATCCATTTCTGTTTTCACAGGTGAAAATGCTCAAGATTGTTGTGAGGGTAGTGAGTGTGTGTGTATGTACAGAGAGAGAATTTTTTTTCTTCGTAGAAAGAAGTTAGTCTCATATGCATGTGGTATTGACTTTCTTTCTGAAAGCAGAACTAAGGAAAACATTTTAACTACCGTATTATAGATCCTGTATGTGGAAGAAGGACTTCTACATTGCAAAGACCCCTGTGGGTTTCAGTGTGTCCCTCTGTGCTTTGTGCACGTATATTATTATTATTATTATTATTATTATTAGTCACTTTTCTCACAAAGTGACCCAAAGCAACTAACATTAACAACAATGAAGAACAACAACAAATGTTCCCAGTTTGCCTGTCCTTCTGAAATTGTGGTGCCCAAAGCAGACTTTGTACTCTCAGTGAGATCTGGCCAAAGTAGAATAGAGCAATACCATTACTTCTTGTGATCTGGATGATATACATATTAGCAATAAAAAAGTATATTTCCATTGGCATAAAATTGTATATACATATTCCAAAATGCAGTCTGTGCCACCAGGAATGGCGTAATATATAATATAATATAAATGAGCGATACATCAGACAGAAGTTATGAGAGTGACAAAATAGAAGGAAGGGAATGAAAGAAGATGAATGGCCGACATTATTAAAAATCATACCATAATTTAGTCAACGTCCTAGAGACTTCGTCTTAAATATCTCATTATACTGTATATTATAAGTAACCCTTGAGTTGCTTATCCTCTCTTTCCAACCCCCTTTTGCAAAATGTGCAAAAGAAATCGATGTATTACTCAGTATCAGGAAACAAGTTTTTCCCCCCAATGGGTGTGTCTGTATGGATTGATATAGCATTTTATACAATACTTGTATTAAGGAGGCATGAATGCCCTCATGCTCACCCTTATAGAACTGAGGTTTTGCTTGTGTAAAGACACAGTCTAAGTCAGTGTTCCCCTGACCACTGGTCCTCCTAGTTATGGATGATGGGAGTTGTAGTCCAACAACAGCTGGAGACCCAAGTTTGGGAAAGCCTGTTCAAAGTGATGGCACTTAAACAGCATCACTTCATGGCGGCCTTCTCTGCCTCTCCACCTCATCCTTGCCGTAAGGTGCAGAAACTTACCTTTGGGCTAGCAAATGATAACACAAGAGGGGTGGCTGTGGGTGCTTACAGCTCCTAGGAAAGTGTTTTTCACCACTGCAAACCAGCATCCTTGATGGGAAAAGTATGGTGCACATGTTCTTCCTGCCAAGGAGAAGGTCCCAGGAGCAGAGGTATAATGGTCTAGGGTTGTGGCCGGCCATCAAGTCAAATATTCAGAGTCCCTGTCTCTAGTGTCCTAGAGCTGCCTAGTCAATATGAAAGAGGAGCTTTTTAGTCACTGATAAGCCTTCCCATCCTTTGTGCTTCTTGGAGCCAATCAGAGTGAAAGGAGGAGAGCCGGCCACTGAGGATTGGCTCCTAGGGTCACTCTGGAGAAGGCACACAGGAAGAACATACAGCCAGTTCTAAGCCAGAATGTAACATATAATTTGGCCTAAGGTTCCATGTCTGCAAAGCAGATATAAATTCATGAGTGGCATCTTTCTCAATTAATGCATGGTAAGCTGCTTAGCAGTTGAATGAACAATGCTGCCCAGTGTGGTTTGTTAGCCGTTATGAAGCTGACAGGAATCCAGAAGGGAATCTGATACAATTTTGCTCAAAAGGTAGAACCTAATTGTACCCAGTGGATGCTAGCAAAATGGCCAGATACTACCTAACATCCAGCTTGTTGTAAACAGCTAAACTGGGGGGGGGGGGGGGAATACATTGCCAAATAATTAATTGTAAAACATCAAATACTTATAGATGTGTTTGCCTGAAAATTCTGGGAGGAATTCTGTTTCACCTCATGAATTTCAACTGAGAGACAATTAGGAAATTTGGCAGAAGACTGATTATAGAGATCAGCACACCAGTTTGGTTCTTAGGCATTTCCAAGTGTCTAACGTTCCAGGGGATCCATGATCTAGTCTCTTATTTTTAGTTTTAGTTTTAAAAGCAACCATGTGAGAAATATAATTCAGACAGGAGTAGATGCACTAAGGAATATGATTTTTATTTTACACCTTTCCCCCTAGAGCTATCTTCCTTATCTAAATTGTTTGCTCCCATGCTGGTATTCATTCAGCCCTGCAAAGGAAAAAAACACAGGTATCCATATCATGCTTATAGATAGATTTTACTAGGCTGTTCTATGTCTATGCAGAATACTACTACAGAATTCCATGGGTAAGTGGATTGGCATTGCATCCAAAGATATATTTCCCAACCTAGAGCTAATCATAGCTTCACTAATGAGCTCACTGAAAGTTAAGGAGAGTCTCAGATTGGAAAAATCTGATGCAGGGGCGGGGTTAGCCCTTATCTTGTTCCCTGATCACAACATTATTCATTCAAAACCAGAACTGCTTCAAAAGTGGGGAAGGGGGGAAAAGCTGGAGATCAGATCAGAGGTATCCCACATCTGATGGCTGACTTTAGAAATAATATGATGCACCAGTCCTGGGTGCTGTTGCAGTCAACAGAAGCTGGGACAGAGCAGTGGGAGCTCACCACCGTCGCATGGCTTTGAACGGCCGACCTTCCGATCGGCAAGCTCAAGAGGCTCAGTGGTTTAGACCAAAGCACCACCTGCGCCCAGTTCGAAAGCATGCCAGTGCAAGTAGATAAATAGGTATCGCTGCGGCGGGAAGATAATGGTGTTCCGTTGCACCAGTAGCTGTTTAGTCATGCTGGCCACATGACCCAGAAAACTGTCTGTTGACAAATGCCGGCTCCCTTGGCCTGAAGCAAGATGAACGCCGCATCCCATAGTTGCCTTTGACTGGACTTAACTGTCCAAGGATCCTTTACCTTTTTTTTTTTAACCTGCTGTTGCAGTCATGGCCTACAACCACCAGCCACATTTCAGGTGACTGAATGAAAGAATTATTGCCTTCTTAAATCCTTCTTTGTTTTTTTAGGTCACTCACTTGTCAGTTCTTGGGTATTAACGTCCATGTGCCCACATGGGGTGTTTACAACCTTGTAGCTTAGACGCGAACGACGTCACGGAGGCACTTCAAAGCATGCCTCCATTCTCTTAAGATGAAAAATGTTAGCTGTAATTCCTGGAGAGAGAGAAGGGTGGGTGAGGGGGAATAGTGCCTCATAATCATGTCACTACAGGACGCTGGGTAATACCTAATATATTAATGCAAACCTTTTGTAAGCACAAAGCTCCTGAGGCTTTGGATTTCTCGTTAGGTATTTCAGAGTTATTATATTTTGTGTGTGACTGGACAAGTTGGAAACGGAGGGAGTTGAGAGAGGTTGAAGTTCCGCAGCAACCTAATGAAAACCTAATAAAAAAAGCTACAGTTGCTCCTTCAGCCAAGGTCACCAAGGGAGTATGCCATGATCTGTGTCATTTCTGCAGCAAGCTCCCCTCTCCCTACTCAAAAAATAAATATCCACCAAAAAGAAAAGGCCAGATGTCAGCAATATGGCTCTTTGTTTTTGAATCCAGCTTTGATCTGAACAGCATTTTCCAACCTTCTAAATATAGAACATCGCCATTGTCAGGGTTTTAAATTAAAATAAGAACTGGGATTGAATCCAGTGTTTTGGGCAGTGCGCACAAGAATATGGGAATCAGGAATCGAGGACAAGGGCATGTCAGTATAAGAGCCGTCAATGGGCAGCTCAGTACTAAGCTAGAAATGGGGTGAAGCCCCCAAGAAAAAGTAAGAACCACGAGACACAAGGTTCTAGGTGTCTGAAGTGGCTTGGACTGTGCCACTTATGTTTTCTCAGTGCTTGAGTTGCTAATGCGACAGCTGTAGGCACCATAGTGACTTAAGACTCTGCATCTCTAGGTTTTATTTCAAATTGAGCAAGGTGTTTTGGGGGCAGTTGGTTGGGAAGGGGTTGCCTGGTTTGGGGGTGTCTCCTGCCTTTTTTTGGGTCTGTATTTGTTTTGGGAGGAAGATGTCGATGTTTGGCTTGTTTGGTGGTGGTGGTGATGTCTCAGAATCACCAGTGTTCCTTCTGTGACTTGAGCATTGTGCAGTGCCCACAACAGTTCCTTAGAGTTCTGCCAAAACTTGGGGGTTTCCAGCCCCTCTGCAAGACAAATGGTTGGGGGAACAGCACAGGCTCAGAAGTGATGCAGGGTAGCCTAGATGGGCTCAGTACAAATAGCCAATGCAGACGCAGCTTTGGGCATGTTGTTCAGGCTTTCAGCCCATAATTCTGCAGTTGTTTGCAGCTCTGAAACTCTTACCCCACAGCTCCTCCTTTCCTCCTTTCATAACAGATTTCTAAGAGTGCCACATAGGGAAGCCCACTCCCTTTTATATTTCAACTCGCGAGCAGTTATCTCTCAGGAACTTCCAGATCTGTAGTTATTCTGGGGTATGAAAAAGTTAAGGGCAACAAATCCTCTTAAACGCTGCATGGTTGGAATTTAGCTATGACTATAGCCAAGAACAGGCCTTTGAATCTTGCTGTGAAACCACTGAAGCCTTTTGCCCAGCCCTAAAATTCTTGCACGGCTGCGGAGTTCCTGACAGCTCTCTGCATTGCCAAAGCCCCTTCTGCCAGCTCTCAACATGCTCGGGCCCAGCACACAATATGCTTTCCCCAGGTCTACAAAGAAAATTCTTCTAAAGACTGATAGGAGAGTAGAGATGGGTAAACATGCCCCAATCAACTTTGGATTAATTTAGTAATGCATGGAAATCATCATCATTATCATCCGCCCAGCTAATCTGAACTAGGAAAACAGACTCCTCCTCCTGACTGGTCTTCTCTGATTCCTAAAGTGTCTTCTCCAGGTGGAACCTGTGGAAAATTAACTCCAACTCCCATCAGTCTCAGCCAGAATAGACAGTGGTGAGGGATGATGGGAGTTGTAGTCATTGGTTCCCAATCTCTGCTATAACACCTAAACAGGAATGGCTAACCTGTGGCCATCCAGATGTTGTCCCATCATCTCCAGCCACATGGCCAATGGTTGGGGGTGATTGGAGTCAGAGTCCAACAACATCTGGAGAGCCACAGGTTTCCTACACCTGTCTTAAAGCAAGTGGAAGGGTGGTAGCAGCAACACACACTGATTCCCCTCAACCTGATGTGATTATAATACAGCATGCTGGGTAAATGGGGAAAAAGACAGAGCTTTTTCTTTCTCGTATGACTGCTAATATAAACCATTGAGGGGAAGAGAATGTGAGGGTTTTAGAGAGTGGCTGACTGGTGAGTAGAGAACCTGGGAATTCTTTTCCAGATCAGATTTTAATCTGAATATTTTTTATTTTGAGGGAATAAATCAGTGCTGGACCAAAGCTTCTCTGTGCCAGCCTTTCTGTATGTGTATTCGAGGTCTGAAGTGGTGGAACCTTTGTGTATTTTCACATGGGAGATTGTAGGTGGGTTGGAGGCAAAACATTATCATATCAAGTGACCAAATATTTTTGCAGGGGGTGTTTCTTTCGCTTAACACATCAAAAAAGAAAAAGAAGAGGAGGAGGAAGAAGAGGAGGAAGAAGAAAAATTGGAGATGTAGTGAACAGCCCATCTGCTTTCTAGCCTCGGCAGAGCCCAAATGGCACACTGTTGCTTGAAAGAAATATGACTTCTGTCATTGTCATGAACACTTTGAGTGAAGGGCAGGGTTTTAAAAAAACGTAATAATACAGAAGACTTAAGAGTGGAAGGTCAAAGTAGAGAGAGTATAAATTTGTCCCCTGTCCTCTTAGCTGAGTAATGCCTCTTCACACAGCTAGCACAGCGATACTGAAAGAGACTTAAGGAAGCTTGGTGGCATAAAGCCTTTCATTCATTGCCTGTGCATTATGTTGTGTGCATATCTGCATGCTTACATGCTGTTACTGTTACAGACAATGCTAGCAATTGTCAGAACAGCAGGGAATGAAATTGCCATCTATCTAACCCATACTGTCTTAGCCTCGGGTACTTGTTAGATATGAATTTTGTGCAGTTGGACGTACCGCAATAAAAATCTTAATGGAATACCCTGGGACAATCTCTTGTAAATAACATACATGGAAGTCACCTTGAGCAAACAAGGCCTTGTATCATTCTGCATTCAGCAGCTCAAGTGATATTTTATCTTTTTGTATGAGAGGGAGGCGGGAGAAATCCCTGCTCTCCTTTAGGCAGGGATCTTGAAGTTACCAACAAAAGTGTTTGCTTTCTCTTAATGATTTATTTATTTATTTTATTTCACAGACAAGGAGCCCAAAGCTATCTCAAAGCCCACAGCCCAATTTGGGAGATCAGGCCGAATTATCAGAGGCATCTGCTGACTCGCTGGAAATCATGTCTGAAGGAGAATCTCCTTCTCCCTTCTCAAGAGGAAGCCGTACACGAGCAAGTCTTCCAGTGGTGAGGTCAACAAACCAGACAAAGGAAAGATCACTTGGTAAGGCGTTACCCACATTCTACTGCTGAACTAATGCCAGGTTTTGTTATGCATCTAATACTCTATGTTCTCCCTGTTTATTTCACTCCACAAATGTCTTTCAGAGTGAAAAAACATGGTGAAAAAGACAAATGAGAGGAAGAACTTGACTTAGTGGGCTAAGACCATGGTCCCCCATTGTGTATCAACTCAGAGAACTGTGGCTTGTTCTAACTCCAAGTAATCATAGCAAACCTGGATCAAACTGCACTTTGTTATCTAACTCTGATTTGAATAAGCTACAGTTCCTGGGAACCGGGCTGTGTCGTAAAGCGGAAAGGGAAGCTTCTTCTCATGAACAAATGAAGGAAAGGGAGAGTATGCAATCTCAAGATTTGTACAGGCTCCTGTAAAACAATCTAAGACAGCCTTCTTAATCTAGTACACTCCAGATGTTGTTGGGCTCCACTTCATATCAGCTGCCGTCAGCTTGGTCAATGGTCAGGAATGATGAAACTTGTCGTACAGGCACATCTGGATGACATAACCTCTACTACTCCTCGTTTAGATGATTGGCTGGATTTGGTTTTACTGAATGATCTTGATCCAGTGTTTGTTTCTCAGCCTCGGATGGGAATTATTATGGCCAGCCTCATAGATGAATGAGTAAAGGTTGCAAAGCCATTGTGGGGCACAAATAACTCCCCCAGACTGTATCCAGCCCAGGTGGCACAATGGGTCAGTGTGTGTGGCTGTTAACCAGAAGGTTAGTGGTTTGAGCCCACCCAGGGTAGAGCTGTGCATTGCAGGGGGTTGGACCAGGCGATCCTTTGGGTCCCTTCCAACTTACAATTCTGTTATCAAGGTTTCTCCCCTAGAAAGGCTGCTCTATCTTTTTTCTCCTGGAACTGACATGCGGATGAGTCGCCACATGGTGGCAGTGTGGAGCTGCGCAGGTGGGGGCAAAATGCCAGGTGTCCTCTTTGGGCTTGTTACCAGTCCTCTGTTGTCTATGCCTTGCATTCCTTCATACCGAGATACAACACTGCTTTTTACTGGAGTCAATCCATAACTGGTCCATCTACCCCAGTATTGTCTGCTTTGACTGGTCAGGTTCTGAGGCAGCTCACTCAACCTTACCCAGCTGTGCAACTTGAGATCTGAGGAATTAAACTGGGGGTCATCTGCATACAAAACATATCCCCACCATTGGCTTATAGACCAAAAGTGTATTTGTATATTTCTACCTGTTCAGGTCTGTGTGACTCTAGAGTTCTTCCTAGCCCCAGTTCCTCAGTGGGAACCAGATCTCACTTGGAGGCATGCTTGACTGCTAATATTTCCACACACACTGCTTCTCACAGTAGCCATTCTTGCCACACGTTGAATGGGCTTGGAGCAGATTAGTGAATTTCTGTTACCGATTAGCTGCACATAGGAATAGGTAGATTTCTCAGTTTTGGTTTCTCGTTTTGCTGAACTTAATTCCAGATCTCCACATTTCCACATCAGCTTGCCATTATATATACCGTCAGCATTTTAGTGCAAATTTATCCTGACACACTTTGGTGTGCAATTTTGCCTAATATGCGCATTTCTGCAAAGTAATTTCCCAATGCCGGATTGTATGTTATTTTTTACTAGCACATGCACTTTTAGGCACACTTTGCCCTAGTGTATGCATTTTTGCACGCGTTACTTAGCTGGAAAGTTGCATTGCAAAATTCAGAATGGCTGTGTTTCTGTATTCCCCCCCCCCCCCAAGTGTTGATTAGATAGATTTGCCTTTAAATGTGAACCAAACCAACATTTCTCCCCCACCCTTAGCTGCACAAGTGGAAGGCAATCTTTCTCAGGAAATAGTGCCATAGGACAGGCAAGCTGTTGCTATATAAGGCAATGAATGCAGATGGTTGAGGAAGGCAAAGGGTTATTGCCATAAAGAAGCTTCTCTTCTGCAGGATCCCATCTCCCAGACTGCAGAGCAGCATAAAGCAGAACGGCAGCGGGGTCATAAATCATGGGGGCTGTTCATAAACTGAACGTAGTGGTTTATTTATTCTGTTAACAATCCCAGGCCATTTTTATCAAGAGCGCTTTGATATCTGATACATAATCAGCTAAAAAAAAAAAAGTACAAAGAAGTATAAACGAAAGGCGGTTTTAGCTGGTTTCTCTACACCAACAGAGACTCAGAATGATTAAAAGGTGGTCTTGCCATATATATTATGGGATGCGGGAGCTGATTGTGTTAATCTGCAGGAACTGTAGCCTGCCTTAGTTAATGCAGCAGGTACTTTTTGGAAATTCTCCACCTAGAGGGGTTCCCCAAAAATCTGTAATGAGAGAACCAATGTTATGCTATTTTTGCAATGAAAAATGTAGAACATGCCAATATGACCATGACGACTAGGGCTGACGGCAATTGTAGTACAAATCATCTAGGGTACCGGATTAGTGGAAGTTGGTGTAGACGGCACTTTCTGTTTATATTCCCTCTCTTCTGAGTCCTCATTTAGGATATATTTCCTCCCTAAGTGGGGGGGGGGGGGGAGAAGCCAGACAAACTACTCACTGTGAGCTCTAATGCTATGATGTAAAGAGCTACATTATGATATTCTGTCGGGGTTATTGTTGTTTGTCATATCGTATGTGATATGTGGGATCCCTAAGGAATTCACAAATCCCACCAACATCTGCTTCCCCCCTTTTCCATTCTGCATGTTTTTAATCGACTTCACTCATAAATCTTGGTGGAGAAGAGAATGGCCATGTGCATGTCTCTCTCCCCCACCGAAGACAACAGCAGGAGACTCATACCTCAAAGAAAATGCCTCAATGCCCTTGCAGAACTTGGACAGAGGCAAGAATGGAAAGCCTGGTGTGTGTACTTGGGGGGGGGGGGGGACAGTTACGATTACTTTGGCTTGGACCCTAAGATAAGTTAGTTATGATTAAGTTCATGTGAAGGAAGTTTCCTTGTCTTGATTCTTTATTTCTCCCAGCATTGCCTCTAGTCATTTGTTCTCCCTCACCCCCCCCCCAAAAAAAGCTACTTCAGAAGGTTGGAGAGGCATCCTGGACAATGTGGGGCAAGGGAAGTTGTCTGAACATCTACTTACTTTGTGTTTATTCCCTATCTCATTATTCCCCCACCCACCCCATTTCCAGGAGTGGCTTTTTGGTGGGGCACAACTGACAGGCAACGCTATATTATTCAGGCTCTACCAAACCACTTATTCATGACCAAGTAAAATCAAAAGTTCTTTTTGTAAGTTGGAAAAGTTTTATCATTTATACATGATTTTTTAGGTTTCTTGGGGGGTCGAAGAGGTGCTTTTCTGAAGGAGTAAATGCACGTGTGCTCACTTTTGTGGAATGTTTGTCAGTACATAGGTTGTAGAAACCCACATTTCATTTGCAGCAGCTTATGAAAGGCAAAGAGACAAGCTTTTCTCTCTCTACGTAATTCTAGAACCTGAATCATCCAGTGATGATTCTGAGTAGGAGAAGATGAAGGACAGACCCATGAACCTCCTTCTTGCACATAGTTAAACTCTGCTATTTGCTAAGACAAAATGTGATTGTGACTACCAGTGCAGGGTTTTTTTTTTAAAAAAGGAATTAGACAAATTCATGGAATCTAATATTGCCAATGGCTAAGGATGGCTGTATCCTGTCTCCAGGATCAGAATGAATATGCCCTTACTATCACTCACTGGGGAACAGCAGAAGAGAGCTATTGTGTTCATGTCCTGCTTGTGGCTTCTCATAGGTATCTGATTGGCCGCTAACAGAAACAGGATAATGGACTAGATAGGCAATCCATGGGGAGTCTGCCATCCTCCAGGTGCTGCTGTGCTGCACTCGCATCGGCTATAATGGCTGGGCTGCTGGGAGCTGGAGCCCAAAAACATAGCGAGTGCCACAAGTTCCCCATCCCTGAGATAGGTCTGATCCTACTTTCCCACTGTTTCATTTCTTCATTCCATCATAATTATAATGTAATGCACGTTGGGATCAGTCAATTTTCCTTCCCAAACTGCAGGAGGGCCCATATACTGTAGGAAAGAGAAGCAGATACCCCCCAGAGAGTGAGATCCAAGTATATAAATGTGCAGTTTATCTGTGTTGTTTGTTGTTGTTTAGTCGTGTCCGACTCTTCGTGACCCCATGGACCAGAGCACGCCAGGCACTCCTGTCTTCCACTGCCTCCCGCAGTTTGGTCAAACTCATGCTGGTAGCTTCGAGAACACTGTCCAACCATCTCGTCCTCTGTTGTCCCCTTCTCCTTGTGCCCTCCATCTTCCCCAACATCAGGGTCTTTTCCAGGGAGTCTTCTCTTTTCATGAGGTGCCCAAAGTATTGGAGCCTCGGCTTCAGGATCTGTCCTTCCAGTGAGCACTCAGGGCTGATTTCCTTAAGAATAGAGAGGTTTGTTCTTCTTGCAGTCCATGGGACTCTCAAGAGTCTCCTCCAGCACCATAATTCAAAAGCATCAATTCTTCAGCGATCAGCCTTCTTTATGGTCCAGCTCTCACTTCCATACATCACTACTGGGAAAACCATAGCTTTTACTGTACGGACCATTGTTGGCAAGGTGATGTCTAACCCTTTATATGACCAATGCCCCATTCACCAAACCTCAAAGGTCAATGCTTATAGGACATTTGCACTATACTGTTTGGCAACTGAGGTTCAGGATTAATTAAGTAGGAAGCTACTAATTTGGCTTAGCGTTTCCCCCTCTCTCTCTGCCATTCCTCATAGGCCCCCAACTTGTTCCAATCTAATAACTGTCTCACAATAGCTGTCAAAGGGGTGTCATTCACTTCTCTTTGGAAGGATTCAGGCAGGTAGCCGTGTTGGTCTGACACAGTCAAAATATATTAATTTTTTTTAAAAAAATTCCAGGAGCACCTTGGAGCCCAACTAAGTTTGTTCTTGGGTATAAACTTTCGTGTTCATGCACCTTCTCTTTGGGAGGATATGGCTGAACTCCCACTGATTGTATGCGAACAGGTTTGCACTCAAAAGCGACTAGTGAGACATGCCTTCTCTTAGAAGATTTCTGAAATATCATCCCTATATTCTGTAGTTCTTTGCATATTAGAAGAAAATTATCTGCGCCAAGTTTAGGGAGATAGCTATATTTGATTAGTCAAGAGGGATTCCTCACTCTGAATGGCATTTTCTATATTGTGTAAACAGCCAGTTGATAATTTGGAGATAAAGAATTCCTTCCCTAAATATGTCCATGTAGCATTTGATAAAGCACCAGTGTAGCTACACAATGTATACATTTGATCAGTAGCCCCACTTCTTCCAAGTGATCCAGAGTCAGAAGTTGTAATTAAGGGGTGTTTAAATAATAGACAGTGATTTATTAGCTGCATACGGGTTCAAAGACTGTAGGTTTCACACCATTTCACAGCCACAAACAACATGCCATCATACTCTTAAATTGCCTCGTTAAACATTAATGCTTCTTGAGTGATGCTTTTCTGCGGCATTTCCACCTTTTCATCGAGCTGCAATACTGTGTGTCAAAATCAACTTTAGAAGAAATAATTTTTAAAGTTCAGAATATGGCAGCCCCATTAATGATTGATTGGTACTTCCTGTCTGGAAAACACCCATTGGCTGATGTTTTTCTGTATACAGCTAAGGCCTTTGCTTTTGACCGTAAAACTCTATATAGCTTGGAATCCTGGATAGCCAAAGGCTCACCAGCTTAGGTATGAATCTACTTACTGTATAGAATCCGTATTGGATGCCCTGCTCCAGGTGCTTCTTTCTTCAGAGGCTGGTGAATGGTAATAAGGGCTTGCATCCAATGTAGTACAGTCGTATCTTGGATCCCGAACACCTTGGTACTTGGACATTTAGGCTCCCGAACGCCACAAACCCAGAAGTGAGTGTTCTGGTTTGCAAACGTTCTTTGGAACCTGAATGTCCGACTGCTTCCAATTGGCTGCAGGAGCTGTTTGGGTTTCCGAATGTTTTGGAAGACGGATGGACTTCCGGAACAGATTCCATTCCAAGGTATGACTGTACGAAGCAACTTGTTATGTTAGTGCAAGGATTTCCATCCCCCCCCCCCAAAAAAATATGTTCTAGGGATTCCTCCAATTCTCCAGAGCAGATTTGGGGAGAGAGTTGGGGGGGGGGGAGAGGGTGTTGCATCACATAAGCATTAATCTTTACACTAACAGAACAAGCATGTTGGGTACCACCCAAAACTTTTTTGGCAGTTGCAGGTTAGTTGGGGATCCCGCTCCCCAAATGAAGAACATTTGTCTCTGTTGGCTTCATTTCATTATTCCCAGCCTAGTTTTACATTCCATTTTATTCCTGTCTTCCGAGAAATCATACGCAAACTTGATAACCCAAGTCACTGATAAAAATGTTAGCGTACCAGGGCCAGGATAGGGCCCTGTGGCACCTAACTTTAAACTTCATTCAGGTTTTATGAGGAATAGTCGATTTAAACACTCTTTAAATATGGCTTTCCAGCACTTTGCCCATTTGCCAGGATTCCTTGAAGAAGATAGACAGAGGTTCTGACTTAGAGTACATCAGCAAGTTACTTTAGTACATCCTCTTCTTGGTTTGGTGGTCTGTAGTAGACTCAATGTTAGGTTTCCCAATCGCTTCACTTTTGACCTATCCTCCTGAGACCATCCATGCTCTTACACAGCTCCCATTCACTTGAACCGTTCTCAGGTGTAATTTCCTGCAGACTGAACAAGTCTTCATGAAGCTTCCCGTGCCCATACCTCTGTTTTGTCCTTGTGCTTTCCCTTGATTTCTTGGTGCATGTAGAAAATGAGTGCAAATATTTGCTGTTCTGGTTAAATACTTTACATTAAAACCTGACTGGCAAGACTTCAAGAAAACAAAAAAACCCAGCCCCAAACAATTCACTTCAGTTCCAGATTTGAAACAAAAGGCTCCCAGGAAACTAAATAGCCCAAAGGTGGCCACATTTCCCTTGTTTTCCTCCTTGTACTGCTGAATAGGATTTTAAAAGGAATATTCCTTATCTTTGCATAAACATTTAGCAGGACAAAAATACTCCCTCTTCGAACTTAATCAGCAAGTATGTTGCTGCCTGCTGGGGGTTTTTCTTTTTTTTCTTTTTAAGGTTTATGCTTCATTAATCGTGCTTGTGTCTTTTTCTGGAATGTGTACCCAGGGGAAGCTGAAACACACACCGTCCCGAATAAAGCTGTGTAATCACATTTGTCCCTTCCTTTAATCTGCTCTTCCTTTGTGTGTAAGCAGATATCTTGAGAATGCACCTGAAAGAAGGCAACTGAGAGAGCCAAAATGCTGTTTAGCATGGCTACCTCAGCAAACATACACCACACAAGCCGTGCTAATCTCCAAAAACATTATTCGATAGCCTCACTGGCTTCTTACGTTTTATAGGCCAGTATAAAAACGTAATGTAAATTCATGCAACTCTTTCATCTGTCATTTGCAGCAGGTATTCATGTTATGTCTCCTTTTGGGAGGGAATTCGCTGTTTTCTACAAAATGGAAATACAGCAATGTGAAAAAAAGAGCTTGAAATCCAAAATATCTGGCCTGTAATAACTTCAGCCTTTTCTTTCCCCAACCCATCCAACCATAACTGTCAACGTTTCCCTTTTTTAAAGGGAAATTCCCTTATTCCGAATAGGATTCCTTGCAAGAAAAGGGAAAAGTTGACAGCTCTGCATCCAACCCTTCCCCATAAAACTGCGGGCTCCCTTCAAGGGCCTTTCTGCTTTCCCACAGGTGCAACTTCAGGATGACACAGCTTCACCTGACACAGTGAACTAAATAGGTGAAAGGAGTGGCGTGAAAAAGAATGGGCAGAGGGGAAGAGAAAAAAGAAGGGAAATGGGTTCTCCATTAGCTTTTCTCCAAATAGGAAGCTGCCTTATACTGAGTGAGATCCTTGGACCATCTAGGTCAGAACTGTCAACACTGCCCAGCAGCAGCTCTCCAGGTTTTTCTGGCAAAGGTCCTTATGAGCTTTATCTGAAGACGTGAAGGATTGAACCTGCGGCCATTTGCATGCAGAGCATGTGCTCTGCCACTGAGCTACAGCCCTTCCGCAGGTAATCAGAGGTCCTGCACACGCTGTCAATCCCCAAAGAGATTGAGGAAGCCCCAGCAGGTATCTCCAAACTCATCCTATAATCATAGAATTGTAGACTTGGAAGGGACTTGGAGGGTCAACAATGCAGGACTCTCACTCAACGCACAGTCCCCCATCCAATTTGAAACCTATCGAACCCTGCTATGAGCAGTTTTGTTGCTGCTCATAGATCAAGTAGTCACAAGATCAATATTTGATCCCATTTGGTGCAATTTCCCATGTAGACCAGCTTCGTGAGCCTCTTACCATTCTCCAGACCAGTTGTGACCCTGGCTGCTGGCTTGTAAGATTGGAAAAAGCATTGGCTAGATGCTGAATCATCATAATCCCTATTGGGTTGGTTTTGTGCCACTGCTCAGCTGCACTGAGCCCTGCACCAGCTGCTTCTTTCTTTGACTGGCAGCTAGAGTGCTGCCACATTGTGTCTTGGGTTCCATGGAGCCTAGGTAATGTAGTTCTCTTGGATGCCTAAGTCTATACTGTAGATATCAGGTGCCCTGGAAACAAAATGTCCCAGGTCTCCTTGCCATCAGTAAAGGTAAAGGGACCCCTGACCATTAGGTCCAGTCGTGGCCGACTCTGGGGTTGCGGCGCTTATCTCGCTTTATTGGCCGAGGGAGCCGGCGTACAGCTTCCAGGTCATGTGGCCAGCATGGCTAAGCCACTTCTGGCGAACCAGAGCAGTGCATGGAAATGCCATTTACCTTCCCGCTGGAGCGGTACCTGGAAACAAAATGTCCCAGGTCTCCTTGCCATCAGGACTCAGCAGTGAATACCAAGAGCCCAAGAGTCATGCCAAAAAGTTTGCACTGCAGTCTTCGCACCTATTCTGGAGAATAAACTCCGTTGCTTATTCCTTGCACACAGTGGAGCTTGCTTTTGACAAATTATGCATAGGATTAAGTTGTTTCACTCTTCTCCTTGTTTGCTTTCCCAGTCTAAGTCCTAGTCACTTTTATAGGCTGATTACTTGGCTTTAAGCCTGGCACTTAATTTCATCATCCAGGTGAGCAAAACCATACACCTTTTTTTTTAAAATCCGGAGCAAAAAAGAAAAAGAAAAAGTGTACCAGGAACTTTGGGTTAGCTATTGTCTTTTTTTTATGCAGCAGATCGAGCTGAAAGATTATGTGCAGGCCCTCTTTCTTTTTAAAAGTGTGAAGTGTGTGTATAACTAGGTGAGAATAACTAATGGAAAATAATGCTTAAGGCCTCAGGCTAGAAATACCACAAAGATCATGAAGGTGACCTTAAGACAAGCTCTGAAAGGATGCCTTGAAAAGCTGGAAAAGCTAGTGCTGAGGACGGCAATAAAAACCCTGACAGTACGCCAACAAACTTATCTCACATTACAAGAAGTATTAATTGTTATCGAAGGTCTCTGCTTGTCTCTGAAGAATTCATGCCTGGAGGAAGGGTGCTGTGTTATCTTTGTCTATCCAGATATACAAAATTTATTTCAGACTTCATTGCAGATTGTAGAAAAGCCTCTTAAGTGGTTTTCATGAAAATTAAAATTATCAATAAAATCAGTTGAAAATACTTAAAACATTTAATGAAATGTGTGTGGTTTTTTTTTAAAAAAAACCTACCAACGGTAAAAAGATTAAAACGTGTCTGGATAGGTGTGCCTAAACAAAATTGTTTTAAGCAGGCGCCAAAAAGAGTGCTTTGAATCTGCCTGTTTGATACTAATATTTGTCTGCAGCAGGGATGGTGTCTTGCTCTGTCTTTGATGGGACTTGTGGAAAGAACCTCTTGGATAATGTATGATTGAAAAGCATGTGGTGTGATGGTGTTAGTGCTTCACCATCCTAATCCCATGTTCATTGGCTTGTAGGGGGTGAGAGGGGATTCAGATGCAATATTGTCAAGTTACACACACACACACACACACACACACACACACACACATATCAGTTACAAGTCATTGGGGAAATGTGCAGAGGGATATGTGGACTGATGCAGATCCCATCATTAGATAATGACTTTAGTGGTGGAGTGCATGATTTCAATGCAGAAGGTCCCAGATTCCATCCTGGGTAAGATCTCTGCCTGAGACCCTGGTGAACATCTGCCAATCAGTGTAGACAGAGGTGACCTCCATTGACCAGTGTTCTGACTCCGTATAAGGCAGCTTCCTATGTTCCTATATTACAGGAATGGGGAGCCTTTTTCTGCATTCCCTTCTGTAAACCTTCTGAGGGCGACAAGCCAGTGGTGTGTGAGGCCAGGTGCAAAATTAAGAGAAGCAGCAAATGTACATTTTTAGCTAAGTATAGTAGGCTAGTTTCTACACAATCTGTTGTTCATCAAGGCAAGCAAGTTCATCTATTGCTTTATCAAGTTGCATATGCGACTGAAATGTTGAAATATGTATCCTATCCTGAGATCAAGTAGGAAGACTTTAATACATTAATAAACCAAACCAAATGAGAGGTAACGTTTTCATCAGCTCAGGCTCAAGTCTTCCAACCCCCCATCCCTGCCTCCAAGCAGTTTCAAGACGCTCAGTTGGGGAGAATAAGGCTTGGCCAACTGGAACCTTTGTGGCCTTGCAAAATGGCGAGAACGTTGTAAAAGCAATCTGGAAAGCTCAAAAATCAGTTTCCCATTTCTGTTGCTGTCGCAAATACCCACGGTAGTGCTTTTTTAAGTGAGGAGAGGGACAGTTTCCACCAGAGCCCATCGTAGTTACCAGCAAAGCCTTCCCCCGGATTACTATTTAAAAGCACATTTAGAATAGGTTTCTTCTGACTTGCCCAAGGCATATGCAAACAAGCATCATTGAAGAACCCAGACATCATGCTAGTCACACAGCATGAGAGGGACAGAATGACAAAACTAAGATATTTATGCTGAACCACCGAGGTGAAGCATTCTGCAGGTTTTTAACTCTCTTTGCCAGACATCAAGGTTTGCGGCAGATATTGAGCCACCCGAAAAAGTATCCTTTCAGTTGCAAGACTGAAATGGCCCTGGCTGAAGAACAGAATAATAATAGTAATAATAATAAAAACCTTCCTTGCAGCATCTGTACTTCTTGAGAGCATATAATCAATAGCCACAGAGAATTATACTCCTTTTCCAATACTGAATTAGAGAGTTGATATATGTATCACGAGCCCTTTGTGCAAACAGGCCTCTTTAACTCGTATCCAGAATGAAGCTTGATATTCCTACTTCATTCATGTCAACCAAGATGTTCTTGTTGTTTTTTTGTCCTCATAGGTGTTTTGTACCTTCAGTACGGAGATGAAACTAAACAGCTAAGGATGCCCAATGAGATCACGAGCACAGATACGATCCGTGCCCTTTTTGTAAGTGCCTTCCCCCAGCAGCTGACAATGAAAATGCTGGAGTCCCCCAGTGTGGCAATATACATCAAGGATGAGAGCAGGAATATCTATTATGAATTAAGTGATGTAAGGTAAGTCAGTAAGTAAGTCAGTAAGTAATAACAATAAGAATAATGTTGCTTTGGTTAGGTTGTGTTGTTAAGACGTGGTACAATGTAAAAGGGTTACAGATCAGAAAGGAAGACTTCACTTTTTTTTTTGTCTCTCTCTAAATCCTCCTGTTATCCAAGCACAATTTTTCACATCTTTCCTACAAGAGGAATGGGAAAACTCCCAAGATAGAAAGCAGCTTTGGCTTTCTATATCACTGGCCATGCTGACAGGAGATGGCTGGAGTGTAGTCTAAAAGCAGTCAGAATGGCACAGGTTCTTGTCTCTGTTTTAAATTACCGTATTTTTCGCTCTATAAGACGCACCTGACCATAAGACGCACCTAGTTTTAGAGGGGGAGAACAAGGAAAAAATATTCTCCCCCTCTCTGCGCAGCGCCCCTTCAGCGAAGTGGCAGGAGAAATGGAGAACTCTGTGCTCCGGAGGCTTCGCCTTGCTTTCGCTGAAGCCATGGAGCCTGCATTCGCTCCATAAGACGCACACACATTTCCACTTACTATTTAGGAGGGGAAGAGTGCGTCTTATAAAACGAAAAATACGGTGTAGGAAGAGGAATATGTATATGAGCAGCTTGCTTTTCCTGTTGTGTCTGAATCAGTATATTGTCTTAAGACGCTCCGAGCGTAGATCCATCCTTGAAAAGTGGCTAATAGTGTTGTGGATGTGTGAACTTTGTGCCCGAGACTGTTGTACACACTACACCTTTAAAGCACATTCAAAGCACATTTCCCCCCCCTCAAAGAATTCTGGACACTGTCGTTTGCTAGCATTGCTAGGAATTGTAATTCTGTGAGGAGTGAACTACAGTGCCCAGAATTCTTTGAGGGAAAGGAACTGTTTTGAATGTGCTTTACGGGGGGGGGGGGTGTCTGCAGCCTGAGCACATTGAGGGATGTCTGTGGGCATTTTGCTGTGGTTACCCTTCAGCGCTAACTCTCAATTGTGTTTAATGTCTAATTAACCCTATGCTTCTTAACTGCTAGGGCAGATCTGTCTCTTCAGCACTCTGCTTTTCCTGACAGGCTGCTTGAAGTCAACAGCAGCAATGCTGCAAGTTCTGACTAGTTACAGATTCAAGGCAATTACCAACTGCAGTGCGACTTTAAAAGAAACGAGACCTGTCCAAAAATCCTTCACCATGTGTTCTCCCCACCACCCCCACCCCCGATAATCCCAGTGATTAAGATCAGCCCACTAAACTTGTAGCTGCACCTGGAGCAAAGGAATTCAGTCTTATGTGCAAATTCTCCGGAGATCAGGGGTGTTTAATGAAAGGCAGCGTCGTTTTAAGAGGACATAAGTGTGTTTAGATTGCAGTCTTTGTGGCCGATTATTCCTGAAGGAGAAAAAGGCTGGGATTGTTTAATCCATAAACTGTTCGTAAGGTAGGTTTTGAAGCCGACTGGAATACAACTGGTTTTTTAAATTGTTGCATCAATGTTATAGCTTGGTTAACTGTAAACTTATCTTTAAACTTTTTAAAACTAATTTTGAAAAGGAAGCTCTTTCCTCTCTATTGCCTTTTGCCCATTTTGAGTCAAAATTGACAGAGCTGATATTGGTTAATATGTGTAGAAATGATTTGCAGCTGGATTCCAGATATGTATACTCAGAAGTAAGTCCTCCTGAATTCATAGGACTTACCTTATCAAGCATAGGATTTGGGTCATGGGAGACTAAATATGTGCAAGTATTCTCCTGCTTTCTTTTTAAAAAATGTTGTTTTATTTTGGTCTACGTTTATTACAAAAAGGAGGGGAAATCTGAGTTCATTGTTGGTGAAGAACAACTGAACTTAATTGAAATGTAAAATGGGCTTTGCTTTCGTAAGTCCCTGCACCCAGGAGCTTTAATTAAACTGAAAAATATCTTAATTTGAAAGGGTGTGTATTTCTTCTGAAAGAATTATGCCTCCCAAGGGATAAGTAAGAGCTGAGGTGTCTGTCTGTTGTAGAGAGTTTTTCATTGGTTGGTTCCTACCATGGTGATACCTGAATTGTTAGGGCTAGGAACAGCAAACTGGGCAAACTAATGTTATTTCAAATCTCTTTATTGCTGATTCTTAGTTACTTTGTTTTGTTCTCAATTCTAGGAACATTCAAGACAGATCTTTCCTTAAAGTTTACAACAAAGATCCTGCACATGCTTTCAATCACATGCCCAGAGCTGTAAATGGAGATGTAAGGGTAAGTCATGGTTTTTTTCTTCTTGTTCTCTAATTGTCTCTTTTTGTAGGATTAAAAACCTGCATGGGATAGCATACATGCCTGCACTTATCTTTTAACACCCCCCCCCCAAATGTCTACTGTTAAATAATGCTTGAAAATCTGCCACAATGGCTCCTTTCAAGGGCTGATCGATTTCTAGTGCAGATACCAATTCTGTTGTTTGCTTACTGGTTAGTAAATGATGGGGAGTCCTCAACCCTCTCCTTCAGTAGTAACTGCTATTGGTGCTTACCAAGGTTCTTGCAGAATCTCATAATACAATCTAACACAACAGAGGTTAGGAGAAACCTCTGTGAAGTGTTAATCAGGGTTCCCACCAGTGTCTACTCCAGGAGATAACTGTTTAGTCCTGGTGGTGAGAAATCATACTTTGAAAGGGAAAGGGATCTGCCATCAGCTGGTTAACCAAACCAAGACAGTTTATTTGAATCTTAAGATACTTTCATACTGCCTTCTAGGAGGCAAAGTGTTGCTGACTACAGCTACACTCCTAACCCAGAAATAAGCCTTATTGAATAAGGAATAAGCCTTAGAGAATTCAGTAGGACTTACTTCTGTATAGATATGCTTTGGATTGTACCCTCTTCTGATTGGTGTCCCATAATCCTTACATCCTTGCTCTCACATTGGTTTAAGTTGGGAGAGTTAGGCACATGTGCAACTTATGCCAAAACGAAAACCTCTTATGTAGTCACTTCGGGAGCAAGCCCTGTTTTGCTCAGTGAGGTTTTCATTGTAGGTCTAACACTTCCGCTTGTCAATATTGATGTGGATGAGACACAGTCCCAAATATTTATTGGTGCTTTGTGTAATTTAAATTGATGTAGCTAGCGGCTGCTCTCCCTGGCCAGCTGTGAAATATTAAAGCAGAGGTAGGGAACTTCAGGATCTGGGGCCAAATTCTCTGTTAGCCCTGGAATTTTGCCTAGGCTACAACCCCTCTCCCTAGGCCATGGATCCTCCCTGTTCCTTCACCTCAAGTGGTTTTGCCAGGCTGGAATGAGACCGTGGACTGTGGTGATGCCTCTTGCCTTCCTGGATGGAGACATCTCTCCCTCTGTGTTTATAAACTTCTGGGTTCTGCATTCGGAGAATGTGGCCTAATGTAGAAAGATAAGAGTCACATCTGTTTCTTAGGCTGTGTTTGCCTCTGGCTACGCCAGTATTTACCTTTGGTCCTTTGCACCAATGGCATGCAGGCCCAAGGAGCTCTCCTGTGAGTGATTGCAGCCCACAGTCTGGAAAACCTTCCCCGTCCCTGTGCTGAAGGTGATCGATTTGCACGTGGGATCTCTTCAGCATGTGGGACAGGATTCAGGTGCAACTAGTTAGTTTTTGTCTGGGATCTATTTAAGGCCACACCTTCATAGCCACCTCATTCCAAAAGAAGTAATAAATGGCCGCTGGCACAAAATAGCCGTTTTAAAATGGCGGCAAGCTTTTGCTGCCCGTGAGAAACCCTGTTAAGTGTCTTTTTTTTGTTGTTGTTCAGGTGAAATCTTTCCTTAAGGAAAATATTCTTTGATGTATGTTCCTCTGGATAAAATGCATTAAGTGTATCGGGCCAAGGAATGTGTTATTACCTTGTGGGCCGCTTGGTTTTTTAGTAAGTCATATAGGACTTTGAAGCGGATGTCAAACGTTGTGAAAACCACCTGTAAAAATACGGCCTTTATAACCGTGCATCTGTTTCAGAGTTTTCTTGCACGCCCACTTCGGTGCTTTGCATTTGGAGTCTGAGTGCATTAAAGCCTTGCTGGAGTTATTAACGTAGCAGGGGCTGGTAATTTCTATATATATACGCTGGGCAGCGAGGTGTTGCTTTCTGTGAAACGGTTTCTCTCTCTGCTTCTGCCTGGCTCTCCAGTGACTCTGTGGAGGTATGTCACACGGCAGGTGGCATGTTAAAATGTGCACCTCTGCCAAGAAAATTCATTTCCTGATCTGCAGCCAGCTCGCTTGGAGCTGTGATGTTATTAGCTTTCACGAGCTAAGCAGAGTCAGAACTTGGGCAGCCATTGGGGAGATGGACAGAATGGCGTTCACATTCAAGGAACGGTTCTTTCAGGTAAGTGCCTCTAAAAACCTAGCAGGATGGGACAGAGACCTCATGGAAGAAGCGCCCAGTTACCTGCTTTTGTTACATTTAGCTCATAAAAAATGGGCAGGGAGGAGGAGGAGGGGAGGCATCGGTGAAGCAGCATGGAGAAAACATTAGCAGGATAGTGAAAGGCAAGCTGGGTGAGGTATCTTTCCCTGGCTCCCCTGTACTTGTAATGGAACAAGCGGGAGTTTTATGTGCACAAAGCAAAGACTTCTTTGTAGGTCCAACATCTAGTAACAGGCGGGACTGTTCTTCCGTCCTCAGAAGCTGGAACTCTTAATGCTTCTCTAGTTGTAATAAGATTTCTCATTCATATATATATATATATAGTTAGCTTGACCCAGTGTGACAGAAGGACCGGCTGCATTTGTATGCCATTGATAATATGCTGTTGAATAAAGTTGGGTACATTATTAGGGACGACCGCTGGGTGTGGAAAATTTGCTCTCCACCATCAAGTTCAGCTTCCTTTTCCCTTCAAATGGCAGCCCAGCCCAGGGTGCTGTTGGTTTAGAACTGCTCCAGCAGAACAGATTGCAAGGAAAGAATGTTTGCTGCCTTGGAGGGCAACTGCTTTAATTACTTTTTAACCCAAGCAAGACTTGTATCCGGGAGGATCGGCCATCCTTTCCAGGCGTCAGGTATTGATTGTAGAGGGTAAAACCACTTCAGAGGCAAGAAATGCCAAACACACGATCGAAGCCTTTCCATGGAGGTCCGTCCTTGTCCACCTTCTCCTTTTCATCTTCCCATTTTCCAATTTACTCCTTTTCAGAAGGGGAAGCTGGATTTAAGGGTTATCTCTTATATGGCTTCTATTCCTCAGACATACATATCCCTTGCTTAAATCTAAGGAAGCGTTTTTTTTTCCTTCTGGAAAATGTTATTACCCTTGCTGTTGGGGGGGGGAGGGGAAACTCAAGGTATTAATTCATTCCACTTCCTCACTGCATACGCAGTTTCTTTCAGGAAGAGTAAATTAATAATAAGTGCCACTGTGTCTAAAGTTCAGGTGCAGACTGTTAAAGAGCCACACTGAACCCTTTCTTTCACTGGAAATGGGATTGTATCTATTTGCTGATGAAAAACTGTTACCTGCCACATGTATTACATTGATGCCTTACCTTCCTGTTTTGTGCAGCTTAAATTCTCTATTCACTCACGTATTTGCAAAAACAATGACTTCTAGCCAAGGCGTCTGCTGTCATTAGGCCAACTTAGGCAGCTGTCTAGGGCACAGACCTCAAAAGAGACACAGTTATATTCAGATTAGTTTTTTTTGTTATATCTTGCGCGTGCACACACACACACGCTATCTGTATTTGGGGTGCAAGTAGTTAGCCTTGCCTACAGCACAAAATATCCTGGCACCAGCACTAATTCTGTCATTAGGTAAAGTTCCAGTTCCATCACCAGAATTGTAAGAAGTGCTCATGCAGTTGTTTACAGTGGTACCTCTGGTTACGAACTTAATTCATTCCGGAGGTCCGTTCTTAACCTGAAACCGTTCTTAACCTGAGGTACCACTTTAGCTAATGGGGCCTTCCACTGCCGCCGTGTGATTTCTGTTCTCATCCTAAGGTAAAGTTCTTAACCTGAGGTACTACTTCCAGGTTAGCAGAATCTGTAACCCGAAGTGTTTGTAACCTGAGGTGTTTGTAGCCCGAGGTACCCCTGTACAGAGAAAACCCACCACTTGGTAACTTTTACATATTACTCCCCCTCCCCACCACCACCCACGGTTAAACTTTCTGGTGAAGGTTTCCCCCTAGTGGCCAGAACTTCCAATATTTCACCAAAATTTTAAGCAATTTTCACATTTTTGAAAGCCGTTTTTCCAATAAATGACGTTCTTCTCAAACCCAATTTTATGCAATCCGTAATTTCATCTAATGGCTGGTACATACTTTCCCCTGAATAATCTGGGTTACATTCCTGAGGAATCACTGTTTGTAGAAGGATTGTTCAAGACTACGTGCCCCAACTCTGCCAGTGACTGTTTCTGTGGCCTTGGGCAAGTCTCAGTTCTGGTAGCCATCTATGAACAGGAATAATAGTGGCCTATCTCACTGGGTTGTTTAGAGGATAGATGCAAAGGCATGTTACACTTTGAAATGAGTATGCTATAGAAATGATAAATAGGGGAGAAACGGTGGCATGAAAGGCTTTGGAGCATCAGTGAACTGAGCTGCAAATTTGATGAGCCGTGAAACTGTCGTATGATTGCAGCGAAAAATGCATCAAATTTAAACTAGATGTGCAGAATCCACAGGACCGCCAAAGACATTCAGGAGCGTAAACTGCTCCCCTCCTGCTGTTTTAATTTTTCTGGAGCTTATTGTAGCCAGTGCATGTCGTGAGCAGAACTTCATTAAACACGTATTTTAATTTAACTTTTATTAAATGTGAGAAAGTCATAACTTAATAAAGACTTTCAAGAAGCTCCCTGAAATGCTGCAGATCCTTCCCCTCCATGTTTCTGATGACAGTTGTAGGACTGAATGAAATGAGAGCATGAGACCAGCTCCACTGAATTGAGAGACGGAGAGAGGGGGAGAATTAAAATTAGGTCAAAACCAGAGATTGCACAGATGTCATTTATTGCTTGAAACTTTGTGAGTATATTTGTTCTGCATGGTTTTTTTGGAGGGTGGGGTTTATATTACATCACTGATAAGCAAAATTATATATTGCCCTGGCCATTTTTCTTGTTATCTAGTTTTGTGCCTGCCCATCATGAAGCTTCATGGCTAGTAAGAATATATTAACAGCCTATTTAAAGCAGTTGGATATGTTTCCTACATTTGCAAAGTGGAATGCTTGTGTTTGGACATCCTAAGGGCCCATACAGATGAGTGATTTCAGTTTCTGCTAATGGCAAATGACTAAATTTCTGCTAATGGCAAAAGACTGCCGAACATACAGAAATGAATCCCTCTGGCCCCCCAAAATGGTGGGGTGCAAGTATGCTGCTGTCTTGGGTTGTGTATGCCATAGCTCAGGCTACAATGTGCTCCCAACTGCTGGTGCTTGAAGCCACGTACACGTGGAGGTTAGCTACAATCCACAACTATCTTGTTGTTTCTTGTGAGATGCTGCCGTTTGATGCATTTCCCTTCCAACTGGCTTCCATCAGATCTGAAGATGTGAGGCACATTCACTTCTCAGTTAAGCTGAGGTGTGTACATTCGCGTTAGCCATTGCATGTGCTCAGAAAGCAGTTCCTTCAATAGGAGGGGAGCTGGGGGACGGGACAGGCATGAGGAAACCAAACATAAAATGTTTGTTGTACACCCTTTCAGGTGTGTACAACAATGGGCAAATGTGACTTGAAATGCAGAAATGTGGGGTGTGTGGATGTCTTTACTGTGCTTTAAGCTGCTGGTTTTTATGTAGCCTTGACACTGGAGAGCACCCCTGAGAAAATGGGGCAGCGTGTCAATTCCGCACAAACACACACACACACATGACCAGGCCTGGTAAGTGTAATGGCTGGCTTACTTCTTGCATCTCTTCAGCCAGGGGCTCAAAGGATCAAGGAAGAATTGGGCTCAGAGGATGCGCTCCAAGGGCTCTTTTTGCAGTGAGCAGGACTGCCCTGTCCCTTGTGCTCATTTCAGTCAGTATCTCATCTATATAGATCGGTTGTAATATCTGGAGGCTTTTTAGGGGTTGGGGGGGAAGGCCAGCAGCTGAGGATATAATAGAAGGGTATGAGTTTTCTCCCACTCTCATAATGCTGGAACTCTGAGACATCCAATAAAGCAGAGTGATGGAGATCTCGAGACGCACAAAAGAGAGAACTTCACACAGAGCATAGTTAACCTGTGGAATCCGCTCCCCGAAGATAGAGCGATGGCCCCCCTCTTTCTTGAATGGCTTTAAAGAGGCTTAGACAAATTTGTGGAGGATAAGGCTGTCAGAGGCTGCTAGTCGCATTGGCTACGTTCTCCCGCCACTGCATGTTTCTGAATTCCACTTGCTGGAAACTGCAGAAGGGGCAGAGGGTGTCCTTCCTACAGGCATCCGGTTGGCCAATGTGAGAACAGGATGCTGGGCTGGATGGACCTTTGGCCACATCCAGCAGGGCTCATATGTTCTTATATTCAATAAATCAAGCCAGAAAAGCAAGATGAAAAAGTGCTTCCTTCCTTCCTTCCCACCCACCCCACCCCCCTTTCCTTTTCTTTTGAAGGAGGAAAGAGAAGAAGTCAGGCAAATGTCCTGGATCAGGATTGCAGAACTGCCAGCAATCCCTGCAAACAAGTCGTTTGTTTTAGAGTTGCAACACTGGACCCGTTATCTGGCACGGAAAGCAGATATTTAAGCAATTAGTATTTTTAAAAGTCTGGTATGGCTGAGGCTCCTTCGAATTGGTTTAAAAGGTCCCATATGGTGCTTCTCTGCTCCTGCTACTTGGCGTGGGACTCTGTTTACTTTAGGGGAGAGATGTGACTGCACGTCGGCTCGATATCGACTGTCCGCAGGATACCAAACCTCATCCTTCCCGCAGCATCGCTGTCTGCTTCTTTCTAGTGCTTTGTCATTGAGAGGTTATGACAACACAAGCCATATTGTATTTATAAACATCACGTGTTTCCTTGCCATGGCTTGTGGTGTCTGCCAAGCAGAACACATGGAAGAAGCATTTCTTGTTAGCTCAGGATTGGTTTTGGTTATCCTGATTTCCGGAACAGGGCAGGAAAACGCCGTCTATGCTCAGATTTAACTTTTGTGCAGTGAAAGCAAAAGCTTCCAAATGGCCGTGAAATCGTTTGAATGAGGCGGCAGCTCCTCCTTCAGACCTCCTCATTTTTTCCCCTGCTGAAACTTCTCTCGGCAAGCAGGAGCATGTCAGTTCAGTTTTTTGGGAGACCTGAAGGGCAGCATTAGACACAAGTGTTGCACTACCTCAAAGACTCCTGCTAGAAAAGTGAGCTTTTCTGGAGCATGTAAGGTAAGCCACGGCTGTGGAGAGAGAGATGCAAAATTTGTGTGGGGCTAAATGGTTTATAGATTTATTTATTTTTTAAAGGGAGGTTATAGGCTGGCATAATCTTGAGAAAGCAAAACTATAATTTTGTCTGACGCATAACGGGAGGAATGAAATATGCTCGCTTGGTTTCCACTGTGCTCTGAATTTGTTCAGACCCAGGTGCCTCCCTGAGCTTTTAAATGTTGTCTCTGACGTATTGGGTCTGATTCTGCGAGGAGAGTGGGCTAATAAGTAACAAATGAACTGTTAATTTGCTGCTTCCTGTCCAGTCAAAAGGAAGCCAGGCCTTAACGAATTAGCTGTTTAAAACCAAACAGCCATGAAGTATGGTCTGGATGTTGATTGGGTGTGGTGGTGGATGCCTTTATTTCACCTGGGATGTAGCAACTTCAGTGAGGCATCTGTGGATCACTAGTAAAGGTGAAAGGGTTGCTAAAATGTGAAAGACAGTGAATGTATGTGGTGGTGGCTGAGGCATGGGGGGGGGGAGTGCAAATGCTACCTAATAATTGGAAAGCCATTCTGTATGTCCCCATTTCTACCTCAGGATCCAGTGGTATAGCGTTGGGTTGGGGTGTTCAGTTCCAGGACTTTTTTGAAGCAGGAGTAATGGCATCATCTACGAGAGCACCTTGTTACTCTTGGACCATCTTCAGTCCAAGTGAATGAGAATGAGGTTTTCAGTTTTGTTTGTGACAGGTTAGCACAGGGGAAAGGGGGTGGCAAAAGCTGGATATTTCCTCTTTCTCTCTCTTTTTTCTTCGATGAGGTTCCTACTTCATGTTTTAATGGTTTAAATGGAAAACCTTCTTTTCAAGACCGTTTGCGTTTCTAATTAAAAGCTGGCGGCTGCCTTCCAGCTGGCTGAACATCTTTTTTTGTGAAAGACCAACGTGCCTTCCAAGCTGAAGCTGAGAGCATGCAGTCAGAAGTAAGCACCACCGAGAGCAGCAAAACTTGCACTCATGAATCTATGCAGAAGGTTACACTCAGCTTGATGCTCACAAAACTGGGTGGTGTTATGTACTCCTGCTCTTTGGAGGGTGGTTGTATCTGTGCATATGTAATAATGGGTCGACACAACCGCCTGCATTTTTGGACGCTCCTTGGTGGGTGGCTGTGGGGCCTGCCACCATGAACACCTCCAGTTCAAAATTTGGTTCTACACCATTGATGAGGTGTAAACTGCAAACAGTTCCTCCAAATTGTGGGTGCTGCACCACCATGACTGCACTAGCTGGAAGGACGGAGCACGTGGGGTCCTTTCACTGTAGAATATCCATGCCAGTTCTTGTAGCAATGTGGAAGGTATCTCCCCCCATGTGCAGTAAGTAAGCCAGAGGTCAGCCACCTTTTTGGAGTTTTGAGCAAGTGTCATGAGTGCCACCCTCTGGTCACTTTTCTTTCTCCCTCCCCCCCCTGCCCCAGATCAGCTCCCCCTCCCCACCATCACCACCACCACAGATATGGCAAAAGAGAAAGTGTGCAGGCACACACTTCACTTTCCCAATTGATCTGGGTTAAAAGTTGGGTTCCGGTGAATTAATCAGAACCTTGAAAAGCACCTGGAACTGAGAGAGGAAGTGGGAAAGACTTCTTTCATCAGCTCTATGTGCTTCTCAAGGGTGACACACGGGTGACCCCTGCAGCAACTCATCTTGGCAATTAGAGCTATAGGCATAGATTGTTTGTCTCACACAGACTCCATTCCCCAGTTGGGCTCTCTAGAATTTCTTTCAGAGAGTGATTTGGGGCACTTCCCCCTTCCCACACACACTGTAAAAAGCCCCCAATTTAGACATATTTTCCTCAGGTTTGTAGGCTAACGTTGCCATTGTGGTTGCTGCTATAGAACGTTCTGCGTATTTCATTACATTTTGGCATAATGAAGCCTAAGGCAGCATTTCACCATGTCCCAGAAAGTAAAAAAAAAAACAGCGGTTCTCAAACTTCTAATTAAAGGGACAATACTGTTCTTGGTTCAAGAAAAAAAAGTTGGATTCATACCCTTCCCAGAATGCTTTCCCCCTTGGCTCTGTATTTCATGTTGCTTACAGGCAAGGCAACCACTCCAATGACCTGTTTGTTGTTCAGGCCTCTGTGGCCTTGGCAGTTGCTACTTACTCCTTGCTCTTTGGCCACTAGCATTTCCTTTCTCAAAACTCATGCCTTTATTCAGACCTTTTCTGTAGCACTCGATAACCTGCTATCGGATAACTCTGCGCTCATTATTCCTGTCAAGGCATTTTGCTGTCTGACACAAAGGCCAAGATGGCATCCTCTCCCGCTCCATGCATAGTGAAGCTGCCTGGACAGGTAGTTGAGTTTTACTTCAATGCTAACAACAGGACAGCATTCTTCATTGCACCCGAGGACAGCATGCTGGCTTAGGGGGTGTGGGGCAGGCTGTGGGGCACACAATCCTCTCTTAACACCTCACCGCCACAGACTGCCCCACACCCCAACATCTACCGCCTGAAGCAGCCACCTCACGCTGCCTCGTGGTAGGGCCAGCCCTGGGTGAGGATTGGTCAGGGGACATTTCCAGCCAAACTTGAAGCAGGGTGTCACAGCACAATAGACTGGGGGAGATGTTTCTGGCCCTGATGAAGAGGAGCTATCCTGCATCTCTGCACTCTGTGGGAAAGTTTGAGGGAAACTGCAGTTGGGTGTTAAGGCTATGAAAGGGTCCAAGGCAGACACCCTCACAGTTTGCATTCCTCAGCCTTGTTTTCCCCCTCTCCAGGGAAGCTATCTGGTCAAGTCATGAGACTCAGTCCAACCATGTCTTGGCCTATGCATATTTACCACCCTAGCTTTAAAACTGTCACACGCTAGTAGTCTCTACAGTGGTACCTCGGGTTACAAACGCTTTGGGTTACAAATGCTTCAGGTTACAGACTCCGCTAACCCGGAAGTAGTACCTTGGGTTAAGAACTTTACCTCAGGATGAGAACAGAAATCACACGGCAGCAGCGGGAGGCCCCATTAGCTAAAGTGGTACCTCAGGTTAAGAACAGTTTCAGGTTAAGAGCGGACCTCCAGAACGAATTAAGTTCTTAACCAGAGGTACCACTGTATTACTGTAGAAGTAGGAAGCTGCCCTATATCCTGTCAGAGTAACCCTTTACTGTGCACTTGGACTGGCAATGGCTTTACCGCCTCAGGCAGAGGAGTCCTGTCACTCAGTATCCATCTTTTCTAAAAACAAAAACAAAAAACCTAGAGATTGAACATAGAAATTTTGTCATACAGTGCATATACTTTATCCCTCAGCTGGCTGTGTACACACCATTTAAACCACATTTAAAGCACATGACTTTCCCCCCAAAGAATTATGGGAACTATAGCTTAAGAGTGCCGTGCATTGCAGTACTGTGGGGGTAAACTGCAGTTCCCAGGATTCTTTGCAAAAAGTCATGTGCTCTAAAAGTATGGTGTATGTGCATGCATGGTCCCAACTTATAGTATTCCACTAATCAAAGGAACTAGATAAAATATAGCAGCTTTTTCCAGCCTAAGTAGGAACACCAGAGCCTGTAGCAGCCTACCAATTCTGTGGTGTATGAATATTTGTCAATGCTTAAGAACCCAGTGTCATAAGATTTGCAAATATATTTGTATCTTGCTATATGTGGATCGAGTCAGGGTGGGGAGAGGCGATAAGCCACAATATGTTTATTTTCCTTTAGTGAGCTGGAGAGAAAGCAATGGGGGGAAAGTGAAAATGCAATATATTTATTCCCCCTGAAGTCCAGTGTTCTTATTTTTAATACAACATCTGCTTACAGGTGTAATCTTGTACAAATGGCAAAGGATGATTTGTGCATTCTTTTGCTTTTCTTTTGTATTAGTTTCATGCTAACCTGTTCCATAGTCTTATAATAGAAAACATATCTTTAAAAATCAGGTTGCTTGACAATGCCATTTGATACTGAAAAGGTTATGTTTCTCGTTGTTCTTGTTTTAATCTGAAGCTGTTTTATAGTTTTATTTGGCTTTGGCAGAGGACAAAGAATTGCAAATATGGAAGCACAACAAACTCCAAAGATGCTGAATTAGTATATAGGAGAGCCAGGCAGGCCTGAATTTGTTTTGATTTGCAAGATCAGTTACTAATGCATTTTCTTTCGTTCTTTTTTCTAAAATATAAAAAGAAATTGGAAAATGGATATTGCAGCCTCTGTTGTGCTGAAGAAAAAATGTTGATCTTGTAGATAACTGCATATTTTGGAAACTGTTCCTATGAGATTTGGGGGTAGTGGTAGCATTTCATAAAATCATAGAGCCCGAAACTCGTTACAATGAAAATAGCTTATTGGATATGGAAATTACTGAATACAGATACATTTCTCTAGACTCCTTTATGAAGACGGAGAAATGCTGAAGGCTAATGAGCTTGAACTCGCTCTTGAAGGTCTGAAAAACTGTAAAACACTTTGCAAAGTTGGCTTCACTGCAAAGTCTTAAAATTCATCTCTGAATGTTTTATAACACCTCTTCCTGCTGTCTTTAATCAAACCCTTAAGGATGGAAACATCTGGATTCGTAGAAAGATAGCAAGGTTATTTCTCCTCAAACTCAAAGTTAGAAAAGATAAAAAAATATTTTCCAACCTTCTTAACCTTGTTTGTACAACATATCAATATTATGTTCACAAACAGTGCAGGCAGCTCAAAAGCAGTAAAATGTTCAAAAACCAATAATAATTACAGAATAAAAACAACAAATTCCAACATGTGAAGATGCCCATTTTTAGCCTAGGCTTTTCTTGGCCCATAAGAACCCTGTTATTTTTGAATTTCTGTTTTTATGGTCACTTTTTTATTGTTCCAGTCTGGCTTCAGGCATGGTCATGGAGCTGAAACTGCCTTGGTCACCTTTGCTGATAACATTTATCAGAAGAGAGATTGGTGTGTGTGTGTGTGTGTGTGTGTGTGTGTGTGTGTGTAATGCAACCCTGCTTTCTCTCCTTGATCTCCCAGCAGCTTTCGATACTGTTGGCCATGGCATCCTTCAGAGCCATCTCAGGGTGGGTTTGAGGAACACTATACTTCAGTTGTTTCGCACCTATCTCCAGAAAGTACTCATGGAAGGCTACTGTTATGTGGTGTCCCGGGGGGTTCCATCTTGTCCCCCATGCTATTTGCCATCGGTATGAAGCCTCTGGGAGCTGTCGTCGAGAGATTAGGACAGGCTTCCTTAACCTCGGCTCTCCAGCTGTTTTGAGACCACAGTTCCCATCATCCCTGACCACTGGTCCTGCTAGCTAGGGATCATGGGAGTTGTAGGCCAAAAACATCTGGAGGGCTGAGTTTGAGGAAGCCTGGATTAGGAGCAAGGTGTCTTCCATATGCAGATGGCATTGTTACCATAAAGCACCAATGCTGCAGCAAGCAAAGGCTCCAGCAGCTCAGCCAGCTGCTTGTGGCTGGAAAGCCAGACAGGATGTTTGTGACTGTTGCCATGGGAACAAAGGGGCAGTCCATTCTGTACTGAGCACCGGATGTTAGCTCAGTGTGTGTGTGTCATATGACCCGTACTGGATGTACTTGGGAGGAGTTTCCTTCTTGCTGTTGTTGAGTGCAGACATGATTCTCTGTACTGATGTAAGAGGCAGAAATAAATGATGTAAATAGTTTTCTGTCTGCTTCTTTCCCCTCCCTGGGGACACCAAAGGGGAGAGAGGAAGAACGGTGTGTTCCTCTCATACATCTGAGAAGAATCGCCGGACCTCGCCTGCTTATCAGCAGAGGTTGGGAGACGCGGGGAGGTCGACAGGAATATCTGCCGGTGCCTACGTTGTGGCACATTCCTCTGACCCAGGCAGAATTCCAACAGTGGCAGCCTTCGGATGGTTGCGATTCATCGGACATCTGCATGAGAGGCTGATGGATTGTCCTCCTCTGCTCCAAGGAGGAAGAGAAGCGTCTGAGAACAGCCAGAGGCTCCACAGACAGCTGATGGAAAGAAGAGGTGTTTTCCAGAGCAACAAAGTTCAAGGTATGCTGCATTTCGGGCTAAAAGTGTGAACGCAGGAAGATTAATTCCCTGGTTCACGGAGCTGCGTTTCAAAGAAAACAAAAGCTCCGGGAGAAGAGGCCTGCAGCTTGAAGGCTGAAGCCTGCATTCCACAAATTTTTGTGGTAGATAAGAGGTCCCATTGAAATGCATTGTTGCTAGGTAACGGAAAGTTACTGGCAAAGGGGCTGGACTCTGACTGTGAGCCTGGGAAAGCGAAACAAAACCAGAGAATGTTTTGGCTACAAGGTTTACGAGCTCTTGGAAGGGACTTTTCAATAGCAGCCTGAGTTTAGCTGCCAGGTGCAAAGAGCGTAAACAATTTGCAGTTTGCTGCGTGAGAAAGAAAAAAACGACTGTTGGATTTTACAGTTTGTTTGACATTGTGAGCTAGAGGCTTGGCTTCAAGATGGATGCCAAGAAAGGGGGAGGTTTGCCTTGCCCTCCTTCCTTGACCAATGACAATTATTCATCTTGGTCTGTAAAGATGAAGGCCCTGCTGCAGAATCAGAGGCTTTTTGATGTAATTGAAAACCCCATCCCTGCAGCACCAACCAGAGGTTGGGAGTCACAGAATGTAAGGGCCAGGACTGCTATAATTCTGTGTGTCTCAGATGATCAGTTGGTGCATGTTCAGCATTTAGAAAATGCGAAAGAGGTATGGGACACGCTGCGTACAACGCACCAGAGAGATGCTGGTTCTTCAGCGTTGCTGTATTTTGAGAAATTGACCAATCTGAGACTTGCGCCTGATGGAGATGTTCAAGCGCACCTGACAGAAATGAAGTTTCTGCGTCAACAGATGGTGGAACGCAATTTCCGTCTTCAGGAGGAAGTGTTTTGCTTCATGATGATAAACAGCCTTAGCCGCACCTACAAGGTTGTTGCCAGTCAGCTTGGTTCCCTACCGGCCGCGCAGCTGACCGCGGAGAGAGTTTGTGCTGTGGTCCTGAATGAACACGACAGACTTGCTGCACTGGAAGAAAAAGACAGGGGGAGGGAAGAACAGAGTTCTAATTCCCCCACTGCTGATGCTACTGGGGAGCATGGTGTAGCATTGAGTGCTGTCCGATGCTACAATTGTGGACAGACTGGGCATCTACAGCGAAACTGTAAGAAGCCGCGCCAGTCAAGAGGAGCAAAGAGCAGCTCTACGAAGCCTCAGGCGTCAGGCAAAAGCCGTACCAAGTGCCAGGTGAAACCTGCAAAGGCTATGATGGCGAAAGGAACCACGCCAGATGTTGGGAACGCATTCATAATTGACACGGGCGCAACGGTTCACATGTGCCCGCACAGAGAACTGTTTTCGACGTTGAAGAAGCAAAGCTTCACTGTGAAACAGGCCAACGGTCAGGAGCTGGAAGCGACTGGAATAGGGACTGTGTATCTCTCTTGCAGGGGTGACCAAGACCAGTGTGAGCACCAGGAAGGTGACGAAAAAGGTCGACAGAGCATTTCAGCGGGTGTATGCTGATGTGATTGGTCCTCTAGAACCATCTAGAGGCGGTGCACGATTTTACCTTTTGTGTGTGGATTGTTTCACTAATTATTCTTGGGTTTATATGATGGAGAAACCGCAAGAAACTTTAGAAAAGTTTCAGGAGTTTTGTGACACGGTTAAAAATATGCATGATGCTAACATTGATTGTCTTTTCACAGATGAGAAGCAAATTTTTCTGTTACAGAAGTTTCAGAAGTTCCTGGATGGAAAAGGGATAGACCACAAAGTGGCAGTTTCGCAAGAAGCGTGGAACAGGGGGGTCTGTGTAAAAGTGAACAAAGAATTGCAAAAGGGGATGAATGCGCAATTGCTGAGTTCACATTTGCCACATGAATATTGGGCGGAGTCGTTAATGTCCTATGTTCACGTGTGGTTGAGAAAGGTCTCAAAAGACTTGGGAATTTCTCCTTTTGAGAAGCTGTTCAATAGAAAACCTTCTGTTGCCTATTTTAAGGTTTTCGGGTCTCATGTGAGAACAGAAGCTCCAGGTGGAGTAAAGAATGCCAGAGGCATTTTTGTGGGTTATGAAAAAGGTCTCTACAGAGTAATTTTGTCTGAATCTGGTCAGGTGATTCTCACAAAGTTCCTAGAGAGTGCTCCAAAGCAAGAGCGGGTAGTACAGACATTTCCCACAGGAAACGATGATGATGATGATGATGAGTTTGATCTTATTGAGTTCAGTAGTACTGATGATGACAGCGATAGCTCAGACAGCTCAGTTGTCACAGTCATTGAGAGGAAATCTCACATAATGACTAGACCCTCAGAAGAGGAGGATGAACCATTGATTAAGCTTAGTACTGGTTCTCCAGAGAGTTCAGAGGCTGAACCAGAAAGCAGAGAAGAGCAGCAACTTTTACGTAGGTCTGAGAGAGCAACGAAGGGTGTACCACCCAAGAGGTATTCAAAGGAGTTTGCTAACCTTGCATATGTTGCTATTGTAAACGACCAAGGACAGATTGAAGCTGTGTCTGAGTCAGAGACAAAGGCACAACAGAGAGTTGTTAACCAAGGTAATGCGAAGTCACACAACCAGAGAGGTACATTGGTTAAACCAGTGGCGGGTAGTTCCAAGGGTGGAACTGAAACAACAGGGGAATGTTATAAATATAACAACTGTTTGTTTTCTTCTCTGGATGACGCTTTGCTCGCAGCACACATTGATACTTTAGGGGGAGTATGTTACCATAAAGCACCAATGCTGCAGCAAGCAAAGGCTCCAGCAGCTCAGCCAGCTGCTTGTGGCTGGAAAGCCAGACAGGATGTTTGTGACTGTTGCCATGGGAACAAAGGGGCAGTCCATTCTGTACTGAGCACCGGATGTTAGCTCAGTGTGTGTGTGTCATATGACCCGTACTGGATGTACTTGGGAGGAGTTTCCTTCTTGCTGTTGTTGAGTGCAGACATGATTCTCTGTACTGATGTAAGAGGCAGAAATAAATGATGTAAATAGTTTTCTGTCTGCTTCTTTCCCCTCCCTGGGGACACCAAAGGGGAGAGAGGAAGAACGGTGTGTTCCTCTCATACATCTGAGAAGAATCGCCGGACCTCGCCTGCTTATCAGCAGAGGTTGGGAGACGCGGGGAGGTCGACAGGAATATCTGCCGGTGCCTACGTTGTGGCACATTCCTCTGACCCAGGCAGAATTCCAACAGGCATCCAGCTCTGTCTCTCTGTTCCATCTGAATAAGGAGAGGCAGTTGAGGTGTTAAGACCTGTGCTTGGAGGCGGTGATGGGTTGGAATAGGGCCGCAAAAAAACCAAATCCTGAAGAGACAGCAGGGGTGCTATGTGTCTTGGGTTCTCATGTCCTGGAAGTGGGGAGGTGGCCTGCCTTGGACAGGTGTTGTGCTCCCTGGAAGGAGCAGGCTCACAGTTTAGGGGTTCTCCTGGATTTGACACTGTCACGGGAAGCAGTGGCAAGGAGTACCTTTTTTCAGCTACTTTGCCGGCTGTGACCTTTTTTGGACAGAGCTGACTTGGCCACTGTACTCTCATAACTTTTATATTGGATTATTGCAATGCGCTCTGTGTGGTGCTGCCCTTGAAGATGACTCGCAAACCTCAGTTTGTCTGAAATGCAGAGGCCAGATTACTGACTGGGGTTCCATTTAGGCCTGTCCTGGTTGGTGGTTTGTTTCTGGGCCCAATTCAAGGAGCTCATGTTGGTGTTTGAAGCCCTGAACGACTTAGGCCCTGAATATCTGATAAAACCTCCTTCCCTACAAACCCCCTTGAGTGCTGAGATTAGCAGATCAGCAGAGAAGGCCTACCTGGCAGTTCTCAGAGGTTTGGGGATGTCACTCGGGGAGAGGGCATTTCTCTGTGGCAGCCAATAAGCATCAGAACTCCCTCCCCACAGAGGTGCATCCAAAACACCTTCACCTTACAGTTTCCAGAGAATTCCAGAGGTGCTTCTGAAAACGCACGTCTGTACCCAGGCTTTTGGCACTTGAGTTGTATCTTTTTAGGGCTCACTTTATTTTGGGAGTTGTAAGCTGTTTTTAATACAGTGGTACCTTGGTTTATGAACTTAATCCGTTCTGGAAGTCCATTCTTAAACCAAAGCGTTCTTAAACCAAGGTGTGCTTTCCCATAGCAGCGGGGGACTCAATTTACAAATGGAACACGCTCAACAGGAAGCGAAACATGTTCTTATTCAAAGGCAAAGTTCACAAACCAAAACAGCTACTTCCGTGTTTGCAGCGTTCTTAATCAAAGTTGTTCATAAACTGTTCTTAAACCCAAGGTACCACTGTACTGTGTTTTAATGTTCTAACTCACCCTGAGACCTTAGGGTGAGGAGCAGGCAATAAATAATACTTCTTATTCCTGTCAGTATTTGTAGGCTGCCTTCTAGGGCCCTCCCTAGGCACCTCACATAAAACTATAAAACATAATTTTGATAAAGGCCATGAATGAAAACAGTAGTTAACAAAATCTCAAAAAAAGGCCCAGCCAAGCAATCCTTAAAATTAATTAAAGCATTAAGAACACAATGTAAAATCCAGCAGAAAAATAACTGTAGCCATCCAGTAAGCCAAGGCAAGCCCTCAGAACAAATGAAAGAACCTCTGCTAAAAGCCACTTGCAGCAAATGGTTCTTCAAAGGGCCTTTTGAAAACCAGAGCTGATGGGGGCAGCTGTAAAGCCCTTAGGGTGGAATTCCACTTTTCAACCCTGAAGGGTTTCTTCTTTTTTCAAGCCTAAAGGGTTCCCAGAACAAATCCAGGAAAAAGTTTTTAAAAAAATAATGCATCAAAACTACCAATGCCATATATAATTATAAAATAAATAAATAAATAAATAAATGCAAGGACCAAGCAGCTGTAAAAAGCCTGGGCAAATAAGTAGGTACCTGGTGGCGAAAAGTTAACGAATTCAGTAGCATGCAAAGCCACTTTGGTAGAGCATTTCAAAAACAGGGTGTCACCACTGAAAAATCTCCCATTTCCTGTTGCACCACTAACAGGATTTTTTTTAGAAATACCTCTAAGGAAGAACTTCATGTGGGAACAAGCAATGCTTGAGATACATTCAGGAAAGGGGCATAGCTCAGTGGTAGAGAACATGATTAGTGTGCAGAAGGCCCCAAGTTCAGTCTACTCCATCTCTAGGTAGGGCTGTGATAGACCCCGGAGAGTCATGGCCCTTTGGTGTTGACAGAGCTGAGCTAGATTCTGTATATAAGGCAGATTCCTGTATTCCTTCCTATGGTCCTCTGCAAAGGGCTGTAAGGGTCAAAGCCTGAATGGCGTTCGTCTGAAGACCAGAAGCCAGTGCAGTTGTTTTAAGACTGGCAAAACAAGATGTTCTGTTGTGTTTGTTGCAGAGAAGCTGGCGTTAATGAGAGTGGAATTGGGCTGGAATTCATTAGAATGCTTAATTCCCTAAGGAAACGTGGGAACCGTCTTCTGCCGAGTCAGACCATTGGTCCATCTGGTTCAGTGTTGTCTGCACTGATTGGCAAGCAGCTCTCCAGGATTTAAGGCAGGGAAGCCCTACCTGGAGAGACCAGGGATTGGACCTGTGAGCCTTGTGCTTGCTCTGCCACTAAGCTGTGGTCCTTCCCTTAATCTGAGTTGTTCATATCTTGAAGAAGCCATGGTAGATAAATTTGTTTTGGCAAAGAGGTCAAAGCAGGCTTGCTGTCTCCCCACTTTCATTTCTGATTTATGTTAAACCTTTTGTCAATGCCATTTGGGGGATCATTGTAAAACTGTTGTGGTTATAGCATTAGGCCCCAAATAGAGATAATATATACATTTGCATATGATGGAATTATATGTATATATAATGACCGTAGTTTAAACAAGAACTTTTAAGGTATCATGCCATTTGATACCCTTTTGAACACCTCTGATATGTGAAAAAATTGCAGCTGAATTATTTGCCAGTGTTTTGTGCGGTGAAGGAGGACATAAAGTCATGGGAAGAAGCTAAATCTTGCTTCCTAGTTGGGGCATATTGCCGCCATTAAAATAAATGTATTACCTAGAAGACTAGACTTTTTATTATTATTCCAGGCCATTCCATTAATATTATGAGATATAAAACAAAGTATGTCAAAAGTTTTTATCAAGGGCTTTATCTGGCATAATAATAATAAAGTTTACTGCTGAGGGCAATGATAATGTATAAACCTATTAAGAAAGGGACCTGACTGTTCCATGCATACGTTTATAGGTAAAAAAGTAAAGGTAAAGGACCCCTGGATGGTTAAGTCCAGTCAAAGGTGACAATAGGGTTGCGGTGCTTATCTCGTTTTCAGGCCAAGGGAGCCGGCGTTTGTCCATAGACAGCTTTCTGGGTCATGTGGCCAGCATGACGTAATTGCTTCTGGCGCAACGGAACAGCATGATAGAAACCAGAGTGGAAATGCCATTTACCTTCCTATTTATCTACTTCCACTGGCATGCTTTCGAACTGCTAGGTTGGCAGGAGCTGGGACAGAGCAACGGGAGCTCACCCTGTTGCGGGGATTTGAACCGCCGACCTTCTGATCGGCAATCCCAAGAGGCTCAGTGGTTTATATTACACCGTGGCACAATTAAAGTGGTATTAAAGGATCAAAAATGGCTAGGCACTAAATAATAATAATAATAATGGGCTTAACAATCTGAAGAGAGGAGACAAAATACATAGGAGAAGAAAGCAAAGGTGTTGCCAGGCACCAAAGAACTTGGAGTACCGCCCCGTGGTACAAATTTACATAAATTGTGCATACTTTAAGGATGTAAGAAAGAGCCTGCTAGATGGCCCATTTAGTCCAGCACCGTGTTCTCACTATGGCCGACCAGATGCCAGTGAGAAACCTGCAAGCAGGACCTGAGAGCACCAGAGCATACTTGAGACTATGGGGTCATACACTGACCGTCTAAATATTGTGCGTATTCAGTATTTTTTTATTGTTCAGGAGCATCACTTATTGGCCCTGCTCAAGAGGGTAGTAGTTACCCACCAAGGATGTTCTCATATGATGCTGGCTGTTGCTGTTTGGCTTGGAAGTTTGGTAGTGACAGAGGAATAAATGCACCAGAGAGGGACAAAGCAAATGGAATGAGGATCATAGAAAACAAATGAGATGTGGGGTTCAGGCATTGTGCTAGCCTAACCAACCTCACAGGGTTGCCAGAAGGTTAAATGATGTGTGCTGCCCTGAGCTGCTTGGATGGAGCTATTTGGATGGGTAGATAGACGGTCAGAGTTGTCTGTGCATGTTTCAGATTAAATGTTAAATCCTACATGGTCACCACTGAAGAGTATTGTAGAATGCAGCTGTAGCAACGTAGCGAGTTGATTCTCTGTAGGCTTCAGCAATGTTATGAGACAAGGATTACCGTATTTTTTGCTCCATAAGACGCACTTTTTTCCTCCTAAAAAGTAAGGGGAAATGTGAGTGCGTCTTCTGGAGTGAATGGCGCTGCGCAGAGAGGGAGAGCTGCGCAGCGCTCCTTCAGCGAAGCACCTCAACTGCGAAGCAGGAGGAGGAACGGAGCCCCGCTTGCTGTCCTGGCTTCTGCCTTAGCCGTGCGCAGCCTCTTCAGGGCAGGGGGAGCCTTCATCCTGCTGCCCTGAAGAGGCTTCACGCAGCTATCCCAGAAGCCAGAACAGCAAGAGGCTATCCCAGAAGGCAGATCCCTCTTGCTGTTCTGGCTTCTGGGATTCAGAATATTTTTTTTCTTGTTTTCCTCCTCCAAAAACTAGGTGCGCCTTATGGTCTGGTGCGTCTCATAGAGCGAAAAATACGGTACTCTGCTGCCATAGCCACCAACAGGCAACCAGCTCCCCACATAGAGCTGTCTCCAATGGGGATACTTCCATGCAGCAGCCACACATAGAAAGTGGCCATCTGTTTTTGCCCTGTGACTAAAAGCATCTGCGCAAACCGAACAAACAAATAAATGGGTGCCTGAGTGCAGCGGTAATTGGTAGCTCTCTCCAAGGGGTCTCCACCTTTCAGGCATTAAAAAACCAAGTAACAGTTTTGAAATGTTTATTCCAAAGTGAGTGACTAATGGCTTGTGGGCAGAATGGGCTTACATTATGCAGATGAGATGAATGTGGATATTGGCAATCCAGAAATGTAATTATACAACTGTGGGGGTTTTTAAAGAAGAAAATTGAGATGCGCTATTTTCCTCAGTGCGTGTGTGTATCTGTGGATTCCTCCTAATGGCCTGTTGGTTGGGCGTTCATCCTGATTTGCTTGCCCAAAACTCCTCTGGAGGCTAAACTGTGTCTGTGTTTGTACAACAATGAGCATTCATCCTGATTAGGTTGTGTGGCGTTTATACAACTTCCTGTCAATAATCTGCTCATCCCACACTATTCAGTATGTTTGTCGGTCACTATCCTAAAATTCTGTGTGTTGCTGAAGTGGATTTGTTGTGCTGGGGTGACAGAATGCTTTGTTCCACTTAAGTTGTGCAATTCTAAGTTTCTGGTATGTGCTTTAATCCTTCCCACAAAATATTGACAGTCAGGAGGTGACCTTATGTGTGTGTGCAATAGACATTCACACCAATGCTCTGATTCACTGTGGTTGAGCAAGCAGCTGTTTCGTTACTCCTCCACGGGCTTCTGAACTATTTTGGGAAAGTTTTATTAACTTTCTTATGTTAATGTTGTGCAAGCATAGATGGAGGAGTGTTGTATTTAACCTTCTCCCTGTCATGTCCCTTCACATTATGCTAGTGGAGGGACTAAAAGCACTCTATGAAAATAGTAATCGATGCAAAACGAATGTGTGTAAGGGTGGCCCAACCCTGATGCTTGCTTGGCCATCCAGGGGTGGAATTATGCAGGCTGGCACCAGTGAGATAGTGTGCAAGCTTGTATTAAATATGACAAGAAGGAACAACAACATACTCTTTTATGTTAATTGCTCTCATCTATGGATAATTACCGTGGTGTGTGTGGCTTATGTTTTTATTTTTAAAAAATGCAAAATGCCCTGTATCTCATTCATGGGTCATGTTTAAAAACAACAATCCCAAAACAGTGTCCTTTTTGCCTTTGGTACAGCTGAAACTGAAGGCAGCTGAGGCTTCCTGCACCACAAACAGAGGCTCCCTTTAGCATGCCAAAGAAGCTGTTTTCACTGAAAGCAAATCTTCGGCAAGTGATAGTGAAAGAATGGAAAAATAAAGAAAGGGACGGGATGTGGGTGGGGATGAGCAGCGACGGACAAAAATGCAATCTTTTAAACACTCCCCAAATTCATAATACAGGCAGAGCTTTTTTGTAGGGGGGTGGGGAAGAGAAGAGTTTTATGGGTTGGCTATATAAATGTAACAAAAACAAATTGTGAGAATCGGGTGGGGGCAAAACATGGTATATTTACGTTCTGATTCACTGTGCCTGGATATGAGAGAAAGGAGGAGGAATTCCAGTTTATGGCACTGTGTCCCAACTCAAGGGTTCGGTGTTCAGAGGAGCACCCCTTCTGCCGCCTTAGTTGCTGCTTGGAGTCTTTGTGCAATGCAATAAAATGATATACAAGGAAGCCATTGTTGTGCAGGGGTTGGAGTTAGGGCTGGTGTCATCATCTGGCATCCCCATTACCATGGCCCATTACTATCAGTTGCCCTATGACTAGGGCTGGGCGAGTCTGTCCATTTTGGTCTCTGTCCTTTTCTCACTTTTCCAGTCTCGGGTTCAGTTTGCCACCATTCCGCATCAGTTTGCAAGGATAGTGTGAATTTCTCCAGATGTGCCCATCCTTGCAAGCATATATCCCTCATATAATGCAATATTGTATGCAATTTTCACTAATATATGGAATTTTATCCATGCTTCCCCCCCCCCCCCCCAATGTACACATTTTTTGCAAATTATTTGGTTTGGAGAACTGCGTCACAAAACTGAGAGAAAGTGAGAATTTTGAGCCATGGCTGTGTTTTGGCTGACGTATGGTTTCATGAAGTGTACAGATGAAGGAACCTCACAATAAAATGCAAACCGAATCAAATTTCTCCCACTTACTGGTCCACCATTTGGAGCAGCACCCATTTAAACCTCCAGCATTTAAATTTCTCATGATGCCCCTGACCTAGTATAGTTCTGGGACATTGTGTGAAATCCTTAGCTGGAGGGGGAGCTAGACACAGCCGGTGCTTAGGATGCTGCTACTGCGGTGCCCTGAAGGAGGCCCACTGGGGGGGTCATTTTGGCCCCTCAGACCTGGAGACAGACAGTCTTGTGCTAGGGCGGGTGAGTCCTGGGTTCAGTTCCTCGCTCAGCTAGGGCTCTGTAAGGCTAATCTATCTCACAGGGTTGTTGTGAGAATGAAATGGGGGTAAGAATCCTATTAGCTGCCTTGAACTCCTCTGGGATAATGTAGGATATTAATGATTCTTTAAAAGACCAATGAAACAGATTTGTTTAGGAGAAGAAATATTGGTTAAAGAATGGTTTTGTATTGAGTTTCTTTTACTTCACTTAGAGACAATTGTGATTAAGCAATATATACATTGTTAAAATAATACTGGTGGTGGTGATTATGGGCTAAAATGGAAGTTGGAATGGTTAATTAGAAAGACACCTTCTTTGACGCAAAGTATAAGATGCAAAGACAACACACATCCTATCATGAACTCCTTCATTGGGGCAAGAAATGAGTCAACTGTAAATCATAAAGCTGTGAATCATAATCCCAGATATATGAAGCAGGGAATCACACAGTGCTTTTAGCTTGGGGTAATTTGTTTTGACCAGAGAGAGTGGCAAAACATTCAGCTCTCGTGGTGCAGAAAGAAGCTCCAAACTTTCAGTAACTGAGGCACAAATTTAAGTACAACTTTTGCCCAAAGGAATATCAATCTGGTTACTTAACAGCTGTACGTGTGGAAGGGGGTGGGAGAGCCTTGTTTACAGTCACATCCTGAACCAATGAGCATTGTGCACTGATTGATTCAGCATGGATGTAATAAAGGAGTTTCAGAAGTGGTTGACTGTGTCTCAGAAGTAGATGGAATAGGGAGGTGCCTCCTCTGTGAGTTGAAAAGGCTTAGGATGGTGTGGTTTCATCTCAGAAAGGTCACGCTTCGGGCAGAGCGTGCTTCTGAACATAAACGCCAATTGAGGAGGATGAATCAGAGCAGCAACCTCTGGGAGTGAGTTGCTTTTGCATTCCTGCATCATAGAGCTGTAGAGTTGAAAGGCACCTTGGATATCTCCCTGCCCAATGCAGGTTGCCTCTACAGCTGCCTCCCCCCCCCCCACCTGGTGCCCTCCAGATGCTTTGGATTCCAGCTCCCATGATCCTTGACTACTGGCCATGCTGGCTCGGACTGGTGGGAGTTGGAGTCCAGCAACATCTGGAAGGCACTGACTTGGCAAAGTCTGATCTACAGCATCCCACTTACAGACCTTCAACTCCTGAGGCAGCCTCTTCCAACGCAGAACAGTTCTGAGCATTTGCAAGTCTGCCCCATTTTCTGACTGACAACCCTACAGATATTAGCAGGTGGTTATCATGTCTCATCTTCTCTGAACCAGACTAAACATAATCCAGCTCTTTAAGGCCATTGCTCTTAGGACTTCCAGACCACGCAGACATCTTGCCATCTCTTCCAGTTTGTTAATGTCCACCTTCAAACAGGGGGCCTGGATAGATAAGATAAGATAAAGCTTTATTCGCATTAGCCAATGGCCATAGCAACAGTAAAACGTTACAGTATACGCAGAAAAGGAAATTTGATATAAGAGCACAAATTAATGTCCTGAAGCAGCCGTCAGTTAGTGGCCCTTATTCTGATTGCCCCTGCTATGAACCTAGCAACCTTTGCTGTTATCTGCTCATTTTGATCCGATAGAAGAAAGGACATTGTGGCAGTGGTTGAGTGCCCTGGGATGGTTAGTACGAGTGGGGTTATGATCTCGTTCCTCAGGTCTTTGTAGAGAGTACAAGACAGGAGGACGTGTGCCGCTGTTTTGGTGCTACCATCTCCACAGCGGCAAAGACGTTTCTCAGGTGGGATCTTTTGGAATCGACCCTCAAGTACTGCAGATGGCAAAACATTCAGTCTTGCAAGTGTAAAAGCACGTCTGTATTTTGGGATAATAAGTTTGTGCAGATATGGGGGCCAGAGAATCAAAATGGAGAGGTGGAAAATGAACATACCAAGGGCAGAATTTCCTTATAGTGGCCAGGTTGTTCTGATGCTCGATATCTTTTCGATGTTGACCAGTTAGACTGTTTGCTTTAGTAGGGCCCATAGTGAGTAGGTGTTGTGGGGATAGGCCACAAGAGTGAAGTTTTTGATAGACAGTTTTAAGCCAGGCACTTTTATGGGAGTCTTGAAGTACTAGGGATAGTAAACCGGGGGGATTTGAGTTTAGGCGGAGCCAGAAGTTAAGAGTTCTTTGCCAAGTCCGTACTTCTACTGAAGGGAGACTTGCCTACAGGGGGCCTGGAACTGGACAAGGTGGGGCTTTGTAGTTAAGAGGCTGAATCTGAGAGGCTTGGGTTCACTGTGGATAGTAAGCCATACTCCAAAAAAACATGCCAGCAGCATCATGGCGGACTATTTATTTATTATTATATTTATATCCCACTTTTCCTCCAAGGAGCTCAAGGTGGCATACACGGTTCACCTCCCTCTCCATTTTATTCTCACAAGCAACCCTGAGAGACAGTGGCCCAAGGTTACCTGGCAAGCTTCATGGCCAAGTGGGGATTTGAACCTTGGTCTCTAATGGTCCCAGTCCAGAACTCTAACCACTGCACCACGCTGGATCTCAGTCACACTGGGTGCTGTCTGGGTATAGCTATTTTTGAATGTAGTCCAGGCCTACATGATTCATGCCCTTAAAAACTTTCACTGGCTGTGCTGCTCAATGAAACCCATGTACTGCACAGAAATTTGGGGACTAGGAGAAGGTTGAGAGGTCTGGCATCATGCCTGCAGGATGACATGTTTGCCTACCATCCTTTTGGCCACCACAAGGCCATCTACTTTGGCTCAGGCTTACATTCCTGATGTGTTTCGGGTAAGTAGTCATTATGGGATTGCAGCTGGCAGGCAGCTGAGCCAGATGGATTTGTTTTGCGTAAGATGCCGCTTCAGCCATGCCAGTGGACTGTTTCAGCTGTAGCCGAGCTCCAGAATCAGTGGGCTATAAAAGTTCACATCCATTTACAAATTATGTGCTTACCAACCATTGCAAAGGCTTCAGATGCCCTTTCTCTGTCTCATTCTGGAATATCTCTTGGAAACTCTACCTTGAACATACTGTTCCCAAATAGAAAGGTAGGCTTGGGAGGTGGACGCCAGTGGTTTAAGGACATGAATGTTCTCCGGAGTATGAAATAAATGACATGTTCCGTCCACCTTTTTGTTTAAATTTAGGATTTTTAGTTAATGCGTGGTTTTAATGGCTTTAATAATTTTGTTGGCTTAATCAGTGGAAAGATGAGTTTATAAGTATTTGTAATAAAAATAGTTGAGGTTAGTGGAAATTGAATTGCTGGAATGGTCCACAGTAAGAAATAGAGTTGGCAGACCTCCAGGTCTCCATGTTTGCCTGGCCCCCTCCAAGCAGCAGGTGGAAGGCTTGATTCACTAGGTGGATGAGAGTGCCTTTAATCTTTGTTATTATTATTAAGAATGCTGTGCATGAAGCTTGCAAGCTTCAACCCAGGAGGATCTGGCTGCAAATGATAGCACAGACAGTCGGTTGGCCAGAGTGGCGGCGGCTCTGCCTTCCTCTACTCCCTTCTCCCGAACCATCTCCAGCGCCTAACCCCATGACGCCACCAGCGGCCACCCTTAAGTCTCAGGTTTGGACCCTGAAATCTCAGGGTCTGAGATGCTCCTGACCTGGCAACCCTAGTTAAGAGTGTAATCTTATATATGCTTACTAGGGAGGAAACCCCACTGAACATGGTGAGACTTGCCTCTGAGCAAACATGCAGAATATTGGCTATAAAGGCCAGTGTATTAATTCCTACTGCAGGCTGAGATCTGCTTCAGCTTTGATTCATTCTTCCCATCCTGCAATGCAGAGAGGATGGAAGTACATAGGTGGGAAGCAACATCTAAGGAACTCAATCTTCAGGAATTCAGGTGTGAACTGGCCTGATTTGATCTTCCTATACAAAGCAAGGGGTTGAATTTAGGCTGCAGTCCTAACCCCACTTACCTAGCAGAGTGATTTCTCTTTGTGGCAGTACTAAGTGCTGTCACCTCTTCTTTTTTTCACTGGCCATGACAGCCATTTTATCAAGATAATGAGCACCAGCGCCTCATTTTTAACCCCGAAAGCACTGCCCTAGGACTGACTTCTGAGTAGACATGGTTACGATTTGTGCTGTATTGGGTTATCTAGTGGCGTTTACACTTTTGGGAAGGTTCCACCAGAATTCTTGGCTCCAGGTATTAAAAAAAAAAAAAAGCATTTATATCTAAATGCAACTTCTTGTGCAGTTTTAAAGCCACCGCAAATTAATGTGGAAATGGGTTGTAAGAGATGTTTGAGTGAGCACGTGAAGAGGTGACATAGACTGTAAAATAAACTGATTTCTCTATCCCTTATCTTGATAAGAAGCGACATTCCCCCACACCCGTCACACGTGTGGTTCCTTTACCTTCAAATTGCATGAGGAGAAGCACCAGGGAAGCAGGACCTATGGTGCTGCAGAAGCATCCGGATTGCTCCTAAGACATAAAAAGATTAGCAAACAGTAGGCGCTTATTGTTCCCTCTGTGCCTCGCTGCACACAGGCAGATGAACGTCATAGAGGCTGAATCTAAGTACTTTAGAACCGTCGAGGTTTTCCAGTCAATAATCAGAGCTGGATTAGCAGTTGCACATTTACTTAGCCACAAGTGCATGTAGAACATCTGTTTCAACATTTCCAGTCGGGAGAGGTTCCTGTTGCACACACATGTGCTGACCAGGTGGGCTTCTCCTCCCGCTGTGCTGAGAGTCAACGTTTAAGAAAACCATTGTTCTGTCTTAAAGGCTTCCTTACAGGAGCACAACCATCTCCACAACAACATCCCTTCATCTCCCCACAGGCACTCCCAGTAGGAATTGTCAAGTTTTGTTACGTGTGATTATTCAAGCCGCTGGTAAATTTAAACATTTATACTCCTCTCCCAGTTTCGGTTGTTCCTCAAGAAGCAGAGTTCAGGTGCCAATTGGCACCCCGTGGGTGGTTGCAACTGTTCTTACTTATCTCTTTTTTAAAAAAAATCAAAATGTTCTCTCACTAATGCCAGGTTTGTTTTTGTGTTTTTAAAACCATTTAGCAAAAATGGCATGCTTGTATAAACAGTTTTAGAAAGCAATCCTGTTCCCTTGCTGCTGCCATATGGCATAGGCCAGCCACAGAGAAAGGAAGCAGTGGAAGGTGGGAGGATCAGGCTCAATGCTGACTGGTGCTGGCTGTGAGAGCAGCTTGGGATCCAGTGGATTCCGAGCCGATCCAACCCTGCCCGTGCCTGCCCCTTTTTAAATGCTCTGTTTTGTTGCTTTCCACCAGGCTCTGCCAGCAGGGATAATGTGTAATATGTTGCTCTGCCCTGAGTTTTTTCTATGGAAATGGGGGTTCCACCTCAAGGAATAACATGCTTGCTGCTGTAAGCAGACTCCCTTGTCTGGAGATGAATAACAAGGTGACTCAGAATTCATCTCCTGGCTTTCAGCTCAGTCATGTTGGCCTCTGGGTCATGTAAACAAAGCTGAGAATGAAGTGAGTTTAGGATCTATTATCTCGAAATGTTCTCATGTAAACAAGCTAATGCACCCTCTGTACTCCCAAAGACCACACAATCCCTGATTGTGACTGGTTGGGCCTTCAAATGTTTCCTCTCTCTCCACAACTGGGCACATAGATTTTGTGTCTCAGAATATTTGCCATGTTCTTTGTTCTGGATAAGTTTGTCATAGGGACAGAACACTTGGACACTATGACACAATTTGCTTAGCTAAAACAATGCCATAGTTTTCTTTTTTAAAAAAGTGTTTGAATTTGGTATTATATTTGCTGATAATTTATTTACCTGGCTCATTAAAAGTAAAAAAAAAAAATGTTCTGAATTGTCTGACTTGCAGAATTGCCCCCCCCCCCCCTTTCCTGGTAGTTCTTTGTTTTTGTAGCTCTGGACCAAATAAAATATAATGAATGACACACATGATTGGATGAAGGCACTTACCTTGATTGGCATAGTGGTCCTGGGGGAGGGAGTGTTTAACCCCCTTCCCCTGTGCTCTTTCCCCACACTATCTAAAATATATACGTCTCCATCCACCTGAGTTGTTGATAGTTCTGTAGCAGAAAGGAAGATACAGAGAAATACACGTCTCTGCATGTTCTTCCCACTTTGAGGCTAATAGCAGCTTTTGGAGCAGGGTTAGACCAGGAAGATGGCCAGAGGGAAAGTGTTAAGGGCTTCCCTAGCATTACAGCTCCAATCAAAGTTAGAGGCCCTCCCACAAGCTAATTTAATATGTTGTGTGCATGTTCAAATGTACAAACATATGCTTCTATTCTGCTTAGTGTATGTGTGGGGTTTGTGTCAGCGTTACTTGTATGGGTTCTCTTACTATTCACCTGAGGTTGGGGGTGGCCTAGGGGGTGGTTGGTTGTCTTTGGTTGGCTGTAGTGAGATTACTTTTTGTGTGTGAGCGGTGTGTGTGTGTGTTTTTGGATCAGGTTAGCCAGATTTATTCGTATGCTGTCGGCAGATTCTTGTCACTGTCTTGTTGGGATGTGTATGTGACAAAGGGGAACCATACTGGGGTGAAGGCGTCCTCTTCTATTTGTCCCTGTGTCAGTTTCAGTTTGTTGGTTAGTTTTTCTAATAAGGCTATTTCCCATACTATTTGATACCATTGGTCCATGCTTACTCCCGACAGGTCTCTCCAGTGTCTGGCTATGATGCGTCTGGCTGCTGAGAGTAGGTGGGTTATGAGCTCTTTTTGGTGTGAGTGGGCATTATTATCTTGGAAGATGTTTAGTAGGGTCAGTTCTGGGGTGACTTCTAATGCTTGCTTAATTAGAAGCATAACCACCCCACCCCACTTACCATTTCCCCTTCCCCCTCTTTCCCCCTATTTTCTTCCTAACCCAACACTGTATGTAACACTAATGTCTCACAACAAATGAAACTGATTTGTAGAAAACAGAGACTTGAAAAAGAGACAACGCATGTATTTTTGTAAACTTAAGAAATCATACACACACACACACACACACACACATCTATCTATTTATCTAGCTATACACACATATATGATAATGGACCATACGTGATGTGGCCCTCTAGAGTAAAAAAGGAATTTTATTGCTCCTTAAATCATAAATCACCCTCCACTCCACCCTAGTGACTCTTGTGCTGTTTAAGATACATATTCATGAGTGTACAAAGAAGAAAACTTTATTATTAACTGAGCCCAGAACGTAATAGAGTACCTTGTTTGCTCTCCCGCTTCCCCTTTTGCAGGCATCAAATTTTGAGCTCCATTGATTAGATTCTGAGGCCAAGGACAGGGCTTGCTTTAAAATAAATAAAAATAGAAGAACATCTAATAGTTTAGGTGCTTAATTAATGTGCAGTGAGCAATTGGGTTGCCACCAAAACCCACTTTTGCATGGGCTAAGCTCAAGATGGGCAGCATCGCATCCATGAAAATGAACCACGTGATTCAGCATCTTCTTGTTGCGTGTTGTGTCCTGTGCCATGTCCATCCTGGATGAATGGTTATAGCAATATTTCATGGGGCAGCACTGAACTGCGTGGCCCATTCTTTAACAATGCAGTGCTGTGTGTGGAGCACAAAATGATGTCATTGAAGGTGGAGAAAAGGAACAGCCTAGTCCTGCTGTCACACTAAATAACCACCATGCCTCCATCTCTGTGTGTCTCTCACACATGTGTGGTGTCTCTGTTTAATACTTCTGAGCTACTGGAAAAGTACTGAGATCTTCAAAGCCATCCTCGCTATGTTTCCTAAAGTCCTTACTCGGACAAGTTTAACTCAACAACAAGGAAACTCCTGTGCAATTTCAAAATCTGCCTGTTCTTTACGGTTGCAACCTATGCTCTAAAAGTAACTGATGCCATAACCATGGTGCCAATTGCCCATGACATATTTCTGTTTGTTTTCCCCTACTGGCACACAGTCCTTGGGGCTTTTAGCACTTTAAAATACCCAAGCTCTGCAATAGGTCATGGTTGGCCAAAGTTGCTGAGACCATGAGCAGCTTATCAGCCTCTTCATATGTCCAAGAAGCAGATTAAAGCCTCCACCGCTGTCATTTCTCCTTCCACAACAACCCTCCATTACCTCCCTTGTGCTGCGAACCCTTCTCCCTCCCCCTCTTCACAGGCTAGTGGAAGCGGAAACAAGTGGGTTTGAAGTCTGCGGTGCATCCAGGAAATTAATGGAGATATTTGCAGAGAAGGGAGAATTAGAACAGGCCAGCAAATACGAAGTGCTCAGGGTTGAATCTCATTTCTGCGGACTTAATGTTATTCCCCAACTGGCCTATTCCTCACAGCCCCCGAGGCCTTGACAGCCATCCAGAATGGTGCCCTGTCCTCCCACTTTGGACTATGTGTGTCAAGCCAGAAGGCAAAGAGGGAGAAGACCTGGTTTCAGTATTAGAGCATTCAAAACTAGTTAATAGGAATTAATTAAATTCAGGATATTGCAGGGCAAGATAGACAGAGCTTGAGGGCTCCCGATAAAGTAATTAAAATGGTGGGTGACGCTTGAGTGGTTTGTATGTATTATCAGAACCGTGAGATTGAATTACAGCCAGTCATCAGCTCATGCATTATTTATACTGCTGTATCAAAATATTTTTTAAAAAGAAGAAAAACAATAAAGCAAGTTTAATTCTATAAATGATACGAAACATTTCTGAGTGCCAGCCTTGAAGCACGCTCTCTCTCTCTCTCTCTCTCTCTCTCTCTCTCTCTCTCTCTCTCTTTCTCCCTCCATTGGCCTTGATGCACTGGGAGCTAGCCTGCCTTGTTTCTAGAGCGGCGTGCAAATGTTCAGTCAAATTCCCCACCCATTTATAGGCGAATAAATAGTGGGGAGGAGGGAGGATTCCACTGACTTTCTCTAGGGGTGGCAGAAAAAGTCTTCCAACAGATTTGCAGGGATGTGGCTCACCGTTAGCAGTGGCAGTAGTTCAGCTTCCTTCTCCCATGTTCCCTGCTGCCCACATTAAATTTTTCTTTATTTTTTTTGCTGCAGCAGCTGTGTTGGCAACCTGGTCACCATTTTGCAACCTCTACAGTGTCCCAGACAAAGTGCCATTCTGGGGCATGTTGGCCAGTTTGGAAATGGTGGCCACCAGACACACAAAAAAGAAGAGGATTATTTGGAGCAAATTATGCTCCAAATTGTACTGCCATTGTCTTTTCATCTTGTCTCCTACTAACAATCTTACTCCCAACCCTTGCCAAGATAAGTTTTGAGAAGGATGGAGACCAGCAGGGTATTTTCCTGGTCTTGGCACCCTTTCCGAGCTTTTTATTCTGGAAAGTCCCCTAACTTTGCCAAGAGTTCTCTGTAGAAGCTTAGAACAGTGCAAACAATTAGAAGGCGAGTCATGGTTAGCTTGCTTAATTTGTACATGTAGCCCCGGTTTGTATTTAAGGCTCCATGCATGCAATTGGAGTATGTGCGTTCATGCCTGAGGCCTACTCTTTCACCGTATTGCATATACAACGTACATGATTTAGCATCAGGATTCTTGCTTTCCCTTATGTTTTTCATGTTAAGATCTGTGTACTGGCACTCTAAAGCTTGACCTGCATATGTTTGCACAAAGAATCTGATCTGGCCTGGCCTGGCCCCTCTGTTATGCTAGGGTGAAAGCGCAGGGAAGGAGGCTAGTGACATCCACAGCCCAGTTTCCATGGAGACAGCTCCACACATGCTGATATTTTGGGACTGGGCTCTTGACCCTTCAGCCATTCTCCTCCTGGAACATGAGGCTACACCTCAGAATACTTGCAGACTGTGTGTGTTTGAGTGTACATCAATTGTGCATTTGGGCATAGGCGAGGGAGGGAAGCAACACTGGTGTCTCTGCTGCTTAAACAATGACCAAGGCTTATTCATACACGCCACCCCCAATTTCCACAGCAGGGTAAGATGGCAGGGAGTTCCAATCGCTTACCCAGGGTCTACGTTTCCTTTGCAAATGAGCCACAGCGGAGACTGTGGTGTCTTTATGATGTACGGCTTATTTACACATATGTACAACCTGAGCCTACCACGGAGGGGTTCAAAGCATTACACTCCAAGAGGGTTCTGTTTCTCTCATTCCTGCAGCCTTGGATTCAAACTGTCTGCCTACATTGTACCCTGACCACCCACTTCTCAACTTGCTGCTACTTAACAGATGGGGTCCTTTCCCCACCTCAATCACATCACAGCCAACTGATAATCCTGAAACTTCCTCCTAACAAAAACTCTGGCATTGTTTTCTGACTAGCGATCTCAGAGCTTGGGGAGGGGTCCCCCCCCCCCCATTTGCTGGCTGGCACAGAGTCTTTGCTCTGTGCTTTACTTCCTTTGTCCTCTTTTAATGGCCCGTCTCCCCAGGTGATTACTAGACATGGGAAGCTGGTTTGACCTGTATTTTAACATGCAAAGTCCAGTATCTGGCAGCCCATATTAATACTCCAAGCACTGGTTGAATTCAAACACTTACTTATATCCAGGAATTACCCTCTAACTCATAACAATATTATTCAGAAGCTTAGGAGCAGCTCTGGAAGCTGCCTTGAACCAAACCATTGGTCCATCTTTCTCAGCACTGCAGCTCTGCAGGGTTAGTCAGGAGATATTTTCAGCCCTATCTGGAGATGCCAGAGGTTGAACCTGAGACCTTTTGCATGCAAAACAGGTGCTTTAAAAGTAAAGGTACCGCTGACCATTAGGTCCAGTCGAGGACGACACTGGGGTTGCGGTGCACATCTCGCTTTACTGGCCAAGGGAGCCAGCGTACAGCTTCCGGGTCATGTGGCCAGCATGACTAAGCCGCTTCTGGCGAACCAGAGCGGCGCACAGGAAGGACGTTTACCTTCCCGCCGGAGCGGTACCTATTTATCTCCTTGCACTTTGTCGTGCTTTCGAACTACTAGGTGGGCAGGAGCAGGGACCGAGCAACGGGAGCTCACCCTGTTGCGGGGATTCGAACTGCCGACCTTCCAATTGGCAAGCCCTAGGCTCTGTGGTTTAACCCACTGTGCCACCCGTGTCCCTTAAAGCAGGTCCTCTAATACTGACCTTTTTGTCATACTCACCAGCTGTAGGTCTGACAGTGAAGACTGACTATGCCCAGCACCAAAGGGGTCTGAGAAAATCTTCCCATTGCTCAAGCCAATGAGCAAGCATGACCTATTAGTCTATTTATGGGTCAGGCTCTGAGAGTTCCATCTGATCTGTTGGTGTACAAAGGCTTGCTTGCTGGTCTTATAGGTCTCCCTGGTCATCTTGCTTTGGCAAGAGCTGGGTAACGGTGCACAGGTTGCCTTCTTTGCAGTTCCTGCAGGTCACAAGCTCATAGACCCAGAGTGGTCTTGGTGCTCAGTGTGTGAAGGAGGGAAAGAAGTGGGATTAGTTCATTCTAAATCAGACCAGACTCAATTTGCACCCATGGAAAAGAAGCGGCTTGGCTGGGCAGCCCACCCCACCCCATGTATTGGCCTTGGCATGCCCACCTCCACCACTTCACCAGTGTGCATCTAACTTAGCACAAATACTGGTCCCTAATGAGCTGCAGGGCATTATGCTTATTCACCTTGGCTGAGCCACTTAACTCTTGCTCCCATACAGTGCTCATGCAGCTGTAAAATGTGAACAGTGGCTTCCCTCCTGCAGTGAGGCTTGGCTCATCTTCAGGTATGTTATTCAGGATCGTCCTGATGAAAAGCAATGAAGAAACAGGTCCCTTATTGTGACATAGCCCTATGGGTGTATTTATGTACCGTATTTTTCGCTCTATAGGACGCACTTTTTTCCCTTCAAAAATGAAGGGAAAATGTGTGTGCGTCCTATGGAGCGAAGACGCCATAGCCCCGCGACCCTCTCCTGGCTGGAGAGGTGACGCGCGGCTATGGCAGGAGCCTCTACAGCCCCACGTCACCTCTCCAGCCGGGAGAGCGCGTGTGGGGCTAAAGAAGCACCCCGCGACCCTCTCCCGGCTGGAGAGGTGACGCGCGGCTATTGAGGCTCTTGCCATAGCCGCCCGTCACCTCTCCAGCCAGGAGAGCGCGCGCGGGGCTAAAGCAGCCCCCCGCGACCCTCTCCCGGCTGGAGAGGTGACGGGCGGCTATGGCAGCAGCCTCTATAGCCGCGCGTCACCTCTCCAGCCGGGAGAGCGCGCGCGGCCCCGCAACCCTCTCCCGGCTGGAGAGGTGACTTGCGGCTATGGCAGGAGCCTCTCCGCTGTGCCTTTCCGCTGCTCCCTGAACTGCTCTTTGGGGCTGGTGGTGGGCTTCCCCCCGCCAGCCCCAAAGAGCAGGTCGAAAGGAACCTGAAGCCTGGAGAGCGAGAGGGGTCAGTGCACACCGACCCCTCTCGCTCTCCAGGCTTCCAAGGTAGCCGCCTGAACGCACCTTAAACGGCACCTTGTTTTAGAGCGGGAAAACAAGAGGGGGAAAGTTCTCCCCCTCTCTGCCCAGCGCCTCCTGCCACTTCGCTGAAGGGGCGCTGGGCAGAGAGGGGGAGATTTTTTTTTTTCTTGTTCTCCCCCCTCAAAAACAAAGTGCGTCCTATTGTCCGGTGCACCCTATGGTGCGAAAAATACGGTAAACAGCTCTGTGTGTGCAAACTTAAGCTGCATGTGTTATTGGTAACAAGGTTATAAAACAGGCAGGGCCAGTGTTTTCCAACTGGGTTTGGGTTTCAGCTTTGCTGGGATCGCTGCTGTTTGGCTCCTGTGGGCCCAGTGATTTCAGGCTGGAACTGAAGTGGCAGAAAGGGAGCATGCATGAGTCAAGCAGTGGAAATTGTTGAGTGGCGATAATTGTTAGAAACCTAGCCAGAAGGATAATGTTGCTCAAGAGATGGAGAGGAATGCTTATAGTACCCACTTTAAACAGTCATGGTTTCCCCCAAAGAAACATGGGAACTATAGTTTCTAAAAGGTGCTGAGAGTTGTTAGGAGACATCCCTATTCTCCCCACAGAGTTATAATTCCCAGAATTCACTGGGAAAGGGGATTGATTGATAAACCAGCCTGGAAATTGTAACTCTGTGATGGAAATAGGAGAATAACCTCCCATTCTAAAATAGCAGGCAGTATCATTTTAAATGAACAACGCATGGAGAATCAAACTGGTGTAATGTGTTACTAATGCAAACTTGCTGCCTCTAATGAAATTGCCAACAATGCTTCAACGAGCCAATGAAGATATAATAATTACTATGCTGAGGTTGGACCACCAGTTCATTGAAGTCAGCATTTTGGCTGTTAACACTGACCGGCCAGCTGCCTCTGGGAGGTTCAGAAGCAGGGCACAGTTGTGATAGCCCTCCTGTTGCTAATTCCCAACATCTGGCAATCTGCATATGGGAGCCTTGAAAACAAGAGGTTTTGCTTTTTGTGTCTCAGTGACTGTTTACCAGAGATAAGCCCATCCTCCATAGTGCTGCTCTCTGTTCAGGAGTGCAAATTCACCTCATCATCTAACATTCAGTGCATTTACACTAAATGTGCAGTTCTTGCGGCGATAAGTTTTGCAGGTGGGTTATGATTAAGTGTTTCTCTGTGTACGTATACCTAGTGCAAGCACTTTCACCTTTATCGGTTTCCACATGTAAGAAGCAGCTAACCCAGCTTTTGTTCTAAACAAACGCTTTACGCCTGCATTTTTATTTTACTTCCCCTCCAGCCCAACTTAATTGCATGTGTAATGTTCTGCGGATAGCAACGGAATTGATTTATGACGGCTGCCCAAAGTCCAACTTGGCAAAGTAGCAAAGGTAACTAGTTAATTAGTAGACAGGCTCCTGGGTTGCCCAGGTGCAGCTAAAGATAGCCTCCCATTTCATCCATTTAATGGTTGCAAGTGAACCAGGCTCTGCATAATGTGTGTGGTTTTTAAGTTGCTCTGATAAACAGGCTGTGGGCTTTTGGTTCACGCTTCCAGCATCTTGTCCTTGTTAAACATAAGCAGTTTAAGATCTTGTCCTTTTTCTGCAGTCAATTATAGGGATATTTCCCATTGGTTTTTCTCTCCACCCCCCACCCCTCACTTTTCTTCTCTTTTCTTTCCAAAACAAAGTCTTGTGGTTGTTCCCTGCTTCCTCTCCTTGGAAAGAATAGACTCTTCCAAGTTGGTATCATCTGTGCATTTTAATACGTGTGCTTAATTCACTGGCTCAGGCGCAATCTGGTATGTTGCACCGTTTGTGACTGGATGACATGACAAGGGAGGGGTATTTAGTGACTAATTTCTAGAGGGAGGAGAAACTGAAGGTTTGTCATGTGGAAAAGTACTTTAGCCTATTGAAGCAATGTTGTTTAGAGAATCAAGTAGAGCAAGAATGGCCCACACTGCATGTAAGCCGCGAGACTGAAGAGCTTTCTTAACACACAAGAACCTTTTCCAAGAAGGATATATTATATACATATTTTTAAAATCTCATTCTAGACCGAATCTTTAAAATCTGGGAAGCAAAAAAGAGCGGTAGCATGTGGAATGCAGACTAACCATCTCATTGCTCTACCAGTAGAGCTAATTAAATTAATGTAAGTGGCTTTTATTATTTGGAAAGGAAGAAACTTTGGAGTGGCAAACATCAATATTTGGCTTGAAATGTTGCCTGCATGCTTTTTTCTTTTAATATTGGTTTATCAGCATCTAATAACGGAAGGATTTGTGAGATAATAACTAAGCGTGGTTTAAAAGATTTGTGTCTGAGGGGAATATTTGCAGGCGAGAGTTCCTTTTGTGGACTTGGGAGATAATAAAAAATAATGTACTGCTGCCTTTTTAAGGCAATAGAGAGGTGGGGTGCTCTTCTGTGTCTTGCAATTTACAGATTACTTGAATTTTGGTATGAAATGAAGTTGTTTCAATATGATGATAAATTGTGGTGATTTGCTTTCCTGGTGGGATATTCAGTGCAGCAGGGGCACTCAATTTATTTGTGTTAAGGAATGCATGTAAGAGCAGCACCTGACCCAAATATGCAGATGTAGGAGTTGGTTAGGGATGCAGGCATACACTGTTTTTAAAAAGCAATGGAATAATAATAAAATTAAAATGTAAGCTACTGTTAACAAAATGCCTGTGTGTATGTGTGTGTGTGTGTGTGTGTGTGCGTGTGCGTGTGTGTGCGTGTATGCGTGTGCATGTGTGTATCATATAGAATATAAATAGGGAGGCCACTTGTACTAACTGCCCAAAGAGGTTCAACAGGAAGAGCTATGTGACATACGCAGTTAGAAATGCATAAAAGGAAGCAACCTCTGAATGTGATTGGGCTGCAGATTTGCTGGTCATCTGGCTAGCGCCATTTCACACAAGATGAAATTCTTAGGAGAAAAACACTTCTTCATGGGAAGCAGTCGGAAACGCTCACATATTCCTCTGCTTGTTTCTTAGGCTGGGAAGCTGGGATCAGCCATAACTTCATATCAGGTGCACTGCTTGCCAGTGTCTTCCCAGAAGTCTCTTCACTCATGTTGTCTTGGGTGAATCAGGAGAGCAGCCATGTTCTGTTGTAGCTCAGTGGTAGAGCATCTGTTGGTACAATCCACTGGAGCCTGTCTTCGCATGCAGGGGAAGTCTCCAACTCACCAAGGGTTTGAGACCTATAGTTACCCTCACCTGGTTTATCCAGCCAGTCAAAGCTGTTCCCAGGATGTGGCCGGCCGCTGTCGCATGCTGACAGCTTCTAGAAGCTGCAGGTGAAAGCTGAATGCAGAGTGGGAACCAAAGGTGGATAAACTACCCCAAAGGAGCATGGTGTGTACCCCACCAGAGGTACTCCTCCTCCTCCTCCTCCTCCTCCTCCTCTAACACCCCATACACTACCCCATGCACCCATGAAGCAGCACATAGTGTGGCCAGATTCAGACCTCACTCTAAACCATAGTTTATAATGGCAAAAATGAGCCAGTGAGCCATGCCCCTTCTTCCTGTGGCACAGCAGTGAGGAAGAGTTCAGAATCCTTTCCTTCTAGTTTAGAGGGAATAAATAAGCTGCAGCTTATTGTGTCATCTGTACATGACAAATGGGGGTTAATCTTAACTACGGTTTGCTTGAAAGAATGCAACTTCAAACCATTGTGCTGTGAAGTTAGGTTGTTTAAACTATGCTTAACATTAACATTAACAATGTTTGGAAGACACACTAAACTGTGGTTAATTGAAAATAGAAATGAAAGCTTCCGTTCTCCTTATGGTTGGGCCAGAAGGGAGCTGGGGAGGGGGAAGCACATAAGGCAATTTGTACTTTCAGTGGGAAACCGAAGGCTTACATTACATAATGTGTGAAAAGACCCTAAGCTATAGACTTGTGTGTGTGTATATATCTTGGTAGACTGATTTGTTTTGCTTTTCTACTTTGTTTTTATCTCCTGCACCTCCTGCCACGCCTTATTTTCCTACTTACTTTTTGAAGTTGCTTGGCTACTTGCCTTCCCCTTCTTCTGGTGCCTAAGGATACAAACCCTCTCTTTGACCTCTGGTCACAAAAAAGAGGCCTCTGCAAACTCCCAGCTGTGGAGATGGGTGTAATAGGAGCCGGTGTTATGTATATCCTGGCTTGGGAATTGACAAAACAATGAAAAATAAACTCGTAGGTGGGGAAGGGAGAGAAGTCAGCCCTTTGTTTTGGTAGCAATGCAGAGCACCTTGTGACGGCTACTCAGTGGGTAACATCCTCTGCCTGTGCCTAAATTGTGGAAAGATGGTTTTTCCTAGTTAAGGTCACCATCCAACATGTGGCACCTCCTAAGTTCCATGGCTGTCAGAGGCATCTGAGCTCAATGTAATTGTGCAGGTGCTTTGAAGCTCATATATTCAGTGGAGCACCATGTTTGCAGGATGTGCAAACTATACATCTTATTTTGATGGCGGCTTATGCACCAGAGGAACAGCTGTAGGGCAGTCAGTGTCCACTTTTACACCCCATAAAGAAGTGTCATTCTACCCATATAACCTTCAACGTAACCACATGGGGTGTGTCTGGCTGCTGTTTATCTGACTGGGAAGGTTTAATGGGCAATGATTTTGAACACATGTCTAGATGCAGGTCACCCCCAACTTAATTGGCCTTTTCATACAAAGCCTTGTTCCAAACGTGGATCATTTTATGATGTCATATCTGGGATTCACCTTTAGATTCACCATTTGCTTCATTTTTCTACATTGCACAGGAGGTGCACAAATCCCTCCCCCTCCTTCTACCCCCACTTGTTCATACGTCTTGTCTCTTAAAACTGTAATAGATGGTGCCAAAAGTTGCTTCATGTGTACATTTTGCTTAGGTAGAACTCACCAAAATGGTTATCTGAAATCAGAATAACGTTGATATAATAATTTCGCTCCCCCTGCCCCAAGAATAATAAGTTCCGGAACTCACGATGAAGTTGTTACAGTAAGTCGCTGGCCCGCAATGGTGCCCACCTGAGAAGTACCAGAACCATGCTCCGGCTGGGGAAAAAAGCACTGGAAATAATGATGAATTAGTATGTGTATATACAAATAATGAGGGGAAGGCTCTTTAGTATTGTTGAATATTGTATGTTATTCTACCTATACCTCTAGAGTTAGATAAAGTATAGGTAAGGATTTTCACTTTCAAAATTTGATTTTTAATTTTGTGTCACTGCATCCTTGCCTAGGATAACCCAGAAGCGTGCCTCTTAAGTGGATTTCTTTGTGTTACAGATGCAGAGAGAAATCTTCCCCAATTCTTCTCGGCCAGGATCTACTGCGCATCCCCCTCATGCACTGCCAATCTCTCCACCGGCTACGCCAGTGCCCCACTCCATGCCTCCTTCCCCATCCAGGATCCCCTATGGCACTGCCAGGCCAGTCGGCGGCCCTGGCAATGCCACCATTCCCAGGGACAGGCTCTCAAACATGCCAGCCTCGAGATCCATCTCACCGAGCCCCAGCGCCATTTTGGAAAGAAGGGATGTGAAGCCCGACGAGGACATGGGTAGCAAAACTCTTACTCTTTTTCGGAATGAGGGGCTGTATGCTGACCCTTACTTGTACCACGAGGGCAGGATGAGCATCGCAGGTTCACATGCGGGGCACCCTCTTGACGTTCCTGACCACATCATTGCTTACCATCGTAGCACCATGAGGTCTTCAAGTACTTACTGTAACCCTCCTATGCAGCCTGAGATCATGGAGCAGTCGCTGTACCGGCAAAAATCAAGGAAGTACCCCGACAGCCACTTGCCGACTCTGGGCTCCAAAACTCCTCCTGCCTCCCCTCACAGAGTAGCTGATGTTCGGATGGTAGACATTCACGCCCATCACAATTCCCAAGTGTCTCCTCACACCATTCACCTTGAGAGGTCGTCTCCAGGTCGCCAGTCCCTTAAGAAAGACCCAGGGACACCTGTGTTTGTAGAAGCAAAACCAAGAAATGTCATGGGCTTACCCGGCATGGCTGAGGTAGTCCCGTCGGTACCTGACAAGAAAGCTTTTGGCTATGGATCAGCAGTGATACCCAAAGAGAATGAGACCAGGTAAGGCAGAGCAAGATGATATGGCTTTTGTCTGGATGAGTGTGTGTCATGTGACAGCTGAAGGACAGGTAAGATTTGAGTCTCTCCCGTGTCCTTCGTCACTGTGGCCTCTTAGTCTTGTGTGGCAGCTTCAAAAGACCCAAATGAGAAATGGGAGCCCTTCACCTGTGGCCCATATTCTCTCATCCTGCCTGTTGACAAACTATAGGGGTGCATTCAATGGATGCATCTTGTCCACTTCTAGGCTTTGTATGGGGACCCTTGGCAGTTTTTCAACTCTATGCGTCCTTTGTTCTTGATGTGCTTACATATGGCTATGTGATATAGAGGAGATATACTTGTAACCCTGTTTGCCAGGTTGGATTCTGACTTAGAATAGACCCACTGAAGTCAGTGGGACTGAAGTTATTGATGATTAACTTAAGTGCCATAGATTCCGATGGGTTCACTACTACTACTACTTTATTTATAGCCTGCCCATCTGGCTGGGTTTCCCCAGCCGCTCTGGGCAGCTCCCAACAAAATATTAAACAGAATAAAACTTCAAACATATTAAAAACTTCCCTAAACATGGGAACTAAGTATGACTAAGTCTGGATCCATCCTGTTATCTTGTTAAGTAAATAATATGTTGTTTATTGTGCACAGGCTTGTGCCTTTCTTGGTGCTAAAAGCAAATAAATAAAAGGAAGGGGAGAGAGAGAGAGAGAGAGAGAGAACAAGCTGTACTTATAGATATTTATTTTATCTTAATGGTGTGATCCATGGTGTTTCTTACTCGATTCTCATGAATCAAGTGAGTTATACTAATAGGGTACAAACTTGATAAAACTAGCAGGTCCTGCCCTCTGACCAGTAGCCCTGGTGGCAGGCAGTAGGGATCTGCATTGCTCCCAGTTTGACCATCAGGGTGACTGCCACTTTCCTTGCCTAGTAGCTAATTCCAGATTTCTTACATCATAAATAAGAATTTATTGTGCCGGTAGTGATTATATGAGGTAGAGATAATTGCTTTTGAGCTGTAAACACGTCATGCATTTAATCTAGAAACAGCCATCATAACAGCTTGTGTCTCCAGCAACAGTCACTTGTCCAGCCGTGCCTCATTCCTAACCACAAATTCCTCCCCCCACAGGTCCCAGAAGTCGAATATGCTATTACTTTGTAAGCTGCTGCACAGCCTTTAAGTAAGCCTCCTAAATGCTCACTTTAGGACCAAGAGTGGCTTATTCTTGTGAAATTGACAGTGATAAATAGACCATTTTCATAATGGTGCTTCTGAATATATATATATATTTAAAAAGCCTGTGGTTCAGATGCAATATTGAGCACATTAGTAAAATTATGCAGCCACCTTCCTGCTTTTTTTTCTTTTTAGAAAAAGAACTTTCTGCGGCTATGGGGCCATTTAAGAAGCTTCTTCGGAAAGCGAAAAACCATTTCCACAGATTAGTCTGTTGTCTAACCTCGGAAATGTTTACCATGCCTCTGAAGTCTTAACTTTAAAACCATAAAAGCAATTTGGTTTGTAGCAGTTTAAAATAGCAAATGCAAAGCGGTCCCAAACTAGTGAGCTAATTCTGACTTAGCCACAGATTTCCAGGCTAGCCATTCAATCTGGCAGGCAGATGCCTTCCTTGCATGATTTATCCCTTGGTGGTGGTCTTTACCTGGTTCTAGAAGACAATAGTTATTTCAAGTGAAGCTAAGAGGAGGTCTGTACTCAGGGCTTGGTTTAGTTAACTAGCTATAGTTAGAACAAACCACAGCTCCCTGAGTTTGAATGTCACGGGGAACTGTGGTTAGTTCTAAAGAGAGAAGGTGGGAGCTATTTATTTGACCCTTTCCCAAGTGTGAAGGAGTAGGGGAATGGAGAAGATGCGAACCCAAAGATTTAATTACAAGTTGAGCTGAGGTTCAGGGGAGAGTTTGGCTCTGCTTGTAATAGCTTCAGCTTTTCGGAACTGGAGGAATTCATTTAGGGCTGCCCTCCCCAGTTCCAAAATTCTGCTCCATCTTTAGCATGATCTTCAGCTTGCAAAACGTGGTCTTCCACCCCTGAGCTATGTGTCTGTTCTCTCTCGCTCTCGCTCTCTTTTTCTGAGAGAGCTTCAATTTAGTTTTCCTTATAGTATAAAATAATTGGAACACTTCCTTAATAATATATGTGTGAGAGTGCTACTCCTCCAAGTTGCTCACCCTAAGATACATCATCTGTCTATATTTAATGCACACGTAGACTAATGAAGCAGATGAACTTGAATGGAAGATTTTTATGACTGGCATTCTGGTTTATGCTTGCACCAGGCATGATGATGATGATGATGATGATGTGTCACCTCTTCAATGTGAAAGTAAAAAAAGGTGCCTCTGGGAGAAGGAAAAAACGTATAAGCAGTGCTCAGATAATTTCAGAGTGAGAGGTAGAGATCAATTTAGGAACGTGTACTAATGCCCTGTTCTGAATGACCTCAGGCTAGTTGTAAGACAGGACAAGGCTTGTTTCACACAGAGCTTCAATTGAACAATAAGAAGAGAGATCTGCCTATACAAAAGGAAGTATCACAGAACTCTGTTATTGGACTCCAGAGGGACACAGGCTTGTATCCATTGTGCTTCTTTTAGATTTTATTTTGGACAGTCAGAGAAGGAAGATAGTCTTGGAACAGAATAACAACTCTGCCCAGAAAATCTGGAAAGTGTGCAAGACTCCTTCTGCTTTGCTAGGTCACTGTGCAGCTTGATGAGTGTGTGCAATTCACAGCTAGCAGAAGAAACCTCCTTGGGGAAGGGTGCAGGTTTGCCATTTTGGCTGTTCTGTACCACCCTTGCCAACTTCAGGCTTCCTTGCAAGGCAGTCATGCTAACGGTGTGACTTCGTACTGCTCTTTAAAATGATTCCTGCTGATTTGGCCTGAGCAGAAGCAAGGCAGTAAGATTCACACCCCTTTCCTGAAAATGTGGATTAAGGTGGTCCTGTTTTGCAAAGGCATTCCAGAGAAGAGACTGCTCCTAGCCCTCAAAGAATCTCACTTCTCAGCTAGGTGGATCTTGCATGCTGACCTGAAAGGAGCCTTCAAAGTGAACCCCAGCTAAGGTGGGTCTTGTAGGTCATGATCATTAGATTGACTTGGCTCACACTGCACACAAAAGGGGCTTTTTTTGTTGTATGCTTTCCCCTATAATATGCATTTTTGTATACATTTCAGATGTAAACAGACACATTTTATTTTGCATTTTTGAGCCACAAAATTCAGGGAAGTGTGCAATCCAAAGGTTAACTGTTTTCTAATCCACATATAAGTCTGTGATTGGGTTATTTCCGTGCTCTCCCAGAAGCAAATAAATGAGTCCCATTCACTTTGCATATTAAGTGCCCACTGTAGCTACTGCTTGAACTGTTCCTTCCTGCTTTCATTCCTATTTTCAAAAGCAGCATAATTTCAGTGCTTGGTTCGACGTATTTAATTTATGTATTTACATATGTTTTTAAGACATACGCCCAGCCTTTGAGATGACTACACGCCACCCAAGGCAGCTGAAAACAATTAGAAACAAGAAATAAAATGCAATTTTTAGAAAAACAAAAACAATCTAATAAAACAGACAAGTGCAGGAGATAAAAACAAAAGGGTTGGGTAGAAACTTATGGAAAGCTGCCTTATCCTGAGGCAGGCCAGTGGTCCATGCAGCTCAGTGTGGTCCATATGGGCTATCAACAGCTCTCCAGGTTTTTCAGGCAGGCGTCTCCTCCATCTCTACCTGAAGATGATGGGTATTGAACCTGTGATCCTCTGCATGCAAAACAGGTGCTCTACCACTGAGCTATGGGGTGTGTGTGGAAAGCCTGCCTACATAAGATGCCTAATATGATGCTTGGGTTTTGAAATAACCAATTCTGCTGCACAGTAAACCTTTGTACTTTAAGCCATAGAATAAGCCCACGCTATAAATAGATCCACAATTGTACAAGTTGCCCATCTACTTGGAAGGATCACTTTTCCTTGTAGGACTTGTTCAAAAGCATCTGTCAAAGGGGATTAATGTTAAAAACAAATCTTGATCCATTTGGTGACAGAGCAGATAATGTCTTCGACTTTAAATGGAACTAAAATAATGACCAAAGAGGGGAGAGTTCAGAGACTGATAGCCGTAAGAAAGAGTCAGGTGGCGAATGAGGTGAAGACAAGAGGAAGCCTGGGTCATTCAGTAAGTGGTTTTCATGGGAAACCTGCAGAAGGAACAAGAATTGGCTGCTATTAAGTTGAAAAGAAAGTCAGACAATACTAAGGTGGTTTAGAGATGGGCGGGGGGGAATGCTTCTAATTTGGACCGGCAAACAGAGCTGACCCAGACACCATTATAAAGGGACCCCTGACCATTAGGTCCAGTTGTGACCGACTCTGGGGTTGCGGCACTCATCTCGCTTTATTGGCCAAGGGAGCTGACGTACAGCTTCCGGGTCATGTGGCCAGCATGACTAAGCCGCTTCTGGCGAACCAGAGCAGCGCACGGAAACGCTGTTTACCTTCCCACCAGAGTGGTACCTATTTATCTACTTGCACTGGCATGCTTTCGAACTGCTAGGTGGGCAGGAGCAAGGACCGAGCAACGGGAGCTCACCCCGTCACAGGGATTCGAACCGCCAACCTTCCGATCGGCAAGTCCTAGGCTCAGTGGTTTAACCCACAGCGCCACCCGCTTCATTATAGGTGTTAGGAAATGGCCTGATCTGCTATGGATCTTTGGTGTTAAGATGACTTGGTTTGTTTGTTTAGTGCACGGGCGGAGAACCTTTGGTCCATGAAGCAGGGCTGGCCCCTCCAGCATGCTGAAGGACTGGATCCTGCTGAAGGACAACCCTGACACAGTGCCAAGGATAGAGGATGCCATTGCATGTTGAAAGGATAGGAGTAGCACAAAGGGACCGAGGAAGCCCAAACCAGAGGAGTTTATTTATGGAGTGGAGGTTGAGAGTTACAGGAGTTTGAGAAAATAAGTACAGCCCACAAGTAAAAAGGCGAGGAACTTTCTAAAAGAGCCGAAGTTTGCAGTCAGTGGTGGAGAAAGTCAGGCAAGCAGTACAGACGCTTGCAAAGAACACAGCGCAAGGAAGAAGATTCTGGTTCTTCCAGAGAGAGGGGGCAGAGAGACGCAGCAGGAGGGAGAGAAGACCTGTTAAGAAAAAGGCTACAGTAGCCTAGAGAAAGGATGATCAGAATGTAGTGGGGGAACTGAGAAGTTAGCTCAGATCATAAAAGGCAGGGAGAGAGATCATAAGGGGCAGCTGTGACTGTTGTAAGGAATGTTGGTTTTAGTCCATACAGCACTTTGACAAAGGATGTGGTGGTTTGGTCTTCCTCTCACACAAGGTACATGAAAATTAATGGCCAGGAGGCACTGAGCAAATTCCATGGTGTCTTCCTTTTCTAATCTTGTGGTCCTCATTCAGCTAGAAAAGAAATCAAGTCTTGGAAGTTAAATACATTTGGCTTTAACAAACGATTCTCTTGTCTTACAGAGAGAGGATGCAAGCAATGGAGAAACAGATTGCCAGTTTAACTGGTCTTGTTCAGTCTGCGCTTTTAAAAGGGCCAAATACAAGTAATAGCAAAGAGGCTTCTAGGTAAAACAAAAGAATTCATTAAATCTGTTTCCCTGTAATTATTTCATTGATCACCACAGGGGGCAAAAAGCCCAGGCACTCTTAGGGGAGAATCTTGCACCCCATGGAGGATGCTGTGGGGAATGCTTGCCGTTGACATCTTTTGGGTCAGGATTTTTATTTTTCAGCTTTAATTTTTTAAAAAATGGCTTAGAAGTTGAGTTTAAGCAAGGAGAATAAAATGCACAACACATTTCGAGACATTCTTCTTCTTGGCATTATAATCAGTCAAGTGAATAAATGTATTTGGAGATTTATCCCTGTTTTGTTTTCAATCATTGATCAAAGTATTTATTAACCGCCTAGTGGCATAAAATATCAAGGCGGTGCGTGACATAAAATACCATGAAACAACACAAAATTGTAAAAAATGGCTCATATAAAAAAATAATAAGTAAAAAACTGAGTAGGTCTGTCAGCTTAAAAGTCTTCAAGACACATCTGATGGTTTACAGTAAGGATGCCTGCAGAACCTCTGTTGCAGAGGTCAGGGGTTCCATGCTTGGGATTGGTGGCACTAAATGCCCAAATCAGTATTTGGAGGCTTGGGGGACAACTCACAGTTCTCCTCTGGGTGTTTAAAGCTGTATATTAAATGAACAATCCTAGACTCTACCAGTTTTTAACAATAAAAGTCCATTCTGTATTCCAGATAATTCAGGTTGTCATTAGAATCAAAATTCTTGCTAGCTGATTTATTGATAGTTGGTTTCCTGTCAACAACCGGGCTTGCATAATTCTTTCCCCATTTTTTTGTTTCATTTAGTGAGAAGATGGTGAAAACTGTGACTAGTAAAAGCAGTGCTGAGAAGCCAGGTAAGACACTTTGTGTTATGAAAGCGCCTTTTGCTTGAAGGGAGAGCAGGCAATTAACAAAAGGGCTTGAATGTTCCTTGTTTGCTCCAGCCTTTAAGATGCAGTATCCATGCGAGTCCAAGCAAAGGGACCAGAGGGGCAGCTAGAATACACTTTGGCTAACAAGGATGGTGCTGTATTTAGCCTGGAGTTCTACACTGGAAAGTGTTTTTGCAGTTTGGCTTTGGAGAGAGAAGAGAATCGGTTTTTTTGCCAGAGCTTGGGGTCCTGGCTCTCTTCAGAATTTGAAGCATGATTCCCTGTCCTGTTGGCTGTTTTTAAGGAGTCTGCTTGCTTCCAATAGACCCTGCTTGTATGTTTCTGAATCAGGATGCAGAACTGGTGAGATTCAAGCTAACACAGTTCTCAGTTTAGCCTGTGAGGCCGTTTCCCCCCCCAAACCACACCCACCTGTTGTATATGAGATCTGGTACTAGGGAGGTAGAGATGCAGTTCCATTGGCTGCACAACTGAGTTTCCCATAGGAGCTCCATCACTGCAGCCAATCCCTACGGGAAGCCTCCACCTACCAGCTGATGGGCAGTGACTCAGGACTGCATATCAGCAGCACTTTCAAAGCTCCACATGAAAAATTAGCAGAGTCTGTGGAGGATGGATGAAAGGGTATACAATATTTGTGAAAATTCAGCCTTCAGCTTCAAACAAAAAATGCAGATTTCCATTAACAAAGGCTCACGAACTGTGGCCTGGAAGATGGACATCAGCATCACACAACATTTGTCCGTATGAATCATGGGAAGATCTGTATCCTTTTTTTTTTAATGAGGTGCTAACTTTATCCCTGTTTAGTGCTCCCCTTTTCCTGTTTTTGTTCACAGTAATCGATGATAGAGCTTGGGATGAGGTGCAAAACCACCACACCAGCTCTTCTTTGTGCTGTTTTCAGGATGGATCTTGTAGAAAACCAGTGGTGCAGTCTTACCCTTGTAGGGGAAAAGGTATAGCACATGAACCTGCCTTAACAATAAACAGGAAGTCTGCAGCCTTCCAGGACTTCTGTTTCATTGTTTTGTTATGGTTCATGGGACTGCTCTTCCAGAACTCTGCAGAAGGCCGGAATTCCTTGGAATGCTTCAGAAAACGTGTTGCTGCTTTTTTATGGTGTCCTGTTCTTTGTCCTGGGGTGGGGCCCTCTCAAGACAGGCAGTTGCATAAGTTTAAATGTGCAAAGAAGAGACATGAGCTCAGTAGCTGTAGACTTGGAATTGGATTGTGTTTCCTGGAGAAAACTCCCCCTCTCCCCAGCTACTGTCTTGCGCATGAGAAGAATGGGCTTAACTTTGGGGTTATGTGAAAGTGTCGTGTTCTACAGTGCATGTTCTAGCCCTGTGCTCATGCAGTACTTTTTCCCCCTTCTCCAAATTCAGCGCTGCCTGGGCTGAAATGTTTTTGGAGGAAGGCACAGATGGGTAGATGGGTGTGGTAGGCAGTGAAGGAATGCGCATCTGCCATTTTTATTTCTCTCCTGGGAAGATGATGCTAATTCTTTTTATACCCTTGGAAAAAAACACAGTCTAGATCAAATGCCAGCTGGCAACATGTGATTAGCCACAGAGCAACAGGCGAGGATGTCTTTCCCTGCCCTCCTTTCCCCTTTCTGGATGGGAAACTCCTCCAGAAGCTCATCAGCTGAGCGACAGGCAGGCAACACGAGGATTTTGTGCGTTGGTATCAAGCCCATATGTGATCTCATTGATGTTAAAATTTCAAGGCAACTGCAGCATGAGGCAGTAAAAAATAAATCTGTTTATCACCATTCCATGCTATGTTTAGGGTTTATTATTATTATTATTATTATTACTGAAGGGCATAGCTAAGCCTCATGCCTAGATTGCAAAATGGAGGCATGACTTAACCAGTCAGAAAGGGAATCTGTTGCAACCAAGTTAAAGGTTATCCCATTGTATCTCCCCACATGCAGCAGACAATTCTAGATCATATCTGATGATGGGAGAGGAACGGGAGGAAATGGGCTTTGAAGATGAGGAGCTATTGGTACTAGGTGTGTCACTTTACAGTTCAGCAGATTTAAGACATATTAGCCCTGTTTCTTCTCCCCCCTCCTTGCTTCATGTATTTGGGAAGTGTGAAGATGCTTGCAGGCTCCACTCCATATTCCTTGCCTTAACCCTAATTAAGATCTCAGGTGTACAATAAAACCATGGTTTACACTGGAGGAAGAGGCCAGGTTTGCACATAACACTAAGCCCAACCATGATGCTGTGGCATAAATGAACAATTATGTAGGGTCCCAAAAAGGATATCACTGGTTGTTTTGCTGCTGCTCTACATTAAGCTAAGCTGTGATTTGGCTTAGCCTGTCATCTGAACCTGGGCCCATGGTTGAACTCTTTCTAGCTGTAACCAAGGTTTGTCTACCTGCTTGTAGAAAATCCCGAACAAAATTATATGGATACATGGGTGAGTTTGATACAGGGAACCAAGCAGAGGGCCTTCTCGGTAGTGGCACCTGCCCTATGGAACGCCCTCCCATCAAATGTCAAAGAGAAAAATAACTACCAAACTTTTAGATGACATCTGAAGGTAGCCCTGTTTAGGGAAGCTTTTAATGTTTAATAGGTTATTGTATTTTAGTGTTTTCTTGGAAGCCGCCCAGACTGGCTGGGGAAACCCAGCCAGATGGGCGGGGTATAAATAATAAATTATTATTATTATAATATTATTATTATTTGAGTGCTGCGGATAGGTTCAGTCAGATATACGAGGATAAGGGAAACCACGTGTCTTGTTTTGAACTCGTTTTGAACACAGTGAACAGCAGTTATCACTTGATGATTCCTCTTATTTCTTCAGTTATTAACACCACCGATTCTTTACCATCCTATCAGCTGACTATTGAGTTAAAAGGGAGGCAGCCTAGGACACGATAGGAACAATCTGTGATCTTGCTTTTGCGTTGTTGAGTGAATTAAGTGATCCATAGGAGCCTTAACATTTTATGATAGGAAGAGGCGAGAAAAGGTGACTGAAGCTTCACTCTTAATTAATCAGTTTGCTGCTGTTTATGTTCAGGATCTGCTCATGTCTCCAGTGGGAAGAACTCGTTACTAGCTATCGAAGCTGCCCCTGCCAGCGCCATGCCGGTCGGCTCCACAGCCATGCAAGTCAGCCTCTTTGACATGAAACGCAACGTGTCGGATCTCCGTCTCCAGCTGCACCAGATGCGGCAACTACAGGTATTACTGGGCCTTTTTTGCTTGGAGGAGGAGAGGTGCCTGCGATGGACACTTTCCACCTTCTAAAGCAACAGAGTGTCTTGTTGTGACACTTTAAGGACTATCAGATTTATTGTGGCATTAGTCTCTATGAAATTTACGGCAGTGCAATAAATTTGATAGTTTCCAAGGTGCTGCAAGACCTGATGTAGTTTTTTTGCTGCAATGCGCTAACATGGATGTCCCCTGGAAGCTGGTTTCCTGATAAGATTGTGCACTCGTTAATATCTTCTACACTCTATGTGTCAACTTAGAGACTTCGGTTACAGAGGAAAGGAAGTAGCAGAAGAACAAAAGCCATGGAATTGAGTGTTTATGTGCCAAATCAGCTTTTGTTATTCTGAGTCCAGTTTGTCTCAAATGTTTTGTTGATATATTAAACATATGAAACATGTGGCCCTCTAGATGTTGTTGGACCCTGACTCCCCATGACCCTGACCTTTGACCCTTGCTGGCTGGGGCTGATGGGAAGCAAAGTCTAGCAACAACTGGAGAGCCACAGGTCACCCAACACTGATATGGATATACCCAACACTGACAGGTAGGTTGATTTAAAACCTACCCCCACCCATCCCATTTATTATTTATTATTATTATTATTATTTATTATTAAATTTATAACCCTCCCATCTGGCTGGGTTTCCCAGACACTCTGGGCACCAAACCAAGTGGCAGATGTTGGTATTTGGAAGGTTTTAGTAAGTGTAGAGGCTTAATAAAAAGTTAGTTCCTTTTTCAAACAACATTCAGACAGGGGTCCCTAGGATGCTCAAAAGTAGGGCATAAATATTTGGATGGAGGAGAGTCATCTGTTATACATGGAAGCTGCATTTAGCTATCATGCATTATAGTAGATTTATCATTCCTTCCTGGATTAATCTAACTCATGAGTAGGCAAACTAAGGCCCGAGGGCTGGATCCGCCCCAATCGCCTTCTAAATCCAGCCCACAGACGGTCCGGGAATCAGTGTGTTTTTACATGAGTAGAATGTGTGCTTTTATTTAAAATGCATTTCTGGGTTATTTGTGGGACATAGGAATTTGTTCATCCCCCCCCCCCCAAAAATAGTCCGCCGCCCCCCACAAGGTCTGAGGGACAGTGGACCGACCCCCTCCCTGCTGAAAAAGTTTGCTGACCCCTTTAGAACAAAACCTGTTAATCAAATGAAGGGGGGGGGGAAATTCCCCATGTGTATTTTTTGTTTAAGCTATGATTCAGCACAGTGCTGGACATACGGAAGCATACTTCTGCCTATATCAGTCAACTGTCCCTTTTCTCTCTTCCCTCCATCCCCACCACCACCCAGTTGTCATGGTGCTCTGCAGAGGTAGGGACTTTTCTTAACCCCACTGCCACTATTCATTTTACTCATCAGAAGCATAAGGAACTGGGGCGGTCCATACAGGTGCGGTTACTTTTCACCATGCTGGACCTTTGTGTGGAGATAGAAGGATTAATCTTGGAAGGATGACCCAACTTAATTCTGCCTCTCTGCCATCTGCTCATGGGGAAACTATTTATTGCCTAATAGTTGCCAGGGTGCTGCCACATCATGCATGCGGATGAGCCATCAGTTGGATCCAGTTCATCGTTTTCTAGCTATTCTTAAAGAAGTGCGTCTGTATACTGTTGAGCCTAGATAGCTGCTGAGATAATCTGGAGCTGTGTCTCTTAATTGTTTTGTTGTCAGAATGGCATCATTTGGACCCTGCAGGGACAAGAATAAAACTTTGGGTTTCCAGCCCATGCATCTGATGGGGAATTCTGTAGGAAGAGGCCTTAGATAGCAGTACTGGCTCCCTCTACTCTAGTGGCTATAATTTCCCCCTCTGAAACGGCAGGTGTATGTCTAGTCACACTTTGCTTCAAACCCCCCACATTTACTAATTTCAGAACCTATGGGGAGAAGCCGGCACCCAGGCATTTTAGGGGATCCTTGCCCCCTACAAACTCATAACAATATGAAGGTGCAGCAACAGAGCCACTGCCTGTCCCCAACCAATTTGTTGACTGATCAGTGGTATATGCAACTCCCCAAGAAGTATAATGAACTGGATTAGCAATGCACTCACGTTGGATTGTTATATAAAAGGCAAAAAAAAAAGAGCATTAAATCATGCGCCTGGCCACGAAAGCAGAGTAATTAGATAATTCAATCATATGAAAAATTCAAGGCTTAGAACAGCAAATCCTATTTGGGAAGTCACTTTTAATATATAAACTGATGTTCAGCAATGTGGCCATGCCTTTGACTGTGTGCAGAAGAGAAATAGGAGCGTCCAGATAAATCCAGCCTCTAGTAATCCTAAAATAAATAAATAACCAAATCATTTTGTGTGGGCGTAAGAGATGTGGATAGGTGTGCAACCGAAATTTCATACAGATTTAAAAACCAGCTCTTTGTTTTTAAATTGGTGTTAAAGAGTGGGTGGGTGCCTTACCAGCACTGAAGGTGCCAGTTTAGTTTTCAGATTTATAACATCCAAAGCTCCCTTATCCTGAGTTGGACCAGAGATGCTTCTTGGCTAGAGTTGCCAGGGATGGAACGTGAGACCTGTGGCATACACAGCTCATTCACTTGGCACTAAGCTGTGATCGTCCTTGCAAGTCACATCTTAAGTTCTGTAAACCGAAAAGTAAACTAAAAACCACACTTGATATCCACTGAGACCTCCCCCACCCCACCCCAAAAAGCAATAAGCACTTTACGTGGGTTGTAATGAAAAATGAAAGCAGTCATTCAGGCATGTGGAATCTCATGCAAGTCAGACTTGCACTCTTGATCTTAAAGCTCTTTCAGAGCTCGTTTACAATGGCAGAAACATTCTAGCAGCAGCTCTGATGCAACGCAAGCCGGGTGTGCATTTCTTGTGCATTTCCCCCTGTAAAACGTGCATTGCATATGAGCATTTTGGTACACTTCTTTGAGCCACGGAACGTATTGCAAATTATGGAAAAGTGCAAAAACCAAATGGGAACTGCATTCCAATTCACGTGGTAGTCCAGAAAATGTGAATCAGTCCAGTGACTTTAAAATTCAGACTGAATGAAACCCTCTAGTAGCAATACTTCAGCCACACTCTCTGACCTGCTGCCTACAGGTCAAAATTTCTGATATGCAGACTGAAGTCCTCTGGCAAATTGCCGGGTTCTGTTAACACTCAGAAGAAGTGGTTGTATGAAGGCTCCTTTTGGGTCCTCCTAAACTGGTTCTTACCAGTTTTGTGGTCAGGCTGTACGCTTGCTTATTAACACTGGCCTTACTGATAATGGGTTTTGCAGAATCTCTACCTCATTGTCCTGGCAGATTTGATAAGAAGGGTTCAGCAAATGTTTTATGCAAGTCAGGATAAAAGGAGCAGCGTAGGAGGTCATGGGTCAGCAACTCGGCCTCTCCAGAGTCACAGGAGCACTTGCGCTCCTGGTAGGGGTGTTTCTGCATCTTTCATCCAAGGAGAGCTTTTAAGTGCGCCAGCGTGAAGGCTCTACAGCTCTTTTCAACCAAGAGTGCTAGATAGCTGGTTTGCCCTTGGACTGTAATACGGGCATCCCCATATGCGTGTTCTACTTGCACACGTGGTGGGAAATAAATAGAATAGAATCATACCAGGAAATGGTGGGAGAGAGCTGGAGAGTCCTTGTGGTTCACGAGGAGATCCTCCTCAGAGCCTGAAGAGGGCGTCAGTGAGGGCAGAGGAAGCCCCAAAGAGACCTGAAGCGCAGTGGGGCTTTGTTTAGGCTGCTCAGCCTCCCTGCCTAATAGCTGACACACAGGGTAGTGCAGCAGCCGCAGCCAGTTTCCCACGCATCCTCCAGCCAGCCCCAGAGCTTCAACTCTAGTTGAAAAGAGAGTTGTGTGGGGAGAGAGGGTGGGAGAGAGAACTGGAGAGCAGGGGGTAATAGACATTTAGAGGGTTTTAAGAGTGTGCTCCCCACTTATGCATGCAGGAGCCCAGAATCTAACCGCCACATCATTGTGAGGACACCTGTGCTTGCCTGAATGGGGAGTGTGTGTGTGTGTGTGTGTGTGTGTGTGTAGAAACCCCTGATTTTCCACATGGCCGGAATATATCCTGTTGTGACTTTTGCTTTTGTACATCTGTTGCCTCAAAGACATTTGTCTTTGGCTCCACTCATCACGGGCATATTGTTGCCCCCAACTGATTGCCCTTTGGCTGGAAAGCGTCCCCAAGTCCCATGTGCCTGGCCTAGGCTTGACTTATTTAACCAACCAGGAAAGCCACAGGGGCAGCCTGCCCCCTTTAATTTGGCCACTGGGCCAGTTGACATCATGGCTGCGTGTAAAATCCAGTAGTATGTCCTGCTAGCTAGAATGTTTTGGATAAAAAGCAGTGGCACCTGTGTCATTTAGCATTTAGTGTGCCAGCTTCAAGTGGGCCACCCACCTGCATGCACACAAGGGCACCAGGTTTTGGAGCTCAGTCCCACTGCCCAACTTCACTTAAACGGTTGATGAGGCTGCAGGGTTCCTGCATGTAGCCACCCTCCGAACACTTTGCTGAAAGCAGGTAAAAGGTGCTTTCCCCCACCCCTCTCCCTCTTGTAATGCTAGACCTCAAGGTCACCCCGTGCAATTGATTGGCAGTAGATTCGGGACAGGCGAAAGGAAGTGTTTCTTCGCACACAAAGGCTAATTGAATTTTTCTGCAGATCAGCAAAAAGGGCTCCTTTCTGTGGGTTGACATCTTCACTATCGGCCCTTGAGTCTTATCTGTAGCTCTATGACATCGACTTCCAGAGACCAGAAAGAGCGTGCTTTGAAGGCCTCCACAGACCCCCTTGCGCCTCTGTTTGGGTTTCCGCCTGTAAATTATACGTCCCTTTGTGAACAAATTTTGTTGGTGAATTGGCTATGGTGCTTGCTGCAACAGGATACAGAGAGGGCCACTAGTTAAGAGAGCCTTGAAAGGAAACGAGGCAAATTAATGGAGGGCCAATCTATCAAAGGGTAGCAAACAAGTTTGGATGGCTAGAAGGAACCCCATGTTTGGGTGCACCATTTTCTAGGGAACAGCAGTGTGGACAGTCTGTTTATCTTGTGCTTCTCGACTTCCTGGAGGAATGTGGTTTAGGCCTTGTGGGAATCAGGATACTGGACACAGTGGTGCAGTTGGGTTGTTTTAGGTCAGGAGTGGGGAACTTTGGGCCCAAGGGCCAAATGCAGCCTTTACAACGTACTTTAAAAGGTAAAGGGACCCCTGACCATTAGGTCCAGTCGTGACCGACTTTGGGGTTGCGATGCTCATCTCGCTTTATTGGCTGAGGGAGCCGGCGTACAGCTTCTGGGTCATGTGGCCAGCATGACTAAGCCGCTTCTGGCGAACCAGAGCAGCACACAGAAACGCCGTTTACCTTCCCGCCAGAGCGGTACCTATTTATCTAATTGCACTTTGATGTGCTTTCAAACTGCTAGGTTGGCAGGAGCAGGGATCAAGCAACGGGAGCTCACCCCATCGTGGGGATTCGAACCGCCGACCTTCTGATCGGCAAGTCCTAGGCTCTGTGGTTTAACCCACAGCGCCACCCGTGTCCCCACTACTTACTTTACCTTGGGTTAAACCAGCACTGTTGTGTTTGGACCTCCCCCTCCACATTCTGCTGAGAGGGCCTTGTATATCAGCCCTAAATTCCTACCCCTTAAGGCACCGTTGGCTGAACTCGGTGGGTGTTCCAGCAGGCTGGCTTGATGCTGCTGCAGCTGCAGGTGGAGATGACATTGCTCCTGCCAGCTTCTCTGTGTTTTCTTCCCAACCTGCCCCAACCTCCAACCTTTCTCCCTATCTAGAGTATTTTGAATTGAAAGGCAACAGCCGGATTTTGTCATGCACTTTTCTGTGTTGTGATGAAACCATTTGAGAAGAAGAGTCACTAGAACAGAACGATCTGTTTATGCCGTCTTCTGGAAGAGCAGCTGCTCAGTGTTGCTGGATTGCAAAGGGCAGTGGAATCGTTGCTGGTGGTTTGTAGTTGTGCCAGACAATGCCACATTAAAGAGCCCACATTAAAGGCTCCAGACCCATGTGAAATCGTGCTGAAGTTCTGATGGAACTGAACACGAAGTCAGGTGCATGGTGCATAAGCCAACAGTTTGTACTTCCCCCCACCCCTTCAGCTTCTACCTTCTCCTTGAAATAACATTTATTTGTGTGTGAAATTGGAGAGAGAAGATTTTTATTGTTTTCTTTTTAAAAAACAGAGAGAGAGGAAAGTGCATTCAGCTGCAGGATTGTTTATCCAAACCCAAATTCTGAGCAATATGATGCATTCAGATCCTAGTCAGGCAGGGAAAATTGAAGTTGATTTCTTTTGTGTAACAGCTGCACAACCAGGAGGCGCTAAGGGCCATGGTGAAGAAAGCGGAGCTGGAAATCAACGGCAAGGTGATGGAAAGAGCGAAGAGGCTGGAAGATCCTGTGCAGCGGCAGCGCCACCTGGTGGAGCAAGAAAGGCAGAAATACCTACACGAAGAGGAGAAAATTGTGAAGAGCTTATGGTAGGTGAAAGGGATTTGTCCCTTGTCTTTTGAGGTGGGGTTGTTCAGAGAAGATGCATGTGAAATGCCATCCAGAGCTACTTGCTTATGAGGAAAGGATGCAGCACTTGGGACTTCTTAGTTCAGAGAAAAGCCAAGTAGGAGGTGACATGATGGAAGTTTATAAGCCTATGTATAGCACTGAGGGGACATGGATGGTGCTGTGGGTTAAACCACAGAGCCTAGGACTTGCCGATCAGAAGGTCGGCGGTTTGAATCCCTGCTACGGGGTGAGCTCCCGTTGCTTGGTCCCTGTTCCTGTCAACCTAGCAGTTCGAAAGCACTTTAAAGTGCAAGTAGATAAATAGGTACCGCTCTGGCGTGAAGGTAAACGGCGTTTCCGTGCGCTGCTCTGGTTCGCCAGAAGCGGCTTAGTCATGCTGGCCACATGATCCGGAAGCTGTACGCCGGCTCCCTCTGCCAATAAAGCGAGATGAGCGCAGCAACCCCAGAGTCACGACTGGACCTAATGTCAGGGGTCCCTTTACCTTTACAGCACTGGGAAAGTGGATGGAGGAAAGTTTTTCTCCCTCCCAGCCCTAGAATTCTTGGACATCCAGTGAAGTAGAATGTTGGAAGGATACAGGACATGTAAAAGGGATGCAGCACCTTGTTAATGATGGCCACCAACTTAGATGTCTTCAAAAAGAGATTGGACAAATTCATAGAGGAGAAGGCAACCAATAGTTAAAAAGGTAAAGGTAAAGGAACCCCTGACCATTAAGTCCAGGTGTGGCTAACTCTGGGGTTGCGGCGCTCATCTGGCTTTATTGGCCGAGGGAGCCAGCATACAGCTTCCGGGTCATGTGGCCAGCATGACTAAGCCGCTTCTGGCGAACCAGAGCAGCGCACGGAAACGCCGTTTACCTTCCTGCCGGAGTGGTACCTATTTATCTACTTGCACTTTAACGTGATTTTGAACTGCTAGGTTGGCAGGAGCAGTGACCGAGCAACGGGAGCACACCCCATCGCGGGGATTCGAACCGCCGACCTTCTGATTGGCAAGTCCTAGGCTCTATGGTTTAACCCACAGCACCACCTGCTTCCCAATTCCAATACTAATTCCAATAGCTGTTTTCTGCCTCTGTATAAGAACAATATAAAAATAAGGAAAAATACAAAAAAAAACTTTTTTAAAAAACCCCCAATAAAACCCATTCTTATACATGTGCAATTAACATTTTATAACATTTTAGGAAAGTCTTCTTAAACAAAATGTATTGGACAGAGAGATGCATGGAGTTATTCTATATACACAAAATATATAAGAATCAAACATGTATTTTTAACTCAAGCTGAAGTCTTACTCACAGTTCCTTGGGACTGAATACCACACATTGCCATGGCTTACAGCCATACAGATTTCCCAAAGGTTAGGATCAGGGTTTATATTTAATGCTCAAGTAAAAACTACTTTCACATGTGTGGGCTCTTGTTCAATGTGTGTAGCTCTCAAGCGGTTTCCCAGTTGATTTTGGCTTGACTGATTTAGACTGGTGGGTGCATGCAGACCACCAGCCTGCGTGATTTGCAGCCTTTAATAGGAGATGGATCGGGGGTGGAGGGGAGAGGTGTAGTGGTTAGAGCACAGGTTTGGATGTGGGGGAACCCAATGCAAAGATACATTCTCGTCTCTGAAGTCCAGCCTTGGGCAAGTTGCCACTCACAGTGAACATGAAGCACAATTGCAATAGCACATTAAAAAGAAAGAAAGAAAGAAAGGAAACATAAGAAGAGCCTGTTGGGTGAGGCTAGTGGTCCATCTTTGTCCTGCGTTCTGTTCTCACAGCAGTCAGCCTGATGCTGGTGGGAACCCCTCAGCCCTCTTCCATCCTGCAGTTTCCAGTCACTAGAAAGAGCTTATTGAGAACCATTGCTGCTTCCAGCTTGTGGAGGTAGACATAGTCATCAAGGCCTAGTAGCTATTGAAATCCCTCTCTTCCACATCTGAGTTGAGGGCCATCACTGCTTGCTGGGGGACTGAGTTCCATAGTTTAACTAGGCTCTGCATGAAGAAGTCCTTCAAGCCTAAGCAACATAACAAAACCACAAAATTCGTTCTGTATTTGTGTTTATAAAATAAAAACAAACAAAATATCAACAAAACTAAATAGGTTTTGTTTTCAATGGGACTAACTCCCTGATTAAGTGAGCTTTGGACAGCAGCCCAAGAGTTTACAACAAGACATTTTTTGATATATTTTAATTGATTTCTTGCTATTGACTTGGCCATCAGCTTAAACTACCTTTCTGTGAAGGTGACGGATACCCTTGCTGATTAAACTGCAGCAAAATCAATCCCCTGTCCAAATAATTCTTCAGTGTACATTTTGTTAGTTACTCATTAGCAAATTAATTGTTTTTATTACGCCTCACAATTTACAGAATGCTGCATCTGCAGAATGGCTTCTCTGTTTTCAAGGGTGATTTTATTATCAGCTTCTGTCTGACACTTTCAATCCTAGTGCTTTAGAAATTGTCATTTTTGCCATTTCCAGGGATAGCACAGGATCCTACCACCTTCTTTGAAGGCATGTGATTCTGGAGTCCACAGGTGTCTTGCCATTATCTGAATCAGTTAATGACAGTTTAAGCTATTTCGAATGATTTTGAAATCTTACTAAGCTATAGTGTTCTTCAACCTCAGGTCCCCAGATGTTGGTGGACTACAACCCCCATCATCCTTGACCACTGGCTGACTGTGGATGATGGAAGTTGTAGTCCACCAACATCTGGGAACCCTGAGCTACAACCAGCCCACACAAAAGAATCATCAACACTTGCAATTATATTGGTTCCTGTGCATAAGGATCTCTTATCTTGCAAGCACAGGTCATGGCTTGTGGTTGCTTGAAGTGACCTGGTACATATCTAATGTCTCATGTGTGTTACTCATTTGCCCACTTTAAAATTAAAAGGTGAGGTATTCTTGTGCTGCCATAGTTACACCTCTTCTGAGCCTTAACCTTCCTCTACGCATCTTTTCTCTTTCACGCTCAACTCTGACCTCATCCTTTTTTGTGCAAGAACATCTGTGTTCTATAGAGACCCTAAAATACCACTGGCACTAAATATATGTTAAGCAATAGTAATATAGCTGGCGATCAGTGGCGTAGTGTGGGTTGTCAGCACCCGGGGCAAGGCAAGTAATTTGCGCCCCCAACCCGTGGATTTTAGCACTGATTTTAGCACTGCGAGTGCGAGCACCCCCCCCAGATGTTGCACCCAGTGCGGCTGGCCCCCCCTGCACCCCCCACGCTACGCCACTGCTGGCGATTACCACAATGAGACAACATAGTAGTTGGGCTGGAACAGTGCAAATGGAAAAGTGTCAAGTGACTGCATCCTTGCGTCTTGTATTTGACTGGCTACTCCAACTATCATATACTCTTCTGCCTCCATATATTTTTGCTCCAAGAAGTGTTCATAAGAGTGCTGTGTGTGCCTGTGTTAAAACATTTTCTATAGGTTTCAGCTCTGGGGTGTTCTAGTTTTACAGTATTTTACTGCCGCAGCGTGTGAAATTCTCGCACATCTTTTCTTTAAAATAATATAAAGCATTTTTAATTTGTTTTGGAGGACACCCCCCCCCCTTGTGGACCAAAAGCTTGCTTGCAGCAATTGTATTCGTGCGTATCTCAAATGAATCACTGAAATTAAACCGAAATGCTTGTATTTAAGCTGATTACGCTCCTTTGACTTCTGATAGGATTAAATCAGCTTAGGCGGCAATACAAGCACACATTATTTGAGTGGCAAAGCATCACTCATCATTTTCTTGGCCAACATGCCTATTCCTCTCAGAGAGTCCTCAAAGTCCTGTGAATTTGCCGCAACAGCTGGCTGTGCAGGGTGCTCAAGAGCTGGTAGGTGGGCTGGCATAACCGCTCCTTCTCTCCCATCCCTAAAGTAGTTTTGCAGCTTGATCAACTTACAGTTGCAACACAGACAGATAGATTTGTGCAGAGAGAGTTGGAAAGATGTATTCCTTGTCTGTCTGTCTGTCTGTCTGTCTGTCTGTCTGTCTGTCTGTCTTTTACATAAAAGAAACCCTAAGGTAAGATACCAGTGATTCCCATTCAGGCACTGGCAAGCCTCAGACCTGCTTATCTTCAGGAAGGTGGTGGCTTTGGGTGCCTTCAGATCATTTGCAACCCTTTGAAGGAAGGAAAATGCAGCAGAGAGAAGCTGAAGCAGGAGACACACAGGCGCTGCTGCTTCTCTGCTCCAAATTCCATTCCCAAAGCTGCTTTTTCTCTCTGATAAACAGCTGTTGGGCATTAATTGAGCTGACATGTGTAATGTGTAGTTCTGCCCTGCAAAGGAAGCATATACATTGCACTGAATTTCTTTCCCTGGGACATTGGCAAGTACTGCTCACTTGCTGCCCCCTAGTGACTGTTTTTGAGACATTTTAAAGATCCTTGTTTCCTTTTCGTGGTTGGTTGTTTTTCTTACCCACATTCTAGTGACCAGGCAGATCGGCTGCTAGGTTTCTGTGGATGCTGGAATACACACACACACACACACACACACACACCCTCTTCATTTCAATCGAAAAAAAGGCAACAAATCAGATTTTTGAAACATTCAAATTGCTTTCAGATTTGATGTATTTTCTTCACCGCATGTTCTTAGCCTGTACAGTCGTACATTGGTTTTTGAACAACTTAGTTCTTGAACATTTTGCCTCCTGAACACCGCTCACCCGGAAGTGAGTGTTCTGGTTTGCAAATATCCGATGCAGCTTCAGCGGCTTCTGGTTGGCTGCAGGAGCTTCCTGCAGCCAATCAGAAGCCGCACTTTGGTTTTTGAACATTTTGGAAGTTGAATGGACTTCCGGAATGGATTCTGTTCGACTTCCAAGGTACAACTGTAATTCCGTAGTTTAGAATTGTACTGGGGCAGATGTTACATTTCTGAAGATTTCCATTGTGGTTTTTTGGGGTGTCATGTTTCGTTCAGCATGTTTAAGTGGGGACTCTGAAAAGATTGCAAGTTCTCCTTACTTGTGATTACAAATTTTGCACATTTCAGTTTCTTGCATCATGGAGCCTAATCTTATGCTACACTGCTAAGTGACACATGAGTATCTTATTTACAGTGGTTAGCTGCCTATAGCAGCTTCCATGGATGTGAATAAAATTCTCTTATTTTTAGCTAATATATTAATGAATCCTCACATCTAGTTTTAGCTAGAATTGCTGACAAATGAATTTCCCTGTAGCCCAGACAGGTGCATTGAGCAAATCTGTCATCTTTTGACATACTTTTCTTAAACATGCTGTTCCTGTTCCTCATAACAGTTCTGTTCACTTGTGTTAAGAGGAATTATTTACAGCACAATCCTATGCATGCCTCCTCTGAAGCTAATCCCTCTGAGTTCTCTGGTGAGTGTGACAGCAGCCCTTTCCAACCTGGTGCCCCTCCAGATGTTGCTGCCATCGTCCTTCCCCATTGCTCATGCTGGCTGGGGCTGATGGGAGTTGTAGTCCAACAGCATCTAGAAGGCACCAGGTTGTCAAAGGCTGGTGTACAGGATCGCAGCCTTGGCCATTTTACTACAATATTTCTGTTTTAATTGTTGATTATAGAAAATCGTCTTTAGCAGGCAATGCTCTGAAAGCCAATGGGCTGTTCTGACCATTTAATATGTAGTTTAAGAGTAGTTTAAAATACATATTTCTGCCTCTAAAAGCCCTACAGCTTCAGTGATAATATAGATTTAACACACTGTAGTCTATTCACACAGCTGGAGAATCTTGAGGAAAATAATCATATGCTGCAATCCTGCCTTGGAGTCAATCCCATTGAGCATAGTGGGGCTTAGTTCTGAGCAAATATGTGTTTACAACTGCACTGTGGAATATAAATCACATAGATATATTCATTATCGGAATTGTTTATACTGTCAAAGACTTAATCAGAACACAAAGCAAAAATAGCACAAAGCAGGAAGAATAGCCCATATATATTTTGGGGGCTTTGGGCTGTCTCATTTGGTGTGTTTCATATATGTTAATAAAATAAATGTGATTTATTGTTTTTAGAAAATGTACTTTAGCAGAGATTTGCAATTGTATATTCACATCAGCCCTATGAACTCCATCATTATTAATGTAAAGAGTTTCACTGCTGCCACATAGCGTATTGGCCTGAATACAGTGGTACCTCAGGTTAAGTACTTAATTCGTTCTGGAGGTCCGTTCTTAACCTGAAACTGTTCTTAACCTGAAGCACCACTTTAGCTAATGGGGCCTGCCGCGCCGCCGGAGCCCGATTTCTGTTCTTATCCTGAAGCAAAGTTCTTAACCTGAAGCACTATTTCTGAGTTAGCGGAGTGTGTAACCTGAAGCATATGTTACCTGAAGCGTATGTAACCCAAGGTACCACTGTATAAGCTCTAGTTTCTTCCCATATTCTGACCGTGAAAAGTTAGTGCTGCTTAAATTCGCAACCGTACAAAAGTTGGCTTTTAGGATATCGCTGCTGAAACAGACATACCGTAAAACAGAACCAAAAAATGTTTTCTTGCCGATTTGCGAGCTTGGGATTGTTCATTTGCCATTTACGGGTGTGAGTGCCTGCAGAATTGTAGCAATTGTATAGAGATTTGTGATTTTAGCAATTGTACAGTAACTTTTGCAGGCTTGGAAGATAAAAGCCTTAAATTGGCTCGGAGTTACAATTCTACTAACCGCGGCAATTTTCAACCTGTAACCCAATTTTAAGGGAGCGGCTTATATTCGGGTATTGTCTTTTTTTCTCTCCCCCCCCCCCGAATTTTAAAGGTGTGGCTTATTTGCAGGTGTGGCTTATATTTGGGCCAATACAGTATACAAAAATTAGGACGGTATCCCAGGTGCTGAGAATGGATTTTGTCCCTAGCGTTGCCTGTCCACAAACAAAGTCAGGGTTCAACTCTTGTTCTCGCTTTTCCAGTGAGCTGGAAAGTTTTGTTGAAGATCTGAAGAAGGAATCTCTTACAGCCAATAGGACTGTTACACTGAAAGATGTTGAAGATGGGGCTTTTCTTCTACGGCAGGTTGGAGAGGCTGTCGCCACCCTCAAAGGTGACTTCCTTGCTTTATTATTTTATTTATTAAATTTGTAAAACTACTCTTCATCCATAGATCTCGGGGTCACTTATATAGTCCATTTGGAGATTTTCTCCACCTCCACCTCCCCCAATTTTTATTTTGGGGTGTGTGTGTGGGGGGGGGGTGATAATTAGGCCCATGCTGGTCTTCCTCTCTGTCTTAAAAATGCTTTATGACTCTTGTTTTTGCAGGTGAATTTCCAACACTGCAGAATAAAATGCGGGCCATTCTCCGCATCGAGGTGGAAGCTGTGAGGTTTTTAAAGGAGGAACCTCATAAACTAGACATCCTACTGAAGAGAGTTCGCAGCATGACCGATATCCTCACCACCCTCCGGAGGTGATATGTTTTATGCTTCTGTTTATTTATTTCTTCTTTTTTTTACATTATTCTGGACAGGTCATTGGCCTGATGCCATTACAAATTATATAATTGTTTTATATACCTATGTTTCTATTGTTTATGTTTTCATGTTTCACAGGAAGTGATTCATGAATGGAATAGAACGGTGTGAGTGAGTGAGTGAGTGAGTGAATCAATCAATCAATCAATCAATCAATCAGAAAAGGACAGGGTTTTCTCTTATCCTTCTTCCTTTTTGTTCTATAGCCCAAAGAGTTCAGATGAAGATTCTCAGCCTCCCAGTCCTCCTTACCCTAGTAGTTCCCATCGAATTCAATAGGACTCACTTCTGAGTAGATATGGTTAGGCTTCTTGCACTGTAGGTGTGTGAGATAGGCCTGATGTCAGGGTTTGGCACCAACCTACACAACAGGTGCCTGTGGACCAATAAGAGTGCTCAGTGGTGGAGGTGCCATCAGGACTGGACTTTGTGGCAGAAGTCTAGGGCCTCACTCCCGGGGCCCAACAAATACAGCAGTCTTGCATTGCCACATTTGAAGAATTGCCCGTAGAAGACAGTTAAGTCCAGAGTCTAAAAATTATCTGCCTGCCCCACAGCTCAAGCAGCCCTGCTGGTTTTCACACAGCTGGCTCCCATGTGTGAGAAGGGATATATTATGCTTAGCTTTAATGCCTCATCAACACAACAATGAGAAATCCTTTTCAGTCCGGCGGCTGTATTCCTTATTTGACAACTTCTGAGAGCTTCCTGCCAGTGGTGAGCAGTGCTAGAGATATAAACAAGCATGGCGCCAAATGTGAATTTTACTTTTGGCGTTGTGGTCTAAACCACAGAGCCTAGGGCTTGCCAATCAGAAGGTCGGTGGTTTGAATCCCTGCGACGGAGTGAGCTCCTGTTGCTCAGTCCCTGCTCCTGCCAACCTAGCAGTTCGAAAGCACCTCAAACTGCAAGTAAGATAAATAGGTACTGTTCCAGCGGGAAGGTAAACGCCGTTTCTGTGTGCTGCTCTGGTTTCGCCAGAAGTGGCTTGTCATGCTGGCCACATGACCCGGAAGCTGTATGCAGACAAATGCCAGCTCCATCGGCCAGTAAAGCGAGATGAGCGCCGCAACCCCAGAGTCGTCCGAGACTTGGCTTAACAGTCAGGGGTCCCTTTACCTTTACAGTAGGTTTGATTCTGCACACACTTAACATGCTGCTCTCTAGCCAGAAAAGCAAGACATCATCAGAGTTCAAGCCTACTTCTCAGGTAGGCAAAAATGTGTGCAAGGCTGGACTAGTGAGTGGTATAGACTGGGGAGAGTTCTGAAGGCCAGACAGAAGGCCGCATTTGAGCCCAAAGAATGAGATTCTCCACCCCTATTATAAAAGCAGTGTCACTTTCATACAGAAAATCACTAGAGGGAGCCCTTTCTTCAATAGAGAAACAAGACAGTGCTAGCTATATATATACTTCACCGTGTGACTGTCTTCCTCCTGTAGGCATGTTACCGATGGGCTGCTGAAAGGTGTGGATCCCTCACAGGCCGCCCAGTACAATGCCATGGAGAAAGCGACGGCGGCAGAAGTTCTGAAAAAACAGGACGACGCTGCAAAGAGCCCCGCTTCCCCAAAGCAAAAGGTTGGCGACCCCTCAGCCGAACTGTCTGTCAGGTCAGAGGTGATCCCTGTCTCGAGCATGACCGTCCACCATGCACAAAGCTCCCCGGTGGTCATGCATCAGTCTCAGCATTCAACAACACTGGTCAGCAATGCCCCAAATTCTCCCGTGGCAAACAGCCCCTTGGCAGGTTCATCCGCATCATGCCACCTGATGCCTGCCATGCCAGAGTCTGCTGCAGCCGCAGTGACAGCGACCACCCAGCAAACGCAGGCACCTCAGTCACCCCAAGTTAATGGCTCCACCATGCAAAGCCTTTTTATCGAGGAACTTCACAGCGCCAGTACCAGGAACAGAGCTCTGTCAATTGAGGTACACATGGTGCATGTTATGGCAGGGAGGGTTTCGGGTGCTGTTGGCCATCTTAAGAATGAGGCAGGAGAACTCTGGGCTGTCTTTTTGGACGGTATAGGAGCCCTGTTTCTTGAGTGCCAAACTTAGCATGACATTCATAAATGTCATTTGGCAAAGATGGCTAGCAGAACTCGGAGCACCTCTGCATATTTGATTCATCTAAAAGTTTATAAATAAAAATTTTAAATACAGAGTGAAGCCCAAACTGATTTCAAAATATTCCCCTCTCTCTCTCTGTGTGTTTCTTCTTAGAAAGCAGAGAAGAAATGGGAAGAGAAAAGGCAGAACCTCGATCACTACAACGGAAAAGAATTTGAAAAACTCCTCGAAGAAGCACAAGCCAATATCATGAAATCAATCCCAAACCTTGAGATGCCTCCACAAGCCACAGGCTCGCCGAAAGCGGACGCAGCAGAAAAAATAGAAGTCTCTGGTAAGGTTTAGTGCATTACAGTAAGATAGATGGGTGGAGCTTCGATGTTGGACTCTCTTTTAAATGTGAAAGAAAACAGTTACTTTTGACTTCCGAGCTCCAAGTCTTAGAGAAAACATATTGGTGGGAATGTAGGCCCTACTTGCTAATAAGTGGAAGGTGCATAACTCAGTGGTAGGGCACATGCATGCAGAAAAGCTCCTGACACCTTCAGGTAGGGCTGGGAAAGATGATCTGCCTGGAACTCTGGAGTGTCTCTGCCTGCCAGTGTAGTTGATAATGAGCTAGATGAACCCAATGGTCCAACTCATTCCTTCCTGTGCTCTACCCTATAAGCAGGGGTGGCCAACCCCCAAGAGGCTGCGATCTACTCACAGAGTTAAGAATGGGCAGTGATTTACCCCCTTTTTGGGGGTTCAGGTCTAAGTTGTTGAGGTTTTTTTTTGAAAGGAAAGCCCTGTTTTTTGGGGTTCAAGTCCTTTTTTATAGGGGAGCAAAACTTGCTGAGCTTCTTTGGGGTGAGCCAGTCATCTACCAGACGTCCAGTGATTTACCGGTAGATCACGATCTGCCTGTTGGATTTGCCTGCTATAAAGCAATACCTTACAAAGCAATTTTGGGCACAGTGCAACCAAGGATCTGGCACTTTCAGGCCCCATTGATCAATGCTCTGTTCAAAAGGGTTTCTACACTGAGCATTAAACACATGCTTAATTGGAAACTTGAGCAGCACGTTAAATCTCCCATCAAACATAAGTGGAATACCATGTTGGTTAACTTTAGGGTGGTAGGCCATGTTTTTAAAACCACTGCATCTACCACATTGTCGCACCTTGAATTTTCAGAAGAGGCTCCTAACCCAGAGCAGGAGACCGAAAAGCCAGTGAAGTCTCCACCTCCTCCACCTCCGCGTCGCAGTTATCTGATAGGATCTGGACTAAGCACAAGACTGGGAGAAGTCAGTTACGTGACCAGGAAAGACAGCACTTTGGTCAAGGTTTGGTGATTGAGGCAATTGAAGCAAAATTAGATACCCAGAACAGGAAGAGCTTCTGGGCAAGACAATGTCTTTCTTACTTAAGTTGCCAATGGGGTGGGTGGGTGGGTGGGTGGGTGGGTGGAGGTTTGTGACCCAAACGGGCATCGAAGGAAGACTGTCAGGAAATGCATTTCATACAGTAGGCTCTGCCCATCCCTGCCTTCATGGGAATCATTCTCCCTGTATTCTTATTTATAATAACGTGAAAAAGATTAGAAGCTGTGTTCATTCTATGCATGTTCAAGAATTTGAAAATAATCTTCAAGAAGCCAAATATTTAACACAGATTGACAAAATTGATGAGAACAGTTCCATAGAAACCTTTCTAGTGATCTCTTCTCTGCTTGATTTATCCATCTGTCTGTTTCATTATCTCCCCCAGCCGCCCAAGGAGATACATTAAAATCTTTCCGTCACATAGCATGGCATGGTCTTAGGCTGCCAAATCTAAATGTGATAATTGATGTTGAATTTCTTCTGGAGAATGGGATGGGATGCTGCTTCCCCTTCAGGAAACTAAAGAAAATGTAATAGAGGGGAGCATTTCGTTTTGTTGGTGTCATGCTAATGGTCGAATTGCTTAAATATTAGTTTTTTTAAATTGTTTGTTATACTACTTAGGAAAGCAGTGAAGATGCTGCTCAAGGAGCACAGCCAAAAGTCCCTAAGGAAGACCATGCCTCTCCTCAACCCTTGGCTATGGGCACAATTCCACCTGCAAAGGAGGAGGAGGAAGAGGACGGAGACAGAATAATGGCAGAATTACAGGTATGACGAGGCTGGACCTGCAGAGATATGTACCTTGGATATTCCAAGGGAATTAAGTCCTGCTTAAGTGAATGGGCAAGTGAGCTCCTTCAGGAAATACACATTGTCGCTCATTGCTGCAGCCTATATCAAGATATGGTCTCAGGTGTAAGTAAATGGGATAAGAAGGGGAAAGCTTGTTTCTATGCCTTTCTGGTGCACACATCCATTTCATATACAGGTACAACTTGGTTCAGGTCAGGAAAAACTGGATCTGGAGGAGGATTTGAATATTTGTGGCCATAAACAGGCCAAAGATCAGAGTTAGATTCCAGTGGTTTGAACTCCGGATCCTATTGTCAGCAAGTATTCAGAACTTGCCTAAGGATTATCTAGCCTGCTCGTTCATTGTAACGAATGGTTTTTCTGTGACATTGCTGAAGTCTAGGGGCGCAATCTAACAACTGTCAGTCACAATCAAGTCCTGTTCAGTTGCTCTTGAGAGCTGTGACTGACTTGGGCTAGATTGTATTGCTTACTATGCGATTGGTATTGACTGCATATTTGACGTGCACTTTGGGGGCACTCTTCGTGCCAGTCTGTGGAAGACAAAACTATTCATTATATTAAAATAATATATCCACTGGCTCTCACATCTGTCAGTGATTCCAAGAAGGAGGTGAACACATAGATGGTTATCAAGCTTCAACAAATCTTCTCATGGGGCTAACTATGATGGCAGGCCCTCCTTGCTGTGGCAAACTAATGAGGTAATAATGTTCTGGGACGCTTTTATTTTTACCATTGGTCAGAACTTGCTCTTACTCAAAAGGTGTAGAATTCTTGTTATAAAGAACTAGCAGCTGTAGATTCCAGCTCTAAAACAAGGCTGGGGAGTGCAGTGTGGAGCTTGATTCTCTTTCAGTAACCTTTTTTCAGCCTGTAACATTTCAAACAATTAGTGTGGACTGGAAGAGAGAGAAACCATTATTGAATTTATAACTTTGTATGCCACATAAAGATCTCCGGGTAACATTAGCTGTGGCATGATTGTCAGGTTAAAGGTTTGTTTTAAATAAACCAGCATGACATGAGGCATGTAGTTTCATCAGCCAATTCATATAGTATTGCTGTGCTGTCATTTTGAGACAGGGCTTCACAGCTGGCCAGTAGGAACTAACCCTTAGCTTTTCAGCCTAGACATAATTTCTGGGCCCCTGTTGATATAGCCTTCTTTGATCAGAGTTGGTCCTGAAAAAGCTCAGAGGAAAAAAGTAAGCAAGCAAACTCTTGACTGGAACGGCTCCAGGAAGTGACTTGGCTCTTGATTGGAAAAGGTCTTCCGATAACATGCCATGTTTTAACTCTCTAGGTTTTCCAGAAGTGCTCTTACATGGATGTAAACTCAAACAGCCATGTTGAACAGTCCAGAAATGACACTCACACAAAAGATGCAAGGCCTGTGGCCTTAATACATCCCAAGGAGAAGAAGGTAACAGTGGCATTTGAGTTCTGCCACATCCTCTTGGCCTCACCTTCTTCCCTTGCTTCCAAACTAACCCTGTGCCTTGTGCATTGGTTACTCTCTCTCTTTCTCTCTCTCTTTGTGCTGTGTTGGCTGTGTTTTCATGTATCTAGATTTGTGACCCGTCTTAGCACCAAGGTTCTCAAGATGCTACTAGCCTTTAGGAAAACAGAATTAATATGTGGTGAATGAGGAAATGTTTAAGCGACTCAACACAAATCTTAGGATTACCTCTGTTGTACAGTGGGGTACAAATGCTCTTAAGATCTGAAGTTTAGGCATTTTTATTTTTAAATTTTCTATCACACCTAATTTTCCGGGGAAACTCAAGGTAGCTAACAAATCTGTAGCAGAATAGAAAACAGGTATCAATCCCCAAAACAAACCCAACTGTGCAATCAAAATTCTAACGTAAATCTGAAATAAATTTTAACCATTCCAACACTGACATCACCTAAGGTTCTCTTCTTGAGACCAAAGAAAGGATACAGTGTTTAAACATACAGTCATACCTCATGTTGTGTCCGCTTCAGGTTACATCTTTTCAAGTTGCGTCCTGCGGCAAGCCCGGAAGTACTGGAATGGTTACTTCCAGGTTTCACTGCTGACGCATGAGCAGAAGTGCTAAATCGCACCCCACGCATGCACAGACGCGGCACTTCTGGATGTGAACGCTTTGAGTTGTGGGCGTGCCTCCAGGACAGATTACATCCGCAACTCAAGGTTCCACTGTAGTGATCTGAGTGTCTGTAAGACAGTGTTTGAATTTGGCTCTGAGAATACTAAGCTAAGAAAATTGAAATAAAGTAGTGCCCATTTTGCTGCAGACCAGTGACAAACTGCAATCCTACGTACACTTACCGGAGAGTAAGCTGCACTGACCACAGTGGGACAGTTCCTGAGTAAACACAGTATTGTTTTGAAAGTTTGCTTTATAATAAGAGGAGCAGTAGCTGGAATGCATATGATAACACCAACTGGGGAAAGCAATTGCAAGTTTCAATATTGCTTTCAACGCAATAGCTCTAAAGCTCCAGGCAAATTGTTACACAAAGCAGATTCCTTTCTAATTTTTGCATTCATAGTTAGGGGACTTTTGGGGTGGTATTAATACCTGCTTAGGAATTTTGTTCAGCTATAACTGAAGTAGAATCAGGTGGAATTAAGATGCTGCACCTGAATAAAAATGTAACTCCATCGGTTCAACTCCCTGTTCCAGGGAACAAGGCCATCTTTTCCTTCCCTAGCAAAGATAAACACAATCCAGACCATAGAGTACCTTTTGCCCAAAGTGTAGTTTGAACCTGCAACCCTGAGATTAAGAGTCTCATGCTCTACTGACTGAGCTATGCTGCAGGGTAGCTTTGTATATGTATACTCAACACCTCTAACTTGGCATACTCAAGGCAGCATTCGATGTTGGCTTCCCGATTTCCTGCAACTGGCGAGATGAAACACGCAGTGAGCCATCTCTCTCATGTGCCCTGAACAGCATGTAGCGCTTTGCTAGCTTTAAATAATAATACTGAATAGCCTTTTGACCCTAGAAGCCAGAATATTTCCGACAACACATGAAACACTTCATGCCAATTGTCCATGTAATGCCACCTACATCTTTGGCTCTTTTTGACTTCTGCTTGGTTTGCATGAAACCTTTTTCATCTTTTCTCCTGGATCCTTAGGAGGGGTTATGGTTTCCTTGACGTGCTAACAAACTACATATGCATGGGGTGGGAGCAAGTTTTAAGTTGCCTCTTGTACAATGATAGTTGTCTTCCAGACTCTTGTACTGTGTTGTGTTTTTAAAATCAAGACACCCGTGTTGAAAAACAAGTAGTTAACTTGCACTTGTGATGGCTTTAGTGTGACAGGATAGTAATTCTGATTCTGGAGAGGCTGGGACATGGAGGCCCAGCAAAGTTGAGCATTTGCTGGGGGCCTCCTGAAGAGAGCCCCATGGATCTACTACACTTACTTATTGGGGGGGCAGAGCCTGGAGGCTGCCTTGCCCACGAGCACTCCAAAACCTGTAGCAGATCCTGCCAATGGACTATGATTGTTATCTAATGTGGATGGACAATCCTATATTCTCAAATTATGTGACTATACCTTTTTTGTTGTGGTCCAGCAACAATTTTGCTTGAAGTTGTTTCTGTTACGAACAGACTAAAACTGTAGTCTACCAATGGAAGCAGCTGCTTCCAGGCTTACTCTTTTGACTCTCTATCTCATCGTTGCACATCCTTTTGTAGCCCTGCTGGTCAGAGTAACAAGTTGGGAGCACTTTTTTACTGAACTAGCAGGAATGCATTTGAAATGCAAAGGCAAGATGTCCTGATCTCCCCCGCAGCCAATCACTTTTGGAGTCGTTTTTGCAAACCAGGAGTCATAAATCCACCTCAATACACACGAGTGCTGAGGACCGTTGTAGTGTTGCATGTAGATGCTGGAGCTAGCCAGGGTGTGTGTGTGTGTGTGTGCGCGCAGGGGAAAAGGGCCCTTGCAGCAGTTCCTGCTGCCAAAATGCATAGGCTGTGCCAGCAGACCTACTTAATCCATTTTCAGCAGAAACAGACACCGTTGTACCTTGCAGTGGGAGCTGCTGCTTCTTTTCCTAGGGTGCTGCCTCTTCAACCACACCCGGTATTTTGACCTCTTGCTTTTCTCCATTCCTATAAAATAAGGTATTGACTCTGCGCGTAAAAATCCACTTTTGTATCAGTTGCGACATTCAGTACTAATGTCAACATCAGGAGAGACTGAGGATGAGGGATAGGAAACGCCACCAGCAATGTTCTTGCCACCATCTAATCTAATACCAGGTTTGAATGTGATTGTTTTGCAAGACTTCTTTGCAAAATGTAGCTCTTCTAAATAAACAAGCTCCGAAAGCTATTTACCGTAGGGATGCCTTGCTGGGCCTCTCTGCCTTGCCCTAGGGGCTCTCCCTAAGCCATGCCCCTCTTTGCCCCTGCTCCACAGCCTCCTCCAGTTCTTCTGCCTGGCTGACATGTGTCCTTGAACTCTAACCATGCCCATGGATGAGTGTACACATAAAAACCTCTGGCTTTTGTGTGGCTGGACCATAACCTACTGTACCAAGATAAGAGAGCCACTTCCGTTGCCCCACCTTCCACTTAGATGTGACCCCTGAAAGGTTGCTCACTGGAGAATGCAGCCCTCCAGCTGGAGAAAAACAAAAACCCCACCCGCTAATCAAATGTAATGGTTATACCAGAGGAAGAGGCCTTTCTGAGCTAGCCAGCTTGGAGAACTGGCTTCAGTGTTAGCAGTCAGCATTCTAGTCCTAATGGTGTGGTCATTGTTTCCTAACAAAGTTTAGTCCAACAGCCTAAATGAAAGGTTTCTGTTTCATACAAAACAATCATTGAAAGGGAGGAATATTATCAAGATGGCACAAATGTTGTACAGGATGTAAAGTCTATGGAGGGGTTGCTTAAAGGACTCATTCTAGAACCCGTGTTGTCTGCCTGCATAGTTTTGTGTGTAATACAAAGTTCTACCAGATTTGGAGTAAACCCCTGGAAGAGGTGCAAAAATCCGCTGAAGACCATGGAAATGGCTCTGCATTGATGTAGAAAGTGGCCCGTTCACATTATCTGTACTTTATCTGATGATGTGCTAAATAATTGGGGGGAAATAGTCCCAGCCTTAAAAAAAAAAGTTGTATCCCTCAGTAACTAAGTAATGCAACTCTTCCCCCTAGGTGTATGGGGAGGCAACAAAAGATAGTGACCATCCCAAGCACCAGACAGAAGAGATGGTCTCGGATGCTCCCAGAATTGCTGAAAACTCTGCCTTCAGCAAAGATTTGCTTTTGGAGAATAAGGAGTATGCACAAACAAATTCTCTTAAGCTGAAAACAAACTGCTCCATTGTGTTAGACAATGAAAGGAAGACGGGGCCTGAAGAAGCACAATGTCCCGCAGTTGAAACTGGAAGACAAAGGTCAACCAATGCTGCACTTAGAGAGACTGGTCATGGTTCGCCCCAGAATGAGCCTCTCAGTGGTGCAGGGGCAACTCCTGTCAGTCAAACAGACTCATACACTCAGGAGGCTTCTCCTAAGTCTCCAGAGGAACAAGAAATGTCTGCTGGGGCCTATAATCAAGTTGTGCTGAGGCATAAGGTACCTAGAAATGTTACCTTAAATAGTATGGATGAGGCAGAGTCGCCAACTAGCTCTCCGAGTGATGAAAGCCCACCATCGGAGAACATTGCTTTCATGATTACCAAAACGGCAGTCCAGTTTCTGTCCAGTGGAGAGGTCCACGATATAGTCAACAGGCAGGGAGAAGATGTGCAAACTGTGAACATTGATTCCAGAAAGGAAGCAACATCCCAACAAGGGACGCTAGAGAACCGTGAAAGTGAAGAGCCCGTGGTCTGCTTGGACAAAAAACCGGTAATCATTATTTTTGATGAGCCAATGGACATCCGATCAGCTTATAAAAGACTTTCAACAATATTTGAGGAATGTGATGAAGAGCTGGAAAAAATGATGACAGAAGAGAAGATAGAGGAAGAAGAGGAGGAGGAAGAAGACCAAGAACCTGAGACACGTGGTGCCCGTAACATAGGAGTTACCAGTGCAGACAGTCATAGGAGTCATGGGGCTGATGACGCAACAAGCGGCAGATTTGAGCAGGACTTCAGACAACGCTATCTGTCTAATTCAGCGACTCAAGCCAAACTCCTTGAAGGGCAGGAAACAGATGAGATGGATCTCAGGAAATCTCCTTACATTTATGCGCCACATCCAGAGTCAAAGCTGGACACTCCCGATACAAAGAAGAAATTCAAGTTTAAATTTCCTAAAAAGCAGCTGGCTGCTCTTACGCAGGCAATCCGCACAGGGACTAAAACCGGCAAGAAAACTTTGCAAGTGGTTGTGTATGAAGAGGAGGAGGAGGACGGCACTGTGAAACAGCACAAAGAGGCAAAAAGGTTTGAAATCCCGAGCAGTCGGCCCGATGACGCTTCCGGGAAGGAGGAGCCAAACTTAACTGTACAGACTTCTAGGACTGAAGAAATTAGAAAGAACACGTACAGGACTCTGGACAGCCTGGAGCAGACTATTAAGCAACTGGAGAGCACTATTAGTGAGATGAGCCCAAAATCAGTTTCTGAAGCTCCAGCCCGATCGGAGGGAACTTCTGTCCCGGGCTTTTTCTCACCAAAAGAATCCCTAGCGCTGGAAGAGACTATTGCTGATGTTGAACCCCCTTCCTCAATACCGTCAACTTCACGTAAGGTACTTTAGTATGAGAAATCACAACTCCAGCTGCTTTCTAAAACAAAATCTGCCGTAATAATCACCATTAAGCAAGAGGTGTCTTCTGATTGGTTTGCTTCCTTTCGGGTGGCTTGTTTGGTGCATCCATTAGGTGTCTAACAGCTAATAGATTTGTGTGTGGTTTTATTTTAAATAAAATAAAATCTCTCCTGCTGATTGGTGATGGGCAATCAAAGGAAGCTTGGTCAGCTGTGGGCGAATCAAAATACCTGGGACTGCCAGTTAAACGTAGGTTGATCTGTAGTTGAGCCTTTGACCTCCATTTTTGATTCCTGGAATTAACACCAGTGGTGTGCCTTGTGGTGTGGATCCTTTTGGTGCTTCCCGTGCATGTCTTGGGGGCTTTGCCTTCTCACTCAAAGCAGCTTTGGCCATGGTGCGTGAGCCTCCACCTTGCCCATGCACTGATGCTCACCCCACGTTTCCCTTATCTCTCTCCCCTTCCCCTTGGCACCCCAACCTTCCTCACAGGGTTCAACCAGCACGTCACAGACCAGCAGGATGCCAATCCCTGCAGCCGCAAAAAGTAGACAGCAAAGCAACGCAGACAAAACAAGCAAACCGCACAAGCTACAGGATCAACGCCAGTACAGACAGGTAGTTTTACCCTAAACCCAAAGCTTGGGTTGGACTTGAAAGCGGATTGTGTGTGTTTGGTAAATGTGTAAGTCAAGTGACCGACTTGGATGATACCAAATAATGGACTTTTGTCTTCCCGCTGAAATCTGGAACTGGAAATCCAGGGAATTGGGGGGGGGGGCATGAAAATATTTAATGGTAGCATTGTCTCTCTCTCTCCCTCCCTCATGCTTGCGCATGTCTTCAGTAAACCATCTCCTGCTTTTTTGAGTTTTGTTCCAGTACTCGGCTGCAGTTTCCTAAATGTCAGCGACGGGAACAGATGCAGTTTGAAGCATTTCAGATGACACTGTCGATACTAACTCCCTGTTTAACAGACCGCAGTGAGAGCCTATTAACCACCCACCAAAACGTTTCCACCCTCACCTAACAACCCTACAAGCATGGCCAATGTGGTGAACAGCCCAGTTTTTGTGGCGCCCTCCTTTCCCCACCCTCTTCTCCTGTCAGCTTCTCCCCCACTCTGTCCATCTTCTGTCCCGTAGCTGAGGGAGGGGCGGCGGGAAGGAAGGAAGGCGGGAGGGAGGCCTCCCAGGTCCAGCCCATAGGTGCAAGATTTAGTGCCAGCTTCAGAGACTCTATATCCATTCTTCCTTTCTGCAAGCCTATCCCATACAGCTCCTTTTTTTGTTTTGTTTTGTTTATTGTGTATGTTGACTTAAATTGTCTCCCACCATCTTTATTTATTTACAGGCTAATGGAAGTGCTAAGAGAGCTGGTGGGGACTGTAAGGCCACTTCCCCTAACCTGTCTGCTTCAAAAATCCCAGCCTTTCCTTCCACCTCTGGGAAAAGTAGCTCTGTTTCTAGCGGTGATAGCACTAACCTTCTGAGCCCCCCTACTAAAGCCTCTGCCCCTTCTTCTAACCCTCTCAGTCCTCCAACAGGTCGCCCTCCTCATTCCGCTTCCCTCATCCCCTCTGTCTCGAATGGCTCCTTGAAGTTCCAGAGTCCCGCTCACACAGGTAAAGGTCACCATCCTCTTTCATTCTCAATACAGACTCAAAATGGCCGGCCACCCCCTCTTCCTCCAGCTCCCTTTTCCTCGTCCTCCTTCTCCTCTCCCTCCTCCTCCTCCTCCTCTCCCCCATCACTGAGTCAAGGTTCGAAGAGCATCCGCTCGATCCACACACCCAGCTTCACCAGCTACAAGTCCCAGAACGGAAGTGTCAGCAAACCCGCCCCATCTTCCTCCATCACCAAGGAATCAACTTAAAAGCTCTATACCGGCTAGTGCAAGTTGCAGACAAAATCTTCTCAGTTGCTGATGTCGACATTGCCCACCGGTATTGCAGCTGAGGAGCGCATACCAAACTTGCTGTAGAGTTTCAGGCTGAAATTTGAAACTTGTGCTAAATACTGGGTTATTACAAGTGAGAGACAAAAAGTAGTTTTGTAGGCATTCGCTGCTGTCAAAATGCAAGAGGGGGGAGGGCGAGGGTGGGGGGTGGTTGGGGTCCCTTCAGCCAGAAACTGTTACAAAAAGTACAATGGGAGTATGAATGAAACTAGAAGTATGAGTGCACAGACATGGATCGAGCATGAAAATAAAGTGTATTAAAGCGAGTTATTTTGTATAAAGCTATTTTTAAGTATGAGAACTAAACATCGTGTGATAATGCAAAATTATAAAACTGAAACTAAGATATTTTTCTTTTATTTTAGTGTTATCCAAATTTGTTACAGATTTCTATTTTTGTCAAAAAACAAAAACAAAAAAACCCTTCATGGTTACTTTCAGAAATCTTTTTTGCCAAAACATTTGATACTATTATAACGTACATTTTGATAGTTATGCTGAACACCTTCCTCTGCACAAGCGACAAGAGTTAAGATTGAGACTGACGTGGTAGGAGGCAACTTTACCTATTGCACTGCCATTCAGATTATATTTAATAACAATTTGCGATGCCAAGGAAAAAAATTGTTTTTACATTTAGGCATTTGCTGATTCCCTTTTGCTTCCTTCATTTTTCCATTTTACTGAGACCTGGGTAAATCATGTAGTACTACCATGTGGATTATTTTTTTAAAGTGTATACTTCTGTACTGTTCTGTATAATGGAAAAACCTCTGTACATATTATAATATAAATATATAAATATAAATATATAAATATAAAATATAAGTACAGTATGCGGCTGGGCACAGACAAGAGTAGTTTTTGACACCAAAGGTCCATTTTATGCATGGTTCTCAAGTACACTTTGGGAAAAGGTCAGTGAGGGACAATTGGGAGTTGCCAAGGGGGGTGGGGGTGGGCAGGGATGGGTTTCAAAAAGCAACCTGTGTGGCAAGGCGAGTGGTTCTTTCTGTAAATATCTTATTTGTACAACTCTATAATACAGAAGCAAAAAAAAAAAAAAAAAAACCTTTGCAAAAATAAAGGGCTGCATGCTTATGTTGTGGTATGATTTTGACACTAATCAATTATTTTGTAGTTTTCATACTAGCCCACTGAAAGAAAAGGGCACAAGCACTTTAAAGTCGTGGTGGGTTGTGTCTGCTGTTTGTTATAAATACATACGAAGGTGAGCAACTTCATGCATTGACCAAAATGCACTAGTTTTACCTGTGCAGGTTACGTTTTGTCAGTGGCAGCTGTCTCAACCCGCCTAATGGTAGGGCCAGCACTAGCCGTACACAGAGGACAGTGTGTAAATGGCTACTAGGCTATATACCGCCTGTGGCAGGATGCCCTTGAATGCCTGCTGCTGGGAATCACATGTGGGGAGTGTTGTTGCACTCAGGTCTTACCTGTGGGTTTCCCATAGGCCTCTGGCTGGAGGGTGGAATAGGATGCTGGACTAGATGGGCCAATGGTTTGATCCAGCAGGGCAGCTTGTCTTGTCTACAAGTGGCCATTTTTCTGCAGGAAATCATGATAGGAAGCTGAGGTCCAATGCAGCATCCTCTCTCAAAAGTTTTGTGTTACGCACACACCACAGTATTTTCCCTTATTAGCTTAAGTTTTTTACATCATGTGCGGCTTGACCACAGCCTAGAATCCCCAACTGGTGGCTGCCACTAACATAGGGGCAACATCCTGCTTGTCTTGCTTGTTTTATAATAACGTGCGGCAGATTATCGTGCTGGCCCAATACTGCAATCTGCAAAAATGTAAGTGAACAGAAGCCTCTTACGTGACCTTGTTCAGGAATTTTAAGGAGCCAGTAGTTTTTAAATTAGTGCAGTTTTCAAAGGGATGGTCTCCCATCTGAATCCAAAATGGCAGCCAGCTGACTTCAAGACATAAAAGAAAACCTGCTCCTTGATCTCAGGAACCATCACGCAAAATCTGATTACAATATCTTAAGTGTCCAAATATACAGTGAAAAAACAAATTTTCCAAATTATATAGTTGATACTTCTAGGACACACCTCTGGCAACTGCATACCTTTGGAAGCAAGTAAAACAACACTCTGTTAAGAGTAAGTCACAAACATAAAGTTCTTGCATTATCAGTCCACCCAGTGGATGGGCTACATTTGCCCCTGCATGCATAAATAAATATCCATATCTATTATCTATATAGGAATAAAGTGAGATTGAAAAACAATTTCAGTTTACAGGAAAAGTTTCTGCTCACTTGGAAGATGGATTCTTGGGTGCTGATGCAGCATGTGAAAGTTCCTTAATTTTTTTAAGGTTCTGAGAGCCCCATCTCCAACTAGCTGATATTACTCCTTGTAGACAAAGCTACCAGAAAAGTAGAAAGGTGAGTGGTAGGTGGTTCATATACCATTTGGGGGAAGAGGTTTAGGAAACTTCCACCATTACCAGTTGTTCAGCATTACAACCACTCATTGCTCCAGAGTGCTACTAACTTTATTTATATCCACCCTCTTCAAATGATTGAGGCAGCTCTCAACATGATTTAAAAAGTCCACACACAAAGCTACAAAACAAAATTATGTTTCTGCCAGCAGAGCCAGCACAATCAACCCACAAGTCAAGCAGTCATTGGGCAAAGTTCTCCCTTGAACATGAACATCTTACGCATTTGCTGAAGGCCTAGAGCAGGGATAACTCCGAGAACTCTTATTTAAGAGAGGGGCAGAGCCCCCCCCCCCCAAAGCAATGATGGTGACATTCAGGCTAACTCTTGATTTTTAAGAATGAGTGCGCCTCTTTTTTACAAAAGCACTGACTGCTGGTGTCCATCTTTTGACCAATCTTGGTGAACCTGGAAATGTTGGAGTCTGGGTAAAGAAGGCATAAATCCAAATGCCATGGCAAATATCAAGACAAACTTCTGATAAGCACCTGAATTTTCAGATTTTGGGGTATATTATTAATAACACAATTGCCATCAGCATGTGTGACACTTTACAATCTAAGAGGGCTTATCCCTTAAGAACCTGACAATCTGAAATTTGGCACATGAGAGGCATGAAGAGGCAAACTGTGTGTTTCCGTCACATATACTCAGTTACAGTAGGGTCCATGAGATCTGGGGCAGAGGGTGTTCCAAAGGCTTACATGGAGACAGCAGACGTTGAGTGGTTTGAAATAAAGTATATATGCTGCCATATCATAAAGCATCAGGGTGGCACAGAACAACATGTACACAGCAAAACATAAGACATGATTTAAAACACTACAAAATAATCATTGAAATGGCTGAGCAATCAGGAACACCTTAGACAACTGCATAGGCCTATTGGCATAAAATGCTATTCAAGAGAAACCTGAAGGTAATGCTGCCTGCCAAATCCACAAGAGTGGATGAGACCAGCGACACAAAATGCCTGACATCTATCAGAAGCCAGTGAGGCCTCTAACACGGGAGACAACTAGCATCATGCAGTAAAGGCCAAAAGGGTAGAGGAAGCAATATATTTTCAGATAGTGGAAGAAGGTGACTGAGTGGTAAGAGTGAAGGCTTTACAGGCAGGGATGCTTGTGCCTATAGTGGACCATAGTCCTCTATGGCAAATGGAGAAGAGGGCAGGGACAGGGAAGCGACCATGGAAGACATCAAACGGAAGAACTAAGTGCTTGAATTGGCTCTAGGAGCAGACAGGAAGCCAGTCTTGTGATCAAAGGAAAAGGGGGGCAATTCATTTTGGAAGCAGCTAAGAGAGACAAGGGCCGTTCCAAGGTGGAAAAGTTTGCAAGAGGCAACAAACTCAAACCAGGGTTTCCACCAAAGGGGCAGAGAATAAAGGCCATATTTTCTGCAACGTTGAAATGGTGGAAGCAAGAGGCCTTGACAAAGGATGGAACAAAGGGACAGAAGAATCAAAGACAAAAAGAAACCTTTCTATCTGCTCAACTGTATGATAAAGTGGGACTTGGATATATTGAGTTTGAGATGACACTGGAAATCTTGTGACACTCAAAATCTTCTGCCTAACGTTAGGGCTGGCCCCAGATGTGACAGTGAAAGGCAGCTGATTATAAAACACCAAAGAGAAAGTCTAACGAGGGTGTGCACATATAGAATTATAAATAATTACGAACATACACGGTGTATAAAGCATCAGAGATAAAAGTCTGAAGCTGTATCACTTCGTAACAAAATTAAAATCAAGGTTCATTAACAAAACTCTTAGGGGTAAAGCAGATTGTTTCTCTCCACATTCCACCCTCACTCCAATCTGGACTGAATACAAGCAAGTTTGTGCAAAGAAGCTTATTTATATACTGCTTTTCACATATACAGTTATGAATCGCAATACAACTAACTCACAATATACATAAAATCATTAAAACCAGCATTCCAAATATCAAGAGAGTCATAATTTCAACAACTACAGCTTCAAGAACCAAAAGAGAACTGCATACAGTCAGGAAACACCAAGGTAAGCAGAAAGGTCTTTTAACTGCCTATGAAAGCACCTCATCATCAGTACCTGACTGATCTCCATAGGGAACTCAATCCACAAAATGGAACAAACTCTCTTTTAAACCCTGGCACATTTCAATAGGTCATGGGACAGTCAGGAGAGCGCAGCCCGTAGATCAAAGTTGTATGGGCGCACATTATGACTCATTGCAAACAGCTCTAAAATGTGTTGAACTGCAGGCTACTGAAACTACTTCTATTAGCTCTTTTCCACAAGTTCCATCAGCTTACATAGAAATGAAGCACCCTGCTACCATTGTGTGAATTGGCCCCAATATGCAACACAATGGTGTTGGTCTGCAGCTACCAAAAACACTTGTGGCACTTGTCCATGTGTGTCTCCATCTTCTGTCAGCCAGCTGCTCTGAAGGTATAAATTTCTACATACACATACATAAATAAATAAGCACCTCATCCACTCCACAGCTCTTGAATGAATCGGGATCCTGTCCCTGAAAACTAATAGCACAGTGTTTATGATGGATGCTTGAAAATACAGCCTTATAGCATGTAGCAACAGATTTATGTCAAGCTGCTGCTCATGCAAGTTGGCATTTTTTACACCACAGCAACCTCAAGGTGAAAACTGAATGCATACGTGAACCAGTCCTTATTTTCTTGCAGTACTCTGTACTGGAGGAGGTGCGGTGAAGAAAAATGTCCTTGCAATGGCTTCCTACTAATGGAACTGAAATTTCCATGGAGGTTTGAACAGTGAGGTGACCAAGGGGTTTGCTTTCATATCTTACAGCCTTTGTGCTGTGTTAATTAATCCAGAATAAATGTCCACCATGCCATACTCCTGTTACCTGATTAGTGACTTGGGGAGGGGGGTCTGAGATGCCTCAAAGTTTGAGACTAATACCTCAGTTCAGAGCCACAGAAGAGAATCTATGGTAAGGCCTTTAAGACTCGAGACCCCAGACCATAAGACTGCAAGAAACACCATCCTCTGTCTTGCAAACATGCTTATTATCATTTCAACATGGGAATCTGCCCTGATTCACCTGCCCAGTGGCACTTTTGACATTATCTCCTCCAACACCATCCACCCTCACAGTAGGGCATACCTCACCCAAAATCCCCAAAGTAACATGCGGCAGAGCTTGGAAGTCCTTACAATCCAAACAAAACAAAACAGACGCTCATTAAACCTGCACAAGGTCTTTGATATATCCAAAGTGATTCTCAGTAGAGGCTTCTGTTTGCAAGAACAATATGACAATAAGAGTGGGCTGCAAAACAATTAATCCATGTTAAACCATCAGCCCCATCCCTAAATAAAATTCACAAACAAGCCCTGTTCAAAGCATTCATCTGTTATTTTAATAACCATTTCCTACATCATGGACCTTTTTGGCAACACTTTTCATTTTCTCATACTGGGTGGGTATAGTCAGTGAACTTAGATGATATGAACTTGACATTTTTCATTCTTCCCCCTTTAAGGAAAGTCAGTCCATGCAAAGAACCATCAAAACAATTTTATTTCCAGTGTTTTAAGCGGGTATGCACACAGGCATGATACAGATTTGGATTCATTAAAGTCTTCATGCAGAATTATATTCTCAATAAAAGAAACCAGTTCCATCCAGGATCCACTATCTACACGCCTATGTTACAACATTTATATCAAATCTGGTATCTGAGGAAAAGATACAGATGGAGTATATACATTTAAGTTACTTATTTTACAGAAAGATTAAAAATTCAAGTCACATAAAACTCAAAAACTGTATTAAAACTGGAATATAAAACTCAGAAATCCAACTGGAATGCCTAAGGAATGGAAGCTCTGTACCCACCTGTGTTAAAATTTGTAAAATGTCATGAAACTTCTTACCAGTAAAATGTATTCATTTGTTGTTTATATTAACATCCTCTAATTTAACAATTATTATGGCACCCTAACAAACCAAATGAACTTTTTTTTTTGATGAGGCACTTGTTAGTGACTAAAGCCAAAAGAACATTTTTTTCCTGCATACTAATGCCAGTTGTCAGTCATAAAAAACATGTACACATTACATAACATGTTGCATTAGATGCTTTGTTCCACATGTGTATGCAGCAATCAAATATACTTTTATTTAAAATAAAATTATTTTTATATATTTATATATATTTATATATATATATATATATATATTTTAGACTCTACCCTCCCACCCAATATTGTGGCTGTATTAATGCACCATAAAGACCTTTTCCACAGCGCATATAGATGAAACAAACCTCCTTTGAGAGCTGCAAATTAACATCATACAGGGGGAAAGAAACACATACAGAAAAACTGGGAAAGTGTTAAAAGAGAAGCTGCTAATTGAATTGCTGTAGTGGACATCTGAATTTCTCTCTCCATTTCAAAGATACTGGTAGAATCGAGATCTAACCACCTGGGTCCCAGATAATTTATGAGGATGGGCATCAACTGCTGGGCTGAAGTTGCTTTTGTTCATATTCTGGTAGCTTTCTCCATTAACATGGTCTAGTGGCTGCAGCGATCCTGACACTGGTGTTCGAGGAACCAGAGTCAAACTACTACTAGAAGAAGAGCCACCTTCCTCTGCCCACATCTCTGCAGACGAAGAGAGGTCTGTCTTTGACGAATCTGCTACTCTGCTAGTGTTCTCCCGCTTGGGCTCTCCACTTTCCCCCACGCTAAGGTCGGTTGTGCTAGTGCGTAGACGCTCTCGTGCAAGCCAGTCTGAAATGGAGAGGTCCTGTGCTGGGCATTTGGGCTTCAGCCGGTTCACGGCTGAAGCATCTTTCTCCCTGTTGGGATTTTTCTCTTGGACTTTCCAAGAATTCAGAACACTTATTTCAGCAAAATCTCTCTGGCCTCCCAAAGTGTGCCTTCGCCTGATGTTCTTTCTCTTGGCGGTCTCTGCAGAGTTAGATTTCTGACTGCCTACTCCAAACATATCATCTGCGGACGACTTGAGCCGCAGTTTTAACCTGTCTGTAATCTTGAGTCTCCATGTGGGCTCCTGCTTTTCAGGCTCACTTCTAGCCGACGCAGCTAAGCTGCTGGTTGACTTTCCTTTCTTCATGATGTCAAACATTTTGGACACCGCTGGAGACTCCTTCTCACACTTGGCATCTCCGGAGCCTTCACTGTCTGTCTTGTGCCGGGCTGATTTCTTCCGGGATAGCGTATCACATTCAATAAGTTTGTGTGAGCTAAACAGTCTGCGGTTGTCCAGCTTGGGCGTTGAACTTCCCTCTGTGCAACTGACTTCGCTTTCTTCAGAGTTCCTCCGGCTGCCCTTTGCCACGTCTTGCGTCTTCCCCCTGAACAGCCTTTCCACTGCAGAGCCCGTGGCAAAAACGGGGAAGTCGCTCTCGCTGTCCGATTCCACAGGGCGACCTTCACTGATCAGTTCACTTCTCTCATCGTCAGCCTCTTCTCCTTTACTCTCCGCAACTGACTGCACCTCGGGGCTTAGCATGGTGGAATCCAAACCAGCTAGGTACGTGGTAGATGAAGTTGTGGAGTAATCAGAAGTGATGGAGCTGACATCAGCTGCTAAAAACTCACCAGGGTTGGCCAACTTTTTGCAGGAGAATCTGTGCAGAGAAGCCTGTGAAGAAGTGCTAAGCATCGTGCCTGAGTCAGAGACTGTTTCTTCCAGTTGAGAAGAGGCTTGACAAACAGGTGGTTTCACACAATCTCTCTGGGTACTTAGCCGGAAGCTGAGATTTGGCGATCTCATATATTTTTGGTGGTAAGGTGTTGTAGGGTCTTCCGAGGGCCCACACTCTTTCCTTGGCAACGCAGCCTCCCCCTTGGCTGCCACAGAAGGCTTCTTAACACTGCTCTCTTTTTCCTTTGGAGCTACCATTCTCGCATTTCTCCCTGCCATTTCCTTCTCCGGTTCCTCTTTAGGTGGGTTATCTTTTGCCGAACTGCCGCAAAAGTGCTCCCCTTGCTCCCTCTTGAAAAACACATTATCTAACTCATCTTCGGAGCTGCTGGGTTGCGGTTTCTCTTTTGTTTTTTTCCGCTTGCGACTGGCTGCTGCAAAGATGGAGGACTTAAGCAGTTCTCTGCTATACTGATCCTTTCCAGATCCCCAAGAACCCTGTATGGGGCAGACAAGTAAACAAAACGAAATACCGTCATAATTGTCGTCAGAGGTTAGAAAACAAAAAACCCATGTTTTGTTTGACACAATAAAAGCTTACATTTAAAATGTGTGTCATCTAAAGAAGCATTTTTGGACTCTTACTTTAAATGGGCAAGGTGAGAAAGCTCTACCATTGTCACTGAACAGTCATCTGGAATGGGCCAGATGATTTCTTTAATAAATTCACCAATTAATTAATAAGCACAGATCTACAGTCACCTGGTCTGAAATGGCTCCCTTTGTCTTAGGAATAGACTACCCAGAGCAAACATAAGGAAGAATATCAGAAGGAAGGTAGTGCGGGCCAAAGAGCCTTTGCCTACTGAGTTCTACTAGGATCTGCTCAGTTGAAGATATTTCCCTCCCCAAAAGTTGTCAGAATAGATAAAGATGATCATTAAAATGTATTTTGAAAGTCAGGATATTATGTATGCCATATCCAAACAGTAACACTATCTTCTAATGCTAATTCAGGACTGCAATTTGCAAATATTTTATTATTACTGTTGTTATTTATTATTATCCTTCCATATATAGTTCAGGGTGATGTACAAAATAGGCTAAAAATGCATGAAAAACAATATTATAATAATAATATTTTAAAAAACAGAAAATGGACACCCATGGCAGAGACCTTATTATTAACTAATATTACATATAGTTTCCTGAATGTACTCAACACCCTTTAATTACAGTACAGTATAGTGCTCCGTTTATTATACTATTCTTCTTGCGCCAGTGGTGCTGCCGGTGCCTTTTGCAATATAATCTATATTTACAATAAAAGACTTTCAATCCTTTTGTGGATTTGACCTTTAGAAGATTATAACTGCAAATCTTCGCCCTACTCACCTGGGAGAAAGACCCACTGAATTTAATCAGACTTACGTCTGAATAGACATTGTTAGGATTGCACTGAAATGCACTAAAATACCAGGAGTGTGGCATTGGTCGACTTCCCCACATCTGTATGCAAGTAACACACCAGATAAATATTTAGCTAGAAGAAAATTTAAAAGTGCAATGATTTACCTTAGATTTTGCAGAGTCACTAGTAGCTGAATCTGTTGAGAGAGAGAAAGTCAAAATAGAGCACTTTAGTCATCACTGAACAGAGCTTGATCTCACTCTATAGACAATGCCGGACGTATGAAAGAAGACAAGCACAGAACAAAATGTGAGAGCAAACAAGTAACAAAATAAATAAATAATCAGAACAAAGTGGGTAAGAAGAGCTCACAAAGATGCAAGCTGCACCACAGAAAGCCACCGCCATGAAAGGATGCCGTGAGTTGTAGGCAGAATCAGCTCAAATGACAGAAATGGCAAAGGAGCCAAGTTCTTCTAAATAAAGCAGAACAGAAATACTAATATTTATTCAATGTCCTAATACACAGCCCTGCAAAACCGCAGCTGAGAGACCTTTTCAGGATTGTACTCTGTACGCTCCTGTAAATAACATGCACAATTTTATTTTATTTTTAATTTTTAAGAGCCTTTGGCTACTTCTGAAACAATTCTCAAACGTTCTTTTTGGCAAGTCATGTTTGTATGCTGCCAAACTGTTTGCCCTGGGGTTTACATGTGAAGGCGCCCCAGTTTCATTTTCAGGTGCTCCTCTGAGCTACACATTAAGGAAATTTCAAATTGTTGCTAACTAGATTTCCACAGCTATCAGTTTTGTACTCGTCTCAAAAAAGAAGCGCTATTATGAAATGGAAAAATGGACACCATAATTTTACTGTCTGGCAGAAAACGAGGACAGAGGTTAAACAGCTATAAAGGGGATAAGGAGGGGCTAGCACAGTGACCAAACGATGTTTGACTTTGCCATTCTCCAAACTCTCAGGGGGTCCCCATCCCAACCTCAGAATTAATGAGCTGAGCCCCATGCCATGCCCCTTCTGACACATGGCTAATGACTAGAAAGACTGGTGGACCATACCATGCTATTTCTCCTCAGGGTCTGCTTCAGAAATAACAAGAAACAGCAGAAACACTTTTAAAAAGTAGCACTGATCTGTTCAAATACTCTTTAAAAGAAAAAAATTTACAGTACAGATCAACTAATTCTTTGTGCATTTACAAGAAACGGGGGTTTCTGCAGACAAGGCAGCTACAATGTGGGCAACAGTCCTCCTTCTTCCTACAGTTCCAGCTGTCCATAAGTGACATCACAGAGTCCACTAGTGACATCACCGTGTGATAGACTCCTCCCACTTCTCCTGTTTCAACATCAGGATAGAGGGACTGTTTCAATAAAATGCTGAAAAAAGTCTTCTACGGACTAAAACACAAACTAGAAACAAAGGGATAACATTTGTGATCAACAACATGCTTGGTTAGTGAAACGGTTATGGTGGCAGTGTGGGAAAACGTCACCAAGAGAGTAAGAGTTTTGCAACAGTAGTAGTACTTAGCAGAATAATAAGGTGGCAGTCATTAAATAGAAGCAACTTGTTTAGCAAAATATGAAACATAACCTATTACAAAATACTTAGGGAAAAATTGTGGTTAGTTTTCAAACAAAGTGAACTTTAAGCCTTCCTGACTTTGCAAATCAGTGCAATTTGAACAGAACGTGGAAGCTAAAGCTTTCTGCCATACCATCGACCACTTACACACTAGCAGGAATCCTGTTCACCTCATGGTAAGAATTACATGAAAAACCATGGTTAATGACACAATAGTGAGCATGCATAGTTCTCATGGTCTAAGAATTACAATTTGGTTGTCCAAGAATGCATCCCGAACACAGAACATGCATGCAACATGCCTAACCATTGCTCTCCTTTAAACAAAACACTTTCAATCATTTAGATTGGGGGGGAAATCAAGTGATTAGCAAATAAAAGGAAATAGAGGATTATAACAAATCATTAGAAGAGAATTTTCTAGCCTACAGACTAACACTGTCCAGGCAAGAGTTACCTGATACGTCTCCAGGAGATACTCCCGTCCTTCCAATGTTGGTGAGTAAATGATCTATGTTTGGCACTGGCTGAGATTCTACTGTGTTTTCCTCCTGAACTGCTGTCTACAGTTAATAAACAAAGATCTCTTCATCATTGTGTCAAAGTCAGAGGCTTCATCACGATTCAACAGTATTTAGTAAACTGCAATTATTCACCTAAGAACCAATTCCTCAATAAATCTAACATTTCCGTAAAACTTTAGGGGGGGGCACGCCCCCAAAACAGAGGGAAATGGAGAGGGGAAACTATTCTGTTTGAGACAACTTCACAGTAAGTGGCACATTATTTGCTATTTTCATTACTGCATGATAGTAGAGGGGTAGAAAGTTGCTTGTGATGAGCAAGTTTCACACATATGGAGAATATGTGCTCGTTGTAGAGATACTTTACTGTTGGGCCTAAATTAAGAGAGGCAGAATCCAAATAGTTAAGGGTCAGTACTTACAAGGGGCTCTTCAGCATCATCTTCTGCGAAAAACCAGTCATGCTACAATTTAAAATAAAAGAAGTGAAAAATCCCACAAAAGTGAAATCATGAAAATGTGGATGACGCCGAAATACAAGGAAAGGAGGATTGAGCAGATCAAAAAAGGAGAATCAGAATCAAACCCAGTCTAGCTAAAGCGAGCAGCTCTGCCTGCATAATTTTTCCTGGGACAGCGAAATAAACTCACTTACTTTTTGGATAAGTGTTTCTACAATTTTGTATTGATCTGGCATATGGGTAACCATGTGTGTCATGTTGTCTTCAGATGATCTCACAAGAGTTGGACCAAATACTATCGCCAGGTTTCTTGGTTCCATCTGACAATAAGAAAACAAATGTGATTTACTCGTTTGAAGAAGGGAATGCAGTTACATACTTTCACATCCTCTATAAAAGCAAAAACTGACTTTAGATGAATTTATAGAGGATAGGGCTATCGATGGCTACTAGGCATGGCATTATCTCCAGTATAAGAAGCAATGTGCCTCTATATAACAGTTCCTGGGAAACCTGAGCAGGAGAGCGCTACTGCATGCATGCGTTGTTGGCTTTCCAAAGGCATCTGGTCTGGTGAGTCACTGTGAGGAAAAGGATGCTGGGATAGGTAAATAGTTTGTTTAATCCAGCAGGGCCCCGTTTATGTTTCTTTCTGACAAAAGGGCAGATTTTACTAGTGATTTCTAGCTGTTCACTCTGCAGATTAAAGAACAGCATAGCAACCCTTGGCAACCTCCCACCCTCCAACCCCAATGCTAACAAGTGTCCAAAACATGGCTCCGTTTAGCACACCATTTTCTAATCATACTGGGAGTAAGCAGAGGTTAGATGGCCACCTTTAGTTGAGATTCCTGTATTGCAGGGGGTTGAGCTAGATGACCCCTCGGGGTCTCTTGAAACTCCACAATTCTATGATTCTTCAGGACGTAAAGAACCGCAAATGTTAGCAAATGAATCCTACCCTTCCTTCTCAGCGGCCTCCCAAGCAAAAGATGCAGAGCTCAGCGTTGCTCCCCTAAGAAGTTCTGAGGCTCTAAGCCAATGCTGCGCACACAACATTCCTAGGCAGCTGCAGTTCTGCAAGCTAACCTGTGAGCTGCAGCTGCTCCCGACTGAATCTAAAAGGTACATTTCCCCTGGAAAAGGTCTTAATCTTGCAACCCTCTGCTCATTCCTAGGGGTTTCCTAGCCAGCACACCATGCAGCAACTCCACCTGGGGGCTTCCCATCCATCCTCTGCCCATTAGCCCTAGATGCAGCTTAGCTGGAGGGAAAGAAACATTGCTGCGGACCTGAGTTCACCACTTTGGGGAAAGAAAGCAAAACATCTCTGGTTCAACACAACACTTCCCCATCCCCATCCCCCTCATCTCAGGCTTGGAATTTCCTTCTTCTCCTCCAAACCTCAACTGGAAAGCAGCTCACTAAGAGTTGGGGTGGCCACTATTTTACAGCAGCTCATGAGTTTTTCAAAGTCCCTTTATGCTTCTTCAGCTGCTTTTCACAGGTTTTCCCCACGCTCACACCATGGCTTAAAACTCGCCAAGTGGAAAAAGTGAACACAGGTTCAAAAAGAAGTGAGGGCCCAAATGGTCTGGACTATGTTGAATATCATGAAAACCAGAGTGCTGTCATTATGACTTGATAAACAAAACAAAACCCCTGAAACCCAATAATCCTGAATATAAACCCTCTGAACACATAATCCAGCTACCTTGTTCTTCTCCGAGTTTTCTGCCACCGTTTTCAAATGTGCAGAGAGAAATTTGAGTGTTTCATAATGGTGTTCAGGTAAATCACGGATCTGAAACACATGATTATATCGCACAGCTTTAAAAGAATCATACATAACCACAAATAATTTGCCTAAGTGGGTATATAAAATCAGCATACCAGCCTTTTTAGTGTTTTTAGTCGTTCCACAGGATCTACTTTTCTATTGGCATCTATGAAATCTGCATATTTGTCTGAAGAGAAAAAAAATTATTTTATTGCAGGACATCATATATAATCTAACAGATTTTTTATTAGGAAAAGAAAAGGAATGCAATATGACTTAAGCAAAGGAGTGGAATACACATTATAAATTCATCATAAAGCAAGCAGATGATTCAGCCTGCCTGAGTCCCTGTATCCTGTCTACTAGAAATTCAACAAAAACATATTATATAGGCTATAAATTAACTCCATAAGAGGTTCTAATAACATGATGTGAATTTTAATTGTAAAAAAATCACACCTCATTTCTATCAAACAGTGATGAAATGAGGCTTAAAATTATACCCTGTCATTCATTTGTACTTTATCTGAAACTATTCCATTTGTACAAAACCATAATGAATGTACAGAGTCTGCCTGAATAAAACTACATCTGACAATGTTAGGATAAATTTCAGATCATCTAGATACTACTGGTTAATTGTATTGTAACTATTCACTTTCAAATAAGGAAAGATTTGTCTAGAGGGGTTTGTTCTTAAATAACTAAATCCAAACTTATTCCAGCATTTGTTAATTTCAATCTCCCCTCTTTCTATTTGAAAAAAAAATACAACAGTTTCCCAAACTGAAATCAAAGTATAGATTTTACTTAAGTGATTCATTGACCAAGGTCAGGCGACCAGCAACTCAAATTTAGATTTTTCTCAGACATGCACATATTTTTTTGCAAAAGACTATATATTAATATAAACCATAACCTCCAAGAGCTCTATAACTCCACCTTTAGCAGCTACTTTAACCACCTTTTTCGTGGAACCTGGCACACATAAACTGCAGGTGGTGAAGCCTTGGCTCAATTTCTATCTCAAGCTGCTCTCAAAAGGCACAGGAGCAGGGCAACAACTACAGAAACAGCAACAAGTTCTGAGCACGTTATTTGTGAACAACAACTTGTGACCTGCCTACAAGTAGGCCTGCATGACTACTTGTGACCAGCCCACCCAAATACAACTCAACAACCCTGAACGGCAGCTCACATGGGCTCACGAAAGCTCCTGCTTATAAAGCCAAACACCTGACACCCTACAACATATGACTGATGGAGTTGGGCCACAATTTGTGCAGGCCGGCTACCTTATACCACAGTACCATCTAACTCAGCACTGTCTGGCAGCAGCTCTTCAGGATTCTCAGGCAGAGGAAAGACTTTCCCATCGCCTTCTACCTGCTCCTTTTTGCTGCAGGTGTCAGGATTGACCCTGGGACCTTCTGCATCCAAAGCTGAGTTATTGGTCCCATTCCCTGTCTTAAATCCCTTTTAGAAACTGGTAAAAGAAGGTGGTTGGGGTTAAGAAACACTGAAATGAATGAGAGCAATGTTTAATGACTGAATTCATAACTTGGTATAAGTGGAAAAGGAAGAAAGAAAATAGTTCATCAAGCAACTAGACTATATATTCAGTAGAGTCACAGGCAGAAGGACTGGGAGTAAACTAGACACTCTTTAGAAATTATCACAACAGTTATTTGGTTTAATCTACCATAAGGAATTTACAACACAGCTTTTATTTTAAAAAGGCCATTTTGATAGGAAGAGAAAACTCACCATTAGTGAAGAGGGGTTCTGGAAGCTTTCTGAAGAAGGATTTCAGTAAACTACTTATGACATTCAAGTCTCTCCATTTCTAAGAATTGAGAAACAAGAGCATTCTTATTAGCCTATAGTTAACTGAAAACTTAAAACTTTATTGAGGCAGAAATACACATGACATCACTCACATCATCTTGAACGTCGATGTCAGTCATCCCTTTGTTGAGCTCCTCTTGCATGCTTGAGATAGCAGCATTATTCCCAGGAACCCTATAAATACCGGTATACTCAAGGCCTCTTTCTTCAACAAGTTTGCAGCATATATCAACTATTAGTGGAATATACTGAAAAATCAGAGAGAGAGAGAGAGAGAGAGAGAGAGAGAGAGAGAGAGAGAGAGATTTACTACTTCCTCCCCATAATGTTTTCTGAACACAAGACACATTTTCAAAGCAAAATGTAAATGCGTGATTTTTAACTCAGACCTTGTTGCTCTGAGCCGGGGGACAGTCATCTAGCCTGACCCCAAAAGTCCCAGCAGCAGATGGCTTCTTCTCAAAGGTTTTTCTCATGATACTGGGAATGTTTCGCCATGTACCTTTTGGTGGGCTCGTCTCACCTTTTTCGTAAAGGGACAAAAGCAACACAGAAAACAGATTTTTTTTTTAAAAAAAACATTCCATGATCTAATTGAAGATCTTTCTTGGTAGAACTATCAGAATAAGCAGTAAGACCATAAACACACAAAACCTACACAGATCCAGCAACCACCACAAACATTATCGTTAATGTGTTACCTGTATTTTCTTATTGACAACCCACTTCTGGCTTCCAAACCACCTCCCAACATTTCCCAATTAATAACAAGAAACAAGTGTCCAACACATCAAGTAATTCATTTGGAAGTAGCCCTCCCTAAAAAATATTCAGAAACAGCTTCCATTACTTCACCAACCAGTTAAATACATTATACCATCAAATACAATTACTTGAGAAAATCTTTGTGAAAAAGATTAGGGAAAAAATGACCTTGGACTAAAGCAAATGAATACTTCTGACCATCTTCTGTGATGTCATGGTCCTTGTGTAAAAACATACCTACACTTTGGAATGGTCTAGTTTTGTTGAATATATTTCAATGGTAACTATCTAAAGTTGCATGATGCACATGTAGAAAAACAGCTTTGATCCATGCTGGTTACATATGCTCATCAATTTTAAAAACTTAACCTGCTGATTTGAGGCAATGCAGAAAACCTTCAATAGTAATTAAGGGTAATTGATCTTTTTATTGTAAAATTTATTCAATACTTTCACTGCCAGAACTCACATACACACTCTGCACTTGAGCACTGACATATTACATTTTATGTAAATGAGGAAAGGGAGTGATTAATTTTAAAAATCATAATGGCAGCAAAGTCTTCTATTAACAAAGTCTGCAACAATACTTGACTGCAATGAATAACAAAGCTATTTTTTTTCCAACAACAAGAGCGCTAAAGCTTCTTCATTATTCTATAGCAAAACTCAAATCCCCCAACAAAGAAAGTGACTGAGAAAAATAAAATATAACACACTATTGAGGGCGAAGGGGTACACAATAAAGTATATTTTTAAGAAGACTGAAACCAGCAATTCTAAACCATTTGTGAAACTAAAAGATTCCTGAAATTAAACATGAATTTTTTTTTGTACTGTGCTATCCAGCGCATCAGGTTGTGCACTTCAGGTCTGAATTTCCCTATTACTGGTGAGCAAGAAAAGTTTGCAGCACAGGAGGGGCTTCCTTATTATTGGCTATATGGAGGGAGTGCCTTGGATACTCGTGTTTTAAGAGTCCATGAAACGCCCAATGACTAAAAGTCATTTCTTATGTGTTACCATCCTCTTTCTTCTGGTGTAAATCTGGAAGAGCTGAAGCTAGTAATGATATTGATATACATTAACCTTTAGCAAGGCATTTCCTTTCCGATTCTTCCTTGGGAGAATGAGGACTCTGAGTTCTTTGCTCAGTTTTAGACCCAAGAAGTGTCTGCCTTATACTCAGGGTCTGACGAGGTGTTTTGGGAGATGGCTCTGTTTTGCTGCTCGAAGCACTGAAAAAATAAATTTGTATTATTCATAAGCAGAGGGCCAATGTTTCAGATCAAATGAGCTATTAGACTGCAACATGGCTGCTTACCTCATCATTGTGTTGTATTCTTTAATTCTCCCCCTAATTAGGTCCCTGCTTGTGACCCCTGCATTCTGTAAAATGAATTGAGAAATATTGTTCAGACCCTGTTTTAAATAACTGAGTTTATCTAGCCACATTCAAGAGACAGTAAACCATAAGAAAGACAAAGTAGGATAACTATAAGCTCAGATATGTGCAAGCTTCACACACACCCCTTCCTGCACACACACCCCTTTCTGCAAGCAAGGAAACACACCAGGAACCTTAGCTGACCATTGCTACATCCAAACTCAGAAACTAGTTATTGGCTTCCAAAGTAACTATGATAGATAACCATGGTTTAAACCTGACTTCTGAATTCTGGCTTGTTTTGTTCATTAAGCCAGGATTTGGTCATGCATATATAGTCGATGTATGTAACACATTAAAAAAGGAAAAAGGAAAGCGGGCAGGGAAGACACAGGAAGGGCAGAATTCAGTGTATAAGATGATGCGCGTCTTAAACCAGGGTGCCCACCAGATGCTGTGAACTATAACACTTATCACCCCAGCTCGCATTGCCAATGGGAGTTGCAATCCACAACATGGAGGGCACCAGCTTGGCTACCCCTGCCTTGAGCATGCATTGCTATTACACACTGAATTGCAGGCATAGCTGAAAACATCTGAAAGAAAGCAGAAGTAATTTTACAAGCCAAAGAACTGAGGACAAAAATTTGTAAACAGTATACCCTTATCCTGAATTGCATTTATCTTCAATTAACTTTATGTGACTAATGGTTCTTAAAAATCACAACTAACTGCACACTTATCTGCCTACCAATCTACACAGGCATTGCAACAGCTGTGGAAAACAGCAACACCTTCTCGTCATGCTCTTATGACAAATCCTCTCCGGGAACAATCATAGTATTCCAAGAAACAGAGCAGCTCGAAACTATGACTAATACCTGTGTAAAAGATCTCCAACTATTCATATTCACATCTGCCCACGTGTGTGTGCGTGTGTGTGTGTGTGTGTGTGTGTGTGTATCTTAAGCGCACTATTCTTATAAATCTATTCCACATCAAACACATTATCTGCAGATTCACATTCAATGCAGTCCACTTTTACCAGACACTCTTCCGGGCTGCTATTAACAACTGAGTGTCAGAAGTAGCCTCAATGTCCATGAGTAATGGATGCACAACAGTGCAATCCTATACAAGTCTACTCAGAAGTAAAGCCTAGTTAAGTTTAATGGGAATTACTTACAGGTAAATGTACAAAGTCCGAGAGAAGTTATGCTAGGACTCTGCACCCTGATCTCTGCAACAATTTTAAAATATTTAAACCTCAGTATTGGATGGGATTTTCAGATGTGCAGAAGGTGTGGGTGATAGCCAATTAAATTTGGGTTTCATAGCAACAGGGTACTTCATATGGAACATTACATCATTAAATGGAAATTCAGACCATCTATGATTTAATCATTCACCATTAGAAGTTACATACACCGAAAATGATTAATAAGAACAGGAAGGAAAAGCACTAATTAGCAAAAATTCATAAAAAACTGCAATCTATACATACATATCTTGGAGTAAGTATCACTGAATTCAGTGGGACTTACTTCTGAGTAGATATTCATAGACTTGCACTGTAAAAGCAGTTTAGGTACAACCGAAAAAGCAGTTTTAATTAACAATTAGCTAAGCTTCAGTAAAAGTAACTGAGCCTACTTTTTAACCAGTCTAAAGAAGTTAAATAATTTTAACCACTGCCCTTGGCAAATGATGTTGTTGTTAAAGAGGTCAAACAAAACAGTTTACTACAGCTTATTTATTTATATCCCACCTTTCCTCAAAGGATTTCAAGGTGGAGGAATACATCATACACTCTCCATATTATCCTCACAACAACTTTGTGAGGCAAGGTAGGCTGAGAGGTGTTGACTGGCCCAAAGTTACCCAGAGCTTCTTGGCCGAGTTAGGAACCACACAGCACAACTCTATGCAATTTCACTCAAAAGTAAGTCTCATTGTGTTTACTTCCTGATAAATGTGCACAGAACTTTTTCCTTAAGACAGTTATCTTACTTGAATAACATGCAAATTTTCAGTAGTAGTTAAAAAAGAAAGTTCAATAGTTTTCTCTACTTGCTCTTTCAAAATATTCTAACTAAGACTCTGACCCTGACACTTATCTGTAAGTCAAGGACAAGGAACATGTGGCGCTCCGTATGTTGATGGACTCCATCAGTCCCAGACAGCATTGTTAACAGACAGCAATGCCAATGATGTAGCCCAACAAACATCCAGATGGACACAGATCTCCATCCCTGTACCCCTATTTCTCTTACTGACTGATTCAAGTTTTCCCCCTTGGTATTTTTATACTGAGTTTACAGTGTGTTAACACATAATTATTTAAATAATAGGACTGTTCTCCATAGGGGGTTAAAATAATAGTAGACTAACAATGATTATTAAAATAATAATCATTGTTAGTCTACCTACTAACCACTAATAAAACTAGTTAAGCTGCTTTTCATAATGCAGTTGTATTTGTCAACCACCCTGGGATATTCAGATGAAAGGCGGTATACAAATCTAAAAAGTAATAAATAATAATATATTCAATTCAGCTACATGCAAAAGAGTTGGGCTACTGCCCATCATTGAAAGAGAAAATGCATAGCATTAAGATGAAGAAACCTATGCATGCCGTCAAACTTTAATTATACTTCAGTAAACACCAGCTTCTTTCAGTTCAGTAGAATGTCACCATATTCATTGGGACTAGTTGTGTGCCCTTTGACAAAGTATATAACAGACATCAGAGGGGAGAAATAAAGACTTAACAAGCACACCACCTCATCATTTAAGTTGCCATTTTCTTGTATAGCCTTAATCCATGCTAACATGTCATCTCTGTCTTCAGCTTGAAACAGGTATTCGCAATCTGACGTGGTGAGTCGAAATACATGCTTCCTTTTTGTATCGCTGTACGAAATGTCTATCAAACAAGCATTGATGCTGATGGGCTGCACCTCCTCAGAGGACAGAGTTTGATCTTTTTTATCCTTGTACAAGAATAAAGAGCAACCTTTCAGGACCACATGCATCTGCTTCCACGGCCGGATGCTCCCACTAACTCTCTGGAAAATATGAACCAGCATTATTATTGAATACAGTAAAATGGACAGACAAGATGCTTTACAGAAAACAACAACAACGAGCCCTTAGTCTGAAGAACTTTAGATCCAAATTCAACAGTAGGAGAGAGAAGAGAAGAAGAAGCAACCTCTGACTAGCCTCCTAGGCATTAACTTTTGAAAAGCTATTCTGAAACAAATGACTGATGTTATACAGCAGTGATTCCCAAACTTCCTACCCCCCGACCACTTGAAAATTGCTGAGGGTCTTGGCAAACCACTTAATGATTTTTTTGCCCCTTTAGAAATTGTACTGTGCTGCGCTAGATGATGTATGATTTTAAACATATTTTTAATGGTTCTTTTATTTCTTATACTGTATTTTATTGGATTACAATTCAAATGCCATAGAACTTTAATGGTAATACAATAAAATCTACTATAAGAATTTAAAAACCATTAAAATGTGAATAAAAATCAATATGATTATTTAATGTTGACATGTGGTGGACCACCTGAATGAAACTCACAGACCACTGGTGGTCCACAGACCAAAGTTTGGGTACCCCTGTTGTACAGAATACTATAACATGTGCAAAAATAAATAAGTAGACATTTATGCAACCACACTATTTTCTGACAGATTCACTGACTGGCTGCTGCTTAAATACTTCCCTAGCCAAACATGACAGTTGACAGTTTCCTTGCAGACGTATGAAGGAGTGCAAAATATACAAGCAGTACTTTTACTGACACCACTTCCATACATTTCATTTCCGGGCTTAAACTCTTTCTGGCTAATTCAGCACTGCTGAGAGCCTGGAGAATCAGCAATTTGTTCTTACTATGGAGCATAGAGAACCTGACATGCAAAAGGATTCCCCTAATTTCATTAATGTTCCCTAGGTTCACTCTAATTGCCAGAGAAACAGAACACTGCTGCAAGTGTATCAAGTCTGCATGCTTCAATCATATTTGGAAATACAGTCTCAAATACATCCTGATAGCTGCTGGGAATGTTTCAAGAGCTGCTGAAAGAAAAGCAAACAAGTATCTAGCCCTTTCGGCTTGCAATGAAAAACTTGCAAACACATGAGTAGTTTCTAGTAAAAAAAAACATATGGACAAGAAGGCATCTAAATAATAAGCTACACAATTTGTATTTACTATTAGCTGTATGTTAGGGGAAAGCAGTACCTTTCCCTTCTCTGTGCCTAGCTGTCGAAAATGAAGGCATCCTTCCTTGGAGACATCACCGATGACCTCTGAAGAAGAAGCTTTTCTGGACCCTGAGTTTTCTGAAGATGTTTGGCTGTCTGGGGCCTAAAGAAAACACCATCCTGCATCAACTTTGTAATTAAAGAAACATGGTATGATCAACCACCTCCGTACTCACTTGGAACAATACCTCTTCTTTCTTTTTGGGGCAGGAAGATGGATGCAAGGAGAAAGCAGGGACAGGTGCAGCAAACATCAGCTGAGCAGTACAATTATTCAGCAGCTTGTTGCTGCTAGTCTCTGCATGCCCCCATTTTGCCTTTCTTCAAGAGGGACAGATGGGGACAAAGCATAATCAGTCACTAAAGAGCCCCACTGTGTCCCTAGACCAGAGGTCAGCAAACTTTTTCAGTAGAGGGCCGGTCCACTGTCCCTCAGACCTTGTGGGGGGGCCGGACTATATTTTTTTGTGGGGGGGAATGATGCAAAAGCACCACGAGCCCCAGTGGCTGCTTACCTGCGTCTTGCAAGCGGCAGGGGCTGGCGGTGGGATGATGAGCGGTGTGTGAAAGGGCTCCGGAGAGGGGCTGCTTAAAATGGCAGCCGCTCGAGCGCTGCTGCTGCTGACACCAACAAAGCCCAGCCCCCTTCCTCCTCAAGGCAGGGTGGGGAGAAGCCAGGAGGAGGGAGGGAGGAGGCGCCAGTGCCACCGGCAGCGCCGTGTGAGGGAAAGAACATGCGCACTGGCGATCCACATGATGATTCCTGGACCATCCGCGGGCCGGATCCAGAAGGCAATTGGGCCTGATCCGGCCCGCAGACCTTAGTTTGCCTACCCATGCCCTAGCCTACACCAATCCTAGCTCACTTGTATCATACATATAGGCGGCTGCAGTGCTTAAGCTGGCTGCACACATGATTTGGATACTGTGGACCACTTATCATCCAGATATATAGGAACATATGAAATTGCTTTATACTTAGGTCAGAATATTTATTCATCTGGTACATCTGTCTACAGCACTCCAGAGTTACAGGAAGACAAAAGAGTTTTCCATCAACTACCACCTGATTCTTATAACTTGCAATAATGGTGATGAAACCTAAATACTTTATGCATGCAATGTAATGGCTCTGCCCCCAATAGAAGGTCTCTACAAGGTATCAGTATCCAAAAATTCAATGTAGTAAAGCAATTCCATTAATAAAGCCTATATCCTCACATACTTTTGTTCACCATAATGTTTAAACATGCACCACCATCACTGGGTACTCTTATTTTCACAGCTGATAACAATGTTCACAGCTGATAACAATTATCTTGAATAAAGAGTTACTGACCTTAATTCCCTTTAAGCTAGATACATGCTTTATGGACCTATAGATGGAGAGTATATATTAGTGTCAACATATCTGAATGCACACTTGGATATAGCATATATTCACAGATGTACTTAAGATATTTTCATTCACGACTTACATTTTTCCTTCTCGATAGTCATCCAGTCCTTCATCATAAGATTTGGACCTTTCACTTTTTGCAGGGAACTGACCATCCAGAACACTAGTCCTGATTGATTCTGCAGTCAAAACAAATGCATATCCATTTATTTAAAAAACAAACAAACACCACCGCCACATTTCATCAATGGATTAGCTAAAGAAGCCTTGACAGCTGTGACTTACCATGGTCATGGGATAGTTGGCGCCGAAAAGGGACAAGAGAGGTAGGGCTAGGAGGAACTGTAGCAATGGTGGGAGCGCGTGAGGCAGATGCTGAAATAACAGCAGAAGCCGGAATGTGGGCGATATCATGGTCAGTACTGGGACTAGCTGGCTCATCTACAAGGCAATACACAGCGAATTACTAAACCTTAAAAAGTGCCAATTAATTGGCCCAACCTGGGATAATGAGGTGTGGTATGGTGCCCCTGTCCCCTTACTAGACACACCAACGCAACACCTCTGTGGCACAGACATTCCAATGCCATTCCAGAAGAAAAATGATTAAAAATAGTTTGCTGCACTTTTGAAGAGGAAAAAACAAATTCATGTGGGGGAAAAACAAATTAATTAAAGAATACATACAATCTAATTCACATTATTAATGAGATAATTGAATGAAAAGCAAAGATAAGATTGTAACATTTATAACACGGCTGGAAAAAAGAAGACATGTTAAACTGAAAAAAAATGTACTATTGCAGTGTTCAGTTTCTTCATGAAATACTTTTTTCACAAGATTGTATATAAATCTAACTACATATACATTTGTCAATAAAACAAATCTTTTTTTTAAAAAAAATCTATCAAGTGTCTGACTGCTGTCATTTAAGTGAGACTTCAATTAAAATAAGCTGGAAATAAGCAAAACAAACTACTTGAAAGTTATGCATAAATAATCAAAACACACATTATAATTAATCTCCAGGCAAAGAAGGGAAATTTTTGTTATTTTCACAGAAAGCCTATGCCACTAGCACATATGCACTAGCACAAGCACACCCAATGATCCTGTTATAATAATCAGTTCAGATTCACAGTGCAAGTTTTAGTATGTCAAAAGTTGCTACTGCTACATACCAATTATCACTTCCAGTAATTGCTGATATAAGTTATCACAATCTGTACATATCCAGCACCTCGTAGTTTCTAGTGCCACAAGAGTCATCCTGCAACAGTCAAGAAAGCCTAAAGATCTTGAGATTCCCAGATTTGCAAAGATGCAGACCAGGCACGTCTTCTAGAAGATAATATTAAGCCTGATCTATGAAATTCTAGAAATAACAGGATAAGCAGTTTTCCTAAACTTTCAATGTACAGGACAAAACTGTACAGCAATCCAGAGCATGAGCATGTTGCACTCTGATCATTAATATGTATTGATTCTAGGTGCTATGCATTTTAATACGCTGTGCTTCTGAAAGGCCCATTGAAATATGCAAGCCTTCACAAACAGAGGTTTATTCTTTTCTTTGAATGAACACATCAGCACGTACTGCATTGTGTTTTCAAAGCGTAATTGATGGCTCTGCTTTAAGGAGGCAGTGCCTGTAGCATCCAAGTTTGGTAGTACATGCACATACAAGCACACAGACTTCTTCAAAATAATAATGACAACATTTTCAAGAATAGAAGGACTTAGCTAATTCTCTGACATCTCCCCCTTTAAAACACTGAGACATTGCAGCAAGAGCTTATAGATGGGAGCAAGGCGTGACAATCCAGACTAAACACTTCACAGCTAAATATGAATATTCTTCCTAATGATTAGAAAACTAGACACTTTAAAAGAAGCTGAATAATTAGCGTGCATTCATACAACTGTCACTTATTAACAATGATTTTATTTCTGAATAATTCTTAAAAGCAGGTCTTGAAAACAAGATGCATTGTAGCATACATCCATACAACTCCTACTACTCCTACTGATAATAATAATAATAATAATAATAATAATAATCTGCCTATCTCGTTGTCCCAGCCACTCTGAGCGGCTCCCAACAAAGTATTAAAAACACAAGTAGACATAAATTATTAACTTCCCTATACAGGGCTGCCTTCACATGTCTTCCAAAAGTTAAAATAGTTGTTTATTTCCTTGACATCTGATAATAATAATAATAATAATTTTATTATTATCCAAGTAACACATTCTCCTCATTAGCTGCTCTTTTAAAAAAAAAGCATTTGGAAGAGCTGTATTTGCAGTTGTTTGGGTGCCTCAAACTCCAGAGTAAAAACCATTTCCTCTCGTACCCAAGAATTAAGGTAACGTGTGTCTAAGAAACAACATGATTTCCCAGAGTACTGTACATGACATTTATCCTACAAAAAAGAGCTTGTGAATCCCTGAAGAATTTGGAGCGGTTATGTCAAGCTTGAATAAATGTCATGCTATTAAAATATCAAGCATTCATTTTACACTGAGCCAACTTCCTATAAACAACTTCAATGCATTTTTTCACATGCTGTTACTAGTCAGACAATTGTAAAATCACACACATACAACCTCTCCCCTCTACTTTTTAATAGGAAGGAAAAGATTAACAGTGTTTACAAAATCATCTATTTGCACTGTCAGGCAGGACAGCATATGGTGCAGTCAGCTGATATGCACAATCTTGACAGAAAACACTGCCCATTTGTTCAGGATGTACATAGCACGACTCCTGCAAAGAGCTTCACTGTGGCCAGTCTGTAAGGTAGTGTGAAGGATGTCAAGTCACAATAGAGGAATTGAAATCAGAATACAGTTTAGAAAGATAAGTATGCTTCTGTTATTTTCATGGAATCCTCAAAACTGCCTAATAGTAAAAATGACAAATTTGCCTAGGCATAGTCTTCTAATTGAATCACACTAAATTTTGCTTGATGTATCTTAATGCAGTAAAATAGGATGCCAGAATCAATTTCACGTTGGTACTTGAGTAATATGCCAGTAAGCTACATCATACACAGCAGCAAGCAACTATTTCAGACAGTCTGCAGCGATATCAACAAAGCAAAGACACAAACATCAAAAACAAACTTTCATATATTGTGGAGTAATAATCTTTCATACTACTGCCTTCAGTTTAACATCCATTCATAGCTAAGCCTCAACTCTGTAGAGCACCAAATGCCAATGTGAACTTCCTGCCAGATATGTGTTTTAGAGTTCAACGTTATGGCCAGGATCCAAAGAACTGTGCAACTAGTTCTGAACACCCAAGGGCCTTTGATCTGCAGGTTCATGAATAGCAGTCATTCATACAGTATTGACAAACCATTCATGTCACTTTAAGGACTTTTCAAAGCAGTTTGCAATATGGCACAGAATCCTGAATTTGAAAGGGGAGGGGGTGTCAGAATTTTTGAGCCCTATGAGCCTAGACTGTAGAGTTTGAAGGGATTGATTGTAGAGTTTGATTGTAGATTGATTGTAGAGTTTGAAGGGATCCCAAGGGTCATCTAGTCCAACCCCCAGCAATGCAGGAATCTCAACTAAATCATACATGACAGATGACTATCCTCTGCTTAAAAACCTCCCAAGGTGAAAGCATCAGTCAGAGGTAATGTAAGAAATGGCCATAAGATCATACCACTGTAAGTGGTATGGCAGTCTTTCAAGTAACTTGGTCTCAAGTTGTATAGGGTCTTATATGTTAGTATCAAAACCTGTAACTTGGCCCAATAGCAGGCAGGCAATGCAAAGCCGGCAAATCATGTGTTATATGCTGATGACTGTCTGCTACCATAGGCAGCCTGTCCATCATACTCAGTATTAGATGCAGCCTCAAGGGTAGCCCCACAAAGAGCACACTGCATTAATCCAACCTTGAGGTTACCAGTGCATGGACAACTGTGATTCAGTGTTACAATCAACCACAAAGTCTCACAATACCACTGGCATCTTACAGTTCATTCAGGAGGAATTTAATATAGATAAATGAATGAAACCTGGTTCAGCAATACGAGATATTTTTTATCTCACACCGGAGAGACACTCCGCTGTCACCCGAGACAGATGGATGCTAACAGCCAACAATAACAACGGCAGGCCCAATCAATACCTGCTTACTTGGAAGTCAGTTTAGCTGAACTGAATGGGAGTTACTCCAAAGTAAGTATGTTCAGAAATGCAACCTTATATTCATTATTAAACATCACAGAAATGTGAATGATTCATGGGAATTAGTTTACACTCAAACTTTGAACATTTGTTTTATTATTATTGAACCCTTTTTAATATAGTAGGATCATATTGTATTTGAAAATATTCTTGCTGAAAATGCAAGAAGCAAAGTCTGTATCAAAAAGTTGTTACTGATATTAGAAATCTTTGCTTTAAAATTAGCAGGAGCTTTTAGGGGTTATAAGCAGCTGAAAAGTCTAAAAATGGTAGCCAACTAAAACTGATTCAAGTACTATTTTCATCATATTAAAAAGGAGGAGAGAAGAATCTTGGGCACAAGCCAATTCCATTAAAAATCAACATACCAGGCATTTGACAGATTATGGCAAGCTGATTGATGGCCTATTGGATGGAATGTTCTTGCAGCTGAAGCTTTTGTTACTTTTCTACTGGGTTTGTTTATGGGTTATTGGAATGGTTTTATTGAAATGTATTGTTTCATAAACTGTGTCTATTAGCACATGGCGTCAATACTCCTCAGTACTTCTTCACTTGCAATGGGTGCGTGGCAAATTTGCATCTTCAGACCCTTCAGCGCTGATGACATCATGGAGACATGTCTCGTATGGCAGGGGCAAGCTGTGTTTACCACCTGATTCTAAGGCACTCTAGAGTTCCAGTTGAATTTGGACTTAAAGGGAGGGGAATGAGCAACCCCTGCTGATCTCTCACCCCAAAGCCACTTTGGGGTTTCTTCTGGGCTAAAAGCTTCAGCCACCCAAATTTCAAAACCTTGCTTCCCAGAGATGCTATATAATATCAGGAATTTTTCCTGCAGCTGTTCTTGGAATATTTTAAAAATCCATGGGAACTACTTCTCCCCATGAATCCTTGCACCAAGGATGATGTGAGGATCTGATGGGAGTGCCTACAACCAGCCACTAGATTTTTAGGGAAAGAAAAGAGAATGGTGCTGCCAACAGAACTCTTTAACATTTGTTTAATCCATTACGAGCCAAACCCAAAATCTAAATGAAGTTTGCAGTTTGCCTCATAAAGGAGTCAAGTTGTTTCCCCAATTTGGATCTGCAGTGATATTACTAATTGGAAGTAAAAGAGATTCACATTTGTACAATGAAACCACGATGCCAAGCTGCTGCCACCTTTCCAAAGGGCATACAGTGGTACCTCGCTTCAGGTTACAGACTCCGCTAACCCAGAAATAGTACCTCGGGTTAAGAACTTTGCTTCAGGATGAGAACAGAAATCGTGCTACGGCGGCAGCAGGAGGCCCCATTAGCTAAAGTGGTGCTTCAGGTTAAGAACAGTTTCAGGTTAAGAACGGACCTCCGGAATGAATTAAGCACTTAACCCGAGGTACCACTGTATTAGTTAGACTAGCGGTCCTCTTGAAGAGAACATTAAATCTTTCAGTCCTTATTTCCTATTTTACCTCTCAGCTACAGGGATTGCATTTTCCCCCTTAGAGGCCACAACTTTGTGGTAAAACTATGGTTTGTCTTTTGGCTTACTAGCCATTTAAATATGTTGTTGACATCTTTTCAGAAATCCCTAGTAAGACACACACACACACATTAACAGCAGCACAGTGGTTAAAAAGCTGAGCTGAGATGCAATGACAGAATGCCTGAATCAAATTATCACATCTGCCATGATGGGGTAGGCTTAGGCAAGAGACCTTCTCTCACTTTCAGTACAGAATCTGTAATTCTGAAAGATTTTTACCTTTTTTAATTAAATGTGCTGAGAAATTTATCAGGACTAATTTTGTAACTTTTTAATCAACCAAAATTTGTTTGTTGCACTGTAACCACTACTGAGTTCATTTTTGCAAATTATTTTGTACATGCAGAAGCTGCTATTCATATTCTTATTAGTTTGGCTGCAACATTTAGTCAATCCATTGGCCAAATGAATCAATTAAAATATTTGGGTCAGCAGATGTTTTAAATGAGATTCTTTAATGGTGCTTATCTTATGAAAACTGCAGATGGCAAGCACCATCTTCTACACTTTCTCCTCTATCTGAGAGAATGGGAAGTGACCATTCATGCATCACCTGACAACAAAGAAAATAAACTTTTTTCTCTTTAGAAGTATTGCCTTTTCTCATGTACATACATATGTAGATGGGACATTATTGTTTTGCTTGTTATTATGCTATGTATTCTTGTGTATATCACCCTGTCATATTTGGATTAAAGGTGGTATGTAAATTTAATAAACATAAAAATAATAATCAATTAAAACAACTATGATTTATTTAATTAGGTGATAGTAAAGGTAAAGGTTTGACCAAACTGCGGGAGGCAGTGGAAGATAGAAGGGTCTGGCGTGCTCTGGTCCATGGGGTCACAAAGAGTCGGACACGACTAAATGACTAAACAACAACAAAGGTAAAGGGACCCCTGACCATTAGGTCCAGTTGTGACCAACTCTGGGCTTGCGGCCCTCATCTCGCTTTATTGGCCGAGGGAGCCGGTGTACAGCTTCTGGGTCATGTGGCCAGCAGGACTAAGCAGCTTCTGGTGAACCAGAGCAGCGCACAGAAACGCCGTTTACCTTCCCGCCGGAGCGGTACCTATTTATCTACTTGCACTTTGACGTGCTTTCGAACTGCTAGGTGGGCAGGAGCAGGGACCGAGCAACGGGAGCTCACCCTGTCGCGGGGATTCGAACCGCCGACCTTCTGATTGGCAAGTCCTAGGCTCTGTGTTTTAACCCACAGTGCCACCCACGTCCCTAATTAGGTGATAGTCTCAATTATATACTAAGTGACTGTGATTCAATGAACCATATTCCTTATTCCATGCACTCCTGAGTCTTTGGGCTTCTCTTTCTTAAATTTATATGCCTGCCCACCTCTACCCCCAGTGCCACAAAACAAATCACAACTAAAGCTCAAAAGCAGTTTATGGCATGGGAACTACTTTTCAAAGGAAAACTTGTTTTAAAATCCCATTGAGGATGTCTAAGGGCTTAGCACATCTAAGCAGCTCTCTGGATCCAAACCAAACTAAATAGGCCAAGTTAAACTAGCACTTATAGAAAACTATTAAAATTCTTTAAATAGGTTTTTTTTAAAAAATCATTAAGGCCTCCTAGAAATAAAAGACATCAGAGCAAGGTCTTAAAAGGGTTTGGGTTAGTAGTAGCAATCAGGTCAGCAGTGACATGTAGTACTGTGTCTTTACTGTATATTTAATTCTTTGCATATCTAAGATTTTGCAGAAATTAATAATGCTGACATAAGGTGCACCTGGTGAGGAGGGGATAGATGTTAGTAAGAGGCTACTGCCTGCACTGGGTGGAATTGACCATCTAGCAGCTGAATGCCTGCACACTGCTATTCCAGCCATCTACTGTTTTCAGTATAACCTCTCCTACAGTCTTAAGCAGGGATGGCTAACATGTCACCCTGATATATTGCTGGACCACAACTCCCATCGTCCCTGACCATTGGGCCATGCTGGTTGGGCCAATGCAATCTGGAGTCCAAAAATATCTAGAAGGTTCATGGGGCAAGCCTTCCCAGTAAAAACAAATAAATTATGTCTGATCTGGAAATATCCACTTACCTATTCACCTACCACAAGAAAGAATGACCTCTGTGTAATGCAGGCTAGGAAGCTCTTGCCATTTTGATAGGTTGTTCCCTCTTCCGTGCCATTAATATACCACAAGTAGGTCCAAAACATTATACAGGCTTTCTAAGTCTATTTGGGAAATTGCACAATTTCCCTCACTGCTGCTTGCTGGACATGGGTGCTGTGCGGCAACTAAAACCTGGCAATGAAACTTGAGTATTTTAGACAAAATTGCTCCCATGAACTTCAGTGGAAGAACAGCATATGAATTATGTCTGTCAACCAATTAAAGAACTGTTAGTCAATTAGCAATGTGAGTTTAAGTGAATTAATTAATTAATTAATTGATTGATTGATTGATTAAATTGAAAACCCATCTATTTTTACCAGGCCTTTGTTGGGTGGGGTAGTTGGTTTCACTTTACGACTGGTTTTACTTTACGACTGGTTTTAATTTATACTATTATACCTTGCCCTGGTATTGCACTGTGATTAAAGTAAAGTTAAAAATATTTTACTATTAATTTATAAAATGGGTTATAACCAGTGTTAAGTCATAGGCAGACCTACTGAGATCAACTGACTTAGGTCTTAGTTTGTTATCACCCCCCAAAAATGTTCATAAATATGTATGTGAGGAAAACCAATAATTCTGAAGCCATAAGTATACTTACTGCATTATTAGACAATGCATGAATATCATATAAGACATTATCTTAGAAGAGGCATTCCCTGCTTTGTATGTGAAAGAAGGGGGGATGCCTCTTAAGACTAATTAGCATCTGCTGTTTTACAAACATCTGCATTAAATAGAATAAGAATGTTAATTAGGGCAGCTGTTTAAACAACTGAAAGGTTAACCAATCAATAGATTCAATACTGCAGCCCTAATATAAATTATTGCCATCTACTTTGCTCTTCTTAATCTCTCCAGCAATGTCATGACTTAACTGACCTTCACATGTATCAGCAGCTACTGTCAGCTCTCTGTGCACCTATGCTGCAGCACACCTGTGCATTGAGATATTCTTAGGAAACCAACTTACAACTTGAGTTAAAGTATAACTGTCACAACCACAGCCTCAGAAAGCACATATGTAAGCATCTGAAAGCCTGATTAATGTTAACAGTACATCAAGTGCATAACAACAACAACAACAACAACTTGTACTTTGCCCCCACCCCTACCAATCCCACTTTCAAATTTATTCAGCATATTGCTATGACCTTCACTTGCCAGTTCCTCCATGGGGGCCTCTTTTATTACATAACAAGCACAATCTTCTTTTCCTTGCTTCCAAGGCTGCAAACCGACAAGCACACTACTCCCACACCACAATTCTTCAATATCTTCTTGACCTCTATGTTCTTAATATACTGTCTGGCTTTCCCATTTCTGCTTTTTCTCCTTACAAATTACCTTATATATTTACTCTAGGGTTTTAAAGATATGTGCACATATACAAATTCAATTGTTTCTGTTTTACAAAGCTTTGCAAAAGATTGACGGCAATGACTGAGCTAAATAAGTAAGAGCCACACATGGCAATACAGATTCATTCACATTATTGCAGAATAAACCTTTAAAATCACTTGTAGCAGTGAGGGTGTATAGCAAAACTTTTTAAATTAAATATTAACTTAAGCATTTATCATGTCACAAAAATGCCTGCTACTGTTTTTATAGGTAAATACATATTAGATGCAACACAGAAAATTAAGCATGTTTATGTTCTGTTAACATCAGTGGGATTAAGACCCATCACTTACACCAAGTTGCATGGGAGCAGTTTCCCCATTGCATTTCTGCATACAACTGTGATGTGTCTGTGGATACCAGAACCAGGAAAAGGTCTAATGGCACAGGTTGCTCACATCCCTAGGAGGGGCAGTGCTAATCAGGAGAAAATCTTTCCCCAGTCAAGTAGTTGCAATAATCATACATACACTGTAGTCACACTGGAAAACATTACAGGAAAACAGCTCCCACACATGTACCTGTGAAACGGGCCTAGAAATACTGGAGCTGAACATTGTATTTTCTAGATTATACCTGCAAAAATTATGAAACTCAAATAAATTAACCAGAATGATGCATAATAATTTAAAAAATATAAAATAATAAAACCAAGTGGCAGATCCAAAGCCATGTATTAGAAGCAGAGAGATGAAAACCAATGGTTTAGCTCACCTATGAATGGAATGCATGCCAAGGAATCACCAGGTGTGCTGGCGCTGGAAGCTTTCCTTTCTTCTATTATTTTTATATGGACCTCTCGACGTGCATCATTGGGCAACCAACAAGTAGTCTCCGGGGCTGGCTCTTGATCATTTACCGCTAAGATGTAGGACTGATGCCGCAAAGGCTGTGGTGTCTGATGGCCAGAAGGAGACTTTTCTCGCAAGACAACTGCTTCTGTATCCTCATCTACAACATCCCTTGGATGGCTCTCGGATTCTTTTATATTTTCCTTTTCAAACTCTTGAACCTTCTGTCTAATAGAGACATCCAAGTTAACAGAGGTAGATAAATGCTCACTCATCTGTGGGACAAATTTGGCAGAAGCTAAACAGGTAGTAGGGGATAGAGTACTCGTGTCTATTTCTGTTTTGTGGCCTGGCACACTTTTTGCTTGTATCCTTGATTGTTGATTCAACAAACCACTGTTGTACACATGGTTTAGTTCTCTTTGGTCTGCGGTAGTAACACTATCCAGGCTCTGATTAAGGGAAAGCGACGGTTTTGCTGCATAGGGTACAGAAGTCTTCAATGAGTTGCTTCTTGTGCTTCTAGCTAATGAGTGAGATGATCTTTCCTGAAAAACGGTTGTAGGCTTTGAAGTTCCACCAGAGGTTGGCAAATCTCTGGCGGGCTGCTGTGATTTTACATCAGGTGGAGCCTTCTGGAACTGTGGGGTTGACCCTAAGACTCTGCTGTTTATTCGTCTACCATCTGAGCCATAAGCACCCGGAGCCACAGAAAAATTTGAGCCTCGAAGAGACAAGTGAAATGCATGCTGCCGGGGTCTCTCATAAATACCTCGCCGATCATCTTGCTCAGTAAAGGCAGTCCACTTGTTAGTCTTTTTTCTGTCTCTGTTTGAATCTGCAACAAGATTCTCAGTGTGAAAATTTTCTAATGTTTCACCCTGCTTTCCTAAATAGTCCCAAGACTGTGTCCTGTGATTCCGGGGGCTGATAGATGGTGAGGTTAGAGCATCTTGAGAGGCACTCCTTGGCCACTCCTTCAACAATATAGGATCTTCAAGTCTTTCCTGGGACACACTCCTTTGCCGTATCTGAATGGACTGTGGGACCCTATCATGAGAGGTGCTTCTGCGTCGTACCTGTGAAACACTGCGATTTGGTACCACTTGATTATAATCTGTTGTGTTCTGAGATGCTGCTCTTAAACTATCTAACCTTTCCTGTATGGTTCTGCAGCCATACATGTGCAAACGTCTATTATCAATGTACTCTTTGTAGGTTTTGTAATTTTTCCAGTCTATGGTTTGGTGGGCATTTGGAGAAGTGTAGTGATTGGTAGTGACAGAGGGAGAACCTGCACTTTGAGTAGGAGATCTAGTATTTGAGATCCCTTCTGGATGCCCTCCATAGCTTCCAGACTTGCTAGCTATTCCATTGGGATCTATTGGCCTTGTGAGTGGCGTCTGAGGAAGTACAATGGCAGTGGGCACTGGAGAAGGTGGTGATGTGGTTCGTGCTTTTGTTTTTATAGTGGTTTGTTCCTTAAGACCATATCTTACTTCCTCTATCCGATGTGATGGACCAGTATGATTTATTCTACAGGATGACAAGTCTACAGCCTTCTCAGAAGGCACAACAACAGTTCTTACAGTCTCGTTGTTGCAAACACAGACAGCTGTGTTAGATTTTGCAATATCTGTTGGGGATGGAGGCACTTGTATTTCCATTCTGTAGGCCTTTTCTGGTTGTGCTGATGTCCGTACAGGTCTACTAGCCGGCTGCTTACCAAGTGAAGAGTCAGGAGGTGCTTTCTCAATATCTTGTGCCTTGACAGAAGGTGGAGATGCTAACCGAGGATAACATATTGGTGGTGGTTCAGGTATGTTGCGGGCATTACCACTGTAAGCTTCATTGCCTTTCAGGTAGGCATCTTGGGAATATGCCTATACAAAGAGGATTCAAAAAGAAATGAAATTACTAAAAATGTGAATGTGAAATCATCACCATGTTACAGGGAGATGAATCCAGTAGACAGCTAAATCCCTTGAAGGGCAAGGACCTCTCATATGAAACAGCTCTTTGCTACAGGTAACTGTTCAAAGAACAAGAAGTGTCAAATGCCTTCGTTATTACTCCCTGGGTATGAAAATATACAATGGAAAGTCTCCACAAAGTATTAAGCATGTTTTATATAAGTCAAACAGCAAATCCCAGCACTAATGGCAGCTGATTAAGAGAACACAGAGATTTGTAAGCATAAACCCAAACCAAGTATTTCTGTTCATACACATCCTCAAACCCAGCTTCACAAATTCCTCCTTTTGATCTTTTTTTATGCTGGAAGCTAAAATTATGCAGCAATCGACAGGTTAAATAAGGAATTCTGTTAGCCTCAGAAAATGTGCAGCTCTTTGCCACATAGAGAAAACATATAGCCTATGTAAATACTATTGCATTCAATACAGATTGCTTTTCTAAAAGGTACAATTACTACATCTAATGTGAGTAGACAGTGGCAATGTCTTTGTTGGCAGCCAACGCCCACCCTCCTTCCAAATAATCTTACATGTTACTTATTCCATGAATTCCATACTACTCACAGCAGTGCCATTTTTTAACCCAAATACACCACCAACATACATGCTCAGGCAGCTATTTATAAGCACTTCCTTAGAGTGGAATGCAGACTATCACAAGCCATATATTCTTTAGGTGCTTCACAATTTCCATCTTACCTTGCATTTTAAGAACCTGACTCCTAAGGAAACCATTTGCTTTACATATTGCATGTTTCCCTTGCATCAAGACATTTCTGAAACCATCGTACAACTAACGATGCAAGATCTGCCCGGAACATACAAATGCTATTATTTTAGACTTTGCCATCACTTCCTTTAGTGGCAATATGAAATTAAAAGAGCTGGCAGCACACAGCTTGCCAATGCACAAATCTTTCCCGAACATTTTTTTTTAACACAGCTTAGGTGTGGTATCATATTACTGCGTTTCCTGCTTAAATCATAACATGCTCCATTCAGCCAAATCAACATGCCCTGCCTTAGCATTAGACAGGTTGTAAAAGCCCAAATGCAGCCATAAACATTAAACTAAGAGCAAAGTGCTGAGGATGAGAAGGGCGAGATACTTAAAACACACGGCTGCAATAAATATCACTGACAGCATTAGTTAAGTGCAAACGAAATATTAAAAGCAAACTGGCAAGAAATAAACCAAATAACTAACAGAAACACAGGCACACATTAAAAGGTAACAGAATCAATATTACAACTGAGATTCAGCTAACCAGCAGATATAGCTTGCTTTCAGCAACTTGCAGGCTTTAACAGTCCAGCATCTTGCAGATCTACCAAGAAACACATGCCTTACAAAAATCAGAGAAATGGCTACAGTACATTTCTTACCAGTGCTGTGACATCCTTTGAAAACTGCAGCTGGCAGAAAACAGGAAAACATAGTAAAAGCTGCTTATGGGTGTAAAGACAGAATTATGTGGTCATGTTGAAGCGGGATACACAGCAAGCTAAAAATACATCTACACCGATTTCTCTGGAAGATACCAAGAGAGGTAAAGGGCAGTGGAGCATAAACAATAACTTCAGCCTCCTTGTGAGCATGTCTGTCTCAGGCTTTTACCTGCTTCTTGCATTTATTCCCTAGCCTTCCAGAAAAAGAAAATACAGTTGTGCTGTGTTGCTTCAGTGCATCTTTTCTGCTGCAAACGGAGCCCTCTGGTTGTGCTACAAGGCATCCCTTCTACTAGAGCAACATAACGGTCTTTCATCTCCCCTGAGCTGCTACCATCCCTGCTTCCAGATGACGAAACAAGGGTTTCATTATGCATTTAAAATCCATGCACCCCTTCCCCACATGCATCGGAACAGAACCACAAGCTGTCAGCTGACTGCAGCTGCTTTCATACTCTACGTCTGACATTAGAAGGATGATTTCAGAATAATCCTCAGAGAAAAACAGCCTCCCCATGTGATCGTTTTCATTTTGTATATCTTTGGCGTTTCTTCAGTGACAAACCAGAGACAGGCTGTGCTTCCAATTGCAAGGTGCATGCTAATACAGCTGTCTGATTTTTGCATGCTCTCTCATGACGGAAAATGGGGACTCTGCATTCGTGTACTTTTCAGATTAGGAGGGGGAAATAGGAAAGCAGACATAGACGCATGAAAAAGCAAGCTGTGGTACAGTCTAAGGAAACAACACATCCGCTCACACTCTGAAATATGCCAATACTGCCTCCCTAGTCCAATTTAGGCATATATACTCAGCCCAAATCTGCAGGTTTGCAAGATACCGTATTTTTCGTTCTATAGGACGCACCGGCCCATAGGACGCACCTCGTTTTTTTTGGGGGGGGGATGAATAAAAAAAATTATCCCCCCCCCGCGGCTGCCGCCCCAAGCCTCGCGTGCTTCGGGCTGCAGGCTACCGCCCCAAGCCTCGCGCGCTCGGCGGGACCTCCTGCCGGGCGCGCAAGGCTTGCAGAAACTCGCCCGAAGCACGGGGAGCCCTCCGGAGGGCTCCCCGTGCTTCGGGCGACAGGCTGCCGCCCCAAGCCTTGCGCACTCGGCGGGACCTCCTGCCGGGCGCGCAAGGCTTGCAGACACTCGCCCGAAGCACGGGGAGCCCTCCGGAGGGCTCCCCGTGCTTCGGGCGACAGGCTGCCGCCCCAAGCCTCGCGCGCTCGGCGGGACCTCCTGCCGGGCGCGCAAGGCTTGCAGACACTCGCCCGAAGCACGGGGAGCCCTCCGGAGGGCTCCCCGTGCTTCGGGCGACAAGCTGCAGCCCCAAGCCTCGCGCGCTCGGCGGGACCTCCTGCCAGGCGCGCAAGGCTTGCAGACACTCGCCCGAAGCACGGGGAGCCCTCCGGAGGGCTCCCCGTGCTTCGGGCGACAGGCTGCCGCCCCAAGCCTTGCGCGCTCGGCGGGACCTCCTGCCGGGCGCGCAAGGCTTGCAGACACTCGCCCGAAGCACGGGGAGCCCTCCGGAGGGCTCCCCGTGCTTCGGGCGACAGGCTGCCGCCCCAAGCCTTGCGCGCTCGGCGGGACCTCCTGCCGGGCGCGCAAGGCTTGCAGACACTCGCCCGAAGCACGGGGAGCCCTCCGGAGGGCTCCCCGTGCTTCGGGCGACAGGCTGCTGCCCCAAGCCTCGCGCGCTCGGCGGGACCTCCTGCCGGGCGCGCAAGGCTTGCGGACACTCGCCGGGGCTGCAGGCTGCTGCCTGCAAGCCTTGTGAGCCCGCGGGAACTCCCACCGGGCTTGCAAGGCTTGCGGATAGCTTCCTGAAGCCTGGAGAGCGAGAGGGGTCGGTGCGCACCGATGCCTCTCGCTCTCCAGGCTTCAGCGAAAGCCTGCATTCGCTCCATAGGACGCACACACATTTCCCCTTCATTTTTGGAGGGGAAAAAGTGCGTCCTATGGAGCGAAAAATACGGTACCCTACTTAAAAACCACAAAAAATGCACCACATTAGCTCTGCCTGAATATATAATCTGGGAATGACTAAAATGATAAATTATAGGAAATGAACCAGTTTTGTATTAATGAAGGGAAAGAAAATTTGAAAGTATATCAGAATATAGCATAGTTCTTCTAGATAATTATTTTAGTATATATTTTCATTATTTTTAAAGTCAATGAAGAGCATTTTTTTTTAAAAAAAGAAATATTCAATTTACAACTTCAAGTTCAAAACTGCTTAATATAAAATAAATATACAGCAGGGGTGGGGAACCTGTGGACTACAATTCCCATCAGCCTCAGCCAGGATGGACTGAGGAGAGTCTATAGTCCAGCAATCAATGGAGAGCCATAGGTTTCCCACCTCTGTGGTACACAGGGTAAAGTCTTCCCAAGGTTGGTGCAAGGCATAGTACCTCCTGGGAAAGCCGCTTCCTGCCCTCTTCTCTTCTTCTCCCCCCCTCACTTTTGATATGTTTTGCTGCCAATGTGGCAGCATGCCTATGCTTCCTCACTGTGGAAGGGACTCACTCCTCAGAATGAGACATTCTAAGTGAGGTGGCTCAGGAAAGGACCTGCCCTGCCTCTGCTTTTCTTATGCTTCTAATTATTTAAAACAGGAATTTCTATTTAAAAACAGGAATGAGAGGCAGCAACATGGGCAACCTCACTCAGAATACATCACTGGGGAAGGAACCCCCTTTGTCAGAGCAAGGCATGAAGAGGGTGGGCACTCCAGTGACCCCGGAAAAAGCCAAACAGGTGACAGCATCTGAGGCAAGTGTGCGGGTGCCTGGGAGGCACCAATTCACCACCCCCAGTCCCTGAAGTAATTAGCTCAGTTTGTCCAATGGTAGAGCCACCCATAAGCCTTTCCACATTGTTAACGACAAAGGCAAACCCAGATTAAAATCAGCTGAACTTGCATCCCACTAAAATCAATTGGACAAATTAATAATGACTTTGGTCTTATTGATTTTGATGCAAATTTACTGCATAATCCCGAATAAGGAGCAAAGCGGCCGAATGACTACGATTCCAAAACCCTGCTGGCTTCATGCTGGTCGGGCTGGAGGTGGGCTTACCCTCTTCCCTCCCACACATGTAAGGTAATTTAAAACAAATAAAAGGGGGGGATTAAATATGTCCCTTTACTTATTCTACACATCTCCATTCCACTGGCCTCTCTCCGATGTCACTAGTGCCTATGGGCTAACCTATGATATATTTATTTTCATATCTGGAGCACAGGGGAAACACATCATGCCACAGAGGCTGTAAGAAGATACGGGCCTTGTGCACCTCTAAATCAACCAGCTACGTCCTAACTTCTGGACCTGCCAAATGATATGTAGAATTGTAGAGCTGGAAGAGACCCTGGGGGTCATCTAGTCCAAACCCCTACAATGCAGAAATCTTGCCCACAGCCACCCCTGGGTGGGCTAGAACCACCAACCTTCTAGATTACAGCCAAACGCACTGCCCCACTACACCATGAGGTTTCCATGGACACTAATATGCTACTGAAGTTACGCAGTTTGACTTCACAAAAGTACAAAAAACGTAGATGATCCCATAACTGTTTACACCAAATGTATCCTCACAAGATCACAGAAGGCCATAAGCCTATCCACAAACAGACGCACAGCCATTCACTGTCACAACTGCTTCGGTTTATTGAAATGGACGCTAGCAAATTCTGAGCATGCCTGATAGAAGAAAACCTGGAGATTTCTAAGAACAGCTGTGGTAGCATGTCCCCATAGCAACAAGCTGCGGAAATTAAGCTTCTAGCCAAGATCCAATTAAAACACACACAACTGAGGAGGCCGCACCCTCAGAGGGGAAAGGCCTCAAAGTAACTAGGGAATAAATAAATAAAAACCAAAGTAACTGGTGAGGGAAACCCGTCTAGGGTGTGTCCCTTACAAGGCACCCAGCCTCAAAATACTGGTAACGGAAAGAAATATTGTACATGGGTTATAGGCCTAGTAGGCCTTTCCATTTGTTCAATCTGAAGGTTTGAGGCCTACTGCTTGCTCTCAGGATCCTTGCCCTTCTTGACTGGCAGTAATGGACTTGCCACACCAAACCTCCTAAGTAGTGAATGCTTTACTGATGGGAAGGGGAAGTTCATACTGTCTTGAAAAAAAACAGTTCTAAGGCCTTTACTGAAGAAATCAAATTTGCACTTCCAACCATCCTTGATAGTTATCACACAGTATCCAAAGCATCATTTTAATTTAATTTCATTCTTTTGTAGGATGACATTGTAGTAAATGGCCTTAAGGAGCACCAGAGGAAACAGATGATTTAGGTTTGTTTCTAATCTGGCTTTTATTTATTTATAAAAGCATTGATATACCCCCATCTCATGTAAAACACCAAAGCGGTATGCAACAATGTATACAAATGAAACGAAACATAAAAGCACCACGAAAAATATACATTAAAATGACTGCCTAATCCGCAGAAAAATTATACTAGCTGGCCTATTCAGTTTAAAGGGTCTTCAAGAAATGCCTGGGAGTTAATCTGAATCTCTTCTCGAAAAGTATTCTGTCTCCACACAAGATCGCCCTGGTGGATTATTTACACTGGGGAATGGATAAAGAGATTGAGACCCTATTGATTCTCATGGACCTCTCAGCGGCTTACAGTACCATTAACTATGGTTTTCTTCTGAGATGTCTTGCTAGATTGGGTCTGGAAAGACTCAGGTTTTTTCCTGGCTTTTGATCTTTGGTTTATACAGTTGTCCCAAGGTTCTATTCTATTCCCATTTGAAAAACAACAACAGGAAACTGCTGGCGGATGAGGAATCATCCAGAGATTTGAGTTACTGACATCTGCAGGCAGATGACACACAACTCTATCTCACATTTCCATCTGCTTATTTCAAGGTAGCAGTGGAAATCTTGCACAAGTGTCTGGAGGCAGTTCAGTACAAATGAAGGTGAACAAACTAAAATGAAATCCAGACAACATGGAGGTGAAAAGACCACCTAATCTGGATGAAGAGATTCAACAGGTTATTATTGCAGGGTCTGATTTGGCTCATTTCAGAGAAGCAGTCCTTGAGGTACTGTGATCCTGTGCTAAGACTTTATAAATGAAAACCTCTTGATTAACACATGCCATCTACTTTAAATGATCCAAAGCTTGCATAGATAGCTTCGGAAGGGCATAAGAGCTAGGGAGGTCGTCTTCTAGGGAACTATTTCTTACTATAGTCTTGTCTGCACATAACACTAATTAAACCATGACAAGTCTCTGGCTCATGTGCTTTCCCCTCTCCCCTCTTCCTCTGTGGAGATTTGGACTAACTATAGCGTTACCATACGTCCGGGAAATTCCAGAAATTCCTCTTTTGGGGGGGGCCAACATGCCCATCCGGGGGGATTTTTAAATTTTAAAGAAAATGTCTGAGGTTTTTTGGGAGTGAGGAAAGAGGCTTGGGCCATCCTTTCTTTCTTTTTTCTTTTTTTCTCTTCAAGATATGGCAACCCTAACTAACTATAGCTTGCTTGTTGTGATGTCTGAACTCAGACAAACTTCGTGCCAACTACAGCTTACTAAAACAAGGCAACTTCAAATTATAACTGTAAAAAAAAAGCTAAGATTAACCACAGGTTATAGTTAAAACACAACACTGAACTGTGGTTAGTTAAAAATAGAAGTTTTCAGACTTTCTTGGTCACACAGGAGAAGAGGAAGTGGGTCTGGAGGATTATGAGCTTGAGGTTTGCTGCAGCTTGTCTTTGATTTAAATCATGATTTAGCGTTACATGTGAATACAGCATGAATTCATGGAATGATGGAGTATTCTTCCCCAAAGCAATCAGTGAATTGGCAGAAATGCCACACCTTTAACATATGAATTGGACTCTCAACCCAGAACACCTATTATCTGCCAAAGGTACAATTCTCTTCCAGCACAGTCTGCAATATATATTTTAAAGGAATAGGAATGTAGCATAGATGTTCCTCTGCAATCTAGGAAAACCAAGTAACCTAACTGAGAAATGAGAATCCATTCATTTAATAATGGGCACAACCATAATGTGTCTAGCAAAGGGTGAAATCCTTTCCTTCCAATTCATATCCTTTAAAGTCAATAAAAGAGTGGTGGCAGTGACATAGAAGAATGCATTCAACAAACAGTTTCCCCTTTCTTCATTTTGTTGCAACAGTTTATTTCGGCAAAAGATAAGACACAGTTTTTCTACTGTTTTCAGAATGACTTTAGTCTTGGTAAGACACATAAAAGCTGAGCAGTCATCTTTAAAAGTAAAGTAATTTCCATTGGTTTTGAAAATCCCCGCAAGAATACCTATGTTACTCAAAGAGGCCAGACTGGTGCCACTGTATATTGGAAATGGCCCTTAGGGTCATGTTTTCAGCACTTTCTTTTAAAACCACAAATGCTAAGATGTGCCTTTAATTTGTTGAAATGAAACCTTAAATAAAAACAATATTACTTTCAGCAAGGTGATGTGAAATCATCTATCAGTTTTGCAGGCAACAAGCGTTCTTCAACAAACCTGAATGGTTTTTAACTTTTTAAAACAGTTTAAAATGTATCATTTCTTTCCTGTCTATTAAATATTTTTGTACATGTCCACCTTGCTCTCTATTTCACCACCATGTCTTAAAATATACCCAGAGTTCTTCCACATTTTTATCTACAGTGGGCTGTAGGACACCTTGAGCCCTCATTTAGAAGAGGCATCTAACAAAGTTACTAAACAAAATGTAATAGTTCTATAAATAAATAAATCATCCCCTTTATTACAGATAAAATATAGATTCACTTTGAGGATTGATTTACACTTCGGGTAGCAAGCCTAAGTGTAGAGCTATTAAAGCGTATAAAGGGAAATGCATGTTACCAGATGTACACAAGACACACAATAAGAGCCTCAACTAAATCAAATTAACATCCATTTTCACTAGCATTTAATAAAGAGGAGGGATTGCTTCTGAGTAATGGATGCCTTAACAAGGAAAAGAACTACTGCGGTTTTTCCTGGCAGCTGTCTAACTGTATGGCTGGGCCCTATACAGGCCATTTACTTGCAGTTTGATAATTAAGGAGAAGCGTTATTAGCCCCTCTCCTCCCTTTTAAATGCTGAATTTGGGTTTACTGTAAATGTTTCATGTGTTCTGTTAAAACAGACTTTCTACAAGATTTTATGCTTGAAATGCTATCCTATGAAAAAAGTCCACTTAAAATGTCCCAACATCTATCCTACATTTGGATAAGGGTCCTCTTGCATTATGAGGTAACCTTTATTTCCTTAGTTGTTGTATTGCTTTTGTTTTTAATTTCAAAGTACCGTATTTTTCCATGTATAAGACTAGGGGTTTTTTTAAATAAAAAAATTAGGTTTAAAATCGGGGCTCGTCTTATACACAGGTAGTGCTGAGGGGCGTTTTCTTAATTTGGAGTCCCCAAAAATAGGGGGTGTCTTATACATAGAAAAATATGGTATATCTGAACCTGTTGTAAGATGCCTTAAGTTTGTTTTAGAAAAAGGTTATATAAGAAATTTAATACACAAGCCAAACATTTCTGCAGTAAAACCTGGTGTTTACTGCCTATAACTTGGTCCAGTTCTAGCTCTTTGGGTCAACATTTAAAGCATTCAAATTTAAAGCATATGATGCCTCCTCCTAACTTAAGAGCCAAAGTAATCTCATTTCTCTCCCCCTCCCCATTGCACTTGTTCTCTGTGGTTGAAACCAGTTAACACAGTATACTGAGGCTCTGCTTCAGTGAAAAGGCCACAATAATTTTAGTTCGAATTAACAAGAAATAGAGCTAGCACAGTGAACTACTTTAACCCAAAATGAATTCACACTGCTGCAAAGGCAAGGAAGAGTGGCTGCAATTAGCTCTCTCCTTGCTAGGAACATGTGATGAAGGAAGAGGTCTCTATATACCGTATTTTTCGCTCTATAGGACACACTTTTTCCCCTCCAAAAATTGAGGGGAAATGTGTGTGCGTCCTATGGAGCGAATGCAGGCTCCTTGGCTTCAGCGATAGCAACGCTAAGCCTCCGAAGCGCAGAGGGAGCACTCCCTCCGTGCTCCAAAGGCTTTGCGTTGCTTTCGCTGAAGCCTGGAGAGCGAGAGGCGTCGGTGCGCACCGACCCCTCTCGCTCTCCAGGCTTCAGGGATAGCCGCGCGCAGCCCCTCCAGCAGGGAGAGGCTGCACGTGGCTATAGCTTCTTTAGCCCTGCGCAGCCTCTCCCGACAGGGAGAGGTTGCGTGGGGCTAAAGAGGAAGCCAAAACAGCCAGCGGGATGGATCCCGCTGGCTGCCTTGGCTTATGACATAGCCGCGCGCAACCCCTCCGGCAGAGAGAGGTTGCGCGCAGCCTGTACGCTGCTCTTTGGGGCTGGGGGGGGGAATAATATTTTTTTTCTTGATTTCCCCCCCTAAAAACTAGGTGCGCCCTAGGGTCCGATGCGCCCTATGGAGCGAAAAATACGGTACCTCTGCTTGTATGAACTCCTGAAAAATTGAAGCCAATCAGAGAGAGGTGGGTTTGAATGCACACATTCTCCATTAAGAGAATGACAATTGGCCCTTACTTGTAACAAAGTCCCAGTGAAAGCAATGGGACTTGTATCTAACTTCCAAGTGGATGCTTACCTGACAGAAAACAAAACAAAACAAAATCAACATTTTGTTTTTTACAGAGTAGAGGGACCTGAATGGGTTCCTTTAGTCCAACTTTTAGAATGAGTTTCAATTTCTTGCTTAAATAACAGCTCATTCATTACTGGCCTTTGTGTACCCATTTTTGCTGAAGATTATCATCACAGGTATTTCCACCTTTAACTCAGATCAGAGCGTGGCTTTAGATTTTATTCATTGCCATGTACCGCATTTCAGTAGTTCAGAGGGTGGCTTTAGATTTTATTCACTGCCATGTACTGCATTTCAGTGGTTCGTGGTATATGTTCCTTCAAGCATTCAAAGGGTAGGAAGGCTCCCCGTCCCCACATTTTCATTTCATATACAATTGTACCTTGGTTGTCGAACACCTTGGTACTTGTATGTTTTGTCTCCTGAATGCCGCAAACCTAGAAGTGAGTGTTCCAGTTTGCAAACGTTCTTTGGAACCCGAACATCCGATGCTGCTTCCACGGCTTCCAATCGAGTGCAGGAAGCTCCTGCAGCCAATTGGAAGCCGCGCCTTGGTTTTTGAATGTTTTCGGAAACTGAATGGACTTCCAGAACAGATTCTGTTCGAGAACCAATGTACGACTGTATGCTTGTTCTTTACCCTGTGTGTTTCTAGAACTAATGAAACAACAAATTAAGAAAAGAAGAAATGGGCATTACAGCTATAGTAGTAGCATTATTCAGCAATTCAGCTTACTCAAGAGCCTGGTTAAAGAGCCAAAAGTTTTCTGGGGTGCTTATGGCCATCTTACTTTAGTTTCTATTTCAGAAGTATAACTTACCAGCTGAAGGATGTCTTCATCTTTTGGCATCACACTAAGTTCTAGCATGCTGTCACTGTGAGAGAGGAGGAAACATATTGGTATTTTAATAAAAAATAAAATACTGTACTAACCAATTGATAGGAAATTTAATTGCTGGCTAACATATAAAAAGTTGCATTGATTATCTCAGTAGTCACTCTTTCTCAACAACCAGCACTGAATATAATGCTTGGTTTCCTCTTTACCCCCGTGGATTGTTATTCTCCTTCAAATCATGCCTCAAATTCATGACTGCTTCCCTTTAAGAAAATTTAAATTTTCTATGCACAAAAAAATACGTCGGTTGCCACTTATAATGTGCGGCACAGGTGTTTTTAGAATCAAAAGCACACAGATCAAGTAGCTGATATGCACTGAGCCTGTCTTATTCATGTACTCACTATGAGAAAATACATTTGTGCCCTTAACAATACGGACCCTTTTATCCTACATGGAGATTGATTATCCATGTAGATTATTTTTTACATATGGGGCAAGGAGCTAACATTGGTCCTCCAGATGTTGCTGGTATGGCTGCAAGGAGGAAACTGGGAACTTTTGCTTCCAATTTTGGTTAACCACAGTTTAGTGTGCCATCTGAATCCAAATTATGGTTAATGTCAACTAAGGTTCCAGTTAAACAAGCTATTTTCATAATCCATGGTTTGAAGTTGGCATGTTTTGTAATCCATAGTTTGTCCAGATTCAGATATCATGATAAACTGTGGTTAACAGAAAATGGAAGCAAAAACTCCCAAACTTCTCTTCATCAGTGGTTGTGGGGAAGCGTACAAGCCCAAGGATTGCTGCAGCTTGTTCTCATCCCACTGGTTTAGTGTGATGTTCAGACACAGCCCCTGTGTATGTCAGGTACAGATATTTATCAGCAAAACATTCTCAGAAACAAATACAGTATTAGATCCAATTTCCCATCACCACCAAAAAGCTGCTAATAAAATAACTTTTCCTAAATAATTGTTAAACATTCGAAACTGCTCATGGAATAATACCAGCAAATGTCAAGCCTTTATGGAAATGTTATAAGCCATTTTCTTAAGAAGCTTTATCTTCCTGCAGTATGGTCATATGAAATGTCACCCACAGAATGGATATGAAAGATTGAACATAATATGAGGTGTAGTCCTATGAATTAATTGCTATGTAGAGCACTGATCAAACCCATAACTTGCTTTTACTTTTACATCTGCTGCTCAGTCAAAATTGGCTAGGTGTCAAAAGTATAAAAAGCTTCACAATGACATTATCCACAGCACATCCCTACACTTTCAATGGGTTGTATCCAATTGGTGTCCCTCTGCTGATGGAAGGTGTTTGATCCCAGGAAGCTCTGGTCAGTAGAACACGGATTGTGGTGAACTTCTGAGAGTCCCCCTCTTCCATGCAGTTTCTGTGCCACCTCCCACAATATGCCACTTAAGTTTTGGGGGTGCAGGAGCTACAAGGGGATGGAAAATCATCAGAGATCACCTCAGTCCTTGTGCAGCTGATGGAAGGCCCTGCTGGATCTGTCAAGGGCTGGCCAATCCTACACTGCGGAATGAGTTGAACTGGATTTCTTTTACTCATTCTATGATTCTGATTATCTTGGTAAAAACAGACAAACCGTGCACCAATCACCTTTCTCAAAACAAACTACATGGAATTTAAAATTATGCAGATTACAGACACCCATACTTACGTGTTTTGAATTAAAGCAATTACTTGAGAATATGTCTTCCCTATAACACTTTCCCCATTCACTTTTATAATTCTGTCACCTGCAGAAAAAAAATACACAGAAAAAAAAGGAGATATATCCAGGCCACTGTTTTCTTCATTAACGGAAGCTGAGAACCCGTTCAGGTATTACAAAGAAAAACAAAGCAGAAATATTTCAGATGTGTGACTTACAAATAATCCCCAAGAATGAAATCCACAAGTTTAATTAGGAACTTCATGCATTCATAAGCCCTACTTCACATGTTATAAGAGGAGCAGGGAAAGCACAAACAAATGACACTCTTTCCATCTTTTTCTAATAATATGTGAACCATTTATGACTTTCTAAACCCTACGGGTGCCACCTCCCACACTGGTCCCTGGAGCATCTTTACAGGGGACTGCAGAGAGGATCAGCAAAAATCACATCATTCTACTGCCTTCAACAGAGCATCCCATGGATAGAGTCCCACCCACAGGTAATCAGGTCTGGATCCAGCACATAACATCTTCCTTCCATAATAACAACCGAATCCCAAACCTTTCAGTAAGAGCTGAATGGGTTGAAACTCCCAACTAATTTAAAATTTTGTTTCCTTACATAAACACACACTCTGACAACTTCCTTGGAAGTTGGAACACTCATGACATCACACCAGCCCAGCCAATCAGATATGTATAGGTAAGGTAACGGTTACCTGTGCATAATCCCGCTTCAAAAGCAGGCCCTCCTTCTTTAACCTGCTTAACAAATATGGTGTCCATCGGCTCCAATCTGTTTCGTGGCTTCCCTAAAAGAAAATTACAAATACAGTCATTACTAGGGATTGGAAAGATTAATTATACCTCATTCTTCTTTATATTAAATAATATGATTCAAATAATTTTAATTCATCTGACAATCAGAGAATTAGCATCTGCTCTGTTTAAAGCAAGGGAACATGACGTGTTTTACAGATACATGGAAAATATTTGAGCCGTCTTTGTAAAAACCATTAGTAGAGCTAGGACTTTTTTTTCCCACCCAGAACTCACTGGAACTCAGGAGGGTGCCACTGCCATTATAAGAGAGTGAGGGAGGTGAGTTTGGGCACCTCTTTTTCTAGAAAAATAGCTCTGGGAATAGCTGTAGCACAATAAACTTTATTTTCCACAACTGTATTGTGTGTACTATCTTTCATCACCATTCATACCTCATCTATTCTAATGGGATCTTGTGACTATACATAGTGAAATCATAATTACAAACATAATAGCCAATATTCCAAAAACAGCCAAAACTTTGCAGACTCTTAAGGGAACTGAAATGGAATCAAGAGCCAATTACATAATAATGTTTATATGTAATATTTTTTGGCAAAACTAAAGTGAAGAGGTTCAAAATCTTTGCACATTAAAGCCCACAGGGCCAATGTGGAAAAAGTGCCCATAAGACCATAAGAAGAGGCCTGTTGGATCAGGCCAAAGGTCCATCTGTTCCAGCATCCTGTTGCTACAGTGGCTACCCAAAAAATATTTTAAAAATACATTGAATTTGCCATAGCTCACTGTCGCCATCTAATGCCACATTTGTATACTGCACTTTACAACACATTTAAAACGTTTTCTTTGCAGCTGTATAGCTGAGTCCTCTGTCTCAAACTCACTATGCTGCCTTTCCGCCCAACTCCTCATCTACAACATGGAGATGATGCTACTGGTCTGTCTTTCAGTGCTGTTGTAAATTTTCCTGACACATGAGAAATGCTCTGAACACTACGAAAGTGCTATAGAAGTGGTAAGTATTATTTAATATTACTGAAGTACACCAGGCTGAGTTTATTCATTCATATTTTCTATGAAAATGTTAACATTTTCTGATGGAACCTGTTGAACAGCAAGATGAATTCCAAAATTATATCAAATCCTGCTGTTTATCTTCCTTGCACTTAAAAAAACCACACCAACCAAAACCGCTAAGAAAGAACAATGCACAATAGAACAACAGAATGGAATGGCAAGGTAGATCTTTCGAGATGTTCTATGGGAGAAATACGAGTAAATAAAAAGCCACAGTATCCATGTAGTCTGGGGAAGCTGACCCAAGTGAACATGATTTAAGAAAGTAAGAGTCCAGCTAGATCAGACTATCCTGCTCTCTATAACAGTCCACCAGTTGCTTCTGGGAAGCTTAGAAACAGAATGAAGGTCTCTGAGCCTGATATCATGGCTAATCATCATTGTGACTGAGCTATCCTCAGGAATTTGTCTAATCACTTCAAAAGCCACCTAAGCTAGTCAACACCCATCATAACATGGGCAGTCAATCAAATAACTCAATTATGTCTTGCATGAAGCGCTTTCTCCTACCAGTCCTAACTACGTCAATCAATTTCATAAGATGACTCCAAATTAAAGAATTACGAGCTGGGTTGTAAAACTTATGTGTATCCACTTTCTCCACACCCTGTTCTAAGTAGTGATGTACCAGTGGGAAACTATGAAGATCATCTCAGGTGGTGAAGTACGCAACTAGCAAAGATAAGAGTTTAACAACTGCTTGTTAGAAGGGATTTTCTGTTGTTGTGAACGTCAATGTTTCGTTTCTTGATGTTGTTTTTGAGCACAGGATATGAAGAGCAGAACAAGGAAGAACAATGTAACTAGAGGAATTAACTCAAGAGAAGGATCTGGAGAAGTTTAAATATTGGTAATTCAGACTTGTTTATTTACAACCAAGCTTATTCAAGATACGTAGGAGCATCTACAAAGGTTTGAAATAATGACCTCTTTTCCTGAAGAGCCATGCAATAACACTCAGTTAATAAGACCGTGTTGGCTTAAGATTCTGAAAATTTCCTTTTTCAGTGGACTTCATTTAAAAAAAGACAAAAGATCCACTTTCATTTATAAAGCAAACACATAATTCAAGCAATGGGTAGGGTCCTCCACTACACTTGAGGTCAGTAGGGTGGTTATGGAGAAGGCAAGCAAGCACCATGGCACACGCAGCTTTGCAACAGAAGGGTATGGCCAGGGGGCTCCGGAGGAATAGCTGAGGAGATGCCACCACTGTCCCCCATGTCTGCTGCCTGAGACAAGAAGCTTCACTTTGCACAGGTAGCACCAGCACTGAAAGGAAGTCATTAATGCAACTGAGGCAGCAGAAATCTCTCTGATTAGTTACCATTACTGAAAGAGAGAAGCATCAACAAGAATAACTTTTCTGCCAAATGTTTGATGAAGGAGTATCTGCTCTACTGGGTCTACTGACTTCCAGCAATTGTTATGTCCTTCAATCTAGAAAGCCGGGGGCCAGTATTTCACAAAGCTTACATCTAACAGCTTTACTGTTATTTATGAAAAAAGAAACAGGGAGAGAAAACAGGAGCGCATCCCTGTTCCCAGTCCTTGAATGACACTGATTTGGTACTTTATTCAACAGATCTCCCTCCCTCCCTCTGTGTGTTTGTGTTTGTGTATTTGCGTGCGTGTGTAATTATAGCTATGAAGTAATAGGGTGGAAAGCATGCAGAAAATGAAAACGATTCCAGACTGTTTAGAAAGACCTCAACATGAAAGACTTTTACTGCAAAGGAAGGGAGGGTGATGACATTTCTGAAGCTCCACATTATGATATTTGTTTTCAACTAATAGCACACCACCCTGGAATCTATTTTGATGCAGGGTGGTTTAGACATTCCGTAAAGCAATAAACGAACGTTTGCAGGGTATGGTATATAAACAAGTCAAAAAGCCCCACGTGCATCAGGTTAAGAGTTATAGCAACCTATGTCAGTTCCAGATTTGGGGGCACTGGAAAACATGTTTGCGGTTGGACCTCTTCCTTGACGTTACTGTTGCCTGTTTGCTTGTCTTCCCCTCTCTGGGAAAAAAAGCCACATAGCTACCCAGAGGGCAGGTACCACAGCTGCTAGGTCATACTGTGCCATACACTAATTTGTTGCAAATGCAGAACCATCAAGAGGGCTAGAAGAGTGGAAACCGATGCACCTTCTCACTTTGCTCTTGTCATCGCTTGCAGGTGAATAAGCAGCAATAGCAAGATGGAAGTGGTCGCCTGGGGGTCCCTGGAAGATCCACAGTGGGCCCCTAAGATTTGTGTGTGCCTTCCAATGTGTTCAACCATTCTTAACATTGGGACTCCTACCCCAGTGGTATCTTCATAGATACCCCCAAATCTGTCAGGTGAGAAGGCGCCGTATGTGATGCCAGAAGATCCCTTTGTTAAATATATAGTACTTTTATAGTGTTAATTTTTGAAATCGTAATGCATCTCTCTCTCTCTCTCTCTCTCTCTCTCTCTCTCTCCCTTCAAGTATTTCAGGAACAACGACTTTAGGGGGGGTGGGAATTCTAAAGGAAGAAAAGGAGCAGAATATGCCAGAGGGGAACAGCTTCTGCCTTTCATATGACATGTTACTAGCCCAAGCTCCTCCCGTCTGGTATATCTGAAATAAATAGGCATTCAGCCTATGGTTTCACTGGAAATATACACTGTTACACCAGCTAAAGATTAGTAAGTGGACATAAAAGAAACTTAATCCTAGTCTGGACAGAATAAAAAAAAGTAGTATGTACAAGCCTTTCATACAAACTCTGCGGCACCTACAATATTGTATACCCAGGTGCTTCATTGTGCAGGAAAAAAATTGCAATTAGACAGTTAATTTAATGGTTTGCTCTTCAAGAAAATGGAGCAGCCCCAATGCATTCTGTAAAAAAAACACAGATTGACTAGAGCAGCAGCAAAGATGAGACTTAGCAGTTCACATGGCATGAGTAGTGTTCACCAATAGAGGGGAAAAGAGGAAATTGAAATGATGGTAGTTGCTATGGATACCGCCACACAAAAATCAGAAGGCAAATTGGAAGGAACAAGAGTATCAGAACACTGAGCGATAAGTGCCAAAAATATCTTGCGGGGATTATCTACAGTTAACACACTACTAGGTAAGATGAATCTCTTCTGCTTAAGTGGAAAAACTATGTATTTCTTAAGTTCTCAAAATGATTAAGCCACAGTAAGTTATACACGAACCATTTATCTGTTAAGACTAGAGCAAAAGTATAACTCAGTTCATCATAAATATATGAAATGTATCCATCTCTGAGGATTTGAATAGAAGTTTATTTTAATACATTATTATTAGCCTTCATTATGATTAAAATGTGTGATCTAATGGATCTGCCTTCTTAAATTTTTGACAAAAAACCCACAATTGATTCACTCCTTAATGTCATAAAAGAGGATGCTTCATCTAACCTATGCAACTTAATACCTAGCTACAAAGTTTACAACAATCACAGAAAAGCATTTTTAAAATAATGTACTAAAAATTAACGGATAATAATTTGAAATGGAATGAAACCATATACCTTGTACAATTTTGTGATATGTTAAATCTTTGAGGAAGGTTTTATTCAGTCATTTTTCTTTTTTAAAAAAAATATATACAAATATTTGCTTCCCCATTGACTTAAATGTCATTCAGGGTAAGCGCAGCCCTCAGTTATTCCAGGCACAGCTTGAATTCAGGAGAACTGCATTTGTACATTACTGCAACAACTAAAATGAAATAGATCATCAAAGCCTCTAGCTGTGTTTCCTTACCACATGTGTGCTTTCCCACCAGTCATATTAAATTGTTACTATAGTTGTTCTGACATACATACATTTAAGAAAAGAAAAGAAAAACTGACCCGCCTTAAGCAGCGACTGCTTCTTTGCAGACAGGCAGGAAATTAAATATCAGAACTAATGCCTTCAAAATACTGGTTCCACATTATTAAATTTCTTTCAATAAAACAACTGCCAAGACAGTGACATCAGGACCATCAGATAAAATCTTCCGACTGACGTTAACTGTGAGAGGTTTCAGATCAACACAGCAGTGAAATTATTACAGGAAAGCAGGTAAAGATTAAAATTATTACAGGAAAGCAATGCTATGTGGACAAGGCCAGCTTTACAAAATGTCCTGAAATGGCGGCACTAGAGCCAAGGATCTCTTTGTTCAGCATTGTGCCCTTTAGCCACAGAGCAGCAGAGGCCAACTTAATAATCTCTTTTACCTCTGATTCAGGACAGGAAAGGTGAGGGAATGTCTAGAATCAATAACTGAATGGATGAGGACCAATAAAAAGAGGAACCCAACACAAATAAGTCTGATTTGGGAACAGTGCTTTTAAGCCTGGATAGCTCAGCTGGTTAGAGAGTGGTGCCGATGACCACGCCAGGGTTGCAGGTTCAATCCTCATATGGGAAAGCTGCATACTTCTGCACTGCAGAGGGTTGGACTAGATGCTCCCCGTGGTCCCTTCCAATTCTGTGATTCTAATAAAAATAACTTGTCCGTGAATGGTTTGCTGGTGGCATCAATTAGTCAGGACATGGTAAAGAAAAGGATTTCAAAGAGTTTCGAAAGGGTATCTCCAGAATGGGGAAATGGGCAGCAAAATGGCTGACGCATTCCTCCCCCCCCCCCCGTAAAAATTATGCATGGAGAAAGTGAACAGAAGAGGATCCCTGTTCAACCTTAAGAAGCAGCTGAAGTCGAGTCGCAATGGGGAGCGCCCCCCTCCCCCAACTTTGATTCCCACAGATCAGCGCCCCTCCTGCTTCTTCTTCTTCCTCCTCCTCCTCCTATTCCTGGATCAGGAGCTGCAAACCCGAGCCTGATCCTGATAGTGCTGCGGGGCTCATGGCACAGTGGCTGTATGCTACTTCCTCAATCAATGAGCAGCCCGACACTAAAATACCAGTCGCTGGGGAGCAACAGCAGCTAAGGGCTGTTGTGCTTGCATCCTGCTTATGGACTTTCCCATAGTCTATCATGGACCATTGTGGGAAACACAGTACTGGACTAGATCGGCTCTTGGACTGACACATGTTATGCTCGTGTTAAGGCTGATGGTGGACATGCACACACTCGGGAGCCAATTGGTACATCTCCAGAGAAGCTGAATTTTCTATGTCAACAGCTTCATCAATTTAAACATTAAATTGAAGAGTATGCAGTCAGACCGTTTTCACAATATATTCATATCCCACCCCACACCCAGGAAAGTCAAGACCTACACATGGGAGGGGGAGGAGGGGTAAGGAGAGAAGGTTACTTATGCAATCTCTGTATCTCCCTAGTAAAGGTAAAGGGACGCCTGACCATTAGGTCCAGTCGCAGACAACTCTGGGGTTGCGGCGCTCATCACTTTATTGGCCGAGGGAGCCGGCGTACAGCTCATGTGGCCAGCATGACTAAGTCGTTTCTGGTGAACCAGAGCAGCGCACGGAAACGCTGTTTACCTTCCCCCCCGGAGCGGTACCTATTTATCTACTTGCACTGGCGTGCTTTCGAACTGGTAGGCTGGCAGGAGCAGGGACCAAGCAACGGGAACTCACTCCATCACAGGGATTCGAAACGCCGACCTTCTGATCGGCAAGTCCTTAGGCTCTGTGGTTTAACCCACAGCGCCACCCACATCCCTAGTACGTTAGGGTAATTATCTGCACCTGAGTGGCTGGCTGCAATGTGTCAAAGCATTGTTAGGGTCAAACTATGTGCTCACAATAAGCAGCTCTCTTTCTTTCAGAAGCAGAGACTGTAGTAGGGTCTCTGATCTGAATCCGATGGCATTTTCCCACTGAAAATCAGCAGTCAAGACTGCTCTTTATTATTTGTTTGTTTGTTCAATTTACATCCTGCCCTTCCTCCCAAAGGAGCCCAGGAATAATTTTTTTAAGCATTCTAAAACAGTTAAAACCCAATCTAAAAACAGTTAAAACGTTGTTAAAACAACGTTCTCAGGACTGCTCAGAACAGTGTTCTTCAGCCATCAAATGCCTGCATAAACAGGAAGGTTTCTAAATTTCTCTTAAAGTCAATAATAAGGAATACAGACAGACCTCACCACAGAGGGCATTCCACAAATGGGGAACTGCCACTGAAAAGGCCCTGTCATGGGTCAAAACTAACAACACAGCCCTCAGTGGGCGATTTGATGCAACAAATAGCACTTTGGAGTACATTTTATGTGGGGAAAATTGTAACAGAGCTTCCTCTGGTTGTTGATTGTAGGCATGCACATTTAAGTGTGTGCTTCTCAAAACCTGTACTTTGACCTTTGGACAAATGAATAACTTGCCAAAATAGAAAGGAGAAAGTATATATTCAATACTTACTTTGATCAGCTGACTGTCTCCCATTGGAATAATGTAAGGATCAGATTTAAGGAACCCATTTAACTTTAGTCCCACAGATTTCAATGGGAACAAAAAGCAGCTAGCTTGCTCCAGATCCAACCCAGTCATTGTCAAAAGCGCTGTACAGCCTCAACTTTTATTAAAGAATTTAATATTTCAGCTTAGATTTGCATTAAAGAGGTTGGCACTAGATGGCTCCTTTGCATATAATTTAAACAGAACCATAGCAGCAGTTTCACAGATAAGAAAGCTCTGCGATCCTATCCACTATGGCTTGTATAGTATTCACACTAACTCTATCCCACACCTATAATGTATGAAAGGCACTGCAGGAATAAATGCAAATTAGTTTGATATGTGAATTGCTTGCCCTCTTAGCTAAGCTATTCAAGAATGACACACACTGATCATTAGCACCCGGCTAGCTACTTCCGCATCACAAAATAGCTATTTATGGTGCTCAAAGAAAAGGCCTTTTCTACTTTTTGAGCTGCGCCAATCTGTTCTTCCACCTTAAAAGGGTTTCTTGAGATGTCCATGCTTCTATAATTGACAACTCTGAAATGAAGGATAGTATTCATTTTGTGTTAATATAGAAATAATAAATACAGGGGTACCTCCGGTTACGCACGGGATCCTTTCCAGAGCTCCAGTGGGATCCCGAGGTGTGCGTATCCGGAGGTGCCGCTTCTGTGAATGCGCACAGTGTGGTTTAGCGTTTCTGCGCATGAGGCAAAACCCAGAAAAATACTTCCGGGTTTGCCGTGCACTTATCCCGAAGGATACGTAACCAGAAGTGAATGTAAGTATAGGTACCACTGTACTATCCTTCGTTTAGGAGTCGCCAATTGTCTTAATATAGAAATAGGTGATCTACATATACTGGATATGAAGTATTCTAGACAACAGCATTTATATACTGTGGTATCATAAAATTTAAAGACAGTGAACACTGGTAAAACAAAACATCATTTAAAAATGAATAAGCTTTTAAAAAAAATTTTAAGAATAAAGAGCTATAAAGGCCAGACAGCACAAAAAAATATTTAGGACATGGGTCACAACCCCAAAAGTTATCACTGCCGTGTATTCAGGGGAAACTGTATATGTAGCTGGGCATTTGTCCCCTGTTTCTCCTAAGCATGTCCTCCTGCTCTAAAGACATGCTACTCTTCGGTTTAAACTGTCTGACACTGGAAATGGCTGCAACAGAAATATTAATCAAAGTATATGGCGGTCTCCTGGGAATTCGTATTGCTTCTTTGGAAAAAGCTGTTTTTTAAAAAAAAAATTGATTGGATTCAGACTTAGTCATGCTTAGAATAGACCAGGGATGTTATTTCCCCTTTAAAAAAGCTCAACACCTCTCCTCCCCCCCCCAAAAAAAACTCAACAACTCTGCTCTCCCCCCAAAAAAGCTCTAACAATCCTCAATGACAATGAGTAGATCACTGCCATTTTTTTTTTATATACTGGGTGTAGATCGCAGTCTCTTGGGAGTTGGATGTGCCTGGACTAGACCATAAAAATCATGGCAAACTTTTATTCCAATGGGTCTGCTGTAGGCGTGACTAAATCTGGATCCAACCCAATGTAATCAAACAAACACTACTTTTATTGACCACTTACCCTATTTTTCACTCTATAAGACGCACTTTTCCCCTCCTAAAAAGTAAGGGGAAATGTGTGTGCATCTTATGGAGCGAATGCAGGCGGGAGGCTCTGCTCAGCGATCCCTTTAAAGACCCGAGTGGAGCATGTGAAGGGGCTGCCCTTCTCCCTCCTCGGGGAAAAGCCCCCAAGAGCCACACACACGCTCCGCACTCTCTTTAAAGGGAGCGAGGCTCTTGGGGGAGCCTCATGAAAGGGAGCACTGAGCAGAGTCTGGGATGCATACGGGCTCTGCTCAGCACTCTCTTTAAATAATCCCCCCCCCTTGCATTCCCCCTCTAAAAACTAGGTGCACCTTGTGGTCAGGTGCGTCTTATGGAGCGAAAAATACGGTAATTCCCTAAGTCTACACATCCCCAAACACAAGATTCTTTGGCCTATTCAATGTTCGTCCACCTAGCTTCCATAAGAGTTCATGTCGTCTTTGTGGCTGGGCATGGATTTCCACTTCATACTTCTAATTCTCGCGTTCCTTTGTTCCGCTTTCTCATTTTAAAGGTAATTCCACCAATAGCTGAAATGTGACTCATCCTAACATTTATTTCCTCCACTCTCGTCTGGCTGAATTATTCTTAATCCCCTGAGTACACAGGCTTCCTTCACATTCACCTGCCAATATTTCCATGCTCTTATGTACCTCACAGCCCACCAAGGTAATACCAGCATATGAAAGTTAAATATTCCCAACTCCTATAAACGTATGGACAAAGCTAAAATGTTGCTATTATTTTTTCCGAACTCCTAATATCCAGGGTCTTTATAGGACAATGGCATTTCCGCCAGGTAACAAGAGCACAGTATGCATTTCACAAATGTTCCCCCCCGCCACAACTCTCTATCTCCCACATCACCTCCTATTTTTCTTACCGTAGGCCATCCAATCCTGCCTAATGACGTTTCTAAAGGTTGTTATTTTATGGTTTTAAATACAAATCTCCACAACTCATAATTCTTGCAATCAGCCCGAGGCTAGAAATCTGACAACATATTTTTTTCTCAGCACTGACTGTAATCCAATGCAAAGAACTCCCCTCATTCTCCAAGGAATGCTGCCATAGTGCCAGGGAACCTAGGAAATTTAATTCTCCCTGAAGATCCATGTAGGAATCTCAGGCATTATTCAAAGAAAGGTTATGCCAAATCCTACTTTCACACACCATTTTATGGTTGGCATATGAATAAATTAGCATTATCCAGGAAGATATTTGAAAGCAACCTCATTTACCTCTTTTCAACAGGAACGTAACTGTCCCCACGATTATATGACCTTTGAGGAGAATCAGCTTGTTCATTCATGAAGCGTTTAAGTTTAACGGGTTTGGGGGATGTTACATGCCAGGGTGTAGATAGAAAGCCGTACCTTGTCCGTGCTACAATTTTTGTACCTGCTGATAGGTAAAGAACCACTAAATTCAGTGGTAGATGTAGTTATATTTTACAATATACTTGTTTACATAGTCATATAATTCTGCCTTCCTATGCAACTGGCATGGAAAAGTGAATCTAGAAATTTCATATAAAATACATCACTAAATTAGTACACCCAATATTTAAGACACATTTGGTAAAATATTCATTAAATTAAGAACAGACTTGTTTCATTGGTTATACAGTCGTAACCTTGGCTCCCAAATGCCTTGGGAGTTGAACGTTCTGGCTCCCAAACGATCAAAAACTGGAAGTGAGTGTTCTGGTTTCCGAACTTTTTTTGGAAGCCGAACATCTGGCACAACGTCCGGTATTGTTTCCGGTGCACCTGTGCAATTGGAAACCAAACCTTGGTTTCTGAACGTTTTGGAAGTTGAACCGACTTCCAGAATGGATTCTGTTCAACTTCCAAGGTACAACTGTATCATGAATTATGGATTTTAGACTATTCGATTACAACACACAAGAATCAAAGAGAAAACATACCTGTTTTATTTCCATTCTCTTCATCCTGCAAAAGGAAATCATAAAAATTCAAAGTCCTTGTATTTAAAGCAGAACGAGCTGTTCAAAACATTTGCATCCAGGCTTTTCAAAACTATTTATTTCAGAACTGTTCTACAGCTGCTAAGGGAGCACCTAATTGCCCAAATTTTGAAAAACCAGACAAGCCTTCCAAATGAGTAGCCATCAAATTAATGTTTAATAATGAGACAATTAGCAGATAAAAGTAAGTTAAGAGAAAGCTATTCTAAATATACCTTTTTATTGCAGTCCTTCATGCTGAAGTTCACTATTTGTAGAAATGTTAAGAAGGAGCAAAGGAAGCTGCTTCACAACCATTAGTTAGAACCTCATTAGTCAGAACCTTGGTCCATTTAGTTCTAAAGACTTTGCCAGCCTCATGTTGAGATACCAGAAATTAAACCTGCGACCTTTGGCATGTGAAGTTTACGCTCCACAATAGGTTTTCCTCCATTCACATTTTCTACCATTGCTATCAGTTCACTTAGTACTTTCAAATGGGTGCTTAACTGTATGATGTTCTGCATAATGGTTGCATGAATCTGCTTGTCATTTGGGAGGTTTGGTATACTATTTTAAAGTATGTGAACTACTATTCAGCAAACCATAAACTACCAAAGCGACTCACAGAAGGCTCAAGCTGCCTCAGTAGCTAGGAGTGTCTTTTTCCAGCTCTGACTGGTTCGCCAGTTGCAGCCCCTTTTGGACAGAGATTATCTGGCCTCTATAATCCATGCTGTGGTAACTTCCAGCTTGGATTACTGAAATGCGCTTGATGTGGGGCTACCCTTGAAGATGACTCAGAAACATCATCAATTGGTCCAAAATGCAGTTACAAGATTACTGGCTGAGGTTCCCATAATAAACACCCCCTGGTTGCCAGTTCATTTCTGAGCCTAATCTGAGGTGCTCATGCTAATGCTTAAAGCCCTGAAGGGTTTATGTCCCAAATGTCTAAAAGACCACCTCCTTACCTACAGACCCTCTTGGGTGTTAAGATCTGCAGAGCTCTTGGTAGTTCCACCACCCTCAAGAGGTTTGAGAAGAAATGTATTCTCCGTGGCAGTCCCTATGTTGTGGAATTCTGTCCCAACAGAGATGTGCCAGGCACATTCATTGTACAGCTTTTGTAATATGCTGAAGACGCACCTTTTTACCTTGGTCTTACTTAGCATAAATATTTTTAGGACCCATCGTAACTGTAATTTGTTTTAATGCTGTATTTTTGCTATAACCCACCCCCCTGGAACCTTTTGGTGAAGCGGGGGTAGTAATAAATCTAACAGCACCACAAATTAGTCCAATGGAAAGGGAACTTAAAACTCTAGTTGGCAAGAGAATTCAACGCTTCACAAAACAACAACCCAACTGCTCTAACTTATGCATGTTTACTCAGATTCAAGACCCACAGCATTAAATAGAACTTAGGTTGCAACAAGCAAAAATGAAAATGAAAAGGAGGTTTAGTGTGGATCCACTGCTAAACTGAAATGGATGGCTAGATATCTATAAGGCTACTATTTTGCAGTACTGTACTGAAAAAATATTTGTCATTACAGTTCACTTGTGTCACTATAACCAATGAGTTACTTGTTGAATATTCATTTCACTCACCTTAAACGTAAACTGAACAGCAGACTCTGGGGGGTAAACAATGAAATGTCTTAAGGTGAAGCCAAAACCCTGTGATGTTCTTTGCAAAACTACCGTTTTGGGACCAGGCCAGGAAAACGTTTCTTCATCCTCTGACAGGGATACAGCTTCACTTTGTTCTTTTCCATCTTTATTTTTGGACACCTAATAATAACGAAAAAGAATTGGAATTGGAATTGGAAAAAGAATTGGAAGAATTGGAAGTCTGACTTTAAGTTACATGCTTTTTTTCACCATGTTATTGGAAGTAATTTCATTTGCAAAGACTGGTTTCTGCAAAAGAAGCTTGCAAAATCACATTTGCTGTTGTTTGAAAGTATGGTTCAATGTGAACTCATTGTGTGCTGGGACACACCGCTGAAGAGTTCTCTCTCTGGGTCCTGCTGCTGCTGCCCCACCATCAGAAACAAGCCAGAGTTTGGCTTGTTGTGGATGTCCTCCGAATAAACTACAAGCAGCAAGTCAAGAACAAACCTTTCAAGAAAGAAACAAGCCACAAGCTTGGGTTCAGACATCAAAACAAGCAAGCCTTGCTTCCTGGAGGCATAGGAGCTAGATGGCAGTATAACCCATCCGATGGATCATCATCCTCCAGGGAGAAAGCTCTTTACACTACTTTTGGAATTTCTTGTCAAAAATTCGTATCACCAATGTATATATATATTGCGCAGAAGACCATTCTGTCTCCACACTTAAGATTCATATGTTCTGCTCTGCAATCAACTGTCATTTGGAGGGCAGCTGCTCCACCAGATTTTTATTTTTATTTTTACTTTTTACCTTGTAACCTCTCTTGCTTTTTCCTCTCCTGCCAACTCCCTTCCCTTCAGGAATCTGGCAAAGATGCAATGAAAGGCCTATTCACCAAGTGACTCACAAACAACACATTCTGTCACTGGAAACGATACAAAAATACAAATAGAAAGCAGAACCCTAAATAAGAATACTATTTTTTAAAAAAATATATATATTTAAAGCAGCAAAACAGAATTAAGGTGGTGGGGAAGGTAATTTCATCCAGATTTGTGAGATTAATCATTTGTTATTTATTGAAAATGACACTGAGCTGGTTGGTCTCTGTACTGAGTTTATTCCTAGGGAAATTTCCCACTTCTAATTTTGGCTCGCCACTGCAACTTCTTGTCAGAATTTATCATACATTTCAGTACTTCCATAAAAAAATATATGAATGGGCCAAAGAGCAGTCCTATAAGATCAGAGCCAGTTTCAAGCTAACTTATTGTTTCCAACAGTGGCTGATCCAGTATCTTCAGGAAGTGCACAAGCAGGCCATTTCTCTACTGTTTTCAGTAGCATATGGAATTCAGTGGCATAACAACATAGGAATTCCATCCTGCTATCACAGTGGCCAACTAGATGCCTATGAGAAGCCCACCAGCAGAGCATGAATACAACAGTGCTCTGATCTCCTCACATGAAATTCCCAGCTACTGGTATTCAGAGAACATAGGTATTGTGGCTAGTAACCATTGATTGCATTATCATCTGCACTGCCATCTTGATTGGTTGCATTCATCTGTCTGAACTTGTAAAGGCATCCAAGTTGGTAGTAAGCCATTACACCTGGTGGGAGGGAATTAACATGGGGGATCCATTGCAGTCATGGCTAATAGCTGCCACAGCCTTCCTCAAAGCTATCTAATCCATATATTTTTTAGTACTATCAGAGTGATATCACCACATCTTACAGCACCATTTAGTTAGTTATGCTAGGGACAGACAGAAGATAAGGTAGGTCTTTACTGATAGCGCTTAGTGATTTGAAGCAAGGAGCTACACTATGATTTGATAGCAGCCACAAAAGGGCTCCTAAATTCTGAATTAGATTAAAGTTGAAGAAATCTTGGAAGGGGGTGAAACAGGACCATGAGCTCAGCTCTGGTACTAAAAACAAATCTGAGGACTCAGCATGAGTTCAGAGGCATTTTGTTCATTAATTCTAAAGGTACATTCCTTCCCCTACCCCTCCCTGGCTACTATTTTGCACCTGCTTCCAAATGGTGGACCTCAGCGGCCCAGTATACAGCCGTACCTTGGAAGTCAAACAGAATCCGTTCCGGAAGTCCATTCGACTTCTAAAATGTTCAGAAACCAAAGCACAGCTTTGTGAAGAACCAAAGCGCAGCTAGTGTGAAGAATTTTATTTCCTAATCCACATTCTATTAAATGCTGCCAGCCTAGAATACAGAATTTAGGTAAAGGCAAAGGGACCCCTGACCATTAGGTCCAGTCGTGGTCGACTCTGGAGTTGCGGCGCTCATCTCGTTTTATTGGCCGAGGGAGCCAGTGTACAGCTTCCGGGTCATGTTGCATGACTAAGCCGCTTCTGGCAAACCAGAGCAGCGCACAGAAACGCCGTTTACCTTCCCGCTGGAGCAGTACCTATTTATCTACTTGCATTTTGACGTGCTTTCAAACTGCTAGGTTGGCAGGAGCTGGGACCGAGCAACGGGAGCTTACCCCGTCGCGGGGATTCGAACCGCCGACCTTCTGATCGGCAAGTCCTAGGCTCTGTGGTTTAACCCACAGTACCACCCGCATCCCAGAGAATATAGAATTTAGAAGGCAGCTATTGCTCAGTGCTTTTCCCTTGATTTTGTATCTTCATCATAATCAGTAACAAAATGAACATCAACCAGCAATTTCCCAAACCACTGTCATGTCTTTTTTACATCAATACTAAGAACATACACCCAAGTAAAAACCTCCTATGATATGCAAATTCAGAAGCAAGTACTGTGCACTATCAGGGATGTCCAACCAGTAGATCGTGATCTACCAGCAGATCCCTGACTGATCCTGGTAGATCATGGGATCCCTACTATGTACAAAGTGTACAAAAAGTTATGGGGGGGGGCTAAAAAACTGTGTAGTCCTTCCCCCAGAAAGCTCAAGAACTCTGGGCACTTCCCTCCTAAAAACAGCTCAAGAACTCTGGGCAATCCACCCACCCCACGCACGCTCCTCCTCCCTCCAATGGGTAGATCACTGCCAGTTTCTTTATACTGGGAGTAGGTCGCAGTCTCTTGTGAGTTGGACATGCCTGATGCCTGCTTTAAGCCAACCCCCAATAGGATCAGGTTATCTCAAGAATCTGAGTGTATTCCATCAGCTCTTGCTCAAAACCCTTCATCAGCTTCTGAAACCTTCATGCTAACCCTTCTGAAAAGTTCACTTGACCTAGAAAGGCGCGATTCAAAATATACTATGAATGAATACAGTGTGCGCCATATGGACCAAGTATTTATTTTGCCATGAATACAGTTGATTAGAAGCCACTGCGTTCATCACCTGAACATCATATACTTCACACATTATACTGCAACATGTCTTCTTTCCCTGCACAAATATTACTGTATAGGAAAAAAGAGCTGTGTGTGAAGTAGCCCTCCGATGCTATATCAAACAGAGCTGCAGTTTGATGAATAAAGTTTAGATGGCAAAATCTCACTATAAAATTTAGTTTTGGATTATCCAGGGTCAACCCCCAATGCACAATATAGCCAGAGTTCAGAAACTATTTATATCAGTAAGCAAAAAGGAAACAGGCCATTTAGAATAAAGGTTTCCACATGAACAACTTTGCTCAAGTGGCATGAATGATCACACTCACTTTACAATTAACCTGAGGCTGAATCTGAGAGCAGCTGAATGCAAAAATTCTGCAGACTGTGAACCCAGTCCAACAACAACTGAAATCACCTGGAATTTTACCAACTCCAAATGGGCACTCCCTTTAAAATAGCAGATTAGCGCTTGAATACCCTGAACAGTAAAGCTGCAGTTCTCAAGCACTCATATTTCTAAACCCTAGTTATTCTGAAAATGTTCTACTTCTATCGGTACAATTACTGGCTATGGACCAAAAGCACATAGGTTCCCCACACCTGACAATGAGAAGGTCCAACACCTTCTCCTCCTTGGAGAAGAGGGTATTTTGACCAATGTACCAGACAATTCTCAAACTGTTACTTTCAACACTGTACACACAGGTCCCGCTTACCAAACAAGTGCTTCCTGGAAATCATTCATTAGGCAAGTGTTTGCATAAAGAGTCCGCAATTTCCATTGAGTCCTATGGGAACATTTCTAATCTGGGATTTTCCCAATCTATCTCCCCACTTTTTCAATGGTTTCTTCCAGGAATTGGTGCAGCCAAACAGCAAAAGAGAAGCAAAAGAAAAACTAATTTGTCCAATCTTGTTCCCTACCTACCTCCATGCATAGTTTCTGCCCCAAAATATCTGCCGCCAACTGGTAGAGCACAAACAAGCAAGGAATTAAGGCAGTGCGCAAACTCCAGATATCTGGCTATCTGAATCTACAGAGTGGATAGCAATGTGTGGGCATAATTATTTACCTTTATATAAGTGAATTCATATAGCGTGTGGGTGGATAGCAGGACCCAAGGTATCGGGGCAACCATTTCAAATTTGTTTTGTTGCAAAAGAACATTTCTTGCAGGTATTTCAACAGATGTCCTTGTTCATTGTTTATTATTATTTCATATGCAACAAGATGAAAAGTAGTAGTGCTAAATTATATATAAACTGGGCTCAGTGCAAAACTGCAGCTAATAAGTCACAACCGAAGCTCTTGTATGATGTGTTTTGTTTTGTTTTGTTTTGTTTTGTTTTTGTGTGTGTGTGTGTGTATACACACAAACATTTTACACATGCCCCTTTAAAATACACATAAGTAGGTTCCAATTGACATCTGCCTATGTGTATTTTGAAGGGATAGACACTGAAAAGAAAAACACACAAGCAGACTTCTCATTTAAACACAGATCATATGAATTTGGCTTCCCGGTAATTTTACTTATTTTTATTTGCTACATTTGTAATAACACCATTCAGCCAGAAGGTTCCCCGTTAGATAAAATCACAGTTATGGAAACCTGAGTACAAGAAGTAAAATGAGAACTGGCCCTTTATTTTCATCAAAACCTGTGAGTTAATCAAGATCAAAGTGTAAAATTCCAGTTTTGAAAGCTAAACAATCACATGGCTCGCATGGTTGATTTTACCAACTTCTTTTTAAAAGCCTCTGCAGCGAACCATTTAATTCACACCTCTTTTAATCTGAACACGATCAGCTAGAAGACATAGGATGCAGTACCTCTGATCATTAAAAGCTCAACTCCTGATGCTGAAATCTGGTATCAAAATGTACATGCATTACTTACAATGCATTCCCTTACAGAACTGAAAACTTTGGTTTTACAAATAGGTAATTTAACTGACTGGCAAAGCTTTAGACCAATTGCATTACATTTCTGTGTGAACTGCTGCTACTCACAGAAGTGCCAAACTGACACTTAAGCTTATCATGCTGCCTCCCACGCAAGGACACAACATATAAAAGTTAAACAATTGCTCCATACCCATTGGGATTCGTCCCACACTGCCTGAGCTTGAACTGCCATCAGTGGTGTGGAAGAGACCAGTCGTAAGGACAACAGGGTGGCCATTGCAAAAAAAAAACATCAACCACCGAATAAACCAAGAAGAGTTTATCCTCTGGACAACATCCAAAGAGGAATCTTCACCCAGTCCTGTGATCAGAATAAGATCCGGTGCTATAGAACATCAGGTCAGCAAAGCTGTTTTCACAGCGGTTTATCTGCTCCATGATCTCTTCCACCAGAACTTCTTGGGGAAAAGGAAAGTAGCCCAGTTCATACCATAATGCTATAAAATGCAATGGGGGAGGAGGAGCAGGAGGACGGGAAGGAGGGAGGAAGAGTACACACAAGAAGATTCTGATTTGTACAGACAAGAATGACTTGCTGGGAACAGAGTTTCTGCACGCTCTTGCTTGTGAACTGAAGAAGAACGATAACCACGTCAAAGCTATTCATGAATCAATGTGTCATTTCAGAAAGGTGCTCTCCCATCAGAGTGAAGCTTCATTTGCCTTACTCCTGGGACAAGCAACGCAGCTGCACAATAAAACAACTCTGAAAAAAAATATTAATTTTATAAAGCATGCCTCACATTAATTTTAAAACCAAAGGAATTCTCTGTCACAGCTAATTTGTGTGTTACACAGAAGCAAGGGGGGAGCGCAAGCAACTCATGCTTCTACTACTTATGCCCTCATAAGCGATTATTTTGCAATCTGCAATAACCTGATTCAGGAAATGGATTTGCCTGGATGTATTTTGAATTGAGTGTTTTTTTCTTCTCTGGCTCAGAATGTTAAATGATATTCTAAACATGCAGAGTTAGCATTTGGCTGGCCAGGCACTCAAAGCAAACTTACTTGGGTTAAATTCTAGTGGATTGCTGTGAGCATACTTTTTTTTTTTTACATTGACACCCACTCAAAGTAATAGTCAGTAGATGTAGAACAAACAATAATTACTCGTTTGCACAACTCATACACTTAACATATAGACATGCTGATGGCCAGCAGCTTCATTTGAAGACATTGTGGTTATGATTTTCTGCCACAGTGTTAACCACAGAGATGACACCTGCCGCTTTTCTTGGTGTAAGAAGTGGCAGGACTACTAGTTGTGTAGCTAACTTTTCCAGCCAAGTCGACGGTGTTTCCAGGCCAGGAAAACCAACATGGTGTCCTCCAGATGCTGTCAGACCATAAAACTCCCATCGGCCCCAGCCTGCAAGACCACAGCAGATGGGAGTTGTGATCTGCCAGCATCTGGAAGGTAAATAAAAAGGTAAAGGTAAATGATCCCTGGACGGTTAAGTCCAGTCAAAGGCAACTATGTAGTTGCAACGCTCATCTCGCTTTCAGGCCAAGGGAGCCGGCGTTTGTCCACAAACAGTTTTCTGAGTCATGTGGCCAGCATGACTAAATCGCTTCTGGTGCAACGGAACACCGTGACGGAAACCAGAGTGCACGGAAATGCCGTTTACCTTTCCGCTGCAGTGGTACCTATTTATCTACTTGCACTGGCATGCTTTCGAACTGCTAGGTTGGCAGGAGCTGGGACAGAGCAACGGGAGCTCACTCCGTCATGAGGATTCGAACCGCCGACCTTTCGATCAGCAAGCTCAAGAGGCTCAGTGGTTTAGACCACAGAGCCACCCGCATCCCTATCTGGCAGGTACTACACTGGCTACTCCTAGACTCAACCCAGGGTTTGATCAGCTCCAGACCCAGGTCTAATAAGGAAATATATCTTTTGGATGCTCGCTGCACCAAGGGTTGTTCAGCTTCCAAACAATATAGGCCAGGAGCGGAGAGGTCAAACCCACAGACGTAATGTGGCTTTACTGAGGCCATGCCTCTCATTGGCCCTGCTCCATGCTCTCCTCTAGTACTTCCACCTGCCTGGAATGTATTATTGAACTGAAATAATGCCTGTTGTATACCTGGGTGGAAATAAGGGGGAAGTGTGTTGTAGAAATTCTGGCTGTTAACGTGTCTGGAATGCAATCTGGAGTACAAAGGTAAGAGTCCACGAATCCCTGGGAAAGTTGCATGCACTATATTTTCCTGCCGTTTCCTTTAGCCGCCAGAATTTGCTGACCACTCTGGCTTCCTCAGTTGCCTGCGAAACTATTTACTCTATGCACTGCACTCCGTGTGAAAAATAGTTCCACACAGCTGCAGGGCTCCACCAAGGCTGCAGTGAAATTCATGGGAACTCCATCTGCAGCTGAGGGGGGAGAAGAGAGTGGTTCTAATAAAGTAGTCCAAGGCTGGCTGTGAAACCTGGGAACATGGAGTGACCTAACTAAGGCAACTTGGTTGCATGCTGAAGCGAAGAATCGGAGTGCAAAACAGGCCCTGGCATTTTGATAACAAAACCTGGGAATCTACCCGGACATAGATGCCGTCTGGACTCTTCTGTCTAGCTTGGAACATACAGGGCTGGAGGAGGAAGTAGAAGAGAAATTAGAATGGAATATGGCAAGTTTCCAAACCTCTCAGGTATTTGCACTTGGCAGGATGCACCTTGAACTGCAATGGAAAATATGCCAAAGTGTACAGAACTGCTATTCACATCTTTCCCTCCCATTTAAAGACACAGGGACTCAAAACGAAACCTGAACTAAAATGTTTCCTAACGAGGCTAAGTAACCCCTAGTGGTCACTGTCATGTCAATTAAAGTTTCAATGGCAAAGATTTTGTGTTAAGAATGCTTCCCACCTCCTACAAAAACTGAAGGGTATGAGAATACCTAAGTAGAGGCCATCAACAAACAGGCATTACTGCTGCTCAATGGTTTTAAAAAGAACACCTGCAAGAAATGTGCAAAACCATTCAAATATATTTTGAATAGTGCACAACAGTATGAGGGATGCTTTAGAAAAGCCAAACCAACATGATTTTAAGAAGTAGTACGTGCCACACCATACCTGTTCTACATTTGTAAGAACTCAGTCATTTAGTGTGGCACTTTGGAACTCCCTGCCTATTGAAATCAAGCAGGCGCCTTCGCTGTGCTCTTTTTGGCACCTGCTAAAAGCATTCTTGTTTAGACAAGCCCACCCAGTTGCTTAGAAAGTTGCTTAGAAATTTTACTTTATTTACTTTATTTATTTTAACCTGTTTTAGTATTTTATTTTTTGAATGCTTTAAAACTATGGTTGCGAATTTTTCTTGATTTTACCGTTTTATCTTTCGTAAAACGCTTTGAGGTTTCTTACACTCAAGCAGTGTACAGTATAAATAAAGGATTGAGCACACATATTTAAACATGCATTTGTAGCTTTGGAATATTACTTGACAGGTGAATAAACCTCCGAGTTAATGGGTTGTATACAGACTCCAGTGGTGACTATTATAGACATATACTGCCAATAACAATTGTTGAGATCTTAAGAGTTATTTACAACCACAGGGTACTCCTACTATAAATAAATTCTGCTTGACATGCATGCGACCTCTGAACACAACCTCTGCATGCAACGTCTGCATGCAACCTCTGAATGGCATTACTATGGCATACTTTGTTGAATACATTCATAAACATAAGCTGATAGGCACTGTTAAAAATAATCCTGACGTATTCCGCGTGGTAAATACTGTACACAGAGCCAGATACCACCAGAGCCAATTGACTGCATCCGAGCACGTACATAATCATGAAAAAAAACAAACTTTATAATTATAATTTCGTGTGTTAATATTACCAATATTAACCCCTTTCATGTGATGCACACATACCTGTCCATCAACCCATTAGTGCCACAGCCCCAGAAGTGAGTCTGTGATACTAGCCCCAACCCTCAACATTTGCTTGGGTGTGCAAGTCTGAAGGAAAGTCTACGCACGTAGAACTCTAAGGGATATTGGAACCGTATGCAACCAGGGTTCCAGATTGCATGGAAGTCCACACATGTACAGTAGAACCTTGGATTATGTTACCCTCGGGTAACATAAACTTCGGGTTGTGAAAACGGCAAACCCGGAAGTGTTTCACCATGCGCACATGCACAGAAGCGCTCTACCGTGCTGCGTGCATGCGCAGAAGCGGTCTCTTTGGTTGCGGAAACCTCGGGATCCAACCGGAGCTCCAGAACGGATCCTGTCTGCAACCAGAGGTACCACTGTATTGCTTTAGACAACCATGCACAATGCACAGCTGTCAGGGGGCAGCACTGGAAAGCTGGGGACACAGTCATGCTGCCCCTGTTAACTTATCCCTTGCACATGGATAACACATTGAATGGAGTCTTACATCATGAAGTGCTCTGCTACTGTAAGTTACGTCCTGTTATAACAAAGGAAATGACAGTTTCCCGCCTTTCCAGGGACCTCATTCTGAAAAACCTGAAGCAGCAATGTTGTCCCTGCTCCCTTTGTGATATTCATAGAAGCAATTTTTTTCTCATTCCCTCCTTTTCCCTATTAAGTTCAATGGTCTATTCTATTATTTTACATCCTCATTATTTGGAACATGAAGTTACGCATCTGTAATATTGTTATGGACCCCAAATCTGAGGGGAAATTGTTTTAAAGCAGAAATTGCCGTTGTTTCTGCTTAAAGATATTACCGTAGATACACGGCACTCACATCACCTTGGTATTTTTCATATATGAATACATTTTATAAAGAAAGAACAATCATTTTTATAGGGCACCGCTATCCTGTAAATACCGTATTGGCCTGAATATAATCTGCATCTGAATATAAGCCACACTATTAAAATTGGAGGGAGGGGAGAGGAAAAAAAACAACCCTGAATATAAGCCATTCCTTGCTACTCCTGGTTGCATACTGGGCGGGGGGGGGGGGGGGACCACGCTGCCTTGCCTGTGGCCTTTCCCCTTCCTCACTCTCTCCTTTCCTGGCTTTGGGGGAGAGGACAGAGGATTTCACACAGGGCGAGTGGCACTTTGCCGCGCTCCTGGTGCTGTTTGCCCCACGCTCTGGCTGCATACTGTAAGGTCACGAATATAAGCCGCACTTTAATATTTCACAGTCTGAATTTGGGGGAGGGGGAAGTGAGGCTTATATTCAGGCCAATAAGGTACCTTCCGGGAAATAGTATTTTTTAAAAAAATATCAGGAGGCCCACTTTTTAAAAAAGATTTTTTGCAGGCAATTCAGTTCAGCTACATGCCACTTTAGCAAGCAGCCATAAACCCTCCTGTCCGCCATTCATTGCAGCCTCAAAAGTGCCAAGTCCAGTAGAAGACCCTTTAGATCTGAGCATCTGTCACTCTGCTGGCAGACCCTTTAATGCTGTTAAAGCTTGGAGGGGGGAGTCTAGCACATTCAAAGGAAAAGCTCTCTTAAGAAATCCTTATTAGAAAGTGAAATAAAGGCCTTTAGGTTGAAGCAATGGCATACGACTCCTGTTTGCCAGAGACAATAAAATGCAATTAAAACTAATTCCAATGTGTTATATAGTAATATTAAAGAGTAAAATAGTTCCTGTATTTGCAACTATCAAAAATGATCCTTTCTCAGTTTATCATTTCTTTTAATAAGGTGCAAGATGTATATTTGCAGGTTAAAACAAAAAATACAGAGTGAAAACTAATTGAAATGGAAGACTAATTTAAATATGTAAAAGAATCCCTGCTACTAGAAATGAAATACTGTACAACAATGGACACAATACTGCTCTTTGTATACAGAGCAGGGTTTACATGTACAAACACAAACTGGGAACCGATGCAGATGATTTAGTATCAGTTATTTGCTCCACTCTACCAGATCCAGTAAGCATTCTGGCAGTCACATTCTGGACCGATTGAAGGAGCTTCTGAGCTGGTGACTTCAAAAGGGAGTCCCATGTAAGTCTGCACTGCAATCATTCAATGTTATCTGTTTTAAATGAGATGAGCACTCTGAATCAAGGCATAAGTCACCCACAATCCAGACATTCAAAGGCGCCTGACACATCTGGCATGTAATGTTCAGCTACTTTCACCTCAGATGTTGAGCCACCGACATCTCAAAACAGTTATGAAGCTCTGAAGTTCTGTAACAGAAAACGCCTGTGCCTCCCACCTTTGACAATTGGAGTGAAGTGAGGAGCTGCCCCCCAGAGGGCCTTCTCCCCCCCACCCCAATTTAATAGCAGGTGACAGCTCTAAAGGAGGCACAGGGCCTCTGCCTCCTTGCTTAATACTAAAATATTAGCTAGAAATGAAACTCTATTTGCCTATCTAGCCCCATAATAAACTACCCAGAAATGGAAAAAGGTGGCAGGTCTACTGCTGACAGATGTTTGTAGCTTTCTATATCTCACTTAGTCCACTTTTACCCACTCACAATTTCTTTCAAATTTGTACAGTCCCAAATTGGCAGACTCCGGCCTGTTTCTGACATAATGTTCTGTGTTCACACAGAGACTTGTAAATAAGACAGTGACAGTGCTAACTCAAGGAAGCATCATATGAAGACTGAAATACTTCCAAAACAGACTTATGTGTAGGATCCTACATTCAGGTCCTAAGCATGGACGGAGCTCCAGAAAAGTTAGGTGAATGTCATCACCTAATAACACCTCCATGTGGAGGCTTTTGAGTGACTGTTTTTTGAAACTTCTTTTAAGACACAGTAATGCCCTTCATGAACACCAACCTTGGCAATCTGTCCAAATAATTCTAACCTACAGGTAACACACTAGAAAAGGAAATACTCAAATTACAGATACAAGTTCAGAATTACTCCACAAAATTACTTTATCCAGTGTAATGCACTCACAATGCATGCTTACCTTATTTCACCACGCAAGGGTCGCATTATTTTCCTATCCAAAAACGGGTGTGCGACCACTATGCGGTGAATTACGGGACAGAAGTGGAGGAAAAGGTTGAGGACAGGAGGCAGGGGTGGTCGCTTGCCCACCGATTCCCCTTCTTGGCTGGGGTGCCCTAAGGGAGCCTAAGTCGAGTGGCAGCAGCGGCAACAGCAGCAGCAACCTGCTCACCTCGCCTCTCCAGCTACCTCTGCTAAGTCAGGACTAAGCCAATGAGGGCCTAGACTTTGGCCCTTGCCGCCTCAGGAGCCCCCACACCAACCCACAGCTCACCTCGGAATTACCCCTGTGACCATTATGCAGGGAATGCTCTGGGACCAATTTTGGGGTCCAAAAAAGGGGGTGCGGCCATTTTGCAGTGGCGAAATATGGTATGGGTAAACTGGGAGGCTTAGCGACTATAAGCATAGCTTGGTACCTCTGACTCCCATCAAGTTCATGATGTGATGGCTGTTTAAACAAGTAAAACTATTGCACTGGTGTAGTAAAGCTGGACATTAAAAACTTGAGTCAGCTTATTAAAAGGGTCATGGAAATATCTAGAAAGGGTCGATTTGGCTGGCCATGGAAAGGATAAGAAGCCAGAGGAAACCTGGCCTGGAAAAAAAAACTTCAGAATGAAAACTATCTGGACATCCAAGATGGAAAATAATACATAAGGCTGAGTGTTGGAGTTAACACTCCTGTGATGACAAAGAAACCGTGTCCAGGATGTTTGTGGGCCCCAATCCAAGAAGCGTTTTTGCCTGGAGGCTAGTTTGTTTGCATGGTTACCACATGCACAGTGCAAAAAAATGTTAACTAACATTACAAACTGAGGCGCCACAGTGAAAAAGCACTTCCAAAGAATTACAGAAGGAAAAAGTGACAGAGGACAAGAGTAGATCTATACTGGTGGTATGAAACTTGTATCTTCAGGTTTTAAAGGCAGCTGCAATGTCCTCCAGCATATCGTTTGAATATGCTAATCTGCATAATTATGCATATTGAAGACTCTCCACTAGTGGAAAGAAGCATTAAAAACAAAAGAGGGAGAGAGGGGTCAGTTTAATACCTGTCTAATGGAAATCCTAATAAATATATTGATTGTTAAAAGAAGTTGACAGTACTTGCCAGATGGATGAGATCAATAATTTATTCTACAATATGAGCACTTTTGGCCACATTCCAACCACCCTACTGTTTGTGCTTCTCAGCAGTGTAAGACAAACAGATACGTATAAAGCAAGTGCCATTGCCATTTTCCCCCACTTAAGAACAACAACAATCAGCTACCAGCTTCTTCAGCTAGCAATAGTACTTGCTCTTAAGAGAATGACTCCCACCTAATTCTCTAACAGTGAATTTTTGGGCTGCAGGCCTTGCTGAATTGCCAACCAGAACCAGACTCCAAGAAAATATGTAGATATGATAGAACATTTAAGGGAAAAACCACTAAATAAAAAAATAAGAAATATTTATCATGCACATTTTACAACATTTTTGAAGACCATAAAACAATCAATAAAACTTAAGAACAATTTCAGGGCATGAAGCTTATCCTTATTATTCAACAAATTTGCAATGTGTTGTACATAATTTATGTTCCATATTCCCACATTTGCAAGGTATGGTATGGTATGGATTTGTGTTTTTTTTACACAGATATGTAAATGTGGCTCAGAGAATGGAAGTTGCTAAAAGTCGTTCAGAGATTTCGTGAATTAACATGCTTTGGAAGAAAAGTCCAAATACTGTCCATGGGGCCACACTGTCACATCTCCACACACCACAAGTAAAATCTAGTATCTTAAAAGCCTTTTATATTATGTTTGTGTGTGCGCTGACGCATACACAGAAAGAGACAGACACCTAGCAATGACCGTTTACTGTGATTCTAGGGAACTAAGTGATCTATAAGCACAACACACTTACTTCTAAGTAGCAACATAGGAAAGTTTGAAACAAACTGCAAACTACCGTATTTTTTGCACCATAACACTCACTTTTTTCCTCCTAGAAAGTAAGGGGAAATGTCTGTGCGTGTTATGGAGCGAATGCCTGCGGGTGGCGGAGGGGATTTGCTGCAGTCGTGAGCACAGGATCCATGGTTCCCCTTCCTTCCCTCCTCCGTGGCTCGCTTTGAAACAGCAAAGCGGGAGAAGAGCCTCGGAGTGGGGAGGAGAGAGGGACAGAGAGCCTGCTTCTTTAAAGGAGCAAAGCGGGAGGGGAGAGGAGCCTTCTCCCCTTATACCCCTCTTCTGCATTATTAGCAGCATCCTTCTCCACACACCCCATGCGTGTTCCTTCTCCCCTTAAACTCCTCTCCTGCATTATTAGCAGCATCCTTCTCCGCGTGTTCCTTGTCCCTTGAGTGCTTTTCCTTCCTTCCCCACTTAAAACGTGGTTACAAAGCACGGATCCACATGGATCCTCGGGATTTTTGCACTGGGTCACCCCAAATTCACCATCAGATCACATAGCATGTCCGTGGCTACATCTTGCACCAAAAAAGTCACGCACCCACTGTTGCCTGGGGCCGCAGTGGTGCAAAAACGTGGTTACAAAGCATGGATCCACATGGATCCTCAGGATTTTTGCATCGGGCTACTCCAAACTCACTGTCAGATCACATGTCTGTGGCCACAGCATGAACCACAAAAATCATATATCCACTGTTTCGTTTAGAATATTTTTTCCTTGTTTTCCCCCTCTAAAAACTACGTGCGTGTTATGGAGCGAAAAATACGGTAACAATGCTTCATAATCACCAGGACTTTAAAGTGCTTAACTTTGGCTGTATTTTTGCTCATTAGAAATGTGAAGGGGGAAAAATTGAGGGGGAACTGGCTGGTCACTGTGAGAACTGGATGTTGGAATAAATGGGTCATTGGCCTGATCCTGCATGCTCATCTCATCTTCTCATGTGGGTCCACCGCTCTGCCACCCCCACCCCCACTCAAACTTTCCCCCTCAAAAAAACTGGAACCAGGTGTTTAACTTGAGCTAGAAATTCATAAGCATTTACACCGATTGTATCTGAGGGCAGGAAGTTCCAAAGCTAGGGTGCCACCACCAAGAAAGCCCTTGCTGCCAGTGCACCTCAGTGAAAGTCACCACCACCAAGACAGCCTCCCTGGCTGATCTTAACACACTGGCTGGTCCACAGTGGACCAGGTGTTCTATCAGGTGGAGCCACCTGGGACCACTCAGATTCCATTCCAACAGTGTTGGTGCCACCAGACATCCGTGTTGGGCGTGGGTGTTTGCCTTGCAGCTGCAGTGCTACAGGGAGCAAAAGCGTCAGGGACCCAGGCAGGATAGGCAGCAATGCGTTGGCCTCAGCAGCAATCAAGTGCTTACACCAGAACTTTACCCAGCATCAAGCAAATATGAATGACTTAAAGAGTGCATGTAGAATTATGCAAGGATACCACCACCACCCCAAAAAAAAACCCACAACCCAACAACTCTTTGAAGATCCAGTTTCTAGCTCTTACTGCTGCTAAAGTTTCAAAGTCTGAGACAAGTGCCTACTAAGGCCAAGAAATAAGATGGTATTGGAGCACAGATGTATTTCACATTCCAAGGTCCTAAGTCCTGTTCCTCTGTCACTATGACTACTACAAAATATACCGGGACCATGAGCCAGATGTTCATTACTATAAATAAAACACTGGTGATTTAAAATGCAGCACTAAAAATCTGAGTAAACCATGGCACACCCTGAAACAGAGGGTTAAAAAGTACAGAAATCATAGTATTTCAACATTGAAATTGCCTTCCAATAAAAACTGGAGTTTGGTGGAGGAACAGAAATGACCTTCAACATAAATATGCCTTGACCTTCCATTTCTACATGAAGGTTTAAGAACATCCTCACTCCACAACTTATTTATTCTCAACTTCTAAGGCCAGTAGGCTGATCACAGGATTCAGTTCATGTGATTCTTTTCTGTCAGAATTAGGGGCAGTTAGATTGCATGGATTACCTGGTTTACAAAAGATGTTATCTGAATGGTGGAAGGGAGGAGGGCTGGCTCACTTCATCAGGTAAGGAGGGTGCCAGCCTCAGTTAATGCATGAACTGGATCCAAGTCAAAAGAGAAAAGAGAAAGTTGTCCTGCTGTAATTCAGCTGGCAACAGAGAAACCCTAGTTCAGCAAAGTGTTTTGTCTAGAGTGTAAGAATGGGACTGAGGGGGCCCAGATTCAAATTTCCCACTAGGCCATGAAGCTCTCACTGGATGATATTGGGCAAGTCCCTACGTATGACACTCACCAACCTTGCAGGATTGTAGTGAAGGTGAAATGATGGAAAGAGAACCAGGAACTTCACTTTGAATTAAATTAAATTAATATTAAATTAAAATAAATCATTATCACCACTGATGATCGCTAGGTGACTCTGGGCCACTAATTACCTCTAAGCCTACTTCTGATCACTGCAGATGGTGACAGCAGTCACAAAATTAAAACACACCTGCTTCTTGGGAGAAAAGCAATGACAAACCTAGACAGCATCTTAAAAAGCAGAGACATCACCTTGCCAACAAAGGTCCGTATAGTTAAAGCTATGGTTTTCCCAGTAGTGATGTATGGAAGTGAGAGCTGGACCATAAAGAAGGCTGATCGCTGAAGAATTGATGCTTTTGAATTATGGTGCTGGAGGAGACTCTTGAGAGTCCCATGGACTGCAAGAAGATCAAACCTCTCCATTCTTAAGGAAATCAGCTCTGAGTGCTCACTGGAAGGACAGATCGTGAAGCTGAGGCTCCAATACTTTGGCCACCTCATGGGAAGAGAAGACTCCCTGGAAAAGATCCTGATGTTGGGAAAGATGGAGGGCACAAGGAGAAGGGAACAACAGACGACGAGATGGTTGGACAGTGTTCTCGAAGCTACCAGCATGAGTTTGACCAAACTGCGGGAGGCAGTGGAAGACAGGAGTGCCTGGCGTGCTCTGGTCCATGGGGTCACAAAGAGTCGTACACGACTAAACAACAACTACTTCTGAGTTGGCCTCTTCAAAGTTAACTGTAGGAATAATCCCTATGTAGCCTACACCATCCTGAACTTCTTTAGAGGAAGGGTGTGGGATATAAAATGTAAGAAACAAAACCACAGATAGAACCGAAACAGTGAAGCAGCAACCCAAAAGACACACGCAATAAAAACAAGGAACACCTATATTACAGTGCTCTTTAACTTCATGAAGGATTTATCACCTCCAGCTTATTGTGGAGAAATCTCTTTAGAAAATATGCTGTATGATGACTTGGACTGCAATGTAATCTCGATTTGAGTCTTTTATGAAGTCACACCTATATGACTGGATTTTTTTATGTTTACCTCTGTCGCTTGCCCAGTCATATAAACCACAGCCCCAGAGTTTATACATGCCAAGATCCACCCAAGACGTTTCATTTAACCATATGACCCAGTTCCGCCCTTTCCTCTTGGGCGTGTGGATTGCTGGTCTCTCCCACTCCTGGTGGTGCATTTATTATGCAGGTGAATCCTTTCCATAAGTGACCCAAAGGACTGAGAACTGAAGGAAGACTCAAGTAAACAGAGAGACCCAGAAGAATGTCACATCTGAAATTCCTAGAGGCCCTATTTTCCATGACTGGTTTGAACTAGGATAACACATTTCATACATACAAAGATCAGCACTGGACCTTTCAGCATTCACATTCCATTTCTGCTTGAACATAAACTACTTTGTGGCGGGCTCAAAGACATGAACTGTAGATGAAGTTCCCCTTCATTCATTACAGGAAGTCTGCTGTCTAAGAAAACTCAAGTGTCTAAAAGCTTAGCTGAACTGTCCTCCTTAAAACACAAAAAGAGAGGAAAATCAGCACTTTGTTCTAAATTTTAAAAGGCAGTTTCCTTTTTTACACTCAGCTATTGGACCTCTCCCCACCAACACCTCATTATCAGCCAGATAATTATTTGATGTGGATATTTACAAGTCTCAAAGAGACCTAATTTATACTACCTTAGAAAAAATTAGTAATGACCTAGTAAACATGTTGTGGATTCAGACTAGCAGTAAAATCCTCTGCCCGAAAGTTATTCCTAGGAATGTAGGTATACCCAAGGCTGTTTTTCAGCCGGAATGTGCCGGAACTCAGTTCCAGCACTTCTCAAGTGGGCGCCATTGCCATTATAAGAGAACATCGGAGGCGTTCATGGTGAGTTCTGGCACCTATTTTTCTAGAAAAATAGCACTGGGTATACCTGATATATAATTGTAGCCTCTATGTTAATTGAGCTTAGTACCCATGGGAATCAATGGTACAAGTCCTAATTTCAATGGAAACCAAGTCCAACTAACTACCGTAAGTCCAACTAACTACCGTAAGTCAACTAACTACCGTAATATAAGGATCCAGTCCAATACATTAGTTGCAAAAAACCGCTTAGTTTTAAAAACGAGAAGTGCAGCACTCAATTCATGCCTGGATACCATCATGAAAACTAAAATGGGACCTCTGTGTTCAAAGGCAGTGTATCTTCTGCATAGCATTTGATGCAAAGAAAACAAACAAAGAAAAGTTGTTTCCTTCTTGTCTTCCTTTACAGGCTTCCTGAAAGCTTCTGGCTGGCCAAAGTGGGAAGCAGTATACTGGTCCAGGCAGACTTTTGGCGTGATTCAGCATAGCTCTTCTAAAGTCCTTCTGATGACTCTGATTACTTGCCATGGGCAAGGAGGAATTGTTCCTTGCACAAACAAGTCAAGCTACTGAAGGTCTTGCCACTGAAGCTTGTCAAAGCAAGCTGTGGCTGAGATGACTTGGTTGGGCCCGCCTTGAGTAGCTACTGTTCCCCACCCACTCCAAGAGAATCTCACAGCCAATGCAAAGAATGCTTAAGTTGTGATGGCCACGCTGAAGTAAGAACGCCCACTTGCTTAGCCCCTCACCAACACTAGCAGGAAGAGTCCTTTCCATTATTTCTAAAGTGGCACCTGGGGTCGCCAACCTCTTTGGGCCCATAAGTACATCTGGAATTTTGAGAGAGCCACCCCAGGGTCACTCCCCTCCCACCCCACAGACAGAAAGTATACACATCCACACACATACTTAGGTCCTGTGTAAAAGTCAGATCCAGTTGAACTAAATCTGATCCTTTTGAACTTGCATGCTTCTACACAGCCCCACCCACCCCCATAAAAACCCACCATCATACTAAAGCTTGCATTGGTAGGCTGCATAGTAAGAAGATCCCATGCTTGCCAAATAAATATTGATCCATGATACAGATCCTTGTGCCAGCAAAGCCAGCTACAAATCACAGAATACCTCCGTGGATGCAGAGATGACCTATGATTTGATAGTGCTTTTGCAAGGATCCCTTTTAAAAATTATGAGGCTCCATAAATATCCATGTCTCAGATTCATGTTCTTGAACCAGATCAATGGAGTCAACATAGATATGTGATCCACTAGCTGATGGTAGATGGGGTAGAAGGATACTGTGAAAAGATTGTGCCATTTCAGGAGGATCTCCTTTACTGGATCCAGCTAATACACATGTGTACACATACACCTTCTCCCAGGGCTCCATTCTCTTTCTCTCTCTCTTGCACCCCTCTTTGTCCTCTATTCCCTCCTTCCCTCCCCTTCTTTCCCTTCTGCCCTCTCTGTCACTCCAGTTTATGTACAGATGCTCAAGTTCCAATCTGAGCCTTGAAAACCCATAAAAACTGAAACAGGAAGTGGGAGAGAGCAGCTCCTCCCACTTCATTTCCACATATTTTTCAAGAGCAGGAAAAAGAAAAGTCACCTTCTCTACTTCATGATGGCAGGATTAGGGACCTCAGATGCTTTGTGGACACCACAGGAAGCCCTCAAGGCTGACACTGTGTCCATGGGTACGACATTGCTAACCCAAGATGTGTAAAACCAAGGGCAGAGTGGTTATCCTGGAAGTTGAGTAAAGGGGGAAAGGGTGGGGCTGAAGAATCAGTCCTGCCTACTCCCCACTGCTGAACAATTGGGAAGGGTTTGGAGAGGGAGGGGCAGGTGATGATGATGATTATAATTTTTAAGAAAAAAACAGAAAACAATACATGCTTCAAGGACTTTTCTTTTGGCATAAGTAAGTAAATCTTCACTAAAGTTGGTAAAACCGTACTCCAGTCCCCAGAAGCACATAATTCAGTTCCTAGCTAGGATAAAGGAAGCCACTTTTTAGGGCACACTGCCAACCTTGCCAGGATCAACCAGGAACACCTGATTCCACCTACTCTCATACTACTTCACATGGGACAGATAACTGCAGTTCCCACCCATCATATCTCTCTCTCTCTCTCTCTCTCTCTCTCTCTCTCTCTCTCTCATTCATACACACACACACACACACACACACACACACCTATTCCCAGCACATAACACTCCTTCCTCCTTTCATGACTTTCAGCCCTTCCATGCCCTTTCTCAGGGTCCTGTCCCCCCCTTTAAGATGCAGAGTTCTTCCTTCCAGTAATTTGTCCTTTATTCTGAGGCAGAAGCAAAGTCAAGTTTCCCAATACTGAATTTCAGAGCCTAAAAATAGGAAAAACTGCAGTTTTCTTGAAACCAAAATTGTGCTAGTTCCAGCTACTACCTCAAACTCACATAAACAAGTTTACCTCGCTTATGTTAAAAACTAGCCTGGTAACTAAAAGCACATTACATTTGAGGTTATTTACTTTCTAAGCAATGTCAAACTCCTATACCCCAACATCTGTATGATTAAAGCCTTTCCCTGTACAAAAAGGAATATATAATAATCTTGATATATATCCCTGAATAATGTTGATATATATCCCTGAAAGACAGCTATGTAACAACTATAGTTCTATGCAAATGCATGCTTTTAAATCAGTCTATTCCTTCAGCATCTCTAAGCCCTTCTTGAACTGTACTGCCTCTTACTTTGCTGCATCCTTTACTGCAATCTGTCCTGTTAAGTCTTTGCAAAAGCAGTTCCCAGTAACCAATTCAGTAGCTAAACTAAGTTAACTACAGCAGTAAAGCAACCCTTTTACATAGGACACAGCTGACTGTCCTTCACTAAATATTATGGCATATTATACAGCATAGGAGATGGAAGGGGGAGGGGGGGAGGAAAAGGGACAAGGGGTTTCGTTTGTGCCTTTTGCACAGTATTTTCCCCCTCTTCATAAACAACTAAATATAATGGACAAACCTGACCACTCCAAGCGCAATACAGGTTACATATCAAACTCCAGTTGTGGTTGATCATGCAGTCTAAAAGCCTGAACTGGGCCATGAAAGCCTATAGCGCAGACTGCATCTCTTCTCTGACTCAGCTTTTGCCCGTGTAGTACTAGATCTGTGAGCTATGCAGTGAAGAGATTCAGGAAAGAGGACCTTTCTCTCCCTCCCGCATCTGCCTAGTCAGCAAGACAGCTGACTGCAGAGAGCGCTTAAAAATGCAGGTAGGTGGTGCCAAATTAGGAAAGGGAGAATGGGTAATCCCTGAATATTTTAGGATCATTTGCTACAGCATGTATTCTATACAGCGTGCTACTCCCTGTGTTCTTTGCTGCAAATTAAGGAAATTACATCAGAACGCAATGCAATGTTAAAGCTGCAATTTCATGCAAACTTAACTTGGATATAAAATTCCATTCAACTCAAGTGATGCAATCTCAAACAAACACCACCTAAGATCATGCTGTGTATTTTAAATCAAATCAACTGTAGGCTGCTTTCGTAAATTCTGAATTCTCAAACTATTGGGACTCAAAACAACACTCCAGTCGAAAGCACTATGTAAATGCTATTATTATTATTATTATTATTATTATTATTATTATTATTATTCTATCCCCAGTAGTTCTGCAAACACCCATGCAAAAATCTCCAGTTAGACGGCATATACAGAAGGAGAGATGAACCTTTTGAAGGGTAATCATAATGTTACTCTTCCCAGTCAATAATAGTAAAAAAGTGAAAACTGCAAGGCAGAAAATGTGAGAAGGGAAAGATATTGTGAATGAGGCAAGAGAAAGACTGAAGGGAAGGGAGTAGTTCAACTGGGACCTTGTTTCACTGCAATTTCCCCCTCCCCCCCTCAAAACCACATAAACTGAAAACATGTGATTTTCCTCAAGGATCTTATAGGAAAGACAGTTCTGGTTATCTAGTAATGAATAATGCCTCAAGAACCGTAAAGCCAACACTGGACTTATTGCCTGCCTATTCTGGTTTCCCTTCACGACCACAAAGTTAGGAATAAATATGATATCTGACCTGGGAAATGCAAGTCATGGTATTTTGGCTCTATAACGAGGTCCATCAGAACTTATCAGCACCGGTAGTATTGGTTCTGTATATGATCAAACCATCATAAGACACAGAAAGAAATATGCCAAAGCACAAATGAGGACCCTGTCTTAGTACCATGGACCATTTCCACCATTAGGATAGAAGCAATATGGACCTGACAGCCTTATGTACAACGAAATCCCTCCTCCTCTTTCCATGAAGTTTTAAAAATAATTCTAACATGGTATGTGGGACAAATCCAATGCTACAAAAAATAACCAATTAAAAAGAGAATATGTCCTATTTAATTCTTAAAAAATATTAAGACACTTTTGTTAAAGCCAGTACAATTATTGGCCGTTGCAGGGGGAGGGGGACAGAGAACTCCTAAGAGATGTTTTTTAAATAGCTTTTTGTTGACTCACAGCCATAGTCAGGGGTAGGCAACCTAAGACCCATGGGCCGGAGGCAGCCCAATTGCCTTCTCAATCTGGCTCACGGACAGTCTGGGAATCAGTGTGTTTTTACATGAGTAGAATGTGTCCTTTTATTTAAAATGCATCTCTGGGTTATTTGTGGGGCATAGGAATTCGTTCATTTCCCACCCCAAAATATAGTCCGGCCCACCACATGGTCTGAAAAAGGTTGCTGACCCCTGGCCTTAGTGGAGGGCAACAAACTCTAGCCAAGGTTTCTGCACATTACAGGCAATTACTACCCAATATTAACTTGGAGTTGCTTTAGCTTAATTTCCCAGCAGACAAATTGGGGTGGGGTGGGCCTACCTACAAATATATAATCATATTTGTTATTGACTGCAAAGAACAGAGAATTGCCTTTTCCTTTAGGAACAGGAAACCCATGCTCACACAGAAACAGCACATCAATCATTTCATACCAAGGTCACTGTCACACTGCAGAAACAAGAGGGGAGGGGGAAAGAGAGCGAATGCTCTTATATGCCTGCCAAACTCTTTCTAGGTAATTTTCTTCTACAGAAACGCAGAGTAAACAGTTTTTACATTACTGCCTGCCAATGAATAGAAAGGGAAACAGGCAAATGTCTTCCAATGCCACTACCACTTGTGAACTTTACAGTGCTGTAAGCAACAATATATGTGACCAGATACAAGTGCCATTACGGGCCACTTACACAGTAGCTCAGAGCTTTCCAAACTGTTCTTGTTGGTGACATACTTTTTAGACATGCATCACTCTCACATGCTAATTGTGAAAATCCAGTTGCGGAGTGTGCCAGGGATGTGGTACATGCTAGATGGCTGTGTGACTCCAGCTGCTAGGGAGGAGATGACCACTGAATCCATATTCAGAAGAGTACTATATGCAGTTGGACACACCATCATAACGATTCTGGAGAATTATTGGCTCTAAGGGCCAAAGTGCAAGGGGAGCCACCAACCCCACAATCTGCACTGTCAATAAAGGTTCCACTGAAACAAAGAGGACCATTTTGAAGATGCAAATTGAAGCCCACTCCCCACGCTATCACCAAAGCTCTGCAGTGTAAGATCTTGTTGTTTTGTTGAACTTATTGGAACCACTGTACCAATGATCTTCACACATTACTAAGTCACGCATTACCTCCCCCCATGCAAACCTGACCATGCATTTAAGGTCATTCCTCAGGAAAGCTTTCTTTGATGAGGTTCACCTGGTATCTAACTCGTCTGTCTTTTCAGCACTAGAGGCATTCTAGAATGGTTGAACCACTTTTATTTGGCTGCTGCGATTTTTACTGTTAAGCTGCTCTTATTGTTTGTTAAGTTTTTTTATTGTTTTCAACTGCTTCACAAGATTTAAGTAACATAATAACAACATTGTGGAGTGTAGTATAAAATTTTAAGATAAACATACATGAGTTGGAGCTCAAAGGATGCAGACTGAAAATGTCAGGGCCTTATCACTTTGCAAAGCAAATTTGGTAAACTGGGCAATGTAAAACTACTCTTTATGGTCGTCATGTCACACTTTCACATGATGGCAAGACTGTGTTTCAAAATTTAAAAACCCAGGGAAAGCCAAGCTGCTTAGACCTTCCTAAGTAAAGGGGACACGACTTCTAGGATTGTTTCTGAATTGTCTGATTGTCCCTTGCCATGCTATTATCTTGGACACGGACTTTGTAGAGACAGTTGATGGGAAATCAGAACTGCCTTGTCTCATTGACTGAGACATTTATGCCTCTGCAATTCTGGCCAATGTCTTTCTGCTGAGTCCTTTTGCAATGTTTACTGTGCTAACTACTCCAGCCTCGAACAAAATGCAAATGCTACCACAAGCTATCTCTACCAGTTATCTATAGCACAGCCTGCAACACTATCCTCAGTGTAACAGATCAACTCCGTTTAAACTTAAGACCTCTGGATGCTCTAATGAAGTCAGGGATTGCTAGAAGAGTGTACAGTGGTACCTCAGGTTAAGCACTTAATTCGTTCCAGAGGTCCGTTCTTAAGCTGAAACTGTTCTTAACCTGAAGCACCACTTTAGCTAATGGGGCCTCCTGCTGCTGCCACACCGCCGGAGCCCGATTTCTGTTCTTATCCTGAAGCAAAGTTCTTAACCTGAAGAACTATTTCTGGGTTAGCGGAGTGTGTAACCTGAAGCGTATGTAACCTGAAGCATATGTAACCTGAGGTACCACTGTACTGGTTTCATCTGATCTTCACCAGCACCCAGAAACAAAACAAACTGAATAACTGAAACTCATAAAGCAACTGGAGAAATGAACCATATCATCCAAAAGGAAAAATAGAAAGAAGTGTTTGTGAATGACCAGTGAACAATGGTGTTTTTTTAAAATCTCAGGATATTGAAGATTCACTTATGTTAACAGCTAAAAGGAGATCTGAAAGAGCCTTCTGAAATGAGGCATGTCTGTCACATTCTAAACTCACTGAGAACCCTAAGCCACTTTGGAGTAAAGGCAGAATACATGTGTAAGAAATGAATGAACAAGTGTGGCAATCTGAATATTCACCTTATGGTGCAGGTTTCATTGACAGATGCTGGCAACAGTGCTTCTTTCGCCCTGGCAATTGTGCTGGGATTAGTAAACCATGTTCGGCACAGCTTTCACACAAGAGTGTTGGCTGTGACACCCACAAGTGCCCCAACTGTCAGCACCAAGAGACACTATGGGATAACGGTCTGCACAACAGACTGCTTGTCTCTGCTTAAAGCTGTCATCATGGGCCAGTTCCAACCTAGAAGATCCCCCAGGGGGTGCTTTTGAAACTATTCCGTTTTGCAAAGACTTGCAAAATAATAATAATGTGTACATATTTAAAGGGCATGTGTTTACACAGCGGCAGGTAGACAGAAAGTAGTTAGAATTAAATTAATTATAATAATAATAATGTGAATTATGAAAGAAATATTTTTTAATAGATACCAGAAGGTGACTAGAGTGCCTTATTGGGGGGGGGGGAAAGACATATTAATTTTGAATACTGGTTTAACATTTGCCACGTTATGTTCCTACATAGGGATCCTTCTTTAGAGAAAATACTACCTTGCATATGCAAAAGGAAGGCTTGGCAAGAATGTATGAGTGTTCTTCTATTTTCACAGCACATAAGAAAAATATACCTTTCTAAGAAGGACAACAATGGGGAGAGAGCATTAAGAAGTGCTTGATGGTCTTGAAAACCAAAGACTATATAGTATATTCAACCCTTTTCCAGTGATGTCCTTGAAAAAGATCCAAGACCTGCATTTAATGTATAAAATGCCAGATACTGCCATCAAACCAAGAATGTAGATGTGGCAACTGCAGCTACAAACTATTAATTCAAAGTATGCATAATCTGTAAAAGGAAAATACCAGATACCACTGATGCACACAGCTCTAAAAAACAGTAGATTTGAGCTCTCACTACTAATTGAATTTTACAGGCACACAAGACTCCCAGGAATGCGGGACATCCTCCTCGAGCCATTCTACCACCAGGGAGAGATCAAAAAGGCACTGCCTTGTTAAAAAACACTGGGGTTGTGTTTTATATTCTCTATTTCGATTGTTCTGCACTGGAGCCTGATAAGGACTTCATGATTTTGGTGTTTACCTTCTGAACAAAGAAAAGCTGGTCTTGAACATTACTGGCATTTCATTACACATTATATTTGCTATAGGGAAACTTTCAAGTCTTTTCCAACTTTAGCAACAAGCCACAGACACTAGCAATGGTCGCACTAGGATTATCCTTCTTTACAGGAGTCACAGTGGATCAGTTTAAAATAAAGTTTCCCATTTTGAAATGTAGGCATTGTATTCAATGTTAAGTCAACCCATGGAAATTAATTAATAGGTTAGGTCAACTTGTCTTTTCTAAATAGAACTTAGTTGAATGCAATCCTATTCTAAGTAATAATTAAAGTATATTACTCTATAGCTAAATAAAGCATTTCTAAAACTTTTGGTCCCATAGCCTGTGCGCCATTTGCACTGCAGAATTAGTTTGTTAAGACTAGCCTACGTCAAACTCATGACCTCCACATGTTTGAACTATAACACCCATCCGTCACATCCAGTTTAGAGACAAGAGACAGATTTGTTTGGTAATGTACACATTCAAGAATCTTAATTTAACTTGTTCAGTTTCTTGAATGATGCTGCAATTTCTATGCTTGCCCACAACTTACGCACATTTAATTTGTGTTCATTCAGCTTTAAGCGTGCGGCAAAAAATATATATTAAAGGAGCAGAAAAGGGGTAGCGATCTGGGGGAAATGACTCTGGCAATATCCCCCGCCATTTAATCCAGTAGGTTTTGACGATACATGATTTTGGCTTTAGATGCGATCCCCAGAACGCTAACACCCACTTAAGTTGCTGGCTTAAAGTAAAGATACCTAGGATCAAGCTTTAAGTGTCCAGAACTTTCCACAAACAAGAGCTGGAATTTACTGGACGAATCAATGAAATATAAAGTAGGTATCCATGTTGTTTGGTCAGCAGCCATAAATATTCATTATTTAAGAACTAAGCACGTTATAATGTTCAGATAAGTTTACCCATACAGACCTCCACTGATGATCCTGACAATATACAGAATAAATAACATAGACTCTTGTGTCTGAGATCACTAACTAGTCCCTGGACCCAGTAGTCCAAGGTTTGGGACAGTTTGCATGAGTTGAACACACATGGCGAACCCTTAGGTTCATGTGCTCCTCCCACAACACTCTTCATGCACAGCTAGGTAGAGAAGTTGTAGCAATCTTTATTCTCAGTTTCCCTTAAACTCAGTTTGTTGTTGCATTGAAATTAATGACCATGGGCTTTTTTGTTTTGTTTTTACTAATTCTGGTCAGTTTCAAAACAAGTCCACATAAAACCATGAATTATGAAGGTGACTGGCTTAAACCAAGCATAGTTGGTGTAAACCACAATCTCCAGTTTAACGCATTTTAATGTTGTGTTTTTATATTTTTCTAACCCTCTCTGGGAATTTATGGTGAAGGGTAGGTAAAAGAAATCCTGTAAGACAGAGAGATAGATAGCATAAACAAGAGGCCATGTAGAAAACATGAGTTTTTAAGGAAGAGACTCGAAGGAAGGGAAGGAAGCAATGGACAAATGCTTTCTTAATGGCATACAGTGGTACCTCGGGTTACATACGCTTCAGGTTACAGACTCCGCTAACCCAGAAATATTACCTCGGGTTAAGAACTTTGCTTCAGGATGAGAACAGAAATTGTGCAGCGGCAGCACAGCAGCAGCAGGAGGCCCCATTAGCTAAAGTGGTGCTTCAGGTTAAGAACAGTTTCAGGTTAAGAACGGACCTCCGGAACGAATTAACCAGAGGTACCACTGTACTACAAAACATTCAAAAGTCAACATGTGAACCAACAGCTATTAATATCCCGCAGCTCGTATTAAATCTTGAATGCAGGTCTAACACCGCTAAAGCAAAGCATCGCAAAGACTACTAGGTTAAAGAATGATAGGACTGAACCGGATTCTCTCTCCTAATATTATGAAAAACTACTTTTCCAGTACATCTTTGGTTCAGTTTCTAGTCCTTAGCAAGCTTGGCATTAAGCAACTAAGCTCCGAAGTAAACATAAGCTCCCTGGTGTGTGTCTTTGTGCTACCTAGGGAATGCAAACATTACAGTCCAATCTACAAAAACATGGCAAGAAATCCAGCAGATAATAAGCATGGAGTGGGTGAGGGGGAAGCACCCAAACAATGAACTGCAATACATAATCTACAAAACATGAGAGGGAAAGATCTAAAGGGAGCCTGCAGGAGCCTTTTATTGAAAGAGACATCAGTTGACTTGTCCGCAAATTGATGGCAATCATGTCAATTAACTTACCCAATTGCTTTGCCACTGTTTGAGCAGGAAGCTTTCCTCTCTTCTTCTCCCTGCCCTCCCATGTTCAGAATGCCCCAACATCAAAGCTGACTAGCTTTGTTTCAGAGACCTTTTAAAACTATGTGCATTCCATATGTGAAATGATTCACCTATTCACAGCTGTGGAACTTGCGGGAGGAGGGAGCTGGTTGTGTCAGGGAAGTAGGTTGAAAGCAGTAAGGGATCAGTTGAAGCCTACAGGAACAAAGCATTAAAGAAGCCCACAGAGGGTAGGTAACATTGACAAAGCCTGGAATTCAAAGGTAAGTGAATCTCAACTGCTTTATTTTATTCAGACTTGGCAATTAGAACTATGGTCTATATGGCTTTAACTGGTTCCAAATGCGAACACTCCGTTCAGGAGCATCTATATTTCTGGTATTGAGAATTGTTGTTTTTTAAGTGAGTACAGTCGTACCTTGGACCCCAAACACCCTGGAACTCAGACATTTCGGCTCCCAAACACCGCAAACCCGAAAGTGATTGTTCCAGTTTGCAAACATTATTTTGGAACCTGAACGTCCGACGGGGCTTCCGCAGCTTCTGATTGGCTGAAGGAGCTTCCTGCAGCCAATCAGAAGCCGCGATTTGGTTTTTGAACGTTTTGGAAGTCGAGCGGACTTCCAGAACGGATTCCGCTCGACTTCCAAGGTACGACTGTATAACAAAGGCTTTGCTGAGGATCCCAGACCTACGCAAGGTTTAACCCGCAAGTGCCTCCAGCAAGGCCTTCCTTACTGTGGTCTCACAGCTACGGACAGCATTGCCTAAGGAGGCCTGCCTGAATATTATGAGGATGATGATGCCACAACACTTTACAAAATACAAAAGGGCATACATTGTAAGTCCTTGTGGGCAAGGGTATGATCCAACACACCAGCCAGAACAAAGGGAGGTGTAAAAGGAGAAGAATAAGTATTATGTTTCAATGGCACTTACTTAAGGATAAATTGCAGAAGGATAAAGGGACTAAAGGAACATAACAAAAGATTTCAGGGGAAAGGAATGTTCTCATGTGTTATAAATAACTGGAAAGGGCCTTGCTGTTCCAACCAAGCTTTCCAGCATATTACGAGTTAAAATCATTATTCCCGTGACTGGTGTGTGATTTTTACTGCAGTTTTAGCTTAACTTATTGCAAAAAAATATGCACTTTAAGCACTGTTTTAATCCTACATCTTTTTATTTCAATTTCTGGGTATTTTTATTTTATTCAACAGAATACTAACATCTCTCTTATTTTACATATGCTGGTCTGTATTGGACTTGAACACTGTTTTATAATCTTAAATTGCTTTGGGATGTTTCATAAGAAGCACGCATATACATATATGCAGATAGAGTAGGAAGTCTACCTTATTTCAATAAAGCCAACTACCAATTCACTACTTCTCTTTACAACTGGATAGAGCCGTTATAGAACACCCATTGGTGTTCATCAAATATCCTCACCTGTCTGGCTCACACATCACAGTAAGCCAAAGGATGGCTTACCATGAATGAGCAAACATGCTGGTCCCTGTTGCTAAAATCACTCAGCGAAGAGGAAACAAACCAGAGCTCTAGTTTACATGAATGGTCCACTGATTGGAGAAGCCGCATCTTGATAAACTCTGCATTTATACAATCCTTAACAGTGTAGGAGGGTCTGGACTTGACAACCCAAAAGTGTTTAGGAATCTCTTTTTTCCATAGACTTTTTCATGAATAAGGCTACATTCTTACTAGGAGGTAAGCCCCAGTGAGGTCCAGAGGTCTTACCACCGAGTAAGCTGCAAATCTTTGCCTATCAGACAAGGCAACAAAAGCTTGAGGGAAAGAGGTGAAGTCTGCTACAGTTTTTAGACAACCAGTTCTTAAATTCTTTGTATGTGTATTTTCTACTGTTCACATATTTTTTAAAAGAAAGACACTGGAATTCAAACCAGTAATCATATGTCAGAAGTGAACTTTTGAAACTCTTTACAACCCTTTCTCCTCTAATCACCTGCCCAATGTTTTTTGACTTCAAATGCGGCTAGAGTAATTTAAGATGTGTGTTTTGTGACAAACATTTCAGTTCAATGAGTAGGAAATATAGCTTGCATTTTGAAAGCAAATTTAAGACCTTGGCTGTCATTGGAATTTATTCCCCTGCCCAACAGGAAGCAGTTTAAAAGTGTATGAAGGGGAAATTCCCACAACCCAGAATTATGTCTCATCATGATCTGCGCCCAAGAGCCAAGTTTTATAGAACCAAAAATGTGTTCTTCAGACTTCTGTAATCATGGCATTTGGGGGTATCTTGTTTTTTGTACAACCAAGCTTCCCTCCCCCCGTATACTCACACACACACACACACACACACACACACTGCACTATGGAGAAACACAAAATACACACATACTTTCCCTTAATTTCTGTTAAAGCAAGGGCAAAACTAGGCTTTCTTTCACCCCGGTCAGAGACCCAGTTTGGTACCCCACATGTACATTTGTGTACACACAGACACACACAGGCTGGAAGCCTCAATGGCACCCCTCTGGAGGCTTTGCCCGGGGCAAAAAAACCTGGCTAGCTCCCCCGTAGCCACAGCACTGAATAAAAGGTGCTTGGAAGTCTGCAACTGTAGAAAGTTTGTGACTCAGTGACATGAACCAGGTAAATTTCTTGCCTCTGAGTCCGAAACTTAATGAATTTTCTACATGACTCATCTGCCTATAGCTCACATGTAGCAAGTGCACGTACGGAGAACACTGCTTTCTCAATTGCAATGATTTCACAAACATTTAATGAGCTAGAAGCATTTCTGGGCTTATTTGCAAGGTTGGGGTAGGCTTTCCTTTTAGGAATCTTGTAACATAAAACTGCCCCCAAACTTGCATCCAATTATGTATAAATTATGGCTTCCGCCCTGCGAATTTTAGTATGCAAATAGCTGAGAGTGGGGAGGAAGAGGCTATACTTCTGCTAGTGGAGAAAAAACATAGGGGTTTTATTCCGTACAGAGGGGTTTATAACCTGCAACAGCTATAGCTGAGCAATGTGCTTTACTAGATCCTGTTTTTATATTCCCACTTGGTATTGCTGCTTCTTTAAATGCGAGTAGAAGCTTTCAGCAATCATCAAATCATATTCCTCAGGCAGTGCATCTGGGGACAGGCCTAGCTATGCAAGCTTAGCTAGAGCTGCCCACCTTGATTTCCATCATAGCCTCACTGAACCCAAAGGTACATGCTAGCCAAAACTCTGCATTTATTCACCCTAGTCCTTGCTTGGCATCTTTTTCTACTGACTTGTTTACACTTCGTAGGAATCTTGCTTCATTCCGCCAAAGAGGCTCTTTGTTTAGATTTTTGAGGAGAAACAGTTTTAGTTTTGAAAGAATGCATAATGGGAATTATATTTGGTCTTCCGTAAGCTCCAAAGACCCTCCTATTAAAAAAAAAATTGATCTAATGAAGAACCTCTCACCTATGGGGATTAATTTCTCCTCAGAAGTTTGTACCTTCTAGAATTAACTCCTGCTGCTGTCTGCTACCCTAGGTTACGAAGGCTGCTAAAAATCCACTTGAGGTCCTGAAATTAAAGAAAGGGAGGGGTTGCTATTACCACAGCAACTAAGGAAGCCTATTTACAAAAGCCAATGAAGATTTGAGAACCGAGGAAGCAGCCACTGTCATCCCAGTGAAACTGACTGCACTAATTGTGGGAGCATGACCTTCCTCAACATCTCTTCTGTAAAGCAAATGGAATTTTTCAATGAGATCCTGCAAAGCAGGGAGGTAAATAAGAGGAAGAAATCCATTATCAAACTGGCATGCAATAAAGTGTTTAATCTTCAAGGTAATACAATAGGTAAAAGTAAAAGGGTAAAGGACCCCTCAACGGTTAAGTCCAGTCAAAGGCGACTATGGGGTTGTGGCACTCATCTTGCTTTCAGGCCGAAGGAGCCGGCATTTGTCCACAGACAGCTTTCCGCGTCATGTGACCAGCACGACTAAACTGCTTCTGGCGCAATGGAACACTGTGATGAAAACCAGAGCGCACGGAAACACAGTTTACCTTCCTGTTGCAGTGGTACCTATTTATCTACTTATCTACTGGCATGGTTTTGAACTGCTAGGTTGGCAGGAGCTGGGACAGAGCAACAGGAGCTCACTCCGTCATGGGGATTCGAACCACCGACCTTCCGATCGGCAAGCCCAAGAGTCTCAATGGTTTAGACCACAGCGCCACCTGTATCCCATACAATATAACTCAGTTGATAGAACATGAGACTCTTAATCTCAGGGTTATCATTTTGAGCCCATGGACAAAAGATTCTTGCACTGCAGGGGTTGGACTAGATGACCCTCATGGTCCCTTCCAACTCTATGATTCTATTATTTCAATACTTGTAGACATTTTACTCATTCTTTGTCCATTCTTCAGATAAAGATGAAGAACTCCAAACTTAATGGTTAACCTTTGTTTTGCCTTTTTGCCAAATAATGCAAGCAACATCAAGGTAGCAACACTTCAGGATACTTTTCCTGAGCAGTGGTTTTAGACTCCTATTAATGAAGTGTACACAATGTAATAAACTCCCCCACGGTTTATTTCTGAAATTTGCCACCAGTATTAGAAACAGGTTACACATATATGAAGATTAGTAGGTTTGTTAAAAGGACGTGTATTTCACAGCATTTGCTTCAAGTCTTGGACAAAGAAAGGTAAGCGGCTAATTATGCAGATCAGCATCACTTAAGCTTTATACCAACTGCAAACGTCTTCTGGGCAGAGATAACCTAGCCATGGTTACCCATGCAATGATAACATCCCATTTGGATTATTGCAATGTATTGTACATAGATCTGCCTTTGAAAATGGTTTGGAAACTTCTGTGCAGAGTGCTAGTATCTGGAGTTTTGACTGGCACCGTGCCTAGGAATCATTTCCCGCCAGAAATTCACAAGCTGTCTCTTTCACTTCTGGACCCAATTCAAAGTGCTTCTGCTCGCCTTTAAAGCCCTACATGGCTTGGAGCCCAAGTATTTGAAGAAGCACTGCCTTCCATACCGGCCAGGCCACACACTGAGGTCAGCAATCAACACCCTTCTCCTGAATTATATATTATTTAAAACAGGGGTGAAGAACCTGTGTCCCTCCAGCTGTTGCGACTCTAATCCCCATCACCACTGAGCATGGCTGTGGCTGATGGGAGTTGGAGCCCAACAAAGCAGAGATTTCTAATCCTATTTTACTAGAACTGGTAACATGCCCTTGATCAGAAGAAAAACAACATCTGATAATATTATTTTCCTCGCCTTTCTACTTGCATAGGAGCTTATGATGTCTGCATTTGAAAACACCGCATTTAAAGGGGTAAAAATAATCTATTACATTTATCTTCCACCTTTTTTCCAAGGAGCTCAAGTGACATACATGGTTCTCTTTCTCCTCATGTTATCCTCACAGCAACCCTGTGAGGAAGGTTAAGCTGAGAGATAGTGACTGGCCCTATGTCACCCACTCATCTTCATGGTCTCCCAGGTCTTGTAGTCCAAGACTCTAACCACTACACCAAAGGGACACAAAATATAAGGTCTATATGTACTTTTGCTGGAATTCAGGAGAATCCACCACCACAATAGGCTTTCCTAACTCCTTAGTTGTTTCTTTATAGGAGATGCTGCACTCAAACAATAGTGCAGCAGGACTGCAAAAGACATCTAGTACAGTACAGTAGAAACAGAAGTGCATACATTACCTTTGCACAAAGAGTAATGAAAATCTAGACAGTGTCATCACTCTGCCAATGTGCAGCTTCAAGGCCTGTCCACACTTAAACAAGCTTTTCTGAACTCCAAAATATTTACATTTCAAACAGCAATACTGTACAATTTCCGCATAATAGTGGCTAGCGCTTGTTTTCTTCAGAATTTCAGCCGGCAAATCCTGAGTCCAACCCTACCGTACAAACACAAGTTTCCAGACAAGGACGGCGCTGCTCCACTACCTGTCAATACTGGTTTGGATCCAGATTACACTGAATTCCATTGAACTCAGTGGGACTTCACATAACGATGGCTGGATTTTCACATTCATTTCAACGGGAAACTAATGGGAAACTAAGTAAAGCTGGATCCCAACCATTACTTTTCCTTGCCGGGATTTATTTAAAACTTAGGCTGCAAACATCAGGCTACATGTTATGGAGCAACGTGGTCTTGCTCTCATCTGTCCTCTCCTGAATCTGCTGCTCATTTTAAACCATACATTCTGATGGCAGAAATTACTTGCTTGAAACATGTTTCATGCCACTACTACCTACTCACACCTGTTTTTGCAGACATATAAAAAAATACCCAGGCAGGAGCAGCAGTCCTTTGGAGTGCAATCCTTTAATGCAAATGTGAAATTGGAAGTCAATTGTTTTGCGTACAGAAGTTTGCTGACAGAATCTTGGCTTCCAATTCTATATTTGCATTTGTTTGTCTTCCCACATGCAGATACCCATCACAGAAAGATTCTAGAAATATAGTCAGGAGGCAGTATCCAATGAAGTAGTTCCATGAGCATACGAATTATTGTCTGTGCAACAGAATTCTTCCTCCCTTTCCTCTCTCCACACATTCCTCCTATCTGTTCTGGGACTTCCACCAAGCCCTTGGACAGAGTGTGCACAGGAGTATAAGGAGAGGAGACCAAATGAAAGTGCTGCTGTGCAAATTGGAATCCTTGCCCTAATGGAACTGCTTTGCTGGATACAGTCCACAGTGTAACACTCAGGCTCTGTATAAAACAGTAAATGCCAGCCAACCAATTTTTCTTACGTCTCTGCTCATAAATTCAGGTTACAGTACGCCATGTGAATTTCTACAGTTCACCTGTTAACTCCCAACCAAGTACAGGGCCTCTTTTGAAGCTGCCCCCAACTTAGTAAGTCTCCCTAGGAAAATTTGAACAGTTTCTTCTCTACTTTCTGCAAACAAGTAAAAACTCTGCTGTTTTAGTTGTGTCCTTTGGGAATTAACCACTGCTCAGTGTCATGTTTTGGTCGCTGCTGTTTTCAGTTCTATTATGTTTTAAACATTATTGTTCTGTTAATCGTTGTAAACGACTATGGAGATTGGATGAAGAGCTGGATAAAAATCTTGCAAACAAACAAACAAACAAATAAATAAATAAAGAGACAATACAATATCTACTTGCCGCATTTAGCTAAGATGTTGGACAAACTTTACTGCAGATAACTTCCATCTAAGCATTAGCATGTCCACACGAAAGTTAATGCAAAAGCATTTTCCTGAGCACTACACAAATTTAAATCAAATCTTGAATGTATGTATGAAGGAGGGAAAGACAGGCAAAATGTAAAAAAGCACAAAATTACAGCAGCAATAAATGCAACAAAAGCTATCTGCATGCTAACATACCCAAGAGAGGATCAGCTACAGGAGCTCTGGAACCAGATCAGGAATTCTGATTAACTCTCTGCTGTTGGCAAAGCAGAAAGTACCATAGCTGTCATAGATCAGAAGGCTATGGTGAATGCCACCAGCATATGGAACATTTTTGTAATTCATTTCTTTCTGACACGGGAAGTTAACTTCCAGAACAGAGAGTCAATCCAAATTTTCTGAAACACATGTGATGGAGACCCCCAAGACTGCTAACATGGAACAACTCCCAAGAGCACAACAAAACTTCCTCTCCCTCTCCTATTCCCACACTGACCCTGAAACTGCTCCAGAAAAATTGTGGAAAACCCCAGAGCACATTGGGTGTATGTGTGTGTGCCACATAGGAAGGGAGAAATCTATTGCGCTCCTGGTAGTTGTACCACATGCATAATTATTTAGCTGGATACAACCCAATGTCTGGATCAAGCCTGTTTAACAAGTGACAATTTCATTCCTAGCACCTGTCTATCTAGTCAATTAACAAAGAGCTATGGACTTTGAACATTTTGCTATCACCGTATTGGCCCAAATGTAAGCTGCAGGCAGGACAGGATGGAAGCGATATCGTAAAAACCAATTTTTGTAAGGTTTAAGCCGCACTTTAACTTTTTACTGTCGGAATTGGGGGGGGGGGGGAAGTGTGGCCTATATTCGGGCCAAAACAGGTCAAGGAGCACCACCAGGCACCTGACTTCATCTGACAAAAGGAATACATCCCATCTATCATGGATGTAATTCCATATTCAGAACACTGCAATTACCTCTGTCTTCTGCAGACTCTATTTCAGCTTGTTTGATTTCAGCCTATCAAGCACAGTCACTAGACAATAATTCAGAACAGAAAATGTCCCTGAATGCTTTGATAACACAATGTAGAGTTGAGAGTCATTAGTACAGTGAAAACACCCTACAACAAGGCTCCAGTCCAGATCTTCTGTCCCAGCGGCTTTAGACTGATGCTAAACAGCCCTGGTGATTGGTACACACACACACACACACACACACACACACACCCCTACCTTGCAGAATACAATCAGTCCCCAATGGTCCAAACTATCTGTCAGTGAAGGCCCGCTGGAACACATGCCAAGAGAACTACTCAAGAGCCAGACCCATTGGTTCTCTTAGATGTTCAAGGTGGGGGTTGAATCAATTTGCATAGTTAAGAAATCCAAATTATCAGGATGAAGAATTTTCTCCATCAGCTTTCAGATGCAGATCTACCAGGGCCTGACTGAAATGGGTTTTAGAAAAGTGTTATCCAGAAGTGGAGTTACTCGACCACCATATGTTCAACTTCCTTCTCTAAGACAGTGGAAGATTCAAAAACGGCCCTAAAGCTGGCTAGCTCATCTAACAATGTCTAAAGATGATTTTATCAGTGGGTGCATCACTGCTTCTCTTTAAAACATAGGAAGGAGGATATGCCAACCAGCATGCCAACATCCCACAAATCAGGTTCCAGAAGAGCTTGATATATACATTAAGCGATTATACATTAGGCAATACTTAACTAATTACGCTGGCGAATTGTCCTTTAATATCAAAATGTGTACAGACTTATATTACTGTATAACCCCTTGACCAAAACAATGCAAAAATTATCAAGGTGTAAATGCACCACTCAAAGACTCCATCTGACTGGAAGTACAAACTAAACTAAGACCCTTTGCCATTCTCTTGCATATCAACCACCTTTCACAAGGTCTTAAATAAATAAGCATGCACTAGGGCTGCACTCCTATGTACATTTCCTTGAGAATATGTCCCACTAAACCCAGTAGGACTTACTTCTAAGTAAACATGCACAGACTTTGGCTGCAACCTTTGATTTGCCAAGATCTACTTGAAACCTGCAATCCAGAAATATAATCAGCACCACAGGGGTACAGCCCTCTTTCAGCAAATCCAAGTGAGGAATGTACAATGCAACGCTAGTTTAGAAGTAGAGCCAAGACTTTAACTTGGTTTTTGGAAGACTTATTACTGAAACTATTTAAAGTCATTGCACAATTCCTCCCTTTCAAACTAACGGTAAAATCACACAGGTAATGTTTTAACCACAAATGAAAATATTATTTGGTTTAGGTTCTAGAGGCATAGTTCCTCGAGTACTTGTAGTTAGAACTGGTATATCATTTACTGTCACAAGCAACAGTGGCTGGGAAAACAGAATAAAGAAATCAGAAGCGATACTATTACAGTGGTACCTCGGGTTAAGAACTTAATTCATATTGGAGGTCCGTTCTTAACCTGAAACTGTTCTTAACCTGAAGCACCACTTTACCTAATGGGGCCTCCTGCTGCCTCCGCGCTGCCGCCGCACGATTTCTGTTCTCATCCTGAAGCAAAGTTCTTAACCCGAGGTACTATTTCTGGGTTAGTGGAGTCTGTAACCTGAAGCATCTGTAACCTGAAGCGTCTGTAACCCGAGGTACCACTGTATATTAAAGAATATAAACTTGGGACAGCTAGCAAGATTCAGATACTGGGAACGTATTGTCCAAAGTGGTTTACTCACCACAGTACTGGATTTGCCTCTTGCATCTACTGCAAATTGAATGTTCCCTAGCAGGGAGAAAAGAATGACTATAATAACAGAATGATTCCTCCACACAACTGAACTCAATGGTGTGAGCAAGGAAGCGCCACCACTGCCTACAGCGTCAAGGAAAAGGGACGCAGTCACTCTGGAAAGTTTAAATTTCCTATCTATACAATAGCTGCTGGGGCTAATTCTGCCATTTCATTCACAGTCTACTTGTGAAAGACCAGCAATTTAAGACATGACATTTAACAAGGTGTGTCTGTGCAATACTTCTGACACTGCCTGGCCTCTAGAAGATGATATTCTATTCTGTACTGGATCTTTATTGGGGTTTTTAATTGCAAAATTGTTCAACATTGCCCTACATAATTTATTGGGTAGGAAGTTATTAAACAAATAGGACTGAGTCCATGATTGAGCCTATGATTAGGCCCATTTGGAATAAAGGCATGCAAAACTAACCTTAGACTATACTAAGGAGCTCCTAGATGTATGATCCAACTCAAGGAATGAAAGTCCACATCTTGAGTAAACCTCTTGCTGACTCGTGGGTACTGTATTTTATCTACTCTAGTGCAAATACGTTTGAGTCATCACATTACTCTTTATGTTGAAGGTGAAAGGGCCTCTTCACAGCCTGATATGATACGGGTGTGGTCCTGATAACCTCGGGTGTTCCAACACTAACAATAGCTAGAGTCAGAATAGCCATTCATCCATTGAAATATGTAAGAGAATCTCCTTAGTAGACTGTTTTTATGCAGAGAAACATTTCTGCAAGAGTTGGGAGATGGTTCTATCCCTGAAGTGCTCAAGACGTAATTGCGCTTAGAACAGAAGTATACAAGGCTTTTGTTGAATGTACAAAATTGCTAGCAATTTTCATGATAGATGAAGGTCACTGGCCAATACATAATTTTTTTTTTATGTTGCTCTGTTTCACAGAGTCTAAAACAGCTTGTAGTTTTAATTAGTATCAAGTGTTTCCCAGCGTGATCAAGAAACAAAGTGAGCACAGAGTAACATAAGGGGTGGGGAAGAGAATAAGGTATTAAACCACTTATAATCACTAAAATGTCCTGATAGCATTGCTGCTTTACCTCAAATCCTGCCAGGATTTCAGCCTGTTTAGTTCCACTGGCTTCACTGGGGTTCAATCAGCTCAAAAGAAAATATTCCAACTGAAATTGATGGTTTGATATGAAGTCCCAGAGGTATTTGCTCAGTGTACTTAGCAAGTCTAGACCTTTGCTGACATTAGAAAAGAAGTCAATTTTGTATACAGAATTCTAAGTCAGGGATGTGGTCCTACAAATCTTGCGGGACTACATTTCCCATTATCCTCAATCATGAACCTTGAAGGGCTGAGGCTGATGCATGCTGGAGAGTGATAACATCTGAGGACCAAAGAGTCCCTGTCCCCATGATATATACAGCATAAATCCTTTGGAGTTATGTTATGCATATACTCTCCTATTTCTAGCTTATACTTTCAGTAACTACTTAGGAAAATGTCCAAGTAAGCAAACTCTCCACAGCAACAAACATTTAAAACTGTTATTTTAGAGTAGCTGCATTTGTGTACATAATTTGCTACAGCTTCTTCTAAGTGCAAAATATCACTATTGAAAAGGTAAACACAGAATAAATTGTCAGCTTTGGAGAAGAGCATGAGAAAATTATGGCACACAAAGTTTATGAATAATCCAAACTGCATGCAAACATATTCCAGAGGGGAATTCTAGTCAAGTGATAACATCCATTTATCTTTTTTTTTTTAATAGGAAAGGACAAAGTAAACACGAAAAAATCAAAGTTTTAACACTGATTTAGTTACTTAAGTATTTTGTTTACTCTTGGGTTTTTTTATAGGAAGGGGCAATTTATACTTGCATTTTTCTACATTACTCTTTGTAAATAAAATGATATTTATTTTAAAAAAGAAACTGATAAAGATGGCAATTGTCACTTTTTTTGAGAAAGTAATGCTAGCAGTTTTTAAAACTGGCATCTTTTGCCAAAGCACCATTTAATTTCCACATAGTTGCTATACAGAAACATACAAATAAATGCACATTGAAACTCACTAATATTACAGCAGTACAGTATTTAAATGCAAATGAAGACTTAGCTGGCAACACAGATTCTCCATTCTCAAAGGAAATCCTTGTCAGTGTCCAAAATGAACACTAAGGGTCCCCCCAAGCAGCAGGCTGACCTGAAGTGACATAGCAATTCCATTTACTAGATTAGTGTCGAGTCTGAGGGGAAGATTGACGAGAGGTAAACATATAGAAAGCTCAGTGGTCCTTCCCCCACTGCCAAGGTGCTATTTCAGTGTCACATAAGCGTTATGAAGCCCTTTCACGACAAACTACCATATTTTTCACTCTATAAGACGCACCAGACCACAAGACACACCTAGTTTTTGGAGGAGGAAAACAAGAAAAAAAATATTCTGAATCTTAGAAGCCAGAACAGCAAGAGGGATCGCGGCGCAGTGAAAGCAGCAATCCTTCTTGCTGTTCTGGCTTCTGGGATAGCTGCGCAGCCTGCATTCACTCCATAAGACGCACACACATTTCCCCTTACTTTTTAGGAGGGAAAAAGTGAGTCTTATAGAGCAAAAAATACAGTACTTTTCTCCTGATAGTCATTGTGACAGTCCTTGGACACACCTGTCTACGTAAACAGCTCGCATGCATAAAAACTACCTAATTTTAGATACTGTATTCGTATTACTATATATTTTAATGTAAGATCCTACAGTAGTAGCATATTACTGAATATGTACAAAGTACACAGTCTAATTTTGCAACTAGGAAAATGAAACCAAGAAAGAGCCATTTATCACAGGACTAGGCCTTTTTGAATCTAACACTGAACTAATATTTAGCATAGCATATCCAAGGATCAAGCTTTCATCTTCCTACCACCTCCTTTCCCTCTCCCTCCTCTGTGGTGGCTTCAAGGAGCCTGAAAACTTTTGCTTCCACTTCTAAACTAACTAGAAGGTAGAAAGGTAAAGGAACCCTGGACGGTTAAGTCCAGTCAAAGGCGAATATGAGGTTGCGGTGCTCATCTTACTTTCAGGCCGAGGGAGGCAGAGTTTGTCCACAGAGAGTTTTCCAGGTCATGTGGCCAGCAGGGTTTAACCGCTTCTGGCACAAAGGAACACCGTGACAGAAACCAGAGCGCACAGAAACGCCGTTTACCTCCCTGCCACAGCGGTACCTATTTATCTACTTGCACTGGTGTGCTTTCGAACTGCTAGGTTGGCAGGAGCTGGGACAGAACAACGGGAGCTCACTCCGTTGTGCGAATTCGAACTGCCGACCTTCTGATCGGCAAGCCCAAATGGCTCTGTGGTTTAGATCACAACACCACCAGTGTCCTAGAGCACCTTGTTACATATGAACCCAGAGAAACAGCCAAAGGAGAAGAGGAATGGGGAGGAGGAAGCACATGAGTGATCCAACACAACTGTCCAAGCTGGACCACAATGTCTGAAATGCAGCTGAACTCAATACCGTTACAGCCACACAATCTACCATTATAGATGATCACCCCCAGGAGCAACTAATTACCAACATGTTACAGGAAGTTTCAGACAATGACTGGAAACTTCTGTTGTTGAGTTCCAACCCATCTTCATCCCATTCTTCACGCAACGAATTATTTCATTTATGCAGGCAGCTAAACAGAAAACAAGACTTGCCTATCATTATTTTCTGAAAAATGTTACAGAGGGTGCATTCAAACAAAGACACTAGCCCTGTATGAAAGTTTGCAGTCCTACATGCTTTAACTCATTAATACATCCCACTGAAGTCAATGGAACTTGCTTCTGAATAAACCTGCAAAGAATCAGTTTGCATTTGCAAGCTCCTAGTTTCAGAGGATGTGCATTTAAAAACCAACAACGTGCATTCCTAAGGTCCAGACTTGTGATTTTTATCACATGACGTGTTAGCACCACACCACCACCACAAAAGTAGCCATGTGAATCAGTCAACATTTGCAAAAACATTCTACACTATCCAACAGCAGTTTCCAAGGGAGTCCTCCCCCCGCCCCGCCCCCCAAAAAAGCCCAGCAGTAAGAGAACTAATTCCACCAGCCAACGTGCAGGTATATGGCTAGAATTTTATCTCAACTGTATTATGGAGGAAGAGATATGGATTAACTCTCCATCACTCAGTGGTGTTTGGGATGGGAGGGGATGGAAAACCAAGACCAATTAGGTCTGCATGAATAGTGAGCCGCACAGAAATGAAATGGTGCTGAAGTTGGTACATGAATAGTTTCAGTACTAATTAGTCCTCCTGTAATTAAGAATTTAATGTAAACACCTCCTGAGTTTGAATGAGTCACAGCATCCATTTTTAAAGACTATTAACGTCTCCTGTCATCACATCACCAGCAATAAAGCCATGAAACTGAGTTTAAAGACAAGTATAACACATACATTATAGTAGTTATCCATATACTTTCGACTGCATGGCTAATTATATTCATAAATGAAACTCCATCTGTTGCTCCATAGTATGTTAGAGATTACCACATTGTGAATGGAATTGCATTATATAATGCCAAAACATTGCACAGTATGTGGGATTGTTCTGAAGTTGTTCTAGATTGTTTTCACATCTGATTCATACACATACAAATGTAACATCCAATGATAAAATGTGAGGATATCCCAGAATTCTCCTCAGCTTTCCAGAAAAAAACACAAAAACACTCACACCATGCCAGACAAAGCCATGCTCCTATCTGTGAAGTTGCTCAAGAAGAACATGTGAAAGGCACCCATGAGGAGAGAGTGAGCTGGTTTGCACTACACACTAAGCCAAACCTTGCCTTAGTGAGACCACACAATGTATTGTAGCCACTCTGCTCCTTCTTGGCCCTTGTGGATATCGTGCATGCAAAACTAAGTCCTTAGCTACAGCTCATGCTTAGTGAGGGGTGAGTTTAATCATGTGTCCCAGTTTGGACAACACACACTCAAGCAAATTGTGGTTTGGCACAGCACAAGGGCTAAAAAGAACGGGGATGGTGGAAGTGGCTGCAAGCTCCTCTCTAGGAGTCTGCGCGTGTGCATGGTCTTGCTTAAATTGGTTTGGCTTAGCATGCCCTGCAAAGCAGGACAGTGTATTCAGACTCCCACTTTTAAGTCTGTCAAGCCCTGGTCCGGTTCACTGTTCCTAGGAAATTTGTTAGAAGAGATTTCAGAAGGCCTCAGACTTGGTCCTTTTTCCTTTCTCCCACTCACTGTGGGATGAAACAAGATGAAGAGGAGATCCCTTGCCCTGCACAGAGAGGAACATGGACAAGTGTGTATAAACTCGAGAGTGGCATATAGTGAAAAGCAAATGTACACAATATACTTGTCTTCTGTTCTTATATTTAAGAAGAAACTCTAAGATGCAACAGCAGCAAACTATAGTATTTGCCAAAATGTATTATTGTCAGCACTGGACTAGTTCACGCATCATGATGCCTAATCACCAAACCGTGGCGGGGCAATCAAGAGCATCCCCCCTTTGGCTCACAGGCATCCTTCGCCAGAAATTTTCCACTCTTCCTATTTCAGTTAGTATTACCAGTGGTTCAGTTATTACATGACAGAACCAGCAAAAGCAGTTGACCTCTAAATTAAGGGACTGAAACAAGAATTAGAAGCTAGTTTCAAACTATGCTTAACAGTAACCAGATTTATGGAGGTTCAGACACAATGCTTAACCATAGTTAGCATTAACCCCAAAGAGAAGGGGGAAGGGAAGGAGGAGTGTGCAAGCCTATGTCTGGCCACCAGAAAGCATGATTGAATTTTACTTAAATAAGAAAATATTCCAGTAGAGTTGCAATTCGACAGAAGTATATTGTATGCCTACTCTGTAAATGTCATGACTATTCAGCGTCCAGAGGTGCTAAGGTTCATTCATCCAAACTGTGTTCCAAAAACTGTGCTGTCACCTATGCCATAAAATATGACTTCAAAGATCAATTCAAACACCATGTTAAACTTGACCATAAAAGCACTGAAAGAAGTCTCCATATCTGTTGAAAACTATACACCATTCCCAGTGTTCTCTGGTTAAACCCACCCTACAGTAAGCGATTCCAGTTTTAAACCGAGGTACTGCTAAAGAAAGCTGCATTAAAATTGATATCCCCCCCCCCAAAAAATGAAAATAAAAAAGTCCAGTAAGTCCACCTTGGAATTGCTCATTTTGAAGAACCAACTAAACAGCCAGCTCCACTGTGAGGGTCCAGCTCCAACTGAGTTTGGTAGAAAGATGTACTGCTCTATTGGTGCCATAGAATGAGGTACACAGAACAGGAAATGCTGTTTTTGTTAATGAAATGCAATCTTTATTTAGGATATAAAAACTCTGCCAGGGTGGAAAGACAGCCATACTGCTCTCAACAACCTAAAGTGTCCCTATGAACTGTACCGCTTGTATACACTCATAAACAGGAGCTGGTTCAATGAAAAGGTATCATCTTACCTATTTTATATGCCTCAACTCGAAGGGATTCATTATGGTTTACCATGCTAATGATAGGCAGATTATAGGAATGGTCTCAGAGAGCCCAGGATCCCACATCTTCTATACAGTGCACGAACTACTGAGAAATAATTATCAATCGTAGCTGTTTCTCTTCATTCACTGCTCTGCTTTAATGTTCTCTCTCTCTCTCTCTCTCTCTCTCTCTCTCTCACACACACACACACACACACACAAAACGATTAGGGGAGAGGGGTAGAATCTATCTCTTGCTATCATTTGCAAAGATCACCGAATGCTAAGCCACAAACAATAACCTGTTACAGTTCTCCACCAAGTTTTTCTACTCAGAACTTATCCAGCTGTACAGATATATTAGAAGGCACACTTAACAGAGGATTGATCTTACAATACCACGTGGCACTGTTATATCAAAGCACTCGGGTAAGCCAAGGACAGAACAGTAGATTAAAGGCTCCCCTCTTAAATAAACACTATTTTTAAAAAGTGTCAAATTCCATTTCTCAAAAAGGGTATTGACAGCAATGCAGCTACAATTCACTTATATATTAAGCAAGGGTATATATAGCATAAGAAAATGACACAGAGGACACTTCCACCTCACAAGGACTTACACGCATGGGGCATGAAACTTTCACATACCATATGCTCCATATAAACACAGACACAGCACGATACTCCAGCATGCCTCAGTCCATCGGAAACCCTCATAAAAATTTGAATAAGAGGAGTCACCTTTGATGTGTAGTGCAGATCAAACACAGCGCTGGCGGAGATTTAATGCTATTAGTACTATTAATATGGAGCCTGGGATGAAGGGTTGAAACAGGGGCCTTTCTAAGGACAAGCTATTAGTCTCGAACGTGCAGTGCCACCGTTAAGGAATTAAAAATATACAACTTTCCAAATTAAAGATGCACATAGGAATATCCCAGCAACAACTCTGGACAGGGGAGCAGAGAGAAGAGGAACACTGTCTATAAAGCCCCTACACACTGGAATCTGCTGGAGCTGGCCTGTAAAAGCGAAATATGTACACACACACACACCAGGAGGGGGAAATGGAAGCGTGTCATTCAGGGTCTTAAAATACACACACACACACATATGCATACACACGAAGACTGCGCCGCCCTCTCTCTCCCCCCCTCAGATCAATGGGACAAAGGGAATGGGGGGCAGAAGTAGGGAAAGATTAGGGGCTGTTGTTACCAAAGGGATTTTTCAAGACAGCAAAGATCTCGAGCAATTGGCTCTCTATGGAAAACAAGACTCTTTTCAGTGAGGAGGTGCGGCGAAGGAGACTCCCCAAAGTCGTAAATGGGGACGGGCGGGGGGGTGAGGAGAGGAAGAGAAAGGAAGAAAAGAGGGCTTCTTTCTCTTCACACCACGGCCAGGTTGGGGGCGATGGAAGACGCGGGAACAAATCCCACCCTAAACATTGTGCGGGGGGGGGGTGAGAGGCGGCAGCTCCAAACTTTCTCTTTTTCCCGCCCCCTTCCCTGCCCCCCCCTTCCCTTCCCTTCCCTTCCCTTCGCTCGAGGGTCGGGGGCGGCCGCCAACTCCTAGCGTCCAACTCCCGGCAACTCCGGGACGGGCGGGCAGGAAGGGAAGAGGGAGGCAGGCAGGCAACAGGGATGGGGCGGCCATTAAAGCCGCTCCAATCCAAGCCATTCCCCGCGCGCGGCGGCTACCGCCCCTGGCTGGCTGCTCCAGCTCATAAACACGGGAGCAGCGCTCGCTCCTTCTAGCCTCTCCCTCCGCCGCCCCCCGACCCAGCCAACGCCGCTCGGGCCGGACTCGGGACCCGCCCTTGCTTCCCCCCCTCGGCTTCTCCTTCTTCGCCCCCTGCCTACCTGGCTGCTGCTCCTGGCGACTTCGAGCGGCTGGGTGTCTCCATCTCCCCCGGGTGGCCCCGCTGCCCGACGGGTCGCCATTATTTCATTTCCCAATTACAAAGGAAGCACAGATCCGCCGGAGTCCACATTGGAGGGGGGACGACGCATCAGAATAAAATTAAAAAAATATATATGGGGAGCGCGGAGAAAAGAAGAGCGGGGAACAGTTTCCACATGCACCGAAGAGAGCAAAGCCTCTCCCTTTTAAGACGAGCAAAAAAAAAAAAAACCACCAACCATATAGAAGTATAGATATATCCGCCTCTTGGTGGGGGAACGGCAACAAAAAAAGAGGAATGTGTACACAGATCCCGGCCAAGCCCCGTCTCCACGGTGGGGTCTTTGGGGAGGGAGGGAGGGAAGGAAGGGATTCCTCCCACTTTTCAAGGAGCTGCGCGGGAGGCGGGGGGAGAAGATCCCGCCGGACTTTTCCAGCTTAACTCCGAAAAGTCCCCCTTCATCGCCCCGGCGAGGAGAAGAGGAAGATGTGTCAGTGGCCCGGGAAAAAGCCGCCGCCGCCGCGCCTCCTGCTGCTGCCGCCGCCGCCACCCGCCCCTTGTTAGGCTAATTGCACTGGCTCGTCATCTTCCTCTTCCTCCTATCCAAAGCCCCAGACACAAGGGAGGAGAGGGCGGAGGAGAAGGGAAGCGCTGGCCGCCTCCGCCTCCTCGGTATAGACACACACACAGGAAAAGTGAAGAGAGGGAGAAAGTTGGCCGGGGAAACGAAGCGGGGCGGGAGGGCGAAAGATCCCTGTCCCCTCCCTACTACAGCGGCGGTTTTTCATTCCAGCCACCGAGAGAGAAAACAGGATCTAGTGGATGCTGTCAAGGGGACCGGATGATCGCTTATAAACAAGCCCCAGGAATTGCAGAACTTTTTTCTGCCCGATCCTACGATGCATGTGACGGAAGTCTGCCTGGTGTGCATACGATTTGCAGGCATTTGAGTCGGTCGAGCCCAGCCAGCAACCTGAGGCGCCAAGGAGGAAAAGAGCCCAGGCATTTGGGCTTTCCAGGACAAATCGAGGTGCGAAGAAGAAAACCTGTCTTTCCTCCCGTGCAAGCTGCTCTCTCCCTTCCCAGGCTTGCTTCCCACATGCCGCGCGTGCTTTTACTTTCTAGAACTGTTCCTTTGGGGCTACTTTTCGGCGGAGGGCGCGCCTGGCGTTGCAGGGTTGAAACAGGGACCATTTATTTTGAATGCAGACATCTTCCTAGGAAATCGTATCCTGGAATAAGCCCTCGCTCTCCAGAACCAGCTCTGGCGGCATGGCAGCGCCTAATATTATCCCATTTTTCAAACAGAAGCAAAGCGCGCGCTTCTGGAGGTTGTCCACACAGCTATACAATCGTTGGAAAAGCTGGCGCTGGTCGTTCTGAGACACCTACGACGCTAGCAAATTGGTTTATTTATTTTCAGTGAGGAAAAATGAACAACCCCCCCTCCCCTCGCTCCAATGCACTTTTTTAAAAAAATGACTCTATTACAGTGTCCCACAGCCTCAGGCAATCGCGCTGGTGCCAGCTGCACCCATGTCTGGCTGCCAGCTGGGCGCTGCGTTCCCCTGATGCTGCTTTTGGGTGCGGGGAGAGAGCAGAGAGGACGGTTTTGCTGCCTTCTGCCAGCACAATGCCCGAGTTTCCCAAGCCGCTGGCCTTCCTGGGATGCGGGAGGGGGGAATGGGGGAAGTTTTTTTTTTTAAATAATAATAATAATAAAGCAAAGCCTCAAGCACACACCCTCCCATTGTTTGCTGCACACCACGCATGGTCTCTAGTCAATCTGTTTCCAGGCCGAAACAGCCCAGGCGCGGCTTGAGCAAACTCCCCGGAATTAAACTAACCAATAGGACTCTCCCCTCCCAACCCGAGCTTGGCTAGGCACCACCACACAGCGGAGGAAGAGCGAAGTTCCTGCTCTCTCCTCTCCACTTGCCCCCTCTGCACGCAGTTCCTGCGCCTCCGCGCTAGGAAAACAGCAGGGATGGTCCACTGGGACGCGGTTGCCGCCCAAAGTCCCCGCAGGCAAACGGCTGGCAGAGGACATTATTGGCACAGCAGGCCTCGCCTCTGGGTTCCCTCCTCACTCCCGGCTACAAAAACAAATCTCTCCAGAGGCTATATAAGGCCAGACCCTCGTTGGGTCTTGACACTCGGAAAATCTGTACAATTCCCCGGGGCCCGGTGTATAGAGAGGCGATTTTTATTTTAATTTTATTTTTTTGCTCTGGATTAATGACTCCAGACCATGTTCACACCAGCTTCACTTGGAACAAGCTCCTGAGGTGCTTTCATATACAGTGGTACCTCGGGTTAAGAACTTAATTCGTTCTGGAGGTCTGGTCTTAATCTGAAACTGTTCTTAACCTGAAGCACCACTTTAGCTAATGGGGCCTCCCGCAGCCGCCGCACGATTTCTGTTCTCATCCTGAAGCAAAATTCTTAACCCGAGGTAATATTTCTGGGTTAGCGGCGTTTGTAACTTGTAGCATCTGTAACCTGAAGCGTATGTAACCCGAGATACCACTGTACAATGGTACCTCGGTTTAAGAACAGTCCTGTTTACGAACGATTTGGTTTACGAACTCCGCAAAACCGGAAGTAGTGTCCCGGTTTGCAAACTTTACCTCGGTCTAAGAACAGAATCCGAACAGTGGAAGGGCACCAGCGGCGGGAGGCCTCATTAGGGAAAGCGCTCCTCAGTTTAAGAACGGACTTCAGGAACAGATTAAGTTCATAAACCGAGGTACCACTGTACTCTCAAGGTGGAGAGAGTGTGTGTCTTTATTTGACAGACAATGGCCCTTTGTTTGAAAGGCTGTCCACCCAGGCCAAGTCTGGCTTGAAGACCAGGTTTAAAGAAAAAGATCCCTAAGAAAGAAAAGAGAGGATGGGGCCTTCAAGTCCAACAGCACCTGGGAGCAAAACTGAGCAGGCACACAGGTCTCCTGGCCACAGTCTGCCCTACTATGGGGAGATGCATTTCTATTTTAATTAGAAAAAAATAATTTCTAAATGTGCATATATAAGTACATACATGTGTACCTAAGTCTGCATGCAATTAAAAAAAAAAGAAAATCAGTGTCCCAATATGGGGGGGCGGGATGTTAAGTAGCCACCCTATCTCAAGGCCAGTCCATGCAATTCTGATTATGGAAGTCATGGGGTAAAGTGGACCAGAGGGAAGACTTCCACCATTTCATATGATGAAAATTGGATGTGTCACAGGAGGCCAGAACTCTTCACACACCACTGTGCATAGTTGATACATGTGTGGACTTCCACGATCTTTCCAACCCCTTTTCAGATGTAGAAGGACTGCGGAGATCAGCAAAAGGAGCCTTTCAGCAGCTTAAAAGAAATGATGGCATAAGCTTTTGTGGTCCACTTCATCAGATGTATGGAGTGTTATCCTCCTCCTCCGCACACATGTGTACAAGAAAATTAATTGTTCAAGGCGAGGTTAGATGTAAGGACAAAAACCTGTTAGGTTAGGGAGCTGATATCAGAAAGGGTGTCAGCATCCAGAAACCAGTAGAGGAACATTTCAGTCTACATACTCTGCTGCTGACCTGGAAATTGCTATTCAGAGGAAATTCAAAATAGATTCCAGCATGAAATAGTTGTAATGGAACTAGTAACTAAATAGGCTATTATTTTGGGCCAGAGTACAGACAATGGTTTCCTGTCCTACTACAAGTGTTTACATTTACTCAGCTATTATAAGATATTGTGGTCACCAATTACTGGTATTATGAATGGTCACTGCTTATTTTGCTTATGTTTCACCTCCAATGGAATTGTCAGACTATCTTTTGCCTGCTGACAAGCCCTGGCTGTTGGGCCGGGGGGTGGGGTGGGGGGGAGTAGGGATGATTAACTTTGAATATTGACATCCTTCCAAGGAAGTGAGGTCTGGTGGAGGGCATGTGGACATGGTTTGGGGAAAACAGCCTGGCAGGCCAGAGATTCCCCACCCATGTTCAAGGCCCATACATAGAGGATAGCACTTCATACATATGATGGACTAGCCCACAAAAGTTTGCAACACAATACATTTAGCATGCCTTTTTGCTGCAGTAGATTAATTGTTGGCATCTGTCTGCCTCAAGAGACAATGGAGTGCACTTCTGAAGGTGAAGTCAAACCACTGTTTTAGCAGCCCTGAAGTGCCTCTGGGTAGCAAGCCCGGGCAGTGTGTATGGAGGTCCTGGGCTGCCAAGATGACAAGACCCCTGCTCCTCAGCCTCGCTGATATGGCCCAAAGGAAAACAGAGAAGTATGTTTGGCACCAGCTTAGCTACAGGGGTTGCCAGAAAGAGGCGTACAAGGCGCCATCCAATCATCTTAGGGATTCCGTTCCAGATCTGTGTAGCCTTTTCTTCTCCTGAAGATATCCCACAAAGCAGTGGAGGTTTAGGATCAGAGTTTTCCTTCTCCTAGAAGTGCTACCTTCCCAGGTTGATGAGCCCCATCTGCCCCATAATTTCCCTCTACAGCACATGCAGAAACTGCCTTCTTGGCCGTTGGACCTACTATGGGTCTCGCCCACTCAGTCTGCCGGAGCCTGTCTTTGCATGCAAGGAAAGTCTCTAACTCAGAGGGTTTAGGATCCATCAGCTACCCTCGCCTGGTTTAGCCATCTAGTCGAAGCTGTTCCTGGGGCACTTATCCTCCTAGTAACTGTGCTCAGGATCACACGCGTCTTCTACAGTAATGAATTTAAGCCTCACCTCTTCCTCCCTGGCCTTGAATTCCTGATCCTGTCAGAGTTTGGCTATACAAAGCAACATAAGACCTACACATTCTCTGTCTGTAGCCCCAAAAGGTCTTTCCCTTCTATCTGTTGCCCAATTATCAGTTCGGAATCCTACAACAACTTCCAAATCCTCAGGCAAAAGGAAGGGATTAAATTAAACCTCCACTTTTTCCACACACACTCCTTTCTCTCTTTCACAGCAGCAACGTAAGCCAATTCACCTCAGAAAAGTATATTGGAAGAACGCAGGTGCCACATTCCTCAAGAGATTTTTCCCTTCTCGCCTCAGGCACCTGCAATTTTCAGGTAAATCTGATATCCCTCTCATAATGTAGCTTTAATGAGGCTTGGAGGTCTCTGTTCACTGGTTTCTTGCAAACAGAAACCAAGCCTAGCTTTTGCAGCTCTACCTCCCCAGCATCTTTGCCAGAAGGAAGCAGCCCACAGTTCCCCTAGACCAGAGATGGCTAACCCGTGACCCTCCAGGTGTTGTCAGATTCCAATCCTGACCCAGAGGTCATGCTAACTGATGGGAATTGCAGTCCAGCATTATCTGAGAGAGGCACCAGACAAACAGGAACAGGTAATTCCTCGACATTTTGCTGCAGGGATTCACCACCAGAACTGCCCACCTGGGATACCACAAACCACTTCTGATTAAGGCAACAACAGAGGCAAAGCAAAGCAACCCTCTCCGGCCATCTAGCAGTCATATTTGTGTTTAAGACTCATGAGACATTCTAAGAAATGCTACCATCCGCCAAACAGCCCTAGAGTATTTTTGAAGCTAGAGCCCATTTCAGTTCAGACTTGCAACATCTGACCTGCTTGATTTTGCCCTGCCACTGTCCATCTTTCTTCTTCCAAGGTAAACTGATGCAAAAGGAAACCAGTTATAGAAATACTTTGGAAAGCAGAGCTTGTAATTGAATAATCCTGGGTCCTTTCACTAACCCTGGCAATAATTATTTCCATTTTTCTTCTTGTAAAAAAAAACAACAAAACCTTAAAAAACAATGACAGCAAACAACTTAGCCGTGGCACTCACCTAAGAGTAGGGCATGGCTGATTTGTGGGTCCCAATCCACCAGTTGAAGACCAGTACTGTAGTTAGTACAGAGTTAAGCAAAAAGCCTGTATTATTTGTCTGTAGGGACCCTTGGCTCAACATGCATACAGAAGTAGTGCTTTGTCAACATCCCTGTTTCTGATTCTGAAGTTTTCCTAGGGACATTAATATACGTTATATTTGATCACCCCTGCTTTGAGAAGCCAAATCCTATCTCCAGAGGTAGGAGGGGCTAGTCATTAACATCAGCAAATTTCACGCACTCCATATCTACTTCAAACAGAGTGGCCAGGTAAAAAGCCTTAGAGCATGTCCCTTCTAAAAAATCACATTCAGATGAAAATATATTCTACTGAAAATGAACCTGTTGCTAACTCTTTCCTTCGGCATCCTGCTTATTTATAGCTTTCAGCTATGATTTGATTGCATCTGGACCCTGAGCCTATTAAAACATACACCAAATTACACTGACTACTGATTGCCCCTTTTGAGTTTGTAGGAAGCCTCCAGCATAAGCAACCTATTAAGCCCAATTTACGTTTCTCCCCGAGTTCCTGTGGCAGAAGTTCTGCTGTGTGACAGACAGAAATTCAACAGGGGCAACCTTTGCCTGGTGCATGGAAAACCTGCAGTTCTACTTGCTACTATAGGTGGAAAGAGCAGGTAGGAGAAGTTACTGCAGCAACATCTACTGATGATATATTTTTTTAAAAAAGGATGGTGTAAACTTACTGGTTCCATTCTGGCCATTCTTCCTGCTCTCACCTCCTGATCAAGTTTACACCCTTAACAGCAATGCCCTTAACTCTGTAAGTTTTTGCTCAGCTTCTAAGTTGAGTCATATAAGACTGCGTACACACCATATATTTAAAGCATGTGTTTCCCCCACAAAGAATCCCCGCGAACTGTAGTTTACCCATCACAGGGCTGCAATTTCCAGCACCCTTAACAGGCAGAGGGCCTTTTCAGTAGTGGTGCCCGCCCTGTGGAATCCCCTCCCATCAGATGTCAAGAGAATAAACAACTATCCGACTTTTAGAAGACATCTGAAGTCAGCCCTGTTTAGGGAAGTTTTTAATGTTTGAAGTTTCATTTTGTTTTTAATGTTCTGTTGAAAGCCGCCCAGAGTGGCTGGGGAAACCCAGCGAGATGGGCAGAGTAGAAATAATAAATTATTATTATTATTATTATTATTATTATTATTATTATTAACAAACTATTATTTGGGTGGGGTGGGAGTCACAGGTTTTAAATCTTTGGTATGTCTGTAACTTATGGGGAACAGAGATAGGGAACCTGTTTTCCAGTTGTTGGACTCTGGGAGCTACAGCCCAACCACATCCAGAGTGTGAGAGGTTCCCCACCCTGATGGAGATTTTGCAGGTTGAGAGTGAGGCAGCAGCAAACATTGTTCAGCATGTCTGAGTGACTCATCTGTCTGTTGAACAATAAAGTGCCCAGCTGTGTGGATTAGTGTATTTAATGAACAGAAATAGGCCTTCATGTTGGGCTCGCCATCCTTGCACCCGCATTGTTTGGCTATGCAGATTGCAATGTACAAAGATTAAATGTGTGTTTTTAACTGGCACAGATTAAAGAACCAGGCATAATGTGTGGTATTCATACAAGGAATATATTAATGATTAATTACCACTCTGCACCAGTTCTATGTCAATATGCTACAGGCTTTGAATTAAAAAGCCGCAAGCTGCGCACCAGAAGTGCAATCAGCAATCACACAATGACTAGGCCTCTCAAGTGACACCGGTGAACTAAAAGGCAAGTTAATATAATGTTTTCAGCACAACTCCCTGCCTGCTGAAACAAGGCACATTCAGATGTTGGCAGCGCTGATGAATTATTGACACCTAATAGTGCTCAGCATTCTTTAAAGCAGCTTAAGGCTGCAGTTCTGAACATGCTTATGAGTGAATAAACCCCACCGAAAAGAGCAGCACTTAGGGACCCACTTCAAAATAATAACAACAACATAAGGATGCTGCTGTTCTGACCCAGCCTAAGTCAGCTGTAAATGCAACAGTGGTCCCAGCAGCTGAAGACCAGTATCATTGGTAGTAATGTCTCCTGCTTGTCAGATGGAAGGTGCATGTAGTTGTGTGCAAAAACAAATCTCTTACTTCAGCGTGGCTGGAAGGCAGCCTCTTCCACTAAGGTAGTAAAAGTCGCATCTGTTGCTCTGCCTACTTTTGCCTCTAGCTATAGCCACTTTGGCCTTTGGCCCGCCCTCCAGAAGTTTGTCCACAAGGTAATGTGGCCCCTAGACTGAAAATGGTTCAGCCACCACCACCACCACCTGCCCCTCTCTTAGACTGTTAAATTGTAAACACTGTGTTGTCTCTGAGTGCAAAGTTGGTATTATATAGACAACAGACAGATATGTTAATAGCCTACAGATCCTGGCAGTAATTGGCAATCCTACTTGCTGCTATCAATGGGATATATGTAAAAAAGTGTTTGTGCACCATGTTATTTAAGAGTTGGGGTCATTATTTGAAATTTTCATATTTGTTTCAAATATTTGGGATGTGTGCCTCAAATTCCTGTGCTGTCTAGTAAAAGGTTTATTATTATTATTATTATTATTATTACTACATTATTATTATTTTCACCAAGCCCTTGCTGCTTATGATTACTGGGACTAGATGCCAGCCCTTCATGGCTCCTCCAATGTCTGCATTTAGGAACACAGTTAACATTTTTGAATGCTCCTCAATATTTTGGCTGATGCAAGTTTTGTCTGCTGTTTTATGCTGCTTTACTGTTCACTTTATTGCATGTTGCTCTGATCTCATTATGGAGGAAGAACAGGGCACAAATGATTTTAAATAAAGTGAATTATGATGCACCATCTTATGCAGCAGAATCTCACCTGTGTGTCCAGTGATAAAACGGACAAGGTCTCTGAGACATCAGGAAACTGCTCAGTAACAGACCAGGGTTCCAAAACCAGGACATGCAGAACAGCAACGGAGGAACCTTCAGACCTCCAGATGTCACTGGGCTACAACTCTCACCCTCTCTGACCACTGGCCATGCTTGCTGGAGCTGGAGTCTAACAACCTTTGGAGGGCCATAGGTTCTTCGTGCCAGATGTAGACGGTGGTACTAGAAACTGGCTCTCATAATATGCCCGCTGTGTTCTACAACCAGGAATTATCCAAATTAGGAGATGTTATGTACTGAGTTGAATAGGATCCAAAATGCAGCAGTCTGATTGGTTCTAGAACAATAGGATTCAGAATGCAGCAGTCTGATTGGTCCTAGAACAATGCAGCAGTATGATTGGTCCGCAGGAGCCACCCAATCCAGCTCCAGGTGGAAGTGAATCCACAACCTGATTGGCCTACAGGAGAATCCCGGAATTAGCCAATCACGTGCAGCCCATTGTGTAAATAATGTATATAAAGCAGATATTGTGGGGGAACTTCCATTCCTCCTCACCACTATGAGCTGAATAAAGAGCATGAAATCCACTCTCGACTCCGAGTATATTTCAGGAGACAATAATTATTTCTGTCTCATATGGTGGGCTAGTTGCTGTTGGAATGCTGACCCTCCTTTCTAGGCCATAAGTTTTGATGTTAATGAAAGCGATCTAATGTGTTTGTTCATCAGACGCTTTCCAAGTTGTGAACACCTCTGTGCTGGCCTTTCCTCTCCCTTCTCTGTATCAACAGAAAAGATACCTGGAAGTCTCTTATTTATATTGTGCTCATTTAGTTAGCTGCATTAAACTTACAATGCATAGTTTTGTTATTGTGGCCATTCTTTGTCCTCCCCAGTCGTGACAACTTATTGATAACAATGATGACACCGATGACCATGTTAATCTGGAAGACATAGTTTATGGATGTTTTTTACAAGGTACAGTTCTGATGAGTGCACATTGCTGTTATATGGCAACTAAAATTGTATCTTTTGATGTACATGCATATGGCAGGTAGAGTCAGTTGCCCCTACTTGCCCAAGGTGTATTTTCACATTGTTTTTGCATGATGTACACAAAAAATCCATGCACTTTAAACATTATGGCTAGTGACTAAACAGATTTGTAATTGTCAGCACTTGTAGGGCCACATATTTTCTTCTGAGCTTATTTTTGTTACCGTATTTTTCGCCCTATAGGGTGCACCGGCCCATAGGACGCACTTATTCTTTTGGGGGGGGGGAAATAAAGGGGAAAAAATTTATCCCCCCCCGAGCCCCAAAGAGCAAAGAAGCCAGGACAGCGAGCAGGATGGATCCCGCTTGCTGTCCTGGCTTCGTTTTCAGCCTCGGGGCTGGGGGTCCAGGAGCGAAGGCGAGGTTGCGCAACCTCGCCATCACTCCCGGAGCTTGCGGGGCTGGGGGCGGGGGAAGCCCGAGCTTCCCCCGACCCCAGCCCCCAGAACGGGTCCCAGAGCGATGGCGAAGTTGCGCGCAGCTTCGCCATCGCTCCCGGAGCTTGCCGGGCTGGGGGGATAGCTTCCTGAAGCCTGGAGAGCGAGAGGGGTCGGTGTGCACCGACCCCTCTCGCTCTCCAGGCTTCAGCGAAAGCCTGCATTCGCCCCATAGGATGCACACACATTTCCCCTTCATTTTTGGAGGGGAAAAAGTGCGTCCTATAGCGTGAAAAATACGGTATATTTCAAGTTATATTTCACCATGAGGGCTAGAAACTTCACTTTTCTTGAAAATGAAAGTAGGAAATTCTCTCATTAATGTTTTATAAATGATTGGGGTTATTATAACCTCTACTTTGTTCACCTCAGCATTCCTTTTTTGTTTGCTAACACAGAAAGTTACCTTCATATTGTACTCTGCCATCTGCAGGACCAGAAGGGATTAATTTTGATTTCCTTTGAATTCTTTTGGCAGTCACCACTTCCTCTCTGGAGTCAGATCATAAACAGCGCAGAAATCTTGATAAATAATTAGCAAATAAGTAAATATTAGCGTTGCTAGCTATCATTTGTGATCCATTTCATTCAGCATGGCAGCTTTTTTGTTTTTTCTTTATTTATTTTTTTAGGAAAAGGGGGGTGGAGGTGGAACCAGGGAAGATACGTATATAAAAAGTGTGCTAATGCATGGTTACAAAAAAAGTTTATACAAGCCGTATTTATTTTTGACAGTATGTCCCTGCCAATTTGTTGAAGGTAGAATATAAATATCTAAATTTAGAGGTAAATACAAGAAAAACATAGCATCTTCGCATTTGGAAAAGACTTTAAAAACAACATGCAACCAAATATTTGGCTAGTTAAATTCCACCCATAAGAGTGCATGGCTACTCAGAAGCCCCATTAAATTCAATGGTAAATGCTCCCATGTAAGTGAGCAGAGGATTTTAGCCTTCCCCACTGCCATTGCTTGTTCAGCTTTGTTGAACCTTGGCTCTTTTCAAACACAATATCCAGCCCTCCGAGCTTCTCCAGCCCACTTGGTCCCTGCCCAGGCTGCTCTGCAGAGGCTTTCCCATCAGCCCCTTCTTTTAGGCCTCTTGTTTTCTTAGTTCTGTGCTTCCTTCACGCGCCCTCTCAGGTTCCTTCTTTGGCTCTCTGCCTGCCTGGGCCCTTTCCCTGCTCAGCTTCTTAGCATCCAGCTGCTCGGCCGCTTTCCCTTTCCCAATCAGAGCGGTGGCACGGAGCCTCACGATGGAACGGACACAGCTCAGTGAGACAACATCATAGGGCCCAGGTTCAGTCCCCAACATCTTCAGTCAGGAGTGGAAATGGCCTCTGTTTGAAACCCTGGGGAGCTGCTGCCAGCCTGTGCAGGCAACCCCAAGCTAGATGGATCAATGGCTTGGCTCAATATAAGCAGCTCCCTACCTTCTTCCTATCTTACATACATGTTATTTGTATGCTGCCTTTCCATAGTTCAAACCATGCTCAATGCAGCTTACAGCATGAAAAAAATTGCAGAATTGCAACGTAACAAAAGTAAAAGGTAAAGGGACCCCTGACTGTTAAGTCCAGTCGTGACCGTCTCTGGGGTTGTGGCGCTCATCTCGCTTTACTGGCCGAGGGAGCCGGCGTATAGCTTCTGGGTCATGTGGCCAGCATGACTAAGCCGCTTCTGGCGAACCAGAGCAGCGCATGGAAACACCGTTTACCTTCCCACTGGAGCGGTACCTATTTATCTACTTGCACTTTGACGTGCTTTTGAACTGCTAGGTGGGCAGGAGCTGGGACCAAACAACAGGAGCTCACCCCGTCGCAGGGATTCGAACCACCGACCTTCTGATCGGCAAGCCTTAGGCTCTGTGGTTTAGACCACAGTGCCACCCGCATCCCGTAACAAAAGTAGTCATAAACAATAAATAAACATCAAAAATACACAACCAAATTAAACAATGTCCACATAAATCACAATTAGATCTAAAATAAAGATATATATCGTCTATCTATCTATCTATCTATCTATCTATCTATCTATCACACCAACCCTGCAACACAATCCCCTAAACAAACTCCAGCCCAGAGGGTAGAGCAGCCTCAGTTTTTGTAGCTGCAGTCAGTTAGGAGACCAGTCCTCCCAAGTCAGATGGGGAAAGGCCTACAAGGCAGGGAGCAAATTTTCCAGGGCTCACAGAGCTCCTATTTGTTGGGCTCTGAGTAAACATATTCTCAAGATCCCTTTGCTCTTAATTCCTCCTTCCTTCAGGTGTCAGCCTTATTCAAAAAACAAAATACAACTTAATCTTCACAGGAGGCAAAGGAAGGGTAAAGCCACAATCCCATGCATGCTTACCTGAGAGGAAGCCCCACTAAGCACAGTATAAGGCTAATTGCCATGCATAGGATTTGACTACTAGATGCAGGTCAAGCATTTATTCAACAGGACTAGTGTCAATGAGGCTGTGGCTGAAAGTTACTGATATCTATGAGTAGAATCTCGGGCCAATCGATTACAAATCTCCCAGTGACTTAAATGCAGCCAGGATTTCACCCAGCAGTTATCTAATTACATCTTACATTTGGAACAGACAATACGCTGAAAATCAATATAAGTGCATCAGGAGCATTTGGATGTGCTCATCTGACAGCTGCTTCCGATATACTATATTCCACAATAAGGCAATTTAGCATCATGATTAATGATGTTGTGCTGACAATCAATGTTCTCTTTTTTCCTGAAGCATCAGAGGCCTGTTTGTTCGTGGAGCCTGGGTAGCTGTAAGTAATACTTTCCCTTTCTCTGGCCTCCGCTGCAGTCACAATTCAACTACTTGCTGTTTAAAGCCAATTGATTTGTAGTAACTGTCTTACGATGGAATCCACTTTTTTATTTTATTTTAAGGATTTTATTAAACAGAGTCACTTCATCTGTCTCAGGGATAGGGAATATTCCCCCGCTGTGGGGCTGCATTCTCTTGGGGGTGATCTGTAGAGGGTCACATGTTCAGGAGGGGCAGGGGTTGGAGCAGATGGTAGGAGGGGCCAGAACCACCCCACATGCTTTCTCTTTTAATAACACACACCATCCAACCATTTATTCAGACATACACAAGCAGGCACCCATTCATCTAATTGTTCTCCCCTTTCTCACATACCCTCATCCTTCCATTCACACATGCACATGCCTGCATATCATTGATCCCTCATGTGCACACACAAACACACACACATTTTGCCTCCTCCTCTTCGCTCTCTCGTTCCCCCCCCCTTCTCTCATTCTGCCCCCAGCCACATTGGCACAACTCAAAAGCAGGAAAGCACATTACGTCCACAAGCAACTGGCTGATTTGTCATAGGAAGTTTGCTTCATTTTCTTAGCAGTTTCAGTCAGTCTCTTGTAGATATACTGGTGAAATTATGATAGGAAGTACCTTTAACTAGTGATATACCCAGCCAGTTGCAGAGCTACAATTCTCAGAGTTGCCTGGGAAACAGAATTGACTGCTAAATCACTCTGATAATTGTTGCTTTTTGGAAGGAAACAGGTGTCTCCCAAGAAATTTTCAACGCACTTAACATATGTCAGTTTCCAGAATTTTTTGGAGGAAGATGTCACTATTTAAAGTGCTATTATACTGCTTTCAATGTAGGGCTGCCATACACCCAGGTTTCCCCAGGAGTTGGCAAAATGCCCAGGAAAACCTGAACGTATGGCAACCAGGGCAATTTTTATGGTGCAAACATGGCCTTTGCATCCGGTCCTACTTCTTCTTTGTACCATCCCTGAACCAGGGGCAGTTTTGATTGCTGGCTGTTTTTTTGTTTTTTTGTTTTAAAAAATTTTATTCAAAGTTATAACAAAACATATTTTCCAAAAACATATCCTTATTCCCCCCCCCCCATTTTTCCTCCCCCCCTCTCGATCGCTGGCTGTTTTGATTCCTTTCTGTTGTCTCCCCACATGCACACATGGGTGAGAAAGAGCTTTACCCCAAATTGAAAGAAGAGGGCCTCTTTTCCATAAAAGTGGCTCAGCTTATCTTTGTGAACAGCTTCTTCCAGGCAAGTGAAAGGACAAGGAAAATGGAGACCCAGGCTGGGCTGAAGGGTAGCAAGCCTTCCTCCTCACTCCTTACTGAACCCTCTCATTTATCTTAGCCACCCAACTTCTCCTGCCATCCAGGCTGCTGCCAAGACAATGCAACCAGGGCCACCATATTCTTCCCTGTTTCTGGGTCATAGTGGCCTGTGATCAAGGACAGCAATGCTTTTAATTATGCAATGGAGATAATTGCAGCCGCCACACTAATTCTCTTGGGATTCTGTGCCTGTCTAATACCATCGGATGCAGGAGGTTTGAAAAGGCAAAATGGGGATGAACAAGATGGGGAACCAAAGGATCTTTCCATCTTTGCGAAAACACGAAGACCCTTGGCAGGGGCCCAGGGGGTGAAGAAACGCATTATCATCCCCTATTGACCAAATATGATTCGGTATTCCAGAAAGCCAAATGGCCTCCTACTCGCTCTTGCTTGCCAAAGTCTACAACTGCCTACACTTTTCTTATTAAAGGCGCTTGTTTCCTATGGCAACGCCTTGCAATTACTTCTTGTGAATATGAATCCACACTTGCAAGGCAGGGTGCTGGCATTTGAGGTCAGTGTTAAATTGAGCATTTGCTTCTACCAGGAAAGAGCGCACTACCAATGCATGCACCCTACCCCTTATCCTGGCTCAGTGACCAGGGCCAGCATCAGAGGTCAGCATCACTGGGCACCTGCCAAGGCCCATGTTCCCGTAAGGGGCCCAGGGCCAATACCTGGAGCTCCTCCTCTTCCTCACTGTCATTTCCTGTTCACGGCTTCAGCCTAAACAAGTGAGCAGTGTCAAAAGTGGAGAGGGGGCCATTTTCCTCCAATTGCCTTGTTCGTTCCCAGAACGCAGGTGGTGCTGTGGTCTAAACCACTGAGCCTTGGGCTTGCCGATTGGAAAGTTGGTGGTTCGAATCCCCACAAGTAGATAAATAGGTACCACTCCAGTGGGAAGGTAAACGGCGTTTCTGTGCGCTGCTTTGGTTTCTCCAGAAGCAGCTTAGTCATGCTGTCTGCAGACAAACGTCGGCTCCCTCAGCCAGTAAAGCGAGATGAGCACTGCAACCCCAGAATTGCTCGCAACTGGACTTAACTGTCAGAGGTCCTTTACCTTTTTACCTCCCCTCGGGCAGCTGTGAGAAATGTGCTCAAGGAGAAGGCAAGTGAATTGGCTGTTGTGATAACAGCGAGAAAAAGCAGAGTTCGGTAAGGACAGTTTGCCCCAGAGCCCCACAGAAACAAGAAGCAGCATTGTCACGTTGTGCGGATTTCACCTAGTATCTCCTTCTACTGCTTCTGCTTCTTCCAGGGCGCTTTGATTCTTCTAAAAGTGTCACAAGGGCACTCTCACGTTACAATCACAGTACAGTGGTACCTCGGGTTACATACGCTTCAGGTTACATACGCTTCAGGTTACAGACTCTGCTAACCCAGAAATATTACCTCGGGTTAAGAACTTTGCTTCAGGATGAGAACAGAAATCGTGCAGTGGAGGCGCAGCGGCAGCAGGAGGCCCCATTAGCTAAAGTGGTGCTTCAGGTTAAGAACAGACCTCCAGAACGAATTAAGTTCTTAACCTCAGGTACCACTGTATATGCCACTTCCATTTTGTCTTCTTAAGGGGATTTTTCTTTAAAGGGACATGACAGAAGTGTACAGTGGCACCTTGGTTCTCAAAATTCATCCATTCTGGAAGTCCGTTCCAAAACCAAAGTGTTCCAAAACCAAGGCACGCCTTCCCATCAAAAGTAATGCAAAATGGATTCATCTTTTCCAGACTTTTAAAAACAACCCCTAAAACAGCAATTTAACACGAACTTTACTATCTAACGAGGCCATTGATCCATAAAATGAAAGTAATAAACAATGTACTGCAGTCACACAATAAGTAGCTGAACTGGGTTCCACACAGTCATTAAAAGAGCCGCAAAAACAAAAACGCAAAATAAACAGCAAACACAGATAGACCTCAGCGTAACACTCAAAACGGAAGTGTGGCACTCAAATCGGAAGTGTAACATTCAAAACGGATCATGTTCAGCTTCTGAAAAAAGTTTGCAAACCAGAACACTTCCTTCCAGGTTTGCAGTGTTTGGGTTCCAAGTTGTTTGAGTACCAAGGCATTTGAGAATCAAGGTACCACTGCATGGTACAAGATACATATACGTAATGCTTGAAGCCGGGGTAACTCAATGAAGCTGAATGGTGGACGATTCAGACATAAGGAAGTACAGTGCTACCTCTGGATGCTAACAGGATCTGTTCCGGAGCCCCGTTCGCATCCTGAAATGAACGCAACCCACGTCTGCACATGCGCGGGTCACGATTTGCATTTCCGCACATGTGCGTGACATCATTTTGAGCGTCTGCACATGTGCGAGCGGCGAAACCCGGAAGAAATGCGCTCCATTACTTCCGGGTCGCCGTGGAGTGCAACCTGAAAATATTCATCCCGAAGCATATTTAACCCAAGGTATGACTGTACTGAGTCTTGCATGTCTACTTGTGTTGTAATGAACATTATATGATAAGCTGACATACGGTAAATACTGAGTCATTCCTTTGTTGAGGTTAATTAGCAACATAGACATTGTGCCAATTAATGCATACTTGATATTCCTACTCAGTTTCACCTTCATTAACAAATGGCAAGGGACGCTTTGTACATTCACCGTTGCTCCACATTGAGATGGAGGTTGATTTAAACCCTCCCCCCAAATAGTATGTATGGTATTTCTCTCCCACCCTTAATAATATTTATCCCAGAGCAGGGATTATACACTTATGTACACCGTTCGGCTTCTCATTACTCGGTGACATAATCATCAGGCTTGGCTCACAAGTGCATATTCACACTTTTTTCTTCTTCTTAACTGATTATCCTACACTTGATGATTCATAATTGAATGTGTGAGCCGACGTCCTTGAAAAGCACCGTCTGAGGTGTTATGAAAGTCGATTATTTATTCAGTGCTCAGTTCATGCCACCCCACACAAATACATATATTACTTGATTGCTTGCAGAACAATCTTATGGCTGGCGATGTGCGGGCACAGAGCTCCGCCTCTGGTCTGCTGGCAATTGCTCTGCAGCACTAAGCCCAGTGGTGGAGCTTCATGCTGGCATGCGTCCTGGGGGCAGGGCACCCAGCGCAGGTGGGGGAAGCAGCTGTGATGGAACCCTGCAGGGATCATGCTGCCGGGGGCGGGGCGCTCCCCCATACTCCTCTTCCTCCGCCGGTGACTAAGCCACCTAGAATTCAGGAAGGGAAGCTGGAGGAACTATCTCCTTCCTTGTTCTCTCCCATTAGAGCCAATGGGAGAAGACTACAAACACCAGGTTTTATCCTGACATAGATCTTCATTTACTGTATTTTTCGCTCTATAAGACACACCAGACCACAAGACGCACCTAGTTTTTGGAGGAGGAAAACAAGAAAAAAAATATTCTGAATCTCAGAAGCCAGAACAGCAAGAGGGATCACTGCGCAGTGAAAGCAGCAATCCCTCTTGCTGTTCTGGCTTCTGGGATAGCTTCGCAGCCTGCATTCGCTCCATAAGACACACACACATTTCCCCTTACTTTTTAGGAGGGAAAAAGTGAGTCTTATAGAGCAAAAAATACGGTATTTATAAAAGTACTTCTGTGCCACTATAATGGCAGTGAACAATGTGCAAAGTTAAATACATGAACTCAGTTGTGTATGTGAGCCTACGGAAATGTGCTGCCTGTGTTGTGTTTGCTCTGTAATGAGTCTTACATGCAAATGTTGAAACTCGGTAGCACAGTAGTGTGTTGCGACTCGAGAATCACACGTGTGCATGAACCAGTCCATTTAATCAGCTGGGGAAGCACATCAGATGTACTTCAGAATCAAAGCAGCACATTTTCCAGACACCCTTGCTGCGGAGCGACACAGAAAGTTGTTTCTAAAAATGCTTCTGAGATGTCACTTGGAAACAGGTTGCAGTTGGGGAACATTTGCTGTCCCGGCCAACTCCTTGCATTTAAGCAGAATCACTGATGAGATACAGCTGCAGGGTGGAGGCCTTTTTAGACGCTCCAGATTCGATTGCCAAATATAATGAAAGAAGGATGACTTCCAGCTGATTGTTGATTTTAATGCGACAGAGGTTTTGCAATGTGAATATTTCAGAGGCCTTGAAACTGGACTGCGGGAGCACCAAAAGCAGAACAGAGGCCGCTAGGAAGGAACAACTTGAGGCAAAACTTCAGGAGGAGGGTAGGGGTGTAACAAACCATAGACTGCAAAATGCTGACATGAAGATGAACAGCACAGGTATGGACATGTGAGCAGCAGAAGGATAAGGTGGGAGAGGAAGAGAAGAAAGACCAAGTTTACTTTAAATCTGGCTTCTAAAATGGCACATTCTGAATCGGCTTCACTGGATCAGGCAGCTTTCTTTGTGTATCACAAATAGGAAAAGCCAAATCTGTCAACTTTGGTTTCTCTTAGCTTCTCATTTTTCCAAATTTAAATTCACTTCTTATATTCCCACCTTTTCGATATTTGTCTTTTTAAAAGTCCTTTGAGAATTCATCACCATCTGAGTGAGAATTTCTTTCTTTCTCTCTCTCTCTCTCCCTCTCTCTCTCTCTCTCTCTCTCTCTCTCTCAAATTTATCCTAATACACACATTTTTGCAAAGCAATTTCCCCCAATAAAATGCATTTTTGTATGTTATTCCACTAATAAATGCATTTTTATGCACACCTGAATATGTGTTTTTGTACCTTTTTTTTTGCTGGAGAACTGGATTGCAAAGTTTGGGGAAGGGCAAATTCTGAAGGATGGCTTTGTTTTGGTTCGGATATTGCTTCAGAAAGTGCATATTAGCTACATTTGTCTTAAAATGAGAATTGAACCAATTTTTCAAAGTAAAAGCTAAGGTTTTCAGGAAGCTGAATTACATGGTCAAACCATGTTGCATCCAACATAACATTCGTACATAGGAAAATGCTATATACTAAGTCAGACCACTGGTCCATGTAGCTCAGCACTTGTCTGCTTTGGCTTGCCCAGCTCTTCAAGGTTTCAGGCAAGGTTCTCTCCTGGTCTCACCTGGAGATGCTGGGGATTGACCCTAGGACCTTCTGCATTCAAATTCAAGTGTTACTTGAATTTACACTGTGCCCTTCCTCCCAAAGGAGATCAGAGCAACAACCAACCAAGTAGTAAAAGTAATGCTTGTTGTTGTTTAGTTGTTTAGTCATTTAGTTGTGTCTGACTCTTCGTGACCCCATGGACCAGAGCATGCCAGGCACTCCTGTCTTCCACTGCCTCCTGCAGTTTCGTCAAATTCAAATGTTTCGAGAACATTGTCCAACCATCTCGCCTCTGTCGTCCCCTTCTCCTTGTGCCCTCCATCTTTCCCAACATCAGGGTCTTTTCCAGTGAGTCATTTCTTCTCATGAGGTGGCCAAAGTATTGGAGCCTCAGCTTCACGATCTGTCCTTCCAGTGAGCACTCAGGGCTGATTTCCTTAAGAATGGATAGGTTTGATCTTCTTGCAGTCCATGGGACTCTCAAGAGTCTCCTCCAGCACCATAATTCAAAAGCATCAATTCTTTGGCGATCAGCCTTCTTTATGGTCCAGCTCTAACTTCCATACATCACTACTGGGAAAACCATAGCTTTAACTTTACAGATTTTTGTCGACAAGGTGATGTCTCTGCTTTTTAAGATGCTGTCTAGGTTTGTCAATGCTTTTCTCCCAAGAAGCAGGCGTCTTTTAATTTCGTGTCTGCTGTCACCATCTGCAGTGATCATGGAGCCCAAGAAGGCAAAATCTCTCACTGCCTCCATTTCTTCCCCTTCTATTTGCCAGTATGTGATGGACCCAGTGGCCATGATCTTAGTTATTTTGATGTTGAGCTTCAGACCATATTTGCACTCTCCTCTAACACTGAAAAACAGGAACATCTAAAAACTAGAAGAGCAGATCTGATGAACAATTCAAAAACATTTTTTTGCTTTAGGGTGGACACTACTTTGACAGTGTCCAAAGCAGTTTCTCCCTTTAAAAAATAGAAGCTCTTTCTGCAAGGAAGGCAGCATTCAGGCCAGAGTGCCAAGATAAGGTAAACCAATACCACACAAGGAACAGAAGGCAGTTGCTGCTGACTGCCAGCTTGAGTCTTGCTGAAGGAAACAGACAAAACATAAAGTGCTCCTATTATTCCTTTTCATTCCTTCGCTTCTTCCACAATCTGATCCTAGCTTAGTAAATGAGGCCCTGCGCACCTGGCATGGTGGTCAGATAACGGCTTCCCTTTCCACATATTAAATCTAGGTTGGCGAAACATGCGCACCCAAACAACTCAAGACCAGCTTTAATCCATATTTTCAGATCCGGGTTTGGTGCCTGATTGCAAACCATGGTTTATCAATCTAGATATCATGACAAACTGTGGTTGGCCTTTGCAGATCATGATTAGGCATTATGATGGAACTGGCCCTATGTCAGAGACAACAAACAGCACCTAATGTTGCACTGTGTATCCTGACATTTTATTATGGGGCAATGTGCACATACATATGCATCACTTGACTGTGGAAAACACTGTTGACTTGTATATGCCACTGACTGAAGTGCTGCTGGGATCTGCAGTTGAATCTTACTTCAATATTGCTTGCTCTTATCTGTTCCAGCATTTGCCGCATGAGGCAGTCACCTCACTCTGCCTAACAGTAGGGCCATTCTTGGGGATGATGATCCCTTATCCCATTGCTACCTCCTTTGCCATAATTCCCTTTGTAGTCTGTCACTCAAGGCACACCTCAGCCAGGCTCTAATACTGTATTAATGGGTCATGGTAGAGTAATAATAATAATTTAATAATAATTTACTATTTATACCCCACCCATCTGGCTGGGTTTCCCCAGCCACTCTGGGCGGCCAAGTTAAGCATTGTCTCCAGTTATTATCGGTTAGAGCGAGGACTCCACGCTTTAGCTTGTTATTATGGCTACGTTCACTTTCTAATACAGTTGTAGGTTAACCTATTTGAGGATAAATGGCCTCTTCTTCTGAGCCTACAAAAATGAGTAACCCTGCCTTATATTAAAGAAGAACTTAACAGATACCAAAAATGAGCAGAGCTGGAAGAAAAACATCTGGGAGGGGGTGGTTGAGGACAAACGCACAGGGTAAAGTGGCAGGCAGAGGGAGGATTCGACTTCCCACATGCCTTGTACTTGCTGCTGCTTATTTTACATTATCCAGCAACCATTTTTCAGGTGATTCATGCTTCCTCACATTTAGAAGCCCGGCCCTGCAGTTCTCCTATGTTGTTGGGCCCTAAGATGACATTTTCACTCGATGCTGTATGCTGTGCCATGAATGTTCCAGAAGCTTTTTATCACAGAACAGCAGCTTCATTAAAACCCTAGTCTTGCTGGTTTCTTTCTTCTCAATGCTAGGCAGCCAAATCTTATATAATATATCACACAAACTTTCACTATGGCATGACTGCCTCATAGCTGTCCTAAACTAAGCAAGAGGGGCGATTTCCTAATTCATTTATTTTCTGGCACTTGACGATTGCAATTTTGGGGGAGGTGTCATGGGTGTCTAGGAAGGTCCCAGCTCCTTCCTTCTTCTAATTCCAGACTCACCTGCTGGGCTCCACGGCGTGCTTTGAAAACACCAGACAATCTCCTGATTTCTGGAGCAGGTTTGCATTTATTTCAACTGAGGCTGCTATCAATCAGCGTGAAGCAGAAGACCCTATTGCAGAACACACAATACTGGGGCTTGATCAGTAAGCATCATATTAGCATTTCAACCTGTCCCTCGAGGGATGAGCACTTTTGCAGCTGCAGGTTTGGCAGCCCGTTCTCAACTGGCCCTTGAATGAGGCATATTATTTCATTTCAGAATAAAGGAAATTGCGACTGAAAGGAGGTTTTACATCATCAAGCAGTCGAGCTCGCATGCTCCCTGCTCGCTCCCCCGCCATGACCTCCCCAGGTCCAATCACTTCAAAACTGCCCTCCACTTTCTTAATTCTCCCATTCTTTGTCTCATCCAGTTGAAATGACTCGGGCTATGGATCCCCCACCATTTCCCTCGGGAAATTAGTTCACAGTCTAGTAGTCCTCACTGTCAGGATTTTTTCTTTCTTTCTTCCAGATATTTGGCCTCCCAACACATTTTTCCTTTGTCCATATTCAGCTCATTATTTCTGCTGAATCCTCCTGGTACTGTATCCTCGACCATTCCTGTCTCTCTCCTTTATAGCTCCTCCATTCACTTGCTCTTCATAAAAACCTGCCAGCTTTGGTGTTTATTTATCATTCTTACCATTTACGTGAAGAACTGACATGGGGGACAGACATATAGGATAGCTGGGTCCTTTGTCTGGAAAGATTTCCTAGTCTGGGCCACTGATGGGAAAGGGGAAATCTTACGATTGTTCAGTCATTAAATCCAGGCCCACTTAAATGGGCAAATGTCATCCCTTGCCACCTCCAGAGTGATTATAGAGGATTTCTGGGCAGCTGTCCCACTATTTGAGCCCTCCCCTGTAGTTGCTTCCTGAGTACTCCCGCAATTGGATGCTGTTTCCTGTACCTTTCACCTAGGCCCCATCTGCACTATAAATCTAAAGCATCATCATACCACTTTTAAACAGTCACGGCTTTCCCTAAATAATCCTGGGAGTTTATTAAGGGTGCTGAGAGTTGCTAAGAGCCTCCCCCCCCCAAAAAAAAACCCCCTCTCAGAACCACAATTACCAGAGTTCCCTAGAAAGAGGTATTAATTGTTACATCACTCTGGAAATTGTAACTCTGTGAGGGGGACCCCTCACAACACGCAGGACTCTGAACAGACTACAGTTCCCGGTATTCTTTGCAGGGAAGCCATGACTGTTTCAAGTGGTGTGATGCTGATTTAAACATATAAAAGTGTGTAGATGGAGCCTTGGGTGAAGAAATCTTCCACATGTGTTTTAATCAGTTTATAAATATCAATCAAATTATAAATGTCAGTATAGGAGGAAGATAAAAGATGTTGCAGAGCCCTGTCAGATTTCACATGCCCTTGCCGACAGAAAGCGATGGCTTGTTTGTGTGAATTTGAACAGGTCAGAATCTTGGCATCTGAGGCAGAGCTTTCATTATCCTCTCAGGCTCCGTAACAGACGTTCTTTGCTGGCCATCAGCTATAGACTGATCAGAGGTGCAAATGCCAAGGTTGATTCTATTCGGGAAGGGATGGTAGTAGAATGGATCTGAAACATGTGAGAGCACAGAGGACAGAAGGGGCTCAGCCAGAGATTGTGAAAGCACCATGGGTTATTTCCCTCGCCTTCCATTCCCCTGTCACTGTGCCACTATGTGTCATGTACATAATCTTCTATAAATTGCCCCCAGATGCCTTCATAATCCCCCAGCCAATCTCTGGGTTTAAAGACCATCCTTTCACTATTGTGAAACTCTTTCATTTCTTCAATCCACATTTGGTTTATTTTCCCTTCTAGATAGAAGTATCCCAGCAGTTCCCAGTTTACACGTTCCACAATTTTCACGTGGCACACCCATATAATATGAAAGGGGGAGGGGGAGGGTGCATTTTCTGGGATAACTTTTTAACTTCCTATCTCTTTACTGAAAATCAGAGAAAGAAGTATATGTTAAAGGGAACTCACAGTACTGTATATACTCATTCCAACCTCAAATTTACCATATGTACCACCTTTCTTCAAAAAGGATTAGACCAGGGACGGGGAACCAGTGACCACTGGTCAGGATGATGGGAGTTGGAGACCAACAATATCAGGCTGCCTTTCCCTGAATTAGCTGGTTTTCTATCAACCTGGTGGACTCTTAGATGGCAGATTATGGACAGCTGTGGCCATGAACTTTCCCCCCTCCTTCCTGAAGTAGAGGAAGAATGGATTCACAGCATAGGCTGTGCCTTGGACCAGGTGCATTATCAGTGCTTCCTCGATATTTTGCATGGGCATGGGCTTTTCTAATCTAACCTGGAATGCTACATTCATAAAATAGTTAATTTCTACTTGCAGAAGGGAAAATGTTTATTATGTGCTCATGACACATAAAGTGGGGGATAGTTGTATGAAGACCCAAGAGTCCCTGCATTTCTCAAAAGTTGATTGTAGAGTCATCATGTTACTGTGGAACCCGAGATACAAAATAGTTAGTGAGCTTCCCAAGGGCTGTGCAGGAGCTGCCTTATGTATTTAGAGTTCGCTATAGGAGGTGTGAAATCCCAGACACTTCAGATGGTGCTGTGAAGCTACATCAGAATATAGGGGTTCATAATTGGAGAGTACATGCAGGTCCTGATATCTACCTGCTTGTTATGTGAAAATTCACTTATCCAAACAAAGAATTATGCCCAAACCTCACTATACATTCTACAGGTATCTGAACAGCCTGCGTTTCACTCACCTCCTTAATTTTTGTTTGTGCGTGCTTCACTGGTTGGCGGCAGCCATTTGGGGGCAGAAACCAGGCAAGGAGGGAGGAAGCAAGATCAGAAGAATCAGAGAGCAGGAGAGATTGGACAAATCACAGAGCAGGAGACATCAGACAAATCAGGTTTTTCCTTTGTCTCTCCTTGGCTAGTTGGTTGTCACTGTTTCAGGAAAAAACCATTGAAAAAGTGGGGTGATAAATCAGAAAAATCCCGGATTGAAAATGTCCCCATAGAAATCAATTAAAATCCGAGACTCTTTATGTGAACGCTTGCCTGACGAACAATTTCCAGGGAACACATTGTGTTTGGTAAGCGGGACCCCTAGCGTGTTCCATTTTTACTTTGTGCTTGTTCTTTGATCTTGCTGTAAACCACCATGAAATCAATTTGGATGAAAGATAGCGTATAAATACTAAGCAGACTAATATTGTTCGTGCTCAAAGAGGCCTTAATTCAGCTGCCTTTACCCTCTTGCCTACTCATGTGGCATGCCAGCCTCGATGGCTGCCAATTTCTCTGGTAACAGCTTGCAAGGTTTAGAGAGAGTACCTTGCAGATGGCACTGCGCAAGGATCCTAGAGTGGCTCGTTTTCCAGAGCGGCTTTCATTTGCCCAGTATGGCAATTGTCACCAAGAAAAAGCTGCTCCAGACCAACACTGTTTTGGAGACATATTTGCAATCAGTGCCTTTTTAGTGATAGATTAGCATATGTTCTTGCGGCTTTAAATCAACAAAGAAAGAGAATCCTTGCAGTAGTGGCCCTGAAGTTGAAAGTGCGTCTGTGATCGTCCCACACTATAGTTCTCCTAGGTCTGCTTGTTCTCCTATCTGGAAAGAATGCATTTTCTAGGAAACCCTTCTCTCCGACACTGCTGCTGCCACCCCCACTGTCACGGTCCAGTTCACGGGCAATCAAAGTCCTGGCAGGGGACGTCAGGACCGGGGGCAAGATGGCCGGGTGGGAGCAGGAACAGGGGTCCAGAAGCCAGGAGTCAGGAAGCCAAGAGTCCGAGGGTCAGAGAGCTGGGAGTCAAGAAGCCAAGGGTCCGAGGGTCAGGAAGCAAGGAGTCACGAAATCAAGGGTCCGAGGATCAAGAAGCTGGGAGTCAAGAAGCCGAGGTTCAAGGATCAGGAAGCAAGAAGCCAAACGCAGCAAGGCAGGAAGCATGTTGCTATAGCAAAGAGCCGAAGGGAAATGCTGACCTTATATCCCTTCCCAGCTCTTGCCGCCAGGTGCTGCGAGTTACCAATTGGCCTCACCTGTGAGGCCGTGCCTTGCCTCTTCAGAACAGACTTAGGAAGGCCCCAGTCCTGCAAAGTCCTATTGGCCACAGGGCCTGGCTCCTGCACGCACACCTGACACCCACCCCTGGGGACAGGTCCATAGGCAGCTGCCTTATTCTGAGTCAGACCATTGTCCCAGATATCTCAGTATAGTTTTCACTGACTGGCAGCAGCTTTCCAGGGTTTCAGGCAGGGGACAGTCCTGGCCCTACCTGGAGATATCAGGTTTTGAACCTGGGACATCCTGCGTAACACTGAGCTATGGTTACAAGGCAACATCTTTGGGACAAACTTTGCCCGGAGTTTTTTGGCCATGAAACTCCCTGCCAGAAAGAGTGACTTCACCTTGCCTCAGGACAAGGTTGGAGAGCCGCCATGGGAGTCTCGGCAGTGCCAGAGAGTGAACTCATTGAATATTTCTGCATCTCTCTGGAGAGAGGCAGCTTGGGCTATTTTGCGGCAGCAGCTCCACAAATGTACCCAGACTTCCTTCTCCCTTTCTGTGCAGGAAACATGTTCTTACTTCTGGTTCCGTTTACACAAATAGAAGTAAACACCCACCAATTTGAGACTTTGGCTTGTCTCCTTTTTGGATGTGGAGCCAGGTGTCTGCTATATTAGGACTGGGCTAATATTCCGTGCTTGGGTGTCCCAAGTGGACTCTGCTTAGGTCAAGCCACCATTTCCTCTCATGTCAAGAACGCACTGGGCTACTGGATCAAGACATGTGCTTCATGCTGGTAGCATGGCTCATCTGCGTGTCCAATAGCCAGGGAAGGCTTTCCAACTGAAGGCTCTATTTCATAGCAGATCTGTTGTCTCAGCTTTGGGAACAAAGCATTTGGGCACGCTGGTGGGTACAAAGAGTTCCTTGCTTTGCGCTCAGCATGCCAGCAAGCCTTTCCACTCTGATCAAGCTGGACACAAACCAGAAGCCTCTTTTAAAATAATGAAAATTAAATTTCCATCTGCTTTCTCTGCTTCTTTCAGTCTGTAAAGAGAGCTGATAACTGTGTAAGGGTGGATCCACACTAACCATTCGAAAGCACACTCAATGCACATTTAAAGCACATGGTGACTACCTGGGAATGTACCCCCCCCCTCACAAAGCTAAATCTACCAGCACTCTTAACAAACTACAGTTCCCACAGAGTCCAGGGAAAGGCTGTAGCTCAGTGGCAAAGCATCTGCTTGGCGTGCAGAAGGTTCCAATTTTCAATCCTGGCATCTCGAAGGAGGGCAGGGAGAGAACCCCGTCTGGAATCCTGGACATCCTTGGCCTATCAGTGTAGACCAGCGGTTCTCAACCTGTGGGTCCCCAGATGTTGTTGGACTACAACTCCCATCATCCCTGAGCTCTGGCCTTGCTAGCTAGGGGTGATGGGAGCTGTGGTTCAACAACATCTGGGGACCCACAGGTTGAGAAAGCCTGGTGTAGACAGTACTGTGCTGGATGAATCCAATCACCTGACTCAATATAAGGCAGCTTCCTATGTTCACTGGATTCTTTGGGGAAAGTTGTGTGCTTTTAAGTGTGTGGTGCAGATGTCAGGGAAGATAACTTCGCAGGGAGGGACTAACAGCCACCAGCCCTGCTCCAGTTTATCGCCCTCCTATGCTGCCATTACCAGTAAGGGTTGTCTGCTCATCAGACTCCAAGGCATCCTCCTCTTAGACCAATCTCCTCCTCCTAAATGATTGCCCCTTTTTTATTCTTATAACAACTCTGGGTTAGATAGTTAGATACTGACTGGTCCAAGGTCACTGAGGCTGCTTTTATGCTAGAGCCCTTTGGGGAACATAAGAACCTAGGAAGCCCCGATGAATCAGAGCAAAGGCCTATCAAGCATCCTGCTCTGACAGATGTCAACTAGATGTCTATCAGAATCTCACAGGCATGGTATGAGTGCAACAGCACTCTCCCATTCGTGAGCCCCACAACCGGCATTCAGAGGCATCCTTGCTCTGACACTGGATGCAACATATAGCCATGACTCGCAGCCATTGGTAGTCATCTCCATGGATTTGTCTATCCCCATTTTAAAGCCTTATTATTATTATTATTATTATTATTGCTACTATTATTATTAATGCTGGCTATAGTAATTTCTGCTGCTGCTATTAATGTTCTTGTTGATAATAACGATGGTAATAATAATAATAATTAAAAAAAAATTGCATGTTACTGTTTGCACACTAAAGAAAAATGATGTAATTTCCCCAGAGTACCTCGCAATGGTCTAATAACAACAGTGGCTTGAAGTCAGAGTTTGATCTTCTTCACACATGCCGTATGTGCCCTTCTGCCCTGTTATTCGCACAGTGGGAACTGGTACAGGAGTGTTTGTGCATTGGGGTGGGGAGGCTCCTTCCAAGACTCCAATTGGTGGTACTTTCCTTCGGCTGCAAACACCCCCACACTAGGATGCAACAGCCGAGGAGGAGGCGGAATCAGGAAAGGAAACAGCATAGCCAAAGGGAAGTGCTTCCATTTGCCAAGTTTCTCATTCATGTTCTTCCTTCTGTAGGGCACCTGCCATCATGGAGTTCCCTACTCTGCCTTCTGAGCCTTCTGAGCTGCAGCAGACCGATGAATAAGGTTCACTAGCAGAGCAATCCTGTGGTTGGGTTGCAGTTCCTGGCTGCGATGGGGATGCAGGCAAAAGGCACAGGAACAGAAACATTACACCGTGCCAATGTAGTGATAACAGTGGCACTGACAGCAGGCTGTGCAGGCCAAATGCCTATGTTAGGCAGCGTTGATGGGATGGAGAGGAGCAGAACTTAATTGCTTTTGCCATGCATGTTTTCATCATGCATGCTGTCTGGGTTGGCAACATGCATGTACACGCTGTGTTGTGCATCTCTCAGCATTGCGGACACGAATCACCAGTGTGTATTTATGCAAGACTTGCGGTGCCTATATGTTCTTACTGCGAAAGCTGCATGTATCATATTGTGCTTGCAGTTATTTATTTATTGACTATTTCTCTTTTTAGAGCACCCTTCACCCCGGAAGATTCCATCATGTGCATGATTTGCATGCAAGCCCTATATGTTGAGGAGCATGTTATCATCGTTTATGAAAGATACCAAAGAAGTAGTTTTTTTATCAGAATTGCAGGGCAGAATCATGGGGAAAGGGTACTTGGGACACAACATACAACAATAGATCTGGACTGCTTTGTAGATTGAAGCTTCCCATTAAAAATATAGCCCTTAAACTGGTTATAGATATAGCTGTTTTGGATAGTGTTTGTTTTGTCACCATCAGTCATTTTCTCCCAGATAGCTTTGGGATCCAGCCAACTGAAGGATGAATGAGTTGAATTAATTGTCGAAAGGGAGCACTCCAAAATGCTGATGTCACTTTCACAGATGCAACAATCCTGCTTTTATCTTTGGGGGCAGGGTGTGGAAGGATGTCAGCTATTAGAGAGCAAGAGAGGGAAATCAGAGAAAACTGGATGGCTGCAAAAAACAGAGAAACATGTTGTCCATGACGGTTTATAAAGAACATCCTCTCGCCTTATATAATCTGCCAGATGTTGTTAAATTGATTGGAAGAATAAACACCCTCCGACTAGTTCATGAGTCAAGAGATGCGACCATGATTGAAAAAGATCACTTGGCTCTGATGATGACAGCATTTGGTAGGTCACCGGATACAAGGGACTCAAAGATTTCACGGGGACTAGGAATAAAATGTATAAACAGTTGTGATCTCCCCCACTTCACTTTATTTATTTCCCCCCATATTTTCTAAAACAACCATTAAAATAATTGTGTGCAGTACATCAGACTAAAATGCAAGATGAAAATAAAAAATATATGGTATATACAAAGCAAAGATAGATTCCTGAATCAGTATTATCTGTACCATTCATCCAGTTGCTTGGCCCAGAGTCTGTGTCAGAGCTAGGTCATCACCCCTAAAACCCCACATGGTTTAGGACCTGAAATACCTCTTAGGTCACCTTCTCCTGCATCAATTTGGCTAGTCCACTGAGATCACCACCCTGTGGTCTTTCTCAGGATGCCTGGTGTCGGGTGATAAGAAGAGAAACTTTTCAGCGTTAGCGCCTTGCTTTTGAAATGCCCTCCCTAAGGAGGTTTGCCTCGTACCCTCATTGCTATCATTTAGCTGCCAAGCAGAAACATTACTTTTCTCAGGCTTTTAAGAACCAATAATGCAAATGTGGGTTTTTGTGTGTGTGTGTGTTAAAATAAATTTGAATTATTTTTAAAGCCTGAGAGTTTCTGAATGGTGGAGAAACTGCCACCCTGTGAGGCGAGTAGCATTTCTTCTTTTTCCTGCTGCAGTCAGGTTTTCAAAAGTATGTCCCTCCCATTAACCGCAACAGGGGGGAAAATTAGCTATGCCAGCTCCAGGGATGGTGTAGCTCTTGCAGTTGGTCAGGGGAACAATGCGTAGATTTCTGTGAGTCATCGCCTTCCCCAACGTGCCCTTGGAACACACCATTTCAGGTTCCATCATGGGCCGTGTTTCTACCTGCAGAACAGCAGTGGAGCTTGCTGCCACCACACCAGGGCATTCCTGACATTCCTCCTTCGCACAGAGATCTCCCTCTGCTCATTCATGGAGGAGGTGGCTATCCATGCTTACTAGCTATGATGGTTATCCTCTGCCTCCACAGTTGGAGGCAGGAATGCTTCTTGAATACCAGTTGCAGGAAGCCCAAGAGGGGAGAGGGCTCTTGTGTTTATGTCCTAGTTGCAGGTTTCCCATAGGCATCTGGGTATCTGTGAGAACAGGAAACTGGACTTGCCGGACCATTGGCCTGAACTTGCATGCTCCTCCTATGTGAGGGAGATCTGTAGGATTCAATGAACCCAATGCCACCCTTCCAGGGAGTTTAGGATTGCTCTCTTAGGCCAGGCATCCCCAAACTCGGCCCTCCAGTTGTTTTGGGACTACAATTCCCATCATCCCTGACCACTGGTCCTGTTAGCTAGGGATGATGGGAGTTGTAGTCCCGAAACAGCTGGCAGGCCAAGTTTGGGGATGCCTGTCTTAGACAGATAGCTGAGTGGAAATTGTTTTCTCTCACAAAGGAAACTTGCAGAAAAATCTATCCTCAACCTCCTCCCACCCATCTGTATATGCATAAACATGGGGCAATGAAAGCAATTAATTACACAATGGTGGAAATCCCATAGTTACTTCAGTTCATTTTATTCAGCTAGGAAAAATGTACAGGCCACAGCAGAGGTACACAGGAAATGTTTACATTGGTTTCCCCCAAAGCACTTGTGTACATTGTAAAGTCTTCTGTGGGGTGTGCAAATCTGTGCTGAAGAAGAGGTGATGGGAAGTCGAAAGCAATCTCTAATATAGCAAAGCGCCCTTACTGTTTATTAGTGTAAAGGAAACTGCATTCTAACAACAATAGGCCCCATGCTGTTCTGAACAAAGCTGCTTGCATTCGATTTTTATATTTTTGCACTGGCTTCCTTTAGGAAGTTATTGAGAGCAGTTTGTATATAGCACATAATGGTCTTCTTCCAATGAGTGCAACAGGTAAATGAGAAAAATATATTTTGCAGATGATGGCAAAGGAAACGGGAAACCTCAAAAGCCCGGAAAGCTGAAGATGCTTTTAATATGGATTTGAGTTTTGCGACATGAAATATTTCCTATCTTCAGAAAAGACTGTTTCCCCACCCCTGTATCAACACCCCCATACTCATATTCATAGATAGGTTAATTGCTTGTGAAAAAAACAGGATCATTAAGAGGGGAAAAAACATTTGAAAAAGAATATATGCCGTCTAAGCAACCCTTTGTACATGATTAGTTTCGGTTATGGAAATGTGCACTCATAGAGGGTCTTGGGGTCTTGGTTTTTTTGTCTAATCTATGACTTTCCTATGTTGTACACAAAGGATGCCGTTTGGGAACCCAAGCTTGGCTGCTATTGTTTGGTTCCAATTAAAATTCAGTGTATTAAACACAGTTGAGTACATCCATGCATTCATGACACACCATCATCTCCCCTTGAAAGGTCAAATCAAAAGTGTCTCGCAAAGATTCATTAACATTCAATGTTATTATACTGGAGCTCCATATGATTTTGGATGAATGGGTAACAAAGGCTCATCAGAAACACACCCATAAATACATTTACTGAAACCGACCCACTGGGGACTTTATAGATTCACATACCTTGGTGACTCTGCAGTGTGGGACTAGATATGAATTAAAACCAGTTACCTTCCTAGGAAACATATTCCTAGGAAATACAAATGGCTTAAAGCATGCTTACTCAAAAAAATAAGTCCTTCCATGCGCAATGAAATTTACCCCCTAGCAAGTTGTGCTTAGGACTGTAGCCCTAAAACAATGAATCACATATGAGTGACTCTACACAACTCAATCCTCATTTCAGACATTGTGACATATCGGTATATTGCGATGTTTCGCTGGCGATATATCATGATGTTGAAAACCAGATATCACCCTAGCTCTAGTCACTGGGTGACATAGGGGCAGTCTATATTGTTCAGCCTAGTCTACCTCACAGGGTCACTGTGAGGATTAATGGGAGTAGAGGAAAACCATTTACACTAGTTCCTACCCCACGGGCAGCACCAGCTTTGGGGATGTCAACTGATCAGGAATCTATCACACCGTTAACATAATGTATATTTGATGTTTCTTGAATGTGATTCTCACAGCATGATTCAAGAATCTTGTTATCCCGCAAAACAGAACCTTACTGACAACAAAACTCAAGATACAGGAAATGAGCCAAGCTACCTTTTATAGGTTTGCCCAGGGCAACTGCGTGTAGCCATGATGAACAGACGGATTAATTTAGAGCACAATTATTACCGGTATATAGTCTGCACTTTTGCGTGCCACTGTAAGCCTCCTGAAAGCCAGTGTGGCATAGTGGTTAGAGTGTTTTCCTAGGACCTAGGAGATCAAGGTTCAAATCCCCACTCAGCCTCTAAGTTCATTGGGTGAGTCTGAGGCCAGTACATTTCCCTCAGCCTAAGCTACTTCACAAGGTTCTTGTGAGGATAATGGGGAACATTTTCCAGCCTACTAGGGGCCTTATTCCCTTTTTGGGGAACCTTCCAAGGGCCACATCCTTGTGATGGGTGGAGCCAGAAGCCAAACTGAACGGAGCAACAAATGTGCATTTTACTTCTGTAGAACAGACTAGTTCTTTATGCATACTCACACTCCCCCCTTATTTTCCATCCAGGCAAACATGAAGCATTATCAGAGTTCAAGGGCACATTCCAGGCAGGCGAAAACACTTGGGTGCAAAAGCACATTTGCAAAGCTAAGCAGGGTCAGGCATGGCTCCAAACTGGATGGGAGACCGCGTGTTGAGATTCCTGTGTCGCATGGGGTTGGACTAGATGACCCTCAGGGTACCTTCCAAGTCTATAATTCTATGATTCTAAGAGCTAGTGAGGGGGGGTGAACTGCGGAAAGAGAGTGTGGCTTGCAGAAAGTCACAAGGAGCCAACAAAGGTGTCTGGGGCTACGTCTGGTCCCAGGGCCTGCAGTTCCCCCCCTCTGATGTACACTGAGCTTCTTCAAGAAAACTTTAAAAGAAGGGCTCAGAAGAAGGCACAGATAGGTTACTGGAGAGAACTGGAAGCAACAAGATGCACCACTGGGAGGCACAAAGCTACGGATCCTTGCAGAATGGCTTTGTGACTAGTGCAGCTGCCCTCACTATGTTCACAAAGAAGATTGGAGCAAGGTAAGGGATAAGCAAGCCAACAAATACCGTATTTTTTGCTCTATAAGACTCACTTTTTCCCTCCTAAAAAGTAAGGGGAAATGTGTGTATGTCTTATGGAGCGAATGCAGGCTGCGGAGCTATCACAGAAGCCAGAACAGCAAGAGGGATTGCTGCTTTCACTGCGCAGTGATCCCTCTTGCTGTTCTGGCTTCTGAGATTCAGAATATTTATTTTCTTGTTTTCCTCCTCCAAAAACTAGGTGCGTCTTGTGGTCTGGTGCGTCTTATAGAGCGAAAAATACGGTAAATGCCGTCTCACTTACTATCTCATAGTAACTAATTATAGTCATAACTAATTATAATGAATTAACTAATTAGTTGCTAGCTTATAACACTAAATTATATGTATATATAAAAAGATCATGACTTCTCGGTCTTTGCCTTGTCCAAGTTCTGCTACAAAGGAGATGAGGGTGGCTGACTGCAGCAAAGTCTCTTTTCCCCCCTTAGAAAGAAGGGGCCACTTTTTAGTCCAGGCTGAATGGGACGGATGTCAGTTCAATTGTTCTTCAGGAGATGCTTCAAGGGGACTGTCAGTTTTCCAGTTCAGGCCAGCCAGTTATTCCTTAGACTCTGTATTTGGCTTTGCCATGGTTATTGATAACACATATGTGCTGAAACGAAAAGTTTTAACATCACAACCCACAAAGTCAACCAACAGCGTTTATGGAGGAGCCACATTCTGCACTCTGATCGCTCCAGTGTGCTGTGTCGAGTGACAGAAATAAATCACATTCTCCCACTGACAGAAATAACGCTGCAAGTATGAGTGCTGGAAAAGGTGTTTATCTTACGTAATGGATATTTCCATTCTCCTCAGAGCTGCGTGGAGAGCAGAGCATGAGCTCAAGGCTTCCCGCAGCTAAACTATGGTTTAGCATTATTTGTGAAGCGAACTATTGTACATGAAGGCAGGCAGGATAAGGATTAAAAAGCACCATGCGCTGCAGAAGTAGGGTACAAATTTTTACTGTTAGCCACAGAAGAGGAAACCCAGTTCTAGATTGGCTGGGTTCGAAAGTCATAGTTTATAAAAGTGTTGTTTTTTTTCAGGAGGCAAAGAGTGGGAGACACTTACATTTAGATCTCTGAAGTACTCATTGTAGTCTAAAGCATAGCCCACCACAAATAAATTTGGAATTTCAAATCCATAATCTGGGAGAGAGAGAGGAAAAAAATGGCAAAATGTCTGTATTGTTAAAAATACAAACCCTGACACTTCCTTTATGTAATAGTTCACTGACCTGGAAATTGTATACAAGAGCCAAATCTCAGTGACTGTGAGTCTGGGGCTCTGAGATGGGAACACTTTACTGAAGCTGAAGCGGAGCTGTCTAGATGTACCCAATTAGGCTATATAAAGGACCACAATTCTGTCTAAAAGGAATCCTGTTAGCTAATATTGAGGGGGAAAAGAAATATAGAGCTTGCTAACTACAGCTCTTACCCAAACAGAGATGTGTCCCCAGGGAAGTTAACTCCCAAATGATTTTTATGACAGCCTCCAAGGAACAATCTGCAGTTGTCTGCAGCTGGGATACAGCTGGACAACGTAGGACTTTGAAGCCACAGTGTGTTGTATCTTGGCCAACAGACATGCTAAGGGCATTTTTTAAAAATTAGATTTATATACTGCCCTTCATTATAAGATCTCAGATCTCAGAATAAAATGCAGGGTGTTGCAAGGAACACCTGCTGGGCAACTTTTAAACTTATCTGAAACTGGTGTTAAAGTGCCACAATTTAACCCCAAACACTCTTGGAAACAGAAGTGTTGTGAAGTTTTCTTTCTCAGCAGAGTTGCAAGGTCAAGCTTGTGATTCTTGACAGTGGCACAACTCTGAAATCGGTTTTAAAAGGTGGTCATTTCCCATGCCGTCTTTCATACATGTCTATAATGAAATAGGGACAGTGGAGGGGAAGCTGTCCCCCCCCCCAATTGATGGTTCTGATCAAGGTGGCACTTCCATTGTTTAGACGCTATTCCTAGCATCACTTTTGAACAACACCCCAAGGACCAGGTGTGTTACGTCTTGCCTATTTAATGAAAACAGGACAATGGAACATTTTAGCTACTTCATAATCAGGAAGCAAAGAAAATCCACAGGAGAGCACTTACAGTCCGGTCTGTATCCATTAGGCTGAGATGTTCTTTTCACCAGCAAACTATCATTAAATAAATAACAAAAATGTGTTTTTTTTATTGTAAACATTTTAAAAAGCTGGGTTTGTTCACATAACTCCTGAACATTTTGGCTTGGTTAGATGTATTCTTCTGTCCCCGTCTCTCATTTCCTTAAAGCCTGTACAACTTGCAACCCGCTAAGCCTGGTGCCCCTCTAAATGTTGTTGGACACCAACTCCCAACAGCCTTAGTCAGCCTTGGCCAATGGATGATGGGAGTTGTAGTCTAACAACATCTGGAGGGCACCATGTCCTAACATTAAGCTGAACCACAGCCCAACAGCCATATATTATGGCCTCCCAGGTCAGATAATTGTCCATCAAGCTCAATATTATCCACTATTTTGATTATGGTCCTTGCTCGAGAACCAACCCCATTCCCTGTTTTGACACTCCAAAGACAGGTAGCAAAAACAAGAGATACATTGAGCCTCTGATGGGTAACCATGCATGGCTGGTGAGGTCTGTTTAGCTTGGCAAACTCCCCACCTCACCCCAATTTCAGCAGAAGAGTAAATGAGTGCACTTCCCCTCCATCGGAGATGTCTGAAGACTCATCAAGGGCAAACCCAAAAGGATTTCCTTTCTCTTTCCCTTAGCAGCTGAGTCAGCTGCCTCTGCCATCCTCCCACAGAGAAAGAGACAAGCTTCTGAGCAGTGGCCTGCACAGTAGCCTCTACATGTTGTTGGACTACCATTCCCATCATTCCCGACCATTGGCTGTGCTGGCTGTGGCTGATGGGACTAGTAGTCCAAAACATCTGGAGGGCATCACACTATCAAAGGCTGCTCCACCCATTGAGATGTGGTCCCTCCCAAATACTACACTTACCTTGCCACCTTGACCATCTTGGGTTTGCATTTTTCAATTTTGCTGAGGAGAGCTCTCATCGTTCTTCCGGTTCCAATGATATCCTTTGGAAAGCATAGAAGCATAGAGCTGTAGAGTTGGAAGGGACCCCCGAGAGTCATCTAGTCTAACCCCCTGCAAATGAAGGAATCCTGCCCACAGCCCCTGAGTGGGCTCCAACCACCATCCTTCTGGTTAACAGCCAGACGCACAGACCCATTGCATCACAGGAACACAAAAGGTAAAAGGAGGCCGGTGTGTGTGTGTGTGTAGTTAGGGCATTTATTTATTTATAAAATTATTTATATGCTGTCCACTCATATAAAATATCAAGGTGGTACACAACAATATGTGCAAGTATAATAAAACACCATTAAAGACAATGCAAAATAATTTTCACAGGAAGTTGACAGTGTAGTAAGAAGGAAGAAAGTTTAAACCAGCTGAGCCTTTGTAAGATGGGGGACAACTTAAAGTCTTCCTCTGAATGATCTCAGCGATCAAGCTGCGATATAAGGGCTTGTGTGAGCCTTAAGGCATCCTGGACCCAAGTTGTTCAGGGCTTCGTATATTAACACAAGAGCCTTGAAACTGACCTGGTTAGCCAATAGCTGAAAAGTTCTGCAACATCAACACCATTTTATTATTTTAATTTCTGGGGGGAGGAGGGGAGGAATTACCGTATTTTTCGCCCTATAGGACACACTTTTTCCCCTCCAAAAATGAAGGGGAAATGTGTGTGCATCCTATGGGGCGAATACAGGCTTTCGCTGAAGCTTGGAGAGTGAGAGGGGTCGGTGCGCACTGACCCCTCACTCTCCAGGCTTCAGGAAGCTCTGCGCAACCCTCGGGAGCCCGGCGCGAAGTCGCGCCAGGCTCCCAAAGGTTGCGCAGAGCTGCCTGCATTCCGAAGCCTGGGCCGCGCTGAAGAGCGCGCCTGGGCTTCGCGCAGCTCTCCGCAAGCCTGGGGAGATCAGCACGGCTCCCTAGGCTTGCGGATAGCAGGCTGTTCTGGGGCTTCCCCCGCGCCAGCCCCGTGCCTGGGGGGGAAATAATTTTTTTTCTTTATTCCCCCCCCCCAAAAAAACTAGGTGTGTCCTATGGGGCGGTGCATCCTATGGGGCGAAAAATACGGTAGCCTCTTTTGGGTCTTTTTCATGGTCCCCCCAAAAAAGGTGTCACAGCCTTTAGCTAAACGGCTTTCGAAAAGCACTAGCAAGGTTTTTGCTGACTTCACGGGATTCTTTGTATATCTGCACCTATACATTAAGTGGTACAAGACGTACTGTACCCAAAAGGACCACCACCCGTTTTAGCCAATCCAAATAGATGAACTTACCTCCACAATTAATACGTTCTGAAACACAAACAAACAAGGAGGAGAAAAAGAAATTTGGTTAGGCAGGAGAACAAAGTGAATCGACAGCAAACCACTAGCAGAACGGGAGTCCATGTTCTCTGGGTCTTCTCCAGGATGAGGAGGAAAAGGGAGATCTGATGATGGAGAGTTGCAAGGGTGGCCCCAGCTAAGTCAACCAACCAAGTATTGGGAGCAAGGAGAGTCCTTGTCCCTGGCAGACAGCAAGGGGATGCTCCCTGCTTCTGCCCTATACCTGCAGCTCTGACCCAGTTCTTTCTTTCTTGCAGTGAGAGGTGACTTGGTCTCCTACCAGGGAAGGGGAGAGGGAAGAAAACGTGAATAGTTTCATTCCCACCAGCACAGCACAAACACTCTGTATGCAGGACGTTGAAGGCCCAACCCCTGGTCTCTCCAGTTAAGAAACAACGTGGCTGGGAAAACTCCACGGCTGGAAACCTTAGAGCTGTGTCATGAAAGAGCAGCCAACATGTAGGGCTAGGTAGACCAATAGCTCAGTTCAGTATAACTGTTTCATACATAGGTCTGCCAACTGGCAAGCATTAAGAACGATGGCCTGGCAACTCTCTCTCTCTCTGTGTGTTATATTTACAGGGATTGGCAGGGGGTGAAAAACCTGTGGCCAACCAGGTATTGTTGGACTCCAACTCCCATCCTTCCTGGGGCCATGCTGACCGAGGCTGATGGGAACTGGAGTTCAACAACATCAGGAGGGCCACAGGTCCATCATCCCTGCCAGCAGGAAGATACACAGCTTTTAGGCAGGGCTCTGCTCACTGAACCGCCAAATTCTTCTAGACTCCGTCTACGTTCCTGCTCCAATGTAAGCTACCAGGTTCTTGCACATTGTATTTTTGGACTGACAGGCCTTTCCCAATGAGGTCCACCTGAGAACTTTCACTTCCCTCGGAAAGTTCTCCATAATTTTCAGGATGCCAGAACACAAGTATTGCTGAACTTTCTGTTCTGTTGAGTCTCCATTCGCCTCTTCATCTTCTCAGCCCCTCTCTCATGCAATCTTGGCGGTGAGTCCTGGAAGACCTGCTCCTGGCCTTGCAGGCTTTTCCCATCTGGCTTAGGAGGGTGGGGCCCTGTCTGACTCCAGCTGCAGAAGCTGAGACTGCTGAACAGACTCTTGGGTTGAGGAATTGTTTAGAGGATTGGGGGAGGGGGTGCTGTTATTGATATTATTTTTTTGATACCTTTATTTTAATCTTAATATGATTTATGTGGAAATTGTTCAATTTGGTTGTGAACTTTTTGAGGTTTAATTTATTGCTTATTACTACTTTTGTTATGCTTGTAATGATGTACGTTTTTTCATGTTGTAAGCAAGCTTGAACTATGGAAAGGTTGCATACAAATAAAATTAGGTAATGTATGTATGCCTGGACTTCTGATCTATCTTTGCACACCTAAGCTATCTTAAAGGAAATGCCTCATCTACAACAGTTCAGTTTTATTTCTGTACTTGCCAAAGGCCATAGCAGGAATGCAAAAATACAATACATTAAACAATTAATAACGGAACCTGTTATCTTGCAAGTGTTTTACAATGGACAAGAGGCAAGCCAACTCAAAGTAGCATCACGAGATTTAGATAATGCTAAGGCATAAGTTGCTGAGCAGAGTAATATTCTTGACATCTGTTTGCTAACCCCCAAAAAATCTATCTTTTGAAGGTCTGACCACTATTTCCTTACTTGACAGCAGCTGGGGAAGAATTTTGTTTCTTATTTGATATGAGAACAGGGCAACTGAAGAGAGATTATACAAAATCCTCAAGATCCTGATGTACTCTGATTGACAATAGGCTTGTATTAGTCTTGTTACTTGTCTTCAGAACCTTACTGTGGACTTGAGATCTCCCAAATCCTACTTAAACAATATTGAATAAATATTTAAATGCATTACTTTTATTGAACTGCTTTGGATGAGTGGGGGAAGTTAAGTCTTTGCTATTGCAAATTCTTAGGTGAACCATCTTCATCCCAATTTTTGTAGTTTTCTAAATCCTTCTTGTTTTACTTCTGTGGCTCTCCAGATGTTGGGATGACAACCTCAACTGCCCCTAACCAATGGCTCTGCTGGCTGATGGGAGTTGGTGCCCAACATCTGGAGCCTGCCGGTTACCCACCCCTGCTTGACCCACTCTATATCTCAAATTCAACAGCCCTATAATGTAAGCCAGCAATACCATCTCTATATTACTGGTGGGGGTTTAAGAATGGCTCGTCGATGCGTTCTTCAAATGGTGCAAGCCCCTAAGCTTCTCAAGGCCATGTAGTATGAGACATCCCTGGAAAGGAGGACCTCACATCATGAACAGTCCCAATGAAACCAGCACACACTTGCTGAGTATGGCATCAGTTAAAGTAAATTGTGACCTTGGAATGGCACAGTCCAACTTTCCATCGCTAACAGCCAGGAACCATCAGCACAAGGGTTATTTTGGTGGATCATCATCTTATCTATCATGCAATATGGAAGTCTTCAATTAACTACAGCTTCATCTCAAGCAAGAAAATATGGTTTCCAGCTCCACAACAAACCAGATGTTCATTCTGATGTTATTTAGATCCTAGCTTGTTTTAAACCTGATAATCCTGTCTTGGATAAAATGGGAAACAATGGCTAACAACTCCCTGGTTTAACTGCAGAAAGGCAGAAGGGTCTGTGATCATACGGACAACTTTATTCAATTCAGTTTCTTGGCTCGTTAAACTGAGATAGGATCATTTGAATTAGGTCATTACCTTCCAAACCTGTTTACATGCTACTGATGTGACTTACACGGTGAAATGTGACCTGTAATTAGCTGCAAATACTCAAGCCATGAGATAATAATACTGCAATATTAGCAAATGGGGGAGGATTAGCTAATGAAATATTTCTAAAGAGAAACATAAAATTGTAGAGTTGGAAGGGACCACAAGGGTAGAGGCATTAATACATAGCAGTGAATACTTCAGAAGTGGTTTTCTGTCTTCCAGATGGCCAGACATATATTTTCTATTCGTTTCAAGCTTCTTTCCACAGGAAATCAACCTGCAGCCAATGACAGGCTCATGTGCAGCTGGTGATAATTCTTCTGCCATGTTGATAAACTAGAACTCTATTTCAGTAGTCCTGTAATAAATTTAATAACATGGCGCATCCACGCTGTAAAGTTACACAATCTTAACTCGCCTGCCTTAACAGGTTTTACAGCAGATCGCTGCTGTTGACTTTGGTGAAAGAATTATATCCAAAGTCCTCTTCTCAACTCCACCCTGATGCCAGGCTTAGGCACCACTTGTTGGAACTCCTTGGGCTCCAAATGCCAGAAAACCTTGCAAAAGGAGGCTGGAAGGTCCTGCTCTTGGCCAAACTTACAAGCAGTTCCTTGCTGGAGCACAGGAAGATGGCCTGATTCAGACATAACAACAATCCATGGTTTGTTACGGCAAGAACAAGAAGTGCAGGGTAAAGCCTCTGGCTGCAACTTGTAACATGAAGGACTGCCTTCTTCCATACAAGCCTTCTTGGATGTTGAGAAGCAGCAGCTTGTGGGGAGTGGGCAGTGGTTATGCTGGTTCTCCAGAAAGTGGATCACTGATGCTTACCAGGAGGAAGAGAGAGAAGGGCGAGGCACCAGAGAGTTCAGGGCAGTGCAAATTGAATTATTCTGCAGAGGCCCTTTTCTCTGTCCCAACAACTTCTGACGCATGTTTGGTGGGAACTCAAGAAAGGGCCTCCTTAGTAGCTGCAAACCAGCTCTTGAGGAGACCAGGCTTTGTAATCATGAAGAGTGAACACCAACCATCTCTGTGTTAATCATTATATGGTATTAATTGTGCCAGCATCTGACTCTCACAAATATGGTTTTGCATTTACCTAGAGGGGTGTTACTCTAATACTGCTTCATGAACAGCAAATCTGCTTGTGCTAGATTTGTGCCTGTTAAATGTAACTGATTGCAACTTCCCGCCCCCCTCCGAAAGCACTCAATATTTGCATAATAGACAGAAATCTCTTTTCTATTGTGACATCTCTACCCTCGGAAAAGATGCACTCATTGAATTTTTAGCTACCATTAAACTGTTAAATGTACAGGGTGCTGGTGGGCAAAAAGTGGTAGTCCTACCTATATCTGAGAAGGCTATGTTGTTGAGGCTATAAGATATATCCAAGAAGGCTGTGATGTTGAAGCTGGGGGCTAGCAAAATGAGAATATTTCCCTTTCTATAAGGACACTGAAGGAGCAGAACTGACTTATTCATAATACAATATCAAGGAAATGGAACTGGAGTTGTTGCAGTTCCTGACATCCAAACTGTGGCCAGGGATCAGGCAGTTCAGCCATAACCATTTAATGGAGGATATACTTTCAATAAGATTAAGATATATATGTTTACAAAGTAATCAAGAGTGGCACCATGGAAAATATACTGGCTTTGCTCCAGCCGAAGTTAGTTGCACTTTTCCAAATGAAATCTATCTGCAAACTTTAGTAGGACCCAAGTGTGACTAACTTAAGTCAGGATTGATCATAACATGTACAAAGGTAAACATGTACAACCATAGGCTCTTAAAGCCAATTTTATATACATAAATTAATCTGTGATGTGACAGCAGTATGTTTTGGGGAAATGGTTGTGGAGGTTATCAATATAATATTTAAGCTGCAACATACACCTAAATCTTCCTTATACTGACTTAAATTACACTGAAAGCATATCACCAATAAGGTTTCATGCAGCAGCACCTTATCAGTGAACATCAGCAAAATAGTCTGAAACGGAACACAGATAAAAGGGCAGTGAATAGCTGGATAATGTTTGAGATTTAATAGCTTTTGTGTAATCAGCCGTGTACCAAAAACCAGGCTCAAAATAAAGCATTGGAACTATGAGTCTGGTAATGAGCAATATAACCAACTTACTGAATAAAACCAAAATTGTTTTTGCCAGATGCATTTCATTTACAATTGTGTGGGGTGTCTTTACTGTTTCTTGTCTTGCCTCTGCATTTTATTTTTGCTGTTCATGTTCAAGCCATGCATTTTGTTTAATCATTCCAGAGCCATTCAGATAATTCCATGTTCATTTTTACAAAAATCTGTGCACCATGTTGTGTTGGGAGGTGGCTGGTTTTTTTAAATCACTGAATCAAGACACCAGGTGCAAGCCATGCCACCTCCTCACTCACAGCTCATCCTAGCACCGCAGTTCTACTAATAAACGAAAATGAGTCAGCAGATGAATCAACAGAGTGGGATGATACAGTCAAACACACACCAAAACTCACATCAGATATAGCTAGTTATATAAATCAGAAGAATTTACTTGATCGTATCTTCATAAATTGCTGTTCTGAAAAGGTTTTAGTGGGGTGGGGAGTTCCTAATAGTAGGTGGAGCATTGGAACAAAGAGCTACTCTGCATCACCTGCAGGTCCTACAGATGTGGCTGGACCCCAATTCCTGCCATCCTTGACAATTGGCCATGCTGGCTGGGCTGCTGGGAGTTGCAGTCCAATAACATCTGGAGGGTTCCCTACCTCATCCTACCCTTAGGCAGAATGGGGCAATTGCTTCAAGGGGCAGATTCCGAGAGCTGCCCTGACCTTTCCCCGCAAGCTAGCAGGTGCAGTGGTGGATCTGTCCCGTCACCAATATTGAAGTAAAATTCAGCTGCCTGTTTCTTTGGCTTCCCTGTACGTGTGGATGGTCACCTTGCCCTTGGCCTCGGGTGGCAGAATGTCTTGGGCTTCACCTGAGAGGCAACTGAATATCTTTTGGGACCGGGATATCAACTCCCATACAATTCTACCCTTTTTCTGAGATCATCTTCAGAAGCCCTCTTTTGTATCCCAGCACCCCCCTGAAATACACTTCATCGGGACCAGTGACAGGTCCTTTTCTGTGGCCGCTCCTAGGCTGCTGACCTCTTTCCCCAAGTAGGTGTGCTTTGCTCTCTCCTTAAATGGCTTCCAGAAGCTAGTAAAAGCTTCCTTTTGGTTTGTAAGGTACCGTATTTTTTGCCCATAGGACGCACCTCGTTTTTTTGGGGGGAAATGAATAAAAAATATATATTTCCCCCCCCCCCCCGCTGCAGGGCTGGGGCGGGGGGGGGAATGAATAAAAAATATATATTTCCCCCCCCCCAGCTGCAGGGCTGGGGCGGGGGGGGGGAATGAATAAAAAATATATATTTCCCCCCCCCCAGCCGCAGGGCTGGGGCGGGGGATGCCCGAGCTTCCCCTGACCCCAGCCCCCAGAACAGGCTGCTAGCCACAAGCCTTGCGAGCCTGGCGGCAACTCCCGCCGAGCTCGCAAGGCTTGCAGACACCTGCGCGAAGCACGGGGCACCCTCCGGAGTGCGCCCCATGCTTCGGGCTGCAGGCTGCTGCCCGCAAGCCTTGCGAGCCCGCGGGAACTCCCGCCGGGCTTGCAAGGCTTGCGGATAGCTTCCTGAAGCCTGGAGAGCGAGAGGGGTTGGTGCGCACCGACCCCTCTCGCTCTCCAGGCTTCAGCGAAAGCCTGCATTCGCCCCATAGGACGCACACACATTTCCCCTTCATTTTTGGAGGGGAAAAAGTGCGTCCTATAGGGCGAAAAATACGGTATATTAGTTTTTCTGTGCATCTGCTTTTTTTCTTTTTAAACAATCTTTGCTGCTGCTAGTGTTTTTTGTTTTTTTACTGTTGTCTTAGCGTTTTGATGTTTTCAGCTTGCTAATTTATGGTGTGAGCTTTGAGCTGCCTTGAGCGAGCACAGATGGGAGATAACAGTTTCAAATAAATATAAAAGAACAGGAGATTTGCTGCACAGTACTATACACCCATTTGCCTGGGGCAAGCCCTATAGGACTCTATGGCAGTTACTTCAGAGTAGACATGGTTAAAGTATGTTCTACCACTGTGAGCTAAGGGTCCTGCTAGCGCTGCTTTAATGCTGTGTAGTAAATATCTGGTTAAGGGTTTCCCCCCCCCCTCATGCCACTCTCTTAGGTATGGCAGAGTTCAATTTGCAAGAACCCCCCCCCCCACACACCAACCCTATATTTATCTCCTAATTCAAGAACATATGTCTATGCAGCCTAGATTGGTAAGAAGGATTAAAAAAGAGATAGAGAAAGAAATCTGAATCAGAACATCCAGCTCCATTGTGACAGCTCCAATAAGATCAGTAACCTTCATGCTGCTAATGATGAACAGAAGGCAGATGCTCCATGATGAAAGATGATACATGTGGGTCCTGCTGGCTATACCTCAAATTGATTCTCCCTTTCCCCAGTAGCATCCCTTTTTTTCCTTTTCCTTTTTTTGGTTCTGCTTCAGAAGGTGTTGAGTCATCTCATCTGCTGCAGAAAATGTAACAATGCTAATTATATCTGCTGAGGGTAGGCAGGTAGTTGTCAGCTGCATGGCAATAACAGAGCGAGGCAAGGTGGGCTTTCAAGACGTGGAAAGAATTCCGTCAGGAAACAGATTCCCTGCAATCAGAACAGCCAGATGAAGCTGCCAACTTTCTCTCTCCTGGGCAATTGCACAGGGAAGTGAGGTTTATTTATTTTTTTACAGACCCTTCCTAAAATCTGACATGCCTAATGGTGTCCTTCTCGTGCTCTTTGTTTGGGCACAGACTGGGCTCTTTTCTCCCCAAATAAGAACCATGTTTGCAGGCACTACTGTCATGGACTGGTTGGACGTAGAGGAATGGAAGGAGGAACCAGCTGGAGAACCACCAAGGGAAGAAGGCTCAGATCCCGGGGAGGAGTGGTGGGAGAACAATGAGTGGTCAGAGGGAGAAGAGGAGGTGTCAGAAGCTGAGGAGGGAACAGGGCTCAGTGAGCTGGGAGAGTCTGTGGCAGAGAGCAGTCCAGGATCAGCGACAGAAGCTGAAGCAGGAGGGTGGGAGGAAAGAGGCCAAGAGGCAGAGATGAGTCAGGTTGGTGAAGAGTCACGGGTGTCTCCCTCTCCTACTGCAACAAGCTCCCCTCCTTGCTTGTCTCCCAGAATCAGAAGAGGCATGAAAAGGGCAGAGGTGAGGTTGGTGACATGCAGACACACTCTCTGGTTGCTTGGAAAAAAGCAATAGATTGCTGGAGAGGAGCAGCACTTAGGCAGCTGCAGGGATGTAAAGACCTTCAGTCTCAGCAACTGCTTCATGCGAGCAAGACCTACCAGAGATGAGTTGCTGGGCTCATTAGGCCTGACACTCCTGTTTCTGCTAATGAAGAGTTAACTCCAGCTTGCACAGTGTGATTTACTGCTGGCTCACTCTAGACAACTAAACTGTATAGGTGGTTTTCATAGTTTAAAGGTTCACACTCCCTAAGTTGCATTCTCAAAAGGAGTCTGAATCCCTGGGTTCATATCAAATATTGGGAAAGCAGACAACTGGCTATCTGGCCAGGAACTGGCTGGGATGAACTAGGATCCAGGATAGCTTGAGTCACTGACTAAGCTTTGGAGGGGGTATTGTATATAAATGATGGCTGCAGATCTGGCACAGGAGGCCAGGAGCTCAAGCTAAAAGCTTTGCAAGTTGGAGTTCTAAGGCAGGGGTGGGGAACCTGTAGCCCTCCAGATGTTGTTGGGATACAAATCTGATCCCTAACCCATCCCTGGCTAGGGTTGTGAATTAAGAGTCCAACTATTTCTGGAGGGCTATAAATTCCCTGTGGCTGCCCTAAGGTTCACAGGGTGTTGGACTCCCAATTCCCATCAGTCCCAGCCAGCATGGCCAGCAGTCATGGATGATGGGAGTTGTAGTCTAGCAACATCTGGAAGGCCACAGCTTTCCCACCGCCACTCTGAGGAATCCTCTTGTCGAGACTGTTTCTTGCTGAGACTTTAGTAATGCTAAATCTACATGTCAAGTAGTTTTACGCACATAAAAAGTGTGTTTTCTATGACTGTGCACTACACAGGACATGTTTTTCCTTCATCAAATATAGCCACAAAGGGGCTGGGAGGCTGACTCAGCAAATAACACCTTCAGGGACAAATAACAGGATTGGGGAGACAATTTAATGCAAGTACATGGCATGGGAGGAAAGAACTAAAGCAGATCCCAGGGGATGCTTTTGTTAAAAAATGTGCTATCTCCTAAGTGTGGTAGCTGAAACATACTACTAACCTAACTGTAGTTTGACCCTCAGCTTGGGCAGGTAGTTACAGGTGAGGGGAACCTGTGGCCTTTTGGATATTGTTGGACTCCAACTTCAACCAATGCCACCCAGCATGGTCAGTGGTCAGGGACCATGGGAACTGCAGTCCATCCCTATCTTTCAGATTTGTATATCCACTGTTTTTTGAGGGCATTTGGCTGGCACACTAGGAATGCCCCAGGGAGTCTCTTTCTCCACACTCTGGCAGTATACTTTTGAAGTCTTGTTGACACTGAAGCTTTCTTGCTAACTGCTGACAACAAAACCCAGCAGGGTTCTTTTTTTTGTAGCAAGTAGATCTTCAAAATTAACCTTTCAGTCACAAAACACCATACAGGTAGTTAATATTTAGCTCCGTGCAGCTTTTGATTCCTTAATATATCTCAGAAGTTGGCTTAAAGCCTCTTTTTAGAAAATGGGGAAAAAGGGAAAGGTTTTCTGAAAAAGGATATTAAGCTTTATCTAATCCTGTCAGCTGGCATTATTCAAGTCATCTGTAAGCAAGGATGAAAATAAACACGTCGAGTTTATGAACTGCGTTCTGTTTGTGGCAGATTTTCAAAGGTTGCTCAATGTTGAACAACGAGGATATTTATAATAAACCTGGTACATTTACATAATCTTTGTAAGGAACACACGTAATGTCCTTAGTAAGACTGGTAGGCAGATGTGATGGGGGACTGGTGAGAACCTGCTAATTCAGCCTTGCAAGAAATTGCAGCCTATGCTCTGTTTGCCAGCACAGCTAATGAAAATATGAAGCAGGTTTATAAAATGGGGGGTGGTTCACCTGTGGCCCTCCAAATGTCAATCCTAGACTACTGGCTACACTGGCTGAGGATGATGGGAATTCATCAACATCTGGAGACCACAGGTTAGCCACCCCTGGGCCAAATGGAGAGAATTGCTGTGGGTGTAGATTGCATAACAAGCTACAGCTGCTGAAATTCCCTCTTTTAGATCCCGGAAGCCTTGCCTCTTTTAACACTCAACACTGCAAATCTAAACACTGGTTCTGGTACTAACATACTAATCATGTAACAACTGACATAATACTGATGCGCAATAATTCTCAGAAACCATTTCTTATACCACCCGGCAACATATAAAAGGAAATCAGTTTGAGTTGCATTTCGCTATTTTAGACAGTACTGGCGACAATGGATGGTAGATAGCTTTTGTTAAATAAATCATGAAGTTATCATGCAGTTCCTTCAATAAGAGAAAAAGACACTGAGATTTTGGTAATAGGACAGTTTATTAAAATGTAATTGATTAATCTGTTAAAAGCCAGATGATTAATTAACTAAAAGTCTTTAATCAGTTACCAGTCCTACTATTAACACAAGAGTAATTTCACTTGCAGTGTAAATTAATTTTAGTGGTTTCCTGCCCAAATTCATCCCGAGGCTTGCTGTTTTGATCACTTTCCCACACAGACCATCTGCCTAATGAAATAAAGTCATCCTTCTTCCTCAAGTGATTCAGCGTATAACTAGGCCTGGATTAAAAGAGTCTTGTCCTTGAACAAAAATATTTTATTTTCCCTTTTTTTAAACATCAGTATGTGCATGCAGAATGGGGGGAAATGAAAATAAATTGCTTCTCAGCCTTCCAGCACATAAAAAGATTCAAATCATTGACAAGTCCCATGATTTACCATTGTCAAACCAAGGTGCTATTAAAAGGTTCAGGGCCAAAACAAGACAATTGCATTTAATTTGCCTTCAACTTTGAAAACAGAAGCTGTGGGAGAGCAGGATATGGACAATGGTGTATTTTTTTTGGGGGGGGGGGTGTTTAACCCTTCCCTCCTATGCTGTAGTCTCCTCTAAAGTGACCCATCCCATGTTGCCATTTGTGCTGGGTGAAAAGCTGTAATTGATGGTAGATTTACTCATGGGGAGAATAGCATGACTGCAGGATGGTTGGAAAGGGTTAACCTATTATAGTTAATAGAAGGCGGGGGGCGCCTCCAGGCATATTAAATGCAATCACGCATTCCACATATTGTCTTTTTTTGGCCCTCTGAAACACAGGATTATATCTAGGCAAAACAATATTTCTAGCTGCAGCAATATTTCTAGAAGCAGCTATTTTGCCAGCTTGAGAAAAGAAAAAAAGAAGAAAAAAGGCTGTTGTTTAAATTAAATTGAGTGGACCCAAGTACAGTACTTGAAAGAAATGGCTGAAATGGCCTTTATGCAGACTGGCTGCATATGTTGAATCAAACATTTACTTTTCAAAAGCAGCTTCTTAGTTATCTAGTGACAGTTTATGACAATGTTCATGCCAGCTTATGTTGAAGCAGGGTACATAGTTGTTTAACACGTGCAGAAAGGTCTGTTGGGGTGGCAGGGAAGAATGCTCCAACTTACCTGGGTGTGAGCACTACAGAATGCAATGGCACTTAGACATGCACCGGACTGAGCTGTGAACACTCTGTGACAGGTGAGGAACTTGTAGTCCTCCAGATTTTATTGGACTGCAACTCCCATCATCACCAACCTGCTGTCAGGGATCATGGGAGGTGCAGTCCAACTGTATCTGGAGGGCCGCAGACTAGCCAACCCTGGGTTAGCACTTCAGTTTTGCTTCTGCAGAATCCTGGCTTGCTGTGATATACTAACCGGAGATTGTGGTTGATCACAAACCCCATAACCCATGGCTTGGAACTGGCTTGTGTAGAAGCTCATCAGAGCTTGTGGTAAACTGTTATCTCTGGTTAGTATGCCATGACGAGCCAGGATTCTCTGAAAGCAAAACTAAACGCTACCAAATTTCTCCACCTGGCTGTGCAAGTCCACTTCAGGCATGTAGTGCTAATGACAATTTACTACACATAGTAGTAGACAATGTATTTTCCTCCAGGATGCGGGGCTAGAATCCTTTTGGGGATATTTATCAGTAGCTCACATGTACACTGTCAATAATATCCAGTTACTAAAGAGTATGTATTTAGCTCTGATAGTAGTTGTGGACCCAGCTGTGATTCTGCACCCTTGGTCATGCTGAAACCAAGGTGACTGTTTCTCTTTGCCCTGCCTTTATTGGAGCAGGTAATTATTAGCATCTTGCTCCTCTTGCTTCTCTCTAGGTTTTGTTATTGCCCTAATCATACTATCTTTGAATCTCGGTGTTAGTCCGATCCTGGTGTCATAACGGCCTCATTTTATTTAAAAATCTTACAAACCTTTCCAGCCAGCTTTGAGAAGTCATCTCCCCCTATGATCTGTGTATCTTGCATAGACTGGTCATTCTGAAAAATAAAAGTAGATCACATTTTACTTGCACTCTAATTTTGACAAATATCTTCATCCCTAATGAGTTGACTGTGAGCTAGTACCCAAAAAGGGCCCACAGACCAATCTCAGTGAAACCTATCTCTATAGAACTGATTCATTTATTGTCTGTTATTATACCTCACTCAGGGCAACTAACAACTATCCTTAAAGGTAAAGGGACCCCTGACCATTAGGTCCAGTCGCGGCCGACTCTGGGGTTGCGGCACTCATCTCACTTTATTGACCAAGGGAGCCGGCGTACAGCTTCCGGGTCATGTGGCCAGCATGACTAAGCTGCTTCTGGCGAACCAGAGCAGCGCATGGAAACGCCGTTTACCTTCCTGTTGGAGTGGTACCTATTTATCTACTTGCACTTTGACGTGCTTTTGAACTGCTAGGTTGGCAGGAGCAGGGACAGAGCAACGGGAGCTCACCCCGTTGCGGGGATTCGAACCGCAGACCTTCTGATCGGCAAGTCCTAGGCTCTGTGGTTTAACGTACAGCGCCACCTGCGTCCCAACAACTATCCTTAAGACCAGATAAATATACAAAACCATGAAATAGAAATAAAGGTTACAATAAATCCATACCAGCAATATACTCTCAGTAGCAGTGTGCAATTAATCACCAAATGCCTGGCAAAATACTTTTTTTTTTTTAAAGGAGGCACCTAAATACTATGACTGTAGTGGATGGTCTAATCTCAGGGAAACTTTTTTTTGGGGGGGCGGGTAGTTTTCAAGTTACTATCGGAATATTGATTACTGTATTATGTAAATCACCCTAGAAGTTTTATTGAACAGAGGACAATAACTGAAATGAATAAGAAGGGTGAGGAAAACAGAACATCTTACTGCTGCAGAAAAAGATGTGAGTTTTCGCTAATGTTTCCATACTAGAAAAAGTCTGTGTCCCCCTCCCCCAGGTAAAACCACCAATAAGACATCTGTTTTGGGAACAAGACTCTTCTAGACCTACAGAGCAATTAATAGTTGTAATAAACAAACAAGCAAAGGGTCTTTTGTTTACTTAAAAAAAATAAAATGATAAAATTCCTTTCAAAGACTTTGAAGTATACTTCCTTTGCATTTTAACACTCTTGGCTGCGGCAAGAACTCTGCTGCTGGCAAAGAACTGCAAAAGTGAATCCAAGAGTCTTTCAAAGCGCAGGATTATACTATCCAATAAGAGAAGTTAAGGATTGTATAGCTGTGAACTGGCAGCTACTGGGGAAACTGCTATGTACTTCTTGTGACCATATTTGCAATTCCTGCCAAAGCAGAAGAATATTTTGCCACAATGGAAGGAACAGATGTGCAAATGAAATCAAAGCAAATGCCTGTGTATTGCATTAGCTGCCTTTCATAAGTGACATTATATGAGTAGCTTTAATATGTTGCTGCATATCATCCTTAAGTCCATCAGCGCTGCTTGATACTCTTTTCTTGTGTGATTTCAGTGGGTAAAATCCAATGTTGCTGTTCTGCTTGTCTTATACAGTGGTACCTCTAGATACGAACGGGATCCATTCCGGAGCCCCATTCACATCTAGAAGCAAACGTAACTAGCGACGGCACGTCTGCGCACGCACGCGTCGCTTTTTGCTGCTTCTGCACATGCGTGTGACGTCATTTTGAGCGTCTGCGTCTGCGCATGCGCAAGCGGCGAAACCCGGAAGTAACATGCTCCATTACTTCCGGGTTGCCACAGAGCGCAACTCGAACACACTCAACCTGAAGCGCATTCAACCCAAGGTATGACTGTAATCCAGTGGAGGCATATGAATAAGAGAAAGAGGTAATTTTCAGCAATTCCCTCTCTCCCATGAAGCCCCCAACCCTCTGGAGCAGATTTTCATGGAGCTGAGAGGGCTACAGCGTGAATTGGGGGTGTGGGTGGGGAATGTCTCCCTTTCTCACATGTTAGTGGGCACCTCCACTGGATCAAAAGTAGCAACACTGAATTCCACTCTCTATATTAATATTTCCCCCCCCCCTCTTGAAGGGCCTTTTCAGTGGTGACCCACTGGTTAAAAAATTCCCTCCCCAGTGAACTGAGCCACGCCTCTTCTATGCAAAGCTTTAAGCATACCTTAAAGTGTTCCAAATTGGTTTTTCCTTAAATGTTTTAAATTTGAAACTGCTAATTTCGTTTACAGTTGTCTTATGCTATGTTTTTGAACTATTTCTGCTTGTGCTTTAACTCAGTTTCAATATTTTTTTGCCGAGCCTCCCCCATTTTTATTGTTACTGATGCAACAAATACAAACAAAATTTATTAAATTTATAAACAAAAATAAAACAATCTCAGTAGAAACTAAAAAGCCCTTGGATAGATTACACGGATACAATAAAGTTAGTCATCTTAACATCAGTGATAGTTAAATGAACCGCATTTTCATCTTCCAGGCACTGTATGGATGCTGTTTGGTGATTTCAAATGCATTTTATATTGTGTTATGTAAACTGCCTTGGAGGGCTAAAAATACAATAAATAAAAAGTTTAGCAACCTAAAATTGGGATTTTATTCCATCATATTTAAACGTCAACTTGGACTCACAACTGTCTTCTAATGGTATCAGCGAGGGAGATTCAATTTACTGCCTCCCCGTTGTTCCTGGACTCTAGCTCCCATCAGCATAAACAATAGTCCAACACTGATTGGGAGAGCACCACGCTGGCTTCCTTCTGAGCTAGACAGTTCATTCCCATGCTTTTTCAGAACTTTAAAGATGATATTGAAAAAAAGCAGTTTTTATCATCAATTTTGTATTCCAGTTAAATTGAACATATTGCCATGAATCATTATGTACTGCTTTCAAGCCACTTCACAGTATTTTGCTCCACAATTCATCACAGTTCCCCGTGACAAATTGAAGAAATTGCCATCAGGAAACATCTTTTAAATCTGTTCTGAAAACTTTATAGAGGGCAGACATCTAACAATGGCTGACCTATGAAGATGAGTGGAACCCAGGCGATGGGGAGGCGGGAAAGGCATCAAGAGCACCTTAATCTTTATCTGAGCAAACCTTCATCTATGCTCTCTGATGTTGCCAGAACTCAGAAATATCTGAAGGCGCCGTGGATGACTTCAGGTTTCCCTCTGAAGATGGTGGATGCATTCGCACCATCAAATCCTGGCTTATAAACTGTGATACGCACAACCTACATGCTCCCTTTGCACAAGCAAGTATATGAACCAGGAAGCTTAAGCTACTTCAGCTTCCCATTACGTCTGAACTGGCAACTAGGGTAAATAGCTTCCAAAGAAGCCAGGATCTGGAAGCGATATTTTATCTGTTAACCTTGATTTCCTGATTCAGACATCAAAGGAAGCTATGGTTACCTGTAGCTTCCTGGCTTACATGAACAAAGTGGCTGTGAAGCTCGTGCATGTCTTGGCTTACTCAACTGACATTTCATCATGCAAATGTAGCCACCACAGCAAGCTGGCTGGGAATATTTAGTGGGCTTCAATCCAAGTTTACAGCAGCCAGTCTCCTGTGCCTTATCATCTATATCATCAACACTCTGGTTCATCAGCAAATTAAACTCTGTGGCTCAGTTATATCCTCTAGATTTCAATACCCGCATGGATATTGTCCGTTGACCCTTCAAACCAATCAAGACCCTACAAGACTTAATAAAACAGCAATATCCCAAGTCATGTGCTCAGTTGGTCCTTGGCAGATGCTGCTAAGTGGACTTGCTCCATCCCTCTCATTTTCCATGCCTTTGTGCTCTACAGCCTGATCCATCATAGACCACACCCTCTGCCTTTGAATCTTAAGCCTGCCTGCCTGGGATCCCCAACTGCAGCCTGTCTGTGAACTTAGCTGAGGCCTCACAGATACAGTCGTACTTTGGAAGTCAAACACTTGCTAGTAGAACGTTTTGGCTCCAAACATCACAAACCCGAAAGTGACTGTTCCGGTTTGTGAATTATTTTTGGAACCCGAACGTCCGATGGGGATTCCATGGCTTCTGATTGGTTGCAGAAGCTTCCTATAGCCAATCAGAAGCCGCACGTTGGTTTCCAAAGGTTTTGGAAGTCGAACAGACTTCCGGAACGGATTCCGTTTGACTTCCAAGGTACGACTGTATTCTGCAAGAATGCATCCATGGCAGAGACCTGTGGCAGGAATAAATGCACTGCCTCTCCAGCTGCAATCATGAGAAACATCACCAGAAGCTGGATTGCAGCCTTATCCCCTTATCCTGTACTTTATAAACGTCCCGGAAAAATGGAATTTCGAAGAACAAACCCATAAAGCAATGTTTAACGCTTTCTGTATATGCTCCTTTAAGTACCGTAGAGAGAAATTCCCAGCATAATACGTTTCTTGAGGCACCTTCTCAAAGCTTCCATAACAGCAGCGACTTTTAGGTTGCCAATTCTTCCAGTATTAGATCATGTCTTTTGAACTGGGTGGGTTAGTCTATTATTACAGTCTTCCTTTTCTTTTCTGGAGGCCAGAGGGATCTTGAATCCATCTGAAGCTACATGTGCAATGAATTGGGTGGTCTCAGGAAAGAGAGGAGTCCCACAAACAGGGCTGCCGATGTGAAAGTTGCACAAAGCAGCACACATCTGCCGGCCTGCAGTAGCTGAGCAGAAAATGGAATCTTTTTAAAACTGTTCTGGCAGAACAAAGGCTAACTTAATAATGGCACAAATGCGGCTGCAATAAATTTCCAGCACTCCGCCTCGTTAAAACTATGGACGGGCCCTTTACTACATCCCTAGTTGCCTATCATCCGAGCTGTTATACTCACCCCCTTCCTCCCTCAGAAGAAACCTGTTGATATGGTGCTCCTAGAAAGTGCAAAAAAGTGTGTGTGTGTGTGTGTGTTTTTAAAGTACATCAGGTTTGGGATGTGTCAACAATATAGATTTTTATAGACCAGCTTTTATTCATCTTAACTGCATCACAATCAGTCCAAAGCACAGAAGCTGGCAGAGACACTCTTGGACAAGGCCTAAATTAGAAGAAGGCCATCTCCTTCTTTCCTTGTGAATTTGCCCATCCATTGTATTCAGAACTGCCTTCTTGCCTTCAGAGTTGTGGCTGGATGGGACATGGGGCAGGGCCTTCTCAGCTGCTGCACCCATGTCATGGAACTCTCTCCCTAAAGAGATTTGATTGGCCCCCTCCCTTTAAAAGGCAAGCTGGAAAGCCTTTTAACATTTTCACCATTAAAAATTGGTTCGGGCTAAGTTACTGTTGTTGTGATCCTATTTTGCTCGTCTTTAATTATATTTTTTAAACCTAGGGTTGTTGTTTTTTGGTTTTTGATTGTATTAAAAGCTTGTTTGCACAATCCAAAGGACAACTGTGTCCGCTCCACATACAGTTGTACCTTGGACCCCGAGCGCCTTGGTACTTGGATGTTTTGGTTCCAAAACACCACAAACCTGGGAAGTGACTGTTCCAGCTTGCGAACATTCTTTGGAACCCGAACGTCATATGGTGCTTCTACGGCTTCTGATTGGCTGCAAGAGCTTCATGCAGCCAATCAGAAGCTGTGCTTTGGTTTCCAAACATTTTGGAAGTCGAACGGACTTCCGGAACGGATTCCGTTGGACTTCCAAGGTACGACTGTATTCTGCTGAAGAGCACGTGTTAGGTTAGTTTGCTTAAAAGCATGGACCAAATGAATTTCTCCAGCACCACTAGTTGTGACTCACATATTAGCCTCCAGTCAATGCTGGAAGAATGACAACAATGTGCCCAGACTTATGGTTGCTCCTTGCAGAAAAGTCTTAAGTGTCCCTAAGCGTGTACACACCTTCCTTTATTTTTAGCATGTTGGGAAGCATTAGCAGCAAATTCCGGATGAAACGTTTCATGAAAATGGAATTTGTATACTCATCATGCTTGTAACAGGAAATCTCCTTCCCTTGAACCAGACCCCAAGAAAAGATCTGGCGTAATGGACAATGTGCCATGATTAATAGGTGTTTGTAAAGGATGCAGCCCTTTTTTCCCCTGGAATTTTTTTGTTGGACGACTGAGAACACAACAATGAAAGTGCAGCTCCCAGAATGCCCTGGTGGCATCCTAATTTTAACAGAACTCCAGAGCTGTTTTGTCTGAGCTGTGACATTTGATGGCCTTATCTGTTCTTCAACACTTGAAATAAATAAAGGAATCAAGCAGCAGCAGGGTGCATTTCAATTTGGTTTGTGTTGCTGATTTCATGATAGCCTCCAAAGTTAAGTTATCAATAGCTAAGTGAGTTGAGTTTTTTAATTGTTCTGGTTAAGCGCGGAAGATTGTCTAAGGGGGAGAAACTGCAAGCGTGGGTCTTTAAAATGAATGTTTCAAAGTGCATAATGCACTCAAACAATGCATGGAGGGGAAATAGAAGCTGTGGTACAGCAAGAAGTTTCTTTTCAGTAAAACCGCCCTCCGCTAAAGATGTGAAGCTTCTCCTTTATATTGGCAAGTGTTACAAACAACTGTCATAAGGGCTGGGGTGGACCCCAGAGCAGGGAGAGCACAAATAACTATGCACACTTGGTTCTGCTCAGCCTTGAAATAGCCAAATTATAGGTTAGGGTGACCCTGTTTTTGTTTCCTGTCCTTTATATCTGATTTTTATTTTTGCAGTGTAAGTCACAGCAAAAAAATGTGATTAATTAAATCTAACAGTAGTAGTAACAACAACAACAGTACCGCAGGTGCCAATCTACTCTATTGGCTAATATTGCACTCTTATCAAAATGCTCATCCCAGTGCCAATCCAACTTGCTGCCCATCTATGCATAGATGGAAAGAGTGTTAATAGCAGATTTGCAGAACGAAGGCCTGGCTGATCTTGTGCGGCTTTTCAATCGCAAGCAGAAATTATTTCCATCCTTGATTCTGGGTGACTACAGCTGAATGGCGCTTGCAGATGGCAGGCCAGAACGCTGCACAAGGCGACTGGGCCAGTGCAACTGCAACACAGTGAGATGTTTTCTAATGATGAGTTCTTTCAGAGCACAGAAACAATGTGATATATTGTGTTTCTCCACTCTGCTGTAGATTAACCTTCCACCCAATGGCGTCACTGCGTGAGCAGTTTCAGCCAGGGTGGGGAAGGAGACAGAAGAAAGACAGTTTTTTAATGCTGTTCAACCACTAGCAGGGAAGATTTAACCTCCAAATTTAATTACATGAATGAAAAGGAGGATGAGCAGGATTATCTGCCAGATAGAGCAGCTCAGTAACCCTGTGCCGTGAACCATGCACATCTGATAAATCCGAACTCCCTGAAAAGTACAGTTTTCTCAGATGTCTACCAATAAAAACATCTGTCTCGATTGGGGGGGGGGGAATTGAGAGAGAGCCCCCGCTTCTTAATGTGCAGCTGAACATTCCTTTCCACTTGATGACAGCTCTATTTTTGCAGTATAATGTGCTCCTATTGCTATGTGTTGGCCAGATCAGTTGTTTTTTCTCCTGTTAGCTCAGGGAGGTTTGTGCAAAATGATGTTCACGACGGCATAAGAGGTTGGACAGTAACACTGAGGTCCAGTGCCGAGGGCCTTCTGGCGGTTCCCTCGCTGCAAGAAGCCAAGTTACAGGGAACCAGGCAGAGGGCCTTCTCAGTAGTGGCACCCGCCTTGTGGAACGCCCTCCCACCAGATGTCAAAGAGAAAAACAACTACCAGACTTGTAGAAGACATCTGAAGGCAGCCTGTTTAGGGAAGCTTTTAATGTTTAATGTTGTATTTTAATATTCTGTTGGAAGCCGCCCAGAGGTATAATAATAATAATAATTATTATTATTATTATTATTATTATTATTAAGCACAAGGTGTGCCTAAGGCAGGAGTACGAAACCTGCAGCCCTTCAGAAGTTGTTGGACTCTGACTCCCATCAGCCCTGCCAACATGGCCAGTGGTCAGAGGCGATGGCAACTCATCAACATCTGGAGTGCCACAGGGTTGGAGAAACTTCTTCAGCCCAAGTGTGATCTTCTTTGGGCTGCACAGCAGAGGTGGGGGTGTCACCAGACTCATGTCACTGTCTGGCCTCGCAAGCAAGAGGTACGATCGCAGTTCAAGGACACACTCCATGCAACTGAAAGAAGGCGCAGAACAAGGCTGGTGAAGGGTGTGGCCTTGGGAGCATGACCTGGGAAGAGTTCTGAGGACCGTACAGAGAGGCTTGGAGGGCCACATTTAGTCTCTGGGCCCGAAGTTCCTCACCCCCAACCTACAGGATAGGGCAAATATTCAGATACAGACCATTTGCCTCCCAGGGCAAATGGATAGCAGGTTTCCCTCCAGGATAAACATCCATTAACAAACATGAAAATCTGGGCGATTGTCAAGGCATCACTTTTTTTTAAGAGCAGGGAATACTTCTGTCACAGCAGAAAGCAGAAGGTACCATAGTTCCTGTTGTGAATGTGCTCCCCCCTCCCCACATAGGAACAGAAGCATCTGTAGAGAATAGTAGGAGAATTGTGTACTAATGAAAATGAATATATATTGTTTAAAATTCACACTCTGCATACTTGAAATTATTTTGCTGGAAGACTAAAATCATTAAGTTCATGGCTTCCCCTTTCCGGAAATTCATATACTGCAGACAACAGATGGGGGTTATTTTAATCCCACAAATAACTTCTTGAGGCAAAAAAGAAAAAAAAGGGGGGGGGAGCTAGTGGAAAAACAAAGTAAGCACACAGTTATATTCTGTCACACCCACCCACCAACAGTATCACCACTTTCAGCTTGACCTCAAAGCCCCTTTGCAGAGACACAAACCTACATTTTAAAGTTCAATTCTATGCATATTTACTCAAAAATAAGTCTCAATGAGACCAGCGAGGCTTAATCCCAGGTAAGCATGTAAATGACTGCAGCTTCTGAGGAGAAATGTAGAGAACTGTACTGCTAATGTCACATAAGATGCATGGCAATTATTTTTTTTTTATTTGTTACTGAAAATGCTAACTCTAAGGTTGCTTATAAATACAGGAATTCTTTTAGAAATCGTAAGAACAGCTCTGTTGGATCAAGCTTCTAACAGGAGCCAAGCAGGTGTCTCTGGGAAGTCCACAAAAACAGGGCCTGCAGGCAAAAGCTTTCTAATACAGAAACTGGTATTCAGTGGCCTGCTGCCCCTGAATAAGGCATTTAACTATCACCACTTATGAATATACAGATATGAATGAGCCTTGGGTGAGTTTGGAAATAAACAAACATCCTACTTGGGGAATTCAGGAACTGGAACCATTCGAGGACTGAAGTGGGGTCAGGTACTGAATCTAATCCTGACCTAAACCGTCTCAGGGGAATGACGAATCGTGGTGGACAGCAATTAAGATACCTGAGCAGAACGACCGTCTAGTTTACCACAGGTCAACTGGACAGGTGGAGGAGGTGCAGCATCATATAGGCCATGCATCATCCACATAGCCACTGAATCAATAAATATGTAATTGCATCTTTTCAATAGAAATGTTGGTACCAAGAACAAGCTGATACTGCAAGTTAGCAATTTTACATTTACCGTATTTTTCGCTCTATAAGACGCACCAGACCATAAGACGCACCTAGTTTTTGGGGAAGGAAAATAAGAAAAAAAATATTCTGAATCCCAGAAGCCAGAACAGCAAGAGGGATCACTGCGCAGCGAAAGCAGCGATCCCTTTTGCTGTTCCTGGCTTCTGGGATAGCTGCGCAGCCTGCATTCACTCCATAAGACGCACACACATTTCCCCTTACTTTTTAGGAGAGAAAAAGTGAGTGTTAAAGAGCAAAAAATACGGTATATCCTGCCCTACATCCTTTTGTCATACAACCCAAAGCAGTGTTTCTGTGGTTCCCAGATGATACCCCATCAAGGTGTTGGCCAGACCCACATCTGCTTAGCTTCAGACCATAGCCTGGGACAGTTGCAAATGCCGGGGTTCAAGGAGCAAGTAATGCTTGAGATCTAGGTTTGTGAAGAATGGGCCATGGACTGGAGAGGAGACCTAAACTCCAGAATGATGGAACCAGAACCATGGGGACAGTCAGCAGATGCAGACATGAATACTACAAAGTGCATTTGTTCTCTGAAAGCATGAGGCCCTCTGCCTTCTGACCACACTGTTCAAGGTCTCTTTCCATTCCTGGACATCTGAAGGCTCTGCTATCCCAACTCAAACTAGCTCAGTGTTTAATCACAAGAACCACTTATGGATGAGGCACATGAAAGAACATGGAATTGAATATGTCGTGCTGAAATATGCCTCCTTGCTACTGCCACATTCTTGAACTAGACTGAATAGGCTCTTTCTGGCTTATGCCTTGCAAGGCGGGGTCCCCATCTGATCTATTTTAAATAACAAGGCCTGAGAGATGCCAGCAGAGGATGTCATAAAATTCCTTGGGAGAAATTATAATGCTTCTGGGCTTGCTCCAATTAACAATGTTCCTTTTCCAGAGCTAAATGAAAGGAAATGCTCTCTAAGCATTGTCATTCATATAGGAACAAAAACAAACAAACACAAACAAACACTATATACTTTGGAAAACTTTCTTTTCTTAGTCTGTTCTATGAGCATTTGGATCCTTAAGCTATACCAGTTGCTGGAAACGACAGGAGGGGAAAATACCCTTGTTTTCAGGTCCTGCTTGCAGGTTTCCCAAAGGCCTCTGGTTGGCCACTCCGAGAGCAGAATGCTGGACTACATGGTCCCATTGTCCTGATTCATTTGCATGATGGATGCTGAGATCAAGAAGCAGGTATCTGACTATATTTGGATACAAGTGGGTGCCATTTTGAATCAAGACAGCAGCTTGAACTTTCTAAAACTGCAGTAATTTTAATGACTGGTTTCAGAACTACCTTGATTTTTTCCTCCTTCTTCTTAGAATCCCCAAGCAACACTTTAACTAGTTAATATTTACGGCTACATGAACATATTGGGATCCTCTGAAACGTCCTCTGGGTCTTGCATTCCCAAAGGGATTGCTGCTATTCCTTCAGTGAGATAGCTATAGGCTATAGGCAGGGTTACGCGTGTTAAAATTAGAGCATCTACACCAAGGGGACTTTATTGTTGGAATGTATATCCTGCTCATCCTCCCACAGGGTAGCAAAAAGAACTTGTACCATGGGAACGAACTATCAAGAAAAGCGGGGTCCTATGGCCTGTGAGCCAACCACCCCATTTGAAAGGGTACTAGAATGAAGGTCTACATATACACAGAAAGGTATCAAGCATATTTACTCTGATTCTTCTAAGATGGGGGAGGGACTTTATGCAGAACACTGAATTCTCACTCCAATGAAACCTGTAGGAACACTCCCACAAACATTCAAGCACACTTTTGCAGTCATACAGCTTAGTGTGGGGTTAAGCAAACATTAGTGCACACCAGATGTGGTTGGGACTCCAACTTCCATCAGCCCTAGCCAACACGGGCAATGGTCGGGGATGATGGGACTTCTATTCCAACAACTTCAGAAGAGCATCATGTTGGGTTACCCCAGGCTTAGCAACTTCATGTTTTTAAATGGAAAACTAAGACTCTTAGGATGCTGAATGCTCTTTGCCTAATACGTAATACGCACAGCCCGAAATACAGAATCATGGGCTTAGAATGGCTCATGCTTTTCTCCTGCCATATTGCAGCACTTGTGGAAATTGATAAGCTGAGAGTCTAATTAGAAAATTAGAAAAGCATGCCCATTGCGTATTTTGGTCTAGCCAGCTGTAGCTGAAATCCAACATGGCAGTAACAACTTGGTCAATAATCACTTGGCGTATCTTCCTGATCCACATGTGGATGTAGATTCACTGGTTGAAGACCTAAGTGAGCTCTTCTAAGTGAGCTTGCAGGGCAGCAGCTGAAGAAGGAGCAAAAAGGGTTTTCTTGTGTGTGTGTTTCTTTGTGGCTGATTAGCTGCTCTCCCTGTGCAAAGGTCAGAGGGGGCAGGGTTTCTGTTGAGGCAGGTGATTAGCTGTGGGAGGAGCTTATCAGAGCGGCGCACGCAGTTTGATCCATCTTTTAGATTTAGGGGAGCTAGTCTCCAACATTTGTTGGGGGAGACCTAGGTTTTTTTGGGGGAAGAGTTATTTGTCCTGTCTTCACGCTTTTTATGATGGAGGACCGCTGTAGCCACCCCCAACGACACGTTCTCAAGATGGAGGGGGAGGGAACAGCTGCAGTCGCCTGCGGTTCCTGCGCAATGTTTGCCATCTTGCCAAAGGTTGCAGGCAGCTTTACCTGCAGCAACTGCATGTTGATTGCCCTCTTAGAAGACAAAGTCCAGCAACTGGAGGAACATGTGGCTACGCTCCAAAGAATTAGAGAGCTGCAGCTCTTCTTGGAAGCAACAGAGCACACCGTCTCCACCAAGGAGGAGACAGGGGACTCCCCTGAGAAGGAGGCTAGTTCACCAACACAGGAGCCAGATATATGGAGAAACGTGACTCAAAGAAGTAGGAGGCTCAGGGTTCGCTCTGATTGTTTAGAAATACACAATCGCTTTGAGGTCCTCTCCCCTAGCATGGAAGACGAAGAGCAGACTCCATTTGAGGATCTCTCCCTCATTACAATCGATCAGGTATATGAAGACGAGCAGCAAAGTCAGTCCTCAGGGAATGTGCAGGCGACCTTGGAATGGACAGCTCACGGAAGAACTCCGACCAGACCTAAGAGGAGGCGTGTAGTGGTGATAGGGGATTCCCTACTGAGGGGAACAGAAGCAGTGATCTGTGGGCCTGACAAGATGTCTCGGGAAGTGTGCTGTCTCCCTGGGGCTAAGATCCAAGATGTAACTGAACGACTGCAAGGAATCATAAAACCCACTGACAAATAACCCTTCCTCTTGGTTCATGTGGGAACCAATGACACGGCAAGCAATAGCCTCCAGAAGATCAAGAGACTACGAGGCTCTGGGCAGGAAATTGAAGCAATTAAATGCACAAATTGTCATCTCATCTGTCCTCCCAGTTGAACGACGTGGCCCAGGGAGAGAGGGAAAAATAGTGGAAGTGAACAGCTGGCTTCGCAAATGGTGTAAACAGGAACGGTTTGGATTCTTAGATCATGGACTGCAGTTTCTTGAAGATGGACTTCTGGCAAGCGATGGGCTGCACCTCACAACGGTTGGGAGAAATGTTTTTGCCAAAAATCTCAGAAACCTCATCAGGAGGGCTTTAAACTGACTAATGTGGGGGAGGGAGACAGTGCTCCTGAAGGTAGGAGTCTATCAATTGATGAAGATGATCATCCAAATGTCATAGACCAAACGGAGCAAACAGCACGAAGACCTAGTGGTGGGAGGAAAAAATCCTTAAATAAGAGACACGGGGGAATGATTAATGGACTTCAATGTCTGTACACTAATGCGCAAAGCATAGGAAATAAACAAGATGAGCTTGAGCTCTTGGTACAGCAAACTAAATATGACATAACAGGCATCACTGAAACCTGGTGGGATAAGTCCCACGATTGGAATGTAATAATGGAGGGATACAATCTATTTCAGAGAAACAGACCAGACAAGAAAGGAGGAGGAGTGGCGTTATATGTCAGGGATGTGTATACCTGTGAAGAGATCCAAGATTTAGAACCTCAAAGCCAAAGTGAGAGCATTTGGGTCAAAATTAAGGGAGAGAAGAATAACAGTGACCTCATTGTGGGAGTTTACTATAGATCCCCAAGCCAAACGGAGGACATAGATGATGCCTTCCTGGAACAGATGGCCAAGCATGCAAAAGGAAGGGAGATAGTAGTAATGGGGGACTTCAATTACCCGGATATTTGTTGGATGTCAAACTCAGCCAAGAGCATAAGGTCAAACAGATTCCTCACTGGCCTTGCAGACAACTTCGTTGTCCAGAAAGTGGGAGAAGCAACAAGAGGAACAGCCATTTTAGATCTGGTCCTAACCAATGTTGATGACCTGGTTAGTGGGGTAGAAGTGGAAGGATCATGCTCTTCTGAAGTTTACTATACAGCAGAAAGGAGCAGCCAAGCATACTAGGACTCAATTTCTTGACTTTAAGAAAGCCGACTTCATAAAACTTAGGGAAGTGCTGGGTGAGATCCCATGGACAGTAATACTAAAAGGAAAGGGAGTTCATGATGGCTGGGAGTTTGTTAAGATGGAGATAGTAAAAGCACAACGTCAGGCAATACCAATGAGACGGAAACATGGAAGGTGCCTAAAGAAGCCAGGGTGGCTATCTAAAGAACTTTTAACTGAGTTAAGATTAAAAAAGGATGTGTACAAAAAATGGAAAAGGGGGGGAACCACCAAAGAGGAATTCAAACAAATAGCCAGCACGTGTAGACACAAAGTCAGAAAAGCTAAAGCACAGAATGAACTCAGGCTTGCTAGAGAGGTTAAAAGCAACAAAAAAGGCTTTTATGGGTATGTTCGTAGCAAAAGGAAGAACAAAGAAACAGTGGTGTCATTCAGAGGAGAAGATGGTGAAATGCAAACAGGGGACACAGAAAGGGCTGAACTCCTCAATGCCTTCTTTGCCTCAGTCTTCTCCGATAAAGAAAACAATGCCCGACCTGAAGAATTTGGAGCAAATGATTCAGCAAAGGAAACACAGCCCAGAATAACTAAGGAGATAGTACAAGAATACTTGGCTAGTTTAGATGTATTCAAGTCTCCAGGGCCAGATGAACTGCATCCAAGAGTATTAAAAGAACTGGCAGATGTGATCTCAGAACCACTGGCAGTCATCTTTGAGAATTCCTGGAGAACAGGCGAGGTCCCGGCAGACTGGAGGAGGGCAAATGTTGTCCCTATTTTCAAAAAGGGGGAAAGAGAGGACCCAAAAAATTACCGCCCAGTCAGTCTGACATCAATACCAGGGAAGATTCTGGAGCAGATCATTAAGCAAACAGTCTGTGAGCACCTAGAAAGGAATGCTGTGATCACCAATAGTCAGCATGGATTTCTGAAAAATAAGTCATGTCAGACTAACCTGATCTCGTTTTTTGACAGAATTACAAGCCTGGTAGATGAAGGGAACGCAGTGGATATAGCCTACCTTGATTTCAGCAAGGCATTTGACAAGGTGCCCCATGATATTCTTGTAAAGAAGCTGGTAAAATGCGGTCTTGACTATGCTACCACTCAGTGGATTTGTAACTGGCTGACTGACCGAACCCAAAGGGTGCTCATCAATGGTTCCTCTTCATCCTGGAGAAGAGTGACTAGTGGGGTGCCACAGGGTTCTGTCTTGGGCCCGGTCTTATTCAACATCTTTATCAACGACTTGGATGATGGACTCAAGGGCATCCTGATCAAATTTGCAGATGACACCAAACTGGGAGGGGTGGCTAACACCCCAGAGGACAGGATCACACTTCAAAACGACCTTGACAGATTAGAGAACTGGGCCAAAACAAACAAGATGAATTTTAACAGGGAGAAATGTAAAGTATTGCACTTGGGCAAAAAAAAATGAGAGGCACAAATACAAGATGGGTGACACCTGGCTTGAGAGCAGTACATGTGAAAAGGATCTAGGAGTCTTGGTTGACCACAAACTTGACATGAGTCAACAGTGTGACGCGGCAGCTAAAAAAGCCAATGCAATTCTGAGTGTGACGCGGCAGCTAAAAAAGCCAATGCAAATCAATAGGAGTATAGCATCTAGATCAAGGGAAGTAATAGTGCCACTGTATTCTGCTCTGGTCAGACCTCACCTGGAGTACTGTGTCCAGTTCTGGTCACCACAGTTCAAGAAGGACACTGACAAACTGGAACGTGTCCAGAGGAGGGCAACCAAAATGGTCAAAGGCCTGGAAACGATGCCTTATGAGGAACGGCTAAGGGAGCTGGGCATGTTTAGCCTGGAGAAGAGGAGGTTAAGGGGTGACATGATAGCCATGTTCAAATATATAAAAGGATGTCACATAGAGGAGGGAGAAAGGTTGTTTTCTGCTGCTCCAGAGAAGCGGACACGGAGCAATGGATCCAAACTATAAGAAAGAAGATTCCACCTAAACATTAGGAAGAACTTCCTGACAGTAAGAGCTGTTCGACAGTGGAATTTGCTGCCAAGGAGTGTGGTGGAGTCTCCTTCTTTGGAGGTCTTTAAGCAGAGGCTTGACAACCATATGTCAGGAGTGCTCTGATGGTGTTTCCTGCTTGGCAGGGGGTTGGACTCGATGGCCCTTGTGGTCTCTTCCAACTCTATGATTCTATGATTCTTCCTCCCAAGGGAGATTGCCTCCAAAAGCACCTATGTCAATAGTTTGGTTTAAACATCACATTCCCAGCCCAACAAGCCATGACCAGGAATGAACAAGTGCTTGTGTTTATCCCAAGGATCTGACTTTGCTGAATACTTCCTGATTTGTTAAACCACAGTTTGCCATAGCACACAAACTAGGAAACTGTGGTTTAAGCACACCCAACAATCCAGGGTTGCAAGCAGTGGTTAAAAAGAAAAGGGGGAAAAAAAACCACACACATGAATAACAAGTGCAGTTTGGTCCCCATCCTCCCCTCCATTAAAAAAAAAAAAATCAAATCCATGCCTTTCCCTCAAACCGCAGGGCACCCCTCAGTTCTTCCCCATCACTAACAGTAACCTTGCCCAATTCAAAAATTCCCAATATGTTATAATAATAGTCTTGTTTGGCTCTTCTTACTAATGCTGAAGCAGCTCCTACCAAAACTGAGAAAAGGAAGGATTCCTTGCCAAGAACCCCTTGCCAAGGCTTGTACTGCAGGGCCAAATTCTGCACTAACTGGCTTCTTATACTTGGCCCTCCCACCCATTTAAAAAAACTCATCTTAAATTAGTGCAAACATTGGCTTCAGGGGTGATGGGAATTCACTCCACCAGGCAGGCGCCAATATGTAATTAATCCACGACCGCATACTGTGAATGAAGACAATACAAATCACCACTTTGACCGCAGATATGAAAGCACAGGGAACAGAATGCTTGACCTCGGCTTCTTCCAAGGGAAAGCCTTTAACCAACTGAAATAGTGGAGATTCTCCTGTAACCCACAGAGCAGGGTGAAAAACACACACCCATGTGTGCGTTTTCCTACAAAGAGTCATGAGTTCAATTTTCCATGCCAATTAGGTATAGATAACTGGCAAAATGCACTGAACATACTGACTGAATGCCACTAAAGGTTAGCAAGCCTTTTAAGTTTTTCTTTTTCCTACTGGCCACGAATTAAGTGAAGTTTCCATAAGCTGCATTTTAGAAAATTTGCTGCCGATCTGCTTTTAGTGCGGTTATTTCGCTTGGGAAACGTCCTTCAGCCTGAAAAGAGCACACACTTACTCCCATTGTAAATGAAACACTGAAATTCGTCTAAATTAGCAGTGGAACATCTAGCAGTAATCAAGTGTCCCTTTGGATTGTGCTTCCGTGCCAGGAAACCACAATGGATGGTCTCCCGGTAGGAAGTCATTACTTCATTCATAGCTGCAGCATCTGATTCCTCATAATGCCAAAAGTACAAAAACAACAATAACCAACAACCAAAACCAAGCACAGCAACAAACCCCAGCAGCCTGAGCCTATAAATATTTATTCCAAAGTAGGTGGGGATGCTGGGTGGACAAGGATCCTAGAGCCAGAGCGGCCAAAATAAGGGCCAACGGGTAGGAAGAAGGGTGAGAAGTGAATAACAAAAAGGGAATTCCAAACAGAACAGAGAAGCGTATTAAAGAAAGAGTTGGAAATGGGGAAAGTGGAGCATGGGGACTGGTGGTGGGGGAGGGCAGACACAACACAGGCAAGACCAAGGGACAGGAGGACTGTGTACCATTGGCAAGAAGTGTGGAGACAAAGGACCTTTGTAGGTTTGGTGACAGAGAGCCAGAGAGGGAGCTCAGAGGAAGGGCAGGATTACATATATTGACTTGAGCTCATCACTTTTGAAAAAGAAAACGTGATCTGCAGAGTTCTAGTGTAGCCCACAAATTTATTAGAACTTTAAAAATGGCCGAGTGTCTTATCAGTCTACACCACGGAAAGCCAACATGGTGCCCTCCAGATGTTGCCAAACTGCAACTCCCATCAGCCAATGGTCATGGATGAAGGGTGCTGCAGTCCAGCCACATCTGGAACCCACAACCTTGGCTACCCCGATCTCAGTTTACCAAAACCTGAACTATTAGATGAGTGTAATCAGACTCCCTAAAAGGTTCAAGCACAAAGCCCGTATTGTTGTATGTTTTTCTCAAGTGTTTTCAGGCATGGATCCTTCTGTCTGAGACAACATACCGCCGAGAATGAAAAACTGTAAAATAAATTGCAAATAATGGAATGTAGGAAAAAACCCCAAACATATAATATCAATGTATTTGGTTGTGTGCACGTATCAATGCACCCATTATGTATCTTGGTTGTTATTCAGTAGAGAGGTCACATTTTTAAAATTAGTTATGTTCTGGATACCATAAATAATTGTGATGAGTTTCAAAGGATTAAGCAAGCTAGCTCAAACCACATATCTCCTACACTTTCTACCACATGATTTAGACATCAGCAAAACAACTTTCTTTTGAAGATTTCCTATAAACACAGGAATGAACAAAGAGTTACTTTATTGATAACAGAAGTTTAAAATGCCATTTTCAAAGCTGAAACACATATTCGACAGTCACTACTAAAAATATTCTTCTAGGAGACCATATAACATTTTTTTTTCAAATTGCCTGCATCCCTTCTGTAGAAATACAGTGAAAATTTATTTAAAATACCAATCACATTTAGCAACTTTTAGACGAGGGCTTCTCTCTAATATTTTTTTAAATATGTAACAATGAGGGACCTGGAGCCCTCCAGATCTTCTTAAACTCCAACTCCCATCAGCCCCAGCCAGGATAGCAAATGGTCAGGGATGATAGAAGTTGTAGTCCAACAACATTTGGGCAGCTACAGGTTCTTCATCTCTGCCTTAGTTGGTGAGAGACTGGCTGCATTCAGTCATGTGTGCCACAATGAAATGCAGAAGTCTTCAATAAACCATAGAGGTTACCAGGTTTTGGAAACAAGCCCAGATCGTCACCTAACTTCAAACCATGGTTTAAAATCCTGACTCGTTCTGAAGCCTAAACCACAGTGGCCTGTTTGGTCCAAACAGGAAAACTATGGTTAACTGAAAACTCTGGCAGTTTGTTCAGGGCTGCTGAAAAGAAGGGGTGGGGTGGGGAGGGCTGCATGATCAGGAAAAGGCTCGTGTATATTGGGCTTATTAAGCAAATTATTCCCAAGCCCCACTGAAAGAAGTAAGAATGCAAGTGTCTTCTGGATCAAGAAGTAAGAATGCAAGTGTCTTCTGGATCAAGAAGTAAGAATGCAAGTGTCTCCTGGATCAAGCCCAGTAGCCTGTTCTTACGGTGGTCAGTCAGATGGCTATGAGAAGCCTGCAAACAAGACCTGAGTGCAACAACACTCTTCCCCTGTTGTGGTTTCCAGCAACTACTATCAGAACCATAGTGCCCCTTACAGTTTTAAGGTAATTTTAATCTTTTGTTGGAAGCCGCCCAGAGTGGCTGGGGAAACCCAGCCAGATGGGCAGGGTATGTATAAATATATTATTATTATTATTATTATTATTATTATTATTATTATTATTGAGGCAGAACATAGCCATTGGGGTTAGCAGCCAAACAGGAGCTGCACAAGAGCTGTAGTGAGTTCTTGTGCAAACTCCCATTCAATTCAATGGAGCTTGCGAGGAAGTTGCAGCTGACTGGAAGCTGCAAAGAAAGTCCTGGTTTCACCAAGTTCCAGGCCGAGTCCCTGAGTATAAACGAGCGAGAAATCCACGATGATGCTTGAGGATGGAACTGTAATGAATATTTCCCAGTTTTGATTTCGAGTTTTCACCTTGCAGTACTAGCTGTGTAGACATTTTCTCTCAAAACTTTTATATCGTATATTCTGTGGTTCTTCCTCCTTCCCGGGCGATTCTAGCCCACCAGGGATCACACAGTGAATGAGGAAAATGTCACAATCTACGTAACCAATCAGATTGAGCTATATAAAGATGTCACTGAGGGCAAGTGAAGGCACTTGAGATTAAAAACAATACAAGCCTGGCGTCGGAGCCATAGCATCACAATACAGAGCTAGGTCAAATAGATACACATAATGATCGCCCCCTTCCCTCGTCTTCTCACTGTGAGCCACACTGAAAGGTGGGGGTGAAGAAAGGCAGGAGAATATATGGTTCGTCTGATCATATTTTCAAAAATCAATTAAAAAAAATAGGCGGAGAAAGTGGAGGGTTTCACAAATGAACCTAAAAAAAAGGAGTGCTGAAAATCTTTTCAAGGGTTATGGGCTTTTGAGGAGTGTTTTTCAACTGAAATTCTTTGCAAAAACCACCACCATCCATGAGCAGTCTTGGCTCTAGCTGGAATTTTTATATACTTGTGAAGGCAGATGGAACCTCCATTGGCTCAGGTGGTGCCTGCCATCCAAAAAGACTCCATTTGCATGCGCACAAAGACATTATATTCAAACTGCCTGCCCCCCTGCACAGCTTTAGAAACTGTCCAGCGCTTGCCTTTGTGTCCGGTATTGAGAAAGCAGGAGAAAGCCTGGCTGAGTTGCGTTGTTCTGATGTGTTTGCTTGCTGTGTGTTGCAGCCAAGGCTTTCTGTCAGGCTGTGTTGGTAAGGTAGCAAGCGTTGGCAGTTGCCAAAAACCTATCCTTGCACACAGGAAGAAAAAAGAAGGTGGGGGGGGCTGCACTAAAACTTTGTAGCGTATTTCCTAAGTGGTTAAATCCAGATTATCTCCCCCACCCCACTTCCATTTACCATTGTCTACGGTGAACTAACCTGTTAGCCATGAATGCTGAACGTGGAGCAAGAAAAGACATCAGAATCCCACCAGTGTTTACAAGACTTGGACATGGCTCTCCGAGACAAACAGTTGGAGACAGAAGAGAGCACAGCTGCATGGAAAGGGAACAGAAAGCAGCAGGACTCCCTTAAGGAAAAGAGAGAGAGAAAGAGAGAGAAACAGGAAATGGTTAGTAAGGGGGAAGCTGGAAGAGAATGGCGGGGTTGGGGAGTAAACGCGTTCAAGGAAAACTACTATCTGGCCACAGAAAGCGAATTAGATAAAAATAAAACTGAGATGTTAAAATGCAATGGAAAAACAGAGCAAGGAAAGCAAGAAGGTTTGATCCCACACAGAAAAATAATGAAAAACAACTGAAAGGGATACAGTGGTACCTCAGGTTACATACGCTTCAGGTTACATATGCTTCAAGTTACATACTCTGCTAACCCAGAAATATTACCTCAGGTTAAGAACTTTGCTTCAGGATGAGAACAGAAATCGTGCGGCGGCAGCAGGAAGCCCCATTAGCTAAAGTGGTGCTTCAGGTTAAGAACAGTTTCAGGATAAGAACGGACCTCTGGAACGAATTAAGTACTTAACCCGAGGTACCACTGTATTCATAACCAGGCTGATACCAGCATTGGTTCTGGTTGATATAAATGTGTCCATACAAACATTGGTGCAGAAACTGAACACAGCCCTCCACAATCCTGGGATTGGCAGCTGAATGGGATGTATTCCTGGGGTGTGTAAGATTGCTATCTTCACCTCCTGCCCAGTGTTGGGGTGCAGGGCTGGATTTATTAGGTGGTGACCCAGGTGACCCCTGAGGAGACGGGGGAGGAATCTATCTCCAGCTATCTAGTTAACCAGTTGTCTCATTAACCATACAAACCATGAGCCTGGATTTCGAATGCAACACTAAGCCAAACTGTGATATAGCACTCTGCAGTGCAGCAGCACCGAGGTGGAACGGCCATGATTTTGACAGCAAGTTCCTCCTTCGCACTTAGCCATGGTTTGGCTTGGCGTTAGATGCGAACTGAAAGACCTACATTGGCTCCCAGTATGTTTCCGAGCACAATTCAAAGTGTTGGTCCTGATCTTTAAACCCCTAAACGGCCTTGGCCCAGTATACCTGAAGGAGCGTCTCCACCCCCATCGTTCAGCCTTAGGTCCAGCTCCGAGGGCCTTCTGGAGGTTCCCTCACTGCGAAAAGTGAGGTTACAGGGAACCAGGCAGAGGGCCTTCTCGGTAGTGGCGCCCGCCCTGTGGAACGCCCTCCTATCAGATGTCAAGGAAATAAACAACTATCTGACTTTTAGAAGACATCTGAAGGCAGCCCTGTTTAGGGAAGCGTTTAATTTTTGATGTTTTATCGTGTTTTTAATATTCTGTTTGGAGCCGCCCAGAATGGCGGGGGAAACCCAGCCAGATGGGTGGGGTTGTAATAATAATAATAATAATAATAATAATAATAATAATAATAATTATTATTATTATTATTATTTACTGGGAGAGTGAATGTGGCTGTGTGTAAGCAACTGGAATCAGATTCATATGTGCAACTTTCTAACCTTATTATGACAGGGATAAACATAAGAAGAGGCTGCTGAATGAGGTTAATGCCCAATCTAATCCAGAATGCTGTTCTCACAGCAGCCAACCAGATGCTTGCGGGAAGCCTGAAACCAAGACCTGAGCACAAGAGCATTCTCCCAGACTGCAGTTTCCAGCAACTGGTATTTAGGAGCATCCTGGCTAGAAGCCACTGATAGTCTTTACCACCACGGATTTGTCTAATCCTCTTTTAAAGCCATGCACGTCGGTAGCCATCACTGTCCCCTGTGGGAGCGAATCCCATAGTTCAACTATGCACTGGGTGAGTAAAAGTACTTTTTTTTTTTGCCTGTTCTTAATCTCTCGACATTCAGCTTCCATTGGGTGTCCACACATTCCAATGTTATGAGAGAACAAATTTTCTCCAGCCACTTTCTCTCCATCGTGCATAATTTTATGCTCTTCTATCATGTCACCCCTTATTTGCCTTTCCCCTAAAGTAAAAAAGGCCCAAATGATGCAACCTTTCCTCTTAGAGGACTTGCTCCATCTTCTTGATCATTTGGGTTACCCTCTTCTGAACCTTTCCCAACTTTACCATTTCTCTTTTTATGAGGTGAGGCAGCCAGAATGGTACACAGCATTCCAAATGTGGCTGCACCCCATGACAGCATTAATGATGTCAGGAATTTTATTCTCAGTTCCTTTCAATATGATCCCTCAGCATGGAATCTGCCCTTTTTTTCACAGCTACTGCATGGTGCACTGACATCTCCACTGACCTATTTGCTACAGCTCCAAAGTCTTGCTCCTAGTCCATCGCTGCCAGTTAACACCTCATGAATGTATATGTGAATTTAATATTTTTTGACATGCATCACTTTACACTTGTTTACAATGAATTGTGTTTGCTATTTTAAAGCCCATTCACCCTTTGGAGAGGTCCTTTCCGAGTTCTTCAGAGTCCTTTTTCTTTTCTTTTAACAACCCTGAACAACTTAGTATATACTATCAGAAAACTTGTTCACATCACTGCTTAAAAAGCGCAGGTCCGAATACAGATCTTGCTCCCCTCTTCTTCCCTTTGGCAAATGACTGTATAGTGGTACCTCTGGTTGCGAATGGGATCCATTCCAGAGCCCCATTCGCAACATGAGCAGAACACAACCTGCATCTGCGTGTGCGCGGGTCGCGATTCGCTGCTTCTGCGCATGACATCATTTTGAGCATCTGCGCATGTGCAAGTGGCGAAACCCGAAAGTAACCCTTTCCGGTACTTCCGGGTCGCCATGGGATGCAACCTGAAAAGATTTAACCTGAAGCAAACCTAACAAGAGGTATGACTGTACTGTTGAAATGGCGACAAGATCACACTGGCCTATTTATTCTGAATGTTTGTATGTGATGCCAATAAAGGTTTGATCATGATGATGATGAATACAGATCCTTGGGAGGAGGGGGAGGAAACACTTGATTTTCTGAGCTCCATACTACTCTTTGCTCCCTGCTAACTTAACTAGTTCCTGATCCACAAGAACTGTGGATGGAAATTGCATGATTGCAAATTGTGCACAGTCATGAAATGGACTATGAATCCAATAAAAAACAAGACATCCCAAAACCTGAACAAAGAGAGGGGGCTGGTGGGGATGTTCCTTGCATTTGGTCTTGGGCCAGCCCTGTGGGTGGGATGCTTCTACCTTCCTGTTCCTTCTATTATAAGGATTCACGACAAAAACAAATAGTTCACTGTAAAAAATGGCAAAGATCCAAAAGTGCTGCTCTGGTTTGCCCAAGGGGCTTGTGCTAGCACGGTAGAATTGCTCGCATTGTTTCTCCACACATCTGTGGAACCGCATGTCATATCACAAACTGCTTTAGAAACTCCTCCCTGTTTCTTAGCCATTTGCTACTGGGTATGTGGATGGTGCTGTGTAAGAGAAACAAGTGTCAGATCTCAGTCTCCCCTCCACCACTCATGGATCCAGTTCCACTCTTTCTTTGGATTTTGGCTTGAGTCTTGCTTCAAACCTAAGGCATATCTATGCTGTGATCTTAAATAGGCTTAAACAGAACTAATTGACCCAAGGAACTCTGGGGATAGTTTTTTCCCCATTTTTCTCTCTATAAAACCAACACTAAAATCCTGCAATGATTTTGCAGTTGCTCAGATTCAGGAAGAGGTAGACTCCACTGTGGGAGCAGGGCTAGAGTTCTGTCTAGTCAAGTTGTGTGGGATCAATTCCAATCTGTTACCTCCGAGGATGTGGACAGGCTGCTTGGACGAGTGAAACCAACCACCTGTCTCCTTGATTCTTGTCCATCCTGGCTTATAAAAGCTGGGAAGGGCTGGGCGATGGGCTTCGCAGGGGGGTGAATGCTTCTCTTTGTGAGGGAGCCTTCCCAGACCCACTGAAAGAGGCTGTTATCAAACCGCTTCTTAAAAAACCATCTTTAGATGTGGCCAATATGGCCAACTGTCGCCCAGTCTCAAATCTTCCATTCTTGGGCAAGGTGATTGAGTGAGTGGTTGCTGAACAACTCCAGGCACGCCTGGAAGAAGCGGACCATTTGGATCCCTTCCAGTCGGGATTCAGGCCTCATAATGGGACTGAAACTGCCTTGGTCACACTGGTCAATGATCTCTGGCGGGCTAGGGACAAAGGCTGTTTCCTAGTTCTGCTGGATCTCTCAGCGGCTTTTGATACCATTGACCATAACATCCTTCTGCACCGTCTAGAGGGGCTGGGAGCTGGGGGCACTGTTATACAGTGGTTCCGCTCCTTCCTCCTGGGCTGTGTTCAGAAAGTGGTGGTGGGGGATGAGTGTTCAGACCCCTGGGCTCTCACTTGTGGGGTGCCTCAGGGTTCTGTCCTCTCCCCCATGCTTTTTAACATTTACATGCAGCCACTGGGAGAGATCATAAGGGGGTTTGGGTTGGGTGTTCATCAGTATGCGGATGATACCCAGCTCTACGTCTCTTTCAAATCAAAACCAGTGAAGGTGGTGAAGGTCCTGTGTGAGTCCCTGGTCCTGAATGGGGTAACTGTGCCCCTGAAAGTCCAGGTGTGCAGCCTGGGAGTCATTTTGGACTCGCAGCTGTCCATGGAGCCGCAGGTCAATTCTGTGTCCAGGGCAGCTGTTTACCTGCTCCATCTGGTATGCAGGCTGAGAGCCTATCTGCCAGCAGACTGTCTTGCCAGAGTGGTGCATGCTCTAGTTATCTCTCACTTAGACTACTTCAATGTGCTCTATGTGGGGCTACCTTTGAAGGTGACCTGGAAACTACAACTAATCGAGAATGATTGCTGACTGGGAGTGGCCGCCGAGACCACATAACACCGGTCTTGAATGACCTACATTGGCTTCCAGTACATTTCCAAGCACAATTCAAAGTGTTGGTGCTGACCTTTAAAGCCTTAAATGGCCTCGGTCCAGTATACCTGAAGGAGCATCTCCACCCCCATTGTTCTGCCCAGACACTGAGGTCCAGCGCTGAGGGTCTTCTGGTGGTTCCCTCACTGTGAGAAGCCAAGTTACAGAGAACCAGGCAAAGGGCCTTCTCAGTAGTGGCACCTGCCCTGTGGAATGCCCTCCCACCAGATGTCAAAGAGAAAAACAACTACCAGACTTGTAGAAGACATCTGAAGGCAGCCCTGTTTAGGGAAGCTTTTAATGTTTGACACACTATTGTATTCTAATATTTTGTTGGAAGCCGCGCAGAGTGGCTAGGGTATACATAATATATTATTATTATTATTATTATTATTATTATTATTATTATTAAAAATGGAACTTTGTGTTGGCTGGTTCAGTTTCACTGAGAGAGAAGGAATAACGGATGCAATAAAGCTGTTGTGGAGTAAATAATTTAGGATCCTTTAAAAATCAACCAGTTCTTAAGTTGACTGTGTCATCTCCCAAATTCCTGTTCTGTTCACGAAAGGAGAAAAGTTAATTCATTACATTACATCACTTTATTCATTGAAGCCTGCTACAGCAAAAACTGGGAAGGTTGGACTTTGATGCCTGCCTTTAAAAAAAATAAAAATCCATGTATACAAACTGTAATCAGACCACACTCAACTCAATAGGGTTTTTTTTTCCTTTTTCTTTAAGTAAGCAAAATCATTACTTACCAGGTAACTTTTCAGTCTGACAAAGTCAACTTTCATGGAGATGAACCTTTCTGAATTTCTACTGAGGTTCTTAATATGCTCCACAAGGTCAGCACAGAATTTGTAGCCACCTTTAAGTACACAGAGAACTACAATGTCATTGTATCCAATGTCTTGCATGATATCTTTGGCCAAACATTCTGTCCTAAAGCAAAAATTAAGGATAAATATATGGTAAGACTCGGGATTTTTCGATGCAAGTATATTCTATGGTGCAATACAAAAATAGTAAAGTTCAAGGTCTCATTTCAACTTCAAGATTCAACTTCAGATTCAGTTGCACCAGAATGTGGGTGGAAATGGGCGTCTGAATGTGCATCCCATTTAAAGTAATTTGGTGCAGATAGACTACATCTGTATTCAAATGAGCATCGCCACCCAAATTCTGGTGCAACTGGTCACACATAACTCTCATTTTTATGCACAAATATTAGCAGCATATCAAGGCACATGTAAGAAAAAAACCAAGTTCCATGTGTGCAGGACAAACAAAATAGCCAGAAAGCCTAGCCACAAAGTTCCTGGGATCTTCTGTACTTATTTTATTTATTGCTGAATTTATATGACTTCCCTTCGGTGTACACACACACACACACAAAACACACACAAAATTAATTAAAATATACTGGAAACCATAGAATGTAGCACACTTTCCTTCCAAACCAGCAGTTCAGAGTAGAAAATAGAACACAACTCAACCCAACCACTAGAAGACCAGGTTTACAACACTCTCTCTTTAAATGCAAGTTGCTTCAAAAAGGCCTGGGTGAATGAAGAGGTCTGCACTTGGGCACCAAAAGGAGACCATAGGGATGGCATCAGGTGAGCCTCTCTGGCGTAACTATTTCACTATAGGGGTGGCACCACAGATATGTCCTTCTCTCTAGTTGCAAACTCCACTCAGCACATAGAGGAGGGTCTCTAAAGAGGATCTGAAGGTCCAGGTAGACAGAACCCAGGTGGAGGCTATCCTTCCGGTGTCCTGATTCAAAAGATCCAGAACTCAGTAGAATGCTCACACATATTTCACACACAGGCAATCATTTCATGGAGGGTGTGTGGCTATTTCTTGGCAGCTTGTTAATTTTTTTTGCTGCGGAAATTACAATTGCTCACTCACAGTTGAAGTTCTTTTTCCACACCTGTTAATTCAGGCATTCAAAATATGTTGATTACCCAGTAAGGGGATTAGTGACCTCTGGTTGCTGTTATTTTTATGCAGAAGGAGGTGCTGAATTGTCTTTTAAGATCTCCTCATTTTCCTAACCCTTTTGCTATTCTGAGGACTACAATGTGCACCTTGAATGATTTCCAGTGACATTCTAGCCCTGAAGCTATTTCAGCTTTAGCATTCAAAACATCTCGGAAATTAAGTATTTAAACTTTATTCTAGGTGACAGCTTAGCAGTTAACAATCCCCAGCTACGAATAACAAAGATATAATTTGCCAGAACTTCTCATTAAAGCTCGTATTTATATTTAAAGGTAGCTGGCTAGAGTGTTGGGTATGGATGTGGAAAATGCAGGTACAAATCCATATTCAGCTATAAAACTCAGCTATATGCCTTTGGAATATAACAGTCTCTCTGAACGACCAACTTCACAGGCCTGTTGCATGGGTATAATTGCTGTTCTTCCTTGGACGAAGAAGAAAATACAAATTAAATTATATAAATTTATTTATTTATTTTCTATTCCACATTTCCTCCAAGGAGCTCAAGGCAGCATATATGCCCCCACTGCACCCCAACAATCCAGCTCAGAGACAGTGACTGGTGATGTGTCATTCAGTGTACTGAATGGCTGAATGTCTTCCAGTCCCTAGTCCTACATTCTGTCCCCTAAATCAACTCTGAAGAAGTCTCAGTTAAGAATTTAAGAACTTATCAAGCTGAGTGCTGAAAGGGTGAAAAATGAAAGTGGGCAAGCCACTCTAAACCATGGCTTGCCTGTTGTACATCTGGAAGCTCCAACCATGGTTAGCACAGGCCACATAATAGCCATAACATCTGAATGTTAGCTTGATGCAGAATAGTAACCGTCTCATTAAGAAGAAGGGTTACATTTCTTTTTCAAGGGGGACTCAAGGGTACACAGTACCAGCACCTTTCTCTCTTTTGGTTAAAAAATGTGACACTAACTGTAACAATGTCATGGTGAGTACCGGCACCTATTTTTCTAGAAAAAAAGCACTGGTTACAGGTATCTAATATAAACAAGTCACAACTTGTACTTATTAAGAACAGGAAATGAGAAAAAATTGGAAGCCTAATTTTGGCATTAAGTAGTATATAAATAAAACAAGATGTATATGAATAGATGAAATAATAAAAGAACCAAGACTTAAAAATCTGTACCCATCGATGCAATACCAGGAAAGTGCCCTGTCTTTACCAGAGCTGCATAAATGTGTATTCAGCATCTCCACCCTAAATAGTTATGTGGAAACACATCTCCCCAATTTCAACTGAGCTTACATACCAGTAACTGCGGTAACCATGGTGCAGTTGTGGCCTACTCCCAGCCTGTCTGTTTAAACACTTCCAGGTTGCTCAGCTTCCATTTCCTAGCAGTTGGCAGACCAGGTAACTCTGGCCAAGCCCACGATACACAAGCTGAAGGAAGCCTGTCATCTCGCAGGCGAAATCTGGCAATAATTATCCCTTTGAATGTTGGCTTTAGTCTGTTGTCTCTCACTGTCCTCCTGACCAGCCATGTTACTACTCATGAGGAGACCAGAAGCTTGTTTGTAAATAGTTGCATTGGGTTACACAAACATGGAATGTTTCTTCAGTGTATTCCATACGCCCTTCTGCTTTCTCCTCCCTTAAGCCTGGTTTTTAATAAATCCTCTTAAAATTAGCTGCCGGGGGCGATGTGCATTTGCGACTGCACCATGCCTAGATGTCTTTTATTCCATGCTGCTCATTCATGCTGAGGGGGAATTGGAGGGAAGCAAGAAGGCCCTGCTCCCTTAGGGGCAGGTGTGGGGCTGGATGCTCCCTCATCTTCATACTCATAACAACATAAAGAAGAGCCTGCTGGATCAGGCCCAAGGCCCATCTAGTCTAGCACTCTGTTCTCACAGTGGCTAATCAGATGTCCTCTCCCCACCTGCAACTTCCAGCAACTGGTATTTAGGAGTGTGCTTCCTTGACTGTCTAGACAGCACCCTAAAAAAGCAGAGACATCACCTTGCCAACAAAGGTCCGTATAGTTAAAGCTATGGTTTTCCCAGTAGTGATGTATGGAAGTGAGAGCTGGACCATAAAGAAGGCTGATCGCCGAAGAATTGATGCTTTTGAATTATGGTGCTGGAGGAGACTCTTGAGAGTCCCATGGACTGCAAGAAGATCAAACCTATCCATTCTTAAGGAAATCAGCCCTGAGTGCTCACTGGAAGGACAGATCATGAAGCTGAGGCTCCAATACTTTGGCCACCTCATGAGAAGAGAAGACTCCCTGGAAAAGACCCTGATGTTGGGAAAGATGGAGGGCACAAGGAGAAGGGGACGACAGAGGCGAGATGGTTGGGCAGTGTTCTTGAAGCTACCAGCATGAGTTTGACCAAACTGTGGGAGGCAGTGGAAAACAGGAGTGCCTGGCATGCTCTGGTCCATGGGGTCACGAAAAGTCGGACACGACTAAATGACTAAACAACAACAATTCCTTGACTGTGGAACACAGCCGTTGTGGCTAGCAGCCATGAATGGCCCCATCCTTTGTGAATTCGTCCGATCCTCTTTTAAAGCCACCCAAGAAGCTGGCCACCACTACCTCTTGTGGGAGAGAATTCCACAATTTAACTACATCCTGTGTGAAAAGGTATTTCTGTTTGTTTGTCCTGAATCTTGCAGACCTTGCCTCAAGGTCAGAGGGGAAAGCAGAGCTGATAACAGCATAGTCCAGCTGAGAGAGAGATGGGAACTTATTCCTGGTCCCAGGCTAGGAAGAGAGCGAGCTTTTAGGCTTCCTGTTACAATAAGCAAAATAAAAAAATCCTTCCAGTAGCACCTTTAAGACCAACTAAGTTAGTTCTTGGTATGAGCTTTCGTGTGCTTGCACACGAAAGCTCATACCAAGAACTAACTTAGTTGGTCTTAAAGGTGCTACTGGAAGGATTTTTTTATTTTGACTATGGCAGACCAACACGGCTACCTATCTGTAACTGTTACAATAAGCATTACAGCTTAAATTGGGGTGTCAATATTTTAGCGAGCAAGATATTAAATGGGCTGTTCCTACCTTGGGAGGAACTGAACATGTAGCTTTCATAAACGTCATACTCTCAGACCCTCACCTGTCCACAATGATCCCATGTGGTATGAGCACATAGTCAAGATCTCCATAGTAGTGTTGTGGATATGTAAACAGTTCCAAGCTATACCCAGGCCAATCATCTGAAATCTGTAAAAGAGATAAAATGTTCATTAGAAATTTAATTTTGTGTGCACTACAAATTGATTGCATCATCTGTGTTTAAACACCATTTGACAATTGGTTTAGCAGAAACAGAGTCATGGAAACCTGCGCATGGCTTGATCCTTCAGCACAGAGGTGGGGAACTTGCAACCATCACCCTAATTTCATGTTGGGGGGAGGGAAACCCAGAAGGGGCGGGGAGACAAAAAAAGCTGAAACTAATGGAACCCCCATGCAAGCGATTAGGGACGCGGGTGGCGCTGTGTTCTAAACCACTGAGCCTCTTGGGCTTGCCGATCAGAAGGTTGGTGGTTCGAATCCCCGCAACAGGGTGAGCGCCCGTTTCTCAGTCCCAGCTCCTGCCAACCTTAGCAGTTCAAAAGCATCCCAAAAAGTGCAAGTAGATAAATAGGTACTGCTCCAGCGGGAGGGTAAACGGCATTTCCGTGTGCTGCTCTGGTTTCAGTGTTCTGTTGCGCCAGAAGCGGCTTAGCCATGCTGGCCACATGACCCGGAAAAACTGTCTCAGACAAACGCCGGCTCCCTCAGCCTGTAAAGCGAGATGAGCGCCACAACCCCAGAGTCGTCTGTGACTGGACTTAACTGTCAAGGGTCCATTTACCTTTTTTTATGCAAGCAATTGATTCACATTTCTGGCAAGACTGATTTGCTGCTCTCCTGTTGGTTTGCTGGGCAAAGAGAACAAAGAAGATTTGAAGTGGGGGGTGGGCAAGGAGTGAAAGAGGAGAAAGGGGTGGTCTTACCCATCCCTGTCCCTCCTCCAAGCTACTGCCAGCATATTGCTGGGTTTGGAAGGGGGGAAGGTTCCTCAGCCTTGTTTTAATAGGAAGCCTTGTTTCTAAGAAATGATCTAAAGTGGGTTAACCTAGAACAAAAGAGACAACAATAAATAGTGGTGTTTTGTGGCATTCTCAGGGCTAAACACATTTCTTACGGCTTAAGCTTTCGTGGACGACAGCCCTCTCCCATCAGATGCAGCCTGACTCACCTCTTGAAGTGGGCTGTAGCCCACAAAAAATTATGCCAAACAAACGTGTTTGGTCTTGACGGAGCCATAAAACTCTTTGTTGTTTCTGCTACCCCTCTTCTAAAAAAAAAAAACGAGAGTGAAAAGTTCTCTCTGGCTTCAAGTCCTAGCAAATTAGTCTTTGGACATGCAGCGACAATCTATCTCTCTGCAGGAATCTACTTGGGTTGTGCTTGGAAGAGGGCCTTTGGCTCGCTCAAACATTCTTCTTCACCTCAGACAGAAGGTAGCGAGTGAACCAGAAGATCACATGGGGATCACATGGTGCTTCTTGGGCCTTTTTAGTATTCTAGCAAGAACAGGGAAGACGACTTCTGGCCTCCAAGCATCAGTATGTGCTCTGTTCTGAATGCATTCTGAACTAGTGCTGGAACATCTTGCCTTGGCTGAGTTTCCCTTGGACAGCTTTCACAAGAGGATACTGGAATGGATCATTTCACGGTTCATCTGGGCAAAAGTTCAAAGTTAAAATGTCATTTTGTCCGTAACTGCATGATTGCGGAAAACAACCCTGCAAAAGTCTATGGGTTAGTCCCTTATTGCTCATCCTCGTTTTAGAGTTAGCAAGTCAAAAATCTAGGCTAGTAACCTTCTGCAAGAGATTATTAGCATACAAGCGACGCAGCAACAAACTCAATTCATGTAGAAATTTGCATGGGAGTTCTGCATTCCTCTTCTCTGTATCGTTACAATTTTAGAATATATGTGCTGCCGAAGAGAGCGCAGGATTTCTGCATCAAAAGTACGTGAGGCTACTCCTGTAGAATAAGAACTTAGTAGGAAATGCTGCGACTTCATTAAGACTCTTTCCTTGTAGGAGAGCTTCTCCTTTCCACATGTTCCAAAGATCTCAGAAGCCCAGTCTGCAGTAACTCACAGGAGAGCTTTTAGTGTGGCTGCCCATGTTCTGTGCAAGCAGCATTCTTGCCAAAATGTGACAGGTGTCCCACATCCTGCCCTTTCGGGAAACAAGTGAATACATTTTTGTTCTGACAAGCCTTCCCAGCAGGATGAAAGGATCTTTGCCACAGGTGTCTATTTGGTCTTTTTGTGTGTGTGTGTGTGTGTTTTACTTTGCTGCTATTTTCCATATTGTTTAAAACTGTTTTTATTGCATTTTGTACACTGCCTTGAGATGAGCATGGAAGGCAATGCATAAATAAAAGATTGACATTTGTCTGGTAAATCAAATGCAGTAAAAAAACAACATTACAGTGCTACCTTGGGTTAAGTACTTAATTCGTTCCAGAGGTCCATTCTTAATCTGAAACTGTTCTTAACCTGAAGCACCACTTTAGCTAATGGGGCCTCTTGCTGCTGCTGTGCTGCCAGAGCACGATGTCTGTTCTCATCCTGAAGCAAAGTTCTTAACCTGAGGTACTATTTCTGGGTTAGCAGAGTATGTAACCTGTAGCATATGTAACCTGAAGCATCAGTAACTTGAGGTACTACTGTATTCTTTTTTTGGAATGGTAACATATCGCCATAACAGAGTTTTCTACAATGTGCCAAGACATGTGGAAAGGAGTAACATATCCTTGCACTCTAGGCAGCTCTTGTGGGGAAATACATCGCATTCCCCTAACACAAATCTTCCATTCTGTATCAAGTACCGTAAGAACTTTGCTATATGTGCCCAAACCCCAGGACTCTCGGACAGTTTAAAGCAAGGGTAGCCAACATGGCGCCCTCCAGATGTTGTCAGGCTTCCCAAATCATGTCAGCTCCAGCCACCACAGCCTGTGATCAGGTCTGGTGGAAGCTGCAGTCTAACAACATCTGGAAGGAATAACACTGGCTAGCCCTGGTTTAAGGAAATGAACAGAAGTGTCATAAAACGCTGTGGGCATGTATATAATACTGCCAAAGCAGAGGTTTGCTTCCTCCTTCCGTGACCCAAACACTTCTGTCAATCTAAGACAAGGTAAACACAGGAGACAGGGGTTCAAGGGAAGCCCTTCAGAGAAAGGCAGAGAAAGCACGTAAGAGCAGGCTTGCTGGATCAGAACAAAGGCCTATTTTCGTTTTCCTATAATAAGTGGTATCTATTCCAGGTGCAGAAGAAGGGCACAGTCCCTGACGTACATGCAACTCCTTTTTGTCTAGGTCTGCCAAGTGGGTGCTTAGGGTCAAGACTGTCTTAAGCTATTAACAACCAGTAAACTGGAGACATGAGTAACAGTAAAATCCTATGCATATGTGCCTGGGAGTAAGCAACATTGTCCAAAGTAACACTTTTACTTCAGAGTAAACATGCCTAGGACTGGGCTTTGCGGTTTATTTATTCAGAAGACAGCTGCACTTATTACCTGCACCCTGAAGAGTACATAGGAATAGAAAACAGTTAATGTTTGATAAGAATGCACACCTTAAGATTGCCTAGCTGTATCTTAACATTCTTTTAAGCACACCTGTTGTGAACCTGCTAATCCGGGAGGCTAAGCAATACCAAAACCTTCCTCCCCCCCCCCATGCCGTAATTATGGCTGCAGGTGAGGTAATACATTCTGATGGCTGCAATTAGGGATTGCTACGCACAAAAATGTACATTTTAATATACAGCACCTAGTGAGGAAAATTTAGAGTATTGTTGTGCTTTTCTCCCACAGAAGCTTTACTTGCTGTGCTAGGACGACGCGTTGCTGTTTTTTGGGTGGCGGTGGCTGCACTGAATGGATTTCTACAAAGCCAAGACTATTTTAGATGAAATTACGAAGTTGTAGCTGCGGCATTTCACTCTTAACGTGACAATTAATCTAGAAGGAACAACTCTTCTCTAACCAAAACACGTATCAGAACCCCCAACGAAATCGCATCCAAAATATTTGTGTGTGTGTGTGCTAGCAATAAGGCTGCTTTCCTATACATACTTACCAGGGGGAAATCCCAATGGAAAACAGTGGTAAACAACATGCATCATATTTCAATGTACCGGAATGCATACTCGCGCAGCCCAGTTCCTATCTATGCACGTTGACTCGGATGTAAACCCTAACTGGGTTCAATGGGGGGGGGGTATTCTCCCAGATAAGCGGGCTCAGCACAGCAGACAGGGAGCGAGCCCCATCGAGCGCAATGAATGACTAACCCGCTTGCAATTCAAATATTCTTTTTGGGGGGGCGGGCGGGGAGCGTTTCATAACAGGAGGGGGGGAGCCGCCATAATGGGCAGGGATTGGATAGATGAAAGGGAGGGAAAGGGGTTAGCCGACGGAAGCGGATGCTTTAGCTGCAGAAGGGAGGCAGCAAAGCTTAGGATGCGGGAGCAGGGGAGGGAGGGAGAGAAGGGGTTTTTATTTTTATTTTTTTGCATTTACCACGACCCCTCGGCCGCTGCTTCTCGGCGCCTCCGCTGCGTGGGTCTTACTGTTTAGCCCGGCCATCTTCCGAAAGGAGGTTGGCGAGAGCCTTGAGACGGAGGAGGAGGAGGAGGAGGAGGAGGAGGGAAAAGAGGCGGCGCCTCGCTCGGGAAAGAAAAGGAGCCTCCGGCCGCTGCCGCAAGAGGCTGATTGAGCCTCTGCAGCCTCTGCTAGACGTGGCCCGCGCCGTCGTGGCTTCTGCAGAACTGCTCCCAGACATCCACACCCGCCCTTAGGGGGGTTTCTTCCAGCTGGCGCAGAGAGGGGGTGATGCCTCTCAAACCACCTGCCTTTGGGCAGGGCTTGCTGTTACCTCGACGGACCAAAAGAGCTGTCTGTCCCCGGTTTCAGCCCCGGAACCTTTTTTTTCTAATGCCCGCGCTCGGGCCTGTTCAGTTCCTTCAAGGAGCACAGCTCAAAGCAGCTGCTCCCTCTCCGCTTGAAATTTGCTACAGCAACCCCACTGGGGGGCTTCTTTGAGGAACGCGCGATTTGAACCTAGGTCTTAGGAAGCCTAAAGCCTGGGAGACCACTGCCTTGTGAAGGGAAGCGGGCCTGGTTCCAGGTTGAAAGGAAGAAAAGGGGGATATAAATGTAAGAAAAGCAATACATAATATGATATGCTTACACGCTAACCTAGATATAGGGAACATTATGCCCATGTGGCCCTCCAAACCCCTGTGTCTGGCCCTCGGGACTCTCAGCTGGCTACACCTCAGCCACACCTCTCGCCAACCCTGCCCCGAGTGTTTTCGCCTGTCTGGAATTTGTCCTTGAACTGGCTTTCACAGTGCATAGCCTCTTAGATGCATGCTTATTGGGCATTGATTTCACTGGGACTTAAAGGTGTCTCTGAGTCTGCAATCTTACACACATGAGGTTGGATCCAGACTGATTTAACTGGGGAATAAGTTTTATTGTACTTAATGGGGCTTCTGAGCAGACGCAGGATTGTGTGTGCAGACAGTTCCCACTGACATCGGTGGGACTTAAGTCATGACTAATTTGTCCCAATTAAGTATATTGGGACCTTAGTTCAAGTAATACTATGAATGTCTGCTTAGAACTCATTGGGTTTAACAGCGCTTTCTCCCAGATTGCAGCCTTTGTCTGCATCCAGCCCATAGATTTCAGATGGGTGAGTGTTGCACAACATAAGAGACCCCGTGGTAGAGACCCTAAAAGGCTAGCATATATTATAGGATAAACCTCAGTGGACCAAAGACCACTTCATCACCTACATAATTCACTGATGGCAACTGAAGACAGCCTTCCATGCACTTGATGAAATAATCTCTTGTCCGCAGAAGCTTATGCCAAATCAAATGTGGTAGTATTTATTTATTTGAAGCATTTATACTCTACTCTTCAACCAGAAAGTTTCTGGAGTGGCATACTGATAAATGAAAACAGCACATCTGCTGCCCTCAGGTTTACAATCTGAAAAGATGGGACACAAAAGGGGGGGGGAGGTTTGGGGAGAAAAGACGAAAACAAACAAATTCTTAATGTTACAACTTTTTTATACATAACAGCTGGGATGGAAACCAGCTGCTTCCTAAAAGCCTAGTGACCAGATCTTCCTGAGAGGCAGGGATTTGCCCTAGATCACTCATTGATTTTATTAGCTGGGTGGGCATTTGAACCTTGGCTTCCCAGATCCTAGCCCAATGCCCTAACCACTGCACCACACTGGTTTTAATTTTAGCATTACACCACTTTCTGCTTATCGGTTAAAAGCAAACAGTGTTTTGGGGTGGAAGAACTAAAGCCAAGGGAAAGGAATTAAGCCTTTCCCTGTGTGCTGCCCATGGCAATTTTGAAACAAACAATAGTTGTGCATTGAATGTAACATGTAGCTTGGCCCTCGACCCCAGGTTTACCCTTTCAGAACGAATAAGGTCTGCCATTGGTTCAGTTAACACATCATAGGTAAAAGGTAAAGGGACCCCTGACTATTAGGTTCAGTCGTGAACGACTCTGGGGTTGCGGCGCTCATCTTGCTTTACTGGCCAAGGGAGTAGGCGTACAGCTTCCGGGTCATGTGGCCAGCATGACAAAGCCGCTTTCTGGTGAACCAGAGCAGTGCACGGAAACGCTGTTTACCTTCCTGCCAGAGCGGTACCTATTTATCTACTTGTACTGCCTGCTTTCGAACTGCTAGGTTGGCAGGAGCAGGGACCGAGCAATGGGAGTTCACCCCTTCGCGGGGATTCGAACCGCCAACCAAGCCCTAGGCTCTGTGGTTTAACGCACAGCGCCACCCGTGTCCCTTAACGGATTATGCCAATATATATTAGTGGTTTACTGTGAACAAACCAATTTCACCCATAGAAACCACAATCAGTAAGCCAAGATCAAACCTTCACAACAGAATGTTGTTGGTTGAGAGTGAAATACCCCCTCTGCTCCTACCCAACACACCGTTAACACTGAGATTGTGGTTAATTTCCTTTGCACTAATAAATTATGGTTTACTGTGACATGCAAACTGGGCCATAGGTTACATGTAGAAGGTCCCAGGTTCTAAAGAGCTCAGATAGCTTTGGGCCTGAAATATTGGGAGACTGACACAGGTTAGAGAGAACAAGGATCTCAGGCAGCTTCATATGTTCATAATTGGTGCAAGTCAACATACACCAAACAGCAATGAGAACAGATTGTCCTATAAAAACAACTTGACATTTCTTCTTAGTGTTCTAATGAAAGAAAGAATTCTAATGAAATCTCAATTGTGTTTATTCACCTTTGTTCCTTTTGCTATACTGGCAAGGGCACACGAGCCAATTGAAAAATGCTGCCAATCCCATCGCTGGCAGTTCTTTTACATATACATAAAGATAGAACAACATTCCTGGGATTCTCTAAATGTATTTTGTCAAACTTCCTGGAGAGAGAGAATTGAATAAGAATGTTTTCCATGTGTCTGTAGCTTGAATGTTTTTCATTACAGCAATTCCCCCCACCCCCAGTAATCAGCCATGCTGATGACCTTTATGAAAAGTACACATCTGTTTTAAATGGAAAGAGATATGTCCGTTCCATATGTTGACTTGATAGATGCTTCCATGTGCATCAAGTAGCAAAGAGCATCCTGTTCCATTGTGGTGTTCAAAGACTGGCAGAGCACAACACTGGCAGCGTAAGAAGAGGGAAAGAGGAGCGCCATTGACACTTGGGTGCAGAATGAACGGGAAACAAACCATAGAGCAGCTGTCCTAGCATTATTTCTGAACCAGCAGCTTGTGGTTGCTCACAAACCATGGCAGTGAAGACTAGGACAAGCTCGCCAATCACAATTTGCTTAGGAGAAATAAATGAGCATGGCTTTGGGTGTAACACTAAGCCAGCCTTTTCATTGTTTGCTTCCTCACTGAGAGAAAGGTGGGAAGTGTGTGGGCTAAATACAATGGCACATAGCTCATGCACAAATTAATTTGCCTAGCCTTGGTTAATGGTCAGTGTTATAGCTGAATGTATCCTATGCATCTTTCGGCAGTAGCGCTGCAAGTCATTTTTATTCAGGTTGGATTCTGGTGAAGTATAAATGGGACGCGGGTGGCGCTGTGGGTTAAACCACAGAGCCTAGGACTTGCTGATCAGAAGGTCGGCAGTTCGAATCCCCGCGACGGGGTGAGCTCCCGTTACTCGGTCCCTGCTCCTGCCCACCTAGCAGTTCGAAAGCACGTCAAAGAGCAAGTAGATAAATAGGTACCGCTCTAGCAGAAAGGTAAACGGCATTTCCGTGCTCTGGTTCGCCAGAAGCGGCTTAGTCATGCTGGCCACATGACCCGGAAGCTGTACGCCGGCTCCCTCGGCCAAAAGCGAGATGAGCGCCGCAACCCCAGAGTCGGCCATGACTGGACCTAATTAATGGTCAGGGTTCCCTTTACCCTTTACCTTTAAGGGTACAAACAGCCCGTGGGATGAACTGACCTATATCTAATTACTTTTTAAAAAGCCATTACAGTATTCTGATAAATGACAGAGAATTATTTAATAAGGCATTGACTCTTATTCACTGCCCAATTCCCACCCTGAAGTGAAAGCAGGAACAATCTGCCTTGTCCCAAGCTGCTGAGACACATGCAACACTGAACTATGGCATAACTATGGTTTGTTGAACCATGGCTTAGCGCTATGCCTGAGCCCTGCCCAGCAGCTTACCTATGGTTTTACTGCCAACACCATGATCTGAAGCCATGATTACAAATCTTACAAATCTTCACTTGTTTTAACTATAGCTTGACATTATGCGGTATTGCTTCTTTAACCATGGTTTGTTTGACCATCCCACACCAGGAGCTCACTAAAAGACAAAGGCATGAGACAAAAACAGCTAGAAAACAAAAAAAAACCTTTGGAGAAATAAACGATGGTTTGCTTGATCATTTGCAGTAGAAGTTGTGTGATTTGTTAAACAAACCGTCCCATGCTGGTGTATATGAACCAGGCAATTAACAGGGATATTTGCAATTCCAGGGACTTTCTGTGAAGTTTGGTGAGGAGGATGTCCTGTATGTGATTTAGGACACAATCCAAACACCATTGGCAGGGCTTTGCAGGGGGGTGGAACCGCTGTCATTTCCACAGCTCAGCTGCTCATGGTAGTTGTAGTGGATGGTGGGAGAGGACTGAGCCCAATTGCTGCTCCAGCTCCCTCAGCAACTGAATCTGATCAGGATTGATGCTGTTACATGATGGCAGTGGGATTAGCTTGGGATGCAATGGATCCCAGACTGTCTCAGCCCCTCACTGTTTGGGGGCTTTCTGCTAGCCCTTACCACAAGCAGGCTTCCCACTCGTCCACACATTCAGAAGCCACTGGGAGGCAGGTTCAGAAGGCAGAGCTGAGTGGAAGGATACCGTAATTCAGTCTAACCCTGGCAGAAGGGAAATTTAGAATGCTCTGCAAGTCTGGAACATGCACAGCCTAGTACAATGCCATTTGCGTTGTATACAGTGCAGTTAATGTGTGAAGCAGAGTTCATGCCTCAGTTCTAACCCACAAAAAATCTTAATGTTTTGGACTTGTGATGACAAAGCTTGCTCACATTCCCATGACCTTAAATGCAAATGTGGTTTGGAAGTGCTGTAAAGCTAGACAATTTGGCAAGATGTAGGAGCTGCAATGGGTCTAACTTTGTCTTGTTCACTAAATCTTGTAATACTTTAATCCTGGAATATACCTGTTCTTTGAGCATGCCTTAAACATCAAGTGCTTTGGATTTATAGAGCTGCTTTGGTGAGCATCACATTCCATTTACTGCCCCTATTTTCACCTTTAAAGGAAGATTACACCGTTTCCTGGCTGTTGGGTAATCTAGAAGCCAAACCATAAATAGAACTTGGAGCTTTGGTTAGCAACTCTTTATTATACATATATTTCCCATACTCTCTTAATTTATCATCTTATTTGAATTATTGCTGTACATCATGTTACATGAACAATTAAACTTTTGGGGTGTTTTTTAAAAATAAAGTATAGGTCACTGAACAATCAGGAAATAAATAAATAGATATATTTATTTGGAAAAAAATAGATATTTTAAAACTTTCAAAACTAATATATAGCTAAAGTTCTACTTGTCAAAACCTAAATATTAACCTACAGATGAATATATGGGTATTTTGTGCTTCTATAGTAAAAGTAATATTTGTTTTCATCTCAGAGGATTCCCCCCCCCCAACAAGGATGCCCTGATCATTTGTTTGCAATATAAATGATTCTGTGTTTCTCAATTGTCTGAATGTCATGTTCCAGCTGTTTCATCTCTGCTTCCAGCCTTTCTTTGTGAAGTTTCTTTGGTAGTGTGTCTATTTCAACGGAAAGGCTTTGGAATTGGTGATGCACGTCTTCCCAATTCTTCTTAAGACCCTATTTGGAGTATACAAAGAGACGAATTAGTATACGGGCAGCATTATACAGTAACACAATAAGGCTGCAATCTTATACAAGCCCTCTGGGAAGCCACCCTATAGTCATACATGCATTCACACACCATATATACACGCATAAAGGTACACACATCAGAGCACACATACAAATGCAGGTACACATAAATACACGACTAGAAGACACATACTAGGGACCTCTCTGCCCAGTTTAGCATCACAGAGGGGTGGGGGAATTGTGCCCCCTGCGCCTCTTCAGACTATTGATCTGAAGAGTGGGGAAGTTGGTGCTTCCCTTCCCATTAAGAGGCTGGGCTTATCTCTCTGCCCAGCCCAATGCTGTGTTGTTACTTGATGCAGATTCTGCTACTGCTGCAGGCAAAAATTGGTACATGTTGGAGGGGTAAAAATAAATAAATTGCTTAATGGTTCAGCCTGCAGGGCAGCAGTTCACCACCCTGCAATGCATACTTACACTGGAATAAGCCCCATTGATCTCCATGCAATTTTCTTCTGTGTGTGTGTGTGTGTGTGTGTGTATATATATATAGGACTGCAATCCTATACTCCAACTTGGAGACCTCCAGATGTTTTGGACATCTCGTATTATCCCTATCCACTGGCCATGATTGTTGAGACTCCAGAAACAGCTGGAGGTCACAAGTTTGAGAAAGGCTGCTATACTCAGCTGAGTGGAAGCTAAGCTCCACTGAACTCAGTAAGGCTTTCCTCTGAGTAAACATTTATAGGCTCACAGTCCTATATACATTTTCCTGGGAGTGAGGTGCACTGAACACCATGGGATTTACTTCATATTAAGCATGCACAGATTGCCTTGCACAACTGTATTTTCCGCACACTGTAACGTAAGAAAAAAACTCAAGATGTTGGCTACTGATTATTCTTTAAAGTGGGACAAAACCTTTTGACATGCCTTTAACTGCAGTTGGGCTCCACAGTGGTCCACTACTGCTGACGCAATTAAGTGTGTGATGATATGGAATCTAGCTTCCAGAAAAGACTTTGTAAACATTTCTGTCACATCCAACTTGCTCAGTCCTGCAGATAACTATTTTAGAGCTCCATCTAGTGAAAATCTACCCTTCTTAGTTGCACTGCTATTCATAAAGCCTTTCCCATTCGTGCCTGTACAAATGTATCTTTTATGCCTCAGTCTGTCTAATTCAAGTCAACCCACATACCTCAAGAAGACTGTCCCTGTCTTCATCAGAGAGCCGTTTCATGGCTTTTTGTCTGAGAGTTTCCTTGACATAGGCATCATATTCTTCCTGAGCTCTCTTTACTTCTTCATTTCGCTTAGTTACATATTTCGGAGTAATGCCGTAATCCTACAAGAAAAATGCACCTTCCAGATATTCATATATTTTTGTTGTTGTTGTTGTTGTTGTCATCAACAACAAAGACCCTTATGTAATATAACTTTTTTTGCTTATCTTTTTTTTAGAAAGAAAAAGACTACTTTGAACTTTTTCTAATTAATCCTAGTATATACTAATAGTGTACTCATTCATTTGGGTATGAATCCTTATGTAGCCAAAAGCAGCATCTACAGGCAAGTAGGACATATCAACAGGCATGAGGTTTTGCCAAAGTACCAAAAAACCTTAGAAATAGAAAAATAATGGAGAAACACACACTAAGCCTCTAAAATTTATGGAAATGTTGGCTAGGGACCTTTAGACTTCAGAACTATAGATTCACAGTGCAATCCTCCTATACATACCAACTCAGACGTAAGCCCCACATAATTCAATGCTGCTAATTCCCAGGTAAGTAGATACAGGATTGCAGCCTTAGCAGAAAAATTATTCCATTTCCTATGAATAGGAAGGGGGATGTAGCTGGTACCCTTGTGAGCAAAGGGACTGATCTGGAGATGGATGGGATTCTCCAGTTGATCTGTTGTTGCTTTTAAATACATGTGATTTCAGTTATGATATTAAACATCTAACACCTTTTATAAAATACTCAAAAATATCCCTACTTCTCATTAATGTCCACTACTTCACTTTGGCTAAAAATACTAAGATTCCCAACAAAGATATTCAGGGTCAGGCACTTCTGGTTTCTAAAAATTTTGCCCGTGCCCTAAGAACATAAGAGGAGCCTTCTGGATCACACCAATGGCTCATCTGGCTCACTCAGTATTGCAAATAAGTGAGCCTTATGTTGCATTCCTATGCTTGGGAGTTGATATTGGCACCTGTCTGTCTCGGGAGACAATGGAGGAGTGCGCCTTTGGGGGTGAGGTCAAGCTGTTGAAAGGTTGCAGCGCCTGCTGTGGCTGTAGAGAACAATGTGGGAGAGACATGTTATGTTGCAGATGAAGGCATCCAGTTGTGCTGCTGCAGATGTACCACGGTGTTTCTTCTCTCTGTGCTCCTTCAAGCAGTCTTTTCTCTTTTGGTCACTGCTATGGATACACGACTTGACTGCCTGTCTCCAAGCACTGGGGTCGTCCACAAGGGATTCCCACAAGGCAAATGGGTTGATGTTGCCTGGGAGTAAACCCCATTTAACTCAACAGGACTTATTTCTAAGAAGACATGTATAGGATTTCACTGTTAGTAAATGCACCACATCATTTTGATAAGGCATACCTTTTTCTTGAGATATTTTGGAACGAGTCCTGAAGTTTCAAGGACGTATTTGTCGCCTTGTCGTCGGTCAACACAAGCTGGTAGAGGTTTCTTAGGCACTCCCATGATGACATTAGCTGCATTTGTGCTTATGAAATTCTTTGAACTCTGAATTCCCATGAGTGGGTGATCTGACAATTTAGGCACACCTGGTTTCACTTTCTTTCCTCCTTGATGTTTATTTCCTGTTTTTTTTTAAAAAAATAAAAAGCCACAAAACGAATCACACTTTTTAAAATGTTCATCTACGTGGCACAGGATTCTGCTAAGTCTATGCCTTTAATTCAACCTTCACCTTTGCCTCCAATTTTCTGGATTCTGATCTTTCAGCCCTAGACAGCTTGTTTCCTTATGACACTTTGCATCATAAGGAGGATTATTTTGGGGAGCAGCAAGTATAAGAAGTGATGTGTAAGAAGTGAGAGGTGACAGCTCACGAAGGACTAGGTAGAGAGGGGCTTGTCATGTCCTGGATGATAAATGAATAAAGTAACTGCTGTAAACTATCAAGATGAACAATATTTAAGCCATTGCCCAAGACATCCCAGTGAAGGGCAAAAGATACATTTCAAAATAGTTGTGGAAAGAAACAAAACAACTTGATGACATATTGCCATAAAGGCTTAAAAAGCTAACTAAATGTACATTAAAAAACCAAACTATATTGTGCTTCAGGAAAATACCCACACTCATTATTTTGAAAAGTTTCATACCTTTTTTTGTGTCATTGTGTGTATGTAGTTGGAGGGAGGTGAGTTCTTGTCTGCTGCTTTTATAATTAGTCTATGAACATTTTAAATGTTTCTTGTTCTTGTTAATTTTTTGTATCTTTTTTGTTTTTCCTAACCCTATTTTTCATATTGCATGTCACACTGAAACTTTTTTTGTAGTACGTATCTAACAAATAATAATATTAGAATAACATTTGGAGTCAGCAACGCTGAGGCTCCTGATTACTTGGGGTCCAACTGTAATGCTCCTGGACTTGTCACAATTCCCAAAATCCATTTGTGAAAACAAAATGTCACATTCTATAACCACTCTTTCTGACAATATATACATTTATAAGCAAACACTTCCATTTTAAGCACTATAAGGGGACTTCAGTGGAGATCTCTATTAAATAGCTGAGCTTTCCCAAGCATGGTGTGGATTGGCCAACTTAAGTCTTCCTTATAATATGCAGACTTGGCATGATTAACAAAAGCCTTGATGTCTAGCCTTGCACATCCAGATCAGAGGCAAAAACTAAACAACCAGCCAACTAACATGTGGTCCTTAAAATCACTAGAACAGAATTGCCCATGTGTCCAAGAGATTACAGTAGATATTACTGGATGTTAACCTGGGTAAAATTGTAGTGGAATTTTACGTGGCCTGGGATACTCATCAATGTGGTATAGTCAGAATATTACACCAGGCTTAGGGAGACTGGGATACAAATAACTACTTAGCAATGGTACTGACTTTGGGCAAGTCTTTATATCTTCTAATCATAGCCATTAGAATAAAATTGGGGGGGGGGGGAGAACAACGCTGACGAGCACTGCTCAGATAAAGGATGAGATTAAAATGAAATAAATATCTAGGCTTAGGTTTGGTAGGCTTTCATTATATCAGCTCCCTGCTCCCTGTGTTCAGCAGTTACCATCTCTGCAGGCAATCCTTATATCTGCTGCTAGAAGTAGGGCTTTTACAGCAGTGGCCCCAAGTCTGTGGGATGATCTCACTCTAGAACTGAATACTTTTTCCTCTTGGTGGAAACTTCCTGGTGAGAAAGGAAGTTAATATCGCACATCGTTTCTCACCAGGTTTTGGAGATTTCTTCTGAGAATGAATTGGAATGGCTGATTTCTGTTCTTGGCTGCAGAGTTTTTATCTTGAATTTACAGATATTTTTACACGATTTGTTCTTTTGCTTTGTACCAAGCCTTATGAGGCGTGGCTGAAGGTACTGGGTGTGTTTAGCCTGGAAAAGAGGAGACTGAGAGGAGATATAGAATCATAGAATCATAGAGTTGGAAGAGACCACAAGGGCCATCGAGTCCAACCCCCTGCCAAGCAGGAAACACCATCAGAGCACTCCTGACATATGGTTGTCAAGCCTCTACTTAAAGACCTCCAAAGAAGGAGACTCCACCACACTCCTTGGCAGCAAATTCCACTGTCGAACAGCTCTTACTGTCAGGAAGTTCTTCCTAATGTTTAGGTGGAATCTTCTTTCTTGTAGTTTGGATCCATTGCTCCGTGTCCGCTTCTCTGGAGCAGCAGAAAACAACCTTTCTCCCTCCTCTATGTGACATCCTTTTATATATTTGAACATGGCTAGATATGATAGCCACCTTCAAATATCTTAAGGGCTGTCACGTGGAAGATGGAGCAAGCTTGTTTTCTCTTGGTCTGGAGGGTAGAACTTGAACCAAAAGCTTCAAGTTACAAGAAAGGAGATTACAGCTAAACAATAGGAAGAACTTTCTGACAGTTAGAGCTGTTCAGCAGTGGAGCGGTCTCCTTTGGGAGGTTGTGGACTCTCCTTCATTGGAGGTTTTTAAGCAGGCATTGGATGGCCATTTGTCATGGATGCTTTCGTTTAGATTCCTGCACTGCAGGGAGTTGGGACTATGATTCTATGATTCTATGCACTGGAAAAAGAGACATACAAATGGTATACATTTAATAAACATATACAAATTAATGAAACATACTCTGTGGTAACTTTGGTTCCTTTGAATGTTTCTGAAGGAAGTCTTTTGGATTTGGCACCTGGACTTTTGGTGGTCCTATGGTTTTCCACGGTGCTTTACTTTGCTGTATTGTATTTTTTACATACGTTTTCAATGTCGATACATATCTTTAGTGAAGAGAAAATATACACACAATAATTAGAACTGAAAGAGAAGCTACAGGCTATTCCCCCTCCCCCCCTGACAACAATGTTCTTGAGCACTGTCCCTTAATGACTGTAGTCTATCAAAGTAAAAAATGAAATATTTGAAAAGAAATAATATTGTTCTGATCTCATTTGTGCCTGAAATCAGCAACACCCATTGACTTGGTTCACATGACACAGTAAGCCAAACTATGGCTCACCAGGACCATGCAAATGGGCAGCCTCAAGAGGAGGTTGTAGTCACATTGCTCTGCCCCAGTCTTCCCAACTCCCGTGCAAAGTTTGTTCTTGGCTGTAGCAAGGAATCATAGAATTGTACAACTGGAAGGAACCCCAAGCGTCACCTGGTCCAGCTCCCCACAATGCAGGAATCACAGCTAAGGAGAGTTTATAACTACAAACCCAGGTTCAGGTGGCATGTGAAGTTAAAACTGGGCTTAGTTGTGGGAGTAATAAAGACTGGGGAGGAAATAAGTGACTGTGACACCTTCACAAGGTCCCATTAAGCCATAGTTTGGTATTATACACTGCACACCTATCCAGAGTTAAATCAACAGTGGAATAAAAGTCAGCAAAAACAGGGAATTGCTGTTCCAAAGTGATTCTCTTTACTGGGTTTGAAAACACTGTTTCTCATTTATTTTATCACTTTATAGTGATTATAGTGAATTTCTCTCTTGGTCTGCCATGACTTCCAGTGGTTTGGGTCACATGAATGAGAAAGGCATAACATTTGCCTGAGCTGGTGAAATTAAATTTCAGATATTGATTGCCGTATATTCAAAAAGATGCGTCCATTGTATAATTCTGCCATTAGTGGTTCACGCAACAAAAATCCAAACCACATAAGACAGAGCTGGGGAGTGTTCTCTTTGACTGCAATTTGCAGCAATTCCCTTATATATCAGCCACACTAGTATGCTGTGAGAGGATATGAAGCATATCTTGAAAAATTAAAAAGATGGAAAAGAAAGGAGAACAGCATTAAATACTAGGAAGCAAAAAAGAAAAAGGCAAAATCTCAAAATTATATTTGAGCTTTCACATGATGTAAAAGTCACTTCCAGAACTATAGTGGATTACAGTGAAACTATAGTGGAATATAATGCAAGTTTAGCACTCATTTCCATATTATTTGCTAACAGATTTTTTTTCTGGAAGTAAATAACATAGAAATGAATAATAAACTTGCACTATATTCCACTATAGTTCCAGAAGTATTCTGTCGTGAAAACAGAATAAACTGCCATGTGAATGCACCCAAAGGTCCCTTCTCACTTCCAAGGCTGTAGTATGATAGGAGACACAAAATTCATTTTAACAGAAAAATTATTGTAACATTTTCCCATAGGAACAGGTCCATCACTGATTGACAAGTATAAAAGGTTGTCAGAATGAGTCCCAAGTGTCCTTACCCACATACCTGGGGGCCTTGCAAGACTTATCCAGATTGTAAGGTAGAAGGTTGTAAATGCTCTCCTCCATGCACATTGCTGCCATCTTCACAGAGATACAGTCTGCAGATAATTTAAATTGCCAGACTTCTAAAGTGACCTGTCTTAAAATATCTGTGTCTGTGGAGGGGATACATTGATTGAAAATGTATTGTAACTGTATTGTAACTTTTGAATAATTTTTTTTAAATGAAAAAAGAAATCTTTTAAAAAGTGAACTGCCTGTCACATTTTGTCTCATAAACACCATTCCACCTCTCCTTTCGGTTTTTCTCCCCGCATCCCGTCCCCCAGGCACATACTTCTTATCCTTCCCTTCCTTCTTTTACACTCTATATTCTTCTCGTTAGCACATTCCTCCTTGGCTGGTCACTTTTATCCTTTGACCTCAACATTTCAACCATCCCAGTTCCACGGTTTGCCCGAATATCGCTCACATTATCACTTCCAGCCTCCTCTCTAGGTCTGCACAGAGTTGACCCTGGGTCAGAAGTTGTTGGGACAGCCTCCACCAGCACGATCAGTAATCAGGGCTGCAGAGAATCATCCAACCACATCTGCAGTACCACAGGTTTCTCACCCATTTTTCTAAGTAACAACATCACATGGAGTCTCTACAACCTAACACCTGAATTGTCCTGCCAAGTGGGTGAGGAAGGTCTTATTGTACTTCTGCACTTGGCTGAGGAAACCCATGTATGACTTCCCCAGAGTTATGTTAAACCTCACCCTGTGGTAGCTTGGATAGTTTTAACACCATCCTGCCAAGTGATCGGGCGATGTGCTTTGCCACACGTCAGCTGTCATACGTGCACAATGTATGCTGCACAAGTTAAAAGCAGCTATCGGAATAGGCTCCAGAAATGCTATAATGCAATGTCAAAGCGCGTACATTATTTTTTTTATTACGGTTCATGGTTCCCAAAAATACACAAATGTTTTTCGTTCAGGGTCTGGGTTTAAAAAAAACCTCCAGTTAAAAGGCTGTCAAGGTGACAGACCTGGGAAAGGCGAGGCTTTGGGGAGCTGCTGCTACTGCTGCTTATCTGAACAGGCAGAGGAATAGTGCAGAGATGAGATGATGATGATGATATCTTAGCCTTTGAGATGTTGTTGGACTACAAAACCCCACTTCGCCAAGAAGCTCACTGGGTGACTTCGGGCCAGCCACTCTCTCAGGGCTGTTGTGAAGTTAAAAATGTGTGAGATTTGGACCAAAAAACAAAACAAAACAAAAAAAAAACGCGCGCCGTCTGCACCCGCTCAGAGTCCCTCTTGCTTTCCCTGCTCCCTGCCCTGCCTTCCCATCCCTTCCCCGCCTCCCTCTCTTCGCCTTACCCCGCTCTCCTTTCTCTCCTCCGAGCCCTTTTCCGCTCCCGTTCGAAGCCTCCTCGGCTGCCGCGGATTAGAACCAGCGGCACTGTTTGGTCGCCCTTGGAAACCACCGCTTAGCAACGCGCCCGCGTGTGTGTGTGTGTGTGTGTGTGGAACGGGAGAGTGGCTTTGTGACGCCATTTCCGGGCTGTGCCGTGAACAATGAGCGAAGCCGGGGGGGGCGGGGAGGAAAGGAATGGCGCGCAGGCGCAGCAGGGGCAGGGAGGGAGGACGCCGCCGTAGAGATACCGCGCAGAGATAGGAAGGAGGACGCCGCCGGCGTGGGACTTCGCGCACGCGTAGTAGCAGGTAGGTCTGCCTGCATGTGGTTAGAGGGGGGCTGGGTTGAGCAATGGCGGAGAGGCGCTTTATGGGAGGGCAGGGATTTTAATTTTTTGCGTGCCTTGAAACGGATTCCTTCCTTCCTTTTCGGATCCATGCTACGTGCATGGATCCTTCCCTGCTCACGAGGAGCAGCCTCCCCTCTGCTCTTGGCAGCCTTGGCAGGGAATGGGGGGAACGGGTGGGTCGCCCTCTGGTTGTCCTGAAGGGAGAGACTCGGTCCCCATCCTGCTCGAGGCGCTGCATTGGAGCAGGAGCTTCCCTCCCCACCCACTGACGAGACCGGGGGGGGGGCGCCCCATATCTTGAAGAAGGGGTACTCTTCGTTGCTTTGTTTCTGCTGCAGCAGAGAGAAAAGTCACGGGTCGCTGAATAAAGTTTAAAGGGTGTCAAAATTGTGGCATGCAGGAGGTCTGGTGGGCCCGCCGGCATCAGATGCACCACGCGAGTAGGCTGGCAGGGAGAAAGGAGGGGGAAAGCAGAACCCCAAAGCAGTAACGTGCAAGAGACGCAGAGCTCAGATGTATACATGAATACATTCACAACTGCAGCCCAGTAAATTGGCAATACAATAAATTTGCTCAGCAGAGCTAGGCAGATCCCAGTGCTTTTTTTTTTTTTTTAAAGAATCAAAAAGGTGCTGGTACGCAGTTCTTGAAATAAGTGCCACGCTTTTAACATTTTGTGCGGGGGATGTTGGAGGCAATAGGCCTCTGAATACCATTTGTGCTCAGATTCTGCTTGTAGGCTTCCCCTAGGTATCTGGTTGATCAGTATGAGAACAGAGTACTGTACAGTGGTACCTTGGGTTACATACGCTTCAGGTTACATACACTTCAGGTTACAGACTCTGCAAACCCAGAAATAGTGCTTCAGGTTAAGAACTTTGCCTCAGGATGAGAACAGAAATCGTGCTCCGGCGTCGCGGCAGCAGCAGGAGGCCCCATTAGCTAAAGTGGTGCTTCAGGTTAAGAACAGTTTCAGGTTAAGTACGGACCTCTGGAACGAATTAAGTACTTAACCCGAGGTACCACTGTATTGGACTAGGTCGTTGGTCTGATCCAGCAGACACTTCTTATGCTGCTTGATGTCCTTTGTAGAAGTGTGGGATGTAAATGTAATAATAACTAAAACAACATTTGAAAAGATTCACACGTGTTGCCTATGGAAGAAAGCTGGCCACTGCTGGGTGAGAAGCAGTGATAACTAAGACAATTCATATTGGTTATGATCACATTTGAATGAATACATTGACCCTTCACTTCATTCTTGCCATACTCCTCTTCTTCCAACCTTCTTAGAAGTCGGATTCTGCTTTGAATTGGGGTCATTGCTACTGGCATTGCTAGATGCAAGTTATAGAAAATGCTTTGCAATTGCATTCTGATTGTTTAATATAGTAAGTGATGCCTGCACAGGAAGAGGAAGAGAATTGCAAGGCAATTCTCAAATCACTGGATATTTTTAAAATTTTCATAAATGAGTGCTATTTAAAGCTTATCCACAAATTCTGTTTTCTCTTTTATGTTGTACAACAGCTAATGGCACAAAGAAGTATTGGAAATACCAACTTACTACTTCCATGTTGCATCATAGTTATTGTAATCATCTATGCTGCATGGCTGAAATGTGTATTGAATTGCTCATGGCAATCTTATTTTTGGATGTTATTTGCCAGTTTAATTAGAAGGGTGGCACTGTGGGTTAAACCACAGAACCTAGGACTTGCTGATCAGAAGGTTGGCGGTTCGAATCCCCACGACGGGGTGAGCTCCAGTTGCTCAGTCCCTGCTTCTGCCAACCTAGCAGTTCGAAAGCACGTCAAAGTACAAGTAGATAAATAGGTACCGCTCCGGTGGGAAGGTAAACGGCATTTCCATGCGCTTCTCTGGTTCGCCACAAGCGGCTTAGTCATGCTGGCCACATGACCCGGAAGCTGTACGCCGGCTCCCTCAGCCAATAAAGTGAGATTAGCGCCGCAACCCCAGAGTCGGTCACGACTGGACCTAAGGGTCAGGGGTCCCTTTACCTATGTCTGACCTGAGACAGATAGATATTCAAATTTTTCTTCGACAGTTTTGTTGCAATGATAATGTAATGGAAAAAAACAGTTTGGGGTTTCCAAGGGGACATCACGCAGATATATAGTATTTTAAGGGCAAATCCTTGGGATAGATTTGAATGCTTTGGAATCAGAGCTGTAGAAATATTATTCAATTCATTGCTTTCTGGTTAAAGTAGGTCAGCACACATTACTGGCAGTGGGGTAGCAATGCCTTTATGGGAGCTTTATGTGTACCTACATTAGTATTCATGGGCGTAGCCAAGGGGGAGCAGCTGCCCCCCCCAATCAATAAAAGTACATAGCAAACTGAGGTTCTGCCCCCCCCAACAAAAGGTTTGCCTCCCCCACAAAAAAATCCTGGCTACGCTCATGTTAGTATTCATCAAATTTCAGCCTGGATCTATTTCAGCGGGGCCACATTGGGTGTGTGACAATAACAGTATACAATATACGTTTAGTGTACAGTAGTTCAGAGAACCAGCCATGTCCCAGAAGGCCAGTGTTCTACATAGATGGTGAATTGCAGCCACATTTTTTAGCCAGGGAAGAGCAAAGAGCTGTGAGTTAAATATTTGCACTGGCACAATCACAGTCACGGCCCCACAACGCTGAAGGACTCTGCTGATTTCTGGCCCAGTCACCACTTTTCATCTGTTTGTCGCATTTAAATCTAGGTTTCCCAAAGTAATCAGCACATATTCCTGTATAGAGACAAGCTGCCGCTGGAGAAGTATAAGCTCTGTGACCTGCATTCATTTGTATACATCAGCTCAATTTTCTAAATAAAAGAAAGTAAGCAACTTAAAAAGAATAAAGTTACAGTTAAAGCACATTGGAGGTATTCTAGTAATGCAGTAGAACAAACAAAATCACTACAAATATTAAATGTCTATATAAAGGTCACCACGGAAATGTAATTTAAAAATATGTTTTTATGCCTTTATGCCCCACCTTTCTTTCATCCAGGTAGTGACCAGCCCAGCACTGCTTAGCTTCAGCAAATTGTTTCATTTGCCTTCAAACCATAACCTGGGACTCATTGCAATTAGTTATCCAGCAGGAAATGCGCCTGAATTTTTATTTTATTTTTTAAAAAAGCTTTAGCTGCATGATGGAATAGAGTTGGGGAGAAGGTTCCTGCTCCAAGCCCCAGAAAACTTAAATAGCACAGAAAAAGTGGGAGCATGGAGTATGGAAAACAGTTGCTGTGTGAATGTCGTACTTCTCTGATTGTCATGCTAGTTGACTATAACACTGTGACAGAGCAGACCTCCACCCCTGCAGATGCTGTTGGCCTACAACTCCTTAACCATTGGCTGTGCTGGCTGCAAGTGATAGTTGTAGTCCAACAACCTCGGAGGACCACAGATATCCCTGCCTCTGTGCTATGACTAGAATGGAGGAGTCCCTTCAGGACATTTATGCCCTCTTGTCTTACAGACTGCATACAGTAGTACGTCGGTTTAAGAACAGTCCAGTTAAAGAACGATTTGGTTTATAAACTCCGCAAAACCAGAAAGAGTGTCTTGGTTTGAGAACGTTACCTTGGTCTAAGAACGGAATCCGAATGGTGGAAGGGCACCGGCAGTGGGAGGCCTCATTAGGGAAAGCGAGCCTCAATTTAAGAATGGTTTTGGTTTAAGAATGGACTTCCGGAATGGATTAAGTTTGTAAACCGAGGTACCACTGTACTTCTTATTATGGAATAAACATGTCAAAAGATGCCAAGGGGCAAAAATGAACAGTAAAAGATGGTGAATGAGAATGGTTCGTCTGACACTATTAAAGTAGCTCAGCAAGTGAAAGAAGCTTTGTTTGTTTAGAACAGGTGGGGAACTCGTCCCCCTCCAGATGTTGAGCCCCAACTCCCATCAGCCCCAGCCATCAGGGCCAATGATTAGGGATGATGGGAGTTTCCCAAAGCATCTGGAAGGTACCAGATTAGCAAAGGCTACATTAAACTGTGCTTTCACCAAAAATATTTTACTTGCAAGAGCTAAGCATCTAGCAATAACAGAATGCAGGATTATATTGTTTTCAGGGCCAATTTGTTTTAATTTTGAAAAGGCAAAGCATACGAGGTTTTCCTAGTCTCCTAACTTTAAGTGTGTGCACTGTTTGTTTTGCGGTACGTGTTGATGTCGCTGTTGATTTCCCTGAGCAAACAAAACGCATCTACTCTTGGCAACGTGTTCATGTTCTGGGGCTGGAGAGAGTCCTCTTTGCCCGGTGCTTGTTCTTCTGTTGCCTCTGGAGCGCAATTGCTTGTGCGGCATTTGCTTCACTCTGATCTTTCTCTTTTATTCTGCTCCATCTAGATTGAGGCTTTAAAAAAGGAAAGAAAGCCGTACGTGGTTGCTGCACAAGAGCACGTCACAGATGCCATTTGCCTGGGCTTGTTATTATTTTTTTGCAATGCCTGCTCAGACGATAATGGGACAGAAGTGAGCTACCCTTGCAACCGTAAGTTATGTAACAAAACAATTGGTTGGTTGGTTTCAAAGAAAGAAAATATATTTGGATGCTAAGAAAGGATTTTATATGAATGCATAAAGTGCACTCTGGCTCCATTTAAACGACTGGGGAAGTCTTGACATTCCAGTGGGAGTTGAATTGCACTCATGGGTGCTTTTGTTTGTGCGTTTTAAATAAAAAGTTAAAGTATTCATTGTAATCAGCTGTCACCTTCTACAGGTTTGCCATCCTCTGGTAGTTAGGGTTAATGTGCCCCAAATATTTCCTTACATGTGCAAATAAAGGCAAGGGGAGGGCAGGGGTGGTACAATATGTCTAAGAAATGGAGTACATACTGGTTTTTCTAGCAGCTAGTTTCGGGAGCTCCATTGAGGATTTTTTATTGATTCTGAGAACATTACCTGCCTATAGTCAGTGCCTCTATTGAGTATTCATTGTAGCTCTGTGGTGTTAGAGGTGGTTCTGTCCTGTTCTGCTTGTGGCTCTTAGCCAAGGAAACAGTTAAGCTATCCTACGCACAGAAAATGAACTAAGTGTAAGGATTTTATGCAGGAAGGCACAGAGGCTTGTTTTTTTAAGCATGTGGCTTCTTTTCAGAGTAGAAATGTCACAACAAACACGCATACTTTAAAGGGAAAACCTTTCCCCTCTGCACAGATTTCACAGAAGGTGGAATTCAATAAAATCCTCACCCATTTATTTGTCATGATCAGGTCACAGAATGGGTGAGCGATCTTGTTCAAAAAACCCCCAAAACTTCCTCCCCTAAGATAGGAATGGAGCAGTCAGAAGTGTCTTCACATTCTAGTAATTATTTTAAATGTCAAGTGGCTAAGGTTTAAAGTATTTCTGGCTCACTGGATTTTCCCTTCCTCTTCTTTTAAAGTGTTTCCTTTCCTTGTGAAATTGGCTCGAGAGAAAAGAAGAAGATGTTTCATGTGGTCTGGAATCGGCATCTAAAGCTAATGAGTCGCATCATGGTTTCTGATGTGTATTTAAAGTTGATTTTTTCAAGAAGCTTTGCCCTTGCACGGACACCATGGATGTCGAGGCATTCTCTTGTCGGGGACAAGAATATTGTCCTGATGGGACCCCCTGGCGCTGGCAAAACGACAGTGGGGAAAATAGTAGGGCAGAAACTAGGCTCCTGCTTCATAGATGTGGACGACGATGTCCTTGAAACAACCTGGAACATGAGTGTGGCAGAAAAATTGAAGGATGTTGGCAACGAGCAATTTTTAGAAGAGGAAGGAAAAGCCTTGTTAAATCTTTCAGCATCCGGAAGTGTCGTTTCCCTTACTGGCTCCAACCCAATGAATGCTGCCAGCATGGAGCACATGAAGAAAAATGGGGTTGTGGTCTATCTGGACGTACCGACACAAAGCATCATGGATCGGTTGCAGTTGATGAAAGTAGACCGTATTGTGGGGCAGGGACCCGGAACCTCACTGAGAGACATCCTCCAGTTTCGGAAGCAGTTTTATAAGAAGTGGTACGATGTCCGTGTGCTTTGTGAGAATGGAATTACAGCTGACGCTGTTGCAGAGAAAGTGCTTCATGCAGTGAAGCGGTACCAAGACTCCGACTCTGATGGCTTCATTTCCACCAGGAGTCTAAGATGCAATAAGAAGGTTGAGCCAAAAGGCTCTGTGAAATATTTCAGCGATGTTCTTGTTGAGGGACTGGCGCCTGATGGTGGGCTTTTTGTTCCTGAGATGGGACTTCCAGTATTCACTGCAGGAGAATGGCAACATCTACTTGGGGCAAGCTATGCTGAAAGAGCTCAGGTTATACTGGAAAGGTGCATACATCCTGCTGATGTGCCTGCTTCCAAGTTATGGGAAATAGTTCAGGCTGCCTATGGACAAAATTTTACCTGTTCTAAAATTGCCCCCGTTAGGCACCTGGCAGGCAATCAGTTTCTTTTGGAGCTGTTTCATGGACCAACGGCTTCATTTAAGGATTTGGCGTTGCAGTTGATGCCCCACCTGTTTGCATATTGCATCCCCCAAAGCTGTAACTATTTGATCTTGGTAGCTACTTCCGGAGACACAGGAAGTGCCGTCCTGGATGGTTTTAGTCGGCTTAAGGAGACTGATAAACAAAGGATTGCCATGGTCACCCTCTTTCCCCAGGATGGAGTTAGCCAGATTCAGAAATCACAGATGGTGGGCTACCAAGAAGCAAACACAAAAGTAATAGGTGTCAGATCAGACTTTGATTTTTGCCAGTCTGCCATCAAGCAGATGTTTACCGATTCAGATTTTACCGGCTTTCTCACTGTGGAATACGGGACAGCGTTAAGTGCAGCAAATTCTATAAACTGGGCTCGCTTGCTTCCCCAGGTGGTCTATCATGCTTCTGCCTACCTTGACCTTGTTGAGCAAGGCATCATTTCCTTTGGGAACCCTGTCGATGTCTGTGTTCCCACAGGGAACTTTGGCAACATACTAGCCGCTAAGTATGCGCAAATGATGGGGATCCCTATACGGAAATGCATCTGTGCTTCCAATCAAAACAACGTCTTGACGGAATTCATAAAAACAGGCCTGTACAATATAAAGGAGAGGCGATTAATGCAAAGTCTGTCACCGGCAGTGGACATTTTGAAGTCTTCCAACCTTGAACGACATTTGCACTTGATTGCTAATGGGGACGGGCAGCTGGTGACGCAACTGTTTAGCAGTCTGGAGAATCAGCGCTGCTTCCAGTTGCAGGAACACTTCCTGCACAGGCTTCAGCAGGATTTGGTGGCTGATTGGTGCTCTGAGGACGACTGCCTGGGTGCCATTCGCTCTGTGTTCGATACCACAGGCTACATTTTAGATACGCACACAGCTCTCGCAAAGGTGGTTGCCGATCGACTGCAAGATAAAACTTGCCCGGTGATCATTTCTTCTACGGCTCATTATTCCAAATTTGCACCTGCTGTCCTACAGGCCTTGAGGATTGGAGAAATCAAGCAGACTCCGTTAAGTCAGCTTCACTTGTTAAACTCTTATAACCCTTTGCCTCCGGTCCACAGGGGCCTATTAGAGACTCTGAAAAAGAACGAGAAGCAGCAGTACCAGGTCTGTGCTGCTGACATGAACGTCCTCATGGAACACGTTGAATCCTTAATACAAAACCACTTCATGAAGGTTTTCTAACTGTAGGCTTATTTGACATTTTCCTCCTATAGCGCTTTGAATATTTTCCCTCCTCCTCCTCACACATTCACCCAAAAGCATGTTTTAATAAATGCTTAATAAACACAGTAGCTGCCTTTTAGTGATTATATACTGCCAGATATTTACATGCATGAGCACTGAATGCAGTGTAAGAAACAAAAGTATTGTTGAAAAATAATAATGTCATATTCCCAAAGGTGAGATCATTGTTTGGAAGAGAAATAGAAAAGGTTAGCATATGGTTCCCAGGGAAGTCCTGTTTTGGATGCTCAGTACTGCCCACATCATCTTGCAGCAATTCTCCAGGGTTTCTCCCTGCCCTATTGTAGAATCGTAGGGTTGGAAAGGGCCACAAGGGTCCTTGCAATGCAGGAATCTTTCATCCAACGTGGGGCTTGAACCCATGACCCTGGCATTAAGAGTCTCATGCTATACCGACTGAGCTAATGAGAGGAAGAAGAAGAACCTGGGACCTTCTGCATGCAACTGAGATGTTCGAAAGCACATCAGAGTTCAAGTAGATAAATAGCTACCACTCTGGCGGGAAGGTAAACAGCATTTCCGTGCGCTGCTCTGGTTCGCCAGAAGTGGCTTAGTCATGCTGGCCACATGACCCGGAAGCTGTACGCCAGCTCCCTCAGCCAATAAAGCGAGATGAGCGCTGCAACCCCAGAGTCGTCCACGACTGGACCTAATGGTCAGGGATCCCTTTACCACTGAGCTACAGCCCTTCATCAGATGTTTCTGGTTGGCTCGGGAAGGAATAACAAATAGTTTTGGGGAGATACTTTGTGCAACACTATTTAGCCATTAGCCACAAGATGGCATCCTTAACAGTTTGCTAACAATGTTTACTAATAATAGGGTTGTCATATTTCAAAGTTGTTTAGCTTTTTTGGGGAAACCCCCCAAAATAGTGTTTTTGCTGCTTTTTACATCACGTTGCCATACATTACATCCAGGTTTCCCCCTGACATTTTGCCAATTTGGCAAAAGTACCCCCTGACGCCATTTTTACAACTGGAAACCAGGACATGTCAGGAACTTTCCTGACGTATGGCAAGCCTACTAATAACATTTCAAAGTTTGGACTTGCGTTAAGGGACTCTTTGAGTTATCCATAATAGTTAAAAGAAATATTTATAAATTGGGGGTGGTGGAAAATTCATCCCAATTCCTTAAAAGGTGGGAAGAAGAGAATGCAGAGAAACACCACACACGTAAAATATTGTTGGGCAAAATCCTTTGGGCCAGCATTAACACTGACAAGCTCTTCCTCAGAGCACAAGAAGGTCTCTCATAGATGGGTTGTTATGCCATTATAGTGGGGTCTGAGTCACTGGTGCCATCTCCCAGCGACTCGGGCACCCACAACATTTTTGCAGTGGGTGCCCGACCTCTGCCATGACCACCACCTCCGCAGGCTGCCCGCAACATAGCATAATACCCAATTTAGCATCAGCTGACAGCCATAGAATAGTAAGCTGTTCTCATTCTCTAACTTCCTCCGTGTTATGAAATGAGCTTGAAAGCCTCATTATCACCTCATCCAATTGTGCGGTGCTCCTACAGACGATGCCATTTCTTTTGCTCGGAACAAGGTCCTAGAGCAGCAGTCCCTTGTGTTCCCCTCTGCATTACACCATGGGCACACACACCGGAGCAGCTGCCTGGGGGAGACAGTCTCTTCCAAATGTCTGCATTGCCGCTGCAGTCTTAATGAAATATTAGAAAATATTAAAACTGCTATGCAAGAAGAAGCCACCTAAGCAGCCGCCGTGCTTTGCTTTATTCAAATAAGCCTAGGTAGCATATTATGCTCCTCCCCTGCCCTGTCTGCTTGGGCTGTGCTGCTCTTAGGAGTCCAGGGAGCAATGAAATGGATGAGGTGTTTTTGCTCTTGCTTGAGAGAGCAGGAGGCCTGTCAGTTCCAATCCCCCTGCCAGCTTCCCAGAGCCAAGGTGGCGGCAGGAGTGACGGATGTGCTGACATATACAAGGAGCCGCAGAGCTCTGATCTCCTTGGATCATCTGCGCTCAAAATGTAGGCCTTTTAAGCTGTTAGGATCGCTTTCAGCGATTAGTGGCATCTAAAGAGATAGGGAGGGATTTTTAAACTTGCTAGAGAACTATTTTCAATCGGGGCCTGGTAGATAGATTGTAAATAGGGAGATTGTCGTCTATTGCTCAGTCTATTCCTCTCTTTGCCTTGTTAATCAGTCAACAGACATGAAGCATTTGGTACATAAATAGTTGGTTAAGTCCAGCCAGAGGGGGAAAAAGAGGGGGAGCAATTGGTTGCTACTAAAGAACTGGAGTCGGGTGGCGCTGTGGGTTAAACCACAGAGCCTAGGACTTGCCGATCAGAAGGTCAGCGGTTTGAATCCCCACGACGGGGTGAGCTCCCATTGCTCGGTCCCAGCTCCTGCCCACCTAGCAGTTCGAAAGCACGTCAAAGTGCAAGTAGATAAATAGGTACAGTGATACCTCGCAAGACGAATGCCTCGCAAGACGGAAAACTCGCAAAACGAAAGGGTTTTTTGTTTTTTGAGTTGCTTCGCAAGACGATTTTCCCTATGGGCTTGCTTCGCAAGACGGAAACGTCTTGCAAGTTTGTTTCCTTTTTCTTAAAACCGTTAATACAGCTGCGACTTGACTTCGAGGAGCAACTCATAGCACACAGTGTGGTAGCCTTTTTTGAGGTTTTTGAAGACTTTGGTGATTTTTGAAGCTTTTCCAAAACTTTTCCGACACCGTGCTTTGCAAGACGAAAAAAACCGCAAGACGTAAAAACTCGCGGAACGAATTAATTTCGTCTTGCGAGGCACCACTGTACCACTCCGGCGGGAAGATAAACGGTGTTTCCGTGCACTGCTCTGGTTCGCCAGAAGCGGCTTAGTCATGCTGGCCACATGAGCCGGAAGCTGTACGCCGGCTCCCTCGGCCAATAAAGTGAGATGAGCGCCGCAACCCCAGAGTCGTCCGCAACTGGACCTAATGGTCAGGGGTCCCTTTACCTTTAAAGAACTGGGGGTTGTATCTGCTATAGGTTTAAAGCAGTATCATAACACTTCAAATAGTCATGGCTTCCCCCAAAGAATCTTGGGAACTGTAGCTTGTTATGGGTGCTGAGCATTGTTAGGGTACCCCTATTCCCAGGGTTCCCTGGGAACAGGGATTGATTGTTAAGCCATTCTGGGAAATGGAGCTCTGTGAAGTAAATGGGAGCATCCTAACAACTCTTTGCACTCTTAGCAAACTATGGTTCTCATGATTCTTTGGGGGAAGCCAAAACTACCATATTTTTCGCTCTATAAGACGCACCAGACCACAAGACACACCTAGTTTTTGGAGGAGGAAAACAAGAAAAAAAATATTCTGAATCTCAGAAGCCAGAACAGCAAGAGGGATCACTGCGCAGCGAAAGCAGCAATCCCTCTTGCTGTTCTGGCTTCTGGGATAGCTGCACAGCCTGCATTCGCTCCATAAGACGCACACACATTTCCCCTTACTTTTCAGGAGGGGAAAAAGCGAGTCTTATAGAGCAAAAAATACGGTATTTAGTAGTATGATGTTATTTAAATGCATAGTGTGGGTGAGGTCTATTGAAATTAATGGGTCTAGGTCAGTCACGTCTGTTATCTTCAGCGGGTCTGATCTGACTAGGAGCAACATTGGATACGGCAGTAAAGTTTTAATGCTCATACCAGGTAATAGCATGGAAAAGTTCTTGCTTGTGCGCTGGCTATTGGGCCTCATTTCCTTTGAGTCTAACTTCTATGTGAAGCCTCATTCCTTGCCTCTAAAGTCTGCTGGTATAGCTATGGGTTGGCATTTTCATTTATTTCAATTCCCACATGGCTTCCCTTTTCTCCTTAAAATGTTTTCTGTACCATTTCACATTTATTTTTCTCCCCCCTGATCTTGGAAACAGCATTTATATGTTTAGTCTAAGTTGATTTTGTATGTGCGTGTGTATATCTATATCTATGCCCACTTCTTTTCTCAGTGGAGAGATGGTTAAAAAGGGGGAAAAATCATTCTCATAACTTAAATGTTTGGAGTGTCATTGAAACCACCTTGGTAATTTTTTTCTGTTTGCAGAGCAGCTGTCTGGGTAATACACTCAAATCTTTCACTGTCACGTATTATCATAAAGTCATTTTAGCAGAACCATTTTTAATTCACTCTAGTCTGTTCCTCCTACAAAGGAATGTAAAACCATCCTTTGTAGGGTAAATTTAGTGCCGTATTAATTCAAAGAGTTAGAATAATAAACTTTAAAAAATGGAAATTAATAGGAGCTTTGGGGTTAATGCATTAAGTTCCTTTCAGGTTAATTGTGTGTAGACTAGGATTTGGGAGAGTGGGTTTTTATTTCATCTTTTGGCTCGCTTAACTGGCATAACATGAACTACCCATATTTCAGCTTGTAGGCAGGAAAAGCAATTCCTCACAGGAAGGTGGGACAACCTTTGCCTCTTACTATGGTATGAAGGCCTCTTACTATGGCATTACCTGTGTGCATTGGCAAAGCAACCACCGAGAGGGAGTGGTTAGGGTGACATGTATGTGAAATGTATTAGGGGGGATGCTCAATAAACAGGTGATGTCATGTAACCTCTAAGCAAGTTATGCAAACGTATCGGCACAAATTCCCATTAAAGAGCTGCTCCCAAAACTCCCTTGGTGTCAGGGTGTGTGGTCTGAAGGGCATTAAGGCTACCACCTTGTTGAAGCTAAGGAGATTTGGGGTCTGCTCAGTGCCTGAATGGATGATTCCCTGCAAACTGTATGTTCATTTTGGGCTCCGTGATGGGGAGAAATGGGGGGGGGGGATTTAACTGTAATAAAATAAATATTTGTAGTTCTACAGTCTAAACCCTTCAAAGATGTTCCAGGGTTCCTTAATGAAATTTCAAAAAGGTTTTCAAAATGGTGTGTGTGGTTTAAGAATACAGAATCAAAAGGACAAATAAATGAATCCCCCGGGAGTACAGTTTCGTGATGGGCAGAACATTACTGAATTTTCAGCATGCTTTCCCCTCCAATTCGTTTTGGTTTTAACATGGGAGTGATATCCAATTAACTCATACTTAAAGTGGGCCAATGGCACTGAAATCAATGGACTTAAGATACTCTGTTGATTTCAGTCGGTCTACTCTTGAATATGACTAATGTTGTCTATCACCCTATAACACAGCTTTTTCTACTTGGGGAGATAAATGGGGGTGGGGACGACCGCCCCCCCTACGCTGCACTATTCTGCCTTAATGCTTAGCCAAAAGCCAGCCTTCTCCAAACTGGCGAGAGCTCAGTGTCTGGCACTTTTTGATGATTGCGGCTTCAGTTTGTACTTCCTGTCGTTACAAAGCAATAGATGCAGCATCTCACAAATGCACTGGGGAGCTGCACAATAAATAACCCTGTGTTTGTAGATATGGAAAGAAAGACATTTGCTTGAATATGCCTTTCCACTGATACGTAAACTTATTTCTCACCAGACTTGCTCCTGGTATGGGCCCAACACTCAAAAACGTTTGGTTCGCATGTGATGATACTGTGAGAAGTGAAAGGATTAAGGGGGTACTAATGTTTCATTGTATATTACACAACATTTATCTTTCTTTTCTGATTGTGGAAACCATAACCAACCACCGGAAGGCTGACTGCGCTGACTTTCCTTGGGAAGAGGCTTGCAATAGTTTACATGACATATCAGTTGTCACAGGAATGCCTCCTGTCTGGCTGTCAGATCTCAGCTGTGCTTAATGTAAAGCAGCTCAGGGTTGCAAAGACTTGTTTATTGTGCCCTGGAGACTGCAAACACCGTGGCCTAACAACAGAGTCCTAGAGGATTCTCTTAACAACTGGACACACACACCGGGGCATGCACACATCATTATAAGTACAACTTGCAAAACATGAACGATGAGGTGACCATTTTATTCAAATTTGTTTTGCTTTTGGCAATAGCTTATAAGTGATTACATAGGAAATGGATCTATAGCAGTGATTCTTAAACTTTTTTGGAGGTTGTGGACCTCTATAAGAGTGTGGTGAAAGCTATGGACCCCCTCCCCAGAAAAAATGTACACAAAGATATATACACACAGTTATGCATGCAGTTTATTTTATTGCATTGTTAAAAACAACAACAACAACACCCGGTTCACAGATTCCCTAAAGCCCACACATGGATCCCTGGTTAAGAACACCTGATCTGTGAATTTGTGATAAAGACTGGGGGTGGGGAAGGTGAGGTATAATAAAAAAAAATTGAAGTTTTCTTCTGGTACTTTGAATACAGTCTAAGTGGAGGGTAGCGTGACTCCCCACAAGATGTGAAGACCATTATTGGATATACTAAAAGTTAAATTGCTAAAACATTGTTTATCTTTAGAGCATTTTTGGGGTATGTGTTTTTAATATTACACAGTAACCAGGGCAATATGTAAACAATGAAGACTGATAGTGCAGTCCTAACCCCGCCCCCCCAGTCCTAACCCCGCCCCCCCGTTCCCCCATGCAAGTGGGGCGGTGTCCGAGGGGGCGAGGGCTGTTGAATGGCATTTAGCTGTCTCTCTGCTGGCCTCCAGTGGTGGAGAGGAGCACTGCCAATTTTTGGGGGGGGGGCGGGGCAGAGCAGCCATACTCTGTTCACCAGCCTGGGAAATATTGGAAAGCAGACCCATGAATAACAAAAAGGATTTGCATTCACTGACAAAAGAGAGCCATTATGTGTTTTAGCAGGTATTTCATTATCTCGGAATGAGCACCATATGGCACACAGGCTCCTGGCTTGTGATAAATTTGCTGGGGTTTCTTAGAATATATATATATATATATATATATATATATATATATATATATATATGCAAAGCCAGTTAAAATATAATGGAAAATGATCAGCCTGATATGTAAGTGAGAGATATGGACCTTTTAAACAAACAACAACAATATAGTAGGGTAAGTTAAATGACATTCAACAGCTTCATAATGAAATTAATTTTTCCAGCTCTTTGGTGACATGTTGTTATAATTCCCTCCATAGCTGAAATGCTGTGTTTTCTTAAGTCTCTACTCTGTCCTGCTTTGCACCTCACACGCAGCCAGGTGATTGCTTGCTGTGGCTCAGAGGCAGCAGCTTGTGAACAAAGTGAGAGGGAACCATCATGCATGTGATGTTATGATGTTGCCTGTGAGATGACGTCCGGGTGTCGCACCAGGTCGGAGGAGCCAGGAATGTGGCGGCAGTGGCGTGGTTTTAATGCTGGGTGGCTTCTCCCCTTTCTGCTGCCACTGCCACAAGCCGGGGACTCCTTCCCTGTTGTTAGCAGCCTTGAGCATGGATTAAAGTGTGGAGAGGTGGCAAACAATGTATGTATTTTCGTCACAGAGCAGTTGTGACTTGATTCATGAGTGCAGCAGAGGAGCCACAGGGTGATGACCTGCATTGCTGTTCTGTGGGGAGGCGGTTCTAACTGCAAAGCAGCATGTAGGCAGCAAATATCTTGTCCATTCTTGGAGCACGAATGGAATCCTTAACACCCTAACCTGGACGGTCAAGAAAAGAGAGAACTTTATCACAAAGAGTGGAATACAAAGACTGTCCTTCTGGTGCCTTTATCACATGGTCCTACTACGATGGCTCTGCGAGGTGTTAACTCTGCTAGTGTCAAGGTCCAATCCTTATATACATTAGATAGACCATAGTTCAGTAAACCCCACCTCCTAGAGAACCTCACACAATTCTTCAGCGTTAGGCTCCTGAAGACTGCAGAGGCAAGTGAAGCTACAGGGAGCCAGGCAGAGGACCTTCTTGGCAGTGGCATAGCGTGGGTTGTCAGCACCCGGGGCAAGGCAAGTAATTTGCGCCCCCTAACCTGTGGATTTTAGTAGGGGCAGAGAGCTGCGAGTGCGCGCCCCCAGATGTTGCGCCCGGTGCGGCCGGCCCCCCTGCACCCCCCACGCTACGCCACTGCTTCTTGGTAGTGGAGACCACCCTGTGGAACGCCCTCCCATCAGATGTCAAGGAGAAAAATAACTATACAACTTTTAGAGGGCACCTGAAGGCAGTCTTGTATGGGGAAGTTTTTAATGTTTGATGTTTTATTAGGCCTTTATATTTGCTGGAAACCACCCAGAGTGTCTGGGGCTACCCAGTGAAATGGGCAGGGTACAAATAATAAAATTATATATATATATATATATATAAATGATTATTATTACTGGGAAGGGTGCTGTGGCAGGGAGAACAGCCCTGTGTAGACCCACCGACAGGAATGTTAAATTGGCTGTGCTAGTGTGCTTGCACTTGCTGACTTCACCACCGCTTCGCCCTTCCTCTCCCAGTAAGCGGCAGCAACGCACCTGCTGGGAGCTCCACCATGCAGACTCCTTTTCTGAATTGAGGGAGGCTAGCAAGAATATAGGTCCTCTGGTTGGTCAGGAGGCTCCTCTTGAAGATGCCCTTGCTACAGTTTCCTAATACTAAAAGGAATAGAGTGTGAATTGTCAGCGGCTCTCCCCGCCTGTGCATCACCACCTAACGGAGTTGTCTTTGTTCCTTTGGGAAATCTGGGGCATTCACGGAAGCACAGGCACACACTTGCCTCTGAAATGTTTCGGTCTCTGAGGACTCCTGTAGGCCAGCCATGATTTCGGATGGAACCGTTCACATTCTTTGCGTCGAAATATCAGCAACTTGGTTCCCCCATCGTGTCTCTCTCATCCTGCGTTTTCCAGGCATTATGTCATTCCCCTGTAGCCATCTGTCAGCTGCCTGTGGCTCTTCTGTTGAGGGTATAATGTTTCCCAGGAGGAAGTGTCTGAGTCGTTTGCTCAGAAATGATATTATATTGCATATATATATATATATATGTACAAAAAGGTGACTGAGCACTCTCATGCCTAATGGCTGTTTTGTTCATTTGCTCTCTTGAGTTTACATGATCTCCTTGAGGGAACAGTCTCAAGTCCCTTTGGATATTACATTGCTTTGACTCTGTTTCATGCTAATGGAGATGGATAATATTTTCTTTCAAAGGATGGATCATATTCCTTTACAGAAGGGTATCAGTTCAAAATGCCTCCTGAACACAAGCAGCCTTATTGTCAGCACGATGTTCTCCCCTCCTGCCGGAGTGATTTTGATTGCTTAAAATAGTTTCAAGTGTTCTTGTAAACAGGTCTGTAAAAAAAAAAGGCTTAAATGTTTTAAAATTGCACTGTCTTGCTGTTTTGTTGTTTACCGCCCTGGGCTCCTTTTGGGAGGAAAGTCAGAATAGAAAAAAATTAAAATAATAAGGAAAAAACGCCTATATGAAGTTAGCAAGACAGGAAAAGAGGAGGTGCCTTATTGGAAGAGGAGGAATCCATGTAATGAGAATAATTGAGGGCATTAAGTGATATGTAATGAGAGCCATGAGTGAGATAACAGCTACCAGTCAGCCTCAGTTCCCCAGCTGTACACTTGTGATTCCCAGAAGCTGGTCTTCAGGACTATATTGCCTCTGACAATGGAGGTAGAACAGAGACGTCGTGGCTAGTAGCCACTGATGGCTTTCCCCTCCATGAATTTGTCTAATCTTTTATTAAAGCCATACAAGTTGTGTTGGCTGTCACCACTATATTATTTAGCAAGAGAAAGCCTTGGTTGCTCAATTCCACAGTTGTCCTTACGGTCATTATTCTGAAGGAGGAGGCAAAGCTGTGTTTCCCTAGTACTGAGGTCCATTCATTTCCCATCAAGCTCTGGGCTGCTTCAACCACTAAGATATTTCAAAAATTAGACTGTGAATATGGCAAACATCTACTTGATAATGTGTATCATAGAGGCACACTTCTCTGGGAGGTTAGATTGTCTTCAGCTGCCTGTTGAGCGTACAATTAAATGGAAAAGCCAGGACTGCTGCTGCATATTGGGCAAAACATGTGCCAGTTTCAGCGTTCTGTTTGCTGTGGATCCTTCAGATTTAATAAAAACACCATGGTACTTCCAGGTCTTATTTTTCAACCTGAGTGCTTGTTATATTCAGTCATTCATATGCTCACCACCATATGAATGGATCATTGGACTCCAACCATAGGAATCTACTCATAGAGAATGTCTTACATTGCCTAATGTGTATGAGACCATCTGTTGCCTTCTCTACCACATTCAGTTTACTTCAATTCATCTACCTCCTTTTGGTTATTGGCTACAGGTAAGGTAAAGGTAAAGGACCCCTGAATGGTTAAGTCCAGTCAAAGGCGACTATGGGGTGTAGCACTCATCTCGCTTTCAGGCCGAAGGAGCCAGCATTCGTCCACAGACAGCTTTCCAGGTATTGTGGCCAACATGACTTAACCGCTTCTGGTGCAATGGGACACTGTGAAAAATGCCAGAGCACACGGAAACACTGTTTACTTTCCAGCCACAGTGGTACCTATTTATCTACTTGTACTTGTATGCTTTTGAACTGCTAGTTTGGCTGGAACTGGGACAGAGCAACGGGAGCTCACCCCGTTGCGCGGATTCAAACCGCCAACCTTCCAATCAGCAAGCCCAAGAGGCTCAGTGGTTTAGACCACAGCACCACCCGCTCCTGGTATTGGCTACAGCTATCCCTTAGGACCTAAGCCTTGAAAATTAGAGGGAGTATTTTGGGGGGGTCAGTTTTGCCAGTTCCAACTCCTCCTTCCTGAATTATAAATAATATCTGGTGTGAGAGGGATCTTCCTTTAATGAGGAATGCCACGGGTTCCTCAAGATGACCTGTTTATTTAGCATTCATCCTGATTTCCTCACACAAAACTTAAAACATTGGTTGGACAATGTCTGGCTTTTATCGAGCATGGGTTCTGATTTTTTATAGGGTGGTTATAAAACATTGAGCATTCATCCTGATTTCCTTGTGAGATGTTTGCACATTTTCTTATTGACCGTTGGTTCACCCCACACTTTTCAATGACTTTACCTATTGCTTCTGTAACCACAAAAAGTGGTTTGTTCTGCTAGGGTGACAGAGCACTCAATCCACTTTGATTGTGCAAACTTTAATTTTTGGTGTGCATTTGAACCCCTCCCACAAAATAGTGACAGTCTGGGCACTCCATATCTCATGGCCAAGCCCTGTCTACTGTTCTGATATGATTTGTTTAAACAGGAGTCCCCTTTGCCACACATGGATACTGGTTTGGAAGCCATTGCCCCAATTCCTCTGAGATGCTCCCCAGTTCAAACCTCTTCCCCATGCTGACCAGTAAGAAATGCCCCTGCAGATTGTATCTACCTTGGTTTCCTTCTTTGGCTCATTAATCTTCGTTATAGTTAAGTTAATTGAGATTAATACTTTGCTGGGAGGAAAATCTCCCATTCCCTAAACCTTTGAAGTGTGTAGCTTTGGGGTGGGGGAGGAACCTGAAAATGAGCTTATTAATATCCGGGAAAAGCAGCTTGCTCTCTCTTTTTTCTCTCCCCATCAACCATTTTAAGATAAACCCTTACAGTGCCCTCTTTTTTCTCTTGGATAAAAATCTCCCCCACCTTATCTGTCCCCTTCAGAGTGGCTTTTTACAGTGTCCCAGTTCCTATTCTGCTTGCCTAAGGAGAGCAGATGCAGTTCAGCTTTAACTGCAAGACTGACATGATTTTGCCTTGTCGGAAACCATCCACTACAGTGAGGGAAGCTCTTCTTTGTTTCCAGGCTGTAACTTTAGTTTGAAAAAGAATTTAGGGTTTTGTTTTCTAAGCAAAAAGACTGCTAAAGCAAACCTCTCCTTTTGCTTTCTACCATGTTATTGCAAATGCTGTTGTTACAATTCACAACCCCCTCATCCGGCCACCCGCACTGTAAATATGCCTTTTTAATAAGTACAAGTATGCTGCTATATGCGAGTTATAGTTAATCCTTTAGCTTTCCCATGGGAAAGCAGCTCGCTGACTTTCACTACCAATTAGGGAGAAAAGAAGGGAACAGTGCAATTGAGGTTTAGTTATTTATTGAGACTGGCAAATCAACCTATCCACAAGGACTCAGGGGAGAAAGCAACTCCCATGAAACCAGAAATTCTAAAACAAATCAGTGACTTTTTATATACCATTTTCTCTCTCTCTCTCTCTCTCTCTCTCTCTCTCTCTCTCTCTTCTACTTATCTAAGGGTATTGGCCACTGTCTAGTAAAGAGTGTCGTCAACTCTTTGGGGTCCATGTAGGCATATATGCAAAACAGAGAAACTCTTGTGGGCATCACACAGGCACCATAACCTGTTCTATTGGCTACGAAAGAATGCTTATTTCCAGTCTAATTTCAGTGGGGAGGGGAGACGCTGGAGAAGACCTTTGTGGGTCTATTTTTTCCAGTCGGTATTCTACATTTCCACATCAGTTATATATATATAGAGAGAGAGAGAGAGAGAGAGAGAGAGGGAGGGAGAGGTCATTGTGAAAATCCATGCCTCAGCTCCCCCATCTGTAATATGAGAGATGGGTTTTCCAAGAAACACAGGTGCCCTCGCATTCTATACTAGTCCTCCTGCATCCCACACTTTCTGTGAATCTGTTTCAAGACTGGTGCATGCATTTTGAGCCAGGATGCTACTGGGGCTAGAAGCAAAATGAGGCAAAATGTGTTTCAGGGCCCTGCTCATCTACCAAGCACACTAGGTGGCCTTGGGCAAGCCAGAGGAATTTGGTCCTTTTTTGAAACAACAGCATACAATCAGTGCTTTAGACTGAAATTGTGTGGTTTCTTCCTTTCCTCCTTTTTTGTTATTAGTTTCAGCTTTCAGCATTGTGTTTGAAGAGCTGCTATTTATGGCTTTTCAAACAATGTGCTGCAGGAAAGGAATTTAAAGAATGTCCTTGAGTGAATTGAGGGGGCTCTTCAGCGTGTGAGCAAAACGAAGGTTAATCCTCCAAGTTGTTCGGGATCACATTCCACGAGACAAAATCATGCACACACCGGAAGAGAAAGGAGAAAGGCTAATAGAGTCAGCTGGAGGGTGTTATTACGCGCTTAACAGGGGTCTTCACTGATCTAAACTTGTCTCTAGAACCCAGATAACTTCAGTTGCTTGGGACACATTCTACCAACTGAGGCTGATGTTGCAGTTGTGACTCCTTCCTGAAATCTATTCTGATACCCTCCAGAATAAACTACTGCAATGATGAGGATGATTCGCATTTTATGTGATTATTCAAAATTAAAGAATAAGACCTTACAAATTAAAATAAAATAAAAGCTTAAAAACACACAGACAATTGTAAATTTAACATAGGGCCACATATTGTTACCTATTCCTGCAACATATTTCCATCACGGTCCAATTAAAACATTGTAAAGCAAAGTGGTGTGTTATAGAATATCACTTTTGCAAAAGTAAATACATGGCGACCAGCTTGGAGGACGTTTAGCTCATCTTTAGCTCATTCCCTCTGTCTTTCAGTCAACGCACTTGTCTGAACATGCAATTGCAGGATTCATAGGCGTATAGAGCAGAATCTCTCAAACGTTTGAACTTTCTCCTCCCTTTCTTCTACCTCACAAGCCATCAAACCATCTCTTAGTGAAATTACCTTATACCAAGTCAAACCTTTGGTCCATCCAGCCCAGAAATGTCTCCTCTGATGGGCAGCAGGGCTCCAGGGCAGCAGTCCTCCTTCCACCTTCTCTCTGATCTTTTAATCACTGGAAATGCCAGGGATTGAATTTGGGACCTTCTGTATGCTTTGCCTGCCCTCTGCACCACCCAGCAATGGCCCCTCTTTGGCAGGCAAATGCACAGAATCTCCCCATACAACCAAATGCCTGCAGCCTACCAACATGTATGTACAGGGACATGTCAATCAGGGAACTAATCGGACATCAGCGGTGTCTGGGGCCCTCTGGAATTGGTGGGACAGAAGGCAGGGAAGCTCAACAGTAGGTATATTTTATTTAACCAAACATTTAAAGCACACACACCATCCCAAGAAACCTGGGAACTGCAGTTTGTTGTGGGTGCTGAGAATTGTAGCTCTATGAGGGGTAAACTACAGTTTCCAGGATTTTTTTTTTGGGGGGGGGATGTGCTTTAACTGTATGATGTGTATGCAGCCATAGGAGGTAGAAAAAGCTAGGGCCGGGGGGGGGCATAGGGGGAAGCTGCCCCCCTTCCCTATCAAATAAGGCAATACAGTGGTACCTCTGGTTACGAACTTAATTTGTTCCGGAGGTCCGTTCTTGACCTGAAACTGTTCTTAACTAGAGGCGTGCTTTCGCTAATGGGGCCTCTTGCTGCTGCTGCACCGCCGGCACACTATTTCCATTCTCATCCTGGGGCAAAGTTCAACTAGAGGTAACTCTTCCAGGCTAGCGGAGTTTGTAACCTGAAGCATTTGTAACCTGAGGCATTTTTAACTTGAGGTACCACTGTATAAATACTTCACTAACTGACTAGTCACATTGTCTACGCCTATGGGGCTGCCATATGTCAGGATTTTCCCAGACATTACCAGGATTTCAAAGGTGGAATTGACTTTGGGGTTTTCCTTTAAAAAGCTCAACAACTTTTGGGGTGCCTTGGTTTTTACTTTTTGGAATATGGCAACCCTTAAAAAGCTGACCAACAGTGCCACCCCCTGGACGGGTTGCAAGCAGGCAGGCAGGCAGGCAGGCAGACAAGTGGGGACTAGCTGAGGTCAGGGCAAGACTGGTGGCCGGTCCATGCAGAGCTTGCCTGAGGCCCAGGGCAGGAGTCTTGTTAGAATAAAGTTATGAACTCAAACAATAAAGCAGCCAGTCCCTGGCGGGGGGCCCTGGCCAGTTTAGCTCTCTGAGGCCCAGGGCAAGTATACCCGCCTGCCTCCCATACATAGGCCTGGTTGGTTGGGCAGCACCCATTCATCTTCATGTTTCAGCCTCCCACATCTTATAAAAGTGTATCTCAGACCTCACTCCTAAAACCAGCCAGACGAAGAAGGTGAGGAGCTGTTGAGCCAAGAACATTGCATACGTTCCATGGATAGCCCAACAATACCTTTGTCACAATTTGCTTCACCAGGTAAAAAAGCAACATTTCAGGGCCCAGCTGTCTGTGGGTTTGCAAATTCCCCGGATCAATAAATGACAGAGAAAAGCATTTGGAGCAAAGCCCTATTGTTGTTATTTGTGAATCTGTTCTCTTTGGAGTCCTTTATGTCGGGTTTCTCATTGTATTCTTTCTGCCTGGCTCCCGAGAAGAGGTTTTGAAGGGGGGGGGGGTGGAGAGAGAGAAAAAGAGGCTGCATGCAGAGAAAAACATCTCCTGCTGCTTTCTTTTGAAGACTCCGCACAGCAAATCCGCATTTCTCCATAGTCTTCTTTTTTCACAGTGTCTTCATTCCATCCCCACCACCCACCCTACCATCTATAAAAATAAAGATCACCTGTGGCTGGTGCTTTCAGCAGCTATTAAAAGAAAAGAGAATGCCCCTCTTTGCCACTGAATCCAGGATGTTCAGTCCTTGCTGCTTGCTGGCCCTTAGAGCAGCTGAATGAGCTTTACCTCCGACATTTGAAAATAACCATTGCCACTATGGGATGGAATCTTTGACATTTTACTGTACAGCCACCACACGTCTGAAGAGCATTTATTGATGCCTGTTTAAAAACTCACCATCTCCATTTGGTTTCTCTGAACTGTAAAGCATGGGGTGATCATATCTCTGCTCATTTTTAAAAATATTTTTTTGCTCTGGTTAGCTTCAGCAGAGACCAGTCTAAAAAAAGAATAATGCTAGTTCTGCCAAGGCTTAATTTTTGCTTTTATATGCCAAAAATAGAATAATTGGTAACATAAAATAATAATTTGATTTTGCTAAATGTTCATTCAAGGTGAATCAGAATACCTCAATCCAAAAAAGGGCGAAATCACATTTTGTTCCTTCCTGCATAGCCTCAGAGGAGAGCTGCTAAAAAATCAGAGAAGGTAAATGCCTCAGATGGACTTTTTGAATTTTTGCAACCTTTCTTGAGCATGCAGTTTACAGAGGTTGTCCCTGAATTTGTTTTGAAAAGATTCTTTGCCTTCCCTCTGAACTCAAGCTGCATTTGCTTTCAGAGTCACCTGGATTGGTAGCAGATGGTTGGCTATGTTAACGAAATACTGCTTTTCATTTCAACTGCTTGGGAGGACCTAAGTATCTAGTGTATTTAGACCAAACAGCTCCATTCTTAAGGAAATCAGCCCTGAGTGCTCACTGGAAGGACAGATCGTGAAGCTGAGGCTCCAATACTTTGGCCACCTCATGAGAAGAGAAGACTCCCTGGAAAAGACCCTGATGTTGGGAAAGATTGAGGGCACAAGAAGAAGGGGACAACAGAGGACGAGATGGTTGGACAGTGTTCTCGAAGCTACAAACATGAGTTTGACCAAACTGCGGGAGGCAGTGGAAGACAGGAGTGCCTGGCGTGCTCTGGTCCATGGGGTCACGAAGAGTCGGACACGACTAAATGACTAAACAACAACAAAGACCAAATAGCAAAGTATCTGGAGGCAGTTTTGTCCTTTTAACATAATAAAAGTCTGCTTGATGCAGTGGGTGTTCGTTCATTGCCACAGACTAGCCAGCTTCCCTGCACTCTCCCTAAGTGGCAGTTACCTTTCGGCTCTCTGATCCAGATAAACATGACTCTGCATTTTTAAAATATAGGAACCAGAATCTGCTGGTTTTATGTTCCTTTTGATATGCCTGAAATTGTGATGAATAAATATTAATTTTGTTTAATAGTTATTTTGCACTGAATTGTCAAAGCTCTTGCCACCTGCCATGCAATCCCATTCTAAAACCCATACAGTCCATAGGAGAGCTAGCAAAGGATTGAATTCCAGCCAGAGTGACAAATATGTGTACACAGACCCATATTATCTGACTTCCAACCATTGCGGTGGCAGAAACAGACTCCAGAGTGAAATCAGCTGTCCCCTTTGAACCTGGTTTCTTGGGTCCTGGTCTGCCACGCTGTCTACTGGTCTCAGAACCCTGGCTAGCTTACAACTTCAGTGTTTTGTACATATAAATCCCCAGCAGCTAATGTTAAGTCTTTGTCTACCAATTTCCTCTCGGTTCTCTTCCATCCCCTCTACCAATTAGCAAACAAAGGCACCTGGGGATCACATGGCAGGATTTTGCCTGCCCAAAGGAACAGAATTCCTGCCAGTCTGTCCATCTTGTGCCTGCGTCACGTCATGTACCCCATGAGAGTGTACAACTAATAAAGCAGCGTTGTTTGGGAAATGACAGCCAGCTTTTGCTCTGGCAGTAATTTGACAGGATCTTACACCCTTCTCCCCCTCTCTCCTGCCACAGTTTTTCCTCCATTAGGAGGCTGAAAACAGAGCCCTCTTGGCTTTTATTGCAGAGGTACTTGTCGCGAAGTACAAAGTCTCCACAGCACCTTGGGAAGAAATCACAGGCTCATCAGCCACACTGCTTGTGCAGATGTCAATTACTGCTCTCTAGAGAGCCTCCGAACTTCATGATCAACGAAGTCTCTAAGTTGCAAGGATGAAGGACTGTAGCTTCTCTGCAAAGAGGCAGAGGCTATTCAAAGAAAGAAAGAAAGAAAGAAAGAAAGAAAGAAAGAAAGAAAGAAACTAGCTGCTTCTGCAATCCCGACCCCTCAACTGCCTCTTTTCAAACACCCCCTTTGGTATAACCAAACACTTTTGTATAATCTTCTACTAGTGGATCTGTTCTGGTTTGTTTTGAGTACTATATTTATTTATCGTGTTTGCCTTCTTCTTTTTGCAGAGAAAGTCCAGGGCTCTTGCAACCACTTTGGGATGTGTGTGTATTTTAAACAATCAAATGGAGTATAAATTTTATGAAATAAATAAATGAATGGGGAAAAAATATGGGAAGAACTCTGGAAGGAATAGGGTGGCCATTTGTCCACCTTGACAGAAGGCAGTCCTCTTGCTGAAGGGCTGTCCAGTTGTGCAAATTGGTATCAACTTTGGCCCCCTCTTTTGGATGATGCACAATTATCCACCCTAATAAAGAAGAAATAGATAAATATTTGCATACATGTGTTTGTGTGTGTCAGTGTTGGTGTCTTAAATAAAGCCACAGGGGTGCTGGGAATTTGGAGTGTGTGCAAAGGAGGGACAGTCAGTGAGGCGATCATCTATTAGATAAGAAGTTCGATTTCCAACGTTATTTATAACTCTAAGGTTCTCCTGCAAAGCATCTTCTCCTACATGCAAATGCATTACAAGGGAGATTTCCCACTCTAATGACAAAAGAGCTACTTGACAGAAAGATAAGCCATCTGCCTGATACAATAAGGTTTGTCAAGGATATGACAGCAGCGCGGCAGGAGGGAATATCTTCTCTTTGCCAGTGGAATTCTCTCTGCCAAACTCGTAGGTGGCTGACTGACATCTTGTTGAAAATGAGGATGGGGAAATGCATGTATGTTCTGTACCACTGGTGATGCTAAGCGCAGGCCAGCGCTGCTATAATGAATCCAATTAAGTGTCACTGTCTACAAAAAAATCAATGGCAAACTATCTGATTCGGGAAGGGATAGCTGGCGAACTGGAAGCTGATTGAGGGGCTGGAAGGAAAGACGAATATTTTATTTTCAATTGCCAAATCTGTTATTTGAATATGTCACCATAAAGAGCTGAGGGTGGGATCTTTTTGGCCTTATAATGAACATGCTAGCTAACTTAGATAGCATGGCTACATAGGGCAGCCTGGTGAGTATCTCTGGTCTTCCTGATGTGTTGGGACTTCCAACAGCTCCCATCAAGGGTGTTGGGAGCTGTAGTCTAGCAATGTCTGAACAGTATCACGAGACTATGTCAAGATGAGGCTAAGAAACTGGTTTAACAGCAATTCCACTTTTCATGGAACCTAGGAAAGGGTAGCCCTGTTGCTGATATTCAAACCTAGGGACGTGCGTGGCGCTGTGGTCTAAACCACTGAGCCTCTTGGGCTTCCTGATCAGAAGGTCGGCGGTTCAAATCCCCATGACAAGGTGAGATCCCGTTGCTCTGTCTCAGCTCCTGCCAACCTAGCAGTTTGAAAGCACAACACTGCAAGTAGATAAATAGGTACCGCCGTGGCGGGAAGGTAAATGGCATTTCTGTGTGCTGTGGTTTCTGTCACGGTGTTCCGTTGTGCTAGAAGCAGTTTAGTCATGCTGGCCACATGATCTGGAAAGCTGTCTGTGTAGAAATGCCATCTCCCTTGGCCTGAAAGCGAGATGAGCGCCGCAACCTCATAGTCACCTTTGACTGGACTTAACCATCCAGGGGTCCTTTACCTTTATCTATTCACAAACCTGATCTTGTCACACTCTGGGCATTATTCTCTGTGACTGCTATGTAATTCTCCTATTTTATTTCTTCCCTTCCCAGAGAGAAAATTTTAACCCCCCCCCCTTTTAAAAATGCATAATCTTTCATTTCTGAAAACTCCAGTGAGATGCTGCTGCTGCTAATGAAGATAAATGGAGGAAAGAGAATGTGAGCCCAGAGTATGAAATTGAGCTCATCTACTTCTTCTTCCAATTGGCTGCTTGATATTACTTTGATTACGGCGGTGTAATTAATGACAGAAAGTAATGAAAGGGTGTAAGAATGATATGGAACGCTGTGTGGGAAATCCAGTTTTGTTATTCTGATCCTCCATGTTATTAATATAATCTGCTTGGGAGGAATCTTTCCACTTTTGCCTTCTGGCAGGCATCCTTTTCAGAAGCTTAAGATATGAGGAAATTCAGATGCTGAACCTTTTGCCAACATGATGAGGAAAACATCACCCGCTGAATTTCTGCCTGATAGGCAGGCATTAAAGGACAAGTAGCTTTGCCAGGAAAAAAAGTTGTCAAACTCCAGTTGTAGCCCAGTTAAGTGAGTATGTATGAACCCTCCCTCGCCTCTGAATTTTCGTAACATTGTGATTTTGTACCTTAACTCTCAGAGTGCATTGTAGCCATGGTGACCTAGTCAAATTGGAAGTGGAATGATTGCAGAAAATTCCCCTACACAGGAAACTCTTGCTGATTCCATGCGGCATGTGGGGCTTGCGTAGCTTGTGATTCACCACACCCTTTCCTTGCTACCCAACTTGTTCCCGGTTCCCTGCCAGCCATTCAAATTGGCCCAGAGATGGAGGAATGAGGACCACTCGTGTCAGGGGACAGGGCACAGATCAGTGGCCTGGCTACTCTCCCAACAATGGAGATCCCGATTCTCCATGGCTGTGTGCTCTTCCTCCAGGGCTGTTGAAGTACGTAAGACAGTGCCTGCCTTGGGAGGCGGGACTTCCTGCTCACTCAGTTGAGCGGGCAACTCCAGTCTTCTTCCCCAATCTTCCCCTAACAGTTCCACTGATGTTGAAAGTTGCTGCTGGCACTGAAAAGAGCTGCCATAGGTGTCACCATAAAGGGGGCGGAGAATAATTGGGGAAGGCTGCAGTTGTTGACTGAACTGCAGTTTGTTCAAAGACTTTGGTTAGAACAAACCACAGTGTCCTGAGTTCATCAATAATGCAGAACTGTGGTTTGCTGGAATGCAAACTCTCCTCAGGTGCATCACAGAGGAAAGGGAGCATGCAGGCCCAAGGCTCACTGCAGCTTGTTCCTGATAATCTAGAGCAGAGTTTAGATAAGGCATGGGTGTAGCCAGGGGGGTGCAGGGGGAAGCTGCCCCCCCCAAATCTAGTAAATAAAGAAGAATACTTAACGGACCAATTGAATCACAGATAGCTCGGTTCTGCCCCCGCCCCCAAACAAGAGTCCTGCTCCCCTAACATAAATCCTGGCTACGCCCATGGATAAGGTATGGGAAGAAGCATTTTCATTATGTTATCAGAGTGTGTGATATTCAAGAGGGGGAAAGTTGCCAATAGGAGAAATGGATCCAGGAATAAACCAGGGAAAAATAGGTATACAAAATGTGCTCTGCCGCTGAACCAGGTATGCTTTTAACTGAAGAACCTGATATCTTTTTCTTGACAGTTAGTTGTTATGAGAGTAACACCTCTTTACGTACATATTCAAGAGGGAGAAGGGAGAGAGAAGGCAATTTTTCTTTCCTTAGCTTCCTGTGAAGAGCAAATAACCCTCCTAGCAGTTAATAAAATAATGCGATGATTATGAAAATTAAACTTGGCAGCCTCTTTTATGAAGTAATAATCTCCATCTGAAGTGGAAATTTATCCTGCTGGAAAATGGAAAGAAGGTTGAGAAGCAGCTGAGATTTTTTTTTTTTTAATGTTGCAAGTAAGGAAAAAAATGCACAAAAATATTAAATTCTAATATGCTGAAGGTATGCCAAAAGACTATCCCTTTGATGGGCTGTTTGGGCCCCTCCAGACATCCTTCTTATTGCATTTTTGTGATGATTTGTGCTCATGATGCTGTTGGGGCATTTAAGTATGATCCTGCTTGCAATACCCTTTGCACCTGCAAAAATTTGGGGCAGCCATTCATCTTCATTTCTAGACAGTGCATAGACACGGTGACCTTTTATATGACAAATGTTCTAGTATATTTTTAGCCTGTTGCATAGTAGCCCCTCTAGAGAGCAATGATGTAGTAGCAGTGGGGAAGCATTGCAGAACAAACTAAAGCAGAATAAATCTACCATGAATGCCCCATTAGTATGTCAATAACATGTTGCAGAACATGCTCGCAATATAACACACCAGCTTGGAGCTTGGAGCAGCCAAACCCTTCTGGACGGTCCTGCTCTTCCCTCTTTGATCTTTGCAGTCTCCTTCACTTCTTTGCCTACCTTACTTCCCCTCATGCCATTGGATTATTTTGCTCTGAAATCACAGAGGGGCGAGGTTACTTACTTATGGCTTAGCTCTTGTAGTACTGCTGGAGAGCTGTGCGGCCTATGGCCAGGGAGCTATGTGTTTGGGAGAGTCACTGGAGGCCTCTTAGAATTTTATGCCTGAGGTCCTGGAACACAATTTGGTAACCGTAACGGACTATTCCAGTACATTGCCACAATTGTAGGAAGCCACGCAGAATCCCTGTTATCTTTTTGCAATGAAGGAACTGATTAATGATAGCCTGTAATCACTGAATATAATCTGTGATCTCTGTTTGTTCTGGTTTTAGAAGTTTCATTTTATTGGTTTGAATCAAACAGGATCGTTGGGGTCACCCATGTACATTTAAAGCACATGGCTTCTTCAAAAGAATCCAAGTTTGGGAATTGTAGCTCTGTGAGGGGTAAATGGCAATTCCCAGGACTGGTGGGGGTGGTGGTTCTTTTTTGGGTGGGTGGGTGGAGAGTATTGTGCAACATGTTATTGACATAATCATAATGCATTAGTGGTGGATTTACACAGGACTGTCTTTACCTAGTTCTCTCCCATCCCTGTATTATCACTTCAACAACCCTGTGAGGTAGGTTAGGCTGAGAGAATGTGACTAGGCCAGCCAGTGAGCTTTATGACTGAGTGGGGATTTGAACCTCCACCTTCCAGGTCCAGCACTCTGGCCACTAAACCTCGCTGGCTCTCTGGGTTGTTTGAGATGCCTCTACCAATCAGTGGAGAACACTACCGTGTGTGTGTGTGTGTGTGTGTGTAGGAGAATTTCTAACAGACTGCATGGGAAGCTCTATTATGCAGCAGCTCCAGGTGTGCATATATGGAGAATCCAAGGGATGCTCACAATCTTGCTTCCTAGGACTTCTGTGCAGATCTGACAGTAAAGCAGTTTGGGTTGTATCCAATGGCAGACTCAGAGTGGACCCACTGAAATTAATGAACATGACTAACTTAGCTGCATTCATGCCAGGTGGTCTACTCCGAGTAGGGATTAGTTGGATACATGCTTGCATGCTGAAAAGGCTACTAAGGGTAGCACCTGAATGCTCAATTACTTTTATTGCTATTTTAATGAAAAGGAAAGATGTGAATTCATTTGTATATTTTAGTCACCCGTCCTCAGAAGGATCTGCCTTGATCACACGAGCTCAGGTTCTACAGTGCTGACTTCTGACACGTTTCCTGGCCCTCATACGGGTTCCGTTCTGGGGGAATGTTGTGAAACAGAATTCCTTGCTCTCGCTCTCTCTCTTGCTCTGAGTGTCTCCACATTTTTGCTTCTTCCCTTTATGAGCTGCTTCCTTTCAACTCCCGTGTGTGTGTGTGTGTGTGTGTGTGTGTATATATATAGAGAGAGAGAGAGAGAGAGAGAAGGCCCCTTTCTTTAATTAGCGGTTCACAAATTTAGCTGCTGTTAGAAAAGGAGAGAACAGTGACAGGGAAGAGACAAATCCAAAGCACCACATCTCGGAGAAACAGTTTAATTTGGTGCATCTGGCAGAAAAGCATCACTGCCGTCTTCAAGGTGTATAATCATTAGCTTCTGTTACTTACCAGGTAGTTAAAATGGGTTGGATATAGGAAGGCAGATGCTGTTATCTAGAGACATTTGCTATTTCCCCCCACCCCCACCCCACTTCTTAGTCGCTCAAAATAAAACTGCGCTTGGGGGAAAAAATTAAAATAAAAAGGTATTTTGAAATGGCTATTTCTCCCTCAATTAAGTTTAATTGCCTTAAATAAGTGCACTGTCATCTTCTCCACTCCCCTTCTGTTCTTTGTAACTTCATTTCTTGAGTTTCACATCTGCAACTTTTTCAGATCATCAACAGCATGTTTTTTTTCTGGAAGCATATTTCACGAGGGTTTTGAAACCGGCAACCAAAGTAATACATCTCTTCCCCTCTGTGTACAGTCAGTCAGTCAGTCTGTCCATCTGCTGTTTTTTTTTGCACTGTGTGGGTGCATCCTAGTCTAGTGTTTGAATGCAGGATGGGTTATAATGAGGGGTGGAAACTGAATCCAATGCTTTCAGTGTCAGTAGGAAGAGGGAGCAGCTACTTATGGGTGCTGCAGAAACCCATCTCCGAAACAACATCTGGGACAGACAGCCCCTCCAAGAGAACCACAAAAAAGCAGGCGAAACATCCCTGCAAAACAAACAACTGCTGACAATAAACCCCCATCCAACAAAAGCATATTGAGATATCCCACCAAAATATATTCAACGGGAAAATACCACACGTCAGCACATCTTTGGCAAAGACTTCAGCCGGCGGCTGCTAGCCAGCCAGCAACAAATTTGTATACCAACCAGCAGGTGGCGCAAAGAGGCTCCAGTCGCTGCTTCTGGTCTCTTTGGCATCAACAAACTGGAAGCATCAACAAGATCCCAACTGCTAGTGTGGCTGGCAAACATCCTCTTCTAGGAGCGATTCTACTCGTTTGTAATTTCAGTGGGTAGGGCTTGCACCAGAGGGTTTGCTAAGCACTCAAGCAGCTCTTTGGTCTTCACAAGGAAAGAGATAATAGAATTGCAGATTTGGAAGGCTATCCTTCCAAGGGCTATCCAGTCCAACCCCCTGTAATGCAGGGACCTTTTACCCAACATGAGATTCGAACCCTTGCCCCTGAGATTAAGAGCCTCATGCTTTACCAATGGAGCTATTACTAGTCTTTCCCAACCAGAAGACCTCTGGGCTCCCAGTGTTACTTGAGCTCAGGGCCCTTAGTTCCTTATTTTCTGAGGGTGGCCGGGGAAGAAGCGTAAATAAGCACCGTTTGTCAGTTCACATAGCACAGCAGTTAAGCATTTGTCACAGGTCCACCCAGCATGCTATTTGGGCTCCTTCACAGATGAAATATACTCAGAGTCGAGAGTGGATTTCATGCTCTTTATTCAGCTCATAGTGGTGAGGAGGAATGAAAGTCCCCTCAAAGTATCTGCTTTATATACATTATTTACACAATGGGCTGCACGTGATTGGCTAATTCCGGAATTCTCCTGTAGGCCAATCAGGTTGTGGATTCACTTCCATCTGGAGCCAGATTGGGTGGCTCCTGCAGACCAATCATACTGCTGCATTGTTCTAGGACCAATCAGACTGCTGCATTTTGGATCCTATTCAACTCAGTACATAACAACAGAGGTGCACCTCTGGGTTCCTAAAAACAAGGTGGAGCCTCCACCTTTGTTTTTCTCTGCAACCCAAATGCTACAAAATAGCACACACATTTTCAGGTCCTCCTGAGCTCTTAAAGCACGGGGAGGGGGCAGGAACAAAACATTGGCTGGTGGTGAAGCCAGATGCAGACATAAGGAGATATGAAGACCCTGCTGGGTCAGGCCAATGGCCCATGTAGTTCTTCATCCTGTTCTCACAGCAGCCAGCCAGATGCCTGTCGAAAACCCACAAGCAGGAACCCACAAGTACTCTCCCCTTCTGTGGTTTCTAGCAACTGGTATTCAGAAACATTACTGCCTCCAACTTGCTTAAAGGAGATTGTTAGCTGCTTTGAGACTCCTTAAAGGGAGTGAAAGGCGGGATATCAAATCCAAACTCTTCTTCTTCTTCTTAAACACCAGCCACTTTCCTACCTTTTACTGCATTAAGCAATGTCTAGCATCTGCTATTTTCTGGTCCACTAGCATGTGTTGACTGTCTTATGAAGGTAAGCATTTATCTTTCATAGAAGTCCTGATGATGAATGGCAGCTACGTAATAGCAGAGCTTGATCCTCTCTTCTTTGTCCTTGGTGCAGGCGTGTCTTTGAAAACCTTATTTGCTATGTGTTCTATTACAGAGGGGAAATATTATTCCCTTAGGTTGATCCTTCCCTCCCCGCCCCCCCAGGAAGTTCTTTTGTTGTTTACTGCTTAATAAAAATGAAATGTGCTGGAGCCCATAGCTGCCGCTGTTCTCCTTTGAGTCATCTTAGGTTGGGAATGAAAGACATCTCATTTGGGATGATAGCCAATACTAAAGAATCATTGAAAGATTAGTGTTGACCAATTGTTTGAGTCACCTAGTTCAGTAGAAGAAATTAACACATCAGTTAGCTTCACGACTATTTTTGTCTGGTTTATTGCTTTAGGTGAATGTTCCCTTTGTGATGATGGTAAAGGTAGAAGAAGAAGAAGAAGAAGAGTTTGGATTTGATATCCCGCCTTTCACTCCCCTTCAGGAGTCTCAAAGCGGCTAACATTCTCCTTTCCCTTCCTCCCCCACAACACACACTCTGTGAGGTGAGTGGGGCTGAGAGACTTCAAAGAAGTGTGACTGGCCCAAGGTCACCCAGCCAGCTGCATGTGGAGGAGCGGAGACGCGAACCCGGTTCCCCAGATTAGGAGACTACTGCTCTTAACCACTACACCACACTGGCTCTCTGATGGTTAAGTCCAGTTGAATTTGACTATGAGGTTGTGGTGCTCATCTTGCTTCCAGGCCGAGGGAGCTGGCGTTTGTCCACAGACAGCTTTCCAGGTCATGTGGCCAGCATGACTAAACCGCTTCTGGCGCAACGGAACACCATGACGGAAGCCAGAGAACACAGAAATGCTGTTTACCTTCCCACTGCAGCAGTACCTACTTGCACTGGTGTGCTTTCGAACTGCTAGGTTGGCAGAAGCTGGGACAGAGCACTGGGAGCTCATCCCATCACGTGGATTTGAACTGCCAACCTTACGTTTAGCAAGCCCAAGAGGTTTCGTGGTTGATGGATAGGTTTGTGAGTAAGCCATGTTCATCCCTTGAAGCAGAAAGATGGGGGGGGGGGGGAATCCAGCTCAGAGAAAAAAGACACATTCCCACAGTGCAGAGTTAAACTATGGAACTCACCACTGCAAGGTGCCATGGTGGGTGCAAATGTGGAGCATCTAGTAGAAATATTGGTGAATTTGTACATTTTGCTACTCCTATTGAGTAGCTAAACAACCTCATTCACTTTCACTTTTGTTGACACCAGCATCCAATTCACAAGAATTTCTGATTTTGAGAATTTCATAGGAGGGACAATAAATGGAATTTTCAGTGTTGTTGTGCTCATGTCCTGCTTGCGGACTTCCCAGGGACACCTGTTTCACCACCATGGGAATAGGATGCTGAACTAGAAGGCCTTTAGTCTGATCTAGCAATGGAGGGGATAACTGGAAAAGTTCCTGTGCTTTGCAGGAAAGCATCGCAAATAGAGAGTACCAAAAATGTTACATTGGTAGGTTTTCTTTTCCCTTCATGGAAGTATCATTTGTTGCTATTCCCCAGTATAGAGTTAACGATTATTTTGACACTGATGATGTATCAGAAGCCATTATGGAAGGAGGAAGAAGTAAAATATGCTAATTTAGATGATAAGCAATTAAGGCAGTGTCCTTCCACTTTTGCTCTCTACAGGCTACATATGGAATAACAGTCCAATGTTTGCATGGAAATAAGCTGCTTTTTCTAAAGCACACAGAGTAATGACATGGTAAATTGGGTTCAGTTTCATGTGGGTTGCTCAGGGACTTGGTTCAGGGAAATATCTGGAAAGCTTGCCTGAGCACTCAAGGTTGCTTCCATAAAACCTGTTTCCTAAGCATTCATTCCAATTTAATTGTGGAGAGGTTGGACAACAGTGAGTCAAAGCAAGTGTTATCACAAATGTTTCAGTGCATTTCCTGGACACTTTCCTTAACACAAAAAGTCTGATCTTTTGAGGGAAGCGAGTTGGTTGTGCAAATCCTCCCCCATTAACCTGAATTTGTAACCTGAGTTTACTTGTGTGTGATGGAATCCCACCTGAAAATGGAGAGTCTGGAAACGCTTTTAGTTGTCTCTAGTCATGACTGGCAAGTCACTTTATGACGTCAGAGCAAGTAAGCCAATAGCAGCAGAAGGCCCATTAAGAATCTGCACAGCCAAGAGGCACTGCGACATCAGAGAGGACATCAGCCTTCAAGACAGAGACTAGACAGAGACAGTGATTGTAGAAGTGGCAAGGAATTTCACTCACACACTGCCGCTTAGCCACGATATGACTCTTTGGCTTATACTGCACTATCAGCACAGTTATATTTACCAGCCAATTAAACAAATGCTAGTCCATTTTTTCTAGGTGCCATCCATGGAAAAATGTGTATTGGTCTCAATGAGCCAGACCAAGATCACTGGTACTACTGCTGCCCTCCTATGATCTACATGGCATCACACACATGTTATCAAACAAAGGCTATAACTGAACACTGTTTGGTTGTTTTATTTCAATCATCAACAATGGGACATAAAAGTATGCATAACTGCACCTTGGATCAAGGCCAAAACACATAATAATGATTATAATGCATAACCACAATCATTACAGGAGACATCAAATATTTATTCTATGAAGATAGATGTAGATAGATAGATATATTTGCTATGGGCTTCAGAGTTTAACAAAAAGACTGCAAATTTGCTTCAAACCTTGTGAAGCTTTGTGAAGTGGATTTCCACTGAATCTGCTGCTCGCCCAGGGATATTTCCACTGTGATGTGGAAATCTCCCATGTACTTACACACAAACACACCCACATTTCCATGTATCCCAACGAAAAGCCAGGAAAACCTAGGCTTCTTCCCCGGCGCTGAACACATTTCCTCATCTGCTATTCCTGTCTTCCCGCCTCCCGGCTCAGCTTTTAATATCTTTCCGAGAGAAGTTTTTAAAACTTCAGCCAGTAGGTGTCTCCATTTCCCTGATCTCCGATCATCTCCGCCTAGTTCCGTTATTAATCCATTCATTAATACCATTAAATATATATACAGTATATATAAAGATACCGAACCTAATATCCTTTCGGGGCATTCACACCCAACTCTGCCCTCCCGGCCTCTCTTATCACCTTTAAACAAGTGCAAGGATAAGCAATGCATCCCAGCCGATCTGGGCTGCCTCCCTCCCCGCCGCTGGGCCCGACCCGAGGAGGCGGCGGAGGGTCCCTGCAAAGGCGGCCTCTGCAGGCGCCCGGCGGGCCCGCCTCTCCCGGGGAGCGCCCGCGCTCTGCCCCCCCCATCCCCGCCGGCGCCCTGCCCACCGCCTGGCAACCTGGTGATTGACGCGCGACGCGGCCACCCGGAGCTGCGAAGGCGTCCTGAGCGCACCTATGAGCAGGGCCGCATCCCAAAGGGGGCTGGCCGTGGGCGCAGCAGCCGGGAGAGCGCAGCCGCCTCCTTCTGGCAGGCAGGCGGGGCTGCTGCTGCTGCGGAGCCGGGGAAGCCGAGCGCCCCAGTCGGCGGGCGCCTGCCGGAGGAGAAGCATCTCCCGGCCCCTCCCTGCTGCGCGTCTCTCCCTCGCCCCGCCTCCCGCTCGCCGGGCGCCTCGGGCGGGGATGGCAGCCGCGCGGACCGAGCGCGCGATGGAGGCGCCGCGGCGGCCGCACCTGGAGGAGGACGCCGCCTCGTAGGCAGCGCTGCCCGGATCCCGCCCTGCCTGCCAGCGCTGCCAGCGGCGGACGGGGGAAGAAGGCAGACGTAAGCAGGCTAACTATAGCATCTCCCCGGAGCCGGGAAGGAGGCAACCTGGGCGAGAGGCGGGCAGCCTGCGCCATTCCCGGGCGAGGAGCGGCGTCGCTACAGGTGACTCGGGTTCTCCCCAGCATCCCACCCCCCGCTCGGACATGGGTCTGCCTTGGCGTCTCCTCCTCGCGCTTCTGCTCTTGGCTCACCTGGGCTCGGCCGCCGAGGGCAGCCCGGGGCAGGCGGCGCCTGGCAAAGGGAAAGCGGCCAGAGAGAAGCAGGCGCCTTACCCCAGCGCCAAGAGCGCGGCGGCTCCTCCCTGGAGCGGTTCCCTGGAGAAGAGCCCCGTCTTGGCCCAGAGGCTGTCCCCGGAGGTGCCGGCCAAGGTGGCCTCGTTCCTCCACACGGGCGACCCTCGGGAGCTGAGGCACGCCAACTGCTCCGGGAGGTACGAGCTGGCTCCCCCCTGGGCCGGGAAGTCCCGCCTGGCCGCCTCGCCCCCGTCGCTGCACGGCGCCCTCGACACGCTCCTGCACGCCACCAACTTCCTCAACACCATCCTGCAGAGCAACCGGAGCCGCGAGCAGAACTTGCAGGAGGACCTGGAGTGGTACCAGATCCTCATCAAGAGCCTGCTGGAAGGGGACCCCAACATCTCCCGGGCAGCCATCACCTTCAACCTGGAGCCCTGGTCCTCCGCCCCGCAGGTCTTCCTCCAGGCCATCCGGCAGGACAGCCACATCCTCCTGCAGGACTTGTCTTCCGGGGCTCACCACCTGGCCAACGCCTCCAGCGAGACCGAGTGGTTCCAGGCCTGGAAGCGCAAGGGGAGGCCCCACCAGCACCGCAAGGGCTTGAGTCCTCCCGGTGCCAAGGCTTTGGAGGGCAGCCTGAAGAGGAGGGATGGGCACCCGGTGGCCTCCGAGAGGAGCCACATCAAGTGGTCCTCTCCCTACCTGGAGTGTGAGAATGGGAATTACAAGCCGGCCTGGCTGGTCACCCTCTCTGCAGCTTTTTATGGGCTTCAGCCGAACCTCCTTCCTGAATTCAGGTAGGAGATCTGAAGTTTGCCTAGTCTCTTGGTTCTCCCCCCCCCTTTTTTTGTAGCAAAATGTGAACAAGGGATTCTTTGCTTTTAAGAAGCCTAAGCTTTGTGAGTGACGAGCGAGGATATACTTGCATAGAACCTTGGAATCCCTCTTGCTCCTTGCACAGGCTTCCCAAATAATATTTGTTAAGCCCTTTAACTTCAGCGCAGCCTGAGAAGTTAGTCTCCACACTGAATTCAGTGGAGTTTCCTCCCATGTAAGCTTGCATGAGATTGCAGCTTTTTGTTTTGTTTTGCATCCTATAAAACTGGAATGCTGTTCTCCAACCTGATAGGAAAGTTAGAGAGGTTTTATTTTTATTTAAAAGAGAGAAAGATATTTGTAGCATGAGTAGGGTCATAGGAACATCTGTTTGCAGCCCAGTCCTATGTGTATTTATTCAGAAGTAAGTCCCTCTGTGTTCAGGCACCCTTATTTCCAATTTCATAGCACCAGTACCTTAATATAAAGCAGCAGCTGCAAGTAGGAAACCCTTATGAGAAGGGTTTTTTCTTTTTTCTTTTTCAAAACCATCTGGGTTGAGATTAGCATGCTTCATCTAAAAGGAGGCAGAATTCTGTGAAAAGGTTTCCTTTAGCCATTTGACTTGAGAGCTAAAGTGTGTGTGTGTGTGTGTGAGAGAGAGAGAGAGAGAGAGGGAATCACATTGCTGATGAGATGGAAAGGCCCCTTGTGAAAACTTCCAGCTCCAGTGAGACTGCAAAGTTGGTAGTTTGGTACTGTTGCTAGGATCAACAGAACACCGTGACTTTGTTCCAGCTAAAGTAAGTTATGCCTAAGTATGATCAAAAGCAGTGGGTTTTTCAAATTAATCTGAACTAGTTTACATGACTGGTTTCAGTGGGACAGACAGTGCAAACCTGCACAGGTTTACTCGAAAGCCAGCCCTGCTGTGTTGAGTGGCAGTTGCATCTATTAAGTGTGTTTGGAACTTCAGCCTCCTTTGGGGCTACCTTCAGAATTGGGCCCTATTAAATACTTCAACCCATTGGTCAATATAGCCCCCCCCCCCATTCCCAGTTATTGTCACCTTACTTAATCTGGGAGTGTGTGTTTTAGCAGTTGCAGATCTCTTTCAGCATTAGTGTGTATGTGCATAATAAAAATAGTTTCTTGAACCCACCACATTACAGCAGTAGAGCAATAGAACGATGTGGCGAATGATGGATTCAGCTGTAATAGTTACAGATCATGCACAGTTATCATTGTGTACACAGCAGTGCTAATGATAGAGCTTTTCCAGTCTGAGGAGTGTGTGCACATCACACATTTAAAGCACATCCCCCCTCCCCAAAAAATCCTGGGGATCCTCCACAGGTAGTTTACCCTTCAGAGAACTGTATTTCCTAAGCACCCTTAAACAAACTTCAGTTCTCAAGATTTTTTTGCAGGAAAATGTACTATTCAACATATTCCAAAGCCTCAGACTGCTGAGATAGTTCAGCTATGGGAAGTAACTTGCTGCTCCTGGTATATGAATAGGAGAATTTGGACTAGAAGTGTTATCCTTTTGTTTGTGCTTGAGCTGGGATCTGGCACCCCTGGTTCTCCATCTGTTTCGGGTCCATTCCTTGTTCCTTCATCCACATTTCTGTCTGCTTGTTGGTCCAGTGCTTTTCAGGCTCTCCTGCTAGATGAGGGTTTCAGTTGCACAGTGTCTGGTTGAGCCAAGTAACGGTTACTTTGAGAAAATGTGTGCAGTTTCCTTTGGTTACCAAAGCAGGTGTCTGGGTTGATTTTTTGGGGAGGCAGGGTACTGATTGATTCCTGCTTTCTGCCACTTCTGATTTGAGAAGAAGCTTGTAAGCCCAGAGAACATAACAGAGAAAGATTTGCTTAAATAATTTATTGTTGGCAGCATTAAAACACACACACACACACACACACACACACACAGAGTGCAAAGCAAGGCCAATTCAGATGATGGTTTCCTGCATTTTTACTTTGAGAACTATTGAAACGAATACTATTTTTTTTTAAAAAAGGCTGAAGGTGGACTATTCAAATTGCTGTGCATTGTTAGACTGAATTGGAGTTTTTTTTTTAAAAAAATATGTAGATACACATTACAAAATCAAGCACTTTCTGATGGATGTCCTAAGAATTAAATATTTTTTATTAAGGGCTGCTGGCAAGCTTTGGTGGTACGGTATCATAGCCACCCTGGGATCCACCCTTGGTTTTCTGTCTGCCTTTGGTATAGTGTTGTGGAATTCCTTTTGTAAAGCGACCTTTTGAAAATGAATAAATAAGACTGGTGACTATAACTTTGATGACACTGACAGGCAGTTGGACTCTCTAGGGGGGTACTGGTCCAACACTTCAAACAATGGCTAGATGTGCTAGCCTTTCCCCCTTGTCCATTGAGGCTGCTCTTTGCCTGTCTCCTTCTAATCTGGGTTAATCCACATCTCCCTCTAGCTACTAAATGCCCTTTTGGTTGATTCCCCAAGTAAACTAGGGACTCCCTTGGCTTATTCCACTGAGGTTCCTGTCTGGTTATGCAATTGGCTGGTGGGAATCTGGGATTGCCAGAGTACTTGACCAACCTCTGAGCTTCCAAGTTGGATTAGAAAGGAAATAAACCCAGCTGTAAAGCTGATTTGTGGGGTGTGTGTGTGTGTGTGTGTGAGAGAGAGAGAGAGAGAGAGAGAGAGAGAGAGGTGAGTGGAGGGGGTGTTCGCTTGAGTTTTTCCAGACAATCAGAAGTCAACTGGGTCAGTCTCAATGGTAACAAAGGAACAGGTTTCCAAGAAACTGGCTGCAGCTCTTTAAAATCTCTTCCAATAAGTCCTACCTTTATTCACACAAGAATACTCTGCTTGGAGCATGCACTGTTGCAGTTCATGTTAGCTTCTCTCTGTGCTGTGAAGCATCATGTTTCATTATGTAAAGTTAAAACTAACTTGTAAGAAAATTGCTCCTGGTCAATGGGGCGACACTGTTGCAGAATTTAATGATATTATTAGATGCCATCCAGTCTAACCCTGGACAGAAAAGGGTTACAGGTGATACTTACCACATAAAATGTCCAGTAGAGGTCATCATGGTAGCAGTTAAACTATACTTTCCTACCTACAAAGACTAATGCTGGTCATTGCACATGTATTTAACATATACCGTATCTTCCACAAACCTGCAACGGTTAGGTTGCTGCAATAGTACCATGACACTTTCTGTACCTACTGCCAGTAAATATAAATTATAAATAAATTTTTATTTATACCCAGCCCTCCCCAGCCAGAGCTGGGCTCAGGGCAGCTAACACCAGTAAAATTACAATAAAAACATAATAGGGGGAAAAACAATTTAAAATACAATTTAAAATTCAGCCTCATTTTAATAATAGCCCATAGATCAAAACCATAAAGGGGGGGGGGGACATAAGGGTCAGACTGAGTCCAAACCAAAGGCCAGGCGGAACAGCTCTGTCTTGCAGGCCCTGCGGAAAGATGTCAAGTCCCGCAACTATTTCCCCTCTTGCATTTATCCCACTCAAGTTTATTGGAGGGATAGTCATGTTGGCATGCAGCCAACGAAACGGGGGCAATTGGCAGGACCCCAGCTGGCTCCAGCCCACAGGCTGGTGTGCCGGGCAAACTCCAGTCCTTGGTGCAGCATGAATCTGCGACCCGAGCTTCAGAAGCTAGGGCACGCTACTCAGCAGAGTAAACGCTGTGCAACAGAAGTAGCAGGAGAGGCTGTGTGAGCATATTTACAAGCAGTTTATTCAGCGTATATCAGGACAAAAGGAAACATGTGTGATCTCCTTCATGTCCAAAGCAAACAGCATAAGCAAAAGCTATGCACAAACGGAAGTTCCCACCAAGCTGTGCTGGAGTGTAAACAGGCATGTGACACACAACAATCATGCCTGTTCCTTAAGGTGGAACGGAACATCCCAACAAGTCATAGGTTTAAGTCGGTTTTTGCCTCATGGGGAAGTTGACATTCAATAGATCTTTTCCACCTCCATTCACAACCACCAACTTAGATGGCTGTAAAAAGGGATTAGACAAATTCATGGAGGAAAAAGGCTCTCCATGGAAGCTATGTGCTCAGTAGGCGTTTTCTGTGCCAACTTTTAAACGCCTCCACCATGGTTTACTTGTCTTCGTTTTTAACTTGGTATGCTTTTGTTGCATAGCTTTTTGTTTTCTGTTTTAAACTCCTTTCTGTGATACAGTGGAATATACAGTGGTACCTTGGGTCACAGACGCTTCAGGTTACAGATGCTTCAGGTTACAGACTCCACTAACCCAGAAATAGTACCTCAGGTTAAGAACTTTGCTTCAGGATGAGAACAGAAATTGCACGGCAGCAGCGGGAGGCCCCATTAGCTAAAGTGGTACCTCAGGTTAAGAACAGTTTCAGGTTAAGAACGGACCTCCAGAACGAATTAAGTTCTTAACCCGAGGTACCACTGTAAATCATTTTCTAAATAAATTTTATTTAGTTACTGCCTCGCATACGTTCTAGGAAGGCCAAGAAGCACGATGAGTTCTCCAATCCACAGCCTAATATTATCTTCTCACACCTATGGAGTTCATGGGTGGTATTCCATGCCAGTTCTTCTCAGAGTAGACCCAATGAAGTAATGGGCAGGGTTAATTTATTTTTGATTAGGACGTAGTTGAATACAAGCCCATATTTCTAGCTGAGGCAATATCTGCATGCTTTATTGGAGAGCTGAACCACTTATCTGGTTGCCTGTTTAGTGACTAGAAGGACAGAACTTCCCAGAGAATGATGTTTGGCTGTACTTGATTTGATTCAATATAATATTTCTATACTGCCTTTACAGCAACCAAGCTGAGCTCAGGGTGGCTTTCTACAATAGCAAAGAATTAACAAATAAAAGCAGCACTTCCTAGTACAAAAGAAGCATGCAACTAAGGTACAATGAATGGATCAAAGCAACACAAAACAGCAGAATCACGAAATCCTTGTTCTAAGCACCTTTTCCATGTGTGTGTTAGCAAATCATACAACGGAAACATAATTTTCATTTAAATCCATTCACAATCTGAAATGGTAAAAAAAAAATTGGGAAAAATTATACCTGTGTCATTATATCATTACGATTAATCACCACACATGCCTCTCAAAATAGGCTTTTAAATTTCCCTTTCTCTGTGTCATTGAGTGATAATGAGGCTTTTAAAAATTCCAAACTCCTCTTGTTGAGTCCCTTAAGAGTAAAAGGATGAAATATTCATCTTTCTCTCCTTAAAATGCTGCACTGAGTCTTCCCCCAGCAAAATGCCTCTTGTGAGCCATCTGTTAGGGACATATTAATGTTCTGGTTTGCCTGCTCCTTCCCATTTCACCGCTTGGAATGAGAGAAATAACCTTTCAGTACATTTTCTCACCAGACAAGCCTTCAACATTTGATATCCTTTCCATCTTATCTTGGGGCTGCAACACTCAAAGCAAAATGTGCTACACAGATTTTTTTTTTTAAAGGACAGGCATTCTTCCCATTTAGGAAATGGATTGTAAAGGCTGTATTTATTTCATATTCTTCAAATATTCCTATTTTCTAGAACCAGCCCTTGGTAAATCACTGTCTCTCCTTTATCCCTAGATTTATTTATTTATTGCTTTTTGAGGATGCCTTGTTTTAAACTGGGTGTGGGGAACCTTTGGTCCTCCAGCTGTTGCTGAACTATAACTCCCACCATACCTTTGCCCGTGCTTGCTGGGGGCTGGTGGGAGTTGTAGTTCTGCAACATCTGGAGAGCCAACGGTTCCTCGAAACAGTTTTGAACATTTGTTCCTCACTCCCACTTCCGATCTCTGCAAATTAATACTGCAGTCCTATGCATGTCTGTTCAGAAGCAAGCTCCTTTAAGTTCAGTGGGGCACATTCCCAGGTAAGTGAGAATAGGATTGCTCACCATCTCTGAATAGGGGAAGGATGTTTAATTCCTTCTGTTTGTAATGTTCAGGCAGTGAGTGCATTAGTTGCTGGAGCTCACAGGAGCTGCTGTTGGCACCTGTCTATCTTGGGAAGCAATGGAGGAGCGCGCCTTTGTGGGTGAAATCAAGCTGTTGGCAGGTTGCAGTGCCTGCTGTGGCTGTAGAGACCGATGTGGGAGAGACAAGTTTTATTGCAGCTGGGGCAGATTAAGGCGTCCAGTTGTGCTGCTGCAGATGCACCATGGCATTTTTTCTCTTTCCGCTCTCCTCCGAGCGGTTATTCCTCCTCTGGTTGCTGCTGTGGATACACGACTTGACTGCCAGTCTCCATGCGCTGCGGCTGTCCGCAAGGGATTCCCATATAGCAATGTGGGATGTTGTTAGCCTTCATGTAACGTTTGCAGACATCTTTGTAGCACAGAGTTGGTCTGCCAACAGGCCTGGTGCCTGAAGCCCGCTCCTTTTCGACCACGTCCTTGGGGATCCTGCCATCTTCCATTCTGTGGACACGACCAATCCAGCATAGATATCGCTGAGACAGGGCTGGGAAAGCACATATTTGTTCAGAATTCTGTCCTGCCATGTGGCGCTGTGGGTTAAACCACAAAGCCTAGGACTTGCCAATCAGAAGGTCAGCGGTTCAAATCCCCGCGACGTGGTGAGCTCCTGTTGTTCAGTCCCAGCTCCTGCCAACCTAGCAGTTCGAAAGCACGTCAAAGTGCAAGTAGATAAATAGGTACCGCTCCGGCGGGAAGGTAAACAGCGTTTCCGTGCGCTGCTCTGGTTCGCCAGAAGCGGCTTAGTCATGCTGGCCACATGACCCGGAAGCTGTACGCCGGCTCCCTCGACCAATAAAGCTAGATGAGCTCCGCAACCCCAGAGTTGGCCACGACTGGACCTAATGGTCAGGGGTCCCTTTACCTTTACCTGCCATGTGATACCTCAAATCTTCTTGACGCATCACATGTGGAAGGCGTCGAGGCTCCTGATGGTTGCCCACGACTCACTTCTATAAGGCAGCGTACTCAAGACACAGGCCCAGGTTATAGTTCAGCAACCTCTGGAGGTCTTTTGAGCTAGATGGACCCAATGGTCTTCCTAAGCTCCTGCAATGATTCAGGGGGGTTATTTTTTGGTGTGGAGGTGCGGAGAATCAGACTCCCTCTCTGTCCTCCCTTCCTTCTAAACATTATGTTTTTGCATCTAGAAAGCTTCATCCTGTGCTGTGTTTCCTCTGCTGGCAGAATTCAGCCAAGCAGTAATTGAAGCGAGAAAAGACTATTTAACGAGCTCTTTTGATTAAATTACCGGGAACTCCCCAGATATGCCGTGATCTATGCCATATATCTGAAGGCGCATTAGAAACTGCCATAATCTCATTGACAAGATAGATTTCAGATCTGACTCTTGCAAACTGCTCCAAATGGTCCAGAGGGATTTCCCTTTGCAGGTGGATCTAATTCATATGCCCACATTGCTGTGCCCAGTTTTCTGATTAAATTTATTTTTAGTGAAGGCTGCTGTCCTCTTCAAAATGCACGCCGGAGGAAAAAAAATATGGTAGTAGTACATCTGCTCAGTTCTGAGAAAGAAAGCTCCCCGCATTTATGAAAGATGAACCGTAGGGAGGGGATGTGTGTTCATTACATAGAATCATAGAATTGTAGAGCTGGAAGGGACCACAAGTGTCATCTAGTCCAGCCCCCTGCAGTGCATGGATATTTTGCCCTAACATGGGGCTGAAACCCAAAATCCTGAGATTAATAGTCTCTACCGACTGAGCTATCCCATCCATAATGTGACTTGATCTAGTCTTAATGCAGATGTGGACCAGATCATAGTGTGTTGCATGGGAAAACATGTGCCGATTGGCGTTCGGATTTCTGCACTGGCGTTGACTCAGAGCATGCGTTCACACATGCATTCCCAAGTCTTTTCTTTCTTTCTTTCTCAAATGTTTAATATTTTTATTTAGATCCCACCTTTCCTCCAATGAATTTGAGGTGGTGTATTTGGTTCTCCCCCTTCTCGTTTTATCCACAAAACAACCCTGTGAGGTAGCTTAGGCTGTAAGAGAGTGTGTATGGCTGGTCCAAGGTCACACAGTGGCTGAATGGGTATTTGAACCCTAGTTGTCCACATCTCAGCCCAGCAAGTCCCCAACCTTTACTTACATAACCACTGATTTGCACATACAGGGCTGTTTCTGAAGCACACAACCACTTTACTTGGGACAGGAGAAATCCCTGCTTCTTAGTGGTAGAGAGAAAGTTGTGTGTCATAATTTACATGGCGTGGGTATGTAATTTTTCTGCTTGTGTTGTTCTGCACTGCAGTATGCTATACCTCTGAATTAAATCATAGTTTTCCTTCATCTTGCACCATACTCTTAAGAGGATCTTTGTTTCTACGATACAATAAAACAAATGTTTCAGATTTCTTATGGCATCCAAAACAACTGTTTAAAACACCCATAAATAAATAAATAAAACTAATAAGCAAAAACAAACCCAAAACCAGATTAAAGTACATGCCAGCATTCTGCATATGTCAGTAGGCTTGCCTAAACAAAAAAATAAATAAATGTTTTTAACAGGCACTTAAAAGAATTTCTTCACATGCTGTAGTGGAGGGAAGGGCATACCTTCCAAATGCCCTGTGAACAACAGGACATCCTGTTTCTTTGTGCAATATCTCAGTGGCCATTTTTGGTGCTGTGATCTCGTGTGCTCTTGCTCCGAGAAAGTGCTTTTTTGGGGGGTGGAGGGGGGCAGCAAGAGCGAGGCTGGCTATGTGTCTCGCCCAGGAGCACACCCTGGAAGACATGTGTCCCGGTTTTGCATTGGAAATACGGTGGTACCTTGGCTTAAGAACTTAATTCGTTCTGGAGGTCCATTCTTAACCTGAAACTGTCCTTAACCTGAGGTACCACTTTAGCTAATGGGGCTTCCTGCTGCCGCCGCGCTGCTGCTGCGCAATTTCTGTTCTGATCCTGAAGCGAAGTTCTTAACCCAAGGTACTATTTCTGGGTTAGCGGAATCTGTAACCTGAAGCGTCTGTAACCTGAAGAGTCTGTAACCCGAGGTACCACTGTAATTGGATGGTATGGAAGTGAGGGAGAAGGAAAACTCTGATCCTAAGATGGTTGGATGGAGCCTTGTATGCCTCTTTCCGGCAACTCCTACAACCAAGCTGGTGCCAAATGTATTGCTTTCCTTTCCTTTCGACCACATCAGTGAGGCTGAGAGGGGTTTTTTGTTGTCTGGGCAGCCCAGGACCCCCATACACACTGCCCAGGTTTGCACCCCAAAGAAGGCCCCTTTGGTGGTGCTAACACAGCGGTTTGACTTCACCCCTGGAGACATGCTCCATTGAGTTTAGGTGGCCTAATTCTAACCCTGGATAGCTAAAAGTAGGTCTCATTGGTTCCAGTGGGATTTCTTCCTAGTTAAGTGTTGGTAAACTTCCAGCACTGGGTGCTGCGAGAGGAGGGCCCCAACTTCCCTTTGAGTGCCTTTTCAATCAAGAGCGACTCCTGACATTTATAGACTTCCTCCCCTGTCATGGTTGTAGAGGGGTTAGCTGTGTGAGTCTTTTGCAGCAAACACAGCAAGAAATCCTCTTAAGGACAAATAGATTAATTCTGGCAGGAGCTTTCGTGGTTTAGACCTGGATGCATGAAGTGTTTGTCTCAGTGGGTTGACATATATACATACAGACACATGGATAAAGAGAGAGACAGTGTGAATAGCGAGGCCAAATGAAATGTAAGCGCTGTAGCCTTTATGACATATCTGTGCAAAGCTCAAATGTGCACAAGATAAGCATACACAACAGCCGTAATTGGAGGTAACACAATCTTCCTAGCTCTGCTGAGCAACCTTATTGTATTGCCAAGCAGCCAATTACTGCTGTTGTGCTTCTAGCTGAATCTAGCTGTTCTAGATGGAATCTACAGCAAGGAGAAAGATGATTTTCCACCGAGAGATTTTTGCATTCTGCAAGTGTTTCATGCCCTCCAACCATCAGTGTGGCATGGTGCCCGGGCTGGTGTAGTGGTTAGAGTGCTGGACTAGGACCTGGAAGAGCAGGGTTCAAATCCTCATTTCAGCCACAAAGCTCACTGGGTTACCTTGAGCCAATCGCTCACTCTTAGCTTAAACAACCTCATGCAGACCTTCCAAGTGTTGCTATTTTCCAAGAACGGTCCTGGATTTACAGAAGCCATCCCGGTTTCTGATTTAATCCCAGAATGTCCCGCTTTTCCTTAGGACGTCCCTATTTTCACCGGAGAAATGTTGCAAGGTATGCCTCATGGGGTTGTTGTGAGTATAAAATATGGAGGAGATGTATGTCATATATAAATAATGTAATATAAAAAATAACTAATAATACAATAGGTTAGTGGTTCCCAAACGTCTTTTCCCTCGCAGATGACTTGAAAATTGCTGAGGGTCTTGGTGGACCTCTTAATGATTGTTCTGCCTGTTGTAGCAATTGTGATGCGCTGTGCTAGATGCTAAACTATTTTTAATTGTATTTTCATTGCTTCTTTTATTTCTTATATTGTATTCTATTGCATTGCAAGTTGCATGCTACAGATTTTAGATTGCAATGCAATAAAATACAACATAAGAGGCAAAAAAGGAAATAAAGCAATATAATACAATTAGAAATCAGAACAAACATTTAATGCGCACATGCTGCGGACCACATGAATGAAGCCTGCAGACCACTAGTGGCCCATGGACCACAGTTTGGGAGTCTTTGAATCCCACACCACCTAAAATTAATCTCTGGGTTTTAACGACCACTAAAGGTCATCTGTGGGATGCGGGTGGCGCTGTGGGTTAAACCACAGAGCCTAGGACTTGCTGATCAGAAGGTCGGCGGTTTGAATCCCCGCGATGGGGTGAGCTCCCATTGCTCGGTCCCTGCTCCTGCCAACCTAGCAGTTCGAACACACGTCAAAGTGCAAGTAGATAAATAGGTACCACTCCGGCGGGAAGGTAAACGGCATTTCCGTGCGCTGCTCTGGTTCGCCAGAAGCGGCTTAGTCATGCTGGCCACATGACCTGGAAGCTGTACACCGGCTCCCTTGGCCACTAAAGTGAGAAGAGGGCTGCAACCCCAGAGTCGGCCACGACTGGACCTAATGGTCAGGGGTCCCTTTACCTTTAAAGGAACAAAGGGAACTGCCTTATGCTGCGTCAGACCAGTGTAGTGTCTACACTGACTGGCAGTGGCTTTCCAGGGTTTTAGGCAGGGGTCTCCCCAGCCCTACCTGGAGATGCCAGGGATTGAACTTGGGACCTTCTGCCTCCAAGGGGGCTGCTCCTCCCCTGAGCTATGGCCCTTCCCCCTGTGTTTCATTTAGCACCTGCTCCTCTGTCTCACCTTTCTCCCAAACGATGCTACCTGCCCTGCAACACGGGGTTCGTAATAACAGGCTTGTCTTTCTGGCCTCTTGTATGGATTGCTCTGATTTAATGAATTTGAATTGCTCTGGACACTTGAACATGCTATAGTTTATTCTCAGCCTGGGATAGCTCAGCTGGTAGAGCCCCAGACTCTTAACGTCAGGGCCATGGGTTCAAGCCCCACGTTGGGCAAAAGATATGTGCATTGCAGAGGGTTGGACTGCATGACCCTTGTGGTCCCTTTCAACTCAGAATTCTACGATTCTGGGATCAAAGTGCATAGCTGCAACATATCTGTTGATGGGCATTCAAACTACTAAGTTTGTAGTACTTCATGCTAGCAGTGTAAATAATAATAACAATGATGATGATGATAGATATTGGAGAGCTAGGTTTCTGTGGGCAAAATGTGCTTTACGAATGTCAGATGGTCTTCAATTACCTTCGTTGGTTTGTTTTGAATACCGAATTCTGAAAAGCGCCACTGCCAGTCTCAGTGAATATCAGGCTGATCTAATGCTGCTGACAAGCCAAATTGTACTTATCGTGCATTTAACGTCTTATGTCCTGATCAAACATCTGGACAGCACAGTTAATACGGCGCCTGCTTAGTAGGTTAATAGATAATTCATTTTTAGGTTTTTAATTCTATTTGGTGATGGAGGTTTCAAGATAAGCTATGATGCATTATTATTATTATTTCTTCTCTCAAAAGTAAAAAAAGAATAACAGTGCAAGGTAAAAATCTCAATACAAACTCAAATAAACCCACCACTCATCCTGGGCAAACTGCATCCGCCACTAAATATTTTCCTATTTCACCTCCTTTGGCTACTTCTGCCCACAGTGTTTTACATCCAATATTCTGTTGAATACCCAGCCTCCTTCATGTACTAAAGTGGTACCCCTCTGTTTGTTTCTGATGCTCCTGTCTCTCTACCTTGTTCCTGATCCTCCCTCTCTAATTTAAGCTCCTCAATTCCCACCTCCTTTAAATACACTGAAGGAAGTAATCTTCAAATACGTGAACAGGCTTTTTTTGCCGTGTACGCGTTACTGGCTTAAAACACAGTGAGGTTGTTCTTTTCTTTTGGCTGCGTTTCAAAACTGTGTTTCTACGTGGTTGTACAGATCAGCACGGTTTTCTGTGTATCTTAAGCTGCCTGCTGTATGTCCACACCAGGAAGCAGGGATGTATTCAGCCAATGAGCAGGTCTCGATTGGGATCAAAACTGGTTTGGTGCATCAGAATGCAGTATTTCACAAGAAACAACAGGGGGGATGTGGATTGTGGTTGTTGTCATGTGCACACGGCTTCCCAACCCAGTGGTGGGGAGAGCACTAGATGTAGAGTAAATGGGAGTGTGTAGACAGCCTTACTCTGCTGCTTCAGAAGCCTAGGGATTGATCAAATCAGCTTCATTTACAGGAGGATAGGAGAAATATGTTGATAGTAAGAGCAATTTGACAATGGAGTCAATTACCTAGAGCAGGGGTAGCCAACATGGTGCCGTCCAGTTGATGTTATACTGTAGTTCCCATCAGCCTCAGCAAAGATGGCCAGTTGGAGAGCACCATGTTGGCTATCCCTGACTGGAGGTTTTCAGCCACCTGCCAGCAATGCTCTACTGATGGATTTCCAGCATTGAGCCCAGGGGGTTTACCTGGAGCAGCTGAAATTCTCCACACCTGTTCCTCAGATTTGCCATCATTTCTTGGCTCCTGGTCCTGTGCCTTCACAGTCGCAACTTGAACTACAGATATTACCAAACCTTTCTTACCATGAGAAGCCTCAAACCATTCTTGATATCTTTATTTATTAAATTTGTATATCACCCTTTACCCAAAGATCCCAGGTTCACAACAGAAAAAAATACAAAACCAGGACATAAAATATTTAATAAAACAAAAAACCCCACTAATAACTCCCTCTTTCCCTTCATCTCAGGGCAGTTCACAAGAATATAAGAAATGAAATTCCACCTAAGTGCATGAAAATGTCCCTGGTCTTCCTGACCTTAGAAATGTGTAATTTGTGAGTTATGTTATGTTTAAGCCCTGTAGTGTCCTCCATTTCTGGGCCAAAGAAATTCTCGTTGCAGCCAGCATCCATGTCAAAAGTTCCTTAGTTTGGTAAAATTGTTGTTGGATCATTCCACAAGTTCAAAAGGGCAGCCTGCGGGGAAGCTTGGATGGGGCATTTAATTTTTTTTAAATATTTCTCCGAAAACATTGGTCCGAAATTCAGATGCCAGAAGTACCTGCGTTGTATTCAAGGGCAGCCCTGTATTGAGCAGGGAGTTATGAAAGCATGAATCAGCATTGAAAAATCCTCTCTATTCAAGAAGGGATGAGTCTACACAATAAACACAGAAGATAAAAAGCACTTCTGGCCCCCACAGCAAACCTGTTTATTGAAAAGCAGGTCAAGCAGGACTCTTAGGCTCTGTACCTGTAGTTGGTTAAGTAATTCTAAGCCTTCCGATTCAATCAAGAACATTCTGCAAAGGGAGCCAATTCCAGAAATGGCTCATAAATCTAATTGACTAATATTGGATTGCATCCAGTGTTTGTCATACGCAGAGTAGGTAGGCCCACTGAAATCAATGGGCACGAGAAGTCCTGTGGATAGCTCAGTTGGTAAAGCATGAGATTCGTAATCTCAGGGTTGTGGGTTTGAGCCCAACATTGGGCAAAAGATTCCTACATTGCAGGGGGTTGTACTAGATCACCCCCGTGGTTCCTTCCAAGTCTACAGTTCTATGCTTCTATGACTAACCAAAGTCCATTGATTTCAATGGGTCTGTTCAGAGGAGATCTTAGCTGAATACAACTCCTATTAGAGTACCGTGAAAATTGTGAAATCTGCTTGATGCGATTCTTTATGTGATACTGGCAGCTATTGACAATGGCGGAAACAAAACGAATGGCTCTCTTCCAGCTTAACATCTCATGTCGAGCAACACATGAGCTGATGATGATTCAGAGAAGGCTTAAGAGTCGACTGGGAGCTTGTTGTGATGTTGTTTTCAGACTGTAATAGAGAGACTGAATAGGTTAGACTGGGCCAACATCTGTGGGATGGGTAGGAGTATACAAGCTTTTGAAATGAAGAACTGCACAAAACATAAAGCATTTGCAGCTATCCACTAATGTGTAACAGCCCACTAAAAAGGTATTCTTTTTACTCCTGGTACTAATAACCAGAGCAAATTTGGCACTCGTTATCAGAACCAACTTAGTGAGATGGTTGGTGTGTATGGATTTAACAGTGCTTAGCTGATTATTATTTTTAGGTGCTTTTTTGTTAATGTTGTTAACATCGCTTTATAGAAATGCTATATTGATTTGTTAATCATATAATATGACCTATGCTGTAAATGTCTTGTTTAGCTTATTTTCTGGTTGCTGTTTTGTTACTAGTGTTTTATAGATTGCAGTTGTTTTATTCATGCTTTGTTAATTATATTATATGATTTATGCTGTATTTATGATGTTCTGCTGTTATTTACTGTTTGTTAGTATCCTAGAAATACAGTACATCAAATCAAATAACCATAGCTTTTCATAAATGCAATTAAGATTCAGCACTACATTCCCACCATTTTTAATAGTGAAAGGAAAATGTTGTGTTGAATCTATGTGAATTAATGGCATTTCTTATTCTTCTTCCAGGGGTGTTGTGAAAGTGGACATAAACTTACAAAAAGTGGACATTGACCAATGTTCAAATGAGGGCTGGTTTTCAGGAACTCACACATGCCACTTAAATAGCTCCGAGGTAAGGAAACGTACCTTAATCTCAATGAATGATGCATTCTACCATGTTTCTCTTTGATTTCCACATTGCAAGTCTTAACCTTATTTTCCTGCTTTTTAAATGGGAATAAGCTTCCCACACAAGATGGACCGTACAAGCTTTCAATGGCAGCGAACTGTAGAACACGGTAACTTTGTGGTTGGCAACTGCTGTTCCTTCACCTAAGCCTCTTGTAATAAATGGGCTGAACTTTCTATTTTGCGCATATATCTAGTAATCACTTTTAAATGTATGGGCACAAATATATGTGCATGCACACCCACCCACATGATTCATGTACAGCCAGACTTGTGGCCCTTTATTTCAGTGCTAAACATACAAGGAAATGCACATAAAAAACCCCCAACAACATACGTAGGAAAATAATAGCTTGGCTTGAATGTAATGCTAAGCCAAACTACGACTTAGTGAGAACAAGCAAGTGCGCTGGTACACATTGGGAAAATTGTGGCTACTTGGCTTCTCACATACGCTTGCTGATGCTCTATCAGGAGCTAAGTCATGATTTGGCTTAGTGTTATGTGTGAACCCAGGCTTGTGTTGTTTTAAGCAAACCTCGTAATCGAGGTTTGTTCTTGGCTTACTGCTCGTGGTTTGTTAGGGGGAGACAAACCATGAGCTCAGATTTGCATGTAATGCTGAGACAAACCATGGTTTAGCTCCTGGTAGCAGTGCAGGAGCTAAACCATTCTTAAGGAAATCAGACCTGAGTGCTCACTGGAAAGACAGATCGTGAAGCTGAGCCTCCAATACTTTGGCCACCTCATGAGAAGAGAAGACTCCCTGGAAAAGACCCTGATGTTGGGAAAGATGGGAGGGCATAAGGAGAAGGGGATGACAGAGGACAAGATGGTTGGATAGTGTTCTCGAAGCTACCAGCATGAGTTTGACCAAACTGTGGGAGGCAGTGGAAGACAGGAGTGCCTGGCGTGCTCTGGTCCATGGGGTCACGAAGAGTCGGACATGACTAAACAACTAAACAACAACAACAAGCAGTGCATTTAATTGCATGATTATATACATATTTGATCAGAACTAAACCCTACTGAATTCAATGAGATTTTCTTCTCTGGGGCCAACATGGTACCTCCAGATGTCGATGGATTGCAACCTCCATCATCCCTGACCATTTACTACAAGGAGTGGGCTGCTGGTAGATGTATTTAGACAACATCTGGGGTGGTACCTTGTTGACTGCTCCTAATCTACGGGATTCTATCCATGTGCCTGGGTTGGACCTTGAATGTAGTAGGCATGTATTTAAGTTACGACTTTGGATGCATGACTGGTTTTCAGAATAATAATAATAATAATAATAATAATAATATTTTATTTATACCCCGCCCTCCCCAGCCAAGGCCGGGCTCAGAGCGGCTTACAAGCAATAATAAAAACAAGAAGAATGATTACAACTTAAAAACAAAAATAAAATACAACATTAAAATAATGGAACATTAAAATATTAAAATGTAGCCTCATTGCAGGAGGAGAAGGAAAAGAAAAAAGAAAGAGAGGGAGGGAGGGAATCAAATTGGCTCCAAGTCAAAGGCCAGGCAGAACAACTCTGTCTTACAGGCCCTGCGGAAAGAAATCAGATCCTGCAGGGCCCTGGTCTCATGAGGCAGAGCGTTCCACCAGGCTGGAGCCAGAGTTGAAAAGGCCCTGGCTCTGGTTGAAGCCAATCTAACTTCCTTAGGGCCTGGGACCACTAGGGTGTTGTTATTTATGGACCTTGAGGCTCTCTGTGGGGCATACCAGGAGAGGCGGTCCCGTAGGTACGAGGGTCCTAGGCCGTGAAGGGCTTTAAAGGTCAAAAGCAGCACCTTAAATCTGACCCTGTACTCCACCGGGAGCCAGTGCAGCTTGAAAAGCACTGGGTAAATATGCTCCCATGGCAAAGACCCCGTGAGGAGCCTCGCTGCAGCATTCTGTACCCGCTGGAGTTTCTGGGACAGCTTCAAGGGCAGCCCCGCGTAGAGCGAATTACAGTAGTCAAGCCTGGAGATGACCGTTGCATGGATCACTGTGGCCAGGTCGGGGTGGGAAAGGTAAGGGACCAACTGCTTGATGCGGCGAAGGTGGAAAAATGTCGCCTTGGCTGTTGCTGTAACTTGCGCCTCCATGGAAAGGGAGGCGTCAAGGATTACACCCAAACTCTTAACGGAAGGCAATGGCACTAATTGGGCCCCCGCAAGAGAAGGGAGTTGGTCCCTCATCCAGAAGTATGCTTGTAGCGTAGTGTACTCAGTGGTATTCAGCCTATTTGGACTGGTAGGGCGGAAGACAGGGAGATCAACAGTAGGTGGCGCTAGAGCCAGTGACAGGCAGTGCCAACAAATTCTAGTGTTGTCCCCGTCCTCCTCCCTACCGGGTTCTACAACGGCAACACTTAGGGTGACGAGGACGAAGCTGATAGACAGGGCCACCCCCTGAACTTGCTGTTAAGTAACAAGGCAGGAAAGTGAGGGCTGGCTAAGGGCAGACTGAGGGCCTCATTTGCTCAAATGGATGAACCTCCACTGCGAGTACTGTATTTTTCGCTCCATAAGATGCACTTTTTTCCTCCTAAAAAGTAAGGGTAAATGTCTGTGTGTCTTATGGAGCGAATGTGTGGTCAATCACTGGCTCCCTTTCCAGCCCCGCCCCCTTGCCCAGGCCTCCATTGTTGAATGTTCTGCAGACGGAGACTGTTTGTTTCCCCAGCGACATGTGACTGGCTGATTAGATTATCTGTCTTGAAACTGTAGAAATGGTTTCCTTTCCTTTCTTAAAGAAGCTGCAGAACTGTGAGTTGAACCCCATAAAAACAGGATTTTCCCCCTTTGCAAAAGAAGCTGCACAACTTTGAGCTGATCCCCCCAAAAACGGGGCTCCCCCCCTTCCTTCCTCTAAAAACTAGGTGCGTCTTATGGTCAGGTGCATCTTATGGAGCAAAAATATGGTATTTCAGCTGTAGAAAAGAAAGACCAGGAGGGAGGTGTCCATAACATAGCAGAATGAAGAAAAAACAGCAAGGCAAAGTCTGTGGGGAAGGTCCTTAGCTCAGTGGCAGAGCATCTGCTTTGCACCAGAAGGTCTCAGGTTCGATCTCTAGCATCTCCAGGTAGGACTGGGAGGGACCCTTCCTGAATTCTTGGAGAGATTCTCCCAGTGTAGTCAATCCCCATGCTATCAAGCCAACTCAGTATGGCAGCTTCCTATGCTCTTTGACCCTGATCAGTCACTTATCAACCATTTGTTGTAACTCTTTCCTTTTGGCTAGCTGCACATGAAGTAGTTTGGGTTCACGTAAGGATCAGCATCTTTCAGAGACTTCCAAGATCCTGCCTCCTATTTTGGTTTTAAGAAAAACAACAACTAAGCAAAAGCCTGTTACTTGTGAACGATCTGAACGCTATAAATAGCTGTAATTATCTTCCGCATACAGCCTGAGTGATGGAGAACATAAGAAACACAATTAATTATAGCGGAAACAAATCAACCCTCATATTTTTTTTATTTTTTTATTTGACAATACAGTAGTACCTCGGGTTACGTACGCTCCAGGTTACATACACTTCAGGTTACAGACCCCGCTAACCCAGAAATAGTGCTTCAGGTTAAGAACTTTGCTTCAGGATGAGAACAGAAATCGTGCTCCGCCAGCGTGGCGGCAGCGGGAGGCCCCATTAGCTAAAGTAGTGCTTCAGGTTAAGAACAGTTTCAGGACCTCCGGCACGAATTAAGTACTTAACCTGAGGTACCACTGTACTGTCATTCTGGTCATGGCCACCAGAGACCCCGTTTGCCCTTCTCATCCTGCATATTTGTAAATATAGTGAATATTGCAAAAAAATTAAAAAATCCATATGTGTCTAGTGATTTACACCTTCAAAAGAAGTCAGAATCTAGGTGACATTGTCCAGTACTCAACTCGGTGGCCTTCCAGACCCAATACATTTTATAGTGGTCTCCTTAAATACTTTTTTTAGGGGGGTACGGGAAGCGTGCTTGGTATACAATTGAGGGGAGTCAGGCAGTTGGAGCTTGTGAGTCTTACTAAGTCCTTCCAAGCTTTTCCTCCGTACTTGGATTGTTGCCATTCCCAAGGGCATTCTCAATGGTGACAATATGATTATTATTATTATTCATTTTTATTTATTATTAAATTTGTATACCTTCATCCAAATATCACAGGGTGGTTCACGACATAAAAATACAAAATGGGAACACAAAATACACAATAAAACGAAAACAAACCAATAACCCCTCTCTCCCCACAAACACATTTAAATGACCATAGAATAGTCAATCCCTTTCACGAGCTGCAGAAAAGGGTTTCTTTTGAATTTCTCATTTCCCTAGAGCTGACCTCTGTCAGGGGATGCCTTTGCCAGGGGAAAAGATAAGAGGTGGCAAACTTTAAAAATGCGATGCCAAAATGAAATCCTGCTCTTGGAGCTGACATTTAGATTTGGGCCTGGAATTCCATTCGGGAGCATCTGAAGAGTGAATCTGCTGTTGGCTCTTAATTGTTTTGCGTGCAGAATAAATTCCAGTGCAGGTCTGCTGCTTGAGTTGTTTTTAGATCTCAGGGGCATGATGGAAAGCATGACAGGATGTAAGAAAGCAGGGGATCATGAATGATGCATAAGGATGTCTGCAGTTCCTGAGCATTTCACCCTTAAAACTAGAACTCAGCTTTGTTTATTTCTCCGGGCCAAGCTAGACTGCAGCTGCCTTTTTTTTTTTAAAAAGGTGCTTTTTTGCATACTTGAATGGTGTGATCAAGTGGATGTTGTAAAACAGATTAAAACACCTTTAATGAGGTAGGAAGGGATGCGGGTGGCGCTGTGGGTTAAACCACAGAGCCTAGGACTTGCCGATCAGAAGGTTGGCGGTTTGAATCCCCGCAACGGGGTGAGCTCCCGTTGCTCAGTCCCTGCTCCTGCCAACCTAGCAGTTCAAAAGCACACCAGTGCAAGTAGATAAATAGGTACCACTCGGGTGGGAAGGTAAACGGCGTTTCCGTGCGCTGCTCTGGTTCGCCAGAAGCGGCTTAGTCATGCTGGCCACCTGACCCGGAAGCTGTACGCCGGCTCCCTCGGCCAATAAAACCAGATGAACGCCACAACCCCAGAGTTAGTTGGTCACAACTGGCCCTAATGGTCAGGGGTCCCTTTACCGTTACTTTAATGAGGTAGGATCTATCTGAAGCATAGCAAAAGCTGGGACCCAGGTCAGTTTGCAGTGCTGGGGGGGGGGGAACTTGGGGAGTAAGGATCAGTTTAACTTCTCTTGCAGCCAAACCAGGCACGGCAACCACTCAAGCAATTTGCCATGGCATGAATGGTTTTCAAAGTAAATAGCAGCCACTTGGGGCTGGGGCTGTAGCCCTCCAGATTATGATGGACTACAGCCCTGCTGTCTGGAGCTGATGGGAGTTGGGGCCTAGCAGCCTCCAGGTAGAGGTGTGTGTGTGTGTGTGTGTGTGTGTGTGTGTCACAGGCTCCCTATTGCTTCCACTGGAGGAGGAGATCTAGGCAACCCTCTCTTACAGACTGGGTTAACGATGAGAGGGGCTCAGAATTAAAAATAAAACAAAATATAGAATTATTGCTTCATTGGCGAGGCTGAATCCAGAACATTTTCCACCCTCTCTCACCTTTTCTTCCGCCTTTATCTTAAGGTTGTGAGCTCAAAGTGTTTAGCACTCAAAGAGTCCACCTCCAGTAGAACCATAGAATCACAGAATTGTACAGTTGGAAGGGACCCAAATAGTCATCTAGTTCAAACGCCTGCAATACAGGAATCTCAGCTAAAGCATCCATGACAGATGGCCGTCCAACCGAGGAAGGAGAGTCCTCCACCTCCCAAAGGAGTCCATTCCACTGTCAAACAACTCTGTCAAAAACCTTTTCCTGGTGTTTAGCTGGAATCTCCTTTCTTGTAACTTGAAGCCATTGGTTCAAGTCCTACCCTCCACAAGAGGAGAAAACAAGCTTGTTCCATCTTCCATATGACAGCCCTTGAGATATCTGAAGATGGCTATCATATCTCCTCTCAGCCTCCTCTTTTCCAGTTATTATGGATTATTTTGCTATTATGCTTTGTATTATGTTTTTATTATTATGCTGCGTAGACTATGTTCTTAATGTTGTACACCACCCTGGAGTCTTTGGATAAAGGGGGTATATAAATTGAATTAAGAACAACAACAACAACAAAGTAGTGCTTCCTCTCTTCCATTATGTAGGAACTGGGTTGCTGCAAATTCTAGTGGAACTCTCAATAGGAATGTTGCATTGGTACCTTAGGAATGGGTGCTTCACCTGGAATTAGCCTTTAACCAGGTGTGAGGAACCTTTGGCCCTTCAGAAGCTGCTGAACTACAACTCCCATCATCCCTGACCAGTGGCCATGGTTGCTGGGGCTGATGAGTGTTGTAGTTCAGCAACATCTGGAAGGCTCTTAAATCAGCTTCCATTGGCCTAGTGGTTCTCTCCACACGTTTTGGACTACAGTGACCTGGGGGGTGATGGGAATTGTAGTCCAAAGCATCTGGAGGGCACCAGGTTGGATAAGGCTCCTTTTAACTGCTTAACAGAAACTTGACATTTCTTAAGCCATGGCCAGCTACCAGCTTTCTAAAATGAAAGGACACGAGTAAATAGGAATAATGGCATGAAAAACGAACTGGAAACAGCAAGGATTTGACATTTAGTTTGCTTAATGAATGGTGGTGTAGCCAGTATTCTGCTCACATTTGGGACTGCCTTATGAAAGGCAGATCGAGGGTGCCAAGGGGCTAGGTTTCTATTTACACTCTTTACAGAAAGAGCAAAGCGAGAATAAGTAGGTCATGGTGACGGGAAGATTTTGTGTGTTGCAGCTCTGGAGAATGTACTGCATGCTGAAGAGAGAAGGGCAGCTCAACTGATAAAGAGGGATGGAGCATTTCACACAAGAAGAACAGTGTACATTAGGGCTTTTTTTTTGCATTTAGAAGGAATGATTGCTTTAAAGGTACGGTAGAGATTTACCAAATGGTATGGAGGGATTAAGTTGAGACAAGTTATTTCTTGCAAAACATTTGAAGTTTGGCTCATCCACAGGAATTGATGAGCACTAGTGAGAGGACTCTTTAAAACCATGCACAATTCTCAGTCCAAGTGCCAAGCTAGACATGGAGCAATTCACACAATTAGCAAGTGTGTGGATGATTTTTAAATATGCAAATAGCAAGCATGGGGGAATAACCTAAACTTGGACTTTGATGAGGTAGGGCAGAAAGGAGTGTTACATCTTTTGCCCACCACACCTATTTGCACTGGAAGGCAAACTCCCATTTGCACCTGTAGAAGCCTATTTTCCAGCACTAATAGCAGATACAGTGTATGTGATCTGGATTGTGACCCCAGTGGGACCCCCATTAGGGGATTCTACCTGTTATTTGTGCCAGAAGGAAAGCTGCCATTGGTGCCAATGGGAGCTTTCCTTCCCATGCAAATAGCAGACACAAAGAACTGGGGTGGGGGACAACGATACAGATCTGGATAGGGACCACAGTGGGAGGCAAAGGGTTAAACCTCTGTATCTTCACCAGGTCCCTGATCCAAACTGGGGGTACCTCAGCAGATTTACTTAAACACAAGCACGCATGAACCCATGAAATCACACACCCAGCAGTTGAGAACTGCATAAATGGTTTCATACCTGATTTGGCCCTGAGAGCTGGTGTACTGCAATGAATGGAGTGCTGGGCTCAGACCAGGGAGGTCTCTGCTCAAGTCCTAAAGCTCTGTATAAACATTTCCTTATACTCATATTCATCTAATAGATTCAGCTTGCATTTAAAGGTAAATCTCAGTAACTGGCACTTTTGAAACAATACGCAAGCTGAAACACACCTGTCCTTCAAAATTCACGTCTCTGCATTTTGCAGTGCTGTTTTCCAGCCAAGTAATGGGTACAAAGTCATTGTTAGTGGCCCCCTACGGTTTGAATGTGTGGCTTGTATCTACCATAAGCTGTGCATTAAGTATTGTGGGCCAAATTTTATGGAGCTTGCTTTCAGTTGAGGTCAGACGGGCTCCCTCATTGTTGAACTTCTAGCACCTACTCAAGACTTTTTTTTTTCTTTTTTCTTTTAGTTTTGTTATGATTTTAGTAGGGGCTTTAGCTGAATTCTGATTTTTATAGTTTAAATTAATTTTTATCTTCCTTGTACTGAGCTTCTGTATGTCAGAGACCTTAAGCTTTATATAAATTGTCGAAATGATAATGATAGATTAGAAGGCGGCATGCAGGGGGCGACAGGAGACTGTAGGGGGAATAGCAAATTGGCAAAAAATAAAATAAAATGGCTCCCTTCCCTTAGTTTTACTTGAGATAGCTGCTGGATTCGAAGCTCTTCTGTCAATGCACCAATTGGATTCTGCCTAACAATAGTATATTTATTCAATTTCTAACCCTCCTTTTTCTCCAAGGAGCTGTCCACAACAACCCTGTGAGATAGGTTAGGCTCTAAGGTAGTGACTGGCCCAAGGCTGCCCAGTGAGCTTCATGGCAGAATGGGAATTTGAACCCTGGTCTTCCAGGTCCTAGTCCAGCACTCTAACCACTACACCACATGTCCAGCCCACTGTGTCCAATCTTAAAGAGCAGTTTGGATCTGTCCTTTTTAATTGTCTCATTGCACCATTTTGAATTGCGCATGGCTCTTTGTCTCAGGTTGTTGGCAAAGCAGCCCAGATGATAAGCTATACTTAGCAAGTGTGATAGTGACTCATTAAAGTTTGAGTCTTAAGTTATTTGTGAGAAGACAAGAATGCAGGTGGAAAATATAGGTGTTGTGACGTGAAATAAGTAAATAGAACTGCGCGCCACCTTCTGTTCTTTCTTAATTTGGGCAGTGAAATTCTGTATATTAAAAAGCTGTCACATTCCCTTTTTGCACACAAATGGATTAACATCTACTATGGGCGAGTCTCAAGTTGAACAAAATGTATGATGTGGCAATACACCCTCTAAGGGCTAAGAAGAATTCATGCACCTGATGCCTACGTCATTATGAGTAATAGGATAGTAAGAAAAATGAGTTCTCTTAGGAAACCTGACAGCTTAAATTAGGTCCCAGGAGCGCAATATCCATCTTGAAATGCCACCAACCCTTGGGAAGCAGAAGAAATACAAAGGCTAGCCAAATGAATATTTTGTTGCTGTTGGCGTGTGTGTGTGTGTGTGTGTGTGTGTATTAATGCAATCCTTTTACTCTAACTTCTGATGGTGCTGACTTATTGCCAGTGCTTCATCTCAAACTGTAATATCAGAATCTTATGCTAGATGTCATTAAAGAGAGAGAGAGAAAAGAAAGAAAGAAAGTTGAGTCTCCTGGGAGATTCTCTGCAAGCAATATAGGGTTTGATCTCTAGCTATACTATCAAAATACTATTTTTTCCATACCACATGTCTTAAAAAGAAGAGTTGTAGTGGCATACAACCTGATCTTAGGATATGAATTGTGAGTACCACCTCTCCATGGCAGAACTATGCTGCTTGATACGGGGTGGGGGAAGAGCTTTAATTTAAGACATCAATATGCCACTTAACTATCCACATATCTATGCAGCATTTCAATTTCAGTGTCTGTATATATTGGGCATGTAATTGCACACTGTGAAACGATGCTCCTGTTCTGTCCCTTTTCCTAAGCAGTCATACATCTGGCCAGCAATTCGCTTTACCCCCCCCCCCCAAGAAGTGCTGCATGGAAATGATTTTAGGTGTCTAGAGTATGTCTGCATTAAGCCAATTTAGAAAAGGAAAGAAAAAGGAAGAGTTCAGTCTCCAGGAAAATTTCATCCATTCGTACAAACAGTATAGGAAAGGAGGTAGTTGTGTGTGTCTTTTGTAAGCTACATTAGATGTGCTAAAAAAGTAAATTCTAATCCAGTGAGAGGGGCAGCTTGTGTTGCTTAGCTTGAGTTCATGCAGATGACAAGGAAGGGGGAAGATACGAAAGGGCGTGCTGAGAGAGAAAGATAGAGAGAAAGGGGGTTAGAGAGAGTGAGCAAGGGGTGTGTGTCCTGTTTGATGTAATGTTCTTTCAGCCCTGGTGCTCTTGAAGGTAGCTGTCTCCATGAGACAGACAGACATTTGGAATTAAAAGGATGAGATCCAGGCTCGCTGATAGATGGTGCAGCTCCCACTAACAGTTCACATAGATTTGGAGGCTGGCAAACAGGAGGCTTGCTGATAGCTTTAGTAAAGCCGTTCAGAATTTGCAAACAATGAGTCGTTTTCTTTGATTGCCAGGTGGTAGTTAGGCAATGCTGGGGTAGAAATGGGACACACATTGTTCTATGCTAGTAGACACCTCACTTTGACGGAGGACGTTTCCTCTAGGTAGGATAGGAGCTTGGTGGATGCTACAGTCAGCTACACATAGAATCAAAGATGGAATCATAGAATCACATGGCTTTTGCATGCAGAAGGTCCCATGTTCAGTTCCCAGTTTCTCCAGGTGGACCTGGGAAAGATTCCCTGCCTGAAACCCTGGAGGGCCACTGCTGGTCAGTGTAGGAAATACTGGGTGGTCAGTGGTCTAACTTGGTGTAAGGCTTGTCCGTGCCTCTCTGCCTACCAAATACTCTCCACAGGGAGACTTATCAGGTGTTGAACTTGATGGCATTTTGGAACCGGCTGAAGATTTATTTATTTATTTTAAATTTGCCTGGGTAACTGCGTCATGTGCTGCCTCTGTATCCTTTCTGCTGAATGTGATGCTTGGCTTCTTAAAACTGCTCTTCCTTTTCACTCTCTTTGGCCTAGTTGTTGTTATCCTTCTGGTTTCATGTTTATGTGTCTATCGTTCTGCTGTAAGCCACCCTGGGAGTTATGAAGAGCAGCATAAAAATATTTGCAATAAATCCTGGAAGAAGGGGCAGAGCGATGCACACTGTGATGGCACATATTTTGTGTCCTAATAACGGCTGTTGCTGACATGGCTTGTTCTTCGGAAGTTAGTAGTCCCTTTAGAGTTCTGTAGTCTGTCCTCCAGAAGGAGACTTTCCGAGTGCTTAGGAATTGAGACAAAGATGTAAAAAAAGTAAACATAGAAATACTGTCTGGAAGCAGTCATTTTATTGTCTTGTTTTGATTGATCAATTGTTTTCCTTGTTTGTGTGTGGTTTTTAAAAAATGTAATATGCTGTTCGCTTGGGGACCCCTTGGAGTCGAGAAGAGGTATACAAATAAACTGTAATGATAAAAACCCCTCATTTTATAAATAACATTGCTGCAAAAGCCAGTGGGATGTGTTAGAGACACTTGTGAAAAATACTGTGGAAACGAGAGCCTTCCACCGTTAACATTCTCTGGGCTTGTTTGGGTTGCCATTTGGCGTTTGCAGGGCTGTTTCCCAGAAAAGAGCGTGGGACCACTTTGCTTTATTGTCGCCTCCTGCTTCTAGGAGACAGCAGGGCAGGGGATGGGGGGGGGGGGGGAATTTGACTGGCCTGCCCCTTGCCTGAACAGCTTCTTTCCCCACTTCCAACTTTCTTGTGTCCCCTCCTCCGCCTCTGACTGCTAAGACCCTTCCCTTCTCCTGCCTCACAGGTGGCACCAAACCCTATAAATTGCTGGCCCCCTCTCCTGGGTCAGCCTCTGCCCCCCCACCTCCACCACACACTTGCCAGAGCCCTGCCAGTCTCTGACATTAAGGGTGAGAGTTACTGAGAAACCAGAACCTCAAAGGTTCCTACCAAATTCTTCTTCAGGTGTTCAGGGCAAATTCAGAGGGGATTTTGAGAAGGGGGAGGTTCAATCAGTCATCCCCATAAACCACTTTGAAGTTTTTCTTTCTTTCTTTCTTTTTCCAATCATATATGCATTTTATGAAATAAATGAAATAAGTAAAATGCTTTGGCTTCCTTGTGAAAATAAACACTTCACTATCTGAAGGCTCTAATTTCTAAAATGTTTCTCAGTGTCAATTCTCTCTCCCTGTGTGGGTTGCAACAATTTCATTTATCAAATGTATTTTTGTCTTGGCTTGTTTCTTTCTGGCTTTTTACACCAGGGTTGGCAAAACCAATAGGTTTTTCCTCGATAAATGTTCATTTGTTGAGAAAGCACCAGGGGCCTGGAGATGTGTGCAGTTTTAATGCAGTGAACAGGACTGTACTTGGCACTGAATGATGATGGCAATCCCATGATAGTCATTTAGTTTGTTATTTTTTAAAAAAAACAAACTAAATGACTAAGTCCTTGACTGTCTCTTTAAAAACTTAAGAGAACTCCTTTTTTTAAAAAAATAAAAAATAGGTGCATTTTATCAATTGCTGAAAGCTTCCCAAATGAAGAAGATTTGCATCATTGTTCTTTATAGGAAAAGCCCATATAGGAGAGCAGCTTGGCGGTGTTTAGGCCTTCCTCCAATAACAGTTATATATAAAGAAAGACAGAGGCTTGTCAAAGCTTTCAGTGAAAAGTGGAGCTTTGCAAAATACGTTTTTTAACATAAAGGAAAAGTGGGTTGCTTAGCTACAGCTCTTCAGCCGCCACCACCACTCTTTAAAAATAATAAACAATTAACAATATGGCCTAGTTCATACTTTTCATAGCTCCAGTGCAACTGCTGAAAGGGAGCAGTATATGAAGCCACTCTTGGGCTTGCAACCCAATAAAGAGTGCATGGAGTCGCTAATGGGTGTTGTGAGAACTGGCATCTCCAGATGGACTATCCCCATGTTGATGCCAAATTAGCACAGTCACAAAGGTTGAACAGTGAGGGCCTAGGCTCCTGCACAAGGGACATTCATTGAATGTTGAATGTTGGAAGTTTCCGGACAGAGAAAAGAAAGTACTTCTTCACACGGTGCATAGTTAAAATATGGAATGTGCTCCTATAAGAAATAGCGAAGGCCACCATTTTGGATGGCTTTAAAAGAGGATTAGACAGATTCATGGATCAAGATAGCTCAGTTGGTAGAGTATAATCTCAGGGCTGTGGGTTCAAGCCCCACATTTGGCCTTAGATAGTGGCAATATGGTTTTATATTCCCATTTTACCCTGTGAACCACCCTGAGACCTGCAGGTATAGGGTACTCTATAAATTCAATTAATAATAATAAAAAATAATCCATCTTGTCAGAATTACAAAGTAACGTATGCCCACACAAGTCTTAAAAATTGGGATATTGTTTATTGCACACAGACACAACCAAAATTTGCACATTTTACATTTCAAAGGGGAATAGCTCAGCACCAATGCATATTCCTTAACATCGGTGAGGATAGTTCAGAGTTGAGCATCATCATTTCACACAAGTGGACTTTGGACTGTGCTCACAAGGTACTTTAAAAGAGCAGAAGCAAAAAAGAGACTTCTCTAAGCAGAGCTGTAGCTACGGGGGTGGGGGCCTAGCCAGGTGTTTTGCTCCCAGTGAAGACTCCAGAAGGCTGCCATTGAAGCTCTCAGCCTGTGTGTGGGTGTGGGTGTGCCAAACTGAGTCTTTGACCTGGGTGAAATAAAGCCTAATTCTGCCCCTGCCCCTACCATCTGAATTTCAAAAGTTGAGAAGGAGAAAGCAGGCCAGGAATAATAAATAATGGAGCAAATGCAATAGGATGTGCCTAGACTTTGCTTCATTTTTAGGTGGGACTCCCAAAAGGTTTCCGCCATAGGTCGCCCTTGTTATGCCACTATCTCATCTCCCCTCCCCCCTCCCCAAGTCAATTGGTATCAACTTCGATTTCATTGTAAAAACCAGCCCCTAAAATGGTTATTTATATATGAGTCAGCTCTCGTTTCTTTTCCATAAATACGTTTCTACCCTTAGGGGTTTTGCTTTGCAATTTCACCAGCGCTTGTCCGTGTGTATCCAGCCGGTTCCCTTTATGACATTTCTCTCTTGCTCACTTAGCCCCGCGGAGGGGAAGCCGGGTTCTGTGTCAGAATGTGTGGCTGTCATCACGCCGAACCTCAAGGCCCTTGCTGGTGCCATCGTTAGAAGGCCCCCTTGGTAATTCTGTAATTTAAATTTTGGAGGAAGAGACAAATGGGATGTGCTCATCTTTCTCAACAATGGCTAATAGGCTTCCCATTCAGCAGATCAATCTTCCTTTATCACTTTCATTGATCCTGTCCTCCTGAGCTCTTTGTTCAATTTATTGTACTGTGCAAGCAGCACATTTTTATAAAGTGGCTTTATGGATGCGGTCCAGATAGTGGAGGTCAAATGAGTTTATGCGAAGGTATAGATTCTAACCTTTTGAAACACAGCTTTGTATAGTCTGAGGAAAAGAAAATACCTATCTCTCTCTCTCTCTCTCTCTCTCTCTCTCTCTCTCAATATTAACTACAAAGAAAAAAATGTGTCCAATAATAAGATCCATCAATTCCCCTTATTTGTCAGAATTCCCACTGCTGCAAGTGCTTTACAATGTGTTCTTCTTCTTTCTTTTTAAATCCTCCCCTTGTTATATCAACCATATTTTCAGAATGTGCTATTATTTCCTTAGCATGTGGATATAAGTATTTCCATGGATCAGCCTCATCTGCTGGGAAAATTGAGAGCAGTACTTATATTTAAGTAATAAAATTAATTCAGGCTGCCAGGTTACACCGGCTCAGAAGATAATCTCGGAGCACCCAATTATGAATTATTTTTGAAGCTATGCAAATGGAAAAATGAGCAAGAGTAAACGGCTTTGAGCTTTCAAAGGAAGAGTTATATATATTTCGTGAACTTGATTTTTCTGAATCCTGGTTCTTATGCAACCCAAATGGCCCCATCCGCACAGGAAAGGCAGATTTGGACCAGCTCAAGGAAATCCCAAGGTTGGCAGAAGTATTGGGAAGTATTCAGCTAAATTTCATTTGGGGTGGATCCATTGCAATGAATGAACACAACTAAAAACACAATCCTATACAGTGGTACCTTGGGTTACATACGCTTCAGGTTACATAAGGTTCAGGTTACATACGGTTCAGCTTACACACTCCACTAACCCAGAAATAGTGCTTCAGGTTAAGAATTTTGCTTCAGGATAAGAACAGAAATTGTGCTCCGGCGGTGCGGCGGCAGCAGGAGGCCCCATTAGCTAAAGTGGTGCTTCAGGTTAAGAACAGTTTCAGGTTAAGAACGGACCTCCGGAACGAATTAAGTACTTAACCTGAGGTACCACTGTACAATAAGCCTGCAGCTTATGCACATTGAACTTGTGTGCATTCAGCTTTATGTGCATGGCTGTATATATGTATGTGTGTATATATACATAGAGAGAGAGAGAAATACCACCTAATTTTTAAAAGAAAAACACACTGGAGAGGGCGGAGGCTAAAAGACAGAGTGAATAAATTGTGTGTGTGTGTGTGTGTGTGTGTGTGTGTGTAAAATGGAGAAGCTGGAACTCTTGCAGAGAAGCACTCCATGCTTGGTTGTGGGTCTCACATGTGGGATACAAGGCCAATACACAGCAGGAAGCGAAATTAAAGACCAAGCACTTTTCAGCTTGCCAGCTTTATTGCTCATAACTGGATGGCCTTAAAGGGAGCGAGTGAGCTGTGCTAGCAGTTTTATGTGCTCATACAAAATTGTGGTTTGTACCAGGTGCAGTGCTGCTTTAGAACGGCAAAGTGGAAACTTCCTTGAAGTATAAGGGTCTCTAGGGTGTGCCCAATTACAAGCTCATCTCTCTGCTCTGTTTACTTGTATTTGCTTGCTTTCACTCTCCTCTTCCCCTCCTCTCTTGCTTCTCCTGGTGACTAGGCTTCTCTTTTCCCTTCTGCCTTCCACTCAGCTCTTTCTTGCTTCTTTGACAATATTCCCCATCCTTGGACCGTGTGTACACGTGCGTGCGTACACTTGGCAGGTTTCTATCCATTGAGGAAGTGTCCTAACAAATCTGATTCACCGGTGAGGCAATCCACCTGGCTCAAGCATTTATTTATTTTTAATGTACCTTGGAGATTATGGGTGGCTCCCTGATTTGATTTTCACTTAAGAGCAACTCTTCTTGATTTTGACCAGGGATGGGGAACCTTGGCCCTCCAGATGTTGTGGAACTACAGTTCCTATCATCCCCAACTGTTTGCTGATGAGTGCTCATGGGAGTTTTAGTCCATTGAACTAAAACTCCTTGGTTTAGACCCAATACTCCATCTCCCAATGACTTGGTTTCTCTTTCCCCAAAATTCCCATGCTTTATAAGTTATGTATTTTGCAAGTCTTACTTCCTATTCCTTCTTCCGCACCCCTCCTCTTCCTGTGTCTTATAGATATTTAGGTTGTAAAGTCTTCAAACTGAGGCTTGTCCCTTTTAAAGATTTGTGTGAAGTGTGCAGTTTATTTTAGACTGCAATACCTATCCACACTTATCAGGAAGTATGCCCCATTTAACTCAAGGGGAGTTAGCTTTCAGTAAGCATGCATAGGCTCAAATGGTTAAGCAATATTCTGTTGAATGACTTGAGTTATTGTGATCCTTCAGATGCTGCTAAACTACAGCTTCCATCATCTTTAGCCCCTGGCTGGGACTGATGGGAGTTGGAGCCCAACAAAAGCTGGAGGCTCACAGGTTCCCCATCCTTGTTCTATGGAATAGCTAACTGTTTTGAATCATGCACAGCTTCTTTTGTGTGTTGCATTGTATAGGTTGCACAGCTGGTTATGTACTTCTACAGAAACAAGGTAAATGGGAGATCGCTGCTAACACTTTCCCGCTCCAGTCCAATAATGTTCTTCTCCTACATGACTCTAAAGAAAAAGATACCATGGAACCTAATGCCTCTATTAAAATTAAGACAAATGACACAATTTTAATATGGGTATGAGGAGATGCATGACCTTCCTTGACTTTCCATTGGCCTTAAATCATCCATCTCTCCTGTACCATCCTCTTTGACAACTAATGGAAAAATTAAGAAATTGTATGTAATGGATGGCTTGTGGTCCTCTTTCTAGGGGTAGAAACAGGTGCAAACATTTGTCTAGGGGTTTAGTTTAGTCCTGGAGATGACCTGAGTAAATGAAGCCAGATTCCCTTGGTGATGCTATTTCTCTGTAATCTCCAATTTATTCATTTATTTTAAAGCACCTAATAGGATGCAAATATGAGTCAGACCACTCAGGGCAGCTAACAAGATAGTGCATTAAATACAAATAGAACAATATCAACACAGTGAAATAAATAATCATAAAACAGACAGTAAAGGTGGCAATGATTCATAAATCGCCGGCCTTCAGTAAAACTTAACTTCAGCACTCCATCATCTCCAAGGGGAGCACAGTGACAGTATACATGCTACATCATGGGTAGGCCACCAGAAATAGTATGGTGTGGTTGTTGGCTGGTAAGGAAGCCCAGAGTTGTGGGACCTCCATGGAGAATGGACTCTCCCTCCTGCTTGGCAATTGCGCTGTTCATAAAGATGGGCAAGCTTGAAGAGTCTCTGCTGTCAGTCTTAACGTGTGGACAGGCAGTCCTCCAAATAACTTGGACCCAAACAATTTAAGGTGTTAAAGGTTAAAACCAGCACTTTTTAATTGGGCTTGGAAATAGACAGCGGAGCTGCTACAACAATGGTATTGCATGCTCTCGCCACCTTGCTCCTATCAGTACCTGTGTAGGCATCTGGTTGGTCACTGTGAGAACCGGATGCTGGACTTGATGAGCCATTAGCCTGATCTGGCAGGTTCAACTCAACATATAGAAAAGGGCCATAGCTCAGAGGTAGAACATATGATTTGCATGCAGGAGGTTCCAAGTTTAATCCCCAGCATCTCCAGTTAGGGCTGGGAAAAATTCCCTGACTGAAATCCTGGAAAGCTGCTGCCAGTCCGTGTTGACAGCATTGAGCTAGATGGACCAACTGGTCTGACTTCATAGAATGCTCCTAAAACCATCAACTTCCTTACCTGTAGCAAGTCTAAGCAGAAGAGCCATACTGAAAGTTTTTTTGGCTGTGATAGCTATATGAGCAATAGAGTTGTAGACATCACCAACTGCAACACCCAAGGAGAAACGTTGCTATGTTTTATTTTAGAATATGTAAAGTGGCTTGGAGGGGAGATATAGACAATTGCAATGTGTTCTTTAGTCAACATAATCTTGAAACTCATTTCGTATATGGAAACAATATTTGTTGTACTGACCAATGACAATACACAGATCACTTGCCAACACCCATTCTTCATTGAGTGTAAGGAATTATGGGATAGGAGGGCACCTGCATTACCCATTCATCACAATTGTTTGGAGATTTACCATCCTGACTGTAGACTTCTCTGAGTATCTCATACCTGGACTTGGATTCTAGAGACCTTCTGAGTCAGCCAAGTTAACAAGTTATTTGATCGAGACGGACTTCAGAACCATGAATTGTGGACAGCTCCCTGCTCCTTTTCCGCATTCTTTGACTTGGGCTTATGCAATTTCTAAGTGGCACTCCCCTCCCTTTCAAAGGGCTATTCCTTATGAACAGAGGTTTCATATATTTGTTTTAAATTACGCTGGAATTTTCAATGTAAATTATGCAGAAGAAAAGAGTTGTGTGAGAATTGAATTATTCTTTCCCCCCTAAATGCCTGTTGCCTGCTTCACTTACTTCATATGCTTGCTGCCTTCATTCTCTATGCAGACAGTGCCTGGGACAATGCAATGCCACTTTAAAACCACTCTGCTCTTCAAAAGGAATATACAAAAATAACAGCATCTTGCTCAACAGTTTCTATTGGAATCACATCTGCTTCCTTTAGCGGCAGCTGAACTTCCTGTTAAAGCTGTAGAGTCAACTTGTTCTGAGAGGAGAAGCAATATAGGATGCACAGATCTGGAGAATAAAATTAAGCAGCAATGAATGCAGTTAAGGATTGGGAAAAAATTCTAAATGGGGAGGAAGGGAAAAGAATGAAATGCAGGTGTGGACCCTGTAAAATAGCTTGAGTGAGGTTCTATCCACACAACTGCTTTACCCCTCCCACTGTGAGCAAGTTGTGTTTGCAGCCAACCTACATATTGTGTATATGTTGTTTTATGCTTGGAAGGTTGTGTTTGTATTGTTATATGTTTGGAAGGTTTGGACAGGAAAAGGTTAATGAGGCCAAAATGTCTGCAGATGCCCGTTAATAAATAGTGGCAAAGCTGTCAGGCTCCTTTTCTGTATAAAATTATCCACAGTATGGAGAAAGTGAGCGGAGGACAGTTGTCCTACCTCATTCATAACACCAGAACTCTGGGACATCCAATTAAGGTTAACATTGGAATATTAAGAACAGAGAAAAGAAAGTATTTATTTATGCAGAGCGTAGTTAAACTGTGCAGTTCATTCCCACAAGACACAGTGGTGCCCATGGCCCCCAACTTTGATGGCTTTAAAAGAGGTTTAGATGAATTCATGGAGGGATAAGGCCATCAGCGGCTCCTAACCTTGGTGGCTATGCTTGACCTCCACTGCTAGAGGCACAATGTTTCTGAATTCCAGTTGCCAGAAACCACAGAAAGGAGAGACTGCAGTTGTACTCAGGTCCTGCTTGCTGGGCTTTCCATAGGCATATCATTGACACAGAATGCTGCGTCCAACTAGGACCTGGGAGACCAGGGTTCAACCACCACCGCTCAGCCATGAAGTTCACTGGGTGGCCTCCGGCCAATCACTGCCTCTCAGTCTAGCCTACCTCACAGGGTTGTTGTAGATGAAATGGGGGTGTATTCCACCCTGAGCTCCTTGGAGAAAAAGGGGGGATATAAATGTGCAAGATTACAAGGATCATATTTCTGGGATCTTTCCAGTAAAACCAATTACCCTTTCCAATAAACAGAAATAAAGAGTGATTGATCATAAAATGTTGAGTCATTCTTGGAACTCCCCTCAGTTTGGCTCATGATAACATAGCAATCTGAAAGGACGATTTCTCTTATCCAAATCTGAAGGGCAGTCATCCTACTAATGTTGTACATATAGATTATTTATAAAACGTTTTAGCCTTTCAGACTCTATGGCTAGAAACAGTCCAGCAGGCATTTATCCCAACCCCTCATGCTGAGGCAGCCTCAGACCAATGCAACTCTACTATCAAATTCACCTCAGTTCTTCTGCACCGCAAACAGCAGAGTCTGGGATTACTTAAGGATTTCGGTGAGGTGGCCAAGGAGCTTTCCTTGAATGAGATTTGCCTTACCTCTTTCCTCAACTCAGAGCAAGTTCCCGCAAAATGTTTCAATTCATTTGCAATGATCTGTCTAGCACGGCAATTTATGCTCCTGTTTGTGCCCCGAAAAGGCTACAGGATTTTGCAATTTGGTGGTTGTGTTTTGAGTTAATTCTTGTGTTTCTCACTGTACAATGACTGTTTCTAGTCCTGTTGATTTAGATAGGATTGCCTTCTTGCCATCTCCTTATCCACCTGCATCTAACCCTTGCAGGGCCTCATACAATGCAGTCGTCCCATCCTGAGTCGCTGCACTCATGCAACATGATGACTTTGGGTGTTGCACTAGTACAGCCACCTTTGTGGCCCATCATACCCAGTTTTTTGCCTTGTGCAGCAGACCATAGTTCTCTTTGTATCCATGGCAACACATCACCCTTAATGAGCTATAGCTATGAACAAGGGGGAAAAAACTCATTTCTACCCAAAGAATGTGGCATGTTTCCCATGAAAATGATTCAATTATATACCAGGAATGTGATAATTACTATTTTTAGCCTGTTTCTGTCTAAACACTCTCTAATTTCTGTTCTGTTTCTTCCCTCTGTCTGCTTGTTTTTGTTTTTCCTGCTGGGAAATGATTTCCAGCTTGAATTACTGTTGCTATGCTAATTAAGTTTGGTAGATGGAGGCATGTGGGGGAAGTTCATATAAGATCAATGGAAGCCACTTAGTCCAGAAATATTTTGGAGGGGGGAGGGGCAATTATAGAATCATAGAATCATAGAATCATAGAGTTGGAAGAGACCACAAGGGCCATCGAGTCCAACCCCCTGCCAAGCAGGAAACACCATCAGAGCACTCCAGACATATGGTTGTCAAGCCTCTGCTGAAAGACCTCCAAAGAAGGAGACTCCACCACACTCCTTGGCAGCAGATTCCACTGTCGAACAGCTCTTACTGTCAGGAAGTTCTTCCTAATGTTTAGGTGGAATCTTCTTTCTTGTAGTTTGGATCCATTGCTCCGTGTCCGCTTCTCTGGAGCAGCAGAAAACAACCTTTCTCCCTCCTCTATGTGACATCCTTTTATATATTTGAACATGGCTATCATATCACCCCTTAACCTCCTCTTCTCCAGGCTAAACATGCCCAGCTCCCTTAGCCGTTCCTCATAAGGCATCGTTTCCAGGCCTTTGACCATTTTGGTTGCCCTCCTCTGGACACGTTCCAGTTTGTCAGTGTCCTTCTTGAATTGTGGTGCCCAGAACTGGACACAGTACTCCAGGTGAGGTCTGACCAGAGCAGAATACAGTGGCACTATTACTTCCCTTGATCTAGATGCTATACTCCTATTGATGAGGCCCAGATTTGCATTGGCTTTTTTAACTGCCGCGTCACACTGTTGGCTCATGTCAAGTTTGTGGTCAACCAAGACTCCTAGATCCTTTTCACATGTACTGCTCTCAAGCCAGGTGTCACCCATCTTGTATTTGTGCCTCTCATTTTTTTTGCCCAAGTGCAATACTTTACATTTCTCCCTGTTAAAATTCATCTTGTTTGTTTTGGCCCAGTTTTCTAATCTGTCAAGGTCGTTTTGAAGTGTGATCCTGTCCTCTGGGGTGTTAGCCACCCCTCCCAGTTTGGTGTCATCTGCAAATTTGATCAGGATGCCCTTGAGTCCATCATCCAAGTCGTTGATAAAGATGTTGAATAAGACTGGGCCCAAGACAGAACCCTGTGGCACCCCACTAGTCACTCTTCTCCAGGATGAAGAGGAACCATTGATGAGTACCCTTTGGGTTCGGTCAGTCAGCCAGTTACAAATCCACTGAGTGGTAGCATAGTCAAGACCGCATTTTACCAGCTTCTTTACAAGAATATCATGGTGCACCTTGTCAATTCAATTCAATGCTCGCTCACATTGCTGCACTATTACTGCGGTCAATGGGTTTACCAGCTCCACATGGTCAATAGATTGCTTCCTTACACTCTGTTGTTCCGGTGATGGGGACCACCAAGCAGGGCTGTGGATATTCTCCGATTCCGCAGAATACGGAAAGTGGGGTGCAGCATTTATTGGGAATCTAAACTTTAAACACCTTGGGACCAGGACACCTGAAAGATTCTGACATCCCCTAGATACTCAACCAATCACTGTGTTCCTCAGGAGAGGACATCCTCTTGTAAGGACATTCCACATGTGTAAGAAGTTGATATTTTAGCATGGCAGCACGTACACTTAGGAACTAGCAGCCTATTGACACCAGGCAGGTGCCTTTTCTGTATTCTTTTCAGCACATGCTTAGAACATTTTTGTTTAGGGAAAGCATATTTAGACATGTAAAAGTTAACATGTGTTTTATCTCTTTTTAGCTATTGTTGGTTTTGATTAATCTTTTGAATGCTTTTATATGCTTGTTTTAAACTGATAATGTTTATGTTTTATATTTTTGTAAACCTTTTAGAGGGCTATATCCTACCCTGGCTGGCAGTGACACTCCAGGGTCTTTCACATCACTTCCTACCTCATTTTTTGCAATGGGAGATGATGTGGGTTGAAATTGGGACACAAATCCCCAGCCTTTCTCTCCACAAGAAGTGGAGTTGCTGAACAATCCATGGTCTCTAGTGGTCTCCATATCTTCTTGACCCTCCCAATGATTGCCAGGAGCCAAAATGTATTATGCACCCACATTTGATACAAACCCATAGAATTCATTCCATGGAAGGCAACTAGCTTGCTCTTCGTAGGGCACTTTGGCCACTTTGAATCAAGATTCAACAGCAACAGAAGCATGTGTGTGATTATGACAGTGGTGCCCAGTTTGCTCTTCTATCCAGGTTAACCCATCAGCTCTGCCAGCTGGAAAGTTACACATATTTGGTCTCCCCAACCAAATATAGCCTCCCACCCTGGAACTGATTTTGGATTGAAAGAAAACGAGTGCCTAACCCTCCCAGGCTTCTGTGTCATAGAAGTGCTGACTGGGATACCACCCATAATGATATTCCATCCCAAGTAGACCCAGGCTGTTATGACACTTTTATTGTTGCGTGTGACTTAACTCAGAAATATTATACTTCAAAAATAGCATGTTAGGAAGGGGGGAACACATTTTTCCCCAGATAAATGAGTCAGAGGCTTTTTAAAGCTTTCAGCATTGCTGTTTTGATCTGCTGCTCATTTGTAATCTTGGGACTGTATTGGATGGTTGAACTGCAAACAGGATCACGCTGGTCCATGAAATGAACAGAGGGGGTGGATAAACTCCAACACTCAGTCTGAAAATAATTTGGGCGTGATGGATTATGTGGAGAAGCTGTTGTAAGATCTTGTAATATTTGCTGACCAGAACTGGCCTCTCCCATTACGGCTATGATAGCCACCTTCAGATATCTCAAGAGCTGTCACATGGAAGACAGAACAAGCTTGTTTTCTCCTGCTCGAACCAATGGCGGCAAGTTTCAAGAAAGGAGATTCCGGCTAAACATCAGGAAAAACTTTCTGATGGTTAGAGTTGTTTGACAGTGGAATGGACTCCCTTGGGAGGTTGTGGACTCTCGTTCCTTGGAGGTTTTTATGCAGAGGTCGGGTGGCCATCTGTCACGGATGCTTTAGTAGAGACTCCTGCAGTGCAGGGGTTTGGACTTAGATGACTATTGGGGTCCCTTCCAACTCTACAATTCTGTGATTCTATGATAAAGTTGGCCAGTGATGTTATCAGTACATCAGTCTTTCACCTAGCAAAGCCTGGCCATTGACACTGGTTGCCAAGGGAAAAATAGGAGTGAGTACTCCCTTCTTCCATAAGGCTGAGAATGCACCAAACCCACGCCAGATGCCATCATCTTCAATTTCTAATGGTGTCCTAATCTGAGGCACAAGCATGCTTTGCAAAGACTTGATGCAGCGAAGAGGACCTAGCTCATTTTGCTGCAGCTCTTGAAAAAAAGTCCAGTGAACCTTCCCAAATCTGGAAACAACTGCACAACTCATCATCAGTTCCAATTATTTTTGGAAGCTCAGAAGAGATGAGAAGAATTGTCCATGTAGTTCTCTTTGTGCATGAGTTTTCCATTGACTCCTTTCGCGCGTACATTGGATTTATCAAGGATATGGATAGTGAACCTGTGCCCCCCCCCCGCTGTTGAACAATAACTCCCATCAGGCCTAGCCAGCAGATGGCAGGGCAGATGAGAGTTGTAGTCCAGAAACATCTGGAGATTCCCCATCTAGGAGGAAGACTCTCAGCATATTTTGTTCCCAGAGCAACTCTTGAGCCCATTCCCTCTCTTGGATTGACAGAGCTGGGAGAGCTCAAAGCACAAAATCTGTATTTGGGATTTCCCCTCCCCCAGTATAATATTAATATAAGGTTACCAGATTTTTTTCAATGAATCCAAGGACACTTTTCAGCTTCCTACTAAATAGATGGATTTTGTCAGGGGACTGATTTGGAAATCCCTGGGAAATGAGGACGTCTCGTAACCTTATATTGATAATAATAAAAATGGAAGTATATGATCGCTCAGTTTGAAACGCACACACAAAACAAATTCTGAGAATTTCCCCAAGTTTCATTTGAGTTGCACATTTCGGCAGTTCTCCAACAGTAGATAGTAGGTGTTTCTTCAGTAATGGGGAAACTGTTGATAATGTCCTTCACCATCTGATGCATGAGTTCTATGGTTTAAAGTGGAGACGGGGAAGGTGTCGCCCTCCATATGCTGTTGGACTGCAACTTCAATCATCACTGGGCTTTAGTGTGTTCAGACAGTCACGGCTTCAGTCCTCATCTTCTTCAGGTAGGGCTGGGAAATACCCTTCTCTGAGATCCTAGAGAGCTACTGGGTGGGGTGTACCAATGATCTGATTTGGTATGAAGCCAATTCCTGTGTCCTTTCCTCAACCTGTTTCACTGTATTTGGTTAGAAAACTAGGGGCAGCTCTACTGACTGTGCCATGGCATTTCTGTCTCCCACTTGGTCAACAACCAGAGCTGACCAGAAGGGGCTTAGCTTTATCCTCTTATTGAGTAGGCTATAAATAGATGCATAATTAGAAGCTAGATAACACTACATATTGTATCAGCTAGAATTTTGAAATAAAGTTCATTTGCAGGCATGGCAATGCCATGCACTACAGCTTACGAAGTTTGCAGAATAGTTTGTCACACAACCGAATCCTGGTGTAAAAGCAGTGCTAGAGAAGCCGGGATGCAAACATAGGTTATATCCCTAGTGTGTGTATGTGTCCATGCCAGATGGCAGTGGCTCTTATGCAGAATACATCCCCTGTGCTTGATCTTTGAATGCTGTGTGTTTCTGATACAGCTTAGTGGTGTAATTTGGCAGTTTGCTTCCAAACACAGTTGTTGTTGTTGTTGTTGTTGTTGTTGTTGTTGTTGTTTTTTAAACAAAAGCTTAGCAGATTCATCTTTGCTGAGTGAGCTACCTGGGGCCATGGACTTTGGATAGGGGTGGGAAGAAATTTGATACAGCTCAAATCTATCAAATTCTCACTTCCTGAAACAATATGAGAACCAAAACACAGCCATCCTTCAAAATTCACACTTAAGAATTTTGTGGTGCAGTTCTCCAGCAAAACAATACTTTGTTGTTGTTTAGTCATTTAGTCGTGTCCGACTCTTCGTGACCCCCATGGACCAGAGCACACCAGGCACTTCTGTCTTCCACTGCCTCCCGCAGTTTGGTCAAAAAACAATACTTACAAAAATGCATATATTAGGAGAAAGTGTATATCAAAAGGAGCATGTTAGTGAAAATAACATACAAAAAAATGCAGTGCTATATTAGTAGAAATTGCTTTCAAAAATGTGTAATCTGCATACAAAAATGTGTTTATTGGGGAAAATTCCCAATAAAAAGCTGAAGAACCACAGAGTTGGAAGGGACTCTAGTCTAACCCCTTGCAATTCTGGAATCACAGCTATTGACCACAGAATTTTCACATGCCTCTCACTCTTTTCAATGCATTTCCCCATTGCTTTCCAAACTTCGAATAGTCAGTATTTTTAAAAAGTGAATTCCCTCACAGTGTTACAATAAGTGCAGACTTCCGGGGTGGCGCCACCGGCAATGGCGGACTCCCTCTGAACTGGGGGACTAGCTCCGCGGAAAACGGGTCTTCTCCGCTACGGCGAAGCGGGGACCCTCTTAAAAATCACAGGCGGATGAAGCCTGTGACCATGGGACTCGGCGGGCACCATTAGCGCCCCCCCAACCCGCTAAGGAACCCACTAACGGGCTCCGAAGTGAAGAGGGGGAAGTGGCGCGGTGCTGTGAGTCAACTGCTATTTCCGTGGAGCGAAGCCGCATAGCCGTTGCCGGAGAGCGCTGCCTTTTTCCTGGGACAATTTGGACTTTAAAATAAGCACCCGTGAGTACTTAGGCTTTGAACAAATGGACATCAAATAAGGACTTGCGAGCAGGAAAGAATTGGACTTTAAAAATTTACTCTAATTTGGTACGGAACAGGAAGGTCTAAACAGGAAGTCAACCTTCCGTTCTTTTGTAAACAGAATAAAGCAAAGACAATTGAAACTAGAGCTCAGAAAATCGTTTTTAAAAGATTGGATTTCACCATTTAAAATTGCGGAACCCCCCTTCGACAGCAGGAGAAGGGGGGGATCTTTTTGGACTGTTTAAAGTGACTTTAAAGTGAAGTAACTTTCCTCCGTCCTGATCCTGGAGCGGGGTGTCAGGACTGACGTTTGAAGTTCATTGACCAAAGACAAGTGTCGTTGACAGATAGCTAAAAGAAGAGACATCTAGTGATTCCACTGTTCCCTTTTGCATTTTAAAGGAATATATACGGACAAAGTATCTTAAAAAAGGAAACTTTGTTGCAAGAACAAATAGAAGTCTTCCCCCTAGGGGGAGTCTGTGAAATTGCAACTGTTAAACTGTAACTAACTCCAGGGAGCCGGCAGCGGTTACAGATTACAACCGTGGGAACAGGCATCTGACCTTGCAGGACAATGTATTCAGAAGCCTTGTTGTGTGCTCTCTATAAAACAAATGCCCTACTGGAACAATTACACGAGAAGGTGAATTGGATGGCGACTTCGACTAGAAATTTGGAACAGGCAGTGGGAAATTTTGAACAGACAGTGGGAAAATATGTGGAGCCCACTCAGGAATTAAATCAGGAGAGTGTCTTGACAGAACAGGAGTTTTTGACATTAAATCAGGAGTGTGTTTTGACAGAACAGGCCCAACAGGAATATGACTTTTCGGATTTGACAAATGAACTTGGAAAAAGCCAGATTTGGAAAGGAAAAGCCTGGCTTGGTTTGGAAATGGGGGGCTGGATTGACCCCCCTATGCTGGGACGTTTGGACTTTTCAAATATGGCAACGGGCCGTGAGATGTTTGGGACTGTGGGGGCTCTCAATTTTGGAGGGTCTTTGAAACATGCTTTTAAATACTACATGGAATTTAGTGTTGAACATGGAAAAGGGGCTGATTTGTCGAGAAGGGCTAAAAACATCGTCAAGCTGGAGTTACCACGAGCAGGAGACAAGGGAAAATACAGTTACAAATATGAAGAAGAGCCGCGGAAGGGACATGGAAGAGACTTGAGGGCCTCGGATATAAGGTTGCCAGGTTAATGGGCTAGATTGACGGGAATAAGGACTGACAAAACCCGGAACCAGGAGGAAGGGACGCTGGATGAAGAGTGGATCTGTTTGTACCCCTTTTTTCTACCATTAGAACTGCTTTATAAAAGTGATGAATGATAGAAAAATGTTGGAATGAAATTACTTGGCTTTAGCAAAGATGTTTAAAGAATTATGAAAGAATATTATGGTTATGAGAAGTTGGTAAGGATAAGATTTAAGCTTTAAGTTTTAAGGTTTATTTTATTATAGAAAGATAAGATCAAAATAGTTTAGGGTAATGCAAGGATAGAATTTTATGAAACATGGAAAGGATTTGCTGGGATAATTAATAACTAGGATACAAAGAAAGGGAGGAGGAGGAGGTCTAAGAAAGAAGGCAAGGACAGTTAAGGACTTGAAAATAATGAATTTGTTTTTAAATGTTTTTAAAGGTTTGTGATTTTTGTATTTTCCTTTTTTTCTGTTATTTTTTTCTTATTTTGAATTTTCTCTCATATGGTGGGAAGGGTTTGTTTTTTGTTCTTTTCTTTTCTTTTCTTTTCCTTTCCTACTTTGTCAACTATTTTTATTGTTTGTACTTTCTTCGGTTTCTATTTTTATTTTTATTTTTTGTAACATTTTGAAAATTTCAATAAATATCTTTAAAAAAAATAATACAATAAGTGCCACACTTTTAACATCTGAAAAAATGTGATGGTACTTCAGTACCAACCCCCCCCCCAAAAAAGCACTGTTCCCCCATCTGTCACACTTCCTTTATCTTTCTCAGTTTTTCTCTCCCTCCCTCTTCGTTATTTAAAACAATAAATAAAAAGTGGTTTTGCTGCACCACTGGTTTTATTGTGCAGACCTAAATACCCAGTATGAATTTGAATCCCTGCTGCAAAACAGTGACAGTCTGGTGGGGCCCCCTTGCGCTTCTCTTCCCTCCCTTTTGCACATGCAATTTTACAGCCCTTTACAGTTTTGCCTGAAGAGCATCTTGAACCCCTCCCACAAAATAACAACAGTCTGGAGGCAGCCGTGAAGACTTGGCAGTGAGGCAGCGTTGTGCAGGAGGGGAGGTTGACACGGGTCTCTTCCGTGGACACACACTTTCTCCTTTGCTTTTGCACCACATAAGGCTGAGAGATGACATCCTTGCCACCCCTTCTACTGCTGTCACCACAGGTACCCCCTCTCAGACTTCAGCTCCAGGACTGTCACTCAGACCAAGTGTCCCATTTGACTAACGGTAGGGCCGGCGAGCTCTGTGCACTCAGAAATAGCAATCTGGAATTGCTTTTGTTCTTCCTTTCCATCAGTGATGGCTGCAGATAATGAACAGCCACGGGCTGTTCATTACACTTGTACAGTCAAGCTTTTAGAATAAAAATAACCCACCGTGATTTCACTTATGGGAGAACAAAAGGAGGGCTAGCTCCGTTGAATCTAGCAAATTGGGCCACTAAGGGGCGATGTGCAGTGAGTCACAGTTTAATCGGCCTTTTCTTCTGCCCTGTTAAAGCCAAACCACATCTCCGTGTTTATTTATTTATTTAACCATTGGTGTTGTCGTCTTCTTTTTTAAGAAGTGGAAAACCCCCTCTTTAAATCAGTATCCTTGGTTGTCAGTGGGGCACTTAAAAAAAAACAACCCTTTATATTTCCAGCCAGATACCTCTTTGCTCTGCTTCTGAGTCATCACGCTGACTGTGTGATTCACGCAGCTTGCTTTTCATGGAGATGAGTCAGTCCCAAGTTTTTTGGGCAATAAGATTGCCCTGCTATCTCTTACTGCTTTATCTCCAGTAGATTGAGAAAATGTTCTGAGCCATATAGTTGTAGGAAGAGCAACTGAAATAGCTAATAAGAGGGAAGGAGATGGTAATCCATGAGTGAGTGACAAGGCAGTTAGCTTGATCCTCTAGGGGAGGGGACCGTGGGGGGCAGGTGTGGGTGAGGAAGGAAGATTTCTGGGCTTATCAAATGCAGATTATCGGAGACAGATTCAGAGCAGAACCACAGTTTGAGTAACACAGGCAGTCCTATATTTGTTCAATTTTTAGCTCGTGTTTGCTCCAAGGAGCATGTGGTTCTTCCTCTGCTTGGTCTGTCCTCATAATAACCTTGTGATGTAGGTTAGGCTGAGAGACAGTGGCTGGCCCACGGTCACCCAGTGAGATTCATGGCTCAGTGGTGATTTGAATGCTCCCAGTTCAACACTCTTCTGTTGGCAAGAACAGCATTTTCCAGGCCTGGTACATGGTTTGTGGATAGTGTAGTGCTTGGGAAGAGGAGGAAAACATAAGCAACATTGAACTCTTGGGTAGAAAAGCAAGAAACAAATATATGTTGCATAGAAGTCGAAATATATGTTCAACTATAGGATACATTCCCACAGGAGGCAGTGTTGGTCAAGAACTTGGATGGTTTTCAAAAAAAGATTATACAAATTCATGGAGAAAAAGGCTACCAGTGGCTACTAGCCATAAAATTCATATTTGTTGCTCCACCCACTTTTGCCTTTGATCCCGCCCACTAGCACATGGCCCTTGGAAGATTTCCCAGAAAGGAATGTAGCCCTCCAGCTAGAAAAGGTTCTGCATCCCTTTTATAATGCATGACTTAGGTCTCAGTTTGCCTCTTGGAAACTCATTTATGTGAAAAGAAAGACCAGGAGGAATTGTGATTCTCTTCCGCATGTAATTCAGTGTGCATGGGATCTCAAAAGGAAAATACTCTGTGGGTTTCCTTAATTTTTATTGAGATAATGACTGATATGGCTAGTAGGTGGTAGACCCAAACTAGAGAAAGGCCCAACCTAGAGAAAGTTGTGTAGGTAAAACCCAGTTGGAACCAGGGTGGTCCAAATGCCCTCAATTATATGCTTGCCCCATTTACTTGTACAGTGGTACCTCGGGTTAAGTACTTAATTTGTTCCAGAGGTCCGTACTTAACCTGAAACTGTTCTTAACCTGAAGCACCACTTTAGCTAATGGGGCCTCCTGCTGCTGCCACGTCGCCGGAGCACGATTTCTGCTCTCATCCTGAAGCAAAGTTCTTAACCTGAAGCATTATTTCTGGGTTAGTGGAGTCTGTAACCTGAAGCGTATTTAACCCGAGGTACCACTGTATTAGAAATCAGCCATGCCTACTTTCCCCCCTCTTGATTGACCTGGTGGTGAAATTCAGTATCAATACTGCCAACTTGGAGACAACCAGCAGCTGTCACTGCTCCCACTATTTTCACTGGATACCTTGGGTAAATGAGTCCCCATGAGCCAAAGGAACTGCTTCCACACTTGTGAATTCTTCCAGTTTAGAATTGTTGTTAAAACAGAGCTGTAGGAGCAGCGACTCAACCACCTCTTTTGTTTCTTAGAGCTGATGTGCTCCCTGCCACTCCTGTTCTGCTTTTCGTAGAGAGGGGACTTAATCTTCTGGTATCAGTTTGTTATTACTTGGATGGCCCACTGCCTAAGTCATCCAAATAGTTAATCATTTCTGGAGAGCAAGAGTGTTTCCAGCACTACGCTATTATTTATTGCCTGGCAGAAAAATTTACCCAGGGAAGGCTTAAGAAGGTTGAGCTATTTCTGGGATAGCTCAGTAGACAGAGCCTGAGACTTGTAATCTCAGTGTCATGAGTTTGAGCAAAAGATTGCCCACATTGGGCAAAAGATTCCTGCATTGCAGAAGGTTGGACTGGATGACCCTCACGATCCCTTCCAGGTCTACAGTTCTATGATTCTATGATCTCTCTTTTTACCTGATATATTTCTTTGCATGCTTTGAAGCAAATAGTGGGGCAACCTTGTCCCTTGCTCACACTTTGGATGTAAAATAACAGTCATTGAAACCCTCAGCTTCTTCTGAAAGTTCTATGTCAGTGTCCGGGCTGAACGATGGGGGGTGAAGACGCTCCTTCGGGTATACTGGGCTGAGGCTGTTTTGGACATTAAAGGTCAGCGCCAACACTTTGAATTGTGCTTGGAAACGTACTGGAAGCCAATGAAGGTCTTTCAAGACCAGTGTTATATGGTTTTGGCAGCCACTCCCAGTCCAGCTGCTGCATTCTGGGTTAGTTGTAGTTTCCAGGTCACTGCATCCCTCTTGATTCATGGCTGCTTGAGGTCCTTCACTGCATTTCTCTGGAATATATATATATATATATATATACACATACATACATACATACACACAGTGGTACCTCGGGTTACATGCAATTCAGGTTACATACGCTTCAGGTTACAGACTCCGCTAACCCAGAAATAGTGCTTCAGGATAAGAACAGAAATCGGGCTCTGGGCGGCGCGGCTGCAGTAGGAGGCCCCATTAGCTAAAGAGGTGCTTCAGGTTAAGAACAGTTTCAGGTTAAGTACGGACCTCTGGAACGAATTAAGTACTTAACCTGAGGTACCACTGTATATATAATGTCCTCTGTGGCCTTTTAACTCTTTTCTACGGCTTTGCCTGAGCAAATGGATAATAAAGTGTTACACAAAGCAACAATTCCAGTTGCCAGCTCCACCCCGGCTATGGATTCTGCTCACCAGGGGAGGCGTTGAATGAAATGCAGCACAGTCAGACTGGCTCTCCCCCTCCCCCTTCCCACTCCTTCCCACCCTCCGCTTTCTCTCACGGAGGGATTTCACCTTATTACCTGATAAATGGAGCTTTCTGTATCAGCAGCCTGGTAAGGATTTCAAATGGGGAAGTTGGGATTTATGATTATTGAATGCCGAAGGAGAGCAATGAAGCACAGGAGTTATTTCTGATGAGCCATGCCAGCTTTTGATCACTGTTGCTATCAATGCCAGGAATAATGGCCTAGATGTCCTAGCAGAGGATGCATTTCTTGATGACTTCAGTGGAAACCTTTCAGCGGGCGTAGGTGGGGGAAGGACACACCAAAGAAGAGTGGAATCCATAGTTTTTCATAATTCAGGTCTGGGGGCCAAATGAAGACTTCCAGCCCTCTCTCTCTGGCCATTTGGATTCTTCCAAGGCATCACCCACTCCCTGGCCCTACTTTGTCCCCCTCCCCCTAAGTGCCCCTTTGTGGTTGGAATTTGTCCTTGAACTATGAGAAACAAGTCCCCTGTGAGCCTCATCTCTCTGTGTGCGTGTGTCTGCAAAAATATCTGAGTTTTGTGCGGTTGAATAAACCACTACAGTGTGGTATAGTGGTAGACCTGGGAGAACTGGGTTCAAATCCCCACTCTGCCATGAAACTCACTGACCTCAGCCTAACCTACCTCACAGGGTTGTTGTGAGGAGCTCCTTTGAGAAAAAAAGAGGGATAGAAATTAAATAATTTCTTCTTTGTATAGTTGGAAACAAGCCCAGATATTACAGCAGTGTCTTTAGTCTCTAGTAATTTCTCATCCCATGGAAGTCAAATAGGCAAAGGTGCTGACCTTGGAACTTCTCACTGATGAGATAACTCTTTAAACATGGTAGTATAGATTTCTACTGTTCAGGATACTAGCCACTCTCCTCCAACAGTTCCTAAGTAGTCCATGGCCTCTCATCATTGGGCTAGTTTGAGAGTGTCCCCTTAGGGGTTTTTTCCCCTAAAGATTTTTTTACCTCCGCAAACCTTGGAGTTTCCTTGAGCCTATTGATAACTCCCTGTTGTGCATGGGTGCTTCTGCTAGCCATTGTTGCAGCAATGGTCCTCTCACCCTGAACATTGGAAATAGAGGGAATATTTCCCTGCTGTGAATGGGTATTACAGGTTACTATTTGCTCTCTGAGAGCTTAGGGTAGAGAGAGGTAGATTAATTAAAGCACCATATATCTAGGATCTTTTCATTCCAAAGTAACTTTTAATTTTTTTTGCTGTGCTTAATACTGTTTTAGTCTCCTTTTGGCAGAAAATCATGATTCACTAATGGCACCCTCTCCGTCAAATGTTGTACAACTACATTGGCGTGATTAATATTTGAACAAGCCCTAATAGCACTTTGCACAGAGTTCAGAAATGCTGCTGAGACTTTCCAGGGAGCTAAACTTTCCAACTCCAGCCTCCAGAGAGCAGTGTTCGTGCTTATAGTAAAAATAATGCATTTGTGGTCAGTTTTTCTTCTCTGAATGCAATACGTTTGGATCTGTGAGTTGAAGACATGGGGATTGAGAACAGATCTATACGTTAAGTGTAGAAACATACATTATTTTGGATTTGGGTTTTCCTTTTGCCAAGCAGCCTACACTGTTTGCATTCCAAGAGACCTGAATTTGTCTATGGAGATGAACTGGCATCTACTGCAATTAACCTATTTAATGGCCTGTGAGTTTGGGGTTGCAATCCATCAACTGGGAATACTAGGCATTCTGTGTATGTGTGTGCACTATTTTAATCAGGATTGCAGCATATAGGGATGGCAGGTTTAATCTTTCCTTCTCCAGCTGTGATCCTGTGCTATAATTAGCCTTGCCGGGGTGAGGGGAAGAAGCTCCCTTTGGTGCCAATGGGAACTTTCCCCATACAATTTATTTTTATTTTATTATTTCCATTCTGGCCTACCTTGCATCAGCTGTGTTCCCAGGATAGGCTACAACAATGAGTCAATCAATCAATCAATCAATCAATCAAATTATTATTAGAGACAGCTCACCATTAAACTTCTGTGTAAGAGGTTTTCTTTAGTTAAATAAACAAAGCAAAGCAAAGTACAAAATATAAAGCAGTACAAATTCTCAGCCTCAGCGGAATTAATGATTAATGATTAAAGCTGACAAACTAGGAACTGACAGAGGGACAACAATGAGGGATTGAGAAGTGCTATAATGCCCCCAAAAGCAGAATCCAGCAGATGATTGGGTTTGACCCTCTGATATACTGGATGGGAGATTTGTCAGAACTCCCTTAGGGAGAGGTGCTGTGCTTGGAACCACTTTAGAGTTTGAAACATTCTCTCATCTGTTCTCCTACTGTAGATTTTATCAAGAGGTTTGCAAATGCATCACTTATCCCCTTGTGAGGTGGTTTCCTGGTTGAACCTTAGAAATCCTTCTGAGTATCTTCCTTGAGGGAAGGAATAAATCTATTATGAAGCACGTGGCAATGCATCTGAACGTTGTAAACTCTCTGAATGATAGAAGATCTAGGACAGACAAAAGAAAGTACTTCTTCATACAGTTCAGGAGCGATGGAATCCGCTCCCACAGGAGGCAGTGACGACTACCATCTTTGATGGTGTTAAAATTGGATTACACAGATTCATGGAAAAGTGGGCTATCAACGACTGCAAGCCATGGTGGCTATATTCTGCCTCCACTGTCATAGCCAGTATGCTGATAATCTATTGGTAGGAATCACAAGAAAGCACTCTTTGCCCACAGATTACGCTTGTGGGATTCCCATGGGCATATGGGTGGCCTTTTAATTCCCTACTGCTCGTGTTTATGTCAATCCTGCTAAGGTGTTTAATTGTTTACAATTTGTTTTCATGTATTCAATAATTCCCCCCCACCCCTTCTAGTAAAAAAAAGGCTCTCGTCTTGATCTTTTAAACTTCCAGTGAGTTTCGCCATCTCTGCATATTCCATCAGTTTTGATTGCAAGTTGTCTCTTTTTTTTGGAGCCAGTTCCTCTTTCCAATTTTGGGCATATATCATTCAAGCAGCTGTGGTTGCATACATGAATAGTTTTTTTCTGGTCTTTCGGCACCTCTTCTCCCAGTATTCCTAAATAAAAGCTTCTGGTTTCTTAACAAAAGTTATTTTCAACATTTTTTTCAATTCATTATAAATAATTTCCCAGAAAACACGCATATTTGTGGCAGGTGAAGCATCCATGATACAGGGCTCTTCAGAATGCCTTTGGGTGCTGTGGACTCCTCCTAGTCTTTAGCTGGAGTGGGTTTCTTCATCTGAATGGGTCCCTCCAGGATCTGAGTTGGACAAGGTCCGGACACTTTGCCATATGGATTCCCAATGGCCGCAGCACACAAATTCAAAGTGAAGACACTTAAGATAGAACAGAATGGCACTAGGTGATGAGTGAATTGAAGCATCTTTTTGATAGGTAGCTAAAGGAGATGGTAGCTTGTTTTCATCACAGAGAATAAGAAAGCAGGTAAGTTCTGTTGCTATCACCACAAGGCATTCATGGGTTTAAAGGAGTTTTTGTCTGATCCCTGAGTTAATGACATCCCCAAAGTCCAGAGCTGAGCTGGAATCAAAATAATTAATCACTACTCTTGTTGGTGAATGGGAGAGATGTTCCTTCTTTTGAACCATTGGGAATAATCCAAGTGGAGGTTGTTCACACACGGCCCAGGCACAGGTGGATAATGTGTGCTTTAGCTTACTATAAAAAGATTGTGAATCATTTCTTTTTTGCAGAAGTGGATAGCTACAATATAGCCTAGCTTTTATTTTACTCTGCCTAGACCAGTGGTTTTCATATTGTATTCCTAGGGGTGAGAAAAACAAGAAGGGGAGCTGGGACAGAGCAGACACAAATGTCCTTAATAAGCAGATTGGCCTGAGTTACTGATAGAAGTTTTTTTGCAATGTGCTTCTGCAGAGTAGTGTTGCCTATGTTCTAGGGCCCAGTCTCAAATTTCACAGGACAAAGGAAATACTGAAGAAGAATGGATGGCAACTTGCAAGAATTCTAGGTTCCAGCTTAGAGTATACTCCAGAATTCCCTGCAACATGTTAGTATTTTTTAGCGCACAAATCAATCCACATGGAAGTGCTATTGAGAGTGCATAGCCACTGACCTTCAGATCACATGTTGCTTTGAGAAAGAAGAGGATAAGATTCAGGCTATACCCCCCCCCCGAGAGTACCTTCTTCTGTGCCCCCCAAGCCCTACCACTACCCTCAGATTCAAAGGGTGAGTCCTCAGAGCAGTTCCTCCATCTTTAGACCATGAGTGGTCAACCTGTGGGTCTCCAGCTGCTGTTGATTTTCAACCCCAGCCAGGATGGGCAATGTCCAGGGATAATCCAACAAAATATAGAGAGCTCTTAGATAGATAGTCATCCCATCTTATACCTCACAGAAGGATGCAGAATCAAACAAGGATATAGGCACTTCCTTCAAGGAGGTAGAACCTAATGCAGAACAGGCTTTGCTTGCCTTCATAAGGGTTCAGCTTGCTTCACTTTCCTATACTGGGTCAAGAACTTTGCATCAAGATGCATCTTTGCATTAAGAGCTATTTTCCTGTTTTCTGGTTGCCTGGTAGAAACTTCACTGGAGTGTGTCCATTGCAAGGCTCAAATCTCCGCAGAATAACACAGATGGCTGAAAGTTTGAAAATCATTGTTCTAGTGTTTAGCTAACTCAAGGGTAGAATAATGATTTATGTTCAGTTCACAACTTGATCATTCTTTGTGGAAGCTCTTCTAGATTTCTCTCTCTTCAGTGAGCTAAATTCAAAATGTAAGACCCTTGATTGTGTTCATATATGGTTTTCAGGAGTTCAGGAAATTTTCTTATCTTGGAGGTGAAGTGGTTAACCTCAAGGTGAAGTGGACAAATGTAATTCCAAGCTGTGAAATTTAAAAAATAAATAAATCTGGATATCAGCATTCTCCAGCATTATTGTAGATATGAAGAGGATAAACAGATGGAAGCTAACAGAAAGTAATTAAAAAGTAATTAACCTCTCCAAGAATTAAAGCAATAAAAAAATCTCCCAATAAAAAACAGTGCAGGTGTGCTAGCAACGGGGTGACATGCTTTTGATACCTGGCTCTAGTTCACAACCAGGCGTGTTTCAAAAAACTGTTCCTTGGAACATTGTGGGAAATTTAAATGGTGGTCTCCAGGCTCAGCTTGTTCCAATCGGAACACAGCTGTTTCCCATTGTTGCTCTTACCAGGTAAGCTCATCAAAGCTGGGGCTTCTTCCAACATTAAGGAACCCTCTCTTAAGAGAGGGTCCACCAGAGAACACCCCTACCTGGAGCTAGCCCTGCTGCCCACTCCAGCTAGCCTTGCTTGGATCCAGCCAATGCTATTTAAAGAGGGACAGAATTAGAGTTTTGTGAGAGATGTCAGAATCTTCCCCCCTGGGTTCCTTATTGTCAGGGGTTCAGGAGCAGAGGCAAGGGCAAGGGAGGAAACAGAGAGCGAGGGGGAGGAGGCAGAAGAAAAGATGAGTGATGACGACGACCCGAGATCTCCGAGTCTTTCCAGTGAATCAGAAGATTCACAGAAAGGAGCACCAGTGGCCAGGGCAAGGGGGGAGCCTAGGGGGACACCCCAGGAAGATAGAGCCAGAGGGGACTCAGAGGGGAGCAGTTGGAAATCGGGACCAGCGTCACCGCCAGAGAGCAGGGAAGAGGAAGGGCGCCAAGGATCAAGCGCTGGCAGCTCACAACAGGGGGGAGGGCACGAGTCAGGAGTGGCCACACCTCCATCGGGGAGCGAAGAAACGGTCAGACGGAAGGTGGAAGGTTGGGCGCGCGCGCCAAGTTCAAATGCACAGGAAAGTGGCGCAGTAGGCAGCCCGGAAAGGGAGCCAGGTCCTAAAGCCCGCCGAAAGGAGGGAGAAGAGTCAGGGGGGTCAGCGTCAGCGTCAGAGGAATCCCGGAAGGAAGAGACCCCGGGGGGCAGAGGGACCCAGAGAAGAACAGTCAGGCGGGAAAGGTGGAGCAAGGCTAGGATATTAAGTTGGTGTACAAGGGGCGGAGACTCAGATGGAGCTTCGCCGATCTAACCATTAGACGTAGGGTTGCACGCAGCAGCTTGAGAATGGAAACTGTAACTCAATAAAGACTTTTATTTAATGATCGCTGGCTAGCGTGATCCTCTGTGAGCTAGGATCTGGAAGCAACTCTGACAGTAAGCTCCATCTCTGTTAATTGTGGGCATCTACAGCCTCGCGGAGAGGAGAGAAAGCGGGTGCCTACTAGCGAGCTCACGAACGGCAGACAACATGACGGCCGAACAGCAGATAGCGGAACTCAGAGAAGCAGTGACACGACTGAATGCCGAGGCTCTTGCATCCAGGAAGAGAGAGGAGGACGCAGCTGCCGCCTACAGGGATCTCCAGGTCAGGTTGGAAGTGCTTACGAAGCAAGGGCAACTGACACCCAAACCGGAGGGGATTGGGTTGGGGAGACGAACAGGCGGTCTGGTCTCTCACTTCGATGGGAATTTGCAACAGTACCCCAACTTTAGAGCAGATGTAATGTGTGCACTGCAACTGCTGAACAAAGACTTTAGAGATGAGCAAGAGAAGGTGGGATTCATCATGTCCCATTTGCATGGAGATGCTAAAGCATGGCTGCGCAATTTGTGGAGAGATAAGGATCCGGTGCTCCAAAATGCGGATGCCTTTATTAAAGCGATGGATGGGTGCCTTTTATCAAGCATTGACGTGGATCTTGCTCGGCAGCAGATACATGGACTGAAGCAAGGGAGGGCCAGCGTAAGGCAGTACCATGCCCGCTTTTTCGCTTTGGTCAGTGCTCTGGAATGGGACAGAGATTCGGCTCCTGTAAGAGACCTGTTTTGGGAGGGATTGCACGGCTCGGTTAAAGATGAAATTGCGAGAGGGGAGAGACCCCGGACCACGCAGGAGATCGTTCAGAGGGCGCTGGCGGTGGGGGTGCGGCTGGAAGGACGTCCGTGGAGCAGTGGCGAAGGGCGTGGAGGGCGCGAACCAGCCAGGGGCTCCTCCTTCCTTCCCAGAGAAGCAGCGCGCGCGCAATCCACGCCTCCGCCAGGAGGAGGAGCGGAACCTATGGAGGTTGGAGGTGCAAGGGCTCAGTCAGCAGCCAGAGCCCTAGCACCGGCAGCAGTGAAAGCGAAGCCTCCTAGAGGGAACAGGAAGTGTTACATCTGTGATGATCCACAGCATATGGCGAAAGAGTGTCCCCAGAGGCTCCACAAGCACACTGCAGCCTCAGCAATGGTAACTGCAGCAACGCAGCAAGGACAACCACAGCAGGGAAACGACGGAGTCTGGTTGGAGGAAGAGGCACTGGGGCCCAGCCAGACGTGTCAGTGAAGCAGTCCCCAGAGATTTTACAGCCCATGGACCCCCTCCCGCCCAAACCGGTAGTGAGGCTCACCGCGTCGCTCCAGCTGCCCAATGGAATCACCATGGACGTGCCAATCACCATTGACTCCGGAAGCAATGCGGACTTTATAGGGCAGGACTTTGTCGACCGGCACGCTATACAGTTGCTGCCTGCCGCGCTGCCCCTGCAGGTTGTCACGGTGGATGGCAGGGAGCTGCTAGGGGGGCAAGTGGTGAAGCAGACGCCACCAATGGTGATGCGACTTGGGAATCACAGGGAAATCATCAGCTTCAATGTCACTCAACTATCGGACACGCCCATTGTATTGGGCATGAGTTGGCTGGACAAGCACAGCCCGACGCTGGCTTGGTACCAGAGGCAGCTGACCTTCGGCTCTTCCTTTTGCGCTGAACACTGCATCGTGCCCAGGCAGGAAGGAGGGGAAGAGGAGTCACAGCTGCAGCTAGGCACGCTGCAAGCGGTTCCCCACAAGTACGCAGAATTTTTGGAGGTTTTCTGCGAGAAGGAGGCAGACAGGCTACCCCCCCACAGGCCATATGACTGCAAAATTGACCTGCTGCCGGGGGCGGCGCTGCCCAAAGGGAAGCTGTATTCCATGTCTGAGGACGAACTGCAGGAACTCAAAGAGTTCATAGATCATAATTTGGAGCGCGGTTTCATCCGAGAGTCCAAGGCAGCGGGGGGCAGTCCGGTATTCTTTGTTAAGAAGCGGGACACGCCCCAAAAAAGACTTGTAGTGGACTTTCGCATCTTGAACAGTGTGACCAAGCCATCGGACTTCCCCATGCCCCGAATCGACGACCTCCTCGCAAAGGTACGGAAGGGCAGAGTGTTCACCAAGTTGGACCTGCGAGGGGCATACAACCTCATTCGCATGCGGGAAGGAGATGAGTGGAAGACAGCCATGTTCACGCCCCTGGGCACCTACGAATATAGAGTTATGCCTTTTGGATTGCAAAATGGCTCCCACGTTTTTCAAGCTTTCATGCATCACGTGTTGGCGGGGCTCCTCTACAAGACGTGCGTCTGTTTCTTGGATGACATCCTGATCTTTTCGGAATCGCAGCAGGAGCATGACAGACACGTCAAGGAAGTGCTGAGCAGGCTACAGCAACATAGGCTTTACGCCAAGCTGGAGAAGTGCCAATTCGACGTGACGGAGGTGGATTTCCTGGGCTACAAGTTGTCTGATAAAGGGCTCGCCATGGACAGCGCCAAGGTCCGAGCAGTGTTGGATTGGAAAAGCCCACGCAACCGGAAGGAGGTCCAACGGTTTGTCGGCTTCGCGAACTTCTATCGCAAGTTTATCAAAGGCTTTGCGATGCAGACAGCGGCCATCACGGACACGCTCAGCTCCAAGAAAAAGAAGTTCATCTGGACAGAGCAGGCGGAGCAGTCCTTTCAGGCACTCAAGCGTCTCTTCGCGTCAGAAGAGCAGCTGCTTCATGTCAACCCCAGCAGGCCGATGAGGGTGGAGACAGACGCTTCGGACAGAGCCGTGGGAGCAGTCCTGCTGCAGAAAGACCCGCAGGGGGTTTGGAGGCCGGGAGCGTTTTACTCAAGGAAGCTCAGCAAGTCCGAACAGAACTACACCATCTGGGACAGGGAGTTGCTGGCCATTCATGCAGCGTTCAAAGCGTGGAGGCACTTCCTGATCGGCGCCAAGCACACGGTGCAGGTCTGCACGGACCACAAGAATCTAGAGCACTGGCGCACGGCACAGTTCCTGAACCAGAGGCAGATACGTTGGGCTGAGTTCTTTGTGAATTTCGACTTCCGAATAGAGTATGTCCCGGGGGACACCAACATCATGGCGGATGCTCTCTCCCGTAAGCCACAGTATCTGGAGGAGGCAACGCCAGCGGCCGCCATGCACATCTTCGCACCACAGTGTGGGCGTGCGCGGCGGCGACAGTTGACCTGGATGCGGTGCGACGAGCGTTGCAGGATGACTCCTTCGCGCAAGCAAAGATGGCAGAGGTGCACAGGGGCACGGCAGCGACCGACGAGTTCCAGCTGCGAGATGGTTTGCTCATCCGTAAAGGGGCCATCTACGTGCCGGGAGACGAACTTCGCGCCAAGGTACTGCAGCAGCTGCACGACGCGCCCACTGCCGGGCACTTTGGCAAGGAGAAGACGGTGGAATTAGTAGCCAGAGACTTCTGGTGGCCCGGAATGAGAGGGGAAGTCGCGGACTACGTGGCGAGGTGTGACACCTGCCAGAGGTCCAAACCAGTGCACAGACCGCCGGCCGGACTGCTGGAACCGCTGCAAACTCCGTTCGAACCATGGGAGAGAGTGGCCCTGGACTTTGTCACGAATCTGCCCAGCTCGAGGGGCAAGACGGCTGTGCTGGTGGTGGTGGATTTGTTCTCCAAGATGGCACATTTCATTCCGTGTGCGAAGGTGGCCACGGCGGAACAAACCGCCAAACTGTTCATAGACCACGTGTTCAAGGTTCACGGTCTGCCGCGGTCTATTCTGTCCGACCGAGGGCGACAGTTCATCTCGAACTTCTGGCAGAGGCTGATGGGCTTCCTGAACGTCAAGATCAACCTGGCGTCGGCTAGACACCCGCAGACCAACGGGCAAGCGGAGCGGGTCAATGCCATCATGCAGCAGTACCTGAGATGTTATGCGAATCAACAGCCTGCGACGTGGGTGGATTACCTGCCTCTCGCCGAGTTCGCCTACAACAACACGAAGCACGTGTCCACGGGGGTCACGCCGTTCTTCGCCAACAACGGGAGGCACCCTAGAACCTTCCCGGGACTGGAAAGAATGGGGGAGGGGGAGCCGCAGACAGCAGATGCGTTCGCGTCGGAGTTGCAGGAGGTCCACGATCAGCTGCGGCGGCACCTGGAGCTGGCTAAACACGCATACAAGGTACAAGCGGACAAACACAGAAGGGTTGGCGAAGAGATCCATGTGGGAGACTGGGTCTGGTTAGCAGCCCACGCAGTGCCGGCCAGGTCGTTGGCGAAGAAGAAACTAGGGCATAAACAACTGGGGCCCTACCAAGTCGAAGAACAGGTCAACCCGGTGGCTTTCAGGCTGGCTCTTCCGGAGGGTTCCAGAATGCATCCGGTGTTCCACAGATCGGTGCTCACTCCCTACAAGGCACCTCACAGGTTTCAGGAACCAGGAACGGCACCGGGTCCGCTCCGAGAGAGAACCGGGCAAGGGGGAGTGGCACAGGAGGAGCGCATCAACGAAGTCACGGAGATTTTGGACTCCAGATGGGGGGAAGAGGGGGTAGAATACCTTCTCGCCAAGGAGGGCACCCCGGCCAGTGCCAACAGCTGGGTGCCGGGCTACGCTTTAGACGAACCTCTGCTCAAAGAAGAGTTTCATGCCCTCTTCCCACATAGGCCAATGCCAGCAGACTTTTTCGACGACTGGCTTTTCACGCCCACGCTTTCAGCCAGCACGTTCCGGGGGTTCGACTCGGACGAGGAACCGACACGAGACGCCCGTTCCCCGGAGGGGTCACCCTCGGGATCTGCTTCAGAACCCTCGTATTGGTGGGATGATCGACCAGAGGAGCAGTTCCGCAGAAGGTGGCTGGAGGGTCCAGGACGAGCAACGTCTCCAGAAGGAAGCGAGGGAGAGACGGACATGGACGTTTTCGGGGACGACCCGGGTTTCGAGCACGGCAGCACAGAGATGGAAGCGGAGGTGACCGTCGTCAACGAGAGCAGGGAGGAAGAACCGGAAGACTTCGGATGGCGGCCCGCCACGGGAAGCGAACTGTATCCGACATTCGTCCCCCTGACACGGCAGCACCCAGATCCCGCACCGGAAGGAGGGGAGGGGGGAAGAGGGGGCTTCGAGGGGGGGATGGATGTCAGGGGTTCAGGAGCAGAGGCAAGGGCAAGGGAGGAAACAGAGAGCGAGGGGGAGGAGGCAGAAGAAAAGATGAGTGATGACGACGACCCGAGATCTCCGAGTCTTTCCAGTGAATCAGAAGATTCACAGAAAGGAGCACCAGTGGCCAGGGCAAGGGGGGAGCCTAGGGGGACACCCCAGGAAGATAGAGCCAGAGGGGACTCAGAGGGGAGCAGTTGGAAATCGGGACCAGCGTCACCGCCAGAGAGCAGGGAAGAGGAAGGGCGCCAAGGATCAAGCGCTGGCAGCTCACAACAGGGGGGAGGGCACGAGTCAGGAGTGGCCACACCTCCATCGGGGAGCGAAGAAACGGTCAGACGGAAGGTGGAAGGTTGGGCGCGCGCGCCAAGTTCAAATGCACAGGAAAGTGGCGCAGTAGGCAGCCCGGAAAGGGAGCCAGGTCCTAAAGCCCGCCGAAAGGAGGGAGAAGAGTCAGGGGGGTCAGCGTCAGCGTCAGAGGAATCCCGGAAGGAAGAGACCCCGGGGGGCAGAGGGACCCAGAGAAGAACAGTCAGGCGGAAAAGGTGGAGCAAGGCTAGGATATTAAGTTGGTGTACAAGGGGCGGAGACTCAGATGGAGCTTCGCCGATCTAACCATTAGACGTAGGGTTGCACGCAGCAGCTTGAGAATGGAAACTGTAACTCAATAAAGACTTTTATTTAATGATCGCTGGCTAGCGTGATCCTCTGTGAGCTAGGATCTGGAAGCAACTCTGACACTTATCTTCCTTAAATCTAAACACATCCTTAGCATAAGGGCCATGGGAATATGGACTGTCATTTGTTGACTCTAACAACCATTTCCTGGAGGGGTAGCCAGCTTAGATAAGCTGGTCCACACAGCCCAACTCCCCTGTGGCTGCTTTTTATTGTGGTGACATAGAAAATAGGCCTGCATATCAAATGCCAAAGCTATGTAGCACGGCTAAAATAAATCAGCATTTATAATAGGGGAAACTAGGTTTCTAGGTTATTGTGAGGAAGCAAGAGTTCTTGGAACAGAAAAAGGTATGGAGTGTTTCGTCTCTGCTTGCTCTTCTCTCCCACCAGAATGACTATTCTCTTGTGCCTTCAGACTTGTCTTTTAAAAGGCCACCTGTAATTTCTGCCCTCATAAGCACACAATACAGTGGTACCTCGGGTTAAGAACTTAATTCGTTCTGGAGGTCCGTTCTTAACCTGAAACTGTTCTTAACCTGAGGTACCACTTTAGCTAATGGAGCCTCCCACTACCGCTATGCCGCCGCCACACAATTTCTGTTCTCATCCTGAAGCAAAGTTCTTAACCCGAGGTACTATTTCTGGGTTAGCGGAGTCTGTAAGCTGAAGCGTCTGTAACCTGAGGTACCACTGTACTTAGCCAAACCATGGCTCACTGCCTAGGTGCTGTGGATGGGCTACCGCAAGACCCCGTCCTCTCGACCTTCTTATTGTTCTTTACCTTAAAATCAGACTTGGACCATGCAGGCTGGGGCCCTTCCAGTAGAGGATTCTGTAAAGCAAGGCACAAGGCTACTCTGCCTTCAGAGGTTAGGTGACCCAAGGACAGTGCCCTTTTATGATGCCCTCCCCCAGCTACAAAACAACTTCCTGAAGCATGTTTGCCCAGCAGCTCCTTAAATTTAGGTACCAGACAAATGCTACTTCATTTGCTTGATCTTTTAATGGGGGGAGAAAATGCTTTTTTGCATCTGATTTCAACTGGCTAATTTGCTTTGCATTCAGTTCTTGCTGTATTGTTTTAATCTGTTGTAAACTGCCCAGCATATCATTTGATCCCTTGTTCCATACACATCCATTCCTGTTCTGCTGGCCACCTTCACATTCATATTTCTGCGTTCCACCTCCTCCTCCTCCACTGAACTCCACGACTGAGGCAGGTTTCCAGGCCCATTGTGGTCCAGCCATAGCAGCTGCACACCTGCGACAGTTTCTATGCCTATATTTTGTCTTACATTGTATTTAGCTTTGAGAATGATGCTATTTATCTGAGGTAAGTTAGAAGGAAGGGAAGAAAACCTTACTGTATTGATTTTTATTCAGGATTTCTTTTGTGTGTGTGTTCCAAGCTGAAATTCACTTGAACTACATGATTACATGATTATGCATTTAAAGTGCTGTTAATCTAGAAGGAGGCTTTCAGAACACTTCCTCATTATTTAGAGATGCAGTGGCAGGATTGAAATGATTAAGTTTGAACCAATGCAATTCTGCCTCTTCCTTAGATCATTTTACTGACTGTATTTGTTGTAATTCCTGATGATGGCACTGTTTTGTGTATGAGAATGTTGTCATTTTCGATTCCCAGTTTGTGTCCATTTATACTCATGTGTGGAGACTGACCTGCTTCCCCTGTGCAGGCTGCAAAAGGGCATTGCTGGCAAGGGATGACATATACCACTTTGGAGAATGAGCAGGGGTTTATTTAATTACAAATAGCTGATAACACTGGATCCAGTAATAGCTCTGTAAGAGAATAAATGGACGCAAATCTGTCATAAAAAGTGCCAGCATCCATAAATCAGGACATACTGCTGCTGACTTCAAAGCCAACATATTTCTTGAAAAGGCTTCAAAAGGAAGCTATAATATGAAATTGCTGAATTAGAATTTAGCAATAGATTTGATTCTGCTTAGTTCTTACTTAATTGTGACTCTGGGTTGTGACTCTGTGTTTCTTTCCCATCACAGATTTTAAATTAGGACTGCACAGCCAATAAGTCAGGGCTACCACAGTGACTGCTGTTATGAATGGATCATTCTCTTGTTACCTCTAATATACTCGGGTTCGGTGCACAAATGTTACAGACCTGCTGCTATTTCATGGGTTTGTTTTTGTTTTCTCCACTTGTCTGTTCCGAGGCAGTGGAGCCCAAGTATGACCTTGAAGGCAGAGGGGTCCAGCCCGCACTCTCTGGGATAATACTGAAAATTTGAGAAAATGAGGAACTCAGTTTGATATCTGCAAGCAGAGATGGGTAGGTGTCTATGGTCAAGAAGGCCAGAGACAAGACTTTCAGTACCATGGACAGATCACTGGGTGCTTTTGCTCTGCCTGCTGCTGGCTGTTACTGCTGGCTGTTGCAATTGAAAACACCTGGAGGTCATCCACTGGTTGAAGGTTGCTCTAATTCAGGGGTCGTCAACCTAAGGCCATGGGCCACAAGCGGCCCACGGGGGTCATTAAACCAGCCCACGAGCCGCCCCCAAACCGAGCTGCTCACCCAGTGATTCCCCATCTGCTGCACTAAACCGGCGTGGCGCAGGAACTCACGTCCGTGACGCCGGAAATCACATCTGCGCAGGTGCTGACGCCGGAAATTATGCGTGCTCATGCACGCGCGTGATCTGGCCCACAGAGGGATCTCTGCTGGATTGAGCCAGCCCAGGCGAGGTAAATCTTGCCGACCCTGCTCTAATTAATTCCTCTTCTCCCAGGCCTTGACCATCCTTCCTATGCTCCACCCACCATTGCTGAGAAATGAATATCATTAAAAGGAAAGCCCTCTGACGTATAGCCCAGATATTGGGTGCTTTTCCTTTTCCTCCTGCCTGGTATGTCATCTGCACCAATGAGCAGGTATTGGTGAGCAAATGGTGTCTTGCATGATGGAACTTCATTCTCAGGTTGTTCAGACTAAGGAGGTGCAAAGCCTCAGGTGCAGGTCACTAGTCTTGGTCTCAAGTTCAAGGACTCAGTCTTGTTCCTCAGCCAGCTCTTTTCCCTCTTTATTTGAGTTCTAACTCCTGCTGTGGTCCAGGACACTGCTGTCTCTTAGCTTTTAAGGTGTCATCAGATTCTTCACTGTTTCTGAAATGGATTAACAAGGCTGCCTCTCTGGATAGATTCAGTTTATATTCCTGAAGTAGCCCAGGCAGTTGGGGAGGCTGAAACTAGCACAGTAGATGTGTTTGCATGAAAACTACTGATGTTAAGTTGCAATTGGCAGGCTTAATCAGGCTGTTTGGATGGATGCCCCTTAACTTTTTAACTGAGCTTTAAATTGAATATGTCAGTCGAAGAATCTTGCAGCTGAGGTTAATAGGGAAATATGATTTTTGAAGCACTGGATGCATTGTCAGGCTTCTTGCCCCAAATAATTTAATCACTAATCATTGGTCCATGAGTTGATAATTTGTTTCCTTCAAGCTCATGTATGTACTTTGAATATGTAGCCAGAAAGCTGATTAATTTTAACAATACAAAATAGCCTGCCCAGAATGCCTGGCATTCCATTATTCATTTTCTTCTCTCTTTGCAGTGATGAATCACATTGATTAAAGTTAACCAAGCTGAACCACCAACAATTTATCTGTAGGCTTGTCTTCATGTGTGACCTTTCTTTCATAAGGAGGTGACTTGATAGGGTGTATGTGTGAAATCTGGGCAGCCTGAGATCCTTAAGCTGTGAAGCTGCAACATGTTTAGACAAGCCCAACAACCCATCGGGAAGCTTTTTGATTAAGAGCCTGCCTCATTGCTATTGGGCCCTTGAAGGCATCTCTGCTTCGTGGTCTAGAGCATGGCAGCGCCGTGTTTCCAGCGCGCAGCCTGGAGGTGAGCCAATCCGCCTGGAGTTAAAGAGATTTAAGGCCCAGCACAGCCGCGGCAGGTGAAGGCTGCGAAGGAAGCCCAGCTCTCCTCTCTGTCCTCGGGGCCTCAGAGCTTCAGGCTGGAAAAAAAAGAAAAGGGGGAAAGAAAACTGCCCTCAGAGAAGGATGAGTCATGTTCTAGGAATGGGTGCAAGTGCCAGGTCGCAAGTGGAACCAGAGAAGAGGAGGCTTGGGAATAGGGAACAGGTGAAGAGTCCTCCTCATTGTGACGCGCTGATTTATATTTGGAAAATATTTGGAAAATATTTGCTTTAAAACATAGATGGAAGAGCGGTGGCGGGCTGTGTGTTGTGTTTGCTATTGTGTTGTGTATTTTTATGGTTCTGTGGAAGGCCACCCTATGATGCTCGCATGATGGGCAGTATATATAAATGTAAATAAGTAAATGAGTATTGATAATGGAGGAGGAAAAAAGGGGCCTGGCTACTTCTAAATGGTATATTATAGGGTATTTATATATTGCTTTTTCACCCAAAGCACACCAGCCCATCTCTCCTTGGTGTATACTATAGAGGATGTGCATCTCACAATTTCTTAGAGGCCATTTTGATTCTTATTTTATACAAGAATATAGGACACAATTCATCCATCTACAATTGCACTATGTTCGGAGCTCGGTAAATTTTCTGACTAGCATTATAGTCACACAACAGATGCAAAATTGCTTCTAGGATTTGAAAATTTTGGCTGGAATGAAATAAAAGGTATCCGTTAGTCCAGAATGGTGTCACGTTTGATTGCATCCCTGGTGAGTCTGCATTGTTGAGTGAGTTTATCAGCAAGTGGCAATTGCATATTTTGTCATACCATCTACTCACAGCAAATGCCTCATCGCTTTTCCAATAGGCTTGGATAAGTATTTATGCATATGCTGTGAAATTGGGAGTGGGTTTTTGGGAGGGGGAAGAGTTACTGTAAGGTTACTTTTGACAGCTTTAAAGTTTGCTCTGGCTTTGGTAGAAAACTTGGGGAGGATACATCCCGTCTCCTTTCCCGTGAGACTGCCAACAGTCTGGAAGCCCTGGAATGTAAACAGAGTCCTGTGACTCCACGCAGCTGCACAGTGATAACAGAAACTAACAATTCTCACCTCAAACTAACTAAATGTTTCAAAATCAACCTTAAAATATCTTCAAAATGCAAAATAAGGAGAGAGTAGGGACAATGATGTACCTTTGGAGCTCCCTCCCATCGTATATCACCTTTCCATCAACTGTTAAATGCATTCCTCTTTCAACAAGCCTTCCAAAGGGGGTTCTTTATCACAGTGGTGTCTATATTGGATTTGAGTTTATTTCATGTATGTGCTGTAGCTGTTTTAATCAGTCTCTCTCTGTGTTTTTAATATATGCAATTCTTTGAACTGTTTAATACCATATTGGCCTGAATGTAAGCCTCACTTTTTCCCCAAATTCCGACTGTGGAAAGTTAAAGTGTGGCTTATATTCACAACCTTACAGTATGCAGCCAGGAGTGTGGGGCAAACAGCGCCAGGAGCACTGCAAAGTGGTGCCCTCCCCATGCATAATCCCCCTTCCTCTCCCCCAGGGTGGGGAAGGGAGAGAGCGAGGAAGTGGAAAGGCCGCCGGCGACGCACCACGCCCCCCCCCCGCCCTGCAGCCAGGAGCAGCAAGGAAGGGAGTGGCTTAGATTCGGGTATTTTTTCTTTTTTTCTCCCCCCCCTTCAATTTTAAGGTGCGGCTTATATTCGGGTGCGGCTTATATTCGAACCAATACTGTATATGTAACTGTTTTGTAGATGCTTTTGTTTCACTGTAAATCATGTTGAGATGTGTCATGGGAAGCAATTCATTCATGATGATGATGTATGTATGTCCCTGGTCAATGTGGAACACCAGCGAATGTGGGTTATCCCATTATATTGTTTCATTTTACCATTACGTATAAAGTTAGACTGCCCTCAGATTGCTCCCTTTTGGTCATGTTTATCTGGAATTGGAGATCAGTTGTCCAACTCAACATTTTACTGTAAATCTCTATTTTCTGTGCTGAGATTTGCTACCTCATTTTTGTCTCTACGATCACAGAAAGTGTCATAAAGCTATTATCCACAGGTGGCTGTGACTTCACAAGTAGATATATATGCACAGATATGTTGTTCCAGTTAAATATTCATGGCCTGCATGCTAATTAGAGCCTGCTGTGATGCTTATTGTAACATTGTGGGCCAGTGATCTGCTAATACTGATAAATCTAAATGACGGGAATAGCCTGGTTTTTTTACTCTAAATAATTTCATCTTTATGCCAGCCTGCATATGTTGTTGTTTTAATGCAGTTAATACAGTATTAACTGTGCCATGTTAATACAAAGTACCGTATTCGTGCAGTGAAGATGCCCTGGCCTAGAATCACAGAACATGGGAGTTGGAAGAGACGTTTGGAAGTTGCCTAGTTAGACCACTTCTCTCAGTGCAGGGATTTACGATCTTACCCCTGACTGTCCAGCTTCTGCTTTGAATATCTCCAGTGAAGGCGAGTTCAAGGCATTCAGTCCCACTGCTGGATAGCTGCTATTGTTGTCACTGCTACTATCACTGCCACAGCTACATTAATTATCTTATCGTTCACCAGCAGGTTCCAGCTTGGGCTGCAATATTTTAAAATTCAGAATGAAAAACAGTTAAAACAAATTGCAGTTGTTGTTTGAACCTTAAAAAACAAACAAAAAGCCCTGTTTTGCTTTCTGTAAAGGAAAGCCCCCTGCTGTATTGTCAGGCTCAAGGTGAAGATGTTCAACATCTCTGGGAAAGTGAGTGGGCACCTCTTTCATCTTCTCCCTTTCTCCTTCCTTCCTTCCAGTGTGTGCCAGTGAAGGGCCATGGATTTGTACTCGGAGCCTACAAGTGCGTTTGTAAGGCTGGATTCTATCGTCCCAAACTGTTTTCAATGAACGGCTTTCACAGTAAGTGCCTTTGCTTTGGTTTGAAAGAGAGATGGGGAGAGAGAGAGAGCGCGTATTAATAATGCAGGGTTCCTTTTTATCCTTGTCAGGGCTATACGGTATATTCCCAATGGCCTGCAACGGAGGGATTATATAATCACTTAAGGAATTTTAGCCCTGTGGTTTGTCATCTGTGATACTCTGGAGAATCCTGTAAAACATACCTACTTTTAAGTGTATTTGATTTGTAAATAAATATAACTCCCACCCCCACTCCCTTTAAAACCCCATTGCTGCTGGGCAGCAGCAATTTGTGGTATCAGCATTAGAGCAGAATTGGGCTGCGTTCCCATTTATAAGCGCTTTAATTTTGCTGATTTTCCTTTTGAAATGTCATTGTTCTATTATACATCTGTATAAACCAGCTGCTGGTTTTTCCAGTGTGCAGAACTTCAGGAGGAAACAAATGGAGGCTCTGGGTAATTGAGGGGTTTTTTTGGCTCTGCATTCAAGGGTTTAAGCCCTTCTTACCTTGCAACATTTCCTGAAAGAGGGTGTTTATACTCCCCATTGCTAGTACATAAGAGGAACCCTGATGTATCATGCCAGAGGCTCATCAAGTCCACTATCCTAGTCTCACAGTGGCCAACCAGATGTCCCTGGGAATCCAGCAGACAGGACCTGAGTGCAACAGCACTCTGTTAACATGTGATTTCCAGCAACTGGTAGTCAGAAGCATATCGCCTCCAATAGTGGAGGTAGAACATAGCCATAATGGCTAGTACAATGATTAGTTTAATTTGATCAGCCAGTTCCCTTTTGTTATTGCATTTAACATAAATCAGACTTGTGGACATCAAAAGAAATTCTGGCTTCTAAGGAAGTTTGGGGATAAGGAATTCTAGCCCCACAGACCAATGTACAAGAGCATCTTTCTGTCCTTGCTGTGTCTTAGCCAAATGTTTTTGACGATTGCGAAAGTTGGGTTAGAATTATGTCTTGAGGGGTATGCAGGGTTCAGTTTTTATCCTTCCTTTATACCAGGCTTCCTCAACCTCAGCCCTCCAGATGTTTTTGGCCTATAACTCCCATGATCCCAAGCTAGCAGGACCAGTGGTCAGGGATGCTGGGAATTGTAGTCTCAAAACATATGGAGGGCCATGGTTGAGGAAGCCTGCTTTATACATCGAAAGGCTGCTCAAGTCTACCATGTGATCTAAAGTAGTAAATCTCTGAAAAATTCTGGTGGGGGTCATCTCAGGATTCCCAGACCTGGAACCCAGTTTTTTAAATCTTGGCATGCCATAGTTAGTGCAGGCCATAGTGACCTCTAGCAGGGAGATGTTGATGGGATAATCTAGCTACAGTTCCACTAGCTAGGGTAGAGTCAGTCCCTAGGTAAGTGAACGGCATTGAGTTTGGGTGGTCTGGTGGAGGAGATTGATGATCATCTGTTCATGAATGCTCAAAGACATTTCTTGTCATCTAGTGCTTTCTGCTATTTCTGAGTTTCTGTGCAGACCCCTGACTCTTGCAGCTGGAAAAATGGCAAGATGAAGGGGAAACTACATTACTTTGAGAGAGCTGACAACGTGCAGTTCTTTTCCCCATTGACTTTTTAGCCATGGACAGAAGGCATCACGATGACTGCTATTCTCTTGCAGCAATGATTAAAGGCAGAACCATATGTTACAATGAAGACATGGGGTTCCGAGCCATCCCATGTTTTCTGTGTTACCCAGCTGGGCTCCAGGAACAGAAGTAAACCCAGGGAAGAATCAATAGGCGCAGGAGGTGTTACTTCCGGTTCTCTGCTGCAAATGCTTCCTCCATTTCCACATTTGTATTACCTGCTTGGGAACCCATGTTTATAAATGTAATATGTAGTTCCAGCCTACAGGCAAGGGGGAAATGGCATTGCCAGTCATTCACATAGGCTTTCTCTCACACATGGCATTCTGTAGCATGGCTCTAGCTCCTTTGATTTAGATAGATATAAACTTTATTAGTATTTGCCGCTAGATTTAAAGGTCTGGTGCAAACAGAGAGATTTAAAAGCGTTACCCAGGCATTTGATGGCTGAAAGTCCTGTGCCTGGCAACCCCAAAATTATTAGTTTGAGGGTAGGTGGTTCCTTTCAGGAGTTCTTAACTCTTTTTAGAAGTTTAAATTTTACTGTTTTAGTACATATTGACATATTTGCCACCCTTTGAAGGAGGGCTGGCATATAAATATGGTAAACAAATAATGATTTTTTTTTTTTTTTTAAAAAGACCTTCAGTGTTTTCTCACTTGAAAACAAATGGCCCACACACCAAAAACAAAAAATTAAATTAAGCAAAGTACTATTGATTAAATAGTACTTACATGCAAGTAAATTTAAGGACTTTTTTTAAAAAGCAAAACCCTCTTTGGCATAATGTGACACCTTCAGAAATTCCCTTCATCCTTGGAGATGTAGCTGTTTGATGTGACTCTCAGCCTGCCAGACGGAATATATGTGTCTTATCAAAACCAAAGGGCGAGACAGCTAGTGTCAAGAGTGGTGAAGGTTGTCAAACGATGAAAGAAAAGCTACTAATTCAAAATGTAAAATGTAGCCTGTCGCCTCCACTGCAACATAAAAAGGGCTGTTACTCTGGGAATCCAAGAGGTGATTTTGTGGAAATGAATGCATGATGAGGAACTGGTGGAGGCTGATGGTTGCTGCAAAAGAAACTGCATGACCTGGAGGTCTGTTTGTATAGCTTTTGGGGAGGGTTTTCTTTTTTTTTGGCTGAAGTCTGACAAGAAGAGAGAGATGACTCTGGACAGAAATATTAGAATGTAAAATGTTCCTGGAGCAAGAAAACGCAGCTGTGGATTCAAAATAAGGGCAAAATATATAAAGTTGGGAGCAGTGCAGAAGCTTGCGCAGGATTAATTTGTCTTAACAACTTGGGCCCAAAGTACCGCAAGGACTTCGTGATTCCTTATGCTGAATCCCTGAGATCTTCTGATGGGGCAGTTTTGGTGGAGGTTTGGCCAGCCTTTATCAGGGACCAGGTCTTGAGCGTGGCAGGCCCTGCCTTCTAATGGACATCTTTTAAAAGCTGTATTTCATTGATAGGCCCTTGGAATATGGAATATGATTTTTAAAATTACCGTATTTTTCGCTCTGTAAGATGCACCAGACCATAAGATGCACCTAGTTTTTGGAGGAGGAAAACAAGAAAAAAAATACTCTGAATCTCAGAAGCCAGAACAGCAAGAGGGATCGCTGCGCAGTGAAAGCAGCAATCCCACTTGCTGTTCTGGCTTCTGGAATAGCTGCGCAGCCTGCATTCGCTCCATAAGATGCACACACATTTCCCCTAACTTTTTAGGGGGGGGGGAGTGAGTCTTATAGAGCAAAAAATACAGTATTTTACCAACCAGTCTTTATTAGTGTTTTTTAAAATTTACGCCATCGTAGTATTCTGTTTTTTAATATTTTGTTGCATTTTAATATTTTGTTGCATTTGTTGCATTTTAAATAAAACAAACAAACAAACAAACAAACAAACAAACAAACAAACAAACAAAAAGGTCCATTTATAAGTGTGTGTATCTCAGATGCCAGCACCACTGTTTCAATAGGACTTCCTGCCTGGTAAGCATGTTTTAGATTGCAGCCTCTGTGGGTCATGTTTTACCTTAGCTATCTGCTAACTGAGCAGAATTTTGCTTAATTACTACAGTTATATGGTTGCTCCCCAGATGGGGAGCAGCGATTCAGTGGGAAAAACTGGGTTAGAGGGTGCCAGAAGTGCTGTTACCTTTATATATGCACACATTTTTCATTTCTACTTTAGAAGGCAATGTTGCTGGAGCGAAATTTGTGGAGATATTTTTTTGTTTGTGCAGCCTCTGATGCTCTGTGAAATTTCCTCAGCACATTAGTTTTAAAAAGATTGTTTATCTAAACTGCCAGCTCTGCAAACCCAGCAAGGAACCTGAAAGTCAAGCTGTGTTCTTGCTTGCTCACCATCATTAATAATCAAGATTTTGCCGGCCAGATGCTTTTCCCACTGAAAACTTTGCCATCCTTCTGCTTTTGGTGAGGCTGCACGGTTGTAGGTCGAGACAGAACTGGGAGGCTGAAGTGGGTTGCTGAGATAGCAGGGCAGATGGATTTCCATTTGGGGTTCTGCTCCTGATGCAAACACCAGAAAAACAGCCCAGTTCATTCTTTTTTGAAGGACCAGCGAAGGCTCAGTAGGAGGACTGACTCCAGCTGAGGGCAGGGAGAGGAAAATGGTCCTGTTCAAGGCCAAGGCCTGCAGAGGGAACTCACTGCCCAATTTGATCAGGGTCTTGAAAGGATACTTGCAGCCTAGATGGACGTCAGCAGGTAGGCAGTAGGGTCAGGCATTTCCTACAGGAGTGAGGAATCGGAAGCAAAGGGCAAATATTTAGGAAATCGCAATCTTAAAACCAGTGATCATCCTAGTCCAGCCTGCAGTTGGCCAGTGCCAGGAGTGGTGGAAGGTGCCAGCCGTGGAATCCCCAAGGGAAATCCCAGAGGAGGAAGGCCCTGAGCCCAGGGATTGGTGGTGGGACAGAAGGGAAAGATTTGGAGGAGGTGCTGGATACTGGAGGGACGGGGTTTAGTGAGCAGGAGGACCCTGTGACAGGGAGCAGTTCAGACTTTGAGGCTGAAGCTGGGGGGGGGGTGTCAAGAGGCTGCTGAAGAATCCAGGGAGTCCCCCTCTCCTGCTGTGACAAGCTCCCCCTTTGTCTCCAAGAACATGCAGGATAGTGGGGAGAGCAGAACAGAGACCAGAGGTGAACAGATGCAGTTTGAGACTGCTTGGGACACATCCAGAAGAGAGGGAGCCTCAGAAGTGGTGGAAGGCCCCTTCAGTCCTGGCAACTTCTCTATAGGGGCAAGAGCTACTGGGAAGTGTAGCTGAGTTTGTATGTCATTTTCTTGAATAAAAAGCTAACAGTCACTGACAGCTAACTCTGCTTCTTTGTGCTGACCTGCATCTGACTCCAGCCCTGACAGCCAGTCTAGGCAGGCACGCACAAACTGGGCTGGCACACTTCCATAGCGACCTCATACTTTGAGAAATGCTGAGACAAATTCATGGAGGATATGGCTATCAATGGCTACTAGACAGGAAGGCTATGCTCTGCCTCCACAGTTGGAGTCAGCATGCTTCTGAATATAAATTGCTGCAAACCACAGGGTGGGATAGCCCTCTTTTGCTTGGGCATTTCTTGTCGGTTTCCCACAGGTATCTGATGTTAGAATTCCTGCTCCGTGGTTGCAGTCATGGGATTGTTGTCTTTCACATGACGGTTATGTTTTGACTCCACAGAGTGGGAAGTGACGGAGACAGGATGTTTGTGTTACTGTGTTCCGTGAAGTGGGACTATTGTCCTTTGTTCTCTCTCTTTGCTGTCTGATGCTAGAGAGAGAGGGAGCCATGTTGCAGTGCTCTGTGTGTGTTTATAAGTAAATAAAATAGATTAGTCAAAATGCTGAGTTGCTGAGGTCTATTACGCAAGCTGCAAAGACTCTGCAGATCCCTAAGTGTGCCGATGTCTGTTGGCATCGGTCACTGTGATGTTCAGGCAGAAGAAAACTTTTGAAGCTCCCAAACGATCGACCAGGAGGGAGGGAACATGCCAGTCAGGCATGTGTCTCTGTCAGGGTCCTACTCGAGAGTAGGACGGGCTTCTGCTACCACCTCCAAAATGGCAGCTTTGTCTCAAAGCTTTATATGGTTCAGAAAAATGGGAGGGTGGACCATGGGTCACCAGGAAGGCAAGCAAATGCCCCCCCCCCCATTTTATCTCTCTCTCTCTCTCTCCTGCCCTCCCTATATCTGATACTTTTAGGAAAGGTTGCAGAGAGCCATTTTTCTGGAGGCGAGATGTCGGAGAAAATCTACAGCTGCTTACCCTGCAGGGAAGGATGTTCTTACTGCACAGATGATACTCCCTGCTATGCACAGGAGGACAAGTATTTACGGCTTGCTATCATCTCATTCCAAACTCTCTGTATGCTGCTGGACTTCATAAGCATGCTCATGGTCTACCGGTTTCGCAAAGCAAAGGTAAACTTGGAAACATTTCCCCCCTTCTAATCTTCCTGCCTGTTTTCTTACGTGTCGTAAGTGTGCTTTGCCCATAAGGGAGTGACCCAAATTTGTCACAGTCAAAATCGAAGGCTCTGGTGTAGAGGCAGAGGAGAAATTCGTTTGGTCCACGTTTTGAAGCAAACCAACCTAATTTTTCATTCCTGGACTTAGATGCCAATCAGATTGTAGCTATCGATTGGATTATGCACTTGGTTGGATTTTACAATGCGGTTTTGGTTCAAAAATGTTCACAAAAGTTTGTGTTTTAGGGGGAAATTGAAAAGCCTACAGACATGCTTATTTTAGAGGAAGAATGCAAATAGAATGCATATGGAATTAGTACAATTTATATGTGTGGGGTTTTTTTTCATGCAACTCCCTCCCCACTGAATGGAATGGACCTATGATTGGGTGTATGTGAAAATGACACAAAATGGAAACAGGCTGGTCTATCCATCCCTGGTCCATCTCTAGTCAGATGTTAATTGCCCAGATCTGCAAAGTGCTGAATTCCAAGCTAGTTGCAGGAAGGACTGTGTTAGGCATGTCACTATGACCCTAACTGGGTGGATTTGAATGCTTCTAACCCCTACTACCTGCTTGAGGTCTATGGCACAGTGGAGCCACCCAAACTTGCAATCACAGTCCTCTAAAGGCTACCCGAACCTGCTCTATGGGTCTTCCTCCTACCCGCTTCCCCAGCCATTGACTTTGAAGGATTTGGATTGCAGCCTCAGACTTCTTGAAATAAATAAATAAAATATGCAAAATAACTACACAGGTATTAGAAGTCACCTCAGAACTGGCCCTACTGAACATCTTCCAAGATCATAATGACCACTCACATTATACAGAGCTTATAACCCACCTGCTTTCAGCAGTCAGAAGCCTCCTAGCCAGACACTGGAGAGACCTGTCAGGAATAAACATGGACCAGTGGTATCAAATAGTATGGGAAACAGCCTTACAGTGGTACCTCGGGTTAAGAACTTAATTTGTTCTAGAGGTCCGTTCTTAACCTGAAACTGTTTTTAACCTGAGGTACCACTTTAGCTAACGGGGCCTCCTGCTGCCGCCGCGCGATTTCTGTTCTCATCCTGAAGCAAAGTTCTTAACCCGAGGTACTGTTTCTGGGTTAGTGGAGTCTGTAACCTGAAGCGTCTGTAACCCGAGGTACCACTGTACTAGAATAACTAACCAATAAACTGAAAGTGACATGGGGACAAATAGAAGAAGACTCCTTCACCCCAGTATGGCTCCCGTTTATCACATACACAGCCTAACAACACAGCAACAAGAATCAGCTGACAGTATACAGATCAGTCTGGCTTACCTGACCCAACAAGCCCTCCACAAATGCAAACAAACCCCACTGCAGTCAACCACAGACAACCAGCCACACCCTGGCCCCCCAATACCTCTCACTACCAAGGAAATGCAATAAACGAATAGAAAGAGAACCTACCCAGTTGACACCGACACGAAACCACACACGTACACTATATAAAAGTAATATAAGCCTCACCACCCCACCCTTCCTCTCCCCCAACCTTATACTGTACTCAAGACTAATGTCTCACAATAAATGTAGCTGATTTGTAAGAAAGACTGTACAACCTGAAAGAAGAGACAAGGCATGTACTTTTGTAAAACAAGAAAATCTTTAATAAAGAAGAAAATGCTGTGACAGCTCTGTGCAGAACGATTCAGCCTTAAAATAGCCTTCCAGTTTACTCAGAAACCAGCGAAATCAAATGCACATAAAATACTTGAATCCCACTGCTCAAATTAATAGCTGCAATCACCTCTTTCTATAAATAGACAGGCATTTCTATTTAGCTTTCCTAAGCAATCATTGCAGAAGCAACTGCATCTATCTAACAGATTCTGTATTGGATAACTTCCTGTCAGTTCCCCCAATTAAATGCCTGGCAGGAAACCTCAGAACTGGCTTCAACAATTTTGCTGCCTCCCTGTTTTGTTTCCAACCCCCCCCCCTTTTATTTCTTTCTTTCCATGGCAAATCCTTTGTGTTCGTCGTGATCGTGAGACATGTGTTTGCTACAATTGTGATTTATGTTACAGAGAGAGTTGCCTGTACATCAGTCCTGTAATCCCATTACAGAGAAAAGGCATCTGTTTAACAGCCTGGTGGTAACTTATCTGAAGAGCTCTGTTCTAACTCTCTAAAGTTTTGCTTCATTATGGTAATATCATAGGCTTTTAATGGCTGTCTTAAATAACTGATACTGTTAAGGAGACATGCATCATGAATGGAAATTAGCCTCCCAAGTGTTCAGTGGAAAAACAAAGGCAGAAGGCTTTTAATTCAGGGAACATAGCTTTGCGCTGGCCTTTGATCAATGAATATGCATGTCTGTACGTAATATTCTGTTGTATTATGTATATATACATAAGCATACACAAATGAGATGAGTGTCAGTTGACATTTTAAATGATCCTGATATGTCAATAAGGTAATTGCCTTGTGGCGGTGCACGCACTGGTAACTTTAAAACGGGGTTATGGTTATTATATTCTCAATCACCTTCTGCATCTCTCTTTCAAGGTGATGTACATAATATCATTAAAAAATAGCTAAAAGGAGTTATAAAACAGCACAAATAATAGTGGCAAATGAATTTAGCAAACTATTCAGCGGAGGCCTCTGTGGGGCAGAGATCTATTCATCTAGCTTGGAAAGCTTGACAGAACAAAAAAAAAGTCTTCAGTTGTTTCTGGAAGGTGCAGATAGCTGGCGCCTCTACAGGAATGCTGTTCCACAGAACAGGGCCAGCCGCAGGCCAGATATCTGTGGATGTGGCACCCAGGCAAAGACAATTCCTGTAAGTGCAGGAGAACCTTGCTTCCCCACCTATGCTCACACAAAGCCCATAGGTACACAGCAACTATAGGAGAGGCTGCGTGTAACTCCCATATCCCCCAACTAGTCCAGAGGTCTCCAAAGTGGGGAGTACCGCCCCCTGGGGGGGGAAGGGATTACTTAAGAAGCAAGGTAGGGGGCACTGGAGTTACAGTGAATGACTATCCAACTTAGAAAACCTGGTATCACTGGATCAAATTCAACCATTTTGTTGAATTAATTAAACAAAATAGTTTTAATTGGCTTTTGAATGAATGTGCAATTAATTGTTACCGGTTTGAATTATATTGTGGTGTTGTCTTCCTTAGTGGGTTGTGCAAACCACTATTCTGAATAATGCTTTTTACATGGCAGGGTAGGGGCCGCTGGGGATGAGTTTATGGAACCAAGGGGGCAATGGCCTGAAAAGGTCTGGGAGCCACTGATCTTGCTCCAGCCTTCTTTGTGTTGCTTGCGTCTGAAGGTTAAGCAACTTGTATTTGAGGCTGGATAGCATTGTGGGAGTCACACCTATGTACCTGTGCATATGCACTGGGTGGGGAGAGTATTCTGTTGAATTCTCAGGGACCCTTCGTCCCTGAGCACCTTTCATAGTGCAGTGGAAGGTCCTTGCGGTCTCTATGCCTAAAAGCTGCTTTCTTCATATTTACGTTTTCTTCCTTCATAACTAGATTAAGCACATTAGACAGCTCCTGGATAGCCCAGTCAGTAGAGCATGGGACTCTTAATCTCAAGGTTCTGGGTTCAAGCCCCACATTGGGCAAATGATTCCTGCATTGCAGGGGGTTGGAGAAGAAGAAGAAGAAGAGGAGGAGGAGGAGGAAGAGGAAGAGGAGGAGGAGGAGGAGGAGGAGGAGTTTGGATTTGCTATCCCGCTTTATCACTACCCTAAGGAGTCTCAAAGTGGCTAACAATCTCCTTTCTCTTCCTCCCCCACAACAAACACTCTGTGAGGTGAGTGAGGCTGAGAGACTTCAGAGAAGTGTGACTGGCCCAAGGTCACCTAGCAGCTGCATGTGGAGGAGCAGAGACGCGAACCCGGTTCACCAGATTACGAGTCCACCGCTCTTAACCACTAAGTTCCCTCCCAACTCTACAATTCTGTGTTCCTCCACCGAAGGTTCTGGTTGAAGGCAAAACACAGAACACTCCACAGAACTATGTCATTTAAACGATTTAATTACATACAATCCACAATTACATACAATCCACAGGTTGTTGGTTAACAGCAGCAACAAAATCTGGTGTCAGCAAATGCCGCCAGCATCTTCATGGAGGGATGTCTGACCAGTGAGCAAACACAAAGGAAACAGAGAATTCCACATCTGCATCAGCAAACCCTAGTTAGAAGGCTGTTTTAAGCAGCTTTCCACAACCTAATGCCCTCCAGGTGTTTGGGGCTACAACTCCTGGCTGTTGGCCATGCTCCAACATCTGGAATGCACCCATTTGGGAAGGCGGAGCTTAAAGAATATGTACTTTGCCACCTTAGCTGCAGGATTCCTTTCGTATCAGTGTTGTATTTTTAGACCTCAAGCCTTCAAAGGATCATGTATATGGTGCGGAACAGAGTCTCTATACCAGAAGACACAGAGCAACTTATCTTCATCATAACATACCTTGACAGATTTACATTTCTTGTGTTAGAGAAAAAGATCAGGAGGTGGGTGAACTGAAGAATTGCTTGGGGAACACTAATACTCTTTCCTCCTGGATGCGATTCATTTGTGATTGATGACTTCTTGTTCTTTCCTTCCTCTTCTGCCTTTTCAAGGAAAACACACCCACACCCACACCCTCAGTTTTAAAGTGGTGTCCACAGTCTAGCTGGGCAGTTAGAGATAAACCTGGCCTTTGGCATAAGCATTTTTGACAAATATATGGCTTGGAGATAATGAAGCATACTTTCCCAAATCATACACGGCCCTCAAAAGTTTATTGCAACCTGCGGGGACCCCCTGGCATTTCACTGCAGCAAAACTGAAGGCTTAAAACAATGCAAATAAATTAAACAAAGATCCCTATTTCCCCCGTCCTTTAAAACATCCTCAGAGCTTCTCCAAGCACTTTCCAGTTTGAATCAGCCAGGTTCCACTTCTGCAGTTCCCCAAACAGCCCAGTCTTTCCTTGTTTTTGATTCCTTGTTGTTATAGCAGTCCTAGAGTGTTAATTTCTTGCAGTCCTATTAATAGCCGCGCTCAGGAGCTGCTTGCAATGCTGTCAGTGGCTAAAGACACAACAGTCACCGGCAATCTGTCCCAAGTGCTGCCCACGTGCATCAAAATGGGACAAGCAGAGTAGCCAGCAGCAACTCTTTACTGCATAATAATAAAAGCATGGGTGTGCAAATGGTGTCTTGATTTGGTTTGGTGGCAGAGAGGGAAGATGGAATGCAGTTGGTTGGAAGACAAAGGAATGACTTTGGGAGAAAGGAGGGAAAAGTTAATTAAATGAATTGAGTGGGTGGGAGAGGGAGATTCACTTGGAAAATGTTCATTTACTGATTCTACCATGTCCATGTTCCCATCTTGGTCACACCTACTTTTCCACATCCCCCACACCTACTTTACCATGTGGCCTCCAGAGAGTTGCCAATGGGTCAATATGGCCCTCAATCGAAAAACCTCACTCACCCTTATTCTACCTGTATGGAATTCTTTTTCTGAAATGCCTTTCCCAGTGAGGCTTGCCTGTCTTTCTTCTCCTTCTTCTCCCTCTTTTTCTACTTCCCTCCAGCAAATCAGTCGGCTGGTTTTTACTCTGATGATTTTATTGCTCTCTGCTGGTTTCCATTGCTGAATTTTGCTGCATTGCTAGGCTTGCTTTATCTTGATTGTTATTTTATAGTTTTACCCTTCTTTAGGTTGTGTAATAATCTGCCCCCAGAGCATGCTAGCTCGAGGGTGGTGCGTGCATTTTTTAATGTGCAACATGCACCAAAAAAGGCAACTGCCTACAAAAATACATACTGCAGGAGAGAGGCATGAGCACATATTGTCACCAACTCTTAAACTTGGGCAATTGGACCATTGTGCAGTTGTGCCTCTTCCTCTCTTTGTTGCACATAGTCCTTTTTGTCTTCTTGCTATTGTATGTCTTGTGTTTTGTATGAAAGCATTTCCTTTTGCATTGTGGTGAAGTGACTATATTGAGTGCATCATTAAAGACGGCCTTCATATATTTAAATGCATAACTGCCCCAGTCATGTAAGTGGGTCATCAACATGTTGTCCATGAATGCCAGTGTGCCTCTTAGCACTTGTGAAAGGTCTCAGTAAATGTCCTTTTAAAAATCCACATTGTATGAAAGATGGTTTGCTCTTCCTGCCCACTTCCTATTTGTACTGGCACATCCCCTTAAACATGCCCATATTTCATTTGGGACCGGTCACCCACCCACCCTTCTGTTCTGAACAGAAGAGATGTTTTTGCTCTGTGAGTGAGCATCCTGGTGGGTGACAGAGGTGCCATTCTTTTCATTGATGGAGAGGCTCGCCTGCGCCATTTTGTGATCCTGCCTCTTAGAGCTCTTCTTGTGTCTGACAGCCATTTTAGTGCTCTGCCACAGCCCCAAGGCCCACTCAAAATGGGAAGCATCCAGTGGAAAAGAGAAAAGGGAGAGTTTCAAGATCCCGAAGGGTAATGTACGCAGAACTGCCACCATCATTAATCTGAGACAAGTCAAAACCCAGGAATGTAAATGCTGAAATATTGGCATTCTTGTGCTTGATATTTTCTCTTAACGACTGAGTAAGAATGGTAGGATTATTCTATTTCCATTCTGCATCTATTTCACATGTACTCATTCGTAAGTCTGTTCTGTCTTATTTTTGCCATAATCTGTGATCCGTTTGGAAATTCATATTTTAAAATGCATTTAAATGCCTATTTTGTCGCACAACACTTATATCATTGCATATATTATCTTGCATATTTCTAAAAAATACTTTATTCTAAAATTTGCATTTTTGCATTTTTATTATTATTCTTTTTAGTCGAGAACTCTGAAATTCAGGGAAGTGTGCAATCCAAAGAATAATTATGTTATGATCCATGCATTATGATCCATCCCCACTAGGCTAGTTCGTTAAAAAATGTGGACTAAATGAAATCCTCCTCCATCCCCAAAGAGTGACAGCCAAAGAGCCTCTGCCAGCATCTTCTATAGTGCTATATCTGTTCTACATAGACTGCAGTCTTAAAGATATTCACTTGTACTGAAATCAATGTAATCTACTTCCAAAAGAATACACTTATCACTGGGTCTTAAATAGCTTATTCCCCCTGTGTATGAATGAGCAGTCCATGGATAGGCATTAAAAACTAACCATACAGGCAAGCTAGAGTTTATAAAAGAAGGTCCAGTAGCTGATGGTGTGGTGGGACAGTGGTGCTCACTTGGCCTCCCAGCAGTTGAGTTGCTGCTGCAATGGAGTGAGGAGGCAGGGAGGTCAGCAGAGTGCAAAGGCACTGGCAGGAATACCATATTGGCTTGGCTAGTGTGTTTGCACTGTGCTGACCTCCCTTTCACTTTCCCCATCTCTTTCCTGGTAAGCAGCAGCTGACTCAGCTGCTGGGAGGTCAGGAGTACCGCTGCCTCACCATACGATCTGCTACTGAGCGGGACACTTTCATACCTCTCTCTCCTTCCTCCTCCTCCTGTTCCATCTTTACAAACATCACAGTGACTTTTGGGAGGCACACAGCCATTGCATAACCATCACCAGGTACTACTGCTTAGGATGTGTTTAGATTCATCTATCAGCCGACCACCATCCATTGTGGGAATTAATATTCTACACCAACTGAAAGTTCCTAGCACAGGATTTTGATATCTGGTGCTCCGGCACATTAGCTTGAGCTGTTAAAGGAAATTATGCTGGTGTTTCCCTGGTCATTTTCCTATATGTACACTACATGTGCAGTCATTAATGCCAGTTTGCTAGCAAAAGTGTAGCCATTGCAGAGGGCAGCATGGAAATGTTTTGACATTTGATGGCAACCTTCATTAGGCCAAAGAAGCTGCCTGGTTTGTCAGCCTGTGGGAAACGGCAATGCCCAAAGACAGCTGCATCATTTTGGCAAAGAGATATTTAATGATTCTCTAGGGTGGAGGAACAACAGATTCCCTCCTAGCACAATGAGCAGTTGAGTGGTCCCAGCAGAAATGATTGAATGGCAGCAAGAGTGTATTACTCATTAGGGAATGCCTAAACTCCTCCAGGTTCTCTTTTCCCTTGACCACTGCTTTATACATTGCTGAAGGCTGTTCTGATGGCCCTGGTGGTATAGGAGAAGAGGCAAGAGAAAAGAAGCAATGGGAACGAATAGCCTTCCAATTTACCTTCTGAGTATTATGTACATTCCAAAATGCCAGCAGCCATGAATTGCATGTACTCTGATTCTGCAAGCCAAAATAGTTGAAATTATTAAAGGCAGTGCCAAAGAGATAATCAGGCCACCGTAAAGTAGCAAGCAGTTTTGCTCCCCAGAAGAGAGTTTGGGGGCATTTAAGAAAGTAAGGCTTTCCCCCTTGGAAAATTACATTCTAGGGTTTCAGTTCCCTAGATTTTCAGCTGTGGTGAGCTGCTTATACCTGATACTGGGCGACTGCCTTGTCTCAAGAAGCCCTTGGACTTACTTGATAGCAGTAGCAGAGCTGACTGTGAAAAGCAAACATACACAACTGATTAGAATAGCTCTAAAATCATATATCACGTACATTACAGTCATTTTTGGTATCCATCTCTCAGCCTCGATATGTATATATCACAATTAAATTCCCCTTTAAGTTCAGATAATGATCTAAGGGTCTGGGGAGATTCATTTATATGTTGCAAAGCCCTCTCTAGTGAGGTGCATCCGTCTCCAACATTATTAGCTTTCAGGAGAAATTTGAAACCTCAGACGTTTGGTGGCTGAAGAATATGTTCCTGGCAGTCCTGAGATCACTGGATGAAATAATATTTTTAACTGTAGCTCTTTTAGAATTTGTGTGTGTGTGTTTATTATTGTGGGTGTGCTTGCTGGCTGGGGGTGGGGGAGAAAGGGTGGGATATAAATTCAATCAACCAGTAAAAGAAAATAGCTTGGGGTGAGGGAAATGGTGTTTCCCTCTAGGAAAGTGAAGCTACAGAAAATGCCCAGCCCATGTGAACATTTGCCATCTGTTTAAATCTTATAGGAGAAATGGATGTGATTATGCCTGCCTGAGCACACTCCAAGCATCTGTACTAAACTATTTAAAATGGACTGCTTCGGTTTACACTGACTTGTATTATATTGATATCAATAGAGCTAATGTTGCAACCTTGTTTGCTAGGAAGTAAATCCTGATGAGGGGAACCTGCTTACAAGCAAACATATTAACAGGTATTGAAAGCAGTTTAAACACCAGTATTCTGTGTTTGGGTTAATTAATTTACCAATCTGATTGTTAGGTGGTCAGTCTTCTCTGTCTTGTGCTAAAATCGGTAACATTTATTCGCCTTGATTATAACCCACCAATATGACATTTCATCTGCAAGCCTCTTAATGTTTCTGCTATAAATATTTTAAAGATAACGTGAAACGAATAATGCAATGGCTGTGTCAGTCTAATTTCTTGTACCCATTTGTTTTCGTTTCTAGAGCATTAAGGCATCTGGTCTCGTTCTCTTGGAGACTATCCTGTTTGGGTCACTGCTTCTTTACTTCCCGGTGAGTTACACTGTTTTGTTCTTAAGGAGTATAAAAGACGAGGCCGTGAGCTGTGCATCAGATGCAGTGCTTCCCTTCGATGTTTCGCAGATGAGCATCTTCACACACCCCTGTCCTCACATGAACGATCATTGCCTGAAGGGCCCTCATCTTAGAGGTGCGCTTAGGTAATTTGAGACCCTGGGCTTAAAAGGTCTCATTGGAGGTTAGGCAGAGATCTTTAGACCAGGGCTGAGGAACCTGTGATCCTCCAGGTACTGTTGGACTCCAGTTCCCATCAGCCCAATGGTCAGGGAAGATGGGATTTGCAGCCCAATGCATCTGGAAGGCCGCAGGTTTCCCATTCCTGCTTTAGATGGTAGTGCGTATTTACTTCACCCACTTTAAAGTATGATAAGATAGCCCTGCCAAGTTTGGGATCTGCTGCATCTCATTCCTGCTGAGTCCGAAGTCCTCCTCTCATGGCACCACTGCCTCCCCTTTATACATTGCTGAAATCTCTTAGACATGGGCTGCTCACAGTAGCAATTTATGCTGCAACAGCCTGTCCTACACCATCCTCCGAAGAATTATGGAGTCGCCACAACCATTTCCTTTTCTTCTTTTTAACTTAAGGGTGTTACACGGTGTACCCAGATCCATTGTAGACAATCAGCACCTCATAAACAGGAGCTGGATCAAGGCAGAGCTATATAAAAGGAAAGCAACACAGGGGCACACTTAGGAAAATACTGTGCTTCCGTGGCTCCCAGTCTTATTTATTAGCCAACAGGTTGTGAAAAATAGCTTGTGGACTTTGTGCACCCCTCTCCCCTCCCCTTTAAACAAAACTATTGATGCCTAAACTAAGCTACAAAATCTGTCTACTGTTCTTTCAATATGTCTTGTATATAGAAGGGAAACCCAAATAATCTGTTGCCCTTCTGGCATTTGTTATAAAACAGGGAAATTGACTCAATTCCCCCGCCCAACATTTGAAATCAAGCAACATATATAGACACTGGATTTTTCAGAAAACATACTGCTATTTTTGTTGTACGTGGGTACATTGTGGAACAATACAAGAAAAGAAAGACACTGATTTGTTTTGGTTAGAACACCTACCTTAGGGAACAGATGGCCATTATAGAACATGTAAAGGAAAGATGCTAACTACCTTCGCCTATTTCTAGCCTCTTACATTTCTGAGATGAGAAAAGTGGCATAGAAAAACAGGAAGAGGAATAAAGACACATAGTTTGTTTAACAAACCATGAGTAAACAAGCAAACCATGGTTTCTACAAAGTTTGGTTTCTTTTTTCCAACTGCTCTTGCCTCGTGCCTTTGTAGTCTGTGGAATGTCTTGGCTAAGGTGTTCAGAGTAACCATGGTTAAGGACAAGGTACTGGATTCACATGTAATGCCAAGCAATAGTTAAAACAAACCAAGGTTTGTAAGCAAACAACAAACCATGGCTTCAGATCTTGGTTTGCTGGCTGTAGACAAAGTTGTAACTATAGTTAAACTGCTGTGCAGGGTTCATACATAACACTAAGCCATGGTTTTGTGTTACGTTTGACCCAGGCCACTCACAGTATATATGTTAGGAAAAGTATGGGAAGAAGGAAAACTAAGGATAGTTGTGCAGTTCTTCTCGAGTTTGTTCATGTGGAAACATGCTGAGGCGACACTTTTCTGTTAGATAACTCTGTTTTTATCTCCTTGATTGAAATAAACATTTGATCTTGCCATCCAAGATTTATGCACCAGCTTGTGGAGCTTTGTGTATAAAGCCTATAATGAGGCCTAGATGAAAAGCTTCTTGTATTTAGTTTCTGTCACCCCTTTATTATCTTTTGATGCTTTTTCTCTCCATCCGTCTGTTGCCAGTTGTTTCAGTTTGCATAATAACTACCACTTCTAGTCCCCAAGCCATCCCTGTGAAGTCTGTTGTGTTGTTGTTTTTTGAAAAAAGGAAACCAAAAGTAACCCCCTGCACGCTCCTAATACCATAGCTCTGTTAAGATGACTGGAAACAGAGCACACTATTGCCCCGTGTTATGTCTTCTCGTTCTGAAATCTCCCCCAGATGATAGCACCCAACTCAGGAGTTCTGTCAGAGCCCCCAAAGCCTTGTCTTTCCTCCAGAGAGATCTTGGGGGTGGAGGTCGTTGGCCCCTAGTCTAAGAGGCTTGGGATGTTTCTCATCATTGAAGTCTCCCTGGGGACACTGTGCAAACTTCCTTCTCCCTTCCCTCCTCCCTCAATTACTGTTCCCGCAAGGCAGGGGTGAGGACCCCTCCGCTTGTTTGGAAGAGGGATTCCTTGTTAAACCACTTGGGAAGGGGTAGCTGTGTGAGAAGAATGGGGTCCCCTAACAACTCTCAGCTCCCATAACAAAATATACTTGGTGGGGGGTAGAGCCATGACAGCTTGCAGTGTTATGATGCTGCTTGGAATGTATAGTGCAGATGGGGCCTATGTGTGCAAGCTGTACATGAGTATATTGGGGTGGGAACTGTGGCCTTCCAGATATTGTTCAACTCCAGCTTCCATTGGCTCAATCCAGCATGGCAAATAATTTGGGATATCAGGAGCTGTAGTCCAGCAACATCTGGAAGGTCAACAGGTTCCCCACCCCTGCTGTATATATGCGTGAATGGGGACTCTCCATTTTGCATACTGCATGCACACACGGCCAATAAAGCTTCTTATCTGGTCTTTCCAAAAGTGAACCAAAGCCCCACGGATAAACATTTTAGTGCAATAACCCCTCTTGGGTTTCAGGACTCATCTCCTAGGACTGCATTACTTCTTTTAATAAAACAAAACAGTGCACATTTCATTGCATTTAACAAAATTCGCATACCACTTAATTGCAAACAAAAACCTCCAAGTGCTTTACAAAGAATGTAAAAAATATACACTGTAAGTGTTAATAAAAATCAAAGTAGAAAAATAAAATTGAAACATGAATAAAAGCGACATTTAAAAATATACATTATAAGCTAAATGTACAGATTAAAACTGACTTCAACTTTACATGTTCATTGCATCCATCCATCCCTGAATGGAACTAGTTTCTTGTGTGCATTGCTGTTCAAGCACATGGAAGGAAATGCCACTGAAGTAATAGAATCATAGAATTGTAAAGTTGGAAGGGGCCACAAGGACCATCCAGCCCAACCTCCATCAATGCAGGAATCTTTTGGCCCAACGTGGGACTAGAACCCACAGCGCTTAGCTATCCCAAGTCTATGAGACTTCCTTCCTCGTCACTTGTTTAGGATGAGTGTGCAGAGAACATAAAGCATGTTGGCCCTAATTAAAGCGAATGCCACTTGGCATGTCACCAGGATGCTTTTGAAAATTTCATTTAGTGGCTTTATTTAGAATTTAAAAGAACTGACCTTAAGCAACTTTGCTCAGAGAGCCATTAATTATTATGATACTTATTAGCTGAGGGATGACATTTAAGAACACCGGTTTCCCTTTAATACCTGCTCCACAGAACAGCTAGAAAAGTAATTAGAGTTGCACACTTTGATTTCCCCTCCCCTCCCACAGTTTATTCTCCTGTAATTAACTTTATACATCTGAAGTAACTAGAAGCTTATTTGAACACCAGAAAATGTCTTAACGTTAACCAACTCTCTTATTGTAGAGCAGGCATAGGCAAAACTCTGGCCCTCCAGATGTTTTGGAACTACAATTCCCATCATCCCTAGCTAGCAGGACCAATGGTCAGGAAATGATGAGAATTGTAGTCTCAAAAATCTGAAGGGCCAGAGTTTGCCTTTGCCTGTTGTAGAGAGACTAAACTGGAAATGCTTGTTATTCTGTTGTTTTTCTCCTTTTGGCATATTGTATCTGTGTTCATTCATCTATCCCCTTCATATGTTATATATTTGTTATATCCACTTGTATAGACAACTTTCCAATCCCCCCACAATAAAAACCCCCAGAAAATGAATTCTGCTTACATTTATATCCCACCTTGTCTTCAAAGAGCTCAAGGTGTGGCATTCACAGTTCTCCCTTGTCCCATTTTATCCCTGTGCGGTGGGTCGGGCTGAGAGAGGCAGTGTCTGCCCCAAAGTCACCCAGGAGGCTATATGAGGATTTGAATCCTGCTCTCCCAGGTCCTAGTCTGGCACTCTAAAAAATATATAAACCTTTCTCTACATCTTTAATTCTTACTTTTACACAATACAATCATACCTGTAATGTATAATCTACTTTGGCCCATAAAACAGCTACTGCTAGAGTGATCTGTTGGTCAGGACCAATATACCTAGCCCAGGCTTCCTCAAACTTGGCCCTCCAGATGTTTTGAGACTACAGTTCCCATCATCCATGACCACTGGTCCTGCTAGCTAAAGATCATAGGAGTTGTAGGCCAAAATCATCTGGAGGACCGAGTTTGAGGAAGTCTGAGCTAGCCCATCAAAATATGGACACCGGTTTTAATTTTTTTAAAAAGAGAAATACCTTTGTTAGAAAAGTACAACTCTTTAGTATGAAGAGGTGAGTGCACCTCAGGTGTAGGGAATCTGTGGTTCTCCAGGTGTTGCTGTGCTCCAAGTCTCGTCTTTCCTAGCCAGCATGGGCAATGGTCAGGGATGATGGGAGCTGTGGTTGGTTGGTTCTTTCAGCCCAGGTTATTGGCTTGTTTGAGGAGTAAACCCTACACAAATCTGGAGCGGAGACCCTAAAATGGTTAGATGGCCTTTTATGCCGCCTTCTGGAGCTAAGCTGGTGCCAAACACATTGCTCTGCTTTCCTCTGGGTGACATCAGTGAGGCCAAGGGGGGAGGGTCTTGTCATCTGGGCAGCCCAGGGCCTCCATACATACTGCTCCGGCTTGTGCCCCGAGGAGGTCACTTTGGTTCTCCTAGCTCATTGGTTTGAGTTAACCCCTGGAGGCACGCTCTGTTATCCCTCAAGACAGACAGATGCCAACAACAACTTGAGAAGCTTTCCCTCTGCCTTGCCTGCCTTGCATTGCTCTGCCTTGCATTGTCTTCCAAACCCTTCCTTACTGAATTCAGCCTCTGCTGAGACATTGGTAACTTAACAGAGTGGTTAGCTGGGTCTATACAGATCCCTGGTGGGGCCTCTTAACACATGGCTGCAGGAGGGTTTCCCCAGCAAAAGGAAAGAGAGTCGTGCTTGGCTGTGGTTAAGCAGTCAGATCTGAGAAATCTGAGAAGCTCCAAAGCTTGGATTCGGGTGCTCCTGGCGAAGTAGAATGACCAGGTGAAAAAGAGGACAGGACTCCTGAACCTTCTGCAGTTGTACAGAACAGGGGATTTTGGCAGGCGTAATTGCATGACAAGCTGCACGTGCTGAAATTTATCTCTGCAGCTTTGAAAGGTGCAGGAGTCCTGACTTTTCCTTCACCTTGCCACCTTGCTGGAGAGCTTCCGGCCTAAGCAAATAAAAGATCCCAAGTAAGACTCTTTGTACTAAGAGCTTTTGTTCTTTATTGTTCCATTCAGAGGCAAATTCACTAACAGCGTAGCATCACGCTCCATAGGGGAAATGAAAGGAAAGTGATGTGTAGTCTGAAAGCCAAAAAGCGATGATTAAAAATTATCAAGGAGGGGAGATGCTATGCTATAACTTTTCCTTCAAGACACTTTATTAAAACATTCATTTTTAGTTAAGCAGGCACATACCACTTAATTGAACCACTCTGGCAGCAAGTTTGTTTATTGCTATTATCTACACATCAGCATGGGTGCTTATTTCACGTTATAAATAGTGGGCTTTTATTTCTTCATTAAATATTACCCTATAGTCAGCTGCAACTGAATGGGCTAGACTGCTCTTTACACTCCTTCAATTTAGGCTACGAAAGATAAGTAAGCAGCGAACTCAGAAAGATAAAGAAGCAGCAAACTCAGAAATCACTCAGGAACACTGGAAAAAGTCTGAAGTGACTGCACAGTCAGGTTTTAGATTTGGGAAACCCATTCCTTCACTCCCAGGGTCCAACCCTCGTTCTGTTTATGAACCAGGAAGGGCTTCCGTGATTCACCTGAAGTTGCTACATATCTTCTGTATGTCTTTTGTTTTGTTTTATAGGTTATCATTTTGTACTTTGAGCCAAGCACATTTCGCTGTGTTCTCCTAAGATGGGTTCGCCTTTTGGGATTTACTACCGTTTACGGAACTGCTACACTCAAGCTGCACAGGTACTACATATGTTATCGTTTTTGTTTCTGGGTGAAGTGTAATTTCTGTATAATTTCGTTTTGCGTGCGTGTGCGCGCACATGTACAGAGGAGATTGCAGTGATGATCTGTGATTTTTATACTTTTGGGGGGCACGGAAAACAGACTTCTTCAAAGTTTTCATCTGCCTTCGGAAGCCTGTGCTTAATTTCCCCAGTAGTCTAGAAACCAATAGCACAATCTTACTGATGGAGGGGAGTGCTTTGGCTGCGGTGGACTCTGCCCTAAGAGAAACACCAGCTTACTGTCACCAGTTTTCCCACCAGCAAAAACTCCTAAAGTATTTAGGGGGCATTTTGGGATTGGGTGGGGATGCTGGAGGTTTTATATCCACAGGTTCCGAAGCCCTTCAGATCTCCTGAGTAGGGGTCTAATCCTTGGGTTTCTCCCTTGCACTGTCCTGGAATGGTGCAGGAGAAACAACTGTGTAAAAAATAATGCCTACCCCTCCTCACCTGGCTGCTGCAAGCGGCAGTGCTTTTGATGTAACCGTGGATCCTTTGATCCAGATATAGGGAAACTCGGCCCTCCAGACGTTTTGGGACTACAATTCCCATCATCCTTAGCTAACAGGACCAGTGGTCATGGATGATGGGAGTTGTAGTCCCAAAACATCTGGAGAGCCGAGTTTGCCTATGCCTTCAGTTTGATCCATCTTGGGCAGGAACTGAATTGCTCCACAAGAATGTGTGTTTATGAGAGATATTTAATTATACACTGGACGAAACTATTGGAAAAGTTGCCCTTGGAGGAAATACTTTAATAATGTACGTTCTGCAGTGATGTAGAAATTTCAGTAACAGTGCCTAATCCACTGGGAGTCAACTTTGCATTAATCCACCTGGCTGCTGTCAATAAATTCCTTGGTAAGATGTGATTGGCGATTAAAGCGTTATCTATAAATGGTTGCCTAATAAGGCAAAAATAATAATAATGATGATGCTATCAAGGTCCCATTGGAGCATAACCATGTCGATCTCATTTGAATGTTTCACAAAAGCTGGCCTCTTCTGCGGGCTTTTGGAATACCGCTTACCTTTCTGTGTTGTGGAATGGGGCCAGCCCGCTGCCATGGCAGCTTTGGTTTTGAATCTTCCAGCTGCAGGGAGATGTAACAGTTCTCTCCCCACATCTGGAAAATTTGCCCTCTAAGGCAGGGGCAAATTCATGGAGAATATATCCGTCAATGGCTACCACCCATGATGGCTGTGCTCTTCCTCCACTGTAGGCGGCCATAGGCCCCTGAGAGCCAGTGGCTGAGAATCAGAGGTAGGGCAAATATTGTTGTACTCAGGTCCTTCTAGCAGAGACATCTGGTTGGCCACTGTGAGACCATGATGCTGGACTGGATGGGTGATTGGCCAGATTTATTTTATTTACTAAATTTGTATACGGCCCTATACCCGCAGGGCTCAGGGTGGTTCACAAGATAAAAGCGCAATATAAAAGCACAAAATACACAATCAAAAGAAAAAGAAAAACCAACCCAATACCCTCACAAACATTTTAAAAGGGCATTGGATGTCAGTCAGCCAAAGGCCTGGTTAAAGAGGAATGCTTTTGTCTGGCACCTAAAAGTGTATAATGAAGGTGCCAGGCAAACATTCCTGGGGGAGTATTCCACAAACAGGGAGCCACTGCAGAAAAGGCCCATTCTCGTGTTGCCACCCTCCTCTCATGGAGGAGACACACAGAAGAAGAAGAAGAAGAAGAAGAAGAAGAAGAAGAAGAAGAAGAAGAAGAAGAAGAAGAGTTTGGATTTGATATCCCGCTTTATCACTAACCGAAGGAGTCTCAAAGCGGCTAACATTCTCCTTTCCCTTCCTCCCCCACAACAAACACTCTGTGAGGTGAGTGGGGCTGAGAGACTTCAGAGAAGTGTGGCTGGCCCAAGGTCACCCAGCAGCTGCATGTGGAGGAGCGGAGACGTGAACCGGGTTCCCCAGATTACGAGACTACCGCTCTTAACCACTACACCACACTGGCTCCTTAGAAGGGCCTTAGAAGATGACCTCAGGTTCATATGGAAAGAGGCGGTCCTTGAGGTGGATCCAGCAGGGCTCCTCTGATGTTATTACAACAACACATTGTAGTCAAACTACAGGTTACTAGAGCATAGACAGTCAAAGGCAGGCTACCCCTGTCCAGAAAGTGCTACCATCTTTGAGCTACCGACTGAAGCTAGCAGAAGGTACATTGTGCCACCAAGAGCGCTTGTGCCTTCAATGGCAGCGTTGTCTCCAGCAGTGTCTCCAGGCTGGGCACCTGCCTCTTCATGGGAGAATAATCCTATCCAAAACAGGATATATCCCACACTTCTGGACAGAGGAGCAACTCACAAACAGTGTTCCTGTCTTATTTTGATAGTATTTCAGTATGTTCTTTCAGTCCGGATTTTCCTGAATACTTCTTTTAATTGCAAACTGATGTGGGAATGGGGAGAACTGAATTTAAGACTGGAGAAATGATAAACCAAGAGGCATTGAAACTGGCAGCTTCATCCATCCTTAGCTGCAGCTTGACCCTGTGCCCAAACCACACTGTGTAAAAAAAAATATATCCCATCATTTCCCTGTGGATTATTTGTGCACAGCTTGGAGTTGTACTGTTGCCCTCTCATTCCATTTGTGCATTTGAAAACAGAACTACACAAATTATGTTTACTTTGGTAGTAATGCCTATACTTGCCACGCTATGATCTTTGCTGCTATATCACTTGTAGCATTCCAAGCAAAGAGAGCTGCCAGGCTTACATCAGGCTTCAAAGCAAGACTAAACGGTTTACAGAAGTGTTAATGGGATGTATCACTGCACAGCTTGAGGTCACTGGTTATGCTACAGAAGCAGCAGCTGAAGGCTTGGAGGCTTTTTGTGGGAGCCTGGGAAATGACAACGGAGCTTTGCTTTGGGCAGACATATGAAGTGGCTTAATGCTGGATTGGGGCCAGTCATTGAGGACCTGATTAGACTTTGCATGATTTGTGTGCGCGCGCGTGTGCGTCCTCTTTTGTTGCTGCTATTGTTAAATTGCGGTTGTACAAGGGAGCAACTTGATCCCATAGCATGTGGGGAGAGGAAACATAACCCTTTCCCCCTGGTGCAATCCTGATCTGCATCAGGGCTCCCTGTACCACCTATTTGTCCCAGGATCCACCACAGCCACTGTTTGCTGTTAGTGCTAATGACAATGATCCTCTTGGGGCAAATAGCAGGCCCGCCCTCCATGTGTGTTTGTATGTCCAGATCAAGATCATGGTGTAGTCCAAGGATTAAATGCTTGTTTCCACCCACATCATGGTCTTGATCCAGAATGGATGCGAAACTCGAGATGAACAGCCAAAGGCCAGTCACATCTACTTTGGAATTCAGAGCACTCGTCCATTTAGCTCACGATTGTTGATTCTGACTGGAAGCTGCAGCAGCTGTCTAATCTCTCAGGAGAGATTTTCCTCAACCCTGATACTTTTTTTACCTGGAGATTCTCAGGAACAACCTGGGGGCTTCATTGATGCAAAACATGTGCCCTGCCAATAACTTCTAGTCTGTTGATTGTTTTACTTGTTTGCAGATCATAAGAACATACAGGCGAGTGGTATTTTTGTTATCTCTTTGATGGGCTTGGCTCCTAAGGCTGCAGGCCTGTAACCCACAAACTTAGATGTAAATGCTAGGGAGTTACTTTTTAGTAGATATGTTTAGGATTGCACAGCTAGGTAAGTGAAGATAAGGAAGTTCACGGAAAGAAAGTTCTTCCTGATGTTTAGTCAGAATCTCCTTTCTTGTAATTTGAATCCAGTGGTTTGGGTCTTAGCCCTCGGAAGCAGCGGAAAACAAGTTTGCTCTGTGTTCCATGTGACAGCCCTTTTCAGGGGTCAGCAAACTTTTTCAGAAGGGGGCCAGTTCACTGTCCCTCAGACCTTATGGGGGCCGGACTATATTTTTTTTTGGGGGGGGGGAATGAACGATTTCTATGCCCCACAAATAAGCCAGAGATGCATTTTAAAGAAAAGCACATATTCTACTCAAGTAAAAACACCAGGCCCCACACATTGGCAGAGGAAGAGGAGTGCAGGGGGAATGCACTGCCCCCGGCAGCGTGATCCCCAGGGTGCCATCGTGGCTGCCCCCCCCGCACTGGGTGGCCTGCCCCTGCAGGCAGCGCACCCCACCCCCAGGACGTGTGCCAGTCCTGCCCCTGCCTGCTCTCCGCCACCGGCCCCACAAATAACCCAGAGATGCATTTTAAAATAAAAGGTCACATTCTACTCATGTAAAAACACGCTGATTCCTGGACCGTCTGTGGGCTGGATTTAGTAGGCGATTGGGCTGGATCCAACCCCCAGACCTTAGTTTGCCTACCCATGCTTTAGATATTTGAAGAGGGCTGTCATGTTACTTCTCAGTCTCCTCCTCTCCAGGCTAAACATACCCAGTTTCCTCAACCATTCCTCATAAGGCTTGGTTTCCAGACCTTTTGTCATCTTGGGTGTCCTCCTCTGCACACATTCCTGCTTGTCAACATCCTTCTTAAACTGTGGTCCCTGAACTGAACACAGTACTCCAGGTGGGGTCTAACCAAGGAAGAATAAAGTGTAACTATGACTTCTCTTGATCAGGACATTGTACTTCTGTTGACAGCCTAGAATAGCATTAGCTTTTTTTGCTGCTGCATCACACTGTTGTCTTATATTAAAGCTTGCGGTCTACCAAGACCCCTAGAACCTTTCTGCTTGTAATGCTGTCAAGTCAGATGCCCCTCCCCAACAAAAATCCTATATTTGTGCATCTTATCATTCCTGCTTAAGTTCAGAAACTTACATATACCCTTATTGAAATGAATCCCCTCCCTTTGGAATAAAAACGGCTGAGCGAGGGTAGTATTTGGGGAAATTGTACATCTCTCTTTTCCACTAGAAAAACAGATATGCCCTTCTATTTGAAGCACAGAGTATAATTAAAGGAACTCATCTCCACTAGAGCTTGAAGTTAATTGATCTGTTTAAGTGACAATAATCAATAGCATGCATAATATATGCAGAGGTAAAGTCTGGTCTCATGCAGGAGCACTCCACAGCTGGGTACCATTTTGCTTGCAGAGCCTCTTGCCAAAGTGAGCTTAATCAGAGCAGAAAGAATCTTGCCTTCTGCCATAGCTTTTCAGAGGTTGGCAGTGCACATTATTTTCCTATCAATTTACCTTTGTTTTTTGCCTTTTTGAAAGAGATGGGTCATTTCCATCTCCATCCCGTAGGAATAGTCCTCTAGCTGCCAATCTTTCTCAGCAGTAAGTCTCACTGAACATACTTGGGCACGTTTCGGTGTAAACGTGCCGCAGGATTGCAGTGTTCCAAAATGTCTCACAAGACTTTTCATGCAACGGCACATGCATACAAGTTAGCTTTGTTGTTGTTATATTCAGAATCAACTCTTCACCAGGCTCATGAGAGCCCATTGGTCTTTCTGTGGAGAAAACCTTGACATTAGTAATAAGTGGCTGTTATCTAATTAATTTACTTGGAAAACGCACTAGAAGAATTGTATAGTGTCTTATTAAATGGCACTGTTAGTATTCTTCCAGCACGACTTCTCAAAGTGCCTACTAAATCAGAGAGGAACAAGTGGCTGGGGGTGAGGGAATTTCTTGAAGCAATGGCTTTCATTTACTAGAGAAAATCCTTCCATATCAAAGCAGAGAAAGTGAATAAATTGACAGCCAATAAGAACAAAAATAGGAAATATTTTTTAATTTATTTTGTGTTGCATGCATGGTACCCCCCCCCCAGCAGCCTTTTGTGACGTGTACCCACAATGTTTTCTCAAAATTCAAGATGTGCCCACTTTGTTCAAAAAGGTTCACGATCCCTTTTTCTAAATCGTTTATTAGTCTTGGAGATTATTAGGACCCTTTGCTATGCGCAACTATACTACTGACTAAACATGCACAGCTAAGAAGGTGAATTTTATTTTTCGGCTCTGATACATATTTTAAACATATCTGTGTTTTTGTTTTTTAAAAGAGAGCCACTATAAATATATATTTCCTGCATGTGAAGAAATTTGTTGTGAATCTCCTGTTGGTTTTTAAACAGCAAAAGAAGTTATCTAGGGAGCAAGCACTGCCTGAATTTTGAACAGTGCCACATCTAATAGCTTTGTTCCCTCAAGCCTAGTCAGAACTGGCAGGTTGCTTGGTTCCACAAGGTTTTGCTATAAGAGGTGCAAATTCAGCTGAAACAGTTGACTCCAGTTTGGACCCAGTGGTTATAAAGGAAGTTTTGAATGCATTGTGCAGGAGAGGATTACTAGAGACCATGACTCAGATCTATTTTCATGTGTAAGCTTCCTGATAAATATTGACCTTGAAATCTTTTGTACTCCTTGTTCTGGAAAACTTTGATAAGGGAAAAAGTAGGCAAATGGCTGATGGGTGAGATAGTGATCTCTCAGTGCTTTTTAGAAGCAAATAATTAGCTTGCTCCAGCACCAATACAATATGAAGGATTTTATAATTGTTTAAGAAGAACACTATGACAAAGACAGTGACCCATCTGTAATGTAGGGTGTATTAATATTTGGATGTACACTTTTGAAGGCATCCCACAAGATGTGACCTGCACAAGCTCCTGTCCAGGTGGACTTTGTCTGCGATTGTTTTGAAGGCCCTGCTGAGTTCAGTTCTGGAGTTGTCACAGCCCCTCAACATCCCAAGGGCCACATTGCTCATTAGACAACTTTCTAGGGGCCACAGGCAGTGCCTGACAAGCTCATTTTTAAAAGCAACTTGTTTTAGTTCTAGTTTATCCTGTCCAAAATGGAACTAATTTCAGTATGTCCTTTTACAGAATGAACTAGTTAAGTTCAAGTTCCTCCAAATGAAGCTTTTAGTTTGTTAAGAAATTTGTCCTCAGCAAATATAAAAATAAAATAAATCAGCATTCTTAATGTTATAAGCTGCCGTGCTAAAGTATGGGGCCCGAAAGCAAATAAGGGGCCACGCACAAGTAATAAAATGTCTGACAGACAGAACGTCCACAGCTGAAGCTTTCCCGATGATAGTGTTTCCATACTAGAAAATGCTTACCCTGTTTAATTTGTGCCAGACACACAGCTGTTAAAGGCACAGTTCATCATTTGCTGTGTCCCTGGGCCTATGTTTATTGCTGTAAGATGCTCCTGTTGGAAGAGAGTGAATCTCCGCAGCAGGGAAGATGCCAAGAGCCCTTAGCAACAGCAGCACCTCCATATCCACCTAATAAGCCTTCTTATGTTGTTTTGCAAACAATTCAGATAGTAAATGTTGAATAATTGATGGGTGGCAGGGATTAATGGCTGCCCCCTCCTCCAAATAATTCTTCCATTTGATTCAGATGAAGATATCATCTGAATCCTGGAGATCTAATCCTTGAGATATCATCAGTTATTATTTGTATTGTCTGGAGGACTTCCTTGTTTTTTTTATAGCTGCTATAGCTTGGAGAGTTTATAACTGTAATTTGTAGTTTTGCAGTTGATGCACATATACCCACATTTGCTTACATGCATAGTTGTTCAACTTCAAATAATCATTCTTTTTGGCATCATTTCATTGTCACTTTGGTTCCTGAGACTTTGTTTTTCCTAGCCAAGAAAACAGTTGTTCTCTAGATCCCTCGGGGCACATATGCGTGAGAGCTTTGGCTTCCTGTCCAGCACATTTATACAAAGCAAGGGACGTTACCTAATCTGGCAAAGAATAAAAATGTGCTGGCTCTCCCGTCAGCCCCATCTGCTGTATAGATGGGTTGCAAATCAGCGTCAGCTGGTCTTGGAGCACACTTGGAACTATGGAAAGCAAATGACACTTAGCAAGTCTATCTGGCTCTCTTAAAAAACCCTGGGCAGACAGGCAGGCAGGTTCACAATCAGGTGGTAGAAAAGAGGCATACACCTAAAGCAGTGGGGACTAACCAGCTTTCCTCCAGATGTTGCTGAGCTACATGACCCCTGTCATCTCTGGGTTTTTTTTATAAGATATTTATTGAGATTTTCCAAATGTTACAATATAAAAATGGAAAAAAAGGAAAAAAAGGAAAAGTACAAAATACAAAATAAAAATGATTAAAAACCACTTAATTTTTCCATTACTTATTTTTCCTTAGCTTGTTTCCCGGACCTCCTCATACCTCCCTTTTTTGTATTCCAGTTCAATTTGTTGGTTCAGCAAATCCTTACCCTCTTTGTTTATCCTAATCTTTGGTCTTAAAATAGTAACGTTAGATTTTTACCTATTAACAACCCATTTTTCATATTCCCTTAAAGCATTACAGCTGGAAACCACTTAATTTCTATCCAACATCATTCTAACATTCATTAATTTTACAATATTTCTGTAGATAGTCTTTGAATTTCTTCCAATCTTCTTTCACCGACTCTTCTCCCTGGTCTCGGATTCTGCCAGTCATTTCTGCCAGTTCCATATAGTCCATCAGCTTCATCTGCCATTCTTCCAGAGTGGGTAGATCTTGTGTCTTCCAATACTTTGCAATGAGTATTCTTGCTGCTGTTGTGGCATACATAAAAAAAGTTCTGTCCTTCTTTGGCACCAATTGGCCGACTATGCCTAGGAGAAAGGCCTCTGGTTTCTTCAAGAAGGTATATTTAAATACCTTTTTCAATTCATTATATATCATCTCCCAGAAAGCCTTAATCCTTGGGCACGTCCACCAAAGGTGAAAGAATGTACCTTCAGTTTCTTTACATTTCCAGCATTTATTATCGGGCAAATGATAAATTTTTGCAAGCTTAACTGGGGTCATGTACCACCTGTATATCATTTTCATAATATTCTCTCTTAAGGCATTACGTGCCGTAAACTTCATACCTGTGGTCCATAACTGTTCCCAGTCAGCCATCATTATGTTATGTCCAACATCTTGTGCCCATTTAATCATAGCAGATTTCACCGTTTCATCCTGAGTATTCCATTTCAACAGCAAGTTATACATTTTTGACAAAATCTTAGTTTTGGGTTCTAACAGTTCTGTTTCTAATTTTGATTTTTCCACCTGGAAGCCAATTTTCTTGTCCAAATTGTATGCCTCCATTATCTGATAATAATGAAGCCAGTCTCGCACTTTGTTTTTTAATTTCTCAAAACTCTGCAATTTCAGTCTATCTCCATGTTGTTCCAGAATTTCCCAATATTTCGGCCATTTGGCCTCCATATTGAGCTTTTTCAGAGCTTTTGCTTCCATCGGTGACAACCACCTTGAGGTTTTATTTTCCAATAAGTCCTTGTATCTTATCCAGACATTAAACAATGCTTTCCTGACAATATGGTTTTTAAATGCTTTATGTGCTTTGACCTTATCATACCACAGATATGCATGCCATCCAAATACATTGTTAAGACCTTCTAGATCCAAAATGTCAGTGTTTTCAAGAAGCAGCCATTCTTTCAACCAGCAAAAAGCTGCTGCTTCATAGTAAAGTTTAAAGTCTGGCAGGGCAAATCCACCTCTTTCCTTTGCATCTGTTAATATTTTAAATTTTATTCTAGGCTTCTTACCCTGCCAGACAAATCTAGAAATATCTCTCTGCCACCTCTTGAAACAGTCCATTTTGTCCACAATTTGCAATGTTTGAAACAAAAACAACATTCTAGGCAATATATTCATTTTTACCGCAGCAATACGGCCCAGCAGTGAAAGCTTCAAATTTGACCAAATTTCTAAATCTTTTTTCACTTCGACCCCTGTCCTCTCTGACCATTGGTCATGCTGGCTGGAGCTGGTGGGCATTGTAGGGCCACAAGTTTAGCTACCTTCTTAGGTTCTTATCCTGCCACCTGCAATGCATCATCCATCAGTAAGGTAAAGGTAAAGGACCCCTGACAGTTAAGTCCAGTCGCGAATGACTCTGGGGTTGTGGTGCTCATCTCGCTTTACTGGCCGAGGGAGCCGGCATTTGTCTGCAGACAGTTTTTCCGGGTCATGTGGCCAGCATGACTAAGCCGCTTCTGGCGAACCAGAGCAGTGCACGGAAACACTGTTTACCTTCCTGCTGGAGTGGTACCTATTTATCTACTTGCACTTTGACGTGCTTTAGAACTGCTAGGTTGACAGGAGCTGGGACCGAGCAATGGGAGCTCACCCCATTGCGGGGATTCGAACCGCCGACCTTCCATTCAGCAAGCCCTAGGCTCAGTGGTTTAGACCACAGCGCCACCCGCGTCCCAATATCATCCATCAGTAGCTTCAGCCATATTGTAAAGACACATATTTTTGCCCTGACCCATAAGCTGGAACCTCATTATTGCTGAGTTTCTTTCTTTGTAATTCTGTTTTCTGTTTTTATAATACTATTTCACTGTTCTTTTGTTTCTGTTTTATTGTACTATTTTATGTTGTGTTTTTTGTATCTATACTGCTGAGTTGTTTTTTTTAAAAAGTTTAAGCCGTTTAGAAATACCTGAGCCAATCACTGACTCTCAGCCTAACCTACCCCACAAAGTTGTTGTGGTAATTAAATAAGGCAGGGTAGGGACCAGATACGAGACCTTGAGCTTCTTGGAAAAACAGGTGGGGTGGAGAGGGGCAGTACCTCTAGCAGGGGGCACATCGTGCTCCTTCTGGTTTAGTTTGTCTACCTTTGGTCCCCACCCTGCATTCAGCTCTCACCTGTGCTCCCAGGAGATGTCAGCATGCGACCGTGGCCACACCCTGGGCAGCAGCTTTGACTGGCCAGCTCAACCAGGTGGGGGTAGCCGATGGGTCTCAAACCCTCGTTGAGTTGGGGACTCCCCCTGCATGCAAATACAGTCATACCTCATGTTACGTTTGCGTCATGTTACGTTTTTTCAGGTTGCGTCCCACGGCAACCCGGAAGTACCGGATAGGGTTACTTCTGGGTTTCGCCAACCGTGCTTTGCGCATTTGGACAAGCGCCAAATCACACCTCGCACCTGCGCAGATACAGCGCTTCAGGTTGCGGACTTTTCATGTTGTGAATGGGCCTCCGGAACAGATCCCGTTCACAACCAGAGGTACCACTGTACAGGCTCCAGCGGATTGAGTGAACGAGACCAAGGATGGGTCCAGTGATCAAGAAGGGGGTTTCTGCACATGCTATAGAGTGAAGTGAGGCTCATCAACCTGGAAAGGTAGCCCTTCAAGAGAAGGAAAACGCTGATCCTAAACTTCCACTGGGAAAAGAAAAGGCAAAGGAGTAAACCCTACACAAATCCAGAGTGGAGTCCTTGTCCTCCTCCTTCCAGCAGCTCCTGCAGTCCTGCTGGTGCCAAGCATATTGCTTTCCTTTGGACCCAAGGACCTCCATAGACACTGCCTAGAGAGGTCGCTTTGGTGCTGCTAACACAGCGGTTTGACTTCATTCCCCGGAAGTGAACTCTCTCAAGGCAGACAGATGCCAACAACAACAAACACATATAAATAAAATAAAATAAACCTTGCTGTTGGCACTGGAGATTTTTGGGCCTAGCTGGGCAAGGGAGCAGATTGATTTGGGCTGTGTAATTTTCAACTCCTCTGCTCTTTCCTTGACTCGCCCAAAGTTCAGGCTGGTGCAGTTCATCATTTTCTCTCTGACTGCAAGCCAAGGCCCCCAAGCCAGAGCAGTGTGTGAGCACAGCCTGTTAGGAAGCCAAGTAACAGCAGAAAAGGAGGAGGAGGAGAAGGGAAAACACTGCCCTGGCCAATCTGTTCCCCTCTTTCCTGAGCCATCTTTCTCTCTCTCTCCTCCTTCAGACTGCCAAGCACAGCTAAGCAGCACGCGAACAAGCCCCACTGGGAAGGGAGACAAATAACAGGGAAGAGAAGGGAATGCACTGCCAAGCTGCCACGGCCCTTTCTAGGGATGGGGGAGAAATATGACTTAGTTCCCATGTAAAGGTGAATGTACCCAATCCGCACTTTCTGAAACAAGATGCGAACCAAAATACAACCATCCTTTGAACTTCTCCGAATTTTGCAAAGAGGTTCTCTAGCCAAGTAATGTGGGGGGGGGGGACCACATATCTTAAAGTGTGCACATTGTGTGTAAATAACATAGAAAAAAGTGTGTTAGGGAAGATTTTGCTTTGCAAAATTGTTCCTGCTGGGCAAGATTGCACACACAAAAAAGTGTATATTTGGAGAAATTTGCACTGAAATGCTGGTGAATTTTCATTATGACTTTTTTTAAAATAAAAAAATTGCATACTGATGTGGAAATGTGGAGAGCTGAAGTTAAGACTGAAAAAAGAGAGAATCTGAAAGATGTGGCAGAAAGAAAAAGAGATGGGGAGAGAGGAGGGGGAAAGCAAGCTCTGGTACCAGTTCTTAAAGTTATGGTTATGACAGCCATTGGGGCTAAGAGCCATTCAAACCCTTTCTCTCCTCCCAGTTTCTTTTTCCTGCCCCATCACCTGGCTGGGAGGGAGGGAAAGGCGTCAAGCCTTACTTGCAGAACTTCACTGTCTCTCTGCTTATCCGAGTACCAGTCAGACCCAGCCCTGCCTAGCTTCCCAGAGAGGGTGAGGTGGGGCTTACCTCTTGCCCACCATAGAAACGAGTAAGCAGTGAGGTCAGGGTTCTCTAAGGGGGAAGCGATGCTGACAACATCCAAAGGCCAGAAGAAAGATCCAAAATGCAGAATGTATTGCGGCAGGGGAGGGGGGAAATTTGTGGGAGTGAATAATTTACATTGTTGTAAATAGTAGGTGTGACTTTTCTTCCGGCTCAGCGGTTCGCTAGATTTTTATCTCAATTCTCCCAGGCTCTTTTGTTGATGACATGGGTAAGAAACAGGACACCCAGGTGTTCTAAAAATAATTGGTGTAACTGAGATTTATTTGATCCTTACATACTGCGCACTTTATAGATACAGAATTCTGTAAAGATGCCCTTGGCTTTTATGGTATGTTTGTTTTCTCTTGGGACGCGGGTGGCGCTGTGGGTAAAACCCTCAGTGCCTAGGGCTTGCCGATCGCATGGTCGGCGGTTAGAATCCCCGCGGCGGGGTGAGCTCCCGTCTTTCGGTCCCAGCTCCTGCCCACCTAGCAGTTCAAAAGCACCTCCGGGTGCAAGTAGATAAATAGGGACCGCTTACCAGCGGGAAGGTAAACGGTGTTTCCGTGTGCTGCGCTGGTGCTGGCTCGCCAGAGCAGCTTCATCACGCTGGCCACGTGACCCGGAAGTGTCTTCAGACAGCGCTGGCTCACGGCCTCTTAAGTGAGATGAGCGTACAACCCTAGAGTCGGACACGACTGGCCCGTACGGGCAGGGGTACCTTTACCTTTACTTTTACTTGTTTTATCTGGTGCATGTAGCAGATAGGCAGCAGCAATAACTCAGTGCTGTGGTGGGGTAACTGGGGGTTTTACCAATCATGCAGCGCTGTGCTCTTCCCCAAACACACATTTATGTGCTATTGGCAGGGCAGATCCAAGACATTTTGCTGCCCAAGGCAACAGACAAAATGGTTCACACACACCCCAAACCCATGTCCAAAAAAACAGGAGTTCACTGTTCGTCACTGGCAAATAGACAGTGTCTTCCCCTACACTTGAGGGCAGCGGACTAGCTTAGGGAGTACAGAGCAGGCACACAGAGTTCTGTTCTTTGCCTGACCCTCAGAATCCACCGCCTGAAGCATTCACCTCACCCTGCCTACATGGTTTTGTATGTTTTATGGTATTTTATGTATTGTGATTTCCTGGTGTTTTTTTTACTGGTTATAGATTAGTAATTCTTTACTGTAATTTATTTGTTTGCTGGTGTTTAAACTTTAAAAACTATTGTTTGCTGGTGTTTAATTTTACTGATTACTATTAGATTTTAATGGATTATTGAAAATGGCTTTATTTGATACAAATCGTTTATTTTAAAGTTATTGTGACTTTTTAAATATTGGATCAGATTGTTGCTATTAATGCTTGATGTTTTCTTATGTTTTTATATGTGTTGGAGGCCACCTAGAGTGGCTGGGGCAGTGCAGCCAGATGGGTGGGGTATAAATTAAAAAATATTATAATATTACGATATTTGTAAAAATAATAATAAGAAAATGTTTTGAAGGAAGCTGTGTGGCTAATCTGTGGCCCTCCAGAGATTAATGGATCACAGCTCCCATTGTCCCGAACTATTGACCTTGCCAGGGTAATGAGCATGGAGTTCATCATAGCGCTGGAGTCCAACATAGCTTGATGGTACGGCACACGAAGATCTCAGTGATCGGGCAGGGGTATAAGGGATCAAGTGATCCTTAAGCTGTTCTGGACCCAAGTTGTCAAGCGCCTTGCAAATTACTGCAAGCACCTTGAATTTGAACCGGCGACTGTATTGTGACGTTGTGTCTATTTGATTGCGCAGGGTTTTGAAAGTGTTCCTGTCACGGACGGTTCAGCGAATGCCATACATGACAGGCGGGCGCGTGATGAAGATGCTGGCTGTGATATTCCTGGTGGTGCTTTGGTTCCTAATAGGCTGGACTGCTGCCGTCTGCCAAAACCTGGAGCGAAACATTTCTCTCGTTGGCCAAGGACAAACCTCAGATCATCTGATCTTCAGCATGTGCCTGATAGACCGGTGGGATTATATGATGGCTATTGGTAAGTTGCCTTTGCTGCTGCTGTTTTGCTTTGGTCATTATTTTGCTTGTTTAAGACATTTATAACACACCTTTCCTTATAAAAAGCCTAATGATAAAATCACATCACAACCTGACAATTTAAATATATCAGTTACAAAAGCAATACACTGCAAACAATAACAGTACTACATCCATAGAAGCTGTTCAGCAAATTAAAACAAATTCCTCCTGCATTTGTTCTTCACTTTCCAATCCTACAGTTTCTCCTGGCTTTGTCTCTCATCTCTTGGCTTTTCCAGGCTCTCACAGATCCCTTCTCCCAACCCCCCTTTTCCTAGTGCTCACTCCTCAGTGTCCTGCCAGTCCCTGACACTGAGTATACAATAATTTGTATTTTTTTTTAAAAAAACAACAACCTATGGTTTATTGGCTTCCAGATGTCAGCTCAAGCAGTGGAATGGAGCAAATAGCCAGTTTTCCAGACCTGTGGCTCAGTTAATAGCTTCAAAAAGGCTTGAAGTCAGATTTCAAACAGAAAACTACTGAAAAGTTTCAGCTAGCAATTCAGAAACGAGCTCTCTAGGCAGGCTATGTGTTAGATTTAATTAGCAGTCCAATCTGTCATTGGGGTCAACTGACTGGGAGAAAGGTGACCTGAGTTGTAACTCTGCAGTTCCAGCCTCTCCCCGCTCAGCATGTTTTGCAAACATTACATATGTTCTGTAATTGCCATGTAAATTTAGGGTTTGCTCCAGTGGCTTAGTAGTAGAGCCGAAAGCATTAATCAATTAATTGGTGCAATTATCCAATTACTGGCTTGAGAGTCAACTGAAAATGCATCTCTGATTAATTAGCAGGATCCAGCTGAGTTCTGTTCCCTACCACCACTGGGGCATGCCTGAGTCCAGTTGCGGTCTGGGTTATCCTTCCAACTGCTGCAAGAATCCATTGAGGGGAAGAAGGTCATCAGGATTGTTCCTGCAGGATGGGTGGGTCTAGAGTTAGCAAGCGAAAGGCGGTGTTCTTATTTGATTGCATCTCATGTCAGCATCCCTTGCTGACAGAAGGCTCTTTGATCCAGCAAAGGCTTCAGTCAGGAGATGAGGGAAGGAGCCCCGCTGAATATTTGAGGGAAGGGCTGTAGCTCAGTGGTAGAGCATCTGCCTCACCCTCAGAAGGTTCCATGTTCAATCCTGGGCATCTCACAGGAAGGCTAGGAATGTCCCCTGCCTGAAACTCTGGAGAGTTTCTTTTGGTCAGTACAGTGGTACCTCGGGTTGAGTACTTAATTCGTTCCGGAGGTCCATTCTTAACCTGAAACGGTTCTTAACCTGAAGCACCACTTTAGCTAATGGGGCCTCCTGCTGCTGCCGCGCCGCCGGAGCACAATTTCTGTTCTCATCCTGAAGCAAAGTTCTTAACCTGAAGCACTATTTCTGGGTTAGCGGAGTCTGTAACCTGAAGCGTATGTAACCTGAAGCGTATGCAACCCGAGGTACCACTGTATAAACAATACTGAGCTAGATGGACCAATGGTCTGACTTATTGTAAGGCAGCCTTCTACATTCCTTCCTTCAGCAGAGAGACATCTTTTGGAGGCAGCCTGTTGATGGAGAGAAGGTGGTCCTCTGGGGTATAACATGCCTATAAATCTGCACGAATTTTTTAATTAAAAGCAACGGCAAATCCCCAAACTCTAAACATGCAGCAATTGCGGGCATCTTAAACACAGCAAGGTAACGCGGTGGAAAGGGTCGGGTTTCACCTTTCTCCTCCCCACACCCCCTTTCTGTGTGTTGACACCTTTGCAAACCGCTTGGAGGATTTCTTTCCAGTTGTGCGATATGCAAAATATTGTTAAATGAATTAAATAACAAAATAATGCACACGCTTAGGATCTGCAAAATTGCACTGCAAATTATTATGAGTAGTAAGGGTGCTACTGATTGCAGTCATTCATCACTTTCTACCAAAAAAGAAAAAAGTCTCAAAGGAACCTACAGATACGTAAATTTCAGTTTAAATATCCAAAGAATGTATCTAGGAATGGCAGAAAGGGAAGGAAGGAGTGACTCTAGGCAGTTTGTGTTGCCATTCTGCCATGCTGAATTTCAGTTTGGCCAGTTAATCAATAAACTGGTGAACTGCATAATTAGATTGACGCAATCTCTGCGAGTGGCAGAAAACCAAACTGCTTTAAAAAGCCAAGCTGAAATATAAAGTCATTTGGAAAGGCAGCTCTGGAGAACAGCTGTGAGACTTGGTGTGCGTGTTAAATGGCACCTTTATTATTTCATTTCTGTTGAATGCTGAAGACACACATCTTTCCCCTGGGCTGTAACTGCTGCGATATATGTCTTCAGGACCTACCTTTATCCTTTGACTGTAATTTGCTTTCAACTGTTCTTAATACGCAATTTTATATTGCTATAACCCACTGTGGGAGCAGATTGTGAAGGGCTGGTAATAAATTGAATAAATAATAGCCATAAAATAATAATAAGATTGTAACAGAGATAAAAGCAGTAGCTTACACGATGTATTGTTTTTTAAATGTGCATGTTGTTGATGATTTATAAAGGAACCAACATTTATGATTCACACATTTCGTATGTCCCATGAGCTATTTCCTCCTCCTTAGACTAATATGTCTTCCAAATCTGTGCTCAAACTGAACATTTAATTGTGTTCCTTACTGTAGAAATGCCCAGCAAGAGATTCTAGGATAGTGTTTTTAAGTGTGTGTTTGTTCATACTGGTGTAAGAAGGAGTTGGGCTTTCCATGACAGAACACATACAGCCGAAGTACAAACTGTGGGGAAGGAGAGAGATGTTAAATACATCCATTTATGCCAATTTAATTACAGTTTAATGTTCAACTTCATATTGGAAGCCAAAATACTTATCTGCCTGACCAGACAGGAAGAATCTCAGCCAGGCCAGAGCTAATGTAATATAATTTGCTTAGCTACTGAATTTCACACCCTGTTCCAATAAATATGTTGTTGTAGCAGTCCTCTGGTATCCTAAACAAGCATTTCTGTGAATATCTAAGACAATTAATATTTTAAATTTATATATTTGCAAAGATTCCAGAGGACAAGACTTCATCAAGTGTAGGATGGGCAAATCTCTCAATTTTGGTTCTCTCATTTTCTCCCCTATCTCCAATTCAGTTCTCCACATATCCTGAACAATTTGCATCCCCCCCCCAAAAAAATCCCCCACTCATGATAATTCATCAACAGTTCAAGTTGAATTTCTCCTAATATACACATTTTTATGGCATTTTGACTAAAATGCACACTTTTGCTTGCAATTACCCCAAACATAATGCGTTTTTTGATTTTAAACTAATATATGCATTTTCAGGCACACTTTCTCCTCATAAATGCATTTTTGTGCACATTATTTGACTGGAGAGCTGCATTAAAAAAATCAGAAAAGTGTGAATTTCAAGCTGCTGTTTGGTTCTCACATTGTTTCAGAAAGGTGAATTTGATAGATTCAGCTTTGAATGCTAAGTGAAGCAAATTCCTCCCCCACAGTCCATGGCCCCAAGTCCTTCACTCAGTAAAGGTGAATTTCGGGTTCACTTTGGTTCAAGAAGTGTACATTAGATAGCTTCTCATTAAAAAGCAAGAGGCAATGAATTTCCTCCCCGGCCCTAACCTCTCTCTGCCTTCTGAAAGCCTCAGACGCTCTCAAGGAGGAGGAGCTTCTGCCATGGCTATGTCCCAGTCTCCTCCCCATCTATTCACTTCTCTCTGCCCAGAATCAGCACTGTTTTCTTCCCTATCAGCGTCCTTTTCAGGCCAGTGCTTGGAGTGCTGCCAAAAGGTGCTTTAAAAGACAGGACCGCTTAAACATTGACCTGGGATTTGAGATCTGGCTTCAATGTGTAATGTAGGGAATCATCACACCCTGGGGAGTCCAAACAGAATGGACCAGACTGAAAAGAAAACAGGGAGTTTCAGCAGATACACCCCATTTTCTCATTTGGCAATTGGATCATAATACTGAGCATTGTTAAAGGTACAGGAGCCCCACAGCTATGCAACTATTAAAGGTACAGGGTACCCAACCAGCATGGCCAATGTTCAAGGATGGTGGGAGTTGTGGCAACATCTGTAGAGCACTGCCTTAGCTACCCTTGCATTAGCAGAAGCTTACACCATGAGAGGTTGGAATGATTCTGTTGTTTCTCGCTGCAAAGTGTATCTTCCCCATTCTGGCAGCTTGCCTGCCTGACGCCTCTCTTGCTTTTACATGCACTTTTCTTCATAAGGTCATCCTTTTTTCTTTTTTCTTTTTGCAAGAGACAAGAGGAAACCTTCATTTCCTGCCTTGCAGTTTGTATTGTTACCCAAAGGTTGCAGCTATGATTAATTGCATCAGAAGCAAAGCTTGGCTATGCTTCTGCAAGCTTCCCATCTCCTGATGGCGACATTTGTGCGGCATGCTTCGAATGGTGGTTCATACAAAGTGACTTGCTGCTTTCCTTAATTTTCTGACTGCAGAGCCAACACACACACACAGCACCTTTGCGTTGTTCATATGCTAGCTTGTAAGGTGTGTTTGTGGGTGAGTAAATGGAAAAGAGATGCTACAAGCATTGAAGCATATTTGATGTTATTTAAGATTCACCCATTCCTTAAATATCATTCCTTAAATGATATTTTAAAATGAGATCATTACCGTGACCAAACAGCGACACAGTAGAAATAAACTAAGAGCGATACAACAGCTGGCAAAATTTTAGAAGGAAAACTGTCACGCATTTATAAGTTTGCATTAATCGGTACTTGCACAAAGACCTTGAACAATCAGATGCATCCAAATGTCTGAGTTAACAGGTGAGTTTTTACCTGGCACTCGAAGCCCAGTAATGTAGGGACCATCTATCCATGCCTTGGGCAGGGGAGATTCCATAATCTGGGTACCATGTCATGACCCCATTTCACCACACAATGGGCAACATCCACCAGCAGAACAGCATTCAGGACCTCCCCAGCTGATCCAAGGGTCCAGTCAACCTGTATAGGGCCAGGGGCACACGCCTTATAGGACTTGCATTTCTGTGTGCTCCCTGCATAGACTACTTCACACACAACCAAATTCATTGTTTTCAGGGGTAGAGATGGACAAATCTCTCCATTTCATTTCCACTGTTCCAATCTTAAGTTCAATTCTCTTCATTTCTGCATCAGTTTGCTTCCCCCTTTTAAGTCTTTAGTGAAAAACTATAGACGCATTTTGTGTGTGCAATTTTCCCAGATACACGCATTTTTGCAAAGTGTCCCCCCCCCCAAATCGTAATGTTATTTTCGTTAATATGTGCATTTTTATCCACACACACATTTCTGTACATGAAATTTGGTGGGAGAACAGTAACTGCTCAATGTTTGGAAAAGTGCACATTCCAAACAGTAGCAACATTTCCTTTTGCTTCTCATTTGGGAAAGTGAAAATTTACGTAGGTTCATATTAAAATACAAAGAAACCCAAATTTCTACCCCACCCTTGCTCCAGGTGTGTAGAACCTTTGGCCTCCAGATGTCACGGAATAAACAAGTCCTGAGAAGCATGGACAGTGTCCAGGGATGATGGGACTTGTAGTTCAGCATCCTTCGAAGACAGAGGTCCTGTGGCTGGGACGGGACGATATGGGATTGGGGGGGCAACTCCCATCTCTTGCGGGGGCGCAATTAGTGCCAGCACCGTCCGTTAAGAGTTTGGGTGTAATCTTCGACACCTCCCTTTCCATGGAGGCGCAGATTGCAGGTACAACAAAGACGGCATTTTCCCATCTCCGCCAAGCTAAGCAGTTGGCTCCTTACCCCTCTCGCCCTGACCTAGCCACTGTGATCCACGCGACGGTCACCTCCAGACTGGATTATTGTAACTCGCTCTACGTGGGGCTGCCCTTGAGACTGACCCAGAAACTCCAGCGGGTGCAGAATGCTGCAGCGAGACTCCTTACGAGGTCTTCGCTGCGAGATCACATTCACCCGGTGCTATACCAGCTGCACTGGCTCCCGGTGGAGTACAGGATCAGGTTTAAGGTGCTGGTTTTAACCTTTAAAGCCCTATATGGCCTAGGACCCTCATACCTACGGGACCGCCTCTCCTGGTATGCCCCACAGAGAAACTTACGGTCTTCAAATAAAAACATCTTGAAGGTCCCAGGCCACAGAGAAGTTAGGCTGGCCTCAACTAGAGCCAGGGCTTTTTCGGCCGTGGCTCCAATCTGGTGGAACACTCTGTCACAAGAGACTAGGGCCCTGCGGGACTTGACATCTTTCTGCAGGGCCTGCAAGACAGAGCTGTTCCACCAGGCCTTTGGCCAGGGCACAGCCTGACTCCCTCCCTCGGCAATCTTCGCGGAGCTCTGGCCCAATGGTTGCCAGTGGCTTGAATTACTTAATTTTATGATGAATGATTTTAGAGTGTTGTTTGTGCTGTACTTTTGTACTGTTTTATTGTTGTTAGCCGCCCTGAGCCCGGCTTCAGCTGGGGAGGGCGGGATATAAATAAAATTTATTATTATTATTATTATTATTATTATTATTATTATCATCTGGAGGGCCAAAGGTTCCACACACAATTTTCTGGCAACCAGAAGCATATATTGCCATAGAAACTGTATCCTGTGTCAGATCTGTCCATATCCTGTTTTCAGATACATTGGTCATGGTAGAGTAGCATTGGGAGAACAATGACTTCATTTTATAAAAAGTGGTAGCATAGGCAACTGGAATATTTGGGACATATTAGTTGGGATCCATAAATTTGTGAAACTTCCAGGAGCCTAATTAGTTTTGTTTTGTTTTTTTAAATTCCCACTGAGTCACATACTTCATGGAAAACTGCTTTTGCAAGCAATGGCTGTTTCAGAAGCTATTTCAAATTTTGGCACAGGGGCCAGTTGTTCAAAGGTGGAAGGAAAAGTCAAACGTTCCACTGGGCAAACACAAGCTCTTTTGTCTTCGTGCCAAAATGTATTTGGAAGGAGTGTTTGTAAATATTGTGGCATTAGCATGCAAAAGATTCTTCCCCATTGATCTTTAAACATACTGCTTTTTAGTTTCATCAGGATAACTGTTATCTTTAAATGCCCATGTTCTTATTGTGTAATCAGAATTGCAGAATGCAGCTCCCGCATTTAAAAGTGCAGTAAATTTTGGTAACATCTGCAGATTTCTCTATTCCAATTGTGGCATTAGTCTAGAGTTAATTATATGAACCTGATACCCCCCCCCCCAAACCCTCTAGCACAATTCTGCATGATACATTTAAACTGTGTAATTGGTGCTTTGGGTAATAAATTGTTTTCCAAGCAGAATGATATATTTGTTATTGCTAATTAAATAATTTTAATGTTAGGCGTAGCTGGGAGATGTATTATCGTAATCTTCCTTACATTGCGAAAGAATTCCATTTTTATAGGATTCAAGATGTAATTCTAATTGGTTTCCTGCAGCTAAAACATCTCTACCTTTGAACTATAAACTGTTATAAACCTTATCTGAGTTCCACTGTATAAGCATAGAGCAAGGGATCATGGCACCAAGGGCTATCTCAAAAGCTTTGTGATGATTACAAATATGTATATATTTGGCATAGATTTACTGTTGTGGGGTCAGAATTTTACAAATATGCTGAAACACAGTTCAGTTTCAGAGTGTGGTTTCAGCAACATTTGCTGACTGGCACATTTGTGGAGATTCTACAGTGTAGTGACTATGAAGGTTAAACTGCCACTTCTTCAACTATTTAACATTTATTTAGACCGAATTAGTAGATGGCGTGTACAGAATAACTCAGTTCACACATAATGCTAAACTACAGTTTTTTGTTATGTGTACATAACATTCTTGTGTTCCTCAGACTCCCATCTCCTCCAGGCACAAGGATCTTTTACCTCTGTTTTCAACCAGCTGTGGTTGCTTGTTATGTTTGAGCTGGGAACTGTGAATAGCGTTACCTATGGTTTGGTGTAACTAGCAAGATAATCAACTGCAGTTATCTCACTAATGACATAACAAGGAACTCAGAAGTTCCAAATATCCTCCAGTCAGTCACTCAAGAGGAGGAGAGGACATGAAAGAAGCCACATGAGTGTTGTTTGAGTATATCATATTGAACTATGGTTTAACATTACATTTGAACACAGCCAATACAGAGGCTGAACCGTAGCAGATTGGAATAGTGGTAGACACAGAACAGATATTAAGCAGAACCAAGGGTGGGGGCACGTAAGAAGCAAAACACATTTCAGGTTTGGATATAACAAGAAACAAGAAGTTTCCGATTTCTTGCTTGTGGCTGCGCTAGAGGAGGAGAGGGCATAGGAGAAGCACATGAGCCTGCAATTCAAGAATGCAACACTAAACGGTTCTTGAACCTTACATGTGAACCCAGCCAGTTCACATGTAACATTGTCACTTCCACTGGATTGTGACAGAACAAATACTAAGACAAACAAGTTTTTTTGTGGGTGGTCTTTTAAGAAGGAAAACATTTGTAGGTTGCAGGAAGGCGATAATTCTGCAGCTCAATTTTACTGAAGAAATGGGTTTTGGAGAGAGATATGAAGGAGAAAGTGTTGTTAAGCCGAACTCCTGGAGATGTTTTGTCTTGCAACCTCAGGCTGCAACAACTAATTGTTTAATTTATGTAAAATAGTTATGTTAAATTTAGAGCTAGTGGCACAAAGGAAAGAGTAAAGCAAGGAAATAGACATGAGCCTGTGCATATTCAGAAGGGTTCTGGTTTGGTCGCATGAAGTTGATGGTCGGGTTATCATTGAAGTATTGATTAGGGTTTTTAATAGGTTTATCGAATTTGTTGTTTTAACTATATTGTTGAATAATGCCCCCAATCTTAACTGATGAAGAACAGTTAACAAATCAAAGACAAGACAGAAAGAAAGAAAGAGAGGAAAATATCTCACAGACCCTGCCATTTCTAAGGACTGATTGCCTTATTAAGGGATTTGTCCCTGAGGGGGGCAATCTGTGGCCCTACACGTGATATTGAACATGGCCAATGGTTGGGGATGCTGGGAACTGTAGTCCAACCACATCTGGAGGGTCACAGGTCAGCTACCACTGTACTAGAGAAAACAAAAGCTTAATTTGCCCAAGGGTTCTTGAATAGAGGCATGTTTACAACAGAAGTTTTCATTTTTCCACATGCTAGTACAAGCCCTACCTCCTAGAACTCAGAGAGGAGATACTGGTATTTTCTCCAGTGTGATTTGCATATAAAGAGGAGAGAACATGAGGGGTAGGCTCCGTTTTTTAAATAAAAAATGGTTATATTTTTTTGTTTGGCTGTTTTTACTGCAAGATTGCCCTGAAGTCGTTGTTCTCAAAGTGTGGTGGTGTGGGCGTCACATAGGAGGCCTGGACATCTGCTATGAGAGACATGAAGAAAGGCAGAAAGAGGGTGAAATAAAAAGGGAGGAAATAAAAAGAGAAGAACAAGTGGAAAAACAAATTCAGTGACATAATATTTGCCACATATATTGTCTTGGGGAACCTAATGATTAAAACAGCACACAAACTCTCCTGTGGTTCAGGACAGACAAACATTTCTTCACTATCAAACCAGATTCTTATTTTGCATACTGATGAAAACAAAATGCTGAACTCAACATCCTCATCCTAACCTTTTGAAGAGATTATTCATGAGGCTGAAACTTAAATGCTGCCAGTATCTTGTCTGTTCTGCCATGTAACAGTTTTTGACAACAGACTCCGTGTGTGACAAGCTAAAATTTGTTATGCAGGAAATAAAAATTTAGCAAGTCTTCCACCCACTATCAGGTTGAATTCCCAAGTATTATTTCTCTGGGTCCAGAACAAATTTGTAGCATGGGCTCAATTTCCACACCGCACGGCCCCAATTCACCTGTTTCAAAAAACAAGAAAATTGATTAGTGTCCTTTAGCCTTTAGACATATTTGCTTTTGCTCCTTATATTTCATGTTGAGTGAAAGATTCCTGCATTGCATGGTGTTGGACTGGATGATGCCTGTGCTCCCTTCCAACTCTACAGATCTGTGATTGGCCTTTATAGCCTGACTAATGTATGTATATGAATTCCTAACGGTGACAGAGGCACTTTAGACCCTGTTTCTTGCCCCTGGGATCTAGGGTTAGCAGGCCCATTTTGAATTTTGAGAAAGTGCTGTCAGCACCAGTCACAAAATGGCTGCCATGGGGGCATGGCACTTCACAACATGGCTGTTATGTGGGGGTTGGGGAACAGCAGAACACAAAATTAGAGGGAGTATCTACATTTGTGATGGAGCTGTAAATCCCATCAACAGCATTGGTTCCCTGAACACTTGGTGCTGATGATTGTTATGGGGCTTGACCTTCCCTCCTATGTGCTCCTGTGTGGCACAAGAAATGCCCACAGGACTCAGGGAACTCTGGAGAGAGCATGCCACGTGCAGTTGTGTGCCTTTCTCTCTCCTGCAAACTCCAGGGTTTTTTGTACAAGCACTCTCTCTCCAAAAGAAGGGGCTGAGCCGGAATGCTGCTTGATCTGTTCCAACACTTAAGAGATCTTAGGAGAAATTCCAAGATCCATACACCCTGTGTAGTTTAAGGGATAGATATAGGAAGCAGCCTTTTACCAACCAATCAGTGTCTCTCCAGGTTTTTAGCCAGGGCATCTCCTAACCCTACATGGAACTGCCAGGGATTAGGACTGGGACATTCTGAATACAAAGCATGTGCTCTACCACTGAATTATGACTCTTTCTCATAGATACATTGCCCCCCTCATAGTAATTAGCTTGCAGCCTGGGCTCCTGCCCCCCCCCCCCCCGTTCCCTAGAACCCTAGCAAAGTGCATACCCTCCAACACTTTCCCAATAAAAATAGAGACATCCTATTCAACAACAACAAAATTTATACCCCGCCCATCTGACTGGGTTGCCTCAGCCACTCTGGGTTGCTCTCAATATATATAAAAACATAATACAACAGTAAACATTAAAAACTTCCCTGTAAGGGCTGCCTTTAGATGTCTTCTAAAGATTTACTTATCTCCTTGGCTCGGGGGGTCGCATAACTCCATACCCTCCACCATTTCTCCGATGAAAACAGGGACATCCTAAGGAAAAGCGGGACATTCTGGGATCAAATCAGAAACAGGGATGGCTTCTGTAAATCCAGGTCTGTCCCTGGAAAATAGGGACACTTGGGGGGGGGTGTCTGAAAGTGTTCCCTTCCTCCCACAATTGGGCCCAAGTTAATTTAACATCAGATGTGATTGCAGACGTTAAGATAATGGAGCTCAGGTAAGCTAACGTATAGATAGTTCCATATTGTGAGGAGGGGAATGTGATGATATTGTGAACTGTAAAGTTTCTGATCTGTGAACAGGAGGAGAAGATGCAAGTATTTTTTTCCTCAGCGATAACAAGAAACCGTTAGCAAAATTCTGACTGGGGCAAGATCCATTAGATGCAGGGCTATTTTCCCCCAGCCACAGCTCACCTCTCAGATGGGCGCCATTGCCATTCTAAGAGAACAAGGGAGAAGTAGTTCTTGGTGAGTTCTGGCACCTATTTTCCCATAAAAATAGCACTGATCAGATGCCACTACTCAGCCTTGTCCCAGGCCAATGTACATAAAGAAGTGTTTGCAAAAATATCTGCTTATCAGCTGTGCTAGTCTTTTAACACATCTCCATGTTCTGTCAGATCCTGCATAGGTAGGCTGACTGCATGATGGGCAAAAAAACCCTTGAAGAGGGTGCATTAACTCAGTCTTTTCCAGATTAATCACCCTGCACTTCTCCATCTGTTGTGTTTGTGTGTGAGGTAATGATTTTGTGCACCTGCGTCTAATGTTGGCATCAGCAAGTGTTGCTGTTCTGGGTCAACATCTTGGGTTGGCTGGGGTCAGTCAGCAGTGCAGGGACCCATGCTGTGGTGATGTGCTGGCAGGCCATGTTTGTGCTACACTTTCATTTGCTGAACCAGTGAGTCAAAGGATCAGACTGCAAAGTATATTTGGGGTCACAGCTTGAAAGGATTCTTCGGGGAATTCCAGCCTGGAGCTTTTAGACTTCAAGGACTGCTTGCTGCCAACAAGCCCAATTCCTTCCAAAATGCTACATATTTAGGTCACCAGCTTGCTCACCTAAGATATGGCCAATGCCAGGGAAACTGCGCTTTTATGCTAACAGATTTGTAATGAAAAATAGCTGCCAACAGAAAAACACCCTTTGCCTTCTCCCTGGAGAATAACTTTACTAACCCATGAATGGATGTGATAAAATTGCTTATGAAAGCTCATATCAGAATACACCTGTTGGGCTGAAGACTAAGTATGCTTCTTACCAGTAGATAGTTGCAGTCTACAGGAGAGTTTCTCTTAGAAGGCCACTCTGTAATAACTCAGAGCAGGCCTTTTAGTGCGGCTGCCCCTGCTCTCTGGGTCGAGGTACAGCAGGCACCCAGTATCTGCACTTTCTGGAAATAATTGAAGACGTTTTTGTTCTGACTGATAAATGGGTCTTTACCATGAGTAGCTATTTTGTTAGGATTTCAGTCTTGTTTTAAATGTATTTAATAAATCATTATAGTTTCACCGGTGTCGTTTCCTTTTTAAACTTCTCTCTCGCTCTCCATTGGTGATTGTTTTTAATTGTTAGCTGTTGCTTTTAAAGCAGAAAAGTAAAAATATATGAATGAATATTAAATGAAATGAATAGATCAGCCTGATAGTTAACAACTCAACTGGGCACCATGGGTTACAAGAAATTCATTGCAGAGGGACCCTTTTCTACATACACATTACATTTGGGATGGGGTGGAGGAGAGATCCATGTGCACCATCTTGAGCTCATTGGAGATGAGTAACTTTTCCGGCCTTATTTACAAAACAGATACAGTAGTGTACATTGATTCCATTAAGTGCATGACACCTTCCCCTCCATTGGAATGGATGGGGGAGCTAACACATGCAGGCTTGCGGGGACATTAGGTGATGTATCTACCATTCTGTTATCTGAAAGCATATTGGCAAATGCATAAATTCCAGTCGTTGAATTTGTATACAGTGGTACCCCGGGTTACATACGCTTCAGGTTACACACTCCGCTAACCTAGAAATAGTGCTTTAGGTTAAGAACTTTGCTTCAGGACAAGAACAGAAATCGGGCTCCGGCGGCACAGCAGCAGTAGGCCCCATTAGCTAAAGTGGTGCTTCAGGTTAAGAACAGTTTCAGGTTAAGAACGGACCTCCGGAACGAATTAAGTACTTAACCCGAGGTACGACTGTATATATTCACACCAAGATCCAAACTGATAATTTCAAGTTTGCTCTCTCATTTTTAATGTATAAATACTAATGTATTTCTTACGTTGTTTCTCTTGCAGCTGAATTTTTATTCCTCTTGTGGGGCGTTTATCTCTGCTATGCAGTGCGGACCGTGCCCTCGGCGTTTCACGAGCCACGTTATTTGGCTGTTGCGGTTCACATTGAGCTCATTATCTCTGCTATATTCCATGCAATTAGGCAAGTGAGCTGTAGCTTGGTTCTTAACTGTTTACTTTCAACATGGTGCAATTTGAAATGGGTCATCAGGCTAAGATGCACATCAGAAAGCCCCCAAATGAAAGTGTTCCTCCTGCAAAGCACAGAATTCTTTAAAGACGTTCTCTTAGATGGCTGAAGAGATGAGCTTCCTATCTATTAATTAGGCAGGCAGGGTTTTCAGTACATGCATCAAAAGAAATGGTCTCTCAACAGCATTTTATGCATTTATTATTTCCAAAAACTGTGTACAACTATATAAATCTTAATTCAAGAAGCTTTAAAATGACCCTTAAAATCCAGGGTTTAAAATAACCAAGAAAACTATCAGGCAGCAGGCAGTGGGACATGAAAATGTCTAGCTACCATTGTCCCCTTTGGGATTGGTAGGGCAGAATCCTGGGAGGCCAACAGTAGGTGGCGCTAGAGCCGGTGATAGGTAGAGCCAACTCTTTATAGCTTTGTCCTCATTCTCCTGCTGAGTTCTGCAAAGGCAAAACTGAGACTAAAGAGGAGGAAGAGAACAGCCAGAGCCACTCCCTTTAAGGCAGACGGGTAGCGGGAGGCAGTTGACTGAGAGCAGACTGAGGGTGGAGGGGCAGTGCCCCATCTGCCCTAATGGACCAGTCTCCTCTTGCTATTAGCCCTATTTGAAATCATGCATAGAAATCTAAGCCTAGCCATCAACGTTGAAAAGAAACCAGGGAAGTAGTCATGCAGCCTTACAAAATCCCTACAGAGGCAGAATTGAAATCTGTCAAAAGCCTAAGGTAAAGGTAAAGGTACCCCTGCCCGTTCGGGCCAGTCTTGCGAGACTCTAGGGTTGTGCGCTCATCTCACTCTATAGGCCAGGAGCCAGCGCTGTCCGCAGACACTTCCGGGTCACGTGGCCAGCGTGACAAGCTGCATCTGCGAGCCAGCACAGCACACGGAACGCCATTTACCTTCCCGCTGGTAAGCGGTCCCTATTTATCTACTTGCACCCGGAGGTGCTTTCGAACCGCCGACCGTGTGATCGGCAAGTCCTAGGCGCTGAGGTTTTACCCACAGCGCCACCCGCGTCAAGAGCCTAGCAGAATAATAATTTCAAAAAGCATCTTACCTACCTGCTTCAGGCTGACCTTCCTCAGGAAGAGTTCCATAACTTGGGGGTGGGGGCACCACCGAGAAGGCACTGGCCCGCCTCCCCATCAGCCATACCTCTGTTGGTGTCAGGACACAGATTAAGGCCTCCCAAGATGGGAGGTTTTGATAGGCAGGTTTTATGGCCTTTCAGACTGTGTGTAGAGGGCTATTGGTTTCATTTGTTATTATGGTATGTATTTTTGTGTTTGTATATTGTAAACTACCCCGTGATCTTCAGGTGAAGGGTGGTATAGAAATTTAAATAATGATGGCGGTGGTGGTGTTGATGATGATGGAGGAAGCAGTTCTTCCAGCAATCCTGGTCCCAAGCCATTTAAGTGAATATAAACTGGGCTCAGAAACAAAATGGAAGCCAGGGCGATTGAAAGAGGATTAGTGTGATATGATCCAAAAGATAAGTGCCTGTTAAGTATTTTGCCTGGTGCTTTTTGCTCCAGCTGCAGCTTCTGCATACTCTTCAAGGGAAGTGCCCTTGAAGAATGCTTTGCAATAATTTGGTCTGGCTATGTGACCAAGGCATGTGTCATAATGACCAGCACCCTCTGGCATCGATGTCAGGTGCTCTGCACCCTCTACGATGCTCCAGTCACAGATCTCCAAGGCTCTGGCTTACAGAGCAGTAGCAGGCAGGTAGGAGGCCACCACCATTTTAAATTGCCCACAATGCCCCACAAGGGACTCTAGATTCCAGTGCATGGTCTGAAGGCATATGAGAGCACCACTTTGGTGAAGCTGGCTAGCACCCTGGATGGATGACTATCTGGCAGCCACATGTACACCCCCTGTGGGTCCCATAATATAGGGCAGGATATAATTATGTAAGGAAATGAACAATGGATAGGTGAGTGGGTAGTTCACATCCACCCACTGCAAGAGGGTATTAGTACTGCTGCGGTCCTCCAATGCCAGAGGGATTCCACCACAGTGTGCTTTGTCAAGAATCCTCCCACTTAGAGCCATCCCTGCAAGTTTTCACTTTATTGCAAATGGAACATTGGGGTGGCTTTCCACATACAATGGGGCTCGTGTGCATGAACCCTGCATGCGCATTGGTGCTCTGATGTGCACACAAGGAGGCTGTGGATCAGAGGATGTGTGCTGAGGGAGAGACAGGCAACAATGCCATATTCAGTCACATAGTGCATTGTTATATTCGGGTTTTTGCTCTGTAAGAGTCGTCAGGAATATTAAGGATCTAGCATTTAATGTGGGGGGAGGAAAGTGGAGGAAGAGGCATTTGCCAACCCTGTGGATTCTATTTTTAGGTTCAGTCTTGCCTCAAGACTTCAGTCGGATTGGATGCTGATGTTGTTCTTTGCGCACACACACTTGACTGTGACAGTCACCGTTGGGTTACTTCTGATCCCAAAGGTATTCTTTCTCTACTCTTTTTCCCATGTCAGAACTCAGGGACAAATGCACAGTATGCAGGAGATCTCTTACTGGGTCTCTTCATGTTTGGGGTTTGTTTGTTTTTTTAGATTTTGCAGAGGGTTCCAAATTAGATTGGAATGACGACCTTTCCTCTCTCCTGTTTCCACAATCTAAATTGCTGCTCTGAGCTCCATGGCTGGGTGTAAGAGAGAGGCACCCCCTCAGTGCCACTGCCCTGACCTAATTTGGATACCTTAAGGCAGCTTTAGAAACATCAGGAGTTCTCATCACAGATCTTCCGCCTAACAGGCATCTTAGCCCACTGATAGATCAATATAACTTGGTGGCAACTGTTGTTTGTTGAATTAGGAAATAGCCTGAGAAATCCCATGTTTTGAGGAGACATCTAAAGATATATTTCTTTCTAGAACTGCAAAGTATCATGCAATTGCTCCCCGTAAGTATCTTTCCATACCAGGGATGGTGAACCAGTGGTCCTTCAAATGCTGGTGGACTCCAACTCCTCATCAGTCCCAGCCAGCAGAGCCAGTGCTCAGGGATGATGTTGGGGGAATGATGAGCAGGGATAATAGAAACTAGAGTCCAGCAACAGCTGGAGGACCACAGGTTCCCCAACCCTGTTCTATATGAAGCTTGCAGGGCAAAGGTTTCTATGCACATATGAAGGCTATGCACATGCTTTAAAAGAACAGCAAAAAAGGTTGAATATTCAGGGGGAGGCGTGCATGACAGCCACAACGGAAGAGCCAGTTGTAGTATCCAGGAATGTCAAACTAAAGAACAAGGGCATGTTCTTTGATCTTACTTGTTATATTGACCAGGGCATTCAATTTGACATCTCACGTATGTTTTCAGTTTTCCCGTTCAAGCAATAACCCAAGAGATGACATAGCTACTGAGGCTTATGAAGATGAACTCGACATGGGAAGATCTGGATCTTACCTGAACAGCAGTATCAATTCAGCTTGGAGCGAGCATAGCTTGGATCCAGAAGATATTAGGGTACATGCCAACCTTGTGAATTTTCTCTCTGTGGGTGTTTTTTTAAAAGCCAGGTGGGAAATCTTCAGTAATAAGATGAAATAAATAAATGATGAAAATGATGGCCTGCTCAGTCCTAATAAAATCTTTGGCATGGAGATTCAGTCTGACATAAGCAGCCGCTCTGATGCTGGAGAGTTACTGCAGACTGTTAAGACTGAAGAATCCAATACAAGGACAACTTAGTTTCTTACCCGAATAGATTCTTCCAATTCGTCCAGTGGCTTCTGGTTACTCTCACCTGGGTTTCTCGTATTGTCGTATGTTAAACTCAGTGAAATGTAACTGAAATGATGCCCATTTTGTGCTGCTCTTTGGTTGTCTTCTGCATGTGTAACTCAGTCCAGTTGGAACTCTGTGTGCAAGTGGGGAAAGGGCTCTGTTCACATTCCCCCCCCCCCCCCGGGCTAATTCAATTCTGCTGATCATCTGTTGAGGAAGACGGAGTTGAGAATAGAGGGCTGGATTCAGTCCTCCTTTTTATGCTCTCTGACAGCAGACGATTTGCTGAATTTGACCCATTCTGATTGGATCTTCATGCAAGCTCAGCTACTATATCAGGTTTCAACTCAGGGAAATGTACACCTGGGTCCCTATCGGTCCATGTGTTTCCTTTTATTGATCCCTAGGCCCCTCAGGTTAAGAAAAGCTACACTACATTTATTTTGACTGATAAGTATTGTCGTCTGGTTTACAGGATGAATTGAAGAAGCTGTATGCCCAGCTGGAGATTTATAAGAGGAAAAAGATGATCACCAACAATCCACACCTGCAGAAGAAGAGGTGTTCCAAAAAGGGTTTGGGTCGTTCAATCATGCGAAGAATTACGGAGATCCCTGAGACAGTCACCAGGCAGTGCTCCCGGGAGGAAAAGGACTTTCTGGAGCATGGGGTTTCGAAGAATACTCCTGCGACAAAGAAGAACCCACCGGATTCTGGGGGACACATCAAACCGAAGGAAGAATCCTTGAGGAACCGAGTCTTCTCGTTGAAGAAGTCTCACAGCACTTACGACCACGTCCGGGAGCCAGCCGCAGAGCCTAACAGCTTAACAACAGAAAGCGTGGAGGTCATCACAGCTACTGAGAATTCCTTGCTGGATTCTGCCCCTGGGAAAAAGACCGCAGACAAAACTGAAGCAACGTCCACTGAAAACGTCCCTTTGGTGTGCAAATCCGTGAGCGCTCACAATTTAAGCGCAGATAAGAAACCCCTTCACCCCAGAACGTCAGTGTTGCAGAAATCGCTCAGTGTTATTGCCAGTGCCAAGGAGAAAACGCTGGGGCTGGCTGGAAAAATGCAAAGCGAAGAAGGCGGCAAGTCGCACAAGTCTCAACAGAAGGGCAAAGAGGGGAGCAAGAAGCACTCGGGCGCCGATAAAAGCGAGCATAAGGATTCGCACCGGAAAAACTCTGCCCATGCAGACGAGGCGAAGAAGACCCATAAATCTGGGATAATGAAGCAACAAAAGTCCACTCAGGCAGCTGGGAACCCTGAGGCAGCAGCAGCAGCAGCAGCAGCAGCAGATAAGACCCTGCCAAAGGGCAAAGCTGACATAGGAGAGGTTTGCCCCTGGGAAATCTATGACCAGAGCCCGGGGTCTGGGCTTTCTGATTCCAAAGCTCAAAAGCACGTCTCCATTGCTTCCTCTGAATCAGAGAAGCATCCCTCTTCCCAGGCCAAGGGCAAAACGCCCCACAAGACTGTGGAAGGCAATCAGCTCCCCAATCAAAAGAGCACAGATAGATGTGAAGTGTGCCCTTGGGAGACCCAAGAAGAACAACTGCCGAGTAGGAAGGCTCAGCGGGATGTTCCCGGGATAAAGGGCGAAAATGCTAATAAACAGTGTGCCCCCAGCGTTTCTGCTGGAGAGCCCAAGGAACTGCTCCAAAAGACAACAGCACAAACCACAGATACCAATAAACTGGGAGGCCAGACAAAAAATTCCTCCTCTTCTCCAGTGGGGAATGCGCTTCCCTCTGATTCTGCCAAGCCGGCAGCTAGTAACTCGCAGCAACCTTTAAGGTCGCGTGTGGAAATCTGCCCTTGGGAGTACGAGGCGCCAGAGTTACCCAAAGGGGAGAAAAGTATAGCTTTATCGAACGCTACCAGTTTAAGCTCGAATAAAACGGCGGCGCATCCGAAATAAAGAGGGCTTCTTAGACTGTTGGGAAGAGAAGCGAACACCTGAATGAGAAAGGGCTGAAAAGAGGGAGGGGGGAAAGGTCCCGAGGATCTGGAAATTCCAAAGGAGCATCACTTAAGCAGGCGGCGAGCACCTTGAATACGTAGGAACTAGGCAAAGTGAATTGTCTCTTGTTTGTTTGTTTATTGTTGAGTGCCAACGGGGTTATCAGTGCGATCCAGAACATGAGGAACTGTGGCCCTTCCCTGTCCCCCCAAAAAAGAGTTTACATTCCAAATGAGCGAAAACATGCCTTTAGAAATAAGTTATTTTTTTTGTAATAATGTGTGGGGTTGGTAAGTAAGCGACATCAAAGTAATGAAGATCAAATGTAATTATTCCTAAAGGCCCTGTAGTGGCATAACGTGGGTTACGAATTCATTAAATGTCATAAAATCTAATGGAGTTGTTCCGAAAGGCCTGGGATCAGATGTAGGATACCACCGAGACTCGAAGCAAATGGATGCAGAGATAAAAATTGTGGGAGCAACTCCAGAAACGAAAACAAAACAAAGAAAACCATGACTTTTCACTTTCATGGGATCATAGAATTGCAGAGTTGGAACCCAACCCCCTCCTTATCTCTGCCCTTGATAGCACTGCTAACTTAACACATCCCCCTCCCCAATTATATTTTTATATGATTGCTCTCATTTTTCTTATAAATGTATGTACTCTGTGTCTCATATTTAAGCATTCCAGTTTGTATAATGTTTGCAAATAACTTTGATATGATTATGTGACACAACACATTTATGCAATCTGCAGGTAAAATCGAATGTGTGCAATTTTGAAAGCAAAACTTGCTCTAGAAATTGGTTGATTTCTAGGACTTATGGCAAAGCTCCCACAGGCTCGTTGAAGCTATAAGAAAACACACTGGTGATTTTATTTGGCTGTTCTTTTTTTTTTCTTTTTTTTTTTTTGGTCGTGGTTTATATTGTGGGCTTATTGTTTCTCTCTGTTATTTCCGATTATGATTTGATGCTGTACGATTCAGGGTTTTTATACGAGGTACGTTCCGTCTCTTGCACTTGTCCGTTGATGATCTTTACTCGCGGAAGCCGTCACCTTAGGGAGTTGCACAGCTTGGTAAATGATCGTAATGATATTTATTGTTTCTGTAGCGCTTAGAAAGCAAGCACTGTTTAAAAATAAATCTGGGGACAATGTTTCTTAGAAAACTGGCAAAATGTTATTTATCATTCCAGAAACACTGCTTTAATAATTCTTCATCAGTATCTTGCTCTGTACTTTACATTGAGCCAGTTGAAAGAAAACGGGGAAATGTAGAAGATGTCTTCTCCAGAGTGGGAATTCTGGAATGCTGTCTGAATTCATGTTTCAGGAGAGGAATTAGGTTTGAAAGGCCTTGTTCATCATACTGTTAAACTTGAGAGAATCAGAAAGTGAGGAACCTTCCTGCCCTGCACCTATTAAGTGAATGACAGGACAAAGAAAACAGTTAGCCCCCATTTGTTAATCTCCTGCAAAGCACTTGTACAGCCAGATCCTATGCATGTTTACTCAGAAATAAGCAACGCTGAGCTCAGTGGGGTTTACTTTCCAGGTAAATGTGCAGATTATGGATTGCAGCCTTAATCTGCAAGGTGTTTTGTGATCATTAATTGTTCTATAGCACTTTTACCCAATTAGGTTATGATATCATTTCTCTCCGTGACCCACCCACCTACTGACCACGGTTGCCAGCTCCCGTCCTGGAGACCGCGATGGTTGCTTTAATGACTCCAGCTCGGTAAAACAGCATTTGGGAAGGGTACCTCCACCCCAACTTGTCCGGTTACTTGTATTTTGCTCCAGATGCAAGCAGGACTCTGATTTTGCCTTAGACTAGAGCATGTAGGGGAATTAGTTGAGTGGAGGGCTGAACACTGAGATGTATGCAAGTCCCTGCTCCTAATCACTGTCTGTCTCTGTAGCAAGGAACCTGTTTCTCTCTGGATGGAATTGGGCTCTCAGCTGCCATTGGCCTCACGCAGCATAGCTACTGGCAATGAATGCTGTGAGTTGGAATCCCACAACATCTGGAGGGCCATAGGTTTCACATCTGTACTCTGCATATTACAGACATGGCCTCCACAATTGCCCCAGCAGTGGGACGTTTTAGGGGTGGCACTGCCAGGTTTGGATGGGAGAGCATTGGGGAGTTAAGAACTTTCAAGTATATAAAGCAGAGACTCAGTAGGAGCAAGAAAGCAGTCCTACTTGGCTGCACCAGGGAGCAATGTGGGCAACTTCCACCCCCACCCAAGACTGCACTGGCACTTCCAGACAACTCTAGCTAGACATTTTTCATGTCCATCTCTCTCTGCTCTGTGTCTTCAATGCACATAGTCGTTCATCTGCCTCCTCCCTTTAGCTGGAGAAATGTCATATTCTAAAAACTCTGATGGGTATCTCATACAAATCCACAGAGGGAATTCTTTGCCTATCGGGACAGTGTGTTCTAACTATTAGCTCTCTTTGATGGAATGTGGGAAATATAATTCTGGGCTTTCATTAAAGAGCTTTCCGCCCAACAAAAGACAGGTCAGGCAGCAGGTGCTGCCACCACTCCCTATCACTTTGCTGCTGCTTCCTTGCAAGGTTCCTTGCATTGCACATGACATTGTTGCTCTTGGACACTGCCCAGCCCTGTATATCCAAGACTCAGTGACGTGAGCCAGGAATGGAGTGAAGCAATTCACAGGGTCACACATTGCATCATTATGAGGAAGGGGTGGAAAGTGACCAAGAGTTATGATGGTCAACTCTGAGTCTCTCATGTTGTCTATTTGAGTTGACGTCTAACTTGGAGCAGTTGAAGCAACCACCGCGATATCTGAGTCAGGAGATGGCTACCCTGCTCATAACATACCAAATATTGATATATATATATAGAGAGAGAGAGATCTATGCACTAGCCAATGCTGGCTTTTAAGCCGTATTTCATTCATCTTCAGTACACCAGGTGAAGTTGGTGGCATTTTTGTAAGCTGAGAGTGTGATCTGAAAGCATATGATGCAGTTCTACTGCTGAAGCTAAACAGGTCTGGTCATGGAAGCTACCTGGATGGGAGATAACCACTTGTAGGACACTCTGAGCTTTGGATGAAGAGCAGTGCATAATTATTATTTTTAAAGCAAGCACTTTTTAATCTCCTTTCTACCTTTCCCGCCCCGACCTGGCCACAGTGATCCATGCGACGGTCATCTCCAGGCTTGACTACTGTAGTTCGCTCTACGCGGGGCTGCCCTTGAAGCTGTCCCAGAAACTCCAGTGGGTACAGAATGCTGCAGCGAGGCTCCTCACAGGGTCTCTGCCATGGGAGCATATTCACCCAGTGCTTTTCAAGCTGCACTGGCTCCGGGTGGAGTACAGGGTCAGATTTAAGGTGCTTCTTTTGACCTTTAAAGCCCTTCACGGCCTAGGACCCTCGTACCTACAGGACCGCCTCTCCTGGTATGCCCCACGGAGAGCCTCAAGGTCCATAAATAAAAACACCCTAGTGGTCCCAGGCCCTAAGGAAGTTAGATTGGCTTCAACCAGAGCCAGGGCCTTTTCAACTCTGGCTCCAGCCTGGTGGAACGCTCTGCCTCATGAGACCAGGGCCCTGCAGGATCTGATTTCTTTCCGCAGGGCCTGTAAGACAGAGTTGTTCTGCCTGGCCTTTGACTTGGAGCCAATTTGATTCCCTCCCTCCCTCTCTTTCTTTTTTCTTTTCCTTCTCCTCCTGCGATGAGGCTACATTTTAATATTTTAATGTTCCATTATTTTAATGTTGTATTTTATTTTTGTTTTTAAGTTGTAATCATTCATCTTGTTTTTATTATTGCTTGTAAGCCGCTCTGAGCCCGGCCTTGGCTGGGGAGGGCGGGGTATAAATAAAATATTATTATTATTATTATTATTATTATTATTACCAGTGATGGTTGAGAGATAGTCATTCACCTAAAGCTATCATTCATTTCTAGCTGAGCAAAAATTTGAACCTAGTTTCAAGGGATCCCAAGGATGAACTATGCACTAGTCCAGCCAAGATGTGGACAATTGCTTAAGGCTGTGTCTATAACAGTCCCAGCTGAAGCCAATGGTGTCTTTGATGGGCAAAAATGAATAAATCTTTGTTAAGGATGTCATGGAATTTTGGATAACACAGAGGCTGAAGACTAAACAGTAGCAGTTCAGCCTCTTAAATATAGCCCTAGGTTATAGTCTACATCTCCACCTAGGTACCAAAATGCCCCATGAGTTTAATTTATTGGGTTAATACGCCTGCCTCCTGGTGTGTGCACCATGTATGTTCTCAAATGAACACATGGATCTCTTGCATGCACAGAGGTCTCAATATATCCCCTTTAAATGAAGCTGTCTTTCACATAAAGGCATGTGAACTCAGATCAACTCCCTTTACTGAAATGAATGGAGACCCCATTCTGGCCTGGATAACTTCATGCATGCATGAAGACATGGTGGTGACTCCTAACTCCCACCTTATTGAATCTAAAGTGGGCACACCACCTTAGAAGCCCAGATAGCATATGAAGACAATTCATCTCAACTGAGATGAGCTCTGTACTATGTAAGGATATGTGCAGTATCTTCTTCTGCACTATGTAAGGATGATGGGGACGGTGTCAGACAGGGCGCAGCTGCACACAGGATAGGCAACCAGCCACAAGTGATCTGCATCCACATTGGGTGTGTGTGTGGTTAGGATGCTTTATCTGCATGTAGTGTTGGGATGGGGAACCTTTGGGCCTCCTGAAGTTGCTGGACTCCAACTCCCATCAGGATGGCTGGTGATCAGAGACAATGGATGTTGGAGTCCAACATCTGGAGGACCACAGGCTTCCCACTCCCAGTGTAGTTAGTGGCTTTTACTGCCAAGGTACATCAATGGAGGAAAACACCTGGAATTGCCCTCCCCATCTATATTCAAATCCTTCACAGGTTTTTATGTGGGACAACAGCCAAGGATCCCATTGGGAGCCTAAGGCGGTTCCTGGACCACAGCACATATCTCAAGAAGGAAATGTTGGGCCAGGGAGAGGGGGGGAAAGAGAATTTAACAACAACGGGGATGCAATTGAACTGCCTTCAGAAGTCTGTATATTTTGTCTTTCCAAAGTCTGTCAGGAACCGTTTTCTAAAAAGCAAAAACAAATGTATTTTTCTTAATATATATATAGAATATTTACAATATATCGTATAAAAATATTTAATCATTCAGAAAAGTTAAAGCTGTAGAAGTAAAGAATTTTGACTCCCCTAAGAAAGATTCAGACTGAGAAAAAGGAAAGCTCTGGTGTGTCTTACTGGTATAGGGAAGGTGTGGGGACAAAGAAAGAAAATAAAGTTGTACAGGTTGGCATTATCCTTCTCCACCGCATAATACTCAATCTAAGGTTCAAACTCGGATATGCCCTTACATGTATGTATGTGTGTGCCTTTAATTGTCACAAAATGGCTTTCTCCAGTAGAGAACTTAAGCAGAACGATGGGAGGTTTGGGGAGGAAGAGAAGTGGTTGTTTTGTTCCCTTTTTCGGAGTGGTAATGGAAAGCAGGGACCCTCTCCACCGTGGAAGGCAAAGAGGCACTTTCTCAGTATGGGACCTACTGTGAAAAGCCATTTGAGAGTTCACAACCTCTTCCCTCAAGACCTTTTGCTAACCTGCCCCTTTGGGTGTACTGAAACAGGCTAAGCGTGGTGGTGAAAGCAAGAGGCACGTAATATCGAACACCCTTCTCTTTGTCTCTTTAAAGGAGAGGTCTTCCTCCATTCTATTCCCTTGGTGTTCTTCTGCTCATTGTATCTTATGTTCAAATTCTCCCGAGTCCTGGTTTAACTAGGATAATTTTTCAAATTCTAGGATTGGAGGATGAGCAGTTTTGCTTCAGCTTTGGCAACCTTTATTTTGTTCTCTTTCCCCTACTCATCCCGCTCCTTTCCATTACCAATGTTCACACGGTGCTTTCAGGGCTGGCCCTATCATTAGAAAGAGTGAGGCTGTTGCCTCAGGTGGCTGATTTGGGGTGTCGCAAATGGTTGGCTATGTAATTTATTGTTGTAGTTTCACTGCCAGGAAGCAGGAGAGGCACTTGTGGGATTTTCTGCCTCAGGTACCACAAAAGTTTGGCCAGCCTTGGATACACTTTGACTGTGTGTGTGTTTGTATGTATGTATGTGTCTCTCTCTGTGTGTGCATTTGCTGCTCTGCCTCAAACAGCAAAAGTTATTGGGGCCATCGCAGTGTGTGCTGATAAAAAGCTGCAAAGTGGGTGGGTGAAAATATCTTGATTATATATATATATATATATAATTGTATCAAGTTTTCTTTAGGGCCATGTAATGTATACATGTGTTTCTCCTCCGTAGGAAAAAATAATAATCACACACACAAAATGTTTGGCTCATCTGTATCTGCTAGTGTTGCCAGGTCAGGAGATCCCAGACCCTAAGATTTCAGGGCCCAAAGCAGCCCCCAGTGATATCATTAAGCATGATGGGTTAACTATTAACTTCAGTCACTCAAATTAAAAAAAAAATGAAACCTAACAAATGAGTTGGGACACTAGTTGGGTCACTAGCTGAAACCTTAGCTAAAGAGGGTTGTTCCTGTGATTGTTGTGAACTGCTCTTGTCAACAGCCAGTGTTTATGCTGCAGTTGCCAGCCACTTATATATGCATTTAATTTTCTTTCCAGTCTTCTTTAAAAAACTAACTAAAGGTGTTTTTGCTCACCTGAATATTCAAACCCTCCACCTGCCACCTGGGGGGTGGCGAGTAGGCAAACCAGGAGACTCCAACTTAGCCCTGGGGGTCTAGCAACTCTAATCTGTGCACGATCACATAAAGTTTGCTTTTTCTGGTGGCACAAAAGTAAAAACACACATTGGCAACTCCAGAGGAAAAAAAGGAATCTTGATGCATGCCCTCATCAAGACTGGGAGGAAGTCCTAGCGTATTCAAGTGTGGCCTGCTTCTGAGAATACAAATATAGGATTACACTATTAATTGCTAACTTCACTTGGATTCAACCAGCTATTCAGAGGTTGGTTCAAAGCCTGAAATCCAACCTCAGCCCAGTCTCCTGACCTGTCAATGAAGAATGGCGATTCAAAAAGATGGAGCACATGGAGCCTGCTTCCAGATAATTTGGGGGAAATGACGTTCTTTGTGGGAACAGTCTTTTGTCTAAATGTCTGCCAAAATTGATATAATTTCTGTGCTTGGAACTGACGATAGGGAACCACTCTGAAACCACCCACTGACTTTAGATGTCTGCAGGAAGCTCAGCATATTGGCATTTAACCCCTTGAAATGAAATCGGGCAAACTTTTCAGCGGTTTCAGCTTGGTCTAGCTACACTAAGATGAGTCTAGGCACGCTCATTCACAGTAGCCAAGGCTTAGGCCTTGACATGTGTATTTGTTTTCTGACACCTTGAATGTTCCTTGTGTCACTTTAAACAAAATGTTTCATAGGCTCACTTAAGCCGTGTACTGTACTGTAAGCCTGTTTAGAAACTGAGATCCGTTTGTAAATTGAAGTACTATTTCCCACGCTCATGCGGTTATGAACATTTGTGATGCAACTGTTAGTACTTACAGTTTCTTCAGCACCTTAGAGAACAAAGGAAAAACCAAACGTTACTGGACTTATTAATATTGTACAACATTATGAACCTGTTAGAGGCATTGCTATATCCTGACAAACCCGAGTTAGCCTAATTGATGTTCCATGTTTCATACATTCTTCTCCACCAGCATCTATTAGCTCGTCCCTATTCTGGAGTTCCATTGATGTCCCTCTGCCAAGAGAAATGCAACTCTAGAGTCACAGTGTTTTTAGCAGATCTGTGTAGAAGGCAGGTCATAATTTGCTTATGCTCACAAACATTTGCTACGTTGTCTTTTTCAAAATGCATGAGCAGGCTGCATCTCTCCTTTGTTTTGAAGACATGGTTTATAAAAAACGTAATAGATTTATACCAAACCATATTAGACCTGTATATTTTATGCAAGAAGTACATGCTTTAAAAATATTTTTAAAAAGTTATTTACCCATTGTCAGCTTTGGTGGCATTATGGATCTGAAAAAAACAGATAATGATTTTATATTTGCTGCACTCCTTAGGTTATTGCATGCATATGATGACAGGTAGGCCTGAGAAAACACTGCCTTTTGACTTTGAACATTTTAGCTACTAACCAGAGTTGTAGAATAAATGGAGCTGTATGTCTGTTCACTTTAGTCTGTGGTTCTTTAAGGGGAAGAAAAAACATTATCTGGCAACCAACAGCATCCACCATGAACTGTTTGATAGATTTATGTTGTAATGTATCGCAGCATGTAAATAATATAACTTCTCTGCAATAAAACACATTTATATGAAAAAATGTGATAGCCTTTTTGTGTTGCCATTATGAAAGGAGTTGCTTTCTGTAGGTGAACAACTGAACTTCTAAAAAAACCCTCTCCCACCTCCCAGTGGCAGACCTACATTTTGGGGCCCCTGAAGCTTGAACTGTTATGGGGCTCTTGTCCTAGTTCTTTCTTTCCTGAGGGATTGTGGGGTGCATTTGTTGTTTTTTGGTGGTGCATGGGTGTCCTCCCTAGATGAGCTGTTACCTGTATGGTATGGTAATGCAATATTATGCTACTGCACCTTAGAGATTGTACACATTGAGCTCCTTTAGATGACCTTTTTATTGAACATTTACCCTGTTTTGCTTGAACAAAGCCTAAGCACAGTGTCAGGGAACTGCCATTGGCTCAGGGGCGAGAGGGGGAAAGCCGGATGGATTACAGAGAGCCCCCAAAGATCGTTGGAAGCAGCACCTCCTCAGCGGAGGAGAGTAACCACGCCTCCAGTGGAGAGGAGCTGCAGGGCTCGGGGGAGGCGAGGCGGTGGCAGGACACCTTGCCTGAGCAAAGCAGGGAGAGAGAGGTCCTCCATTACCCACGCCCTCCTTGCGCAGTAGGCTTCTGCGCAGAGAGAGGAAGCGCAGACTGGGCATCAAGAAACTACTCTGCTGGGGAAGGTTTAAGGACCGCCCACTCTCAGATTCTGCCCCTGAATGAGCGAGCCACGGAATGGTGCTCTGCATGGCGAAGGTTTTTTTGGCACCAATAACAAGGCTTTATAGCTGACCAGGGAGGCATTTGCCTGATTGCTCTCGAGCAACCCCCTGATACCCTTACACACAAGTTTGATTATATCTAGACCTTATTAAGCATTTGTTCTGATTTGTTTGCAGGAAGGTTGTAAAACAACGTTTAACCAGTCTTGCTTGCGAGATGTTTATACATCTTCTCACCAGTTGTTTATTCATTCCATACTTTTCAGCGCACTTTCCCTGTCACTTTCCCAACAGCAAACACTCAATTTCTCTAGAGCGACAGAGAGTGCTTCCAGACTGTTGCTGTTTTCGGGTGGGGTTCAGTCACATACTGGCAAATTCAGGTTGCCCAATTATAGCTGATTGAAAAGTCTTGTGCGGCAAAGCCCCTTTCCCAGAAGATTGGACTTTTTGTGATAAGGAAAGTGAGGGTACAAAGGCAGGGGTTAACACTTGCATTGACACAAAGTCATCTGACCTGTGAACAAATCTGAATAAATACTCGTTAAACAATCAACATCTAATCTCCTTGCAAACAAATCAGAATGAATGCTTAATGAACAGGTAACCTAGAAGCACTCAATAGTACTTTCATTAACTTTAATTCAGCCAACCTAAATTTCCTGGAATGTTCTTGATTCCCTCCCACAAAATACTGACAACAATATTTGCCAATAACAGCAATCTTTCAGTCATTACCAAAGAATGGAGAGGTTTTCCTTTGCAAAATTTCCTTTGCTTGTCGAAATTGGACAAGGCACACAAAAAACCCCTGCCTGTTGTTTCCCAAAAAGAACACTGTGATTTCCTTTGTGTGCTTTTGTAGCTCGCTGATTACATAATGCCCTTCCCTCATCCAGAATCCTTCAAATACCACGCAAATGTCATTGGGATATCTTTGGGTATTTGGCCCTGCAGGGTTTGTGAATGAAAGTGTTGCGACTGTTTAATTTTAGCATCTTTCATTCCTGCTGGAAATGAAAAGGAGCCGAATGCAAGCCAAACATTGCCAGACCCTGTTCCTCTTTCCCCCCTATTCTTTTAAAAAAATGCTTTAGAAGAAGAAAAAAACAGTCACACACCCCAGCTGGGCAAATAGCAATTATATAAGAAACTATCTCCTAATGGTGGAAATCAGTGTTCTGTAATTGGAAAGAAAAGTGTGATCGCTTGTGAGTGCAATTCTTTTCCATTTGCTGCAAGCTGGCCTGGTATGTACTGCTGTCCCCTGTATTCCACTTGCTGCTGAACTGAAGCCCCATCTGGTTCTTATTTCTTATTTATTTACATATTTATAGGCCATACTTTTCATAAAGAGACAGCAAGGTGCTATACAAAATGGAAAGTTATAGTAGCTGGGATAAAAATACCAGTGAAAGCATCGGTAAAAACATAAAATCTGGGGGGGTTTTGAGGGGGGGGGACCTCACGTTTCAAAAGTCTTTCTGAATAGCAGAGTTTTCAAAAGATGTCTAAAAGTAGGCAGGGATGACTTCTGCTTAGCTTCCAGTAGAGGGAGTTCCACAGGGGTGGGGCAGGCCCTGGGTCTCTAGTTAAGGCCAACCAAACCCCAGGGGCATTGGGAGGCATCAGCAGTGCCCCACCAGATGATTTCAGTGATCAAAGTGGAGCATAAGGAATCAGGTGGTCCTTAAGGCATTTTGAGTCCAGGTTCTTCAGGGCTTTGTGAATGAACACAAGAAACTTGAACCTGGCATGGCAACTAACTGGCAACCACTGCAGGTCTCTCAACAGGGGTGTAATGTGTTACCAGAAGCCTGTTCCTGTGAGCAGTCTGTGAAGTGTAGGTGGGTTCCCACGAGGAAAGACACAGTGATAACAGCAAGAAGCTTTATTGAACTAACAGAACTGGACAGCAGGGGCAAAGCAACTGCTTATATATATTTCTGAAGGCCTGGGCTACTCCCACTCCAAACGTGATTGGCTGTCTAAACTTCCAAGCTGCGAATCATGACTCAGAGTTTAAGGGCCAATGGCAGAGGCCCAAATCCTGAAATGTTTTGTGATTGGATATCATGTATCGAATCAGAACAAAGGAGCTCAGAATCCTTAGTCCAGGCTCAAACTCAGGCAAACACAGACCACTGAATACATAACAGTCTGGCCCCTGCATTCTGCGCTACCTGCAGCTTCTGGATCAGAATTAAGCACATTACAATGAATGGAGCACTTAAGGATGCTTTAGGCTACCATATATCTGGATCTGAATTGTGACTGGGTGAGTGAAAATGTGGGTGCTTCCAGGTGTTTGTTTTGGAACCAGTGCTCCTATGCCTACAAGGTTGGTTTTTGCAACATACACACAACATAGTTATTGTCAAATAGCCCATACATCTTTTCCCCTTCCCAATTTAATCCTGCTTAACTTTTCCTTGGGGAAATCCAAAAAGGCAAACAACAATAAAAACTGTTGCCCACAAACTGTTTGTGATCTCTCAATGACCTGTTTACAATCTTAAGCCCCCATCTGGCTGGCAACAGTTGGGAGGTAATGTTTCTGCCTTAATAAACTATGGTTTGTTAGCCAATAACTCTGGTTTATAAAGCTGGCGAATGACTGGCAGACAGACGCACCTCATTTCCTCCAATCACGTGCCCTTTGCAGGAAGGAGAAATCATCTCCCCCGCTTTCTCCAGTGTGGTGGGTTGTGGGCATCTGGTTGGCCATTACGAGATAGAAGAATGCTGGACTAGATGGGCCTTTGGCCTGATTCAACTGGTTTTTAAGTTCTTACATGGTTCTGGATTTCATGAGTAGAACTGGACTCATAGCATCTCTGGAGCCAAACAAGTATGGACATGCATTGAAGAACTTTGCTGCTACTTGGAATGCTGCGGAGGGAAAGAATATTTGTAAGGGTTGCCATATTTCAAAAAGTAAAGGACACCCCGAAAGTTGTTGGATAAAGTGTCGCCTTCCTTCTGGAAATTCCCCCAGATGTCAATTCTGCCTTTGACGTAATGCAGCCCTAATATTTCCAGTGAAGTATCACTTCATCATATCTAATATCATCTAAAATGAAAGCTGTCAATCCATGGCACTTTGTACCATATGATAGCAAAAGGGTCAAAGTCAGCTTGTCTCCAGGTTCCAATTTGATGTTTATAAGACAAATCCTCTATGCAAGACTGCAGATTCTGCCCCCTCCCCCAGAACAGAGTTAAGGAGAGAGAGAATCCACTGTAAATTCCCCAGAACATGAAAAGACTGGCTATTAATTATGCAGAAGACAGTTAAATTCATTCTCCTGGTGCTAAAAATAAAGCAAAAGTGTAAAAATGGGTTTGTGCTGCTTGCTAGCATGCCAAGCTTTCTGCAGGTCACTGTAAAATAATCAAAATGTAAGGAACTGCCATTGTATTCAGATTCCCAGCGGCTTTATAAGTGACAGCAACCCCACAAAGTATGCTTTGTTTGGTTAATACAATAAGGGTTTTCTCTCTGTTGCTTTGCATCTGCAAGTGTGTCCTGCTGCGTATTTATTTGTTGATGAAAACATGCTAGCAGACCAACTGAAAGGAATTTGGGGTTCCAGCGAAGACATATACATGCACACCTCCTCGATCACACATCAAACCCCAAAATAGCTTCTGCTATTTCTGATGGATGGTGGGGAGAGAAAGAATTGTCTGGGGCCCCTAGATGTTACATTTTCAGTCCTCTTAAACAACCAGTCCCTGAACCAAAAAACCTTTCTAAATACGGTTTTGCATGAGAAGAGGGATAGCTCAGTTGGTAGAACATGAGATTCTTACTCTCAGGGTTGTGGGGTTCAGGCCAATGTTGGACCAAAGTTTCCTGCATTGCAAGGGGCTGGACTAGACAACCCTTCCAACTCTAGGAAGGGTCAATGGCCCTTGGCCCTACTAGCCCAGCATCCTGTTCTCACAGTGGCTAACCAGATACCTGTGGGAAGCCCACAAGTGGGTCTTGAGCACAATTGCTCTCTCCTCTCCTTATGACTGCTCTCCAGTGGTTTCCAGTGACTGCTATTCAGAAGCACTGTGGCCTCTGGACTTTGGAGGCAGAGTATGGCTAGCAAGCCCTGAAAGCCTTCTCCTCCATAAATTTGTCTTATCCTCTTGTAAAGCCATCTAGGTTGGTGCCCATCACTGCCTCTGGTGGGAGTGGAAGTCATAGTTTACTTATTGTAATAGTAGTAGTAGTAGTAGTTATTATTATTATTAATTATATAACGCCCTATACCCGGGGGTCTCAGGGCACTTCACAGAATCAAATCAAGATAAAAACCACAAAATACATTAATAACAATAATAACAACCCAATAGTCCTTCCCCCCCAAAAAAAAACACATTTTAAAAGGGCATAGGATGTAAATCAGATCAACCAAAGGCCTGGTTAAAAAGGAACATTTTTGCCTGGTGCCTAAAGGTGTATAATGAAGGCTCCAGGCGAACTTCCCTGGGGAGAGCATTCTACTTCCACAGGTAGGTTCCCACGTGCGCTCACAGACATCTTATTTGACTCCAAGGCACTGAAGATAAGAAGTGGTGCCTGGGGTGCTGTGTAAGGGTGTTGTGCTTTGCTTGTTGGTTTTAAAAACCACGCATTGCCTGGTAGTCTACTGTACATCCATTGGCTTTTTGCCTCTTTTACCTCTGACCCCACCCCTCACTGGCATATGCCTCCCTCCCCCCCAACCCGGAAGATTCCCCACCAGGGAAGATGGCCCTTGGTCTGAAAAAGGCTCCTTGTCCCTTTGTTATAGAATTGTGCTGCTATTCGAAGGCAGGTATGAGAAAATCTTGGGCCCTCCAGATGTTACTGAACTACAGCTCCCATCAGCCTCAGCAAGCAAAGCCAATAACCAGGGATGATGGGAGTTGAGTCCCTGTGTGGGGAAAAGGTGGTGTGTGTGTGTGTGTGTGTGTGTGTGTGTGTGTGTGTAAACAACAACAACAACAGTTCAGCATCATCTGGAAGGCCAGAGCATCCCCACATCTGTTTTAAAACTGGCCTTCGTTCAGTGACAAACACTTGTCTTATACTTTTCGTCTTATGCGCTCGCTCGCTCTCTTTTTCTCATTCTCTTTTTCTCCTTTTCTCTTTCCTGACAGCGCCGGCTTCAGAGTCCCTGAGCTGTGCTCTCAGCTGTCTCTCTCAATCTGAAATTTCAGGAAATGTCTTCACAACATTTCCGTCTAGCCTTTTTGGCCTCCTGCTCTGTCAGTGGCAGGCAGCTGTGCCCCCTTGGACAGCTCAGACCAGCTCACATTTAGCAGCACAGCAAGAAAGGGTGGGTGTGTCTCATTTTGAGTCTCTTGTCCATCCTTTCTTCAATAAAGCAGACACAAAAAAGCACCAGCGCCAATAGTATATAAGTAAAAACAACAACAACCCATATAAGTCTCTGCCCTCAATGCACTTACAGTCAACAGCGGGGTTGGGAAAGGCAACAGAAGAAGGATAAAGAAGGTTAATGGAATATGAATAGAAGTGTATGCTATTCCATTACGGAAAACTATTCTGATTATATGGTGTTTTGTGTGTGTTCGGCCACCCTAGCACTGCGCTACAGGCCCTAGAATAGAGGACATTATCTAAGATGTGGACACCAACTATATTTTATTAAGAATTTAAAACATTTAAAACTTGGGTGGAAGGAAAGGAGATCTATAAATGCAGGCGGGGGGGGGGGAGCGTTAAGAAGTGTGAGGGAGGGAGAGTGCCACCTGGTGTGTAATTGTACGAATTGCAAGGTACAGTGTCAAAGCAGAACATACAAGAGTTGAATGGTTCTCTTCCCCACTTCTTGATGCCATTCGGTTTCTGCAATCAGCACTTGTTAAAGCTGAGTCAAAAAAATCATGGTGGCAATGGCTGCTTTAATTTCCCACAATGCATGTCCAGCATTGATTGGAGCACCGACAGCCAGAAAGACAAAAAAAGGGAATCAAAGGCATCTCAGGGCAGGTGGCAGTGAATCTTCTCAAGGTTAAAGGACTCCTGGATGGTTAAGTCCAGTCAAAGGCGACTATGGGGTTGCGACACTCACTTTGCTTCAGGCTGAGGGAGCCGGTGTTTGCCCACAGACAGCTTTCTGGGTCATGTGGCCAGCATGACTAAACCACTTCTGGCGCAATGGAACACTGTGACGGAAGTCAGAGCGCACAGAAACACTGTTTACCTTCCTGCCACAGCGGTACCCATTTATCTACTTGCACTGGTGTGCTTTCGAACTGCCAGGTTGGCAGAAGCTGGGACAGAGCAAAGGGAGCTCACCCCATCGTGGGGATTTGAACCACCGACCTTCTGATCGGCAAGCCCAAGAGGCTCAGTGGTTTAGACCACAGCGCCACCCACATCCCGGGCAACTGCCCGAGGATGCTAGAAGTATACCAAAGCCAGGATCCAAACAGATAAAAATGTCTCCATCAGGAGGATAAAATTGTGCTCACCACACCATTCTTTGTATGGTTCTTACCAGAATCCTCACAGGAAGAAATTTAATCCAGTTGTTGTCCTGCTTGGTCTGTGATGGTCTGGGCTGTCTTGGCTCTAGCTGGGGGCAAAGAGGAGTCCCTCCTGAAAGCATCTCCCCCCCCGAATCTGGGAACCAAGATAATGACAATATCTGAGTTTTGCCTGTTTGTTTACAGCATCAATATCCTGCTTTGTAGCCCCCAAAACACTCAGAATGGCTTACAAAAACCAGTTCTCAGATGGGCTTTGTGCTCCAGCTCAAAAGACACATGAGGAAAAATGAATGGGAGGGAGGAGGGGAAAGCAAGAGCAGGCATAAGCTCTTCCAGTTGCAGCCGTTGTCGGTGACAGTTCTGGTTTTCTGGGTTTTAATAAAGTGCATCTCCCCTGAAGCCCTCTTCCTCCCCAGATCAGATCCAGGAGCAGAGCTGGCAACAGTGTCCCTGCTAGGAGGACAGGGCAGCTCCTGGCACACAAGCTGAAATCCTCTACCCGCTTACTGGGAACTGAGCCCCATTGAGCTCAATGGGGCTCACTTCTGAGCTGACACGAGCAGTTTGCACTGCTAGTATTCAAATGCAAAGAAAATGTTAAGAGGAAATTAAGGCAAACAGGGCATGACAAAGATATAAATACATTTCTAAGATGGGATCAGACAAAAAGGTTGCTGGTATATCTGGAAGAAAATTGGCTTCTACTCTGTATTTTTCGTTGTTGTCCCCCACCCCATATTGCATTGTGCTTCTACTATTTTTTGTTGGGAGCCACCCCGAATGGCTGGAGCAACCTCGTCAGATGGGTGGCATAATAATAATAAACATAATAAACATAAACAGAAGAAGAAGAAGAAGAAGAAGAAGAAGTAGAAGTTTATTTCACATGGCTTGTTTCAGCAGGTAACAAGAATAGGTGTTCTGCTGCTTAGAAACAAGACAGTTATAAATAGCTATAACTGTTGTCTGCAAGGAAAAGCAAAACACTCCTTGTAATGGAAATACAGAGAGTGGAGAAAATTACATCATTGGTTTTTGACTCTGCTTTAACAAATATTGGTTCAAATCTGGTACTACTGCGCCCCCCGGTGTTCAAAGGGGGGAACTGTGCACAAGAGGGAGGAAATGCTTTTTTTTAAACTTGATAGTTAGTGCGGATGGTTTTTAACCTTGCATGGACAAGAAAGTTATGCAAGGTGGTATCCTGAAATACGAGCTGAAACCCAGAAAAGAATAGGGTGGGTAATGGGACAGCTTGTATAGGAACCAAGGAAGCTGTGCCATACCAAGTTAGGTAATTGTGCAACATTGACTGGCAGCAGGTGTTCTGGTTTTCAAGTCTTTTACATGCCTCCCTGGAGATGCCAGAGGATAACACAGTCAGGTAATGCAAGGCAGTCTGCTCAAGTGCTGTGAAATCAACTGCTGATGGCCACACATGTGTCAACCAGAGCAACAGGTGTTGAGGGGAAGCCCATCCAATTTGCAGATGGCACCAAACTGGGAGGGATAGCCACAGAAGACAGAATCGGGATTCAAGATGACCTTAACAGACAAAACTAACAAAATGAATTTCAGTAGGGACAAATGTCAGGTTCTGCACTTAGACAGGAAGAACCAGCTGCAGAAATAGAAGATGGAGGGACACCTGGGTTGCCAGTAGCTCATGTGAAAAGGACCTCGGGGTCTTAGTAGACCACAAGCTTAACACGAGTCAACAGTGTGATGCAGCAACAAACAAAAAAACTAACTCTCTTCTAGGCTGCATCAAGAGAAGTAGAATGTCTTGATCAAGAGATGTCATAGTCAAACTTGTTCTTCCTTGGTCAGGACACACCTGGAGTACTGTGTTCAGTTCAGGGTACCACAGTTTAAGCAGGATGTTGACAAGCTATAATTGTGTGCAGAGGAGGGCAACCAAGATGATCAAGTGTCTGGAAACCAAGCCTTATGAGGAATGGTTGAAGGAGCCCGATAGGTTTAGTCTGGAAAAGAGGAGACTGAGAGAAGATAAAGAGCCATCTTTAAATATCTAAAGGGCTGTCACATGGAAGATGGAGCAAGCCTGTTTTCTCCTGCTTTTTTTCTCCAGAGGCTAGGACCCAAACCAATGGACACTGGATGTGCACTGAAGCACACAGGTCCTGCCTGCAGACTTACAATTTGAAACATGCTGTGACTTTTAGTTTAGAAGTTTAAAAGAGTGGCTAGGGAACCTGGCAGAGGCTTCTAAAATTGTGTGTAGTGTGGAGATGGATAGGGATTCCCGTCTGACTCTCCTACTACTCAAACGTAAGATCACCCAGTGAGTATTAAGGCAGAGAGGGTCTCTTTTTTTGCACCAGGCATTTCCACTGCTGAATTTCCTTACCACCCTCAATATTTCATCCAATAGACCTGAAGCTAGCAGTTATCATGGGTTTCCTTATCAATTCCTTAAGCACTGCTATATTGCCAGCTGTGATCTGCCACATGCCATCCACAAGATGGCAATATATTGTAAGTTTCCTGCTTATCCAGCTGCTGTGTGCCAACGGGGAACAACGTTGGAGCAACGTGAAATGCCCCTCCTTAATGCTGCTATGGAAAAGCCCTGTCTGGCATTGAACTCTTGAGAGTGAACAAATGTAATGCACAGAGGCAGCCAATGCTGCGTCCTCCAGATGTTGCTGAACTCCAGCATGGCCAGCAACATCTGGAGAACCACAGGTTAGCTATTCCTGGCATAGAAGCTTGTTGAAGGTGGGAGGGTCCTGTTTTTGTAAGTCTGAGTTTCAGCCACTTTGCACCATCCAGCAGAGACTGGCCTGCAAACACCTTCATCCCTTTCATCCCTAAAGGCCACTTTAAAATAATAATAATTTTGAATTGCTTAAGAAAAGAAACTGCTTGAACTAGTTTTGTTGCTACTGCAATCCTCTTCTTCCCAAGTGTGAAAGATTAAAATAGGCACAGACAGCATGGATGCCATTCCTTGTGCAATGAAAGTATAAAGATGTCTAAAACCATATGTAATTTGTAGAGAGGGAGGGTGGAAGGACCAGCAAAATCTTTTGCATGGGACAAAGGGAGAATTCAGACAACAGGTATGGTGGTGAGGTGGACATCCTCATTTGAGGTGATTGAGCGAGTGGTTGCTGAACAACTCCAGGCACGCCTGGAAGAAGTGGACCATTTGGATCCCTTCCAGTCGGGATTCAGGCCTCATCATGGGACTGAAACTGCCTTGGTCGCACTGGTCGATGATCTCCGACGAGCTAGGGACAAAGGTGAGAGCTGTTTCCTAGTTCTGCGGGATCTCTCAGTGGCTTTTGACACCATCGACCATAACATCCTTCTGGACTGTCTTGAGGGGCTGGGAGCTGGGGGCACTGTTATACAGTGGTTCCGCTCCTTCCTCCTGGGATGTGTCCAGAAAGTGGTGGTGGGGGTGAGTGTTCAGACCCCTGGGCTCTCACTTGTGGGGTGCCTCAGGGTTCTGTCCTCTCCCCCATGCTTTTCAACATCTACATGCAGCCGCTGGGAGAGATCATCAGGGGGTTTGGGCTGGGTGTTCATCAGTATGCGGATGATACCCAGCTCTACCTCTCTTTCAAATCGGAACCAGTGAAGGCGGTGAAGGTCCTGTGTGAGTGTCTGGAGGCAGTTGGAGGATGGATGGTGGCTAACAGATTGAGGTTGAATCCTGACAAGACAGAAGTACTGTTTTTGGGGGACAGGAGGTGGGTGGGTGTGGAGGACTCCCTGGGTCTTGAATGAGGTAACTGTGCCCCTGAAGGACCAGGTGCACAGCTTGGGAGTCATTCTGGACTCACAGCTGTCCATGGAGGCACAGGTCAATTCTGTGTCCAGGGCAGCTGTTTACCAGCTCCATCTGGTACACAGGCTGAGACCCTACCTGCGCGCAGACTGTCCCGCCAGAGTGGTGAATGCTCTGGTTATCTCTCGCTTGGACTACTGCAATGCGCTCTATGTGGGGCTACCTTTGAAGGTGACTCGGAAACTACAACTAATCCAGAATGCTGCAGCTAGACTGGTGACTGGGAGCGGCCACCGAGACCATATAACACCGGTCTTGAAAGACCTAAACTGGCTCCCAGTACGTTTCCGAGCACAATTCAAAGTGTGCTAAATGGCCTCGGTCCAGTATACCTGGAGCGTCTCCACCTCCATCGTTCTGCCCGGACACTGAGGTCCAGCACCGAGGGCCTTCTGGCAGTTCCCTCGCTACGAGAAGCCAAGTTACAGGAAGGGCCTTCTTGGTAGTGGCACCTGCCCTGTGGAACACCCTCCCACCAGATGTCAAAGAGAAAAATAACTACCAAACTTTTAGAAGACATCTGAAGGCAGCCCTGTTTAGGGAAGCTTTTAATGTTTAATAGACTATTGTATTTTAGTGGTTTGTTGGAAGCTGCCCAGAGTGGCTGGGGGGATGCAGCCAGATGGGCGGGGTATAAATAATAAATTATTATTATTATTATTATTGAGGGCCAGCAGCTGCCCAATAGCCTTCAGTCAGTGACTATCAGGCCTGCCCCTTTCCCCTGTTGTCTAAGAAAACCCACCAGTGTCTACATGCAACTCCTTCCCCTCTAGAGTGTTAGATTTTGCTGGCAGAACTGGTGAATAAAGGACCCCTGTGCTATTTTTGTTTACTGCTCCAAATCCAGCATATATATGACCAATTTATTCTGAATAGGGAAATCTTATACTGCACATTTAAATCCATGGTTACAACTCTATTGTTTGCAATGGAAGCCTGCAGCCACACCTGAATTTCCACCCTATCACTTCAGGGCCACAGTTCTCCCTAGCAAAAAATATTACGGCATTCATCAGCCAACAGCAAAAAACTTTGTTATACCTGGTCAGCTTGAAGCCCAACGAACAAGTCTGATGCTACTTATATTTGATGATGTCTGGCTGGCAGAGTAAGCAATAAGAAACAAATATAGAAGAGAGAGAAAATACCCCAGCAGAAAAAGATTGCTTCCTGCCAGGATTCTTTGCAGCTGGGATTGTGTGTCCTTGCTTTCTTAGTTCCTCTGTTCACAAAGAAAATTGGACTTTCTAAAGGCGTCCAGATCAGTGCTATCATTCAAAGCAGAGCTGTTGTGTTTGTTGTACTTTTAGGAAGGTTTAAAGGGTGGCTGTGGAAATGTATCATTTGTATACATGTGAATGATTTAGCAGCAGTGCTGAGGGTGGTGAAACATCAAGTAGTGACTACTGGGTTGCTATGATGCCTTTTGCTGATTTGTTGCCATTGGCTGAGTTGCTCTGATGTCACAATGCACCATACTTCTGCATGCATGAATGAAAAGTTCCCATTTTCCCTTGACTCTCCACTCTCAGTTTTAACACCAGTGTCATGGGCTGGCAAGAGTCTGTTCCTGCCACCAGTCTAGCCACAGCATTCTGCACTAGCTGAAGCTTCTAGGCCAGGGCTTGAGACAACCCCATAATAAACCTGTTTGAGTTTGAACCCCACATGGGGAGTTGTCTGTCTTGAAAACCATACCATGTGCTGGAGCAGAACACCTTACTGTTAATAGCTACGTCATAAAAACAACTTATTTCCTTAGTCTCCCTAGAGTGCCAAGGGAGTTGCACACCAAATCATTTTTAAACAGATGGGTCTGGACACAGGCCTTGATCAAACTGGGTTGTATTTTCCTTTCTCTAATGTCAATGCTGCATTTTAGAAGTATTGCAGCTGGAGCACTAATGCAGACTATCCTCATTTTATCCCCATATTAGCCTCACAAGTCATTGTCATAATCACATTAAGGGGCCTTACTCCCAGGTAAGTGAGTACATATGGAGGTGGCTTACATCTCAGTCAACAGGTATAGAATTGCACTGTAAAGCGAGAGTGTTACAGAGATGCTGGAAGCTACAAAAAATGTAGTATGAACACACATAATTGGCAAATACTGGCCCGCGAGTGCGCCAGTTGGAGAACAGCCCTTACCAAAAGTGTCATGGACTATGGAGACATTCAAACTCAGGACAAAAGGGAGAACCATGCTAAGATAAGGTTACCAGATTTTTTTTTTTCAATGAATCCAGGGACACGTTAAAAAATTACTTAATTAATTACTACACGTTCGGGATGTTGATGCTGCAGCAATGGCGGTGGCAGAGGGGCGGCTGCCACCTTAACCTCAACCACTACGTTTCCCCTTCCTTCGAGACTTCCATCTCCTTTCTCCATGAGCCTGGGCAGCCCGAGTTGTTGGTTCTTCGGTGGTGGTGGGGAAGCGGTGCGCGGTGGGTCAGGCATGGAAGGTGGAGAAGGAGGGCCGAGAGTGGCGGCAGCAGCGAGTTTCGGGCAGCACGATGCCTCCCTTCCCATCAGAGCAGCCCCAATCCCATTCCTACTTGTGTGCAAGCAGGAGGGGGTGGGGATCCCTCAGCTGGGAAGGTTGGCTTCCCGTTGCCTAACTGAGAGATCCCTGCCCCCTCCTGCTTGCACGCAAGCTCTGATAGGCAGTGTGAAGCCTCCCTTCACAGCTTACTTGCTGGGGTCAGGGAAGGTGGAGGCAGCCCAGAAGCTGCATCTTAGAGCTCCTGCACCACCATCACATGGGGACTTCCAAGCAGCTCCTGAAACCAGCCAGAACCAACTGCTCTAGGCTGCTAAGACTGCCACTGCTGTGTTTCCCGGGGACATTAGAAGAAATCCGGGGACATTCTGGGGATGGAATTTGTCCGGGGACTTATTTGCAAATCCGGGGACTGTCCCCGGGAAACGGGGACATCTGGTAACTCTATGCTAAGAGGAAGGCACATTGGGCAAACCATCACCATGATCACCTGTGTTCATGGAAGACAATTTTACTTGGCTATGAGGGATTGCCAAAGAAGAAGAAGAAGAAATCAGTGGAATTTCCTCCCTCTCCAATATCTTAAAATACTGACTTCTGATAATCCCCATTCATTTGGGATGTGTTGAAAAGCAGCAGAAGTACTGAAGAAGTCTGTATAGCAAGTGTAAAGTAAATATGATTGACTTGACTCATAATGCATATTTTACTCTTTTTTATGTGTATATATTTCAGTCCCTCTGAGATGCAAATATTAGGCAATTATTGGCATACTTTGAACAAAATCTGAGAGGTAGCAGATGTCTCATTTGAATGTTAAACAGTCTTAATGCATTTCTTGATGAATATTGGGATCTTGGGATAACTTTAAAAATGATTAAATGGCTGCAGTTAATAAAGAAATGCACTCCAAGTGAGAATTTTACATCCCTCCCCCTTGTAGACAGGAATAGCTGTTGGCCAGAAAAAATAAATTTTATTAAGATTCTCTTTTATTATAAGAACAGCCATTTGGCTGCTTTATAGCCATTTTATTGTGGAATATGATTTCTTCAACTAGAACCTACCTTGTCATATGCATAGTATTATCCTCAATCCACAGAGATATGGGTAGACTGATGTAAAAAAAGGGGGTGGGGGTTGTAAGTAGGAAGCCATGAAATGCAAGAGCGATTTTTCCACGCAGAGCCCAAATGTATATAAGCCAAGAACATAATGACCAATTCACAACAGCAGTCACTATGACATTACTGTCTTTCAAGCTGGTCATATCAATCTAATATGCATAGTGAGAAACAAACCTATATTCCTGGTTAAGTCCAAAGTACATAGAATTTATCAGCAATTTTGACTCTAACTTAGAAGTTTCAGACTGGAGTCTCCCCATGAAATGTGAAGCAAATGTTGGTGGTGGCATCTTAAGAGGTTCTGAATCAGTGTAGTTTTGAAAGGTTCAGTCTGCCATCTTGATTCAAAATGGTACCCAAATATGGACAAAAACATTCTCCTCAATCTTAGAAAGGAGAAAGAAGAAGAAGAAAGAAGATGGGAATAGTAGTAGTAGTAGTAGTAGTAATAATAATAATAATAATAATAATAATATTTTTAATGCAAACTTACCCCTAATAAATACATTCCTGCACACATTGGTTGGAGAACAGCCATTGCAAAATTCAGGAAAGTGCAAATTTGAAATGATACCTGTGTTTCAGTTCACATATTTGTTTGAGGAGTGTGAATTAGATAATTTCTTAATGCAAATGAAATCAATTTTCTGCCCCATCCCTAGAAGAGAGGGTCATTTATTTATTCAGTGTCAAGTCCCCCCACCCCCTATTCCATTTTTAAAATCTCAAAAAAAACCCCCCAAAACCCCCCACCCATCTCTCATTTTTATAAAGGTCAAATCTGCTTGAACTTTACAATTTCTAGGAAAGTCTCCTCTAACTGTTAAATCCATACCCTCTTCTTGTTTATTTATATGCCCTAACCTTAAATGCAGGTTGCCACAGAACGGAAAATAATAACAGCAAACCGGATTAAGTGTTTTATTCCTCCCTTCCAAAACCACAGCCTCCAATTATGGGCCCAGAAGGCACCTGCAAATTACAACAGGGGAAATTTAAGTATAGCTGTGTACCTCTTTTTATTGTCATTGACTTGAGGTCAGGAGGAAATCAATTTTGTTTCTGTGACATGGCGCTTGATTTACCAACTGAATGACTCACATCTAATAGGCGATTTGTTGCTATGCTGAATGGTTAATTACAAAGATAAGGCACGCACTTTGTTCAAAGATAGCACACGAGGACAAGGCGATGCCAAAATCGTCAGGACAATTAGTGAAGTTTAAATTAGCAAGTCTTGAGTTGAAAGTGGTTGTTAAACATGGCCGACTCTTCACAAGTAATCGCCAAGGCCACATCTGCAACATGCAGTTAAAGTACTCTTAGACCACGTTCAACAGTCCTGGCTTCCCCCAATGAATCCTGGGAATTGTAGTTCGCTAAGGATGCTGAGTGTTGTTAGGAGATGGTCAAAGGAGGCTGAAATTCATGTTCAAGAGCCACTGCATATTGTGTAAAAATAAACCAAGTTTCATTAAAAAAAACCCACACTCCTTAGAGGCATGTCGAGTTTTTCTGTTTCTAAATTGCCATGCTACTTTCTCCATGAGGGCAGATTGCCAAACCTTTTCACTCCAGTTTTTTGTCAAGTTCATATCCAGGGATCTCCATCTTTCAACAATAGTCCATTTTTGCAGTAGTCTGCAGAAATAAAATACAGTGGTACCTCTGGTTGCAAACTTAATTCGTTCTGGAGGTCCGTTCTTAACCTGAAACTGTTCTTAACCTGAAGCACAATTTTAGCTAATGGGGCCTCCCGCTGCCGCCACACGATTTCTGTTCTCATCCTGAGGTAAAGTTCTTAACCTGAGGTACTACTTCCAGGTTAGTGGAGTCTGTAACCCAAAGTGTTTGTAACCTGATATGTTTGTTACCAGAGGTATCACTGTACGCTTTATTTCTGATGGACAAACACTTGTATTATTCTTTTATTAGGGAAGCTTTTAATGTTTGGTGCATTACGGTATTTTAATATTTTTTTTGGAAGCTGCCCAGAGTGGCTGGGGAAGCCCAGCCAGATGAGTGGGGTATAAATAATAAGTTGTTGTTGTTGTTGTTGTTGTTGTTGTTGTTGTTGTTGTTGTGCACTGTGGATTTTACTTCTTCTGTAGTTTAGTGTTTTGTAAGTCTCTTTGAGACATTAGGCAAAACGCGATGTTCAGATATAATGAATAAAATAATGAGATGCAGCTTTCATTGCATCTCTGCTCAGTCACCATTTGACTTGTTTCCCAAAGAGCAAAGGAGATGAAAGGCTTGAGGAAATGCTTTTCTTAACTGCAGATTGATTTATTCATCTTTCCAGAAGATGGCGCTGTGCCTGAATGGAAAGCCAAAAAACAGAGATGAGCAGCAAAAACGAAAACAAAACTTCTCTTGGAAAGAAGAGGTTTGTTTTATTCATTGGGTTGAATGGCTGGCTGGAGCTTCAACTTTTTGCTGCATGTTTTGCTAGCAATTGTTCCTTCCTTCAAAATACCAAGCAGAATGCAAGTAATGTCTATTTTTTAATTATAGAAATCAATAAGTTCTTCTGTGAAACCCATTCACATACCCCTACAGGTACGCATATCACAGTTTCAGCCTGGACACTGAGGGTCCAGCTCGAAGGGCCTTCTGGCGGTTCCCTCACTGCGAGAAGTGAGGTTACAGGGAACCAGGCAGAGGGTCTTCTTGGTGGTGGCACCTGCCCTGTGGAACGCCCTCCCACCAGATGTCAAAGAGGAAAATTACTATCTGACTTTTAGAAGACATCTGAAGGCAGCCCTGTTTAGGGAAGTTTTTAATGTTTGATGTTTTATCATATTTTTAATATTCTGTTGGGAGCCGCCCAGAGTGGCTGGGGAGTCCCAGCCAGATGGGCGGGGTATAAATAATAAATTATTATTGTTGTTGTTGTTATTTTGGGAACACTGGCATAAACAAAGCAACAAAATGGGCTGAGGACATAACCAGAGCCACTCCTGCTAGTTATACAGAGGGAATTAGATAAGATCCATCATTCTAGTTATGTTCAGTGGTTTGGAACCTGATCCATCTGTTTGCAGTTCCTGAGCTCCTTTGGGAGGAAAGCGGCTTAAATAAAATAAATAAATACCTGTGTTTTCACAGAATCATCAAGCTGAGGATCATGTAGCCCAAAGTCTTGCAATGTGGGAATATGTAGCTGGGCTTGAACCTGCAACCTTGGCATTATCAGCACCACACTCTAGCCAACTGAGCTATCCAGGCCGTGCTACCATGCTGAGGCATTTGTACATAGCACCCTGCTTTCAGTGCTAGGATTTTCCTTTCTAGGGACAAGGAATTAAATTGCATACAACAGCCTTTGCCAACCTGGTGCCCTCCAGATGTTGAACTACATGGCTCTCATCGGTCCCAGCCAACACTAGCCGTGTCCAATGACAACTAGAGGGCACCAGGTTGGCAAAGGCTGGTATAGAAAATATAGTGGCTGGAGATTGGGGGAGCTGTCATTAGTCTCCTGTATGCATTAAGACCATAGTCGTGTTCAGTGAATAGCTCCCTCTTCAATCCTCCTTTATTTTTCCAAGAAGTAAAAAAAAAGAAGACTACATATTTAGTGACTCATCATTCAAAGGAGGTTTTCTAAAAGCTCCCCTGCTGTGCCTATACAAGCGTTGTCTCTGCCCCGCTGTTCAGCTTCTTCCAGGCTTGCTTTTCTTTTCTTTCTTCCCTCCACCCCTTGCAAATAGATTAGGCCACTGCCTTTTAAGCGTGCAGAGATATTACCCAGCATCCTCTAGGGCTGCGTTATCAGCTGCAGCCAGATGGAGCCTATCAGAGGCGTGTCAGTCATTCTACACCTGTTGGTTTCATACGGAAACCGAAGAATTAATTGTGCAGCAATTTTTAAAAGAAAAAGTGAGATGCTAAAAAGAAAACCCTTGCGGGGGGGGGGACAAGGGAGGCGATGATGACTCATTGCGCAAAAGATTCAAAGAAAATAAATAAAATACGAGGGGAAAGGCAGCTGCAGGGGGCACCCCCCCCCCCCGCGGTCTTATTTAGGTTGTAATGGAGCAGATTTTGTCTTCACAATGAGACTGGAAATTCAAAGAAGAGAGGGTTTAGAAGCGAAATAGTTCCGATTTGTTTTTGTTTTGTTTTATTTACAAATATTCATTATGCAGCATACTTTACATGACAAACGTTAGCCTATGTGTTTGATATGTGAAATATATGTGGGATATATATGTACACTAATGTAAAATATAGTTACAAAAAAAAACATGAATTTTTATATGGATATAAAGATGTAAATAAATATATATTGTGCACAGGTAAGTAAATAAATGAGTGGACGATTAAAATTATGACTATTCATCTCTCTGAAAAAAATGAATCTCATCCCATTCTCTTATTGATAGTTAAGTTAGCCTTTCAAATGGGAAATGAATCAAATTTTGCCCCTATCCCTTGGCACTATTTTATCTGATAACTAATGGAAAGATACCCAAATGCGGTGTGTGGGAAAAGCACCAGCCGCAAATGAAGAGTTGTCAGTGCACAGTCACAGCAGAATGGGGAGGTGGCAAGCCTAGAATTAGGTCTTTAGCTAGAAAGCAGGTTGTGTGCTTGGCAGCCTGACAAAGCAGGTTCCAAGGAATGGTGCAACAGTGACATCCAGTGGTGCTATAAGTGTATCCTGGACGGTGAAAGAAGAATCACAGCTGATCTCTGCTCCTCCTAACCCCCAACTTCACACAGATTTCCCAATAAATTTGTCTGGTTATTCCAGCAATTGGATCCTTCTTGGACCTTTAAAGCCCTAAACAGCCTCGGTCCAGTATACCTGAAGAAGCATCTCCACCCCCATCTTTCAGCCCGGACACTGAGGTTCAGTGCAGAGGGCCTTCTGGTGGTTCCCTCGCTGCGAGAAGCCAAGTTACAGGGAACCAGGCAGAGGGCCTTCTCGGTAGTGGCACCCGCCCTGTGGAACGCCCTCCCACCAGATGTCAAAGAGGAAAACAACTACCAAACTTTTAGAAGACATCTAGGGAAGCTTTTAATGTTTAATAGATGATTGTATTTTAATATTCTGTTGGAAGCCACCAGAGTGGGCGGGGTATAAATAATAAATTATTATTATTATTATTATTATTATTATTTCCGAGAATTAGAAAGGCCTCAAGCCTACAACCTCATCGCAATCTCATAGGCAGGAAACGCCAGTGCTCCCCTATAGCCTAATGGTTGAGTCTTGAAAACATTTTATTTGGCATCGGATTTAAAATTTGACGAGAGGAAGAAACAACAGCAGCAGCAGCAGCAGCAGCTGTAAGGGAATCGTCTGAATGATTAAGCCACATCTGCCATTCCAGTTTCCAAATTGACATGGCCTGCTTTCCTTACTGAGCGGGTCAAACGTGCACCTGAGTACAAATAAACACACTGCTGCGTCAAACGGGTTTTTAGGATAGGAAACGGGTGTTTCAAAAATGACTCCAAATTCCCCTAGTTGTTGCAATTAAACATTTATTTATTTTGAAGACTTGCACTCTACCTTTCAAATGGCCAGTTCTCAGGGCAGATTACAATAGACAGCAATAGTACTGGCGGGCCAGGAGCAGGGGGAATACTCAAAAGTCATGCTTATATGTACACACACAGGCTAACAGCCCTTAATCACTTGGCAGATAGATGGGGCCAGAGCACTGTGTTTCCTTTTGGTTCTGCAGTCTGAAGGACCTGACTTGGCAGAGAGTGCTCCTTCTGGTGGATGAGGGAGCAAGCTCCCCAGAATTCCTCCTCCTCTGGCCAGTGATTGGGTCCATGCTGCTCATTCCCTCCTCCTTTTGTTGATATTCATTATGGGAGGCCAAAGATGTGACCTTCTAGTTACTCATGGTGCCCTGGCTGGTGGCAGAAGCAGAAAGTGCTTCCATTCTGTTCTGTAGTTCTTGGGCAACCGGCAATGGAAGCCAAGCATACTGTTAAACATAACTTTCTGGTGGTAAGAACTGTTCAACAATGGAACAAGACTACTTGGGAAGGTGGTGAACTCTCCTTAAACAGAGCTTGGATGGTCATCTGTCAGGAATTCTTTAGCTGCCAGGGATTGAATCATAGAATTGTAGAGTTGGATGGGACGCCATGGTCATCCTGTCCAACCCCTTGCAATGCAGGAATTGTTTGCCCAAGGTGGGGCTCAAACCTCCAATCCTGAGATTAAAAGTCTCATGCTCTACTGATGGAGCTCTCACTGATTTGGGTTGACTATCATTATTTGTTTAAATCACCAGTATCCCAAATGTTACCACTGACAATTAGTACCGTATATACTGGCTGACATCACAACAGCTCTGATGTCTCTCATAGTCCTTGAGAAATATAATAATTACCAGGACCCATATTTCAAGGTCAAATGCAATTAATATGGTGAATTAGACAGCAAGACAAACTGTAACTTCATAGTTCAAAAAACAACAATATCTTCTTAGAAGACTCCTTGGGTCTATTGTTTTTTTAAATTGTCTTGGAACAGGGTTTCTTTCATCATCTGATGGTTGATTCTGACATTGATTTTTTTTCCCCTGCTGAGGAAAAAAATATGCTGAAGCAAAAGATTGTGGTGATAAGAAAGTACAGTAAATGAAAAATAAATACAGAAGTACATAGATGACACAGCCAACGTCATTTATTTTTGGGAGAGGATTCTATTTATTGTGCTGGGTATATTTTGTGAAGGGAAGACATTTTTGCAACATTTTTGGTTTAAAAGGGAATGTTAACATTGATGGGTACTGGTAAGAGACTATATTATATTTAATCCTCTACAGACACACAATAAAAATGGCTGGTGCCTGTTTTTAAAAACTCAGGGCCTACACATAAACAGCCCCAGTAACAGAGTTTAAACCCCATCAGGCAGATTAATGAAGCATAGGAATAGGCTTTTAAGCCTTCTTTTAATACATTCCAGCTGCTTGAGGCAGTTGGCCTCCGTTACCCGTCCTTCAGAGAAACAGACTACATAGTGAAGTAAGTTTAAAATACATTTTACTTACAGTTGTGCATTGTCCTTAGCAGTGAAGATAAAATTCAGGTGATTGTTAGGTTGATTTGTAGCTGGTTGACTGACCAAACGAAAGAGCTGTCACTAATGGTTCCTCATCACTCTGGGAGAGGGGGGGGGAGACAAATGGTGTGCCACAGGGTTCTGTCCTGGGCCTGTTGCTGTCCAATATATTTTTAAACCACTTGGATGAAGGAATTGAGGGAACGCTCATCAGACTTGCAGATGACACCAACCCGGGACTCATCTTTGTCTGACCAGTAATCCCCTGGCTCTGAGACAGATTAAGGGAAGACTGAGAGGAGATATGATAGCCATCTTCAAATATCTAAAGGGCTGTCACATGGAAGATGGAGCAAGTTTGTTTTCTCCTGCTCTGGAGGGTAGGACCCAAACCAATGGATTCCAGTTACAAGAAAGGAGATTCCAACTAAACATCAAGAAGAACTTTCTGACAGTAAGAGCTGTTTGACAGTGAAATGGACTCCCTTGGAAGGTGATGGACTCGCCTTCCTTGGAGGTTTTTAAGCAGAGGTTGGATGGCCACATTTGTCATGGATGCTTTAGCTGAGATTCCTGCATTGCAGGGGGTTGAACTAGATGATCCTCAGAGTCTATTACAACTCTACAATTCTATGGATCTATGAGCATTTCTTTCTGATTACATGTTCAAAATGGCTGGAAGCCAAGTCTAATGAAACAGAAGAGTTAGTGGAAAGCAGAGGGGTAAAAAGGGAGCAAAACACCCCTAAGGAAATCAGCAGCCAAGAGGTCAGCCCTCTGCCTCCTGAAGTACAAGCTAGAATAACTCATCTCTCCACACTGGTATCTTCTCTTGTAAATCAGCCCTAGCCCAATAGAAGCAAAGCAAAGTTTGTTAGAGAAATGTGGTCTGAACTTGGGGCAACCAGCTCAGACCTCACAGGTTGGGCTTCTTCAGACAGACTGAAGTACAACAATAGGCTTGATTACCTTCCTCCCAACGTGAAGGGGAGTGACCTGGCTAAGCCTGGCAGGACAGTTTACTCTATGGCATTAACCCCTCTGTGCTGGTTACCACATATGAAGTCCATTAGAAATCCTTTGAGTAAGATCAGAACTTATTCTGAATAGGATTTTTATCATGTGAAGTTACAGCAAAGAGCGACTCTGAACATGTGCAGAGTATTATTTTCTGTCACTGCTGGGTAGACTGAGCAGGCCCACTTCTTGTTGTTCAGTCATGTCTGACTCTTCGTGACCCCATGGACCAGAGCACGCCAGGCACTCCTGTCTTCCACCGCCTCCCGCAGTTTGGTCAGGCTCATGTTTGTAGCTTCGAGAACACTGTCCAACCATCTCGTCCTCTGTCGTCCCCTTCTTCTTGTGCCCTCAATCTTTCCCAACATCAGGGTCTTTTCCAGGGAGTCTTCTCTTCTCATGAGGTGGCTAAAGTATTGGAGCCTCAGCTTCAGGATCGGTCAGCTTCAGGACCTTCCAGTGAGCACTCAGGGCTGAGCAGGCCCACACACATCTGTAATTAGAAGGCTTGGCTTCCATGTGACATTGGTGCTTTCATCCTGGAATTTTGTTTGCTTTAAGAAACTGCCATGGCTGCTGACAGGAACAATGGGCCTTTGTGAGCATTGCCTCGGGTTATTCAAGGACTCCATTTTCAGGCTGATTAGGCAACTGGAGCTGAAGGGAAGGTGGTGTGTTATTAACCTAGAAGCTCATGCACCGCGTACGACTGAACTGGTAGTCAGCCAATGCAAGTGGAAGTCTGAAATGCACTCCTCCCACTGCCCAAAAGACAGGAACAAATTTGTTTAGGAGTTGCAAGTGAATGAGGGTTCAATTCTATTCTCATTTACCTTGGTGTAAGCCCCACTGGATTCAATAGGGCTTATTTCTGAGTATAGGACTGCACTGTAAGGTTACAGCCCTCAGCAGTAAACATTTGTAGAATTTTCCTTAAATCAAATCAAAACAAAACAAAGACAGACTGGATATGGCAGGCTGAATTTGTGATTAATTCCTGCAACGACACCAAAAGGAGTCCCCGTCCCCCCCCAGTAGTGAGAAACTGTGATATGTTTACAGGCATTAGCTGACACAGCCCGGGATGTAACATTGCATGTTATGCAAATACATCATCCTAAAAATGTCTGTCTCTGACGGATGGTCACATTATTTCTGTCAAGCATAGTCAAAGGCATTCTGTTTCTTTCTTACCATTCTTTGATGCTTACAGAGGGATTAAGATGCCTCTGTAAATCATATGCCCTCTGAATTCAAATAGGCTTGGCTGTGGAATTCTGGACTGTTTCCTAAAATGTAGCACAAGAAAAATACTAATTAGTAATGATATTGTAGTTTAATTTTGCTAGCAATGCTTTGGATGGCAGTTGATGATATTTCTCAGGTATAGGTTGGATGGCTTTAAAGGAAGATTGGGCAAATTTGTGGAGGATAGATAGATGATAGATAGATAGATAGATAGATAGATAGATAGATAGATAGATAGATACCAACTCTTAGGGGGCAAGAGGTCTTCAACCTCCTTCCCAATAAAACATTTTTTTGGGGGGCCAAGTTGATGGGCATTGCCATTCAAATTGTCCATGCACCACCTCATATGATCAGTTATACAGGGCATGGCATACTTGGGCTCCCCAGTCCAAGTTGGCACCCCTGGATAGAGAGATGGCTTTTCTGTGAGAATACTCACCCATACAGAGTACCAGCATCTTTTTTTTGCTGGCAGTGACCAGAGGAGGAGCAGCGCAGAGAGAAGAAACGCCATGCTGCATCTGCAGCAGCACAACCAAACACCTTCATCTGCCCCAGCTGCAAGAAAACATGTCTCTTCCATATTGGCCTCTACAGCCACAGCAGCCGCTGCAACCTGCCCACAGTTTGACTTCACCCCCAAGAAGCACTCCTCCATTGTCGCCTGAGACAGACGGATGCCAACGAAACAACATAGCAGCTGTTTTGTGCTGGCACCCACAGCACTTTTATCAATAGATGAAATAGATTATTGATGAGTACTAGCACCCCATTTTTTTTACCCCCAAAAGCAGTGTGTGTGTGTGTGTGTATCAAGTGCCAGGGGCCATGTTAGTCAATGGCTTCTTTGAAAAGTCCATTCAATAGGACACTCTTCTCCCCCCATCCCCACCCCATGGAAAGCTCTATAGAAACACAGTGAAGTGGAGCCATTTTGCCAGTCCATTTGCTGCATTCAACCGGGGTGCTCATTCCCCAATTGACTGGCTGAAACCACATGGTGAGCAGCTTGCACAAAAGGAGCTCCTCTATGGCCACCTAAACAACATTTAATGCATGCTGTTAAATTTCCAGAGACTGGAGTCGCTGGCAGGGGTCAACCGTCCTATCAGATACTCATATTTCTGTGTTCCTCCTCTCTCTCTCCAAAACTCAGCTAGACATAGCTCCCGTTTTATCTTCACATGCACTGAAAAGGCCAAATGTCCTATATTTGGGAGGGACAGGGGGAAACCTTTATCAGCAATGGGGCCTTGTCGCTGGTTTTTAGCAAGGCCTGCTGACATATTTATTGCCCATTTGTGCCAATGTTTATGTTTTCCTCTGAAACGTTTGAACTCAGGTCAAGCAGCCTACAGCACTGATGAGATACTTATCTATGGCTCTGCTGTTGTTCTTTTAGCAGGCCGGTGTCGTTTTCAAACTTGTTTTACTTGCAAATTAGGCTTTTTTTTAACAAAGGGGAGGGAGTAGGCAAGACTTGGCAGCAGTAGCAGTTGCTCTCCCTTAATACAACACTCTCAGGAAGATGAATTAGTCCCAGATCATAGACAACAGGGAATGTGGCTACAATCCAGATGGCAATCGCTGTGAGGGGCTCCTTAAATAACCTAGTAGCAGGCAGTTCCGAGAACCAAAAGACAGGGAACACCCTGCTTGCCCTAGTTATTCATCATTGAATTTGTTGTTGTTGTTTAGTCGTTTAGTCGTGTCCAACTTTTCGTGACCCCATGGACCAGAGCACGCCAGGCACTCCTGTCTTCCACTGCCTCCCGCAGTTTGGTCAAACTCATGCTGGTAGCTTCGAGAACACTGTCCAACCATCTCGTCCTCTGTCGTCCCCTTCTCCTTGTGCCCTCCATCTTTCCCAACATCAGGGTCTTTTCCAGGGAGTCTTTTCTCATGAGGTGGCCAAAGTATTGGAGCCTAAGCTTCACGATCTGTCCTTCCAGTGAGCACTCAGGGCTGATTTCCTTAAGAATGGATAGGTTTGATCTTCTTGCAGTCCATGGGACTCTCAAGAGTCTCCTCCGGCACCATAATTCAAAAGCATCAATTCTTCGGCGATCAGCCTTCTTTATGGTCCAGCTCTCACTTCCATACATCACTACTGGGAAAACCATAGCTTTTACTATACGGACCTTTGTTGGCAAGGTGATTCATCATTGAATAACTGACCCTATAAACATGGCACTCGAGGAACTGGAGAAGCTGGTAGGCAGTTCACTGTTCAGAAGGGCCATAGCTCAGTTGCAGAACAGCTGCCTTGCAGGCAGAAGGTCCCAAGTTATATCTCTAGCATCTCCAGGAAGGCTGGGTGAGACTCTTGACTAAAACTCTAGAGAGTCTCCATCAGTCCCTGTAGACAACACCAGTAGTGGTCCATGTGGCACTTACTTGATGTCCTGTCACTGAAGACATTGCACTTATGAGGAAGGAGAGGAGAGAGGTGAGGTCAGCATGGTGTAAGTGCACTGGCAGGCACACTGGACTGACTCTGCCAATGCAGCTGCCCTACACTGACCTCCCTGCCACCACTCCCCTCCCCCTCCCTGTAAACGTGGCAATGCTGGTGGCCAAAGGTCAGGTGAGCATTCCCGTCCTACCCCTTATTATTAGTAATTAATTGCCTGTCCTTCACCCCAAGGTCCCAAGTTGAGTTGCAACATTAAACACAATATTTAAAAACAGATTTTAAAAAACTTAAAATCATAGAAATAAGGTGAATAGTACTTATTAGTAGTAGTATTAACATTTTAAAGAAATTATCTCCCACCCTTCATCCTAAGGTCCCAGGGCAGGTTTACAACCATTTTAAATGCTAGGGGTTGCAGCCCCTTGCTTGCCAACCCTGCCAAGCCCCAAGCCCCCATCATGGAGGCTCAGGGCTAACAAGCCTGCAAATTTCATCCAATTCTGCAAAAAAACCCCAAAACACACACACACAACTGTATAGATGTTTCATTTAATAAATAAAAATAAAACTTCCAAGATGCCCAGCACACACAATTGTTCTTAATTTAGCAGCCTGTATCCAGTCAGGAGGATTTAATCAAAATCTGTCCAAAACAACAAACAGTATAGCTATTTTTAATTTCTCCATAATAGAACTTGCTGAAAGTGCAAAACTTCATTTTTTAATGAACTGAGATTCCGACATGAGCCATATCAGGCAGCTTCCACAGCTTTTCAGGCCAAAACAGGCTATTTTCCAGAGCAGCAAACTGTGGGGTCCAAGCTGAATGTTGTGGTTGGTGCACAACCCTAACCATGAGCTATTCTCCTCTCCTCCACACTTTTAACTAAAGTTTTACTTTGAGCAGAAGTGACAGGCAACAACAAACCAGAACTTTTGCAGAACTATGCACTATGCCAAGATGAAAGCATCTCTCTCTCTTTCTGAAAGACTGAGACACACAAAATAGGCATGATATGAGAACTGGATCGTTGCAATATTAAACTTGAGGTACATGGTTCAGAGTGAGATTAATCAAGAAGTTAAGTGTGCAATAGACTAGGACCCCTTCTGAATGGTTAATCCACTTCTTATCCAGAGTTCACTTCAAATTCCCCTACTCTGTCAGAATGGACTGTGTGTCAATTTCCATATTTGCAGATGAACAAAAGTGTTTTAATGTCAGCTCCAGATTATGAGGTGCAGCAGAAGAGATCAAACAGTCCTTAAGGTAATTTGGGCCAAAGTTATTAGTCAGATATGAAATATAGTTGCATCTTTAAAAATCAACAAACATGGGGGCACTTCCAAGTCTTGAAATCATAAAATGATACCCAAATAGCTTTGTTGCTATTTTATTGCCACTGTTGACATATTGGAAACCACCCTGAGAGGATTTGAAAGCCGGAAAGATGGCCTATAAATATGTCAAATCAATCAATATAAATAAACCTTGGAAAATATGTGCCAGATCTGAAGATCTGGAAGATCACTAACCTTTTGAGAAGTTGGAGGCTGCCCACGTGCCAGCTTTCAGCTAAAGGTTTTTCAAACACTCAGCAGGGAAAATTAGATTCAGGCGGCCTTGTGTAATCAGCAATTCTCCACAGCGGGCAAAAAGGGCAAATGGACTTAAACATCCAAACCAAACAAAAGGGAAAAATTGCAGCCATCTAGGCAGAGAAACCCCAATAAATACCGTCAACAGCCGTGGAGAGCGGAGCTACTGTGTATTATGTGTCAGCAGCAAAACAGAAGACAGCTGTGAAAAATAAATATTGCTTCTAATCTGTTTAAGAGTAAAATATCTCCTAAGCTCATCGGGCTCTGTAATAGAAGAGTATTATTTTTCATAAATGAAAATGGTGTGAGAGAAGAAAGGCCAGATATCTAGGTACAGCAGTTTGAATCGGAATAGTCTCGCTTGATATTCCAGTCACGATGTCCCAGAAGCTTATTCGGGAGTTCATTCAGAGGAGGTAATGACTAGGAAAATGACAAAGAAAACTGTTACTGGCCATTAGTGAGCAATCACTCTGTCATATTACCAAGATAATTTAGATAAATGGTTGAGCTGTCTCCCCGGGAAACAGGGTGCCAGTTCTGATAGGAGCAGCCTTTTAAGGATTTTGACATATATTATTTATTTCTTACAGACACACGTCATTCTACAGATGTTGACTCGTTCCTTCATATCCGTTTGAGGGGAATTGTAAAAATCCGTTTCAGTAATCTGAGAACAACACACACACACACAAAAGGCTGATGTTCATTCTACAAGGCAGCATCAACGTAGACTTGGCTTTGAAGCACAAGGTTGCTTCTGCTAACAAATGGGGGCATTTCATTCTCCTCCTCCTTGTGACAGACTCTCTCCATGTCACAAGACATAGCCAGGGATTGTGGAAGTTGCAGTTTACAAATCCGGTCAGCACCAAGTGGGCTATTCCTGCTGTAGGCACTCTGCTGAAAAAAGGCAGTAAAGGAGGAAGAGGAGATAACAGGTCGAGTTACCTTGATCCTTCCTTGTCTCCAGCTGTATAGCATGACAGCCATCTGTAGGATTACTACAGAAACACAGAATCATAGAGAATCACCTAAAGTAAAATGAAAAGTGAATTTAGGCTTTCCTCGCTTGGTGAGATATATGAGAAGTTAACTCAGGAAGGCAAAAGGGGTTCAATACAATTAGTAACATTTCTCTGGTAGGTTGCGTGTGTAAAGAAAAATACATTTAACACATATTGAAAAGCCTCAAGAAAATCAAAAAAGCAACCAGAAACTTATGAGATCGGGAAAGTCTTGCATCTTGCATTCTCAAATTGTATAAAAGGTCTGCACTTCCTTTCAAACAATTTTTTTTTACTACAAACACCCTGTTTTACTCATCACACACAGGTTGATTTGCTTAAGATTTGCTGTATGCTGCAATTATACACCACTCCCTTAATTTTGTCACTGAGAATTCTTTCATTAAAAAATAATAATACTATCTAGGGCAGCTTTCTCCAGTCTCGTGCTTTCCAGAACTTTGATTCCATCAGCCCCCATCCTGCCTGGTCAATTGTAAAGGATGGTGGGAGCTGTAGTCCACAGCAACATCAGCTGGGCACTAGGTATGGGGGAGAGTGATTTAGGGGGGCAAGCCAAGGGCACCTTTGTATCCTTATTTATTGCCCATTCTTCTTTTTCTTCTTTAGAAATTCATTTATTGATACCTATTCAAAAATATACACTAGTCCATACCCATTACAAAGTATCTTTTTTATAATAAACTGAAATAAAACAGCTACTTGATCTAAAAAAGAACAAAGAACAGAAAAAGAGAGACGGAAAGATAGAGAAAGCAAAAGAAAAGGAGATAAGAGATTAAAGAAAGATAAAGAATGATAAAAAGACTTCTGATTCTCTGCTCTACAGCTATTCAATCATTAAAATCCAACCAAATCCCAATGTTACAAGTTCGTTTTCTCTTTCACGCAAAAAGTGCATAAGAAGTTTCCAGTCCTGAATAAATGTTGACAATGATTTTTCCTCTAATTAAGCTTGCTAACTTTGCCATCTCATAGAATCATAGAATCATAGAGTTGGAAGAGACCACAAGGGCCATCGAGTCCAACCCCCTGCCAAGCAGGAAACACCATCAGAGCACTCCTGACATATGGTTGTCAAGCCTCTGCTTAAAGACCTCCAAAGAAGGAGACTCCACCACACTCCTTGGCAGCAAATTCCACTGTCGAATAGCTCTTACTGTCAGGAAGTTCTTCCTAATGTTTAGGTGGAATCTTCTTTCTTGTAGTTTGGATCCATTGCTCCGTGTCCGCTTCTCTGGAGCAGCAGAAAACAACCTTTCTCCCTCCTCTATGTGACATCCTTTTATATATTTGAACATGGCTATCATATCACCCCTTAACCTCCTCTTCTCCAGGCTAAACATGCCCAGCTCCCTTAGCCGTTCCTCATAAGGCATCGTTTTCAGGCCTTTGACCATTTTGGTTGCCCTCCTCTGGACACGTTCCAGTTTGTCAGTGTTCTTCTTGAACTGTGGTGCCCAGAACTGGACACAGTACTCCAGGTGAGGTCTGACCAGAGCAGAATACAATGGCACTATTACTTCCCTTGATCTAGATGCTATACTCCTATTGATGCAGCCCAGAATTGCATTGGCTTTTTTAGCTGCCGCGTCACACTGTTGGCTCATGTCAAGTTTGTGGTCAACCAAGACTCCTAGATCCTTTTCACATGTACTGCTCTCAAGCCAGGTGTCCCCCATCTTGTATTTGTGCCTCTCATTTTTTTTGCCCAAGTGCAATACTTTACATTTCTCCCTGTTAAAATTCATCTTGTTTGTTTTTGCCCAGTTCTGTAATCTGTCAAGGTCGTTTTGAAGTGTGATCCTGTCCTCTGGGGTGTTAGCCACCCCTCCCAGTTTGGTGTCATCTGCAAATTTGATCAGGATGCCCTTGAGTCCATCATCCAAGTCGTTGATAAAGATGTTGAATAAGACCGGGCCCAAGACAGAACCCTGTGGCACCCCACTAGTCACTCTTCTCCAGGATGAAGAGGAACCATTGATGAGCACCCTTTGGGTTCGGTCAGTCAGCCAGTTACAAATCCACTGAGTGGTAGCATAGTCAAGACCGCATTTTACCAGCTTCTTTACAAGAATATCATGGGGCACCTTGTCAAATGCCTTGCTGAAATCAAGGTAGGCTACATCCACTGCGTTCCCTTCATCTACCAGGCTTGTAATTCTGTCAAAAAACTAGATCAGGTTAGTCTGACATGACTTATTTTTCAGAAATCCATGCTGACTATTGGTGATCACAGCATTCCTTTCTAGGTGCTCACAGACTGTTTGCTTAATGATCTGCTCCAGAATCTTCCCTGGTATTGATGTCAGACTGACTGGGCAGTAATTATTTGGGTCCTCTCTTTTCCCCTTTTTGAAAATAGGGACAACACTTGCCCTCCTCCAGTCTGCCGGGACTTCGCCTGTTCTCCAGGAATTCTCAAAGATGACTGCCAGTGGTTCTGAGATCACATCTGCCAGTTCTTTTAATACTCTTGGATGCAGTTCATCTGGCCCTGGAGACTTGAATACATCTAAACTAGCCAAGTATTCTTGTACTATCTCCTTAGTTATTCTGGGCTGTGTTTCCTTTGCTGAATCATTTGCTCCAAATTCTTCAGGTCGGGCATTGTTTTCTTTATCGGAGAAGACTGAGGCAAAGAAGGCATTGAGGAGTTCAGCCCTTTCTGTGTCCCCTGTTTGCATTTCACCATCTTCTCCTCTGAGTGACCCCACTGTTTCTTTGTTCTTCCTTTTGCTACGAACATACCCATAAAAGCCTTTTTTGTTGCTTTTAACCTCTCTAGCAAGCCTGAGTTCATTCTGTGCTTTAGCTTTTCTGACTTTGTGTCTACACGTGCTGGCTATTTGTTTGAATTCCTCTTTGGTGGTTTCCCCCCTTTTCCATTTTTTGTACACATTCTTTTTAAATCTTAACTCAGTTAAAAGTTCTTTAGATAGCCACCCTGGCTTCTTTAGGCACCTTCCATGTTTCTGTCTCATTGGTATTGCCTGACGTTGTGCTTTTACTATCTCCCTCTTAACAAACTCCCAGCCATCATTAACTCCCTTTCCTTTTAGTATTACTGTCCATGGGATCTCACCCAGCACTTCCGTAAGTTTTATGAAGTCGGCTTTCTTAAAGTCAAGAAATTGAGTCCTAGTATGCTTGGCTGCTCCTTTCCGCTGTATAGTAAACTTCAGAAGAGCATGATCACTCGCGCCTAATGATCCTTCCACTTCTACCCCACTAACCAGGTCATCAACAGTGGTTAGGACCAGATCTAAAATGGCTGTTCCTCTTGTTGCTTCTCCCACTTTCTGGACAATGAAGTTGTCTGCAAGACCAGTGAGGAATCTCTTTGACCTTATGCTCTTGGCTGAGTTTGACATCCAACAAATATCCGGGTAATTGAAGTCCCCCATTACTACTATCTCCCTTCCTTTTGCATGCTTGGCCATCTGTTCCAGGAAGGCATCATCTATGTCCTCCGTTTGGCTTGGGGATCTACAGTAAACTCCCACAATGAGGTCACTGTTATTCTTCTCTCCCTTAATTTTGACCCAAATGCTCTCACTTTGGCTTTGAGGTTCTAAATCTTGGATCTCTTCACAGGTATACACATCCCTGACATATAACGCCACTCCTCCTCCTTTCTTGTCTGGTCTGTTTCTCTGAAATAGATTGTATCCCCCCATTATTACATTCCAATCGTGGGACTTATCCCACCAGGTTTCAGTGATCTCACCCAAGCCCAATACTCATTTATTGGCCATTCTGGATAATATTGTGAATCCTCATCTTCCTGATTCACAATTAGTTGACTCTTGACATCTGGCCAAAATTATAATTCACTGTAAGGAATCCCCCCCCCCTTCTCTCTCTCTCTCTCTCTCTCTCTCTCTCTCTCTCTCTCCCTCCCCCCCCCCATGTATGTATTAGAATTTCACAGTATAGCCTAACCTGGAGTGTGGAAAACAGCAATCAAATGCTGCTAATGTGGCTAAAAGCACTAATCTGTTTTATGAAGCACAAATTCCTTTGTAATGTTTTCCCATCAGATCCTATGCATTTTCCCATGGCTTTTTCTTGTCATTTTCCCTTCGTGATCACTTATCATTCGAAAGCAAGGCATTTCTATTTCCCAGCCTATTTTCTTCATTTTTATTACCTGCAGAGGGTCTGTTCCACTAAAACCGTAATGACACAATGATTGCCATGGCAACAGACTGGTGTCCTAAATCATGGCTGCAATTTCTTGGCAGAAATGAGCCAAGTTCTAGGCTTGGAACAGCGCAAAATCAAACATGGAGGTTTCTAAATATTAGAGACAAAGCATTTCTTAAGTAAAGACATGCCTTCCCTTTATGGAACACAGCTATAATAAGAGATAATTCAGACATAATTGTAAGAACTTGGGACGCAGACTGAATAGTCCCATTTTGGACATCTTTATTTCCTTAATCATTTCAACAAATTATATACCATTACAGTGGTACCTCGGGTTACATACGCTTCAGGTTACAGACTCCGCTAACCCAGAAATAGTACCTCGGGTTAAGAACTTTGCTTCAGGATGAGAACAGAAATAGCGCAGCAGTGGGGTGGCGGCAGCAGGAGGCCCCATTAGCTAGTGGTGCTTCAGGTTAAGAACAGTTTCAGGTTAAGAACGGACCTCCGGAACGAATTAAGTACTTAACCCGAGGTACCACTGTACATGCCATAGTCTCTGGGCAGCATACAATGAAGTCCAATCCAGTTTGCAAGGCTGGGATTGCAAGGCTGGGATATGTCTGCAAGGCTAGGATCAAAGGGTGCATGGCTGTTGCATCTTTCTCATGCCACCCTGCCAGCCTCAAGCCACTTTGGGAGGCTGGGATAACCCAGGGACTGTGCTGGCTGGCCAGGTTCCTGCACAGGTGAGTGGGCAGGTGGCACAGTGTGGCCCCACTTGGGTCTGGTGGCGGTGGGTCACTCCAACAGAGTCGGTGTTGAGGGCTGGGCTGGTGGGCTCCATTCACCCTCGGTACCCTGCTCCCACCCACCTTGGGCCATAGCAAACCAAGCTACGCCACTGGAACGCAATCCTGAGCACACTTTCTAGGAGGTAAACCCCATAAAATGCAGTGGACTGGGGCTTCCTTATGTGTAAACAGGCATAGGACAGTAGTGTTACTGCTGAATATTCCATTTAATTTTAGAGGCTTGGATCGAAGAGGAGGGATGTCCGTTGTAATAAAGCTACAGAGAACAATGATTCCAATTGTAATAAAGTGTAAGTGCAGTACAGATTAAAATGATTCTGCCAATAAGCCATATAACACCGGTCCTAAAAGTCCCACATTGGCTCCCAGTACATTTCCAAGCACAATTCAGTGTGTTGGTGCTGACCTTTAAAGCCCTAAACAGCCTCGGCCCAATATACCTCAAGGAGCATCTCCACCCCCATTGTTCAGCCTGAGGTCCAGCTCCAAGGGCTTCTGGCGGTTCCCTCACTGCGAGAAGTGAGATTACAGGGAACCAGGCAGAGGGCCTTCTCGGTAGTGGCACCCACCCTGTGGAACGCCCTCCCACCAGATGTCAAAGAGAACAACAACTACCAGACTTTTAGAAGACATCTTTGATATTTTATTGTGTTTTTAACAGAATTGTTGGGAGTCGCCCAGAATTATTTTTTATTATAAATTATTATAAAGTAGCAGGGTTTTGAAAAGATTACCTGATGAACCTCAGGGAGCCTTCTGGCCTGCGACATGTTAAAATGAACAGCCTGTCATATTGAGGGCCTATTATGTTTTTTTAAAATATCCCGCATCACTGAAATATAAGGAACCCCCCCTTTTCCTTTAGATGCTGAACGATATCATCTGGTTGAAGGCCTTTCCACGTTCTTCTAGATCATTCACCCTCACTTCCCTTCCAAGGGTACAGCCGGCCACGTCATGCTTAGCTGGTGTGACACAGTGGCATACAGTTGGCCGAGAAGTAAATCTGGCAAAATGACTTCCGTGTAGGAAGCTGTCTGCCAGTCAATCAGTCTGGGAGCAGCCTTTGAAAGGGGAAGCTGTCGCAACTCCATTAAAGAAAAACGCGTAGGATTATTGCCATGCTTAGTAACGAGTTACATTAAATTGCATAGGCTTGACTGCTGGTAAAATCAACAGCCATGAAACGTCCAAAACCACAATTAAAACCTACAGTGCTAATTTTGTACAAAATCAATAGGCATGAAATGTTTGGCAGTTACAGTTGCATTAGCCATGCCCGGGGGGGGGGGGGGCAGAATGAGGAAAACCAACTGGCCGGTTTCGTTAATTGGGGTACTTTCAATGCCATTCAACAAACGTGGGTTGCTTGTAATGTTCATAAAAGGCTAGAGGGCAGCAATGCCTTGGCATCAGTCTGGATGGCATTGATTACCATGAAAGGGGAATGGATTCTAATGATTCAGCACTAGAGATGTAATTTGATAGAGCATGCCTGTTTGTTCAGCTTTCATGCGCTCTTGAGCCCCTCCTAGTTTGCTACAGATTTGGTTTCATAATTTCTTTGTTGTCTAGCCTTCCTTGCACCCCATCCTGCAGTGTGTGTGTGTGTGTAGCTAAATATTTATGTAAATTTCAGGAGATGGTGATCTAGCGCACTGTAATCCCGCAAACGCTCATAGGATCTCATTCAAGGTAGGCTTGCTTCAAAGACAGAGCAAAATGGTACATTATGTGGTATTTAGATAGTAATATTGAAAGCTGAAAACATCATGCACATTTCTACTGAACATTTCACCAATGTTTCTAGGTCTCTTGAAGCCACAGCATATAACAGAGGGAGCTAGAGAGCACTAAAGCGCACTAGAAAGTGCAAGGGAACGCTAGAGGAGAGCTAGATTGGAGAAAGTTGTGTATATGACTCACTCCAAGGAGCTCAACAGCCTTGGGCTGAAATGCAGGCTAATGGAGCCTGTTTGTGTGTGTGAGAGAGAACTCTGTTTGTCAGCTCTAATTATAAGCTACAGTATGTTATGCCTTGGACAGGCATCTGTCTTATGGAATTATTTGGATATATCTTTGATTGTTTTCTACCTGTTTTTCAAAAAGTTCTGCTTAGTAAAGCTTTGATTAATATTTATGGGTCTGGACAATGTTTTATTCCAAGAGGAGTCCGTTTTTATGCATCCAGTTGCTTCAGGCTGCATGATATTAATATCTGCAATACACTTATCTAGGGATATCCCTGCTGCTTAAAACAGCCCCCACTTCATTTCTGGCACCAGGGCTACTCCCAGTCCACACAGTCCACATTTCATTACACCCAAACTCAATTTTTATACTTGCGACATTTATTTTATTTTTTATGATACGCCCAGGGTGACATTGATAAAGAAGTACTAAATCATTATTGTGGTCTTTCAGATTTATCTTGCACTTTTTGGTCTCTTATCATTGATAAATGATTCACAGAGACTTGTGTTTGACTGTTTTATTTCCCCATTATTTTCATATTATATGATGCACACTGTCTGGTGTGATAAAGCTTGTCAAAGTCGGGCATCTTCTGGGTTTATTTCATTGACATCAACATATTTTCCCAGCCTTTTTTGTTTGTTTGTTTGTTATTTGTTCATTCTTTGAGGTTCTGCCTTGTCGCTCTATTCCCATGAGTGTGAAGTTGATTTCTGGTTATAATTATCAGGGTTAAGTGGAAGGGGCAGGCGAGTTGCCATAAAGCAGTGTTTCCCAACCTGGTGCCCTTCACATGTTATGGAATTATGGATTATGGAAGCAGCAGGGTGATTAATGGATAGACAACCAAAGTGGATTTTGAGAGCCATTATAGTGGCTCTCGAAGCTACCAGCATGAGTTTGGCCAAACTGCGGGAGGCAGTGGAAGACAGGAGTGCCTGGCGGGCTCTGGTCCACGGGGTCACGAAGAGTCGGACACGACTAAACGACTAAACAACAACAAATAGTGGCTCAGGGACTTCTACCTTCAGCCTGGAAGGATAAATATTCACTGTCTGTCACACAGTGGTCTGAGGACCTCACTGCCCTGGCTGCATTCAAACATATTTCATATGAGCATCCATTTTGTGTGGATACCAATTTGTATATCTGGGGCGGGGGCTTATATTAAGTTACATGTTTAATTTAATATTTGTGCACTGGTGGTCACTGTATCTGCAATGTGAATTGACAGTAGTCCACTGTTAGTATTATCAGATTGCTGCTGCTGTTATTATTATTCTCTCTTCCTTAATTAGTTTCCCTGTTAATAATAATCATAATAATACTTTATTTATTTATTTATTTATACATACATACATACATACATACATACATACATACCCTGCCCATCTGGCTGGGTTTCCCCAGCCACTCTGCATGGCTTCCAACAAAATATTAAAATACAGTGGTCTGTTAAACATTAAAAGCTTCCCTAAAATAATAATTTTCTAGAAATGGAATTATGAAAGTTGTAGTCAAAAACATCTGCAGACCAGGTAGAGAAAGTCTTGCCTTAATGAAACAGCACTCGCAACTAGCCAATGAATAGTAGTGAGTGTTGTTATTGTTTTACCTCCTTGAGGACATTTGCACAGACTTGAGTTGTACTATATGGTGCATTTATTAGCCAATGAGTGGCAAGGTAAAGCTCACCCAAGGGCAGCTTTGCTGTTAAGGCAAACAACCAAGACCACTGACAGAGCAACATCCACTTTTGCAGAGAGAAAAGCCAGCTTAGGTCACCAATGCCTCTCCATCTGACCATCACTACCAACTTTGTATGTGCAGCTAGCAAATTAGTTGGAATGAGTAGTCTGATCTTATAGCCCCAAGACCCTCTACCTACACGAAGGTCACCAGGCATCCTCCTTTACAGAGAACATTCTTCTGTGCTATATGGACCATTTGACATTTTGAGTCTAACTATTAAAGTTAGACTCCTTCATGCCACACCTAGTCAATGACATCTGGGGTCATAGCATGACCAAGAAAGAACAAGCTGTTTCTTTTATTTCTGCCCGCTTTGACTTCAGAAATAAAGGCAAAAGCAGTGTGTGGCAGGCTGAAAAATCTCTCTCCACCGCCCTTTTCATTTGGCAAGAACTGTTTCAAAGCCTGTGGCTTAAATGAAAAACCAATTTTGTATAAAATGTCCTTGTCCATGTCAGCTATTAGTTTGCTGGTGTTTAACAGTAGCCTCAAGGCCAGTCCGATTGTGAGTCAGGAGTGGGATTGTCCAAATGTGAGTCTGGGAATGACTCTTGGCTGGACGATTCTGCATGTAGCGTCAAGAGGTTATATGACCCATGGCCTAACCTATTGCAGTGCAGGAAGAAAATTATATATATATATTCTTCCCCCATTCTAAATTGCACTTTATTTGTGCACTAGGGAAAAATCTTATACATGTGTCAGGCTGTTAGCGGCAAATGGTACAGGCATTCAGAAATGGATGCAGAAGGTCAAAGATGGCTGCAGAAAAACACTGTGTCAAAGATCTCAGAAGAAGACAGGGAAGTTTGTTGGGGGGGGTGAGATGGTTTGTTTGGCTTTTAAGCAAACAAAAAATGAACGCAAGAGCTCAAAGATTTCAGCAAAATGCATTGTGTCAAAGCCCTCAGAAGAAGAGAGGGAGTTTTGTGGGGGTTGAGATTACAGTGGTGCCTCGCAAGACGAAATTAATTGGTTCCGCAAGTTTTTTCTTCTTGCGAGTTTTTCGTCTTGCGAAGCACGGTTTCCCATAGGAATGCATTGAAAATCAATTAATGCGTTCCTAGGGAAACCGCTTGCCAGGCTGGCGGTGCGGAGAAGGGCTTTTCTCCCCACCGCAAGCCTTCAGGACAGGTACGGGAACAGAGGGGAAGGCGCGCAGCGCTTTCCCTCTGTTCCCGGGGCTTGCGTGGGAGGAGGGTTTTTCCTCCGCACCGCCAACATTCAGAACAGCATTCTGAATGTTGGCGGTGGGAAGGAAAACCCTCCTCCCACCCCAAGTCTTCAGGAAAGCCATCCGAAGCTGGGCGGCGGGAGAAGGTGTCCCCGCCCCCCCGCCCGGCATCGGAGCTTCGTTCCGATGCCGGGCGGCGGGAGGAGGCGTTCCCCCCCCCGCCCGGCATCGGAGCTTCGTTCCGATGCCGGGCGGGGGGAGGAGGCGTTCCACCCCCCCGCCCGGCATCGGAGCTTCGTTCCGATGCCGGGCGGGGGGAGGAGGCGTTCCACCCCCCCGCCCGGCATCGGAGCTTCGTTCCGATGCCGGGCGGGGGGAGGAGGCGTTCCACCCCCCCGCCCGGCATCGGAGCTTCGTTCCGATGCTGGGCGGCGGGAGGAGGCGTCCCCCCCCCGCCCGGCATCGGAGCTTCGTTCCGATGCCGGGCGGGGGGAGGAGGTCCGAGGACAGTGGGGAAGACGCGCTGCGCTTCCCCGCTGTCCCGGAGATTTCCCTATGGGCTGTCGTCTTGCGAAGCAAGCCCATAGGGAAATTCGTTTTGCGAAGCGCCTCCAAAACGGAAAACCCTTTCGTCTAGCGGGTTTTCCGTCTTGCGAGGTGTTCGTCTTGCGGGGTACCACTGTATTTCATGGGGCTTTTAAGCAGGCAAAAAATTGCCCTACATTCCAGCCTAGTTCAGGAGAGTGTGTGAAGCTGCCTGCCTGTAATAACTGTTGTATTCTTCTGTGAAGAAATCAGGAACTTTATTCACAGGAGGGAAATCTGAGACCATTGTAGTTCAGCAACAATGTATTTATAAATACAGTTTTTATGAGTCACCTTTCAGCCTTCAAACGCCCCCCAAGGCAATTTAAAGACTGTTAACTTGAAGACAAGATCATAACAAACTGAGCAAGATCAAGCGTGATGAGTGTGTGTATGTGAGTGTTTGTGTGTTTGTTTTTTTGTTTGTGTGTGTGTAGCAGAATTAATTACATTTAAACTCCCTCAAAAGTTATGCAGAACAAACAATATTTTAAAGGCCTGTCTGAAAACAAACAAAGATGAAGCCACTCTAACTTCTCTAACGAGATGGTGCAGCCACAGAAAAGGCCATGTCCCATGCCCCTTACCCTCTTAGCCTCTCTTGGTGGGAGGACATACAGCAGAGTCTTCAAAGTGGTACTTGAACCATGGGCAGTGTCATTTGGGTTAATTCAACATTGTCAGTATGCTAATTTAAAAGAATGGAGGCAAATAATAACAATCTGCTACATCAAACAGTTTGTTTGCTCTGCCTTCTGTCCGCTTGCCCAGTAAGACCAATTCATAGTTTTTACCCTACTGGTTTCATATTGGGAGGGGATAAGGGGAAGTCATGACATCCAGGAAGATGTTAGTTAGTTACGAGGTTTTATATCGCAGCATGTCAGATACAGTCTAGCAGCATTTTGCAATACAAAATAATGATCACATTTTAAGTTATTACAGTAATCCAGAAGGCCAAAACTTAAATCTTACTAGTTAGAAAAGCAAAGTAGGATACAAACGCCTTGAAATAAATCAAAGAACCCTATTAAATGCAAAGAATCAAACCATAAATCTTAAAAACCTGTGTTAAATCCTGTGTTTGGCTGGCCAAAAGAATGCAACCATTCTTAGCTAAAGTAGCTTGGCTGCCGTAATAATATTCACTTTCGAATATTTCTGATCTGCTGTTGAGGAGACGTGTAAGCTTTCCCACAGGCGGTAGGTATGGCTAAACTCTTTTGCTGTTGCTGTTCATGCTCTTTTAATTCCAATTTGAAACATTTTCAATAGAAACAATAGCTTGGCATCTTTTCATAGATCTATGAGTGATTTGCAGTAGGTTAGCAAAGCTTCCTGTCTCTCGGTAGTTTAATAACAGCAAATAATATTGCGAGGGGGAAAATATCTCTGCCATGCCTAGCTTTGCTCTCAACAATTATCTGGCACCCTCGGTGATCTTCACCTTTAAAATACAAGGATGGCTGCTTTTTGACTAGGTTTCTGTGAAACCCTGCTGACTAGTTTTTGAGGTTTGTTTTAGAACAGGGGAAGGGGAGGTTTACAGGTGGAAAGACTGGATCCTGACCTTCCTCAGCCCCCATGGGCTGCTTTGGCAGGTGGGTGGGGCCACAAAGCTGCCATGTGACTTCAAAGGAGCTAGCCGTCAGCTCTGACACAGAGCCTTGCTTTGTGCATTTGCAAGCAGTTTGGACCTCTGAACATTTTTACCTCCACAGACCAGCAAACCTAGTCTGAGCAGAAATGTCTATTTGCAGGTGTGGTTTAAATCCAAACCACAGGTGTGGTTTAAATCCAAACCACACCTGCAAAGGGCTTGCTATCAGTGCCAATCAGCCAAGGAAAAGCTAGGAATGTACTTCAAGCTCCCATTTGTTCCTTTGCAGTCATATTTTTACCTGCCCTTCTCATGATTTCACATATTGGGCGTGTTTGTGTGTGTGTGTGTGTGTGTGTGTGTGTGTGTGTGACAGGTGGAGAAAATGGCCTCCTAGATCAAATTCGGACCTCTGCCAGATCTAATTATGCTGTTTTAGAATCTCTGGTCTTTGGTTGTTCAGACGTAGATTTGCACTCATATATGTAGGTTATCTCAGTACATGGTTCATGGGATGCAACAGGTTATCAACTCCGCCTCCTGAGTCTCAGTTTTGCATCTGGCACTACTATAAACCCAATGCCTCTTTGGCACCTGGCTTCAGCTGGGGGACTTTGGGATACCAGTAGATCTGCCAGTCACAAGTCTTAAGCCTGCCACTGCTATGGACTTACTTTAGCTCTTTTTGAAGTCTTTTGGTATAGGCTGCCTGTGATTGCAGACAAAATAAATGATGTCTGTTTGTGTATAATTTAGTTACCCCAACTGGTCTGTATCTGGTTATTATTGTTAGCTGCCACAGGGAGTCCTAAGAAGATAAAATAGATCATTAGGGCTGGTCATCTGAAAGTGCAGAACAATTTGTGCAGTGGAGACTTCAGAAGTGGGTCATTTCTTTCCACTGGAGTAAGCAATTGTTTTTGTTTCCAGATATAAAGTTTAGGGACTTTATACCAATTCAGATCACTGGTCCATCTAACTTAGTAGTATCTACACTGACCGACAGCAGCTCTCCAAGGTTTGAGGCACAAGTTTATCCAGAGATGCTGGGGACTTAACCTGGGACCAAAACAGGGGCTCTCCCTCTGAGCTACATCCCTTCCCCTGAGTGGCAAAAAATGCTTGCGGCAGGAAAAGCTTGGTGAGATTTGCTGAGGTAAGCAAAAGACTTAGATACTCTTACCAGGCAGTTCTTCTTCCGTCTTCTTAGCTTGCAACTCTCTCAGAGACATCACCTTGCCAACAAAGGTCCGTATAGTTAAAGCCATGATTTTCCCAGTAGTGATGTATGGAAGTGAGAGCTGGACCATAAAGAAGGCTGATCGCCGAAGAATTGATGCTTTTGAATTATGGTGCTGGAGGAGACTCTTGAGAGTCCCATGGACTGCAAGAAGATCAAACGCATCCATTCTTAAGGAAATTAGCCCTGAGTGCTCACTGGAAGGAGAGATCTTGAAGCTGAGGCTCCAATATTTTGGCCACCTCATGAGAAGAGAAGACTCCCTGGAAAAGACCCTGATGTTGGGAAAGATTGAGGGCACAAGGAGAAGGGGACGACAGAAGACAAGATGGTTGGACAGTGTTCTCGAAGCTACAAACATGAGTCTGACCAAACTGTGAGAGGCGGTGGAAGACAGGAGTGCCTGGCGTGCTCTGGTCCATGGGGTCACGAAGAGTCGGACACGACTAAACGACTAAACAACAACTCTTCCCACAAGCTGTTGTCACTGCTTCTCATACTTAGCAGAGTCAGTGAGTTGTGAGCTCAAAGCCAGCCTTAATGATGGTTAGAGATGGCAGGAGTATGGCCACAATCTCTCTGCAGTAGCTAGAGACCTGTCTGAACTCCAGAGTCCTGAAAAGAGGGACCTTTCCTGGTTTAGTCCAGTTCTTCAGCCTCCTGAATGAAGGCCTGCTCTTATAAAGTGAGGAAAAAACCCACAAGCTGTTCTGTTGGTTTGAGAAATGCATTTTTCAGAGGACTTTGCAGGGGGAGAGATCTCAGTGAATGGTGCATTTACAACTAAGCCCTTTGGCAGGATTGCCCCCTACTGGGCCAAAATTATTATGGACAGTAAAACTGACCTCATCTTACATTGAGATGGTGGTGATGATGATTATTGTATTTGGGATTTTTAATTTTATTTAAAACTTTCAAAAGCACCTAAGGATTTGCTAAGCACTGTACTTATATGACACAGTACAAAAGAAAAATGAACCAGGAGGGAAGAGGAAAGCAAGCACAGGAGCAGCTGTTGTTTCACTAGTCAATGGATGGGCCCAGGTCACCTGCTTGTGACATTCTCCTTGGAAGGCAGGAGGAAGCAGCCTCCCAGTGACACGAGGTCACCTGGCTGGTGGCAAAAGCCAGAGTGTGGATCTTCAGCTCTGCGGTCCCAAGTAACTGGCAGTTTCAGCAGAGCGCTGATGATCTTCCTGGGAGACAGGAGGCGCAGCTTCCCAGTGTCTTTTGGTACCCTGGCCAGTGGTGCAGGCCAAAGTGTGCTTCCCTTCGGTTCTGAACTCCTGGGGCAACTGGTGGTTGAGGTTAGACACCAAAATTGATAATTCACATGAATCGCATCAGCTCTGGCACGGTCATTTTCTTCACTAGATTTCTTTACGTTTGATTGCTGCACACTTGGAGACTTTGCAGGGAGCTTGCAAGCTTCAGTCTGGCAGGAGCCAGCTGCAAATTATAGCATAGAAACTCAGGGCGTAGGGGCGGGGCTACCCTCCTCTCAATGAACTTCCATCTCCAGGGCCTGCCCTGTGACATCACCAGGGACTGCCTCTAGGTATCAGCTTTGGGCTCAACACTTCAGAGTCTGGGAGGTTCCTAACTCGGCAACCCTACTTAATATGTGGGTGTTTTTAAAGAACTGTTCAAGTGCAAATGGCTGGCATGCTGTGTTGTTCTGCTCTGCTCTACTTCTCTGCATTCTTTTCAGGTGGCAGGTGCTACTTTTTCACAATCTTTGCCTCGTGACAGCAAGATGCCACCATCTACTTCTTCCAGCAGCAACAGAGAGATAGTACAGTGGTACCTCTGGATACGAATGGGGTCTGTTCCGGAACCCCGTTCGCATCCAGAAGCAAACACAACTCACGTCTGTGCGTGCGTGGGTCGCGATTCACCACTTCTGCACATGCGCATGGTGTCATTTTGACCGTCTGCACATGCGCGAGTGGTGAAACCCAGAAGTAACGTGTTCCGTTACTTCTGGGTTGCCGCGGAGTGCAACCCAAAAGTGCTCAACCTGAAGCAACTTCAACCTTAGGTATGACTGTATATTACAGTGACTAACAAAACAGAGATATTGCACTCTTATCGAAAAATATTTTGGCATCCTCCCTGACCTATTTCTTTGGGGAAAAGGTTTCAGTTACTTACTGTTAGCCTTCTTATTTATTCATTTAACAATGTTGGTTATGGATGATGGCTGCCAATAAAGGCTTGCTGCAAGTCATAGACCAGAAAGGAATCCTTGTCACCCAAAGGAGGTGTCTTTAAAGACACAATCCTAACCATGCCTACTCGGAAGTAAGTCCTGTTGAATTCAATGGAGCTTACTCCCTTTTTCTGTTGGATCCCTCCAACTGGGACCTGGAGCTGTGCATAGCCTGATTTGTGTATGCATTATTCTCAGCTGTTTAATATCTGAACCTTTTTCCTTTCAAGATTCATTGTGTCTCCTGTTCTGTGGGTTTGGTTGGGCTAGGAACCTTCGCTGATCAAGATTTCAGGCTTCCTGTGTGATAATTTCCCCCAACTGCCCTAATCCAAATATAAAGAATGATGTGAATCATTTAAGCACCAATAACCTGCCGTTTTCCTCTAGCTTTCCAGATTTCCCATTATCGCCCATCATCTGTGTTTTCAATTGTCACTCTGCTGTTTCAGATAACAGTGCTCTCTGGCCTTCTGCCTGCTAGCTGTTAAGAGATTAGGGTCTTTCTCTCAGCCTAGCACTGTGATGATCCCCTGCTACTTCTACCATTTGTAAATCAGTGGAGCAAGAAATTAAACAGACATACCAAGAGCACAAGTGCTGGAATACCAATAACAAGAATGGCATAGACTTTGCTTGCGATTCTGCATGTTGAAAGCACACAACAGTCTGCATTTTTCCAAAAGAGAAAGTGACAATTATAGTTCCAATTAGTAGCACGTACTGCATAAGCTTCCTGAAATGCGAGGATTTGTTTACCTGTTTCCCCACACTGAATATTCACAAAGGCGTTTTACATCTCACAACAACAAAAACTCATTTTTTTTTTAATCTTTCCTGTTCAGGGTAAACAAAACAAAACAAAACAAAAAGATTTGCTCTGTATTCTTGTTATAAATGTCCCGAATCTTTACATTTGCAAATCACTAAATTGCTTTGAATTATTAAACCCTTGAATGTCTCCGAGATTTATGGAAACTCCCCCCCCCCCCGCGTCCACCTCTTAACAATCATGATCTGCCATACATGCAGAAATCCCTCGGGTATTAATGCAACAATAGCTCTTTAAATGGCTGGTATGCCATAGACCATTCATCAGCGATGTCATTCACCCTCATGTGACAAAGCGCAGTGATTCTATTGGGCCTGAGGGGCAAGAACCAATCAGTACAAATGAACATTAGATTCAGTGAGCTTTGGCTAAGAATGGGATGGCTTGTGCTAAATTCAGTTTGATTTCTTCCCATGTGCTACTGCCTATGTACAGGCAGGCACAATCCAAGTGCTCTTAAATGCGCAAGCATAGAATCATCTTGTCCAGTCTTGCTCAGTTTCCAGGTGCAGCTGTTTTTTGCTGGTGTGTATGTCTGGAAATGGGCATTTTTAACCATTCCAGATGGGCATTATTCTGAAGAGTTGCACACACTCAAAAAGGGCCAATATTTCATGTGTGACTTCACCCCAAAGTCATGTGTATCAGTGGTAGCCAATGTGCTGCCTTCCAGTTGTTTTTCGACTCTATCTATCTATCTATCTATCTATCTATCTATCTATCTCTATCTAGTTGTTGTTTTTATATATGTTGGAAGCTGCCCAGAGTGGCTGGGGCAGGCTTCATCAACCTTGGCCCTCCAGATGTTTTGAGACTACAATTTCCATCGTCCCTGACCACTGGTCCTGCTAGCTAGGGATCATGGGAGTTGTAGGCCAAAAACATCTGGAGGGCTGAGGTTGAGGAAGCCTGGGCTGGGGCAACCCATTCAGATGGGTGGGGTACAAATAATTATTATTATTATTATTATTATTATTATTATTATTATTATTACTACAATTCCTATAATTCCTGACCATTGGCCATGCTGGCATGGACTGATGGGAGCTTATTATTATTATTATTATTATTAATACCTCGCCTATCTGGCTGGGTTTCCCCAGCCACTCTGGGCGGCTTCCTGCTAAATATTAAAATACAATAATTCATCAAATATTAAAAACTTCCCTAAACAGGGCTGCCCTCAGATGTCTTCTAAATGTCATATGGTTGTTTATTTCTTTGACATCTGATGGGAGGGCATTCCACAGGGCAGGTGCCACTACCAAGAAGGCCCTCCGCCTGGTTCCCTGTAACTTTGCTTCTCACAGTGTGGGAACCGCCAGAAGGCCCTTGGCGCTGGACCTCAGTGTCCGGGCAGAGCAATGGGGGTGGAGATGCTCCTTCAGGTATACTGGATCGTCACCACCTCGTTAGCACCATATTGATTTTCCCTGGTGAAGATGATAAAAGGGAAAGAACTCAGGGGAACAATTTCCTTAACTGGTTGTTTTACTACCAGAAAACATTATACCTGTCTTATTTATTTCTTGCTTTAGTCCTTTCGATTATGAGAAATAAGATGCAAGAAAGGGGTAAATATTTTAACACGGTTCTTAAAACCTACCCTCTGCATTTTTTTTATGGGAATGGAAGTATATGCATCTTGTTTGATGTAGGCTCATGGACTCTATTTCCAATGCAAATATAGAAGCGCAAATGTTATTAGAAAGGAAACACAGAGGGGGAGACTTCAACAAAGTGCTACAGTTTATGCCCCTATCCCATAAGAAGAATGCCTCTTTTCAGAGAGCCATATCGGGGCGGGATTTAAGAAAGGGGAAGAGAAAAGCAACACCTTCCTTTCACCCTGAAGCCTCTTGCTGTACCATAGATGGCGAAGGTTCAGGACTGGCTTTCAGTTCCAAACATCCTCTGTTTGGAGGGCTATACTGTCTAAGTTCAGGCCCATGAACCACTGGCAGAGAAGAGCCAGGCACACAGTGACCTTCCCTACTACGGTGAGATGTTTTGTATTTCTATTTACATTTTAGTACATTTCTAAATTTGGGACGCGGGTGGCACTGTGGGTTAAACCACAGAGCCTAGGACTTGCCGATCAGAAGGTCGGCGGTTCGAATCCCCGCGACGGGGTGAGCTCCTGTTGCTCGGTCCCAGCTCCTGCCAACCTAGCAGTTCGAAAGCACGTCAAAGTGCAAGTAGATAAATAGGTACCACTCCAGTGGGAAGGTAAATGGCATTTCCGTGTGCTGCTCTGGTTCGCCAGAAGCGGCTTAGTCATGCTGGCCACATGACCCGGAAGCTGTAAGCCGGCTCCCTTGGCCAATAAAGCGAGATGAGCGCCGCAACCCCAGAGTTTCTAAATTTGCATCTATATATATGAACAAATAAGCATGTTTAAAATTTTCTTTGAAAACCTGGGCTTTCCTTTATCCTCTCTCTCTTTTTTCCCCCCCCAATCTGTATGTGCCCACCCTATCTCTCTCTCCTTCAAACTGCTACTGGGTCTTGATCTCTGTCATCACTAACCCAGGGAATGTAAGAAGACCAGAGATGGGATTCTCACTAGATGGTGCACTGAGCAAGTCAGAAGTTTGCCTGGATTTGGAAGTCCGGTGAGCTGCATTTGTTTTAGCTACACAGCGGGAATAGAAATGTGACCTTTCCATCTTCATGAATAAGGAATGTTTGACTTATTTATTACTGTGAAACTGAGAAGTTCCCAAGTGTTAGCCATGGCATACAAAGACTTGCCAGTGTGTTACCTGTTCCTACACTTATTATTAATGATGCTACAATAGGCACAGGAAGTTCAACATCAAGTTACAAAAAGCTCTTTGAAGTCATTCAGGTCAACGTCTTCCCATAAGTCAGGGGTGAGGAGGGAACCTTTTTTTGGCTCTGTAGGGCAGGTCCTTCTCAGGGGACCAAATTCAGCAGGTGGGTGGTGTTGCTCACCAATCACTTGACATCCCAATGGAGCCAGGCACAAAGAGCTTTGAAGTCCCAAAGGCAGGCCTTCAAAGCACCTGGCAAAAATGAAGTGATTTCTGCCGCCCACTCTGTATGAAGGGCTTTGCAATGGAATCCCCCACTAAAATAAAGCGTTTCACCTCCATTTTAGCAAGGGATTTCAATGCAAACTCCTTCCTGTATCAGGAAGGGGTTTGTATGGAATCCTGCTCAATTTGGCTGCACTCCCCTGTTCCTTGTTGGGAACAGGTGGTCACAGCCAATGAAGGATTTAACCTCACCCTTCCATCCATTAGCTTATGTCCCGAGTGGGGAAACGGTCTCATGGGCCGACTTGCACTTGCACTAACCCCCCCCCCAAACCCTCAGGCAGCCCGTCCTTGAAGTTGAATAGTAATTCTAATATTGACCAGCTGGACCAGAAACAGTTCAGAGAGATAAGGGCTCATCCATACTTCTGGTTTCCCCATCGCTTTTCCATGAGGAAACCTGTGGCTTAGCGCTGAATAAGAACCAATGTCAATCAGGTTTTTCACGGATTGCCATTTGTTCCAATTTTGTGCTAAAGAGTGGGTTTTCCAGGGGAACGTGGAATGGCAAAAGGAAGATCCTTCAACCTGTGCCTAGACAGTAGAAAACTGCTTGGACCTGTATTTTCTAGGCATGGGACAAGTGGAAGTTTGGACAAGCCCCAGGAACCAATGGAATCTCGTCTTTCTCAGGAGAGCCAATGGAGCAGCTTCCCATCTCTCCCTCTATTGTAAGCTAGTGCAATGGCTCAGGTTGCTGCCAGGTAACCATTGAAGGAGGAGGCCAACAGGCTGGTCATTGAATCTCGGCAGAGCAGATGGAATGGTCCCGCTCCCCATCTCTCCTTCTGCTGTAGCTTTGTGTCGTTTTAGGGTGACTATTGTGAAAGCGAAGTTGCCCTTTTTTATAGCAATGGACCAAGAGGGCTGGAATTTGTGGAACGTGTGAAAATGACTCAAAATGTGGCAGTTCAGAGTGAACGGCATATATGAACAGCAATGTCAAAAATCTCTGAAATCCCACTCCTGGGAATCTTTCCCCCCCACTATGCCTGCTGGAAAGTTTGTGTTGCCTTTACTTTGGTGCTCAGGAGCAATTCTTCATGGCAGTTTATCTAGGCAGTGGAAGCTCTGTGGATTTCTAAAATATCAGCCTGCATGCTGATGAAGTTATTTTTAGACTCCCTCGGCAGCCATTGTTCAATAAATTAAAAGAAAGGAATCCAAGACATGTTATCATGTCCCTCTTAATACCTCGCAAATTAACTGGCAAATGGCTCTCTCCTGCATAGCAGGTGCAAAACACATTTCTGCCCTAATCCTCTTGACCAGATAGAAGATAGGTAAAGGACCCCTGACCATTAGGTCCAGTCGTGGCCGACTCTGGGGTTGCGGCACTCTTCTCACTTTATTGGCCGAGGGAGACGGCGTACAGCTTCCGGGTCATGTGGCCAGCATGACTAAGCCGCTTCAGGAGAACCAGAGCAACGCACGGAAACGCCGTTTACCTTCCTGCCGGAGTGGTACCTGTTTATCTACTTGCACTTTGACATGCTTTTGAACTGCTAGGTTGGCAGGAGCAGGGACTGAACAACGGGAGCTCACCCCGTCACGGGGATTCGAACCGCCAACCTTCCGATCAGCAAGTCCTAGGCTCTATGGTTTAACCCACAGCACCACCCACGTCCCTAGATAGAAGATAGTGGTAGGCAATTGCTTAGCTGCCTGTCTTTAGAATAAGTTCTAAAATCCCACTCCTGGGGCCTTTGCCTCTTGTACTACTGCCAGATGCCCATTCAGTGGGTGAGCAAGGCAGAGCGGGGGGAGAGAAAGGGACTTTAGGGGGAAGGATAGGACTCTAGGGACAGATGTCTAGGGGCCCTGACAAGAGGGCTGTTTGTTGCAACAAAGCTGGCTTAATACTTTGAAGTAAGTGATATGATACTCATTGCTATCTAAAGGGCCCCACCATTAAGTCCAGAGTCCAAAATTACTGAATTCAGGGATGGGGAACCTTAAGCCTTCCAGAACCTTTAACAACTCCTATCATCCTTGAGCATTGGGCACATTGCCTGAGGATGATGGGAGTTGTAGTCTGACAAATTCTGAGGAGAATGACAGTGCTACATTGGAAGTCAAACGGAATCCGTTCCGGAAGTCCGTTCAACTTCCAAAACAGTTTGGAAACCAAGGCACGGCTTCCCATTGGCTGCAGGAAGCTTCTGCAGCCAATCGGAAGCCACAGACGTTTGGGTTCCAAAGAACGTTCGCAAACCAGAACAATCACTTCTGGGTTTGCGACGTTCAGGACCCAAAAAGTTTGTCTTGCAAGTCATTTGAGATCCAAGGTACGACTGTAAATATAGGCCCAGTTGAAACCTAAATCATTTCAGTGGTGCTTTCAGTATACTTCTTCCTTAATTGGTTTTTAGCCATTTATATGTTTTGTTCCCCTTAACTGTTTGAATAAAATATTCAAATGGTTAGAGGTATACTGAAAGGCGGGGCAGAAATGGAAGGAATAAATACAAAGAATATAGAAATATGAATGCTCTTATTATGATGGTGTATCATGATATGGGATATGACTTCAATCCCTACAAGAGCACAGATCTGGTGTTCCTAAGGTCGCTTAGAGAAACAGCTACATGTTACAGTGCCAATGCATGAACTGAACCAATCCGGCACTTCAGCTGCCTGCATTGGCACCACAAAAACCTCCCTGTTGCCTTGCCCCCCTCCCTCTCTATCTAAGCAATTGTGACCCACCAGCTGGCAAGCTAGTCTAGTGGCTCTGCCCCACCCTGTGATCCTGCTTCTGGCAGGGCCTTCCATATTATGTTTTCCCCATGAAATAAATGTGCATTTATAAGGTAGGACCTTTTTGCCTTGAATAGAAGTTTTGTCCTGTGTTTGCATGGATCGAGGCTAGGCCCAAGAAATGCAAAAACACTGTGGCTTCTGATCCACAAACAATGCACAAGATGATACAAGTGTACATATGCCTCACTTCAACTAATTAAGCAGAACTATTAGTACTGTAATTAAAGCTCATTAGTCATGTCTGCAACCGAAGAGTTATTCCTCCTTGACATGATTTTAAGTAAGTGGGATTTTGTTTGAAATATGAAATGGCTTATGCCCAGGGATAGGGAACCTGTGGCCCTCCAGACATTTTTTGGACTACAATCCCCATCATTCTGGATCACTGGTCATGCTGCCTGGGGCTGATGGGAGTTGGAGTCCAACAATATCTGATGGCCCACTTATCTTCATCTCTATCTTCATACTCTCCATCTATTGCCTTCCATGTGTTCAGTTTTGGGAGAGAAAAAGGTTTGGGTTTTCTTGATGCTCTGTTAAGCTCCATGTATATCCCTGTTGCAAGTCTGGCAAACAAACAAGCACACATCACCTTTCAACAGCAAAATGTCAGAGAAATTACTAACACTAATGTATTGGGAAGCTACTTTCTTTCTTTTCTTTTAAAAGGTTACCCTCTGAAACCAAAAGGGCACCATGATACAGCACCCACTTTGCCATTACACTAATAAATGTTTTAAGAAACAGTCATGCATTAGTTTACTTCCAGTTTCCCAAGGTGCATTGACACAAACAGAACAAGATTTTGCATCAAGCCAATTGCTACTAAGGTACTGCATTAGGAAAATCTTGAGGATTCCAATTTTCTAAACTGTTATTTTGGTTCTAGAGTACAGAAGATTCTTTCCTCTCCATTTAAACTTGTTCCATTTAGGGAGAACAGATGCAAAAGTGAATAGGAGTCCTGCACCCTTAAAAGTTGGGTAGGAAATCATTTTTGTTGTTTAATTTATATACTAACTTTCCTCCCCTAGGATCCCAGTGTGGTAAACAGATACACAAATTTTAAAAAGCAATAACTTTCTAAAGCAGTTAAGATGTTCTAAAAACAACTGTAATTAAAAGCAGTTAAAGATGTAAACATTATTGTTGTTGTTGTTGTTTAGTCGTTTAGTCGTGTCCGACTCTTCGTAACCCCATGGACCAGAGCACGCCAGGCGCTTCTGTCTTCCACTGCCTCCCGCAGTTTGGTCAGACTCATGTTTGTAGCTTCGAGAACACTGTCTAACCATCTCATCCTCTATCGTCCCCTTCTTCTTGTGACCTCCATCTTTCCCAACATCAGGGTCTTTTCCAGGGAGTCTTCTCTTCTCATGAGGTGGCCAAAGTATTGGAGCCTCAGCTTCACGATCTGTCCTTCCAGTGAGCACTCAGGGCTGATTTCCTTAAGAATGGATATGTTTGATCTTCTTGCAGTCCATGGGACTCTCAAGAGTCTCCTCCAGCACCATAATTCAAAAGCATCAATTCTTCGGTGATCAGCCTTCTTTATGGTCCAGCTCTCCCTTCCATACATCACTACTGGGGAAAAAGTGATCCCCCTTCATGGATCACTGCCTTGTCGTGGCAAAGGGGCTTGAATAACTCAGAGAAGCTATGAGCTATGCCGTGCAGGGCCACCCAAGATGGACAGGTCATAGTGGAGAGTTTTGACCAAACGTGATCCACCTGGAGCAGGAACCGGCAAGCCACTCCAGTATCCCTGCCAAGAAAACTCCATGGACAAAGACAACAGGCATATAAAAGCCTTATTGTACCCAATGATATTTGGGTTGCCAGGAAAAGCCACCAAATGCCTGGGTTAAGAGGAGCCACTACAGAAAAGGCCCTGTCAGGGGGGACCCCCGCTCACCAATGGCATGAGATTTCTAGAAGTTTGATGTGGAAAGTTGGCCCTTGGATTGAAAAAGATTCCTCATCTGTATCTTAAAGCTGCCCTCTCAGTGGCTGGATCTGGCAACCTTAGGAATGAGCTATGAAAGGACTGGTTAGTAAAACAAGCTGGCAGAGCTGACAAGACTTTTACTCTCTTGTCACAGTTATCCTTTTAGGCCTAGAATCCTCCAGAAAATATAAAGTTGTTTGTGCCACTGTTTGCTGCTCTCCCTAATTGGATAGAAAAGATGACAAATCCAAATCTCCAGATGGCTATCTTTGGAACATCCCCTAGAGATTAGTGAAAGACCTAGGGATATTTATGGATGAACCTATAGACTGGCAGCTAAAAGCATCGGATTTGTGAGATGGCAGGATGGCAACATGGAAACCTAGTCCATTGTGCAGTTAATCATAATTGAGTCCACTACAATTGTTAGAGTGAACAGATCTTATATATTGCCAGCTTTTTCACTTGCATGCAGGAACACCTCTGCCTTTAAACACCTGCCATGACAAAAAGAAATTCAGCTGTCAAAATTGTCTGTCTGTTCTTCCACACAAAAGCGCCCTAAGGTAATGTTTCCAAACTTTCAGGGAATGTGAGACACCTGCACTGCAAAGTCAGCATAGTTTCCTGTTAGTTTCCAGTTGTAGCTTGTGTGACCCATTAAGGCTTCTATGGTTTAGAGCCAAGTTTCCATAGGAACCACCTCTTAGTCTGCTGTCAGAGGGAAATCCATTTAGGTGCTCAGGGCAGCCTATTTTGGTATGTGGAGCACATCGAACAGCAATACTCAGGCATCATACACACTCTCCCTCCTAATTCTGTTCCTCGGTTTGTTGATCTTCAAAGCAAGCTGTAACCAACATCCAGCGTTAAACACAAGAGTTCATGCTTGTTCTGGACTGACAGCCATTTTTATTTCTCCTCGGGGCTGAATTCCTCTGTTTCTCACTATCTAGAGTGGCCTGGTGAAAAAGGCAACAGGGGGCTACTGCACTTTTAACAACTCCAGAGAAGAAGGAAATCCACAGAAAAATATTTCACGAGATTCTGAAAGGTGCATGTGCTCCTTCAAAACAAAACAAAACAAAACAAAACAAAACCTGACCACCCCTAGGTGGTCTTACTAGTTGTCTGGTCCATTTTAATTCAATGCCTTTCTGCCCAGAAAGACTTGAGGGCAACTATTCACCAGCCGTTCAGTAAGCCTGTCTTCTGCTGGGTGCTGAAGAATAGCTCCATTTTGGAAGGAGTTGAGCGGCATGCCCTAGATACGAAAGACTATGTGTCCTATTAACATGCTGCCTTTTAAAATGGGTTTATACAGACCACACAAGCGTTTCTTCAGTCATCTGTGGTTAAGATTTTGGCAGATCCAGATCCATAAGTTGAATTCTACTCTTGCTTGACATTTTTTCAAGAGTAGAGACTGCTGTAGCAGGCCAAATGCAAAAGAGGAGAGGGTTCCTGTATTTTTAACAACTTTACAGAAGACAGAATTTATTTATTAATTGCCTTCCATGTACGTAATTTGTCACTCAAACTAAAACGCCTGTGACTAATCTGCAGGTAGAGTTAAAAACAGAGGAGGTGGCACCATCCTTTTATTTGCTAAAAATGTATACCATTTAGTACAGGGATGAGAAAGTTCTGGCCTGCCTGCAGACTACATTTGACCCATGATGCAAAACTCACTCACCTGCTGCACACCTGACACCAGGTGTGAGGCAAGCAAAGATGTGGCTGCCCTGCTGAAAGCAGGATTAAACCTCTTGCACATCAGCTGATGTGTGTGTGGGAGGGAGTTCAGTCCTTCTTAATTGCTATCTCCCTACCCCTTTAGGTAATTTTGACAGGTGGGTGGAATAACCCACCTGTCAAAATTAGCTCCCTAGCTTATAATATTAATAACAATGATAATTCCTCTCAGCAGTTTACATAAAATTCCCTTCCTTTTAAATATGAAACAGGTGCCCCAAATATATTGCGTGTTATGTTCGCTGAAAACATTTATTTCAGTAAGCCCACTTATTTCATTGTGTACACTTGCTTTTAAATTTTTGCAGATTTTACCTGTGTTTTTATTGAAAATAACTAAGACTGTTTTTGTACTACAGCTTAGGTTTTTTTAAAACGCACTGTTTTCCAAGCATTTCTAAATAAATAAAAGCAATAACAGTGCAACAATATTTCAATAACATTTCCTAAAAACAAAAGTGAACCATACATCAAATAAAACTGAAAGTGTACAGAACAGAAAATTTTAAAAAATTAGGAGCCAGAATCTAGCAAAACCTGGGTAAACATGTAGGTTTTTAAGAGATGTCTGGAAATCCCCACTGTCTCCGTCTCATGAATTATCTGAGAGAGAGCATTCCAGAGGATAGGTGCTGGTGAAATGACCCCAGCAGGGTCTCATCAGAAGATATCAATCATCAGCTTGGTCAGTACCATGGAAAATATGCCAGCAGATATATCTTCTAGGTGTGCCGCTCCCAATTTGTTTAGGGCTTTAAATGTCAAACACAAAACCTTGAACTTGACTGAGTGGCTAATAGGCAGCAAGCACAGATTTTTCAGCACTGGTGTAATGTCTGTAAAGTGAGTTAATGGGAACTTACTCTATGGTGTGGTTTGAGAGACCTGCCAGAGAGTCCAGTTTGGCCCAGAGGCCATTTTCCCCAAACCACACTGACCTGTCGAACAGCTGGCATCACTGGGTGACATCAGCTGATGGGCAGGGTTCAGTTCTCCTGGGTGCAGCTTCACCAGCCCTTTCCTTGTGCCAGTGAAGCAGACACCTTTCCCCACCTCTGTGGGTCAACTTTGACAGGTGGGCAGGATCACCCACCTATAGTGACATCAGGTGAGTGACCCCCACTCCCGCCTCTCAAAGTTGGCCCAAGGATGTGGGGTGTGGCCGGGCCAGGCCAAAAATATTCCGCGCCCCTTCTCTGTTTCCTAGGCCAGTCAGTGTGTAGTGGTTAGAATATCTGACTAAGAAGATCAGAGTTCGAATCCTTGTGTTGCCCTGAAGTATAGTGGGTGACCCTGGGGCAGTGGCCGTCTCTCAAGCGAACCTTCCTCACAGGGTTTGTTAGGGGGACAAACCGTGGCATGCAGGTGTGCGCCGTCTGCAGCTTTCCAGAGTGAAGGTAAGATATGAAGAAATAGTTTGCTTAGGGTTTCAGCCTTCAGAGCCCCTTCCCAGAGTCCTGGCTTTCTGCTTCGGGTTATCAAAATATATGGACATCCTTCTTTAGCCCGGTTGCAGACAGCAGTAGCAGCAGCACCTGCCGTTCACGTCCACAACGAGGAAGAAAAAGGACTATCCACACGGGGAGGGGCTGATCTGCTGCTACTAATGCAAAGCTTATTGCTTGTCTCTCCTAACGCCAGGTGGCTGCTATCCAGGCCACCAGGAGGAGGAGGGCAGGCGGCGGATTTTTTATTTTACTTTTTTTTTTTTAAGGCGAAGAACAATCTGTTGCATGTCTCATCGGAAAGAGTGCGAGGGGGCGCGCGGTGGTGGGGACTGAGATGGGTGTCTCCCTTATGGATGCCTGGAAAATAGGAGGAGGGCGAGACCCTGCTCGCGTGGCCTTCTGTTGACCCCCGAGGTAAAGCATCCGCTGCAGGGCAGGCGAAGGGTCAGGATCCGACGGGCGGAACCCCTGGACAGCTGCCTGCTCTGCCGGAGCAACCTGATCTGGCCATCTGGAGCGAGGAGAGCTGAGCGCCGCTGGCGCCGGGATCTCTGCTTTCCCGCCCTGATTCTCTGCGGGCGCCGCTGGATGGGCCGAGCTACCCGCGGGCAGGGCGAGCTGGTGGCCGCGCAGGACTCGAACCCGCGCCCGAGCCGCTCTCCAGCGGGGCAGGAAGAGTCGCGTGGGGCTCCCGTCTCCGCCCTGCACCACCAGGCAAGGTAAGCCCCCTCGCTCCCCAGGGTGGTGTCGAGAAGATAGGGAAGGTTGGGTCGGAGGAGCAGCTGAGCGCGCGCGATGGGGAGGAAGATCGCCCTTGCAGGGAGCGTGTAGGATTCCGCGCAAGGAGCGCGCGTTTACCAGAACGGCGAGCTGTGTGCCTTGCTGCTCGTGGAGGCAGCAAGGGATCTGCTGCGTGTTATCTCCCCACCATAGGTGCCGACGCCCTGGGTGCTCGGGCACCCACAGAATTCCCCTCGAAGGGGCCGGGCACCCACAAATTTCGGCGCCAGGGCCACGTACGCTGCATGGCACCCACTGCCCCGGGCACCCACGGTCGTGGGGCCAAACTGGCACTCCTGCTCCCAACCACCGCCAATCCCCGGTTATCAGACTGAACAAAAACTTATGGCGCGTGTTTGCTGGGGAACAAGCTGCATAGGATCGGGCTGCGCGCCTAGGCAGCAATCCTAAACCGATTGTCGTGGGAGTAAAGTAAGATAAATGGACTTCAGTGGGGTTTGTGCAAATGAGTCTTGCGGGTGTTCGGTCCCCTTTGTTCTATGGGGCTGCCTCCCTAGTAAAGGAAAGAGTTGCAGCTATACAGCTGCACATAAAACGTTTTAAATGTGTTGTAAGATGAAAGTAAGTGAGTTTGTTCACTGGCTGCTAATGCTCATGTTCGGAAACTTGGCAGTAGTCTCGGTTTGGTATCAGTGCTATGAACCCTAGTGACATCATAGTAATAGCAAAATATTAATTTTAAAAGCATGAGTAGTTAACGCATGTGTTGGTTTGTCATATGTACATGTGGACTACACATGACAAGAAGCAGGATCCAATTGCAGATGCAATTTCTCTCTTGCCCTGTGTGCAAACACAGACCCCGGACTCTTACAAGCTGTAATGAGATATGGTCAGCTGCTGCATAGAAGGGAACCTGTTGCATAGGATGTGGCCTTGAGTCCCATCGATTTCAATGAAATGTGCTTCCAAGTCAGTGTGCTGAGTGTCACAGGTGTGGCGCCTTCAGCTTCTGCACTTTTCACACCTCTGCGCATCGCAACTTTGTCTAGTCTAGAGGTCCATGAGTGGTTTGACCATGAGAACATGTAGTATGCCGTAGGCAACGTTACAAATATATATTGACAACTGCCATTATTCTAACTTTATATTGTTTACCTTTTTCTAGCTGGCTAAACTCACTGCCCGTATTGGTTTTGTCATAAGGAAGCACAGCTCTCGTGTTAATCTAGCCTGTTCTAGAGGGTCTATAGATGCCTTGTTCTTAACTGGCTTTGGGAGAACTAATGATGTTATGTACCGGTATGTGCAGTTGGATGTGTAACTGTTTTAATGCCCGGAGCCTTTCCTTTCCTTGACCAGGTTATCTGATACTCTTCCTTAATTTCTAACTTGGATATCAGTACTCAGATAAAGCAAGCAATTCTTGGGTTACGGGTGACCCAGTTCTTTGGCCACCGATGCTTTGTTGTTGTCAGCTTTGACAAATAGACTTGAGCAAAGGTATTGATTTTTATGACACTTGTAAATGTTCATTGGCTTGTAATAGGAAAATTAAAAGGTGCTTAGACTTGGGGATCTGGCTTGCTCTTCAGAAATGTTCATTGGGCATCCACTTGTTGAAAAATCACTTTGGGTTTTCGTTTTGTTTTGCTGCATTTCTTAAATTGAGTGCTGCTAAGAGGAAAGTAAACGTGAGTTTGTTCATGGACTACTGATGCCTAACCCCTGCTTAGCCATGCACAAAGCATGGGCAACATACAGAATGGTAGCAGCTGCATCTCCTGTATCAGTGCTTCCCAACCTTTGGTCCCCAGCTGTTTTGGGACTACAATTCCCATCATCCATGACCACTGGGCTTGCTAGGTAGGGATGATGGGAGTTGTAGTCCAAAAAACAGCTGGAGACCCAAGGCAGGGGAACACTTTCCAATTTACAAATCCTTAGTTCTTGGAGTAGGGAGAGGGGAATCTTTTTTTCTTACCATTGCCCTCATTCCCTGGGGGGAAACAGTTGAGAGCCACATACCACTCAGCCCTGAGCCAAAAAAGGTGAGGCCGCTCCCTCCCCTCTGTTGGCTTTTTGCAGTTTAGTAGCGCTGCAGAGAGCTGGCTGGGGAGACCATGCATTAAAAAGGGACTCAAAAATAACTTAAACAAGGTTTTAATTACAAAAACAAAAACTCCTTTTACACTAAATACATTAACAAACAAACATGACCCAACCACCAACCCATCCCCCAGGGTAATGGGAGAGCTAGGTGCTGCTCCTTATATACTACACCCAATTGCCAACACAGCTTAATCAATACAACTCAGCAGCACCTGCTATGTTTCACAGCTGTAAAGCTGGGTCTCATTATCTTGCTCTGGCCCTTGCTCTGGCCCCTTAAAGACATACACATCGGGTGGAACAGTGATGAACCTTTACATTTAAAGAAACCATTCAACACCCTCACCCAATTTATTTATTGAATATCTGCAGGCCGCTCCCCATCTGTGTGGGGGTTGCGTTCTGGGTCATTGCGCATGCCAGCGGTTGTTTGTAAGGCTGTCCCACCCCTGTCCCGTCCCTTTCCAGTGCCAAAAACAAAGCAGGTGCCAGCGGTCATGCATCAATTGTCAGACTTGTGCAATATGGCCGCCGCTTGTATCCCAACCTCCCTCCAAAGGAGCCCAAGGTGGCAAACCTGTCACTACTAAAACAATACAATTAAAACTTAAAAACAGTAAAAAAACAACCTCACCAACCTTCTCGGGAAAAAAATTATTCTTTTTTAATTAAATTTGTGTACTGCCCTTCATCTGAAGATATCAGGGCAGTTTGCAGCCTAAAAATACAAGATAAGAATGCAAAATACATAATAAAAACAAGGACAAAACAAAACTATAACTTTACTCCCCCCCCAAAAAACCACACACATCTAAAATAAGGTTACCAGACATCCCCGTTTCCTGGGGACAGTCCCCAGATTTACAAATCAGTCCCCATACAAAATCCATTGAAGCTGAAAAGTGTCCCCAGAATCATTGAAAAAAATCTGGTGACCTTAATCTAAAAGGATAAAGGTAAAGGTAAAGGTAGCCCTGCCCGTATGGGCCAGTCGTGTCCGACTCTAGGGTTGTGCGCTCATCTCACTTAAGAGGCCGGGAGCCAGCGCTGTCCGAAGTCACTTCCGGGTCACGTGGCCAGCGTGACGAAGCTGCTCTGGTGAGCCAGCACCAGCGCAGCACACGGAAACGCCGTTTACCTTCCCGCTATAAAGTGGTACCTATTTATCTACTTGCACTTAGGAGTGCTTTCGAACTGCTAGGTGGGCAGGAGCTGGGACCGAAAGACGGGAGCTCACCCTGCCGCGGGGATTCGAACCACCGACCATATGATCGGCAAGTCCTAGGCACTGAGGTTTTACCCACAGCGCCACCCGCGTCCCTGTATCTAAAAGGATATAAGATGTTAAATAGCCAAAGGCCTGATTAAAGAGGAATGTTTTTGCCTGGGGGAAAAGGAAGACCCAGGTAATTATAGACTGGTGAGCTTGACATTGATACCAGGAAAGGTCCTAGAACAGATAATTCAATAGTCGGTCTGTGAGCATTTAGAAAAGGATGCTGCGATTACTAAGACCCAACATGGGTTTCTCAAAAATAAATCATCCCAGGCCAATCTGATTTCTTTTTATTTTATTTTATTTTTTGAAATTACAAACTTGGTGGATCAGGGAAATGCTGTGGACACAGTGTATCTTGATTTCAGTAAGGCTTTTGACAAAGGCCCCCATGATATTTTTGCGAGGAAGCTGGTAAAATGTGGGTTGAATGAGGTAACTGTTAGGTGGATTTGACTGACCGAACTCAAAGAGATTAAAGGTTCCTTGTCAAGTGGCAAGTGGGTTGCTGCAAGGTTCTGCCCTGGGCCCGTTGTTGTTCAACGTCTTTGTAAATGACTTGGGTGAAGGAACTGAGAGGATGCTCATCAAATTTGCAGATGACACCAAACTGGGAGAGGTAGCCAATGCTGCAGAAGACAGAATCAGAATTCAAAATGACCTTAATGTATTGGAGAACTGGGCGCAAGCTAACAAAATGAATTTCAATAGGGACAAATGTAAGGTTCTGCACCTAGACATAAGAACCAGATGCACAAATATAGGATGGGCGACACCTGGCTTACTGGCAGTACATTTGAAAAGGATCTAGGGGTATCGGTAGACCACAAGCTTAACATGACTCAACAGTGTGATGCAGCAGCAGCAAAAAAAAGCTAATGCTATTCTAGGCTGCATCAACCGAAGTCTTGTGTCCAGATCAAGGGAAGTAATAGTACCACTCAATTCTGCCTTAGTCAGACCACAATTTTGAATACTGTGTCCAGTTCTGGGCACCACAGTTCAAGAAGGATGTTGACAAGCTGGAACATGTGCAGAGGAGGACAAGCTGGAACATGTGCAGAGGAGGGCAACCAAGATGATCAAGGGAAGTAACCAAGACCACCAGGAAAGTAATCCTTATGAGGAGCACTTGAAAGAGCTGGGTATGTTTAGCCTGAAAAAGAGGAGACTGAGAGGAGATATGATAACCATTTTCAAATATCTTAAGGGCTGTCACATGTAAGAGCATGCTTGTTTTCTCCTGCTCTGGAGGGTAGGACTCAAACCAATGGCTTCAAGTCACAAGAAAGGAGATTCCGACTAAAATTCCGGAAAAACTTTCTGACAGTAAGAGCTGTTCGGCAGTGGAACAGACTCCCACAAGAGGTGGTGGACTCTCCTTCCTTGGAGGTTTTTAAGTTGGATGGCCATCTGCCATGGATGCTTTAGGGAAGTTTTTAATGTCTGATGCTGTACTGTTTTTAATATTCAGTTGGAAGCCGCCCGGAGTGGCTGGGGAAACCTAGCCAGATGGGCGGGGTATAAATAATAAATAATAATAATAATTATTATTAGCTGAGATTCCTACATTACGGGGGGGGGGGGTTGGACTAGATAACCCATGGGTCCCTTCTAACTCAAAGATTCTATGATTGCAGAAATGTCCCGTTCTTGTGTTGCCACCCTCTGTACCTCTCATGGAGGAGGCACATGGCGAAAGCTTTAGAAACTCCTGGAATAAATAATTTACTCTCAAAACTAATCATTTCAGGGTTGCCAGGGACAGGTACTTCAGCCATCACATGTCTGGGCAAACAGATGTTTTTAAATTCCTCTGAAAAGTTAATAGCGAGGGAGGCTGACACATCTCACCAAGGGAGGGCATTTCAGAAACAGGGAATCTGCCAACTGCTTTTGGCTCGTCAGAGGCCTCTGTTGAAATCAGAGAAGAGGCAAGATTTGAACTGACTACCTAGCTGACCTCTAAGCCACTATACCAGAAGTGGCCATTGTGGTGCCCTCCAAGCTCCCATCATTCCCAGCCAGTATATGATTGTGAAGGTTGTAGTCCAACCATATCCAGAAGAAAACACAATGGCTACCTCTGTACTATGTGGTTCTAGTGTTGTCTTGGCACTATGACGTGAATTTTGCCCCAAATAGCTGAGATTTTAAAATTATGTCTCTTACTCTTTTGAAACTTTTTTTATTACAAATATTTGTTGGTAAAAATTAATTTTGAAACATAGTGAAATGAATAAATGCATTTCTGTTCAGCTCCCTCTGTAACTGGGATGACTGTTCTCAGTGATGGTTTCAATGCAGAATTCTTTTTTCCCACCAGGAGTTGCTGTTTGAGATGCTGCCCTTAACTGGCAAAACGATCATATTTGACAGCTTTCCTGATCCTTCAGACACCTGGGAAATAGTTGAGACGATTGGCAAAGGAACATATGGCAAGGTTTTCAAGGTGTTCAACAAGAAAAATGGGAGCAAAGCTGCAGTCAAAATCTTGGATCCAGTTCACGTAAGTTTACTTTTAGAATTGAGGCACAGCAGAGACTGTTGTAGCTTTAAGAGCTATGTTTTATTCACATATTTACACTTCAGTCTGCATGGAGGGAGTCCAGATCTTACAGCATGATCATTTCAAGAGGGTATTGTTCCCCACAGCAGTGCAGCACTGGCGTCAAAGTCATCTCCCCCAGCTAGCCTTCAGCCAGCCTGCCCAAGATGGAGCCCACTGTTGGTTCTCCCCCGTCATCTTCCCAGCACACCTTGCTAAAGATTCTTTTCCTGTCACCCTACACCCAGTTACCCTGGCAACCTTCTATCTGCCCAGGCCCAAGATTCCTCCTAAATGGGCCACCAACACCTTTTGACATGTTAATGGATCTTTGTAAGAAAGCTTAGCCTGTATTTTTCCACTGGCCTCCAGTCTTCCCTTCAATACAGCAAATAATCAAAATCCTACCATTTATTAATTTATAGTGTTTAGGTGGGTGTCTCCCATCTATAACAATATATTCATTGCCTTTATTGGCTAGCTTATTCTTCCTCTGTTGTTTCATAAATTTGCCACAAAGCCCTTATGTTCTTGAAATGCTGGCTGCTGTTTGAGAAAGGTGGGGTTTCAGGTGCCAACTGGTCCATAGTTTCTGCTTCATGGACTGTGAATGTAATGCCCTCATCTGTGGAAGTTTGACCGCATAGATTATATCGCTTCCTTAAACTGAAGGAATCCTGAGTGTCTGAAGAGGGAGCCATTGCAATAAACAAGGTGCTTGAAAATTTCCATCTTTCTTTGAGAACACTGCACTGGATTGAACTGAAGAAATGAAATAACTAACTAAAAAAAAAAAAAAAACGCCAAGCAACTGCTATCAATTTACCTTTTTTTCTGACTTAACTCATTTGTAGGTTTGTTTTTTCTTTTTCTAAATGCTTCTTATGATTTTTACCACAGTTTTAAGATATGTGAAATATAAAGAGAAGACACTCTTAGCAAAACTAAGAATATGTGAGTTGGAACTCAAGGAGACCCCCTTTTTGTAGCTTGCAACGTAGAAAAACAAGAATAATGCTATCAGTAACCCACTATTGATATCCAATTGTTTTATAGGCTGCAGTTTCTATAAAAATCTCCACCCTGGCTTCTAAAGGGACTTTGCAGCAAATGCACTAAGCCTTACTTCCTAGGATCAGAAAGCTGGTGCCCTCCACGTGTCATAAGACTACAACTCCCAGAATCCCTACCAATTGGCCAAGCTGGCCTGGGGCTGATGGGAGTTGGGTACAGTATTCAGAGGGCCACAGGTCTCCCATCCCAGCTATATACACACTTAACGAGGAAATAAGTCTCATTGAACTCAGTGGGGCTTACTTAGAGTAGATGTGTCTAGGATTGCACTGGAGAAAAGTCCCTAGAAGTGTTGAGTTCAGGTTATACTTTTTCTCAGACTTCAGACACTTATGGCTAGAAACCTTTCCCCCAATTTCTCTTTTAATCTTTCAGTATTTTCTCAAAAGACCAACTTGTTTTCAGATTCTATGCAGTGCAAAACCTTTTGACTGTACATCCAGAAGTATACCTCATAAGTATATTATTATATGTTGTCCGTAAAACATGTTCACAAGGTGTTCCATTAATTCACTGTTTCTTTTGCTTTTCATCCATGTTACCAGGACATTGATGAGGAAATTGAAGCAGAGTACAACATTTTGAAAGCTCTTTCTGACCATCCAAATGTAGTCAAGTTCTATGGACTGTACTACAAGAAAGATGTGAAGGATGGAGACCAGCTGTGGCTGGTTCTAGAGGTAGGTGTTTTGCTTATTGGTTGGTTTTTGTTCTCCTTCTGGTTTTTAAGTGACCACTCCAACAGGATCTTGAATGAGAAAGCTCAATGTCATTACTAGAGAGTTTTGAGAGTCACAGGATATTATTCTAATTGCACTTACAGTGGACGCTTGGGTTGCGAACGTGATCCATGTGGGAGGCACATTCGCAACCCACAGCATTCGCAACCCGCAGCGCCGCGTCTTCGCATGCGCGGGTTGCAGTTCAGCGCTTCTGCGCATGCGCAGACGCCAAAACCTGGAAGTAACCTGTTTCGGTACTTCTGGGTTCGGCGTGGTGCACAACCCAAAAACGCACTACCCAAAGCATCTGTAACCCGAGGTATGACTGTACTAGATACAGCAGAGGTAGACAGTGTAGCACCTTTCAAATGTCATTGGATTACCACTCCCATCAGTCCTAGACAGTGTAGCCAATAATCAGGGAGGATGGGAGTTGTAGTCCAAAACATCTGGAAGATGCCATGTTGTTTACACCTGAGATACTACATCCAATTGACTTTCAGGACCCATCATATCCCAATAGCCTAAGGCATGCCTTAGGAGTCTCTGGTACCACTCCCTGTGTGATCATTTGTGTTTATGATGGCTTTTAGGTAGTTTTATGTGCAGATATGTGCTGCTTATAGCCAGAGCCAGCTCTCAGACAAGGTGTGGTGAAACAGTCACCTCAGGCGGTAGAAATACAAGAGACAGCATCCTGTCCATCCTACCACTTCTGTTGCCATAGAAACTCTGCTTTGCCACTGGTCTCCCCTGCACCCCTAAGTGGCAAAGCTCTCTAGAATGCCTCCCCTCTCTCACCAAGTCGGCTTTGCCACCTGGTGGGACGGGAGATTCAGCCAGGGTTTCTCCTTAAGGAGAGGCCCTTGCTAAATCTTGCTTCCTACCGCCTTATGGCAAGGCTTTGCAAGGGCTTTTCCTTGGAGGAAAGTCTTTGCAGAGCCTCACCTTTCTTTTTTCTTTTTTAATGACAGCAAAGAAGCTGTGAGAAGAAAGCAGCAGATCAATGCAGCCCTGTAAGCTCAGGGCAAGCCCAGTGTCTTCTTGAGAAGCACTCTGGGGAGGGCCAACAGACTTGAGGAAAATATTCTGGCCTGTTCCAGGCATCGGCTGATCTCATGTGAGATAAAGATTAAGTGACTGGGCACCTCAGATCTTGGGGGGAGAACCTAGAAATGCCAGAGTTTGCCGGCAGCTCTGCTTGTCATCTTCATGCCTCGCTATTGCAGTACAGCCAAGGAAAGACTGTTTCTGCTTTGTTTTGAGCACCTAAGCTGCTATTTAATATGACAGTAGTAGTGTCTTGATTTGGCCCCGCAAGTCAGCTGTTAATCTGCAGCAGCATCTATAGACATCTTCCTGCAGAAAACCCCATTTTCAATGAATGAGAGTTATAAAGTAGCTCCATTGACGGGCGGGGGCAGGGGCAGGGTGGGGGAGGATCAGCTCCCCCCCCCCAAATCAAGTAAATAAATAAAAATACTTAACTAACTGACCAACTGTGTCACAAATAATTTGGTTCTGCCCCCCCCCCAATAATAACCTCCCTTCTGATAAATCCTGGCTATGCCCATGTTGACTTTGGAAAACAATTGCTAGACATTTAGGGAAGTCTCTGAAGGGTGGGCGTATTAACTCCCACAATTTTACTTACTACATTATTGTTGGGAAGCAAGTGAGGCCAGAAGCAAAATGTTGCGCTTCGGTTTTAGATGCCGGCCATGCCCTTTACCCAGGTATTCCATTCCATTCTCCCTCCTCCCCCATTTTCTGTCACACACACACCTGCAAAAGTCAGCATTCCAGGGCCACTGAGCATGCTCAGTCCCCACTAGGATGTTTTGAGGAGAGTTCCCCCTCCCCCTTAGGGTTTATTCCCCCTGATTTTTTATTTTATTTTTTCCAAATGATTTCTACAAAGCTTTGGCTTCCTGTAAGCTTTTTTGCTGCTTCCCTCTCGTTCATGGATGGAGCTGTTTTGGCTGCGTTGACACTCATAGCCTGAACCCTGAGAATGGGGAGCATGAAATACGATGACTCATCTTTGTAGTTCAGCTGCAGGCCTGCCCTGATAAGTGTTGCTTTATGAATTCTTCCTTGCAGCAGTCCTTGAAGTTAATTAATAATGCTAACCACACACACTACTAATCCCAAAGAATAATTATCATGGAGGATTATTGTGATCCAGTTGGCAGCAGTGTTTGCTAATTTAAAGCCCTGCCTGAAGTGATACTAAGTTATATTATTCGGCTTTGATCTCTCCCCCCCGCTCTCTTTTAAGAGTTAACATCAAGCGTTTGCATTTTGTTCCCATTTAATTCCGCAGAAGAGATGTATAAATATTTAAATTTAACTGTAAAATCCTCAGTAGGCCTGTACTTTATCAGTTGTGAGTTTGGTTTTTATCAAAATAAATGGAACAAATGTTCTGTGAGGAATTAACAATGGGCTACAGGGATGTTTGAACACTATTTGATATGCAGAGACATCTAAATATTTGCATAGCTGAAACTGTGCTTCAGATCTCACAAGCCAGTTTATGGAGGCCACAGAGTGTTCCTGCCTTGCGATTTTTTAGAATATGTGTGTGGAGTCAGAATTGATTTAGATTAGAGGAAGAATCATGCAAACCGCCTTGGTTCTTATTATGTGGACAACATCACTGTGTAAACTGGTGTGCTTTATTTGGAGCAGTGAATAATCCCTGGTTATATAAGGATGTTTTTCCACCAAGTTCTGTGACTCGCTTCCTACCCATCCAGCAAGTTTTCTACTCCAGACTTCCCCAACCTGATCATGGATGATAGGAGTTGTGGTTCAAAATATCTGGAGCACACTTGGTTGGAGAATGCAGTTATAGTCTTTTCCCCTTGAACTTGGTAACTAAAACCTTCGGCTACCTATAAAACAGAACAGTGATAAGTGGTCCTTCTCAGAATAGAAACCCCCAATTCATAATCTCCCACAGTTTTCTGTAAAATAAATTGGTTAAGAAGGGTTTCTCCGAAGCGTGTCCCAGTCGACTTTTTGAATATTAATTGCAGAAGTGATTTTACTGCTTTTATAGTATGTATTCTACCTCATTATATGCTGCTTCGATAGCTGCTGGCTGTGAAGCAGTTTATACATCTGCAAAATAAATAAATGGTGGCACTCACAGCCTGTGGCAAGCCAGGCGTGGAAGTATAGGAAGATCCCATTGGCCCATCTAGCTCTGTATTTTCTGACTGGAGCTCTCCAGGATTTCATTCTCTGTTCTCTCCTAGCCCTGCCTGGAGATTGATCCCAAGACCTTCTGCCTGAAAAGCAGGTGCTTTGCCCCTGAGCTATTCCCCTTCCCCAAGATGTCTATGTCTATGTATATGTATATGTATGAGGGAGCCATCACATGTTGCTTCTGTTCAATCTCAACCCTGTTTGGGATAGTGTGCAAAACAGTCCAGATCTATGAAGACCAAAGGTAGCAGCAGCCTGCTTCAACTATTATAGAGAAAGGTAAAGGGACCCCTGACCATTAGGTCCAGTCGTGACCGACTCTGGGGTTGCGGCGCTCATCTCACTTTATTGGCCGAGGGAGCCGGCGTACAGCTTCCAGGTCATGTGGCCAGCATGACTAAGCCACTTCTGGCGAACCAGAGCAGCGCATGGAAATGCCGTTTACCTTCCCGCCGGAGCGGTACCTATTTATCTACTTGCACTTTGATGTGCTTTTGAACTGCTAGGTTGGCAGGAGCAGGGACCAAGCAGCGGGAGCTCACCCCATCACGGTGATTCGAACCACCGACCTTCTGATCAGCAAGTCCTAGGCTCTGTGGTTTAACCCACAGCGCCACCCGCATCCCATGACTATTATAAGTTTCTCAATTCATGAGACTTGCCAGAGAGCAGAAGCTGGTATATGTCATACAGAAAGCAGCCTCAGTTTTTCCCAACTGCTTCATATTATCAAGTCCCCCTAATGGAAACAGGTGACTTTGCTGTAAGTAAGTAAGTAAGTAAGTAAGTAAGTAAGTCTTTTACTTAAAATCAAGAGTTCTGCCCACCCCACCCCTTTTTGTATTTCTTACAAATGCTTGCTTGCATTTCCTTCTGTCCTCCTCTATCTACTACATTTCCTTGTACATCTCCTTCCTTGGCCTAATCAGCTGTGCTACCGCCTGTGTGGAAACAGTAGCCCAATAACAATGTGTACAAAAAGCAGGTTACTTGAACCCGCTTTATCGATAATGATGAAATGGTTCACTAAGGAACCCTTATGCCTGCTCACTGCAATAGCGCTGAAAATAGCGCTGCTTTGCTTTTGGCTGCGTGCTCTAATTATACTACATAATATATTGTCTTTCAAAAGAAGCCGTGTATGGGAAATAAATGTGCAAGCCAATATAAGAGAGCCTTTTCCTACTCTTCAGACCTGGGTATTTTTCCATGCTGCCCTGTATAATTGCTCCTTTCAATCCAGCTCTGCCTTCTTTGATCCATTACGGCTCTAAACTAGCCTTGATTTAGCCATTTCTAATAATGAGCCACGTAATGCCTCTTTTTTTTACTTCCCAATTACAGTAATTCCGCTCTTTTAAAATTATGTCCCCCTTTCTCTGCAAGATCAAAGATTTGTGACTACAAGTAGGCTTTAGAATACTGAGGTCTGGTAAATACTCGTAATTTTCTGGGGGAAATTACATATTACAATCCCTTGCTTGAGCAGACTGAGGGCATAAATTGTTGCCTACCCTGGGGTACAGAATAAAGGCCGGCTTTCCTAACACTTTGTTTTCATCATCATGTAGAAAAGCAAAAAGGCAGATGAAAGTTTAGGTACGAGTTCTTGGGTATCTGCACTACTAGTGTCAAGATTTGATTTATGCCCAGAGTCAGCTCTTTGAGAATCAGTCTTCTTCGTCCCAAAGAACTCTGGGTTCAGCCAGGTTTGATCTTGTGTCTGGATCTGAATCCACTGAGTGAAAAAGGAAGCTCCATTCTCTCTTCCCCTCATCACTTATTATGGGGAGTCAAAATAGCTCTAGCCTTCCCCCTTCCTTTTGGGCAGAAGTGGATTAAATGTGCAGGCATGGTCGTACATTCTGAGGGAGGTGGTGAAGTCTGCCAAATTTCAGAGTGATAGCTCACTAGTGCAGACTTTACAGTTTTGGGTTAGAATAGAAATAGAAATAATTTGACCTCCCCTAATACTATGTGGGGGACGCAGGTGGCACTGTGGGTTAAACCACAGAGCCTAGGACTTGTCGATCAGAAGGTCGGCGGTTCGAATCCCCATGATGGGGTGAGCTCCCGTTGCTCGGTCCCTGCTCCTGCCAACCTAGCAGTTCAAAAGCACGTCAAAGTGCAAATAGATAAATAGGTACCGCTCTGGCGGGAAGGCAAATGGCGTTTCTGTGCGCAGCTCTGGTTTGCCAGAAGTGGCTTAGTCATGCTGGCCACCTGACCCGGAAGCTGTACGTCGGCTCCCTCGGCCAATAAAGCGAGATGAGCGCCGCAACCCCAGTCGGTCACGACTGGACCTAATGGTCAGGGGTCCCTTTACCTTTAATACTATGTGGGCTATTGATCTGAAAGATTTGAGAGAGGTAAGAAAACTGGCAGATCAGACCTATTTGTCTGCATACGTTTTTGTGTCAGGAGTTCTTAAAATATACAGAGGGGACTTTTTTGGCTCCATGGCCCAGATTCATATCAGCATCAGCCAAATTTGGTAGGTGGGTGGGTCACATGAAGTGACAATGACATCATATGCAAGATGCTGCTAAACAGGATCCCCCCTATCATTTTAGCACTATCGAACGGTATCCCTTGCTAAAGCAATGAGGGAGAGGCTCTCTTTTAGCAGTTGAGCCTCATGCACACTCCTTCCAGATTCAGGGAGGAGTGTGCATGACATTCCCAGCTAAAGCGAAGGCAAAATTTTAGCAGGGGAATTTCCATGGAATTTCCTGCTAAAATGATGGAGAAAGGTCTCTGTTTTAGAAGGCGACTGCAGTGCGTCAGGAAAGGGTTTGCAAGGTAATATCAATACTAAAGCTGTTTTAATATTTGTAGATGCAGAGAAAGCGTTTGACAATATTTCTTGGAGTTTTATGAAGAAAAATTTGCAGGGGATGGGGGTAGGTCAAAGTTTCGAAAATGGTATAAGTGCAATATATTCGGAACAAAAAGCTAAGCTTATTGTGAACAATGTAGTTACAGAAGAATTTAAGATAGAGAAAGGAACAAGACAGGGTTGCCCAATCTCCCCATTGCTTTTTATATTGGTCCTCGAGGTTTTGCTCAATATGATTAGAAAAGACCAATTGGTCAAAGGTATACAACTCGGAGCTAAACAGTATAAATTGAAAGCTTTTGCCGATGATTTAGTTTTGACACTACAGGAGCCAGAAGCTAGTACAAAAAGAGTGTTACAATTAATCCATGAATTTGGTCAAGTAGCAGGTTTTAAATTAAACAAGATGAAAACCAAGGTATTAGAGAAGAATCTTACAGAGATAGAGAAGGAGAGGTTTCTGAAAGAGACAGGATTAACAATTGTTAATAAAGTGAAATATCTAGGGGTAAATATGACTGCCAAAAATGTGAATCTGTTTAAAGATAATTATGAAAAATGTTGGTCAGAGGTGAAGAAGGATTTAGAAGTATGGTCAAAATTGAAGTTATCATTGTTAGGCCGAACTGCAGCGATAAAGATGAATGTATTGCCAAGAATGTTGTTTTTGTTTCAAACATTACAAATTGTGGACAAAATGGACTGTTTCAAGAGGTGGCAAAGAGATATTTCCAAATTTATCTGGCAGGGCAAAAAACCTAGAATAAAATTTAAGATATTAACAGATGCGAAGGAAAGAGGGGGATTTGCCCTGCCAGACCTTAAACTTTACTATGAATCAGCCGCTTTTTGCTGGCTGAAAGATTGGCTACTTCTTGAAAATGTGGACATTTTGGATCTAGAAGGTTTTGATAATGTGTTTGGATGGCATGCATATCTATGGTATGACAAAGTTAAAGCGCATAAGGCCTTTAAGAACCATATTGTCAGGAAAGCATTGTTTAATGTTTGGGTGAGATATAAGGATTTGTTGGAAAGCAAAACACCAAGGTGGCTGTCACCAATGGAGGCAAAGGCATTAAAAAAAACTAATATGGAGACAAACTGGCCAAAATATTGTGAAATTTTAGAACAAGTTGGAGATAAACTAAAATTGCAGAGCTTTGACAAATTAAAAACTAAAGTTCGAGATTGGCTGCATTATTATCAAATAAGGGAGGTTTTCAACTTAGACAAAAAGATTGGTTTCCAGGAGGAAAAATCTAAACTGGAAACGGAGTTGTTAGAACCTAAAACTAAAAATCTGTCAAGAATGTATAATCTGCTGTTGAAATGGAATACACAGGATGAAATGGTTAAATCTGCTATGATCAAATGGGCGCAAGATGTTGGGCATAATATTATGTTTGCTGACTGGGAACGGTTATGGACCACAGGTATGAAATTTACGGCCTGTAACGCCTTAAGAGAAAATATAATGAAAATGATTTACAGGTGGTACTTAACCCCAGTAAAGCTAGCAAAAATTTATCATTTGCCTGATAATAAATGTTGGAAATGTAAAGAAAATGAAGGTACTTTTTTCCACCTTTGGTGGACGTGCCCAAAGATCAAGGCCTTCTGGGAAATGATATATAATGAACTAAAAAAGGTATTGAAATATACTTTCTTGAAGAAACCAGAGGCCTTCCTCTTGGGCATGGTCGGTCAATTGGTGCGAAGGGAAGACAGGAATTTTTTTATGTATGCAACAGCAGCAGCAAGAATACTCATTGGGAAATACTGGAAGACACAAGAATTGCCTACCCGAGAAGAATGGCAGAGAAAAGTCATAGACTATATGGAACTGGCTGAGATGACTGGCAGAATTCGAGATCAAGAAGAAGGGTCGATCGAAGAAGATTGGAAAAAATTTAAAATATATCTTCAGAAATATTGTAATATAAAAGAATGTTAGAAAAGGTTGGAGAAGAATATTAGACCGTATTGGCAGACAGAGTATAATGGAATAAGTAAATATGAAGTGTAAAATAAAAGATAGAGGAGAATTAAATATTTTCGAATGTCAAAATAAGCAAATGAAAAGAAGGTTAGAAGGATTTGCTGGAGATACGATCTGAATTAGAATACAAAGCAGAGAAGTGAGAGGAAGTCACGGAAATAAGTAAATGAGAAAACGGTTTTAATGGTTTAAGTTGAATTTTTCTTTTGTTATTTTTTTTATTGTGATTTTTTGTCTTGTGTAATTTTTTTTGTATTGTGTGTTTTTTTTTGTAGGATGTATGTGATTTGTAGGATGTATGGGATTTGTTTTTCTTTTTTTACTTTTTTCTTTTTCTGTAACCTTAAAATTTGAATAAATATTTTATTAAAAAAAAAAAAAAAGGAAAGGGTTTGCAAGGAATCTTGCAGTTCTGAGCTTGCCATCAGCTGATTGCTGGGGCTTAAAATCCCTGCTCAGTTTGGCTGAGCTCCTCCGTTCCATGCTGGGAACAGGGGGCTGCAGTCAACACACGATTTAGCCCTGCCCTCACACCCTTCAGATGACATCACGGATGACATCAGCTAGTGGGTTGGGGTGGGCTTGGGTTGTGGAAAATGGCCACAATCAAAACCTGACAGCTGCAGTGGACTAATTTTCTCACTTGACCAAAAGTTCTAGATGGAGGGTGATCAGTTGTAATTCAGTTGTGATCACTAATCTGCAAACTATAGAGAGACCTGGTCTTTATAGAGATATTGGATTCCTGTCTCATTACATATGCTAATCATCTGCATGCTATCCCTTGCTTTTTCCTGTAGGATTAATTGCAGTCGTTAACAGTCCTCAACAGGTTTGCCATACCCATTGAGTCAATGACCCATCTCCTACTACCCTCCTGAGAAATACCCCACCCCACCGTCCCACCATATATAAGGGTCTGGTGACTTCTGTTTCAGTGTATCTGAAGAAATGTGCATGCACACGAAAGCCTATACCAAGAACAAACTTAGCTGGTCTCTAAGGTGCTACTCGACAATTTTTTAAATATATTTTGACCAAAAGTATTTCCCATAAGCTTGATTTCGCTTTTCACAAAAGACGGAAAAGACTGATTACTTATTTATTTTATTTTATTTTATTTATTTATTATTATTTTTTATTTATTATTGGTGTATGGGTTGAGAGAACAGCACAAGGCATTTTTTGGTGGGGTGTCTGCTTCAACATGGGGGGAAACTTTTAGGGAGCTCCTCTCAGGTAAGCCCCGAAACACTATCAGCAGCAATATTTGAATCAGTGTGTTGATGAGTTGCTAATTCAGTGTTATATTTTTATTGCTTGTGTTCTGGTGTTTATATATGTTTGTTGTGCATTACACTGAACTCCTTTGGAAAAAGGATAATTTATAAATATCTTAAATAAATAAAATTCAACATGTTCTGAATTTATATGTACATATAAATGTATACGGGACGCAGGTGGTGCTGTGGGTAAAACCTCAGCGCCTAGGACTTGCCGATCGCATGGTCGGTGGTTCGAATCCCCGCGGCGGGGTGCGCTCCCGTCGTTCGGTCCCAGCGCCTGCCAACCTAGCAGTTCGAAAGCACCCCCGGGTGCAAGTAGATAAATAGGGACCGCTTACCAGCGGGAAGGTAAACGGCGTTCCGTGTGCTGCGCTGGCTCGCCAGATGCAGCTTGTCACGCTGGCCACGTGACCCGGAAGTGTCTGCGGACAGTGCTGGCTCCCGGCCTATAGAGTGAGATGAGCGCACAACCCTAGAGTCTGGCAAGACTGGCCCGTACGGGCAGGGGTACCTTTACCTTTACCTTATAAATGTATACATTAATGCTACAGTGAGAGATGAGATGATGAGCAACACATTTAAAAAGAGCCCTTTGCTGAAAATGTTGTAAGGAGTGGTCAGACTAAATTTGCATATTTTCATGTGCTAATACAAATGCAAATTCTAATGGTGGCCACGAGAAGATTGGACTTTTTAAAAAAAAATGTCTTGGCAAATGTATGCAAGGTCTATGATGTAGTTCAGCCTAGAATCCTTGAATCATCTTTCAAAGTTACAACTTGAGCTACACAAGATGACTGGTCTCTTTTTCTTTAATTCAGTCCTTGGATACGGCCTCTAACTACTTCTCAGTGGGAACTTCTGGAAGGATTGAACAGCTGAATAGAGATCCAAACAGCATACATTTGATCCAGTTCTTACATTTAAAGCACATGACTTTTCCAACAAAGAAGAGTTTGAGGGTGCTGGGAACATTAGGTAGAAATCAACATCAAGCTATGACAAATGTTATGTCTGGGCAAGCATTTCAACTTGCCAGATGGAATGACACACACCCACCCCGCCTCTCACCCCCCAGGTGCTGATCCATGGGTTCTCCTGACCCCCTGAGCTAATTTTGGGGAGTTTGTGTGGAGGGGGGAACCCCTTTGAGCCACATCTGGAGGGCTATAGCCATCCTACAGGTTACAAGCTGGAGAACTCTGGCAACTATAAAGCTCACATTGGTTTTGATATGGGCAGCTTGTTTATAAGCCAAGCTTGGGAGAACATCCCCACCGCTTCTAGTGTGAGAAATTGTGACTTGGTAAGTGGCTGTCAGTTTTCAGCCATCTGCTTTGCACACAGAAGGTCACAGGTTCAATCTGCAACATCTGTAGAAAGGGCTAGGAGAGGCTTCTGCCTGAAATCCTATAGAGCAGCTCTCAGCATGAACAATATAAGCTAGATGGGTGAATAGTCTGATTTGGCATAAGGCAGTTTCCGGTGTTCTTATGTCTGATCCTCAGTACTTGTTCCTCTTCCCACGTCCCTCCAATATCAAGAAAAATTATTGCTTTATGGGTCTCATCTTCCTTGCCTGTCTAGCATAGCTCAGTGATGGGCTAATTGAGAAGCAAGTGAACAAATGATTTTTTTTTTATTTTTTTGAACGACCAAATTTATAATGGAGCACTTGCTTCCAGTGCTTCCAAGTGTCATTTTAAATTGCAACCCCATCATTGAAATCATCCAGCTCATCTTGCAGTTTTAACTCATCATTCATCTGTAACACAGGCGGCACATTTCTATTAGCAGAGCACATGGCCTCTTCTCACCCCAGGTAACCAATGACTCAACACGGGCATTAGGAAGCTGCTGTGCCTGTAGATTCAAGGATCATTAGCCCCAGTGCTAAGGAGTTCACATGTGGCAGAGGATGGAAGAGAGGCAGAACCAGGTACCCATACGTTAGCCGAAGGTGAAAAAGAGCCTAGACCCAGTCAAAAACAGGAGACCAGCATCTCCCAGTCCTTCCAGACTTCCTCTTGCCCTGCTGTCCCCACCCCCACCCCAGGAAAACCCAATCTTTACCACTGAATAAGGGCAAACATCCATCAGGTTTTCCTGGGGAAAATGGTGGGACAAACAGAAAATCGCTTGGACATGTGCTTTCTAGACATGGGTCAAGAAGAAGTGTGGATGAGCCCATAAACCTTCAGTTGAACACAGGGGCTTGGGTAAGTGGACCCAGACCTGTTGCCTGTTCCTCCACATATCAGACGAATATGAATATGGCTTTGCTTGTGCTCCTGCCAATGCGTCCACCCAGTGCCAACCTCTGCCTTCCACTAAGTGGCAGTGGCCCTGAGCCTGGTACTGGGAGCGGCTAGGTGCGTGACCACACCCCTCTCTGCTGCTAACTGTTACTGGGAATATGTGATTTAAAAACCATTGCAGGTGGTTGTGTTAACATCTGGTTCAGTGAGCGTCAGATTAGCATTGTGACACATGTTCGTAGTTATATAGAAGTCTGCTGGCTCAGAGTGAGAGTTCCATTGTGCTCTTCCCCACTGCCCTCCCCAAATGCAATTCAAAGGTGATTCATAAGCATAGCAGAATATTTTAGGCAAATGGGGGTGAATTCTGTTGTTTTCATCTCCTTCTGCTCCCCAATCATATTTTCATGGATATTGTTGCTAAACTGCTGTATTTTCAGCTGCACCAATTTAGACAGTTGACTGTGTTGTGTTGTGTGTTTGTAAAGACCTAACCTTTGATCTGTGCCTACAAAGACAGTCATGGTGTCTTGACACAATTAGTAAAAATAGACATAGGAACAGAAAAAATAAATTGGAGGGGACACTTTGCCCATGAGGTTTTCCCTGGGCTGTGGAGAAAATAGAACAAGGCTTATATTAAGTCGGGGAACGTGGAGTCCTGCTTGCCCAGTTCAAAAAAGGACATGGAGGACTATGCTTCCAAATATTCCTTCTCCATTATGTATTGAAATATCCCCCTTTTGAATTTCACTACAAATAAATGTGCTGGATGCTGTGCAAAAAATCATCTTTGCATACATTTGTTCCTGCGTGTGCTGAAGAGTGCTTTGGCTTCTTCCTTTGAGGATCACAGTGATTTTAACTTCGCCTGACAACTGCTTTTCAATGCCTTCATTTTATGCACCTCCCAAAGTGCCAGTTTATAGGAAGATCAAATTTAAAAAGTATCAGATACTAAGAAAGGGAGTTATGTGAAAGGCATGTTTATTTTGTATGGTTAACAGGTTTCTTGGTGTGCCGACCTTTAATTTAGGATCAGTGTTAAAAAGGTGAGGGCACAGCTCAGCGGTAGAGCATGAAGAAGGTGCCAGCTTCAATCTCCAGGCAGGCCTGGGAGAGACCCTTATCTAAAATCCTGGAGAGCCACTGGCAGCCAGTGAAGGCAGTACTGAGCTAGATGGGCCAACATTCTGTCTTGGTGTATAGCTGCTTCCTATGTTCATATGTAAACCTAAGATGGCTGGCATCCATCTGTCTCGGGAGAGAATGGAGGACTGCGCCTTTGGAGGTGGTCAAGCTGTTGGATGTTTGCAGCGCCTGTTGTGGCTGTAGAGATCAATGTGGGAGAGACATGTTTTGTTGCAGCTGGGGCAGATGAAGGTGTCCAGTTATGCTCCTGCAGGTGCACCATGACATTTCTTCTCTCTGCACTCCTCCCAGTGGTCATTTCTCAGTGGTCACAGCTATGAATACACGACTTGACTGTCTGTCTCCAGGTACTGTGGTTGCCTGCAAGAGATTCTCACATGTCAGGGTTGATGATGCTGCCAGCCTTTGCAGATTTTTGGGGTTCGTTATCTTGGGTGGCACACCATAACACAGTTTCTTCAGGTCCACAATCTCATGTGGTGACCCAAAACACACATTTTGGGGTACCATGCCTGAAAAACATCAACATTTTTCCAGGGCTTGGGATCTCGCATGGGTCATGTGATTCATGTGGGAATGCAGACCCAGAAGATGGCGTCCCAGATTTGGACTGTGTCATGTTAAGGGTATGTGTTTGAAGGGTATGTGTCTTCAGTCAGAAGAGAAAGAGGCCCATCAGTGAGGAGCAATTGTGTGGATGGGAGATTGCATGTGTGCTTGTTCTGGAAACGCACCACTTCTGATCCCTCACCTGAATTGAGTGTTCATTGTGGCTCATGAAAGGGCCAGGCCTTCTGCAAATATTTAAACTGATGAGAAGCCCTGTCCTTGGATGGCTTATGCCCAACAGAGTCTCACTGAAGAGCCCAGAGCTAACCTCAGCATATTATTTTGACAAATGGGCAGTCGATACGCCACAGATTCCCACAGGACTGCAAAACTTCCATTGAGTTTCAGTTTGTTTATTGGATTCACCATCAATTGTTTGACAAGATAAACATGGACAATTAATGAAGCATTCAGCTGTCCTTAAAACAGACTGCCACATGAGAATCTAGGTAAATAAGTCAAGTATTTCTGTGGAAAGGGCAAATAGAGTCACTTTTTCTAATGATTGCCTATATATATTTGTGTGCAAGGCCTCAAGTTTCCTGCTACCTGCTACCAAAGGTCAAAACAAATGAGTGAGCTGACTGAAAAACATAGCTCTTACTTCCTTCTGGATGGGCCATTGCAATACATAAGTAGGAATACCTTACACAGTGGCCTAAACTACAAGCACAATGTCTTAAATCATAAGGGATCTCCTCAGGTTCTCCTCAAAAACAGCATAGGGTATTTTGTTAAAATTATGTGAAAGCTCCCAGTTTTTGAGGTGTGATATATAGTTCATCTTGGAGAAGGAATGTCCCTCAGCGGTAGAGGACATGCTCTGCGTACAAAAGGTCCCAAGTTCAATTCCTGGCATCTCCATCTAAAGCTGGGGAAAGGATCCCATCTCTGATCCCATTCATCATGGAAAAGACGTGGGCAGAAGGTTGGCCTTCTTTTTTGTGACAGTATTCTGGTATGGAGTATCAGCTTCTTTTCCTTCACAGCCTGTAGCAGCCATTTTGTACTGGCATCCACAGCACACACCCACACCCCAATATATGAGTACTGACACCTCATTTTCTACCCAAAAAGCACCGGAGAAAAAATTATAGGAATTTGATAAAGGAGTTCTGGGTAATTTGCAGCAGGATTTTAGAATCCTGGTCATTTAATAATAGCAATAACAAGCTATTCCCACTCCAGGCTAAGACTGCTGATCTAACAAAATCTTGCTGTAACCAGGGACAATTTTTGTGCTTGTGTAGAACAGGCATGGCCAAACCTGGTCCTCCAGATGTTTTGGGACTACAATTCCCACCATCCCTGACCACTGGTCCTGTTAGCCAGGGATGATGGGAGTTGTAGTCCCAAAACATCTGGAGGTCCAAGTTTGGCCATGCCTGGTGTATAATGACTGTGGACTCATCTACACCTGTCAGTTAAAACATAAAAAATGTGTTATAAAAATGTGGCACCAGAGGGCACTGTAAAGCAGTGGTCTGTTATCAATGGAAAATTGCATTGAGAGTTCTATTACATGGGTTTTTTTAAAGTGTTTTTACAGATCAGTGTCAATCCAGTCTGCAACCTCTGTTCAGCTCTAGAACCAAAAGCAGAACCCTGTGCTCAGCAGTTGCTCTTAAGTGCTAGGTTCTTTAATGTTCTGAAGAGAGCCAGTGTACTGGTTAGAGTGTTGGACTAGGACCTGGGAAACCAGGGTTCAACACCTGTGTACCATTCACTTGGTGTCCTTGAGCCAGTTGTTGTCTCTCAGCTGAATCTATGTTGCAGAGTTGTTGTGATGATAAAATGGAAAGAAGGGAGAACCATGTAGGTAGGCCTCCTTGAGATCATTGGAGGAAAAGTGGGATATAAATGTGGTAGTAATATTATGGCGATGTGTCTTGCGCCTTGCTCCAGCTGGTGGATTTTGAGGTTGTAGTAAAACACCAAGTAGCTCTTATGAGGCTGAACTGTACTCACGAGACCAGAAGTCTGCCTATTGTGTAAAGTAGATGCTTAGGTAGACAGACCAATTATCTTAGCTGGGAATAAATAAGAAAGCTCCCTATGGTCTTAAGGCGACCTATTTTGAGGGAGAGCTTTCAGTCCTACATGGTTTACTTTTTGATCCATCCCTAATCCATGGGAGAAAGTTAGACTATAAATATACAGTGGTACCTCAGGTTAAGTACTTAATTCGTTCCGGAGGTCCGTTCTTAACCTGAAACTGTTCTTAACCTGAAGCACCACTTTAGCTAATGGGCCTCCTGCTGCTGCCACGCTGCCGGAGCACGATTTCTGTTCTCATCCTGAAGCAAAGTTCTTAACCCGAGGTACTATTTCTGGGTTAGCAGAGTCTGTAACCTGAAGTGTATCTAACCTGAAGCATATGTAACCCAAGGTACCACTGTACTTTTAAATGAATGAATAGCAACTGGGTTAACAAGCCTAATAAAAAACGAAACAAAAAATGTAATCATTACTTTTTTCTTTTCTTTTCTTTTCTTTTCTTTTCTTTTCTTTTCTTTTCTTTTCTTTTCTTTTCTTTTCTTTTCTTTCTTTTCTACCGAATAGCTGTGTAATGGAGGATCTGTGACTGACCTTGTAAAAGGATTTCTGAAGCGAGGAGAAAGAATGAGTGAAGTTATTATTGCTTTCATTTTACATGAAGCCCTGATGGTAAGTAAGGAAATGCATTAACAGTTCAAATATTGGCTCTTGATTTTGGTGGAGAATTAATTTTGGTACAGAGTTAAGCACTGGAAGGGAAATGGGACACGGCCCCACCAACCTCAGTCTGCCCTCAGCCAGTCCTTACCTAGTCCTCACCTGCTTTCCTTCTTCCTTACTACCAGTCCAGTGGGTAGCACTGCCTAACAGGTTCTAGCAGCCTTGCATGCTGTTATATATGAAATGGAGATCATGGTACAATAGAAACTCTACATGGTTAAACAAGCCTGTTTCGTAAACCATGGTTTGAAGTTGACTTGTTTAGAAACTGCTCAGAGTTGTAAAGTTGCAAGTAAGAGCTGCCACGTCTATCTCATGGCTGCATGAAAGAAGGGGAAGGGAGTGCATGAGTCCAAGGCTTTTACACGTAGCACTAAACCATGGTTTAGGGTTACATACAAACACTGAATTTTGTTACATATTGCTGGTATAGCAGTTCCTTCACCCCCATCTTCCTAACTATAGACACAGCAAATCTCAGGACAACACTGTAAGTTTGTAAGATTCATTGGCTTGGGAAATGTATGAGTTTTATTCATTAAGGATTTCCCCCCCCCCCATGCAGATGTTTACCATGAGAGATAATTTAAACTGTAATGGTTCACCGTGTGAACTATGGTGGATTTGTACTATAGGTATATCCCTGAATTAAAAATACATTAAATGGAATACTTACTAAGTTTACCAATATTTTGACAATTTCGTATTTTCTTTATTGCAGATAAATTCATTTAAAAACCATAAACTCTCTTTTCAGGGGCTTCAGCATTTGCATGAAAACAAAACTATCCACCGTGATATCAAGGGAAATAACATCCTTCTAACCACTGAAGGAGGTGTTAAACTTGTGGATTTTGGTAAGTTGCACTGTCCTTTAACCCTTGAGATGTCATGTTGCACTTGTCTGTCAAAAGCAGCCAACTTAGGGTCTGGACAAACAAGACCCAATGTGAGGTGGAACGAGCCTTGGGCTTCAATATACTCACGCCCTGCCTTCTCCTCAGGTAGAAGAATGTTACACCTGTTCTGACCAAATACTGCACTGATTTTCACTTTGGGATCTGCCTAAAAGTAGTTCATGATGCAGTATCCTCGATTTCAAAAAGAAAGAGCAAAGTATATTTCCAGTTGGTGTAAAACTTTGGCTTAACCCAGGGGTGACTGGTGTCTCCCCTAAAAAGTGGGATTCTATAAGTTATTGCTAAGTCATTTCCAAAAGGGACGCAGGTGGCGCTATGGGTTAAACTACAGAGCCTTGGGCTTGCCGATTGGAAGGTTGGTGGTTTGAGTCCTCGCAATGGGGTGAGCTCCCATTGTTCGGTCCCAACTCCTGCCAACCTAGCAGTTCAAAAGCACATCAAAGTGCAAGTAGATAAATAGGTACCACTCCGGCGGGAAGGTAAACAGCATTTCCGTGCGCTGCTCTGGTTTGCCACATGACCCGGAAGCTGTACGCCAGCTCCCTCAGCCAATAAAGCGAAATGAACACCGCAACCTCAGAGTCGGCCACGACTGGACCTAATGGTCAGGGGTCCCTTTACCTTTACCCTTACCTGTAAGTCATTTCCACCTATCCATGACACAAGCCATTTGTCCCACGCCCCTCCCATCAGACATTATAGTTGAATTGTGTTTTGGAGGTTCCTGCCATGCAGATTAATTCCATGTGGTGAGGTGACAGACTTTTGCATAGACTGTTGCATCCCTTTTTTATCTGGTGTTGTTATTGCCAGTGCTGCAATTATATGACTTGTCTCCAAGAGTTGATCTTGGTTGTTTATAAAGTTACTTTTTGTGTGCAGGCTGATTTTTATTACTCACCCCTTTGGAGTTTTGCTTAACCGTTTAAACTTGGATATAAATATTTGAAATAAATAATGTAGGATCATGATGTATATACACTGACATAAGGCTAAATGTATGGGAGTCTTGCGGCTAAGAGACCAGTGGCACAATCCTATACATGTCTATTCAGAAGTTAGCCCCATTGACTTCAGTGGGGCTTACCTCCAGAAAACTGGGCACAGGATTGTGGCCAACATGTCAAATCAGCAAGGCCTCAGTTCAAACCTCACCTGTGACGTGAATGCATGTTTTGGCCTTAGGGAAGCCGCTCTCAGCTCAAGATCTGTAAAATGGGAGTAATATTACTAACTTACCTTTCATAGTTATAATAATAATAATAATAATAATAATAATAATAATAATAATAATTTATTATTTATACCCCGCCCATCTGGCTGGGTCCCCCCAGCCACTCTGGGTGGCTTCCAACAAAACACTAAAATACAATAACCTATTAAACATTAAAAGCTTCCCTAAACAGGGCTGCCTTTAGATGTCTTCTAAAAGTTTGGTAGTTATTTTTCTCTTTGACATCTGGTGGGAGGGCGTTCCACAGGGCGGGTGCCACTACCGAGAAGGCCCTCTGCCTGATTCCTTGTAACTTGGCTTCTCGCAGCGAGGGAACTGCCAGAAGACCCTCGGCACTGGACCTCAGTGTCCGGGCAGAACGATGGAGGTGGAGATGCTCCTTCAGGTATACTGGACCGCGGCCGTTTAGGGCTTTAAAGGTCAGCACCAACACTTTGAATTGTGCTCGGAAACGTACTGGGAGCCAGTGTAGGTCTTTCAAGACCGGTATTATATGGTCTGGGCGGCCGCTCCCAGTCACCAGTCTAACTGCCGCATTCTGGATTAATTGTAGTTTCCGGGTCACCTCCAAAGGTAGCCCCACATAGAGCGCATTGCAGTAGTCCAAGCGAGAGATAACCAGAGCATGCACCACTCCGGCGAGACAGTCTGCGGGCAGGTAGGGTTTCAGCCTGCATACCAGATGGAGCTGGTAAACAGCTGCCCTGGACACAGAATTGACCTGCGCCTCCATGCACAGCTGTGAGTCCAGAATGACTCCCAGGCTGCACACCTGGTCCTTCCCTGGTCCTGAATGGGGCACAGTTACCCCATTCAGGACCAGGGAGTCCTCCACACCCGCCCGCCTCCTGTCCCCCAAAAACAGTATTTCTGTCTTGTCAGGATTCAACCTCAATCTGTTAGCCGCCATCCATCCTCCAACCATTATAAGGATAACAAGCTCTTTCTCTGTGTTTCTATCTAATATATGATCACTCTGAACATTCAAAAGTGCTGTAGAAATGCTAAATATGATTATTAAAAACACTAATCATGGGTGTGCTGGGAAGTCCTGATTGCTGTAAGGTTTGGAAAAATATTCTCTTGCCTCTCAAGATACTGTGCCTACTCATGCAGCCTTGATGTTAATGAGGTTAGCCATATCGCTCAGTACTAATTAGGTCAAGCCCTGTGTGATAGTGTCCCATTCACAACAGAAAGGGAACACCTCATTCAACTGTAAAATGAATTAAGAACAAAGACTAAAGCTGATTGGTCAGAAGCACCCATGTTGACCATGAATAGGAGGCTGTAAATTTTTGAGATAAATTTCCAGGAGTAAGAGGCTTGAAGTCTTAAAATCTTGCTTTTGGCGTGGCTATTGGCTTATCTTAAATTAAAATCAGATTCTTATTTCATGTAGTGTTTGGAATGAGTTTGGTTCTTTAGAATCTTAGTCTAGTTACTGGATCTAGAGCTACTTTTCCATTCACTTCAGTATTCTAGCCAAACCTATGGAGATTTTCAATAAATATTTACCCATAGGTTAAGGTAATGGTACCCCGACATTTAAGTCCAGTCGCGAACAACTCTAGGGTTGCGGCGCTCATCTCGCTTTACTGGCTGAGGGAGCCTACGTTTGTCTGCTTGGCTATTGCAAAACATGGAGAGACACTATCTCACCAGTCCTACCAGTTGGGATGAATATGGATATTTTACAGTTAGGGAATTAATGTTGAATGAGAGGGACTTACCTTAGGACAGGGATGGCCAATGTGCTGCCCTCCAGGTGTTCTCTGGCTCCCAGCCAGCCCTAGCCAGCTTGACCATCATTCAGGAATAATGGGAGTTGGGTATGATGGATATTCCAATAACATTTTAAGGGCATCACAGCAGCTATCCCTGCCTTAGAATATATCCAAGGTTAATTTTACATCACTTGTGCTTGGAAACATCTCCCTCAGGAGCCTTGACAGAGCTCAACACCTGTAGTAGCTGTTAAAAGGAAAGAGACATTCTTACTTATACAGATGTTTTTAAAAGAAAATGTGATTTTTCTGACCTTGTTGTCCACCCTAGGATTGACATGATTGGTTGTGGTTTTACTTGTTTCACATTACTGTAATTCTTTCGACGTTTGGTGGTTTGAGCTGATATAAGATCGTTAGGGAATATATTTCAATTAAATAAATACGAGCAAAGTTAAACGCTCGTAAATTTCACTGCATTTCAGTGGACAAGATCTAAGAACAGCCTTGATTCTGTTCAAATCCGTCAAACTCAAAATGTGCTTCCCTTTCGCTGGTTGTGCCTTTAAGAACTAGCCTCCCAGTATATCTGTGGCTAGTTTGGGATTTTATCTCCCAGGTCAAAGTTCAGCTGTTTTTCCACTGGACTTTTGCTGGTTCTTTTTCTGTTGTTGCAACTAGTCGGTTTGTACTCTGCCAGCTTGACATCACATATGACAGCTGCTGTCAATAATAGGCAGGTTAATGGACCTTTGATAACGGAACTGGCTTTTTCTTCCCTTTGTGGCTTGTGAACTTCTGAATTGTGGGACATAATATTTTCCTGTTCTGCTAAGCCAATTTATTTTGCACAGCAGTGATGCTAGCCTTTGTGAACGGCCTGCACCTTTTGTACATTTCTTTCTTGGCTGTCATGTTATTTCACCCCCCAGCAGTCATTCCAGACACTGTTGGATTAGTACAGCCATTACAGACAATGGCGCCACAGTAGTAAAGATCCAGATTTCAGCCACTCTACTTATTCCCACTTACACTGCATGCCCCATTTTTGCTGCAGGCTCTCAGGCACACATTTTCTGTAATGTGCGAGTCCAGTCCTTTTTTTCTGGGGACACGCAGCGGTATGCATGCTCCTAAACATTTTGTGATTCTAACGTGAGAAGAAACTAAAAATTTTAAATTTTTTAGTTTCTTCTCTAGCATGGTGAATCATCAGTTCTGTTGCTACCCCCGATGGCAGCCTCATTTCCTGTCACGGTGTTTCCTGAGTCTCAGACAGAAGTGAGCGTTTAATGTGTGAAGTAGGAGTTGGAATCTAGCACAGTGATTGGTCAGTTTTGTTGTTACCACCTCTGATGGCGGCTTCCTTTCCTATCCTGGTGTTTCCCGAGTCTCAGACGGAAGTGAGCATTTAATGTGTGAAACAGTGTGGAATGTGGATGTGTGGTGTTTACTGATGAAAGTTTGGCCTGATTGAGGGGCAGTATTTCAATATGAGTAGGAAAATTACTATTTTTCATCATCATGAGGTAATGCATGTTCTTTGTGCTTTTGTACTTTGTACTCTTGTATTTATTTTCCCCGATTTGAATTATAAAATGGTTATTTTCTTGAGTCAAAATGAGAGTACCCATAAACATTTTTTTAGAAAAAAGCACTGTGTGAGTCCCATATTTAGGAGCCTGCTGTAGTCTTTCAGTCATCCTCATGCTTCTCTGTCATGGCCCGGTCAGGATATGCCCTCACGTTCCACCCTGAAGCATTCCCAGGCACATCCCTGTGAGATAACTCATGACATCACATGTGTGTTATGGGGTTTACATGATGTGATGCCCACTTCCCCACCTCACAAACTGAGGCAAACTTTGCATAATTTGACCTCACATTGTGTTCATCCATTTAAACCTTGTTGATTAATTTACTATGACGTAGTTTACTTTGGTGTTATTTAAGGCGTGGCATGTGGCATGTAAACAGCACTAGTCACAAATAATTAGATTTGAGGTTTTTTTAATTAGCTTGATTTGACTGGGTTGTTTCATTTAGTTTCATGTTGTGTCATGTGTAATGTACTTTAGGTCTGCAATTTACAGGAAAGAGTTAACGTATGTAGGGAACGGAAATAACTAATTGCTAATTAAGTTCAAATAGTGAGCTATAAATAGATAGGTAACTGTGGTGACCCTACTTGGAATATGAAGTTGACAGCCGCAAAAAAATGAATTTGAATGCTTATGCTAATTTTAGGTGATTTGAAATGCAAGAATTGTTTCATAGAGATTGTAACGACTGCTGGAGGACTTTTCAGAATGACTAGTGAATATTTTTTATTGCAACACATTTTATTGAAATCAAAAGTTATCTCTACATATTTAGGCACCTGGATCTTTGAATGGGACAATAACCTAAAATTCTTTCCTTGTGTTGATATATTTTCAGCTCATATTTAATCTGTTAGGTCTGTGGCTTGACAAGTTATTAGCAGTTACCCACACTGGGGATGCTCAAGATAATGATTCTACAAATGTTATATCCCATATTGTTGCAGTGTCCCCCAAACCTCAGTTTAGATAGCATGTGAGGAGCTACAGTGGATGGCGGGAGGATCAGTGAAGTACAATGTGCCATTCTGTGTGAGCGAATGTGCTTTCCATCCATGATGACCCGTCATTGTATTTAACCCGAAGTGTATTTACTACATGAGCAAATTTACTGCAGTACTATACCTTGCAGTAATATCTAGGATGATCACCGTATTTTTCGCTCTATAAGACGCACCAGACCATAAGACGCATCTAGTTTTTGGAAGAGGAAAACAAGAAAAAAAATATATTCTGAATCCCAGAAGCCAGGACAGCAAGCAGGATCGCTGTACAGTGATCCCGCTTGCTGTTCTGGCTTATGGGATAGCTGCGTGCAGGCTCTCCCGGGCAAGGGGAGCCTTCATCCCCTGCCCAGGAGAGGCTGCGCACAGCTAAGGCTCCCCAAAGAGCCGCGCTCCCTTCTCCATTCTCAGGGGAAAGCCCCCAAGAGCCCCGCGGAGCGTGTGTGCAGCTCTTGGGGGCTTTTCCCGCCTGCCTCCCACCTGCATTCGCTCCATAAGATGCACACACATTCCCCCTTACTTTTTAAGAGGGAAAAAGTGCGTCTTATGGAGCGAAAAATACGGTGAATCTACTGGAAGGCAAGGCTCCTGAGCCTTCTCTTTGTTGAGTCGAAAAAGAAATTCCAGCAGGTGTAACTTCCCCACCTCTGTATGAGAAGTTGAATCTGTCAGAATTCCTTCGTTTGAATAAACCTTATAGGAGTTTCATGAGACAGCCGTGCTAATAACATCAGGTGCCAGCAATACTTGCTCTGTCTCTCATCTAGTGCCAGATTGTAGCTAAAGTAGGTTTGAACCAGTAGCACATGTGGCTTTTGAAGAAACATTGCCTGCTCTTTTCTTTAACAACAAGCTTAACTTGACCTTTCATCTCTTTCTCTTAAAAAAATAAAATAAAATCCTGGTTGTATGTAGTTGATTGTATGTAAGTCACTCAGGGAGTCTTTTTTGACTAAAGAGCAGGGTATTTTATTCATTCATTCATTCAATTTATATGCCATTTGATAGTAAAGAAACAAACTCTTAGAAAACATGAAACAGTAAAATCAAGGAAAAAATGCAACCTTGCTTTAAAACATACAAAAGTTAAAATACTAATACATGTTAAAATTTAGATGCTCTAAATAATTAAATAAAACAGTTGTCCATCCAAGCCAGGTAGTGCAAAAGGAAACTTGAAAGTGCCATGGGAAGAGAAGAAAATATGAGCTTGAGGCACCATCACGGTGGTGGCCAAACCGTGGTTTGCCTGTAACTCAGTTGAGTTGTCACTGAAATGAAAGGGTTGAGATAAGACCCAGGTAAACCAAACAGGAAACAATTACAGTAATCCAATGAGGTAAAGTTGAGGGTATGAATTAAAGAATGAACCAAATCAAAAGAACAGAAATGGACAGCTTTGCTTGGAGCATCAAGCAGCATGACTAAACCAGAGGCTCAGACTCCACTATGAATCATCTCTGAGAAGCTGAGGGAAGATAATTGGCTTTTTATTTAGAATATTTGACATTGGTGTGTCGCAAGTACCAGGGGAATGCTGAACTGAAACAATTTTTCTAAGCTGCTTGTGGAACTTGGAGCCAATCTAGATGTTATGGCAGCAAAGCGGTGTGTAAGAGTCAGGTCCTACCTGGTCCTACCATTAGGCAGAATGAGGCAGCAGCCTCAGGCAGTAGATGCTGGACGTGGGTGGGCAGCAGCAGCAGTGGGTGTCCTTTGTGGGCTAAGCTGCCCCTCTAAGCTAGCCTGCTGCTGTCAGGTATGGTGGAATACGCTGTCCTTGTCACCAGTGCTGAAATAAGATTCAGTTACCAGACCAGTTGACTTCAGTACATAGAACAGGCAAGGGAACATCTCAGGTAGCAAAAAGTCTTAGGCAAGCCCTGTGGGTTACTGACAAATTCATATAAAGCTGGAGACTCATATAAAGGTGGAGCTCAACTGAACATGCCCATCTTCTTTCTTCTCTCCCACCTCTTGGGGGCCCAGATGTAAGGAAGGAGAGAGGACAATGGTTGCTAGTAAAAGGACAATGTCAGTGCTTAAAAACACCTAAAATTCCAGGCCCTCCCATTTCCGCCTAACATCTCCAGAGTGAGAGGGAAAGTATCCCAGCTCTGGGACCAATGGGAGGTGAAATGCCACCCTTCCTCCAAAAGCAATAGGCTGACAGAAGAAGAAAATAATGGAGAAATATCCTCTCCACCAACATGAGTCCAGCAGAGCTTTGGATTTGGTCATTCCTCCTGCTTGGAATCTCTCTCCCCTGCCTCCAGGTGGGATTCCTCTGCTCAAAGGCCTGGGGAAACATTCAGGTGGACTGGTGTCCTCTCTGGAAGCATGGCTCAGTGGGCAAGGAGTTGCTTTTACACCCCTTGTCTATTTGAACCATCACCTCTAAGGGTGTGACTATTCTTTCAACTCCAGATGATTCATGAGCATGTGGTTTGTTCATCTTCCCATGTGACATATGCCATAAGTCGCTTGCTTCACCTATCCTGATTTGTTTTATTGTCCCAATGCCTCACTCTGTCCTCTGGGTATATCTGGAGCATTGCTGACATGACTCCATGGAAAACTATCGTGCAGATAATGCAGATGTATTCAGCTGTTTGTGCTGGTGCAGACCTGCAGATTGGTTTTTTAAGTCAGACGCTTGCCTCGGTATAAATTCTGGGATCTGCAACATGCTGCAGGCCAGTTGTATGTCAGATGCATACCAATGTGCACCCTGCCCAGCAAATGGGCAGAGTCACTTGTATGCTTACTGTGTCGGTCATCTCAGAAGCGTTCTTGATGCTAGGTCATTCCCTCACTTGCTGTATTGGATTTGTGGTTTTTGACAGGGGTGTGGATGTGCGTAAGGTGTTGGTGGGGGAACTTAAATAAATTGAGATGCCCTTCTGTCAGGAGTCCAGGTTCCCAGCTTGATAACATGCTTGGTTGTTGTTTAGTCGTGTCCGACTCTTCGTGACCCCATGGACCAGAGCACGCTAGGCACTCCTATCTTCCACTGCCTCCCGCAGTTTGGTCAAACTCATGCTGGTAGCTTTGAGAACACTGTCCAACAATCTCATCCTCTGTCGTCTCCTTCTCGTGCTTTCCATCTTTCCCAACATCAGGGTCTTTTCCAGGGACTCTTCTCTTCTCATGAGGTGACCAAAGTATTGGAGCCTAAGCTTCACGATCTGTCCTTCCAGTGAGCACTCAGGGCTGATTTCCTTAAGAATGGATAGGTTTGATCTTCTTGCAGTCCATGGGACTCTCAAGAGTCTCCTCCAACACCATAATTCAAAAGCATCAATTCTTCAGTGATCAGCCTTCTTTATGGTCCAGCTCTCACTTCCATACATCACTACCGGGAAAACCATAGCTTTTACTATACGGACCTTTGTTGGCAAGGTGATGTCTCTGCTTTTTAAGATGCTGTCTAGGTTTGTCATTGCTTTTCTCCCAAGAAGCAGGCGTCTTTTAATTTCGTGGCTGCTGTCACCATCTGCAGTGATCATGGAGCCCAAGAAAGTATAATCTCTCACTGCCTCCATTTCTTCCCCTTCTATTTGCCAGGAGGTGATGGGACCAGTGGCTATGATCTTCATTTTTTTGATGTTGAGCTTCAGACCATATTTTGCGCTCTCCTCTTTCACCCTCATTAAAAGGTTCTTTAATTCCTCCTCACTTTCTGCCATCAAGGTTGTGTCATCTGCATGCTAAGCATAGGTAATTAAAAAGGAGGATTTATTGCAAAAACAAACAGATAGCTCTGGACAGCTCTAGCCAAGCCGCCAGCATTATCACTCAAGATGACTCTTCTGAAGACTCCTACCAGTGTCGACAGAAGATACTGAACTTCCGACCCTTTCGTCTCTTATTTTGCTTCCTGTCTAGCAGCCCTGCTATTCACTGCCGCCTTGGACTTATTGTGTCAGCTACAGCCTCTTCCTGTTCTGATAAACTGTCTCTGTGGCTGTTCGCACCTTTTTGAGCTTCCTGAGAGCTTTGGCTGTGTTCCAGCCCGCTCTCAGTTGTTCCTGTGTGCGCTGCCCAACCAGCGTCGACTCCAAACCTCTCTGTTCCTGACTGTATTCAGCAGCTGGATACAAAGTTACACTTGGAGCTGGCTCATTCCTGACACCTTCTATGCCACATTTTAGTTTTGGGAAATCCTTCGGGTTTCTTCTTCTTCAATTATTAGATGTGCACATTCCATGCCTCTAATGTCTGCAAACCCTAATTTTCATCCCCTCACAAAAGAATCTGATCGCCCAGCAAAAGGAGAGTTTAGCAGAGCCAGTATAGACTGTGCTGTCTGCATGACCCAGGGTGAGGTGTCCCAGCCAAGTCCTACCATGGACCCCCATCAGGCCTACACTTCTTTAAACAACTGCTTTCAAGCATGTTATTGGAGGAGAGGGGTTCTAATGCAAATGTGCTCTCCATGACAGGGGCAGGAGACCTTTATTTGAGTCCAGGGTCATGTTCCCTTATGGGGGCACCTTCTGGGAGCTGTGTGGCAGTGACTGGTAGGCCCAGTGGCAAAAGAGAGTAAACCAATGGATGTGACTCTTCCTTTATGCAGTAGGCTACAGTGCAGCCATCTCCTGTCAACCTAGCAGTTCGAAAGCACGTCAAAGTGCAAGTAGATAAATAGGTACCACTCTGGCGGGAAGGTAAATGGCGTTTCCGTGTGCTGTTCTGGTTCGCCAGAAGTGGCTTAGTCATGCTGGCCACATGACCCGAAAGCTGTACGCCAGCTCCCTCGGCCAATAAAGCAAGATGAGCGCCGCAACCCCAGAGTCGGCCACGACTGGACCTAATGGTCAGGGGTCCCTTTACCTTTACCTACAGTGCAGCCATGCAAAAATGAGACACATCACACATCTCGACCCTGCATCCCGGCAAGCAAGAGGCATTATCAGAGTCCAAGGACACACTCCAGCCAAGCAAAAACACCCAAGGGTGTGGAACAGGACTGCCAAGAGGCATGGTCTGTGGAGAGGAACAGGCCTAGGGAGACTCTCAAGGGCACCCCTGCTCTATAATTCTGATTTCCTGTAATCTCTGCTATGAATCTTCCATCCAGTGTCACGTTATTCTTGCCTATAGTGACATTCAGAAAGCTTTCCAATGGTTTGACAGAGCCTCTGTTGTCTTGAAGCAATGCGTTGGCATCCTTTTGTACTCAGAACGCTGTTGGCTTTCACTATCTGTAAACTTTGTGTGAATCATTCTGCAAGGCGTAACCATTAGTTAAAGCAATTTCACTTGAAATTGTTCCAAAAGAAAAAGACGTTTCTCTGTGCCCCCTAGCTGATGTTTAGGCATGAGTCAGAGAAGGGCTTTGCGATTACTTTTAGTCATGGTCTCATGTATCAGTAAATAAAACTGCCTGCCTCGCTGATTCCAATCAGGGATCATTGTGTAGTTGTTGCGCCACACCAGATAATTTGTCCATCGCGTGTGGCATGGCAATTCTGGACAAGTTTGCTTTGGAATAATAAAAACTTTTTAAAAGACTGCGCTTCACATATCCAATAGTGAAGATGGGTAGCAATGCCTCACACAACCCACCTGAAGGGAGCCACCTGAGTCTGTCATCTCAAAGATAATAAGGGTGAAACAAGGTTAGCTCCCCTAGTTCCCCAGCTTTGGTGCCATCACAGAGAGGGCCTTGTTGCACATTGTTTGGCTGCCCGCTTTTATATACACTCTATACAGCTCTATACGCTCTATACAGCCCCCAAATACCCCAGTAATAAGATCATTAAGTTTGCAGATGATACAACGGTGGTTGGTTTAATCACGGCTGGAGAGGGGGAGGCGGCCTATAGGAAGGAAGTTGAGCAGTTGGGGGAGTGGTGCAGCAAAAACAACTTACTCTTACAGGGTTGTAAAGACTGCAGAGAGAATAACTGGGTGCACTCTTCCCACCTTAGATCAAATCTATGCTGCCAGGTGCCATAAGAAAGCGGCAGTGATAGCGCAGGATAGTACGCACCCCGGAAATGATCTCTTTCAGATTCTGCCTTCTGGAAGAAGGTATAGGGTTATAAAGGCCAGGACTAGCCGCCTGAGAAACAGTTTCTACGCAAATGCAATTCTGGTTCTAAACGCAGCATAAGGGGTCTCTATAGTATAGTGTATTTTTTAGTATAGTGTATTCTATAGTATAGTATAGTGTATTTTAAAATGGGGTTTCAGAGTTTTTAGGGGTTTTTATAGTATAGTATAGTGTATTTTAAAATGGGGCTTCAGAGTTTTTAGGGGTTTTTGAATGTTTTATGTAGTTTTTCAATTTCATTGTTCTGTATGGGACAATGACAATAAAGATATCGTATATCGTATATCGTTCATGCAATAAAACCGCTAACACCTTTACAAAGCTAAGCAGGGTCCAGTACGGTTTCAAATTGGATGGGTGACCACATATTGAGATTCCTGCATTGCAGAGGGTTGGACTGGATGTCCCTTGGCTTCCCTTCCAGCTCTACAATTCTATGACTCTAGAAAATCTAATTTTAATGAAAGCTGCCCTGTATCTTCAGGAGAATCCAAGGATGCTGTGTGGTAATACCAGGCATCAGTGTTACCCATTTTCCCAAACAACACACAACTGCAGGAGTGATGGCTCTGTTCTCAGTCAAGCTCACAACCCAAAGCACCTCCTTGGTTTTATCTGGATTAAGTTTCTGTTGCTCAGTCTGGCATAACTGTCTAGCTCTGGGAAACCTTTCATCTGCAAAAGATTTGCACTGTGGTTTTGATCCATATGCTTCTCTGCTGTATTTTTAGATTTCTTCCAAAAATAATGTCGACCTCTCTTCCCCGCCTTCCCCTCAGAAAAGCTGCTGTTAGAAAACTTGCAAGCCTGGCCTCATTCTTGACTGGCTGACAAGGTGCTGAAAGAGAGTACAGCCAAGTGTGGCATAACATCACGATCCTTTTGCAAGAGGCAAGCGCTTAAGGAAATATTGTTCAGCAGATGACACAGACTGAAATGCCAGCTTGCTGCCAAGAGCAAAAGGTTAAGAATAATGCTAATAAATTTAAAAGTCAGCTTTCAGAAAGCCACTTTTCATGATTCAGATTTAAAACATGCATCTTGTTGAATATATATATGTATATATGTATATATGAGATCCACATGCGCTGTCAGTATTTTTGGGGCACTTTAGAATAATTGAATGGGCCATGATTTCAACTGAGCATCTCTTGCAAATTAATGTTAGATTTATGTTTGCCCTTTCCTCTGCAAGGCAATTTATGGTAATCAAATTTGACAACAGAAGCATAATAAAAAATAACTCAGTTGCTTCTTGGGCATGATTGTCCATGTCTCTGCCTTTGCCAAGCCTAAGTGAATGAAATTAATTCAGGAGCACGATCTATAGCAGGCGAGGAAAAGATGGCACTTTCCCCTTTCCCAATTATGTTTATTTATCACAATCCTTTATATCCCACCTTTCGAGGCAGAAATACTGGCAAAGCAGCTTATAAGTTACACCAAAATTCATTTTAAGAATCGCAATAGATGATTGCAATATATGAAATATTATCAAGATTGCCCTGGCAGGGCAGCTGATAGTTGAAGGTCCAATGGGGAGAGGACGCGATCTAGCTGGAAGAAACCCTTGCAAAATGTGAATGACTAGCTGTGGACACACCATACTTTTGAAGCACATTATTTCCCCCAGAGAATCCTCACAGAGCTTCAATTCCCAGCACCCTTAACAAACTACAGTTCCCAGGATTCTTTTTTAAAATGCGTGGTGTGTTTGCGGCCTGATATTAGTTCAGATGGAGCACGGTCTCCAACTTCCCAATATTGTGTGACAGGGACTTTTTAGTAGTGACGCCCCATATGTGGCACTCCCTGTTCCATGACGCTATGCATCTTTCATTATGTATTTATCTGAATACTGTACATTTAAAGGGTGAGGGAATCCCATGCTTTAGCTGAAAAGGCTCCCAGAGCAGCTTTTGAAGTTCAGCACTATGAAGAAGAGGAGGAGTTTGGATTTGATATCCCGCTTTATCATTACCCGAAGGAGTCTCAAAGCGGCTCACATTCTCCTTTCCCTTCCTCCCCCACAACAAACACTCTGTGAGGTGAGTGAGGCTGAGAGGCTTCAGAAAAGTATGACTAGCCCAAGGTCACCCAGCAGCTGCATGTGGAGGAACGGGGAAGCGAACCCAGTTCACCAGATTACGAGTCCACCGCTCTTAACCACTACACCACAATGTCCTCAGGCATGTACAATCTAAAAGACACAAGCAAAAAAGGATGGGGGGAGGGGAGAAGTTGTGGCCCCAGTTTCTTAAAGTGACAGATCTTATAACAACCAGCTGGGAGGGGGGTCAGTTCAGGTAGCCTGATGGAATGGTGGCTGCACAGTGATGCCTGGATAGCTCAGTTGGTTACAGTGTGGTGCTCATAGTGCCAAGGTTGCAGGTCCAATCCCTGTATGGGACAGCTGTATATTCCTGCATTTCAAGGGGTTGGACTTAGCTGATCCTCAGGATCCCTTCCAACTCTATGGTTCTATGACTGGGGAACATCTTCTCTCCCTCTGCTTTGCAGCCTGATCTTAGGTGACATTTGAGAAGAAGCGAAAGCAGCAGCTGGTCTCCTAGCAGAGGTGTTTGAATAACTCTTGCTTGCCTTCTTTGCCACTGCTCCAACCTGGTTAGAAAACTTTTCTCTGAAGCTTAAGAATGGTAAAAATAGGAGTGTGTAGGCATGGCAGTAGCCAAGCTGGTTCTTTGACTGTTTCTGTGTCCCTCGTGACCCTTTCTGGAAAGGCGGCTGCAGCAAGAAATAGGTTTAACGGCCATGAGTAAGTTAATTGTAGCAAGCCTTTGTAGAAAGGAGATATTTTTAGCCTTGCAGGCTACTATTTTTATTTCTCTTGTTTACGCATCGGTCTCTCTCCTGTTTGGTTTTAAGCCGTTAAACTAGGTTTATTTGTGTTATTGCGTGAGAAATCAATGGGGCACAAATCCCCTGAAAGTCAAAAGTTTTAAAACCATTTGTGCAGGTTAGAGTGTAGGTCTTAACAACAGTTTGTGTTCCATGCGAGCGGATTTTCAATGGTGCACACATTTAGATGTGTTTCAACCTGTCATTGCATCCTAGCAGAAATGTGCTAGGAGTCATTGAGCAGCCTTGCTCAGTGCAGTTTTCATGCATCTTGGCTTTTCGACTAATCGTGCTTTTAGCAGAAGGATGCATGCAATTCAGATGTTTCCTGAGGATGCAATGAAATGAACAAACAAACTATTAATGTAGCTGGGGTTTGCTTTTTCTTTCACTCCTAGTGCTGGCTTTAAAAGAGTAACGCCAGTGCTTTTTTTTCTGAGGGGACGTAGGGGTACTCATACCCCTAAACATTTTGTGAATCTAAGTTTGGTTTCATTGAGTGGCAGTATTTCAATATGAGTAGGAAAATGAGAGTATCCCTAAACATTTTTTTTTTTTAGAAAAAAAAGCACTGAGTATCGCTAATGTCTTTCTTTTTCTTTTTCTAAAAGTATGCCTTAAATGAAAGAGCGAGTTTGACTCGCTCAAATGCCCGTTGTGGTTTCCTCCCACTAAGAATAGGAGACAGAAATACTGTAATCGTCGGTCTCAAAAAATGTGCAGTCAGATTGCTTGTAAAAACCCTAATTTAGAACTAAATTCAAACCCCTTTCAAGCCACTGGCAGTGAATGAAACTCAGAGTGGGTGGCGAAAGCAGGGCATGTGATATTTACCAGCCTTCTTGCTTGCTTCTTGGCGGAGAGCTGAAAAAATGCTGCTAAGCTTTTGAATGAGAAACGCCATGTTGGAACAAAATTATGAGAACAATAGATGTGATACTCTCTGCATAGAATTCATTAAGCATAGATGTGTCAATCTGCTTGTTCCCTTTAGGTGTATCAGCCCAGCTGACCAGCAGTCGTCTCCGTCGGAATACATCTGTGGGAACTCCTTTTTGGATGGCTCCTGAGGTTAGATGAAATATTATTAACTCCTACTGTGGGGTTGTGTCTGTATGTGCTTCTCTCTGTTTTTTAATCTGTCACTTTCTAAATCCTTTGCTATATCCACCCCAAGTTTCTAGCTCTCTCTGTTCTGACACTATTCCATCTTTTTTTGGGGGGGGGGGATTGCATTTGATCTGTGTTAAGACTATTAAAACAGACTGCAGCCAAGTTCATGTTTTGGCATTATTTATTTGGGTCCATTCAAATAAATCCCTGGCAGTGAAGTTAACTTCGTTCATGTTTAGATTGGTGTTGATAGGTTTATTGCAGAAATCTATATAATCCTGTCTGGTTTCATATAAGTATTGAGATTGCATACACACCACATATTTAAAACACATTAATTCCCCACCCCAAGAATCCTAGAAGTTTTGGTGGACCTCTCACAGAGCTACAGATCCAAGCACCCTTAACAAACTACAGTTCCCATGTTTCTTTGGGGGAAGTAATGAACATTAAATGTATGGTGTGTGCCTGCAGCCTTATTAATATGTTCAGTTGCCTCTTCAGCTCACTTGATACATGACATCTTCTCTGCATAAATTTCCTCGAGGAAAAATTAAATAAGACCTGGAAAACCAAATGTATTCTTTCCCTCTCCCAATATTCAGCCACCAAACCAAATGTTTAACTGAGTATCCCAGGGGATTTCAGAGAAGGGCAATGTGTGATGAAAGAGACAACAAACCAACACTCTGTTCATTTCTCTTGCTCATTCTTTGTTGGGGCTGAAACTCAGGCGCAGGGGGGAATGCAGAGGTTTGTTAGTTTCTGCTGTCCGACTGGTACTCGGGTTGAAATAATAACACATTTCATGAAATTGGGCTCCTTTATGGATCACAATGGAATGTCAACAAAAGGACTGCCGCTCTGGGGACGTCTGCACAACATGACCTACCAAGAAAAGACTGTAAGAGCAGGCCAAAGCTCTATCTAGTCCTCCATCTTGTTCTCACAGGGCCTATGCAGATGCCTATGAGAAATTTGCATGGAGAACCTGAACACAACATCACTCTCCCCAGTTGTGATTCCCAGCAACTAGCATTCAGAGGTATACTTCCTCTGACAGTAGAGGGAGAACAGTCTCTGGGCTAGTAGCTATTGGCAGCCAGTGGTACTAGGTTGCCCCCAAGATTGAGGGGGCCCAGCACATGTCACATGCACATGTGACATCACATGTACCCATTAAAGGGCTGGCTCCCTTTAAAACAAATATTGAGGGAGCTGAGGTGCCTTTGAACTGCCCCCCAGTTGGTGTGCCTGTTGATATCTTCCATAAATCTGCACAATCCTCTTTTAAAGCTAAACCACTCCTCCCCCAGCCATGTCCCATGGTCTGCCATGCGCTTGACCACCACACTCCTTCTGCAGTACCAGGCAGGTAAATACAGAACTTCTTTGAACTTTGGTGTACAGTGGTACCTCGGGTTAAGTACTTAATTCGTTCCGGAGGTCCGTACTTAACCTGAAACTGTTCTTAACCTGAAGCACCACTTTAACTAATGGGGCCTCCTGCTGCCACCGCGCCACCGGAGCACGATTTCTGTTCTCATCCTGAAGCAAAGTTCTTAACCCGAGGTAATAGTTCTGGGTTAGCAGAGTCTGTAACCTGAAGCATATGTAACCTGAAGCGTATGTAACCCGAGGTACCACTGTATTTCATTTAGAGAAACTGAAGTTGTTTAGGCCTAGTGTAGAACGAGGACTCAGAAACCTGCCCAGGGAGAGGTAACTTTTATGGAATAAGCCCGGTTGCTCCTCATCCTTCAGACATGATGAAGAGGCTATTTTGCCACGCCTAAGCTTATGAGGTCAGTGCCTTGCTAAGACCTCCTCAGTTATTTGCTACAGCTGTAGTTCAAGGCAGTAGCTGTTTTTGGACCCAGTATCAAGGACTTCACCTGGTCCTGGATTTTACTAATCCATCCTAGAAGGAAGTAATATTCAATTCCCTTTTTAAAGGGGAGGCTAAGCTTGTTGCTGAGGCAGACATTTTGTTGCCACGGCGACAGCTGCAGAAACATGGATGAGCACTTCCCTCCACCCTCTGCGTATTATTGCCATACAAGAGTTACGGTCTGAGGTGCTTCGGCCTCACAACTGTCATTCTCTGGCAGGCAGTGTGGAAGGCCAAAAAGCAGCTTAAATACTTGCCTCCTTAGAATACGTCCACATCATAGGGCAAAAAGCCTTTACTTATGACCTGTTCTCATAGCTCTGCTGAAAAGGCTTAGGAACGTGTTTGAGATGCAAGCAAGATGGTTGTGAAATTCCTGTCTGGCAGCACCTCCGGTTCAGATGCTGTTATTTAATTTTATATCTTAACAGGTAATTGCATGTGAGCAGCAGCTGGATAGTTCCTATGATGCCAGATGTGACGCCTGGTCACTTGGGATCACCGCTATAGAGTTAGGCGATGGAGATCCACCACTGGCTGATTTGCATCCTATGAGAGCTCTGTTCAAAATACCAAGGTATCGTCTTATTGCACTTATCTTTCATTGGGCAGGCTACTTGACCACAATGGGGCGGTGGGGAAGGAATAGCAGTTCTGTATAACGTATTCAGTGATTTCATCCATGCAATGGCAGGCTCTTATGGTAGCGTTGTCTACTTCTTCCCTCAAATTTAGTTGGAGAAAGAAAACTGAGCTCAGTGGGTCCTGCATGGAACTTTCTAGCCAAGAGATGTTAGACTCTAGAACTTAACCTGTTTTGGGAAGGCATGTATAAATACTTACTTTGGCAGCAAGTAGATATATGCGTAAATATAGTGCTGGGTGCCATTTTAACCATTTAAACTAGCAGCAGCCAGTGTGGTAGGACCAACATGGCTACTAGTCAGGGATGATGGGAGTTGAAGTCCATGTACATCTAGCCCAGCAGAGGCAGGCCCATGTGGTGATACCAGACATGTACCTGTTTCTTAGATGTTAAAGAATTCTTCATGGGTCATGCAATTGACCAATAGGTATATTATGATCCTAATGGAATTAGAAGTAATCCTGACAATATTTTTTTATGTGTACCCCCATTAATGAGAGCTTTCACAGAGTCCCTGTATGTACCCTGAGTTGGTTTCCTAGGAATGAACGTCACTGGAGTCTTACGACATTTTTGTGATTTTATTTACACATATATTCAGGCTGAGCATAAGATCAAAGATTCACAACATCAACTCTCCAACAGATCCCACTTCCCCATTAAGCTTCTCTGTGCCCCCCACCCCACCCTGTGATATTACACTGGATTCTCACAGAGAGCAGATCAGCCTCTCTGTGTCTCTTTCAGACCCGGTTCCATGACTGCCAGTCTGTTCTCTCTCAAACACATATAGACACTATGATAGCATCACTCCAGCCAGGGGAGGATGATAGAAAACACATGGACTCTTTTGTTCACCTTCCAGAATTGTCTCCAACCATTTAGTTTCTGTGGCAACACTCTGGCCCTGGCTTACATAACAAAGAAGACACTTGACAGACCCATTCCCTTAACAAAATTAACTTGTTCAACCATTTCAGCCTCTTGTCATTGGCTGGAGTGAACTCCAAGAGGATATGTAATCCAAATGAATTTCATGACAGTGTTAGCAAACCAAAGAATTGTAAAGCCTACTGCTTTTAGGACTGCAGGGGACTTGCCACGACACATAAATAATGATGAATAGGTCATTAGTTGTATCATTTTGTTTGAATGCTAGAAAATTACTGCAGTTCTTCAAGTATTTGATAGAGATTTTAAATCCCCCTTTTCCAAAGACTTATAACATTAAGACAATCAGTGGTGCATTATACGTTTCTAAACAATGCTCCTTTTAAGCTAGAGGAAATCTGTGTATTTTTTAATGACTCTTCCAGAAATCCATTACTCAGCTTGACTTCTCTCACTCTATTTGGTTGAAAATTTATTCGAGCTTATTGTAATTCTACATGTAAACCTATTTTAATGTCATCTTCCACAGAAATCCGCCTCCTACATTGCGGCAGCCAGAGATATGGTCATCTGAATTCAATGACTTTATCAGCAAGTGAGTGACAATGGAGCCATTTAAAAATAAATCAATGTATAAAGGCGCACCATGCAGTTAAAAATAATGTAGCCACGTTTATTCAGATAGCATCCAAAATATTCAGATAGCCAATAGAGTTGGAAGGATCCATGAGGGTCATCTAGTTCAATCCCCTACAATACAGTTCCCCATCCAATTTGAAACCAGGTAGGACCCTGCTTAGCTTTGCAAATGGACTAGCAATTTTATTGCTGCTGCACCATTAATGCTTAGGTAAACCATTGTAATTTTTACACAGGATCTACTATTCAGAAAACGCAGAGCAATTTCCATTATACAGAAACTATGAATTTTAAAGCAATGTCTTTGTAGCATAGGTTTCATTCTTTATTATTTTTATTTAGGATGTTTATATCCCACCTTTCTTCCATCATGGAACTGAAGACATCACAGAGGTTCCATAATGGGCTTCATAGGTGGTCTCCTACCCAGGCAGACATAGACCTGATTTACATTAGCAAGGTGGCTCCATCTTGGGCCCTCAGACCATGCTCTTGTTTTTACTATATCTGGGAGTACATAATGCTCTTTAGAGCCATAACAGTGGCTTCACCATGGGCAGAGGCAAAGATCTGAGGAGGGGCTGTAGCTCTGTGGTAGAACACATGCTTTGCATCCCAAAGTTCCCAGACTCCATCCCATCTCTAGGAAGGGCTGGGGAAATCCCTGGTTTGAACTCCTGGAGAGCTGCTGCAAATTGTTGTGGATGATACTGAACTGGATGGGCCACTGGTCCTACTTGGCATAATGTGGCTTCCTATGCTCTGTGTATGTTGGTCCATTGGCTAGAGACTAATTCCCAGGGAATTGGTGGGTTACACCACCTTTTTTTGGGCCACGTCCACCTTAAAGCACTCCTAACCATCATGGTGATTCCTGGAAATTATAGTTTAAGAGAGCTGGCAGTTGTAGCTCTGTGAGGTCAGCACCCTTAGCAAACTTCTGTTGTGGATGAGACAGAGAGAATACAAAGCCCACACCTAGAAACTGCCAAAAAAGGGCATGAAGAGACAGGTACTAGGTAAATCATGTTATTCCAGTAACATATTCCTCCTTTAAAAAAAAAAGGTTTGCCCATTGAACTTATGAATATTGCTCTCTGAGCATTGTATAAAAGGAGAGCAATATTGTTGTGCACACTCCAATTTCTGAATGGCAAGAGAGTCAGGGGTGCCTGCGCTTGCCCAAAATTTTGTTTCCTTGGAATGTAGGTTAGCGGAGACTACAGCCATACCTTGGTTCTTGAACGCCTTGGTACTCGGACGTTTTTGCTCCCAAACGCCGAAAAGCTGGAAGTAAGTGTTCCGGTTTTTGAACGTTTTTTGGAAGCTGGATGTCCGGTGTGGCTTCCAACTGAGTGCAGGAAGCTCCTGCAGCCAATTGGAAGCTGCACCTTGGTTTCTGAACAATTTTGGGAGTCAATCGGACTCCCGGAATGGATTAAGTTTGAGAACCAAGGTATGACTGTATTGTGTCTTTAGGGTGGTTTCATTTAAATGTATGCGCAACCTGATCATAGGATGGAGGTGGCTGTCAACTCAACAAATCTTGCTGGTTTCATCATATACATTTTACCTTCCCCTACACTGGATCACAAGTTCGTAAGGGACACCCATGAGTTCCATCCAGACTGACCACCCCAAAACCTATAGCAAGATTAAAACAGACAAGAAACACAAAAATCCAGCAACATTATAAAAGCACCAATTAAAAGGGGAGCTGAAGACATAAAAAGCTGCCTGGAGTCAACATCACTAAGCCACAGTTCCCCTGCCCCTCACCCTGCCATGTTCCCATGCTGGTGAACATGGTGCTGCCAGGAGGGGAGGTCACTAAAGGTAAAGGTAAAGGACCCCTGGACAAGTGAGTCCAGTAAAAGGCGACTATGGGGTGCGGTGCTCATTTCGCTTTTCAGGCCAAGGGAGCCGGTATTTGTCCACAGACAGCTTTCTGAGTCATGTGGCCAGCATGACTAAACCACTTCTGGTGTAATGGAACACCGTGATGCATACCAGAGCGCATGGAAATGCCATTTACCTTCCTGCCACAGCGGTACCTATTTATCCACTTGCACTGGTGCGCTTTCAAACTGCTAGGTTGGCAGGAGCTGGGACAGAGCAATGGGAGCTCACCCCGTCATGCGGATTCGAACTGCTGACCTTCCGATCAGCAAGCCCAAGAGGCTCAGTGGTTTAGACCACAGTGCCACCCACTCCCATAGGGGAGGTCAATACACCCACAGGACTATTCCATGCCCCACTGCTTGAAATCAGGCTTCCTCCCTGTCTTTTTATTACATAACTGCATTTCCTAAAATCTGTGCTTTTTCCAATGGTGCAGATGTTTGACCAAAGATTATGAGAAACGCCCAACAGTGTCTGACCTGCTGCAGCATGACTTTGTGAAGCAAGTGGAGGGCAAAGAGACTGTCTTGCAGATGCAGCTGATGGAATTCATTGATGTTCACCAGCAAATGGGAATCACAGAAAAAGCAAGGTACTTTGGGGGGGGGGGAGGGTCTGTCTGCATGTAACAAAATGTGGTCTTGAAGACCATTTATTTAAATTATTCTTCAATTTTTTATTTTAGGCATCTTCCTCATTTTTATGAATGCAACCCGTTTAAGTAGCAAGCATCTCTGTAAACCAGTGAGGAAGCTGGAATTTGAACTAAGACTTGAACAGATTATGTAATATTAGATAAGCATAATATTTGACTTAACCAAACTGAATACAACCCACTGCTCATGTGTGGCTGTTTGCTAGGTGTTGGGAACTTCCTGCTCTTACAATCCCAGTCAGGTAATCCTTAGTGGTCCACCATACATATCTGCTCAGCTGTGGAATACGCTCTTTGTGACGTCTGTTAACTGTTCTCACAGGTTTGAGGCCACTGAAGCTCTTCCACATGAATAACTGTGGCCAAAATATCCCCCTCTATGGAGTTGCATTATTTCTGGCAAAACATTTCCTTCACGTGCAAAGGGAAGGAAATGTGTTGCCAGAAATAATGCCACTTTTCGACGGGGATATTTTCATCCTTGTTCCAACAGTATTTAGCAAAGTAATTATGCATTATGAAGCATTCATAATCTTCGAGCCTTGTATGAAGTTGCCCAAAGTGTTTTGGCTCTGTTTCAGAAATTCTGAAACAAGTTCATCAAAGTAATGTTCTGTATATGAGACTTAGTCATTGGTGAATATTGATATATTTCTACTCTGCTTCAAGGTAACAGATAATAGGTTTTTTTGAGGGGGATCAAATAGCACATAGAACATAAAAGCCGGTGCTATTTTAACAGTCTCAATTGTTAATGTCTCCTTTTTCCCACATCAAATGAGCTGTATAGAGAAATCTGATTAAGATCAGCTGAATTTCTTCTTATTGATATTTTTGGTGGCTTAATTTTGTTTGTTTGTGTTTTATTTTGTTTTTGCAATCTTCCAGTGAGATCTGAGGATTTATTTTGTTCTTTTTATAGCCTGCAATTTATCTTAAAAGGCTGTATTCCCCCCCCGCCCCCCCCCGCAAATGAATATAATTACCCTTAGCATTTTGAAAAACTCTTTTAACCAAGAAGTGACAAGCTCTTGCAGGAATAAAGTCCCAATGACCAAGAAAAAATCCAATGCATGGTACTAAAGAGAGAGCCTGAACTTCAAAGCCAAGAAATCAAATTAGATATATGAGTTGATGCAAGCTACAAACCTAAATACTGAAATTGTAACACTGTACAGAACACAGTTGCTTAAGTGTTGCTATTTAATGTTGCCAGTGACAAAATGGGGGATAATCAAAATAATCTTCCCTCCTCTTCTCAGTTTGATCATGCAAGGCTGGCTTGTGTAGAGTCAAACCCTTGGTCCATCAGTATTATCCATCTTTTATCTAGCTCTTGATGTGAAGGTTTTAAGTGGGGGTTTTTTCTAGTCCCACATGGAGAATATAAAGGACTGAATCAGGGATCTTTTGCCTGCAAATCATGCACTTCAAGGTCCCTCCTCCAAGCAGCTACCTTCTGCCCCAGTTCTGACTGACAAGCCAGCTAGCCAATAACTTCATGGCAGCCTTTCCTTCATTTTCTCCTCCTACAGCATTCCAGTTCAGATAAAGTGGTCACTTGTCCCTTTAAAAAACATACAAGTAGTAAACACTGAATGTGTATTTCAAATGCAAACTGCTCTGAATGAAATACAAAGGTATAGGTGCCCAAAATGAAAGCCCAAAATGAGAGCCATTGTGGTGTAGTAGAAGTTAGAGTGTCAGACTAGGACCCGGGAGACCAGGGTTCAAAACTCAGCCATGATGCAATTCTGCCATTCAGAATATGCAATTGGGTAAATCTCCAGGACCGGATGGACTGACTTCTAGATACTACAGATCCTTAAAAGAATGGCTAGTACAACCTTTGAAAGAGGTCTGTAATGAAATAATGGAGGGGAAAAGGGCACCAGAGTCGTGGAAAGAAGCATATATCACACTTGTACCGAAAATAGAGACTGAAAAGACGCAGCTTAAGAACTATCGCCCCATATCATTGCTTAATGTGGATTAAGTTTTAAGTTTTAAGGTTTTTTATAGTAAGATAAGGTTAAAATAGATTAAGGTAATTTAATGACAGAATATTATGAAAAATGGAAAAGATTTGCTGTGATAATTAACAACTAGAATACAAAAAAGGGAGGATTGAGGAGGTCGATGAAATAAGGTAATGACAGTTAAGGATTTGGGAATATTGGATTTGTTTTTAAATTTTTGTGGTTTATTTTTGCTTTTTGATTGTGATGTGTTATGTGTTTTGTTGTTGTTTTTGATTTTGATTTTTACTAATTTGTATTGTTTGATTGCTGTTTCTTTTTCTTTTGTTTTTTCCTTCTTTTTCTCTTTGTTTTTCCTGTAATTTTAAAATTCTTAATAAATATCATTTTTTTAAAAAAAAATTCCACCTTTGAAATCCCGGTAATGTCTGGGGAACTGGCAGCCCTACTCTAAGGTGCTTTGTGTGGTCCACTCACTTTTAAAGTGCACTTATTGTGGTCGAAGACTGTTCCAGTGCATGGAATCAGATTTCATTTTGACTTCACCCCTCTCCTGTATTTGATCTGAGGGCATAATAATCCATGGGATGTTCCTTGATCACATTCACATCAGTGTTCACAATCAGCGATCTTCTGACACTTTCAACATGTTTGCAAAAGGCTACCCTCAGCTTTTACAACACACTTTTTCCCCACTCCTCCTCCACAGTTCACCCATATAAAGCAGCCTTGCTCATCCTAACATGCTCCAGTGCATAGCAATTAGATGACTAAAAGTGACACTCAAACAAGGTTATTCCATCAAGCATTATCTGGCAAGATCAGCTTGTCTTCTGTTGTCTCATCTGCCCATTTTGTGTTTGCCAGTCCAAGAAGGATTGTAGTGATGCTTCTGCTTTGGGGTTTTTTGTTGTTGTTTTTGTAGCTGATCCAATTAGGTTTCACTACAAAAGATTTTTCACACACACATAAACCAGCCCTGCAAGCATTTGGACAGGATTTACAGGGAGAACTTTAGAGAAAAGATCTAGAAAGCATGTTGCTTGTTGATGTGTTAAAGGAGCTGGGTGTGAACGATAGATGTTGGGAAATATGTGTTGAGAGAAGACTACCGTGTACATGTGACTTTTTATTCCAGAATCAATGGAGGCTGAGTGCTTGTTTTTTCTATGTAGTCCACACACCATCTAGATCTGTTGCATATCTCCCCCCCCCAAGCTCCCACAAAAAGTGCTTATGGAGGACCAGGTTTCATTCTGAAAATAAAAGCTTGTTGCAAATGGATTCTGCATCATCCCACAGTGTGTCCATATGAAAGAGATGTAGGTAGTTGTATCCACACCTGCCCAATGATTTGGGTGGGCTTATACCAAGATTTCAGTCACCACTGGAATAGGAGGAAGAAGAAGACTTTGAGACCTTTTGTAGGATTCCAGGGCAGTGTGTGTGCAAATGACCAAAGCAAAACAGTATGATGCTTAACCGTGGATGTTGGTAACCTATGTCACAGTTAAACTATGCCTTAGATTACTCTGGCTGCCATCGTTTCACTTGTTAAAGCAATAAACCATGGTGAACACCACCCACAGTTAAGCATCATACTGTTGTTTGGTTTTGGTCATTTGCACACTGCCCTGGGATCTGATGGGATAAATGTCAGCCTAATTACTTTACAAATGGCAACAAATTGCCAAGGATTTGGCATTTTCCACGCTATTTTTGGAGCCATCAAAGATCACTTTTATTCATTCTGACAATTGAAACTGAAAGAGCTCCAGTGGCCTCGTTTTGCTTTGATTGAAAGGCAGGGATGAAGTGGGGGTGGCGGCAGGGAGGAGAGAAACTGAGCAGAAACAATAACTGTCTTGAGTCATTCTGTTGTCGATACAGCCTTGATGAATCAGCCTGTCAGGTCTTTGGAAGTGCCTTTAGAACAGAACGTCTGTGGCAAACACAAGGAATAAAATTCCACAGATTAAGATGGGGAAACGAGTGATATTTTTGTTTACAGTGCCTGTGAGCAGGATGGGGGGAGGTTGGAAATCCATCCGCCAACGTCAGATGGGAGAATTATTTTTATCAACTCTTTGGGGGCAAATGAAGAGAAGCGGCATCATTCACACCCCTCGAGGGATCCATGCCCTTTCACATTAGAGCAGGCAAAACATTGTGTTCTCATATCTGTCTCTTCTGTATACGTTGCATGATGAAGCTGGTTTCTAAAGCTAGTCATAAAAGAATCAGTAAGGAAGAACTCCCTCTGAAACTATGCTGCAAAGCTGAATATATGAGCAGCATCAGTGAACGTGAAGCGGGTGGAATGAAATTGGCGTTCTTAGAGGAAAGCCCAGGTAGAAGGAAAATGCAAGAGGAGGAACAGAAGATTCCCCTTGCGTCTTGGCTTATTTCTGTTTCTCCCCAGCTTACAGCCATTGCTAAACCCTGTGGGCTGAATGTGATATACCACATTGGCAATTATTCTAGCAACACTTCTATGTATTTGCCAGCATGGTTCCATTTTTTTTAATAATAAAAAAAATCACAGTATGTAATGGTTGACACTAGGAATGGGAAATGACAAGTTGACTCAAGGTCTACAACCTTTCCTGATGTGGGGGGGAGGGGAATAGAATAGAATGGGAAAGATAAGCTGTCACTTCCTGCATCTATCGTTTGTGGGCAGCTGCTTGATCAAAGTTACCCTGCTGACAGGACAGGCGTTGGAAAGGAGATGACCTTCATGTACAGCATTGCTGAGCAAATGGATTCAGAAATTACAGATTTGTGTGAAAGCCAAACATCACTTGCCCATGTTGAAATGCCTGCAGCCTCAACATAATACTTTCCCCCGCCTGCAGTTCCTTAGGATGTACATGTAACGTACCATGACCTTTCATTTGAACAGCAGGGCGTTATCAAAAGACGTTTTTGTGCCCGCGGCTCATGTCACCTTTGAGCTTTTCTCGTGTTCTTTGTGAGAATGTGCATAAGATCTTGTTCTGGGAATCCAAGGTCAGGGCCAGGGGAAGATGTGTGTGCACATGCTGGGAATTGTGGCTCTGTGAAGGGTAAACTATAATTCCTAGGAGTCTTTCAGGGGCAGAGATGCTTTGAATGTGCTTTAAATGTATGGTGTGCATAAGCTCCGCCCACTGTCACCATTACTGTCACCCTCCTCAAGTTAGAGAGGAAGCATCTGAAGTAGAGAGCTTCCTATGGTGGAAGATCAGGGATCTGAATGGCAAAAAGAGTCTTGACAAATACAGGAGAGCCAGTTTGGTGTAGTGGTTAAGAGCAGTGGACTCGTAATCTGGTGAACCGGGTTCGCATCCCCGCTCCTCCACATGCAGCTTCTGGGTGAGCTTGGGCTAGTCACACTTCTTTGAAGTCTCTCAGCCCCACTCACCTCACAGAGTGTTTGTTGTGGGGGAGGAAGGGAAAGGAGAATGTTAGCAGCTTTGAGACTCCTTCAGGTAGTGATAAAGCGGGATATAAAATCCAAACTCTTCTTCTTCTTCAGTAGGGCCCCTGTTTCACACCCTTCAGCCTGTAAAGAGAGATGGCGATGGGGACAAAGCTTAGCAACATTACCCCTATTCCCCTCAACTCATTGGGTTGGTTCTAAACATGAGTAGAAGGTGTGAACAGGGTTACTGCTAATGTCACAACTGTTCTTCCTGCATTTTTCTTTGCAAGTAGAAGCATCCTTCCATGTTTTTGTTTTCTTGAACAGATTTGAGCGTATTCATACTAAGAAAGGGAATTACAGTAGGTCTCCAGTTACCAACCAGGAAGATGTAGATGATCTGGCAACCTTGGAAGTACTAGATGAGGTAAGACATTTTTTTATAAAGAAAAAAATGCTAGGGGATTTTGTAGATTGGGAAAGCTGCATGCTGAGAACAGGCACCCACCCTGGGTAATAGTCTTCTGTGATAGGACAATCTGTGGTTTAAATTTCTGGATGGGGTTGTATTTCCCTCATGGGGGTCAGTGGACTATAGGACCAGGTGTTATTGGGCTATAGTTCCCGATGTTCCTGACCATTGGGCATGCTGGTTGGGGTTAATAGGATCTGGAGTACAACAACATTTGGAGAGCCTTAAAGAATCAATCCTACCACCTGGAAATGCTGTTAGCCTCTAATTTTGATACTCACCAAGCCAGTGGTTCATCATTATTAGTCGATTTCTAGAGTGTTTTATACTTTTGAAACAGCTTTGCCAACATTAGCCAATTAATGGCACAGGAGCTGAGCTAATGGATGCAATTAATCTAAGGTGTTAGGTTCTCATCCAAACATTTATTTGCACTATGATGAGCCATATGCTAAGAAGTTGTTTTTTTGCCAAAAGGCAAAAGTCATTAAATGTGATAGCATGTGTAGCTAATGAGAGAAAGAAGTAGCAAAATTCTCCTCTCCTCTCCGGTCTTGTGTGAATTTTGCAAGGCAGGTATAAAAACATGGTGGATGATGAGAGTGAAGGTAAAATCATGGGCAACACAAGGCCAACACAAGTGCTGTATATCCACGAACTATGTTAGGGTCTCCTGCATAATGTTACCTGAAGTGGCTAAATTAGATTAGAGTCAATCTGTTACTTCTTACTTGGGGCAAATGACAAAATAAGGCAACTAAGGGAATGATAGAGATCCCCAAGTGCGTATTCTATATGAGAGTGAGTAGACTCAGTGGAAGGAGCCATAGCTCAGTGGTAGAATACACGCCTCACACACCAAAAGTTCCAGGTTCAATCCTTGGTGTCACCATTTAATTTTAAATAGATCTCAGGCAGCAGATTAGGAGAATCTTAGAAAGTTAATGGTGGTGAGAGTTGACAAGTTAGATAGAGCAATAGTCAGACACAGTTAGGATGGGCCATAACTCAGTGACAGAGCACATACTTTGCATGCTTTAAAGGCCCTAGATTCAACCCACAGGTAGGGCTGAGTGAGTCAGAAACCCTGGAGAAATGCTACCAGTCATTCCAGACAATACTGAACTGGATGGACTCACTGTGAGACATAGTAGGAGGTCTCCTGTGGCTCTAATACACTTTTGTGCTACTAATCACTAATGCAGATGCACAGAACTGAAGGTAAATGAGCACATAGTAAGGGAACACACAATTATGCATGTTGGCAATATGGCTCAAGACACCAAAATGTTTCTGATGTCTGTGTAGTATCAAGATGCCCCAAAGTCCCGATTCTTAATTCCTTTGGATAAATTTTCAAAACCAGACATCAATAGACATGTCCTTCTCTCCCCCCCCCCCCAACAGAATACAGTAACAGAGCAACTGCAAAAGAGCTACGCCAAGAATCAGATCTACACCTACGTGGGGGACATTCTCATTGCAGTCAATCCTTTTCGGAACTTAGACCTTTACGCTACACAGGTAGGAAAATAAAATCTTGGAATTTTGAGTGATTTCACACACACACACAAACACCCACACCCACACACCCCTTGGTAATGTCACTGGGCTTGGCCACATGTCCCTGGAGCTTTCAAAGTCCTCTCTGGAGCTGTTTGCTTAGATCTGTCAGAGAAGTGATTGATGTCCGACGCTTGGACTAAAGACAGGTCACAAGGGAAGAAGTTGTACAAAGTCTCATTTCTCACTCTGAGTTGGAAGAAAACATTGAGTGGAATATTGCCTCTGAGCATTCTGAGCTAGGCAAATGAGTATTGCAAACCAGGTAATTATAAATTTTGGCAACATCACTGCTCATAACTGGTCGGTCTCATGAGGCCAGTGACACAAGATGATAGTCTAAAACAGAAAATAGCATTTCTCTTTTAACTTTTCAGCATTCCAAACTGTACATTGGGGCCAAACGGACTGCCAACCCTCCTCACATCTTTGCTGTGGCTGATATTGCATACCAGTCCATGGTCACATTCAGCTCTGATCAGGTAGTGGTAATGGTGGGCCGGGTTTGATATACTTCTCTGGGTTGTGAAGATAGCTGGTTATAGCATGTGCTCTTCCACTCTTGCCTTCAGTGTATTGTCATATCTGGAGAAAGTGGAGCAGGGAAGACACAAAGTGCCCATCTTCTGGTTCAGCAGTTGACTGTCCTTGGAAGGGTAAGACATATCCTAGACCTCTTTATTTATGTCTTTGCCAGGCACAGGCAAACTCCGGCCCTCTAGATGTTTTGGAACTACAGTTCCCATCACTCCTAGCTAACAGGGCCAGTGGTCAGGGATGATGGGAATTGTAGTCTCAAAACATCTGGAGGGCCAGAGTTTGCCTATGCCTGGTCTTTGCCTTCTGCCATCCTGCACCATGCCAGCTCAGCCACCAACTTGTAAATAAAGCCTTGCCACATCTTTCTTTTGCACCCTTAGACATGATCAAATCCCCAACAGAATGGAGAGCAGTTCAAATAAATATTTTCCCCTAGTTAAGGAACTAACAGGTGAACTAGCCCTTACTTTCTGCTAGTTATTGATGGTGAACATCCCCAGATAAGGAGGATTCCAACAACCCCACAGAGGAAAGGAGTACTATTCCATCACTACTCTGAAAAATTACGTTTGTGTTTTAAAATTCTGTGCATTTTCCTTATTGTCATTGTTGTTATTTTGGAATGCGTATCTAGGCTAATAACAGGACACTTCAAGAAAAAATTCTCCAAGTCAACAATCTGCTGGAGGCTTTTGGAAATGCAGGCACTATTATTAATGATAATTCCAGCAGATTTGGGAAATACCTAGAAATGAAGTTCACTTCCAGTGGAACTGTTGTAAGTGCTCTGATTTCAGAATACCTCCTAGAAAAATCAAGAGTCATACATCAAGCTGTGTAAGTAAAAGGAAAACAAAGGGGGTGCTTTTCTGGCTGTGAGGAAGAGAGAGGGAGGCTTGGTTCAAACAAACTCTAAGGGTGGTACAGCCTACATGTCATTGGGGTGGGACTCCATCTGCCTAGGCCAGGCACTGTAAAGTCTATCAGGCATAGGCAAACTCGGCCCTCCAGATGTTTTGGGACTACAATTCCTGCCATCCCTGACCACTGGTCCTGTTAGGTAGGGATGATGGGAGTTGTAGTCCCAAAACAGCTGGAGGGCCGAGTTTGGGGGTGCCTGGACTAGCCCAATCAGACACCTTGGATGTAGCCTCTGAAACTGCATTGTGCATAACCTGAACTGTGTAATGTTTATTATTATTATTATTATTATTATTATTATTATTATTTACATTTTATGTAGGCTAATGCCCATGTAGCTTCGGCCTGTACATCTAAGCCAGGTTTCCTCAAACTCGGTCAGGGATGATGGGAATTGTAGTTTCAAAACATCTGGAAGGCCGAGTTTGAGGAAGCCTGATCTAAGTTCTGTGTAAACGTTATGATGACCAACACATTGATATATTTGGGTTAAGCATTAACAGTGGACTGGGAATCATGATGTTGCAGTCCCCTGAGTTGGGCTAAGCTAGTTCTATGATTACTATTACCATTTATTGCATTTGTTAGCTGTTGCAATTCTACTTTAAGCTGTCTTAGGAGGGCTTGTTGCCCTGAAAGGCAGTGAGAAAAAATTTCAAATAAAATAAATTTTATAATAGTAGAAGACAATCAGAAATTAGACGTTACTGGTTCAATGTTGATTGTGTTTCAATAATTGCCATATTGAGGTGTGTGGTGTTGTGTTTTTTTTTCCATTTCAGAGGAGAGAAGAATTTTCATATTTTCTATTACATCTATGCTGGTTTGGCTGAGAAGAAAAAACTAGCTCATTACAAATTGCCAGAAAATAAACCTCCCAGGTATAACATTCCATTTGTATTCTTTAGGATAAATGCATAAGTGGGCAGCCTTTGCTAGAGTGAGCCTTTTGAAATATAGAGTGGGTTCACAATTTCTCATACTCTTTTCCCTGTCCCCATCATCCCTCTAGGTATCTACAAAACGAACATCTCAGAACTGTACAAGATTTCATGAACAATAGCTTCTACAAATCCCAGTTTGAATTAATTGAGCAGTGCTTCAAGGTGATTGGGTTTACGATGGAGGTGAGTGTCAGTGATATTTTAACTTGTGCACCTTAGAGAGAGAAGTAGGCCTTGATTGACAGTATGAAGGTTGCCAATAATTTCTAGAGTAGTGGGTGTCTCACTCCCAGTTCAGGGGCCTGATTAAACCCCCATACTAATTTCTCCCCCCAAGATGCCACTAATTTTGGAGGCAGTGGCAAAAAGAAGGGGAATACATTTGACACAGTGCTAGAGTGGCTGAAACCCATTGCCCTGATGGGAATGCAAATCACCTCCTCTCCAGTCATCAGATCAGCTGTTTGATGAGCAGAGAGAGGGAAATAACACCAGACTGTCTCTATTTTCCTGAGATGTCCCTGATTTAGAGAAGCCATCCCGGTTTCTGATTTGATTCTGCAATGTCCTGCTTTCCATAGGATGTCCCTATTTTCACTGGAGAAAGGTTGGAGGGTATGGTAGGATGTCCCTATTTTCATTTGAGAAATGTGGGAAGGTATGTATAGGGAAGCTTTTAAAATGTTTAATATTTTATTACATTTTTACATACGTTGGAAGCCACCCAGAGTAGCTAGGGCAACCCAGCAAGATGTGTGGGGTATAAATAGTAAAATTACCAGTAGGGAATGGGATGTCTCTATTTTCACTGGAGAAATGTTGGAGGATATGTAACACCCCCTTCTCAGCTGATCTGCATGGATTAGCTGAGAAGGAGGGTCTGTATGTCTAAGATTCTAGCCCTCAGTTTCTAGCCAAAGAATGAGCTGTTGGTCCAGAAAAGGTTGACCACCCCATTCTAGAGTACTTCCCCAAAGGTGGCAGCTGGTGGTGGCTTTAAGTTGTCAGTCTGCACTCCAACGAACCATAATCAGTTGACTATGGAGCACGGTTGCTTGGTAGCAAAACAAACTACAATTCCTAGCTCATATTACTATGAGTTGGGGGGGGGCACACAGATAGGCTGTATGTCAGAGCTTCCCTTCTAATTCCTGGATCCAGCACGGATTCAATTGCTGGAATACCCAAGCCAGCCTGGTAATGCCCACTAAGTATGGTTTGTTAAGGGAACAAAGAGAGTGACTCTGTGCCAGAGGCCAAATGGGTAGGCCTCCCTCCCTCAGCTGTCTGTTGTTTGGAAAGACAAAACAGAGAGTTGAGTGATATGAGCTAGAAAGTGGATGCAATAGAAGTCTGGAAAGGCAGAGAGAGTGCCAGGCCTGATTTCTGCTAGAATCCAAGGCTGTGGCTATGGGAAGAAACAAGACCCTCTTTTGGTGTTGATGCTGTGAACCCCTCCATCAAAAGCTCAGGTTGTATATGTGTGTAAATAAACCTTATATCATAAAGACACCACAGTCTCTGCTTTGCCTCATTCCCAAAAGGAAACACAAACCCTTCGTAAGCATCTGGAACCCCCGGAATCTTGCACTGCTCAGAGTTTGGGGTGGCGTGCAGCAATATGTGCAGCTAATCTAGGGATTTGTGGTTTCTTTTGTCCCGGCGTGAGTAGGAGGAGCAACTCCTGTCCAATTTGCTTGTGCATAGTTAATGCCTTACTGTGATTTGTGAACACTGCCATGAAATCGTGTTCAATGTCAGCTTTGGCTTTTTCGGACCAGCTAGTACAAAAGACTGTAATTTCAACAAGCTTTTCATCAGGCAAAATTAGCGCTTAAAGCACACACAAGTGGGATGAGCTATAATGTCTTCTTTCTAGGTTTCAGTGTACCCTGTTTCCAAACAGAAGAGGCTGGTTTGTCTAATTTGTGCTCCCTTAGGAGGGAATTTGAGCTATAGCCACACACACAGCAGGTTTTGCCTCTCCATTGACAGCATTCTGCTTTTCTGGGTGCACAGGATGGGGGGAAATTACATGGGAGTGCGTGAAAAAGTGAAGCCCCCAGAAATGTCTTCTTTTGACTTCTGTTTCCTCCAGATTCTATGTTTAGAAAGGCTCTGGGGCAGAACTTGATTGCAGTATGGTCAAAACAACCCCCTAAGCATTTCAGAAAATCTCTCCCTTTTTAACAGAGTGGCAGGTCCCTGTGCTGTAAACACATAGCCTATATATTCCTTTGCTCCTTTAAAATCAAACTGAAGGTTACATGGCAACACACACACACACACACACACACACACACACACACGATGCAGGAAAAGGGCTGTTGGGAATAAAAGTAATCACGCCTTACAAGAAATCAGGAAAGGGTACAAAAGATGTTAGCTGCAATACATGTAACACAGTGTAATGACAGAAGTCGGTATAATCAGTAGTCAATATAATCATTTTATTCCATTTATCAGAATAATTTACAAATAGACATAGTGGGTGATTATTTCTTCAAAAGAAAAAGAATCAAAACTCAAGTCTATGGGTAGTAGGTCTTTTGTTTGTTTGTTTGTTTGTTTCCTTAACCCTAAGATTTTAAGAATCAGAAAAATGTTTAGAAGAAAAGACCTAGAGGGGGAAGATCCAGAAAAACATACCCATTGAGTATTTAATAGAACTATTCTTACTCTTTTAGCGATTATAACCTCCATGCCATACCTTTTTTAAAAAGAAACATTCAAGCTGCACTGTAAAGTTAAAGCAAATTGAAGAGGGTGCAGCCCCTGGTAAAACGCTGGTTCTCTAAATGCAAGTTGGATATGAAAATGAAGAAATGAAATGCTGTGAAGGTTGCCTGGGGTGTCAATTATAAGGCTATGAATTGGAATGTTTTTGTGCATCTGTCTTTCAGGAACTAGGGAGCGTATACAGCATCCTTGCTGCCATTTTAAACGTGGGCAACATCGAATTCTCTTCCGTAGTAACCGAGTACATGATTGACAAGAGCATCATTTCCAATCCAACGCCTCTGGAGAACTGTGAGTTTTCATTCCTTTTTATAATAATTAAATGCCTTTTGCGAACTGTCTCCATAATTATGAGCTCCAGACTTATCTGCATATTGCAGAAATCTTACCTCATTGCTTGCAAAGCTCTACACAGCCTGGGCCCAGGCTCTTAACAAACATCACATGTTTTTAAAGCAGCTAGTGGGGCTGGGATGGCCTGTTTTTTCATAGAATCATAAAATTGTAGAGTTGGAAGGGACCGTGAGTGTCATCTAGTCTAACCCCCTGCAATACATAAATCTTTTGTCCAACATGGGGCTTGAACCCATGAGCCTGAGATTAAGAGTCTTATGCTCTACCAACTGAGCTAAGCTCAGTGTCTCCCACAACAGGCCACATGAATTTTTAGAAAGCCTAGACCAGTGTTTCCCAAACTTGGGTCTCCAGCTGTTTTTGGCCTACAACTCCCACCATCCCTAGCTAAGCAGGACCAATGGTCAGGGATTATAGGAACTGAAGTCCAAAAACAGCTGGAGACCCAAGTTTGGGAAACACTGGTCTAGAGTTTGAGTAGGGACTTTCCTCCTGTGACCCTCAACCTTGAGATTATTTCCTGAGATGAATAGCTGTAGCACTGGGGGACTGGAGAAGATCTTTCCTGAGGCTAAGTACCTGAGCATCTGGGTGATTAGTTTTTTGCTTTGGGGACAGCTGAGGTCCCTGGTAAGTGTGGTAAGGAATGGGACCCCCTACCTGGTCCATAGTCCAGAGAGAAGCTGCACTCAATCTTGCAGCCTCTTGCACCAGCCCCTTGCTGGGTCAGGGAGCATAGAAGCCCTGCTGGCAGAGCCTACACAACAGGGGTGACCCATAGAGTTTCATCTCTTCAGGAGTCCCAACAGTGAGAACACTACCCCCTTCTATTCCCCCCCCCACGAACCTGGAGGAGGTTAGATAGTGGGAGGGCCTAAGGTGCATGTCTGGTTTCCTGCACAGGGTGAGAGCCTGTACAACAAAGAAAGACACCAGATGCCTTCAGAGTGAGAGTCTGTAACTGACAGAAGGCTGGTCCTCCCTTGGTGTGAGACAGTGGGGGAGTAGATGTGCTCTGTCATGATAGTAACTTGGTGAGCTCTGTGGACTTTAGTAACATGGTTCCCAGTTCTGTCAGGTGCCTTCTGGGATGATGCCATTAGGTCCAGTAGCGGACAACTCTGGGGTTGCGCGCTCATCTCGCTCTATAGGCTGAGGGAGCCGGCATTTATCCAGGTCGTGTGTCCAGCATGACTAAGCTGCTTCTTGCGAACCAGAGCAGCACATGGAAATGCCTATACCTTCCTGCCAGAGCGGTACCTATTTATCTACTTGCACTTGACGTGCTTTTGAACTGCTAGGTTGGCAGGAGCTGGGACTGAACAATGGGAGCTCACCCCATCACAGGGATTTGAACTGCCAACCTTCCAATCGGCAAACCCTAGGCTCAGTGGTTTAGACCACAGCACCACCCATGTCCCTCTGGGATGATTAGTTGGGGCTGATTTTGTCGTGTGCTGTTGTTGTTTGCACAATGTGTTTGGGAAGCATTTGGGGAAGGAGGGACATGGGTCAGGCCACCCCAGTTTCAGTGATCATGGATAAAGGGAGATATAGCCATTGGGAAGTGATATCATGAGGACAAGGCTATAAAACTGGCAGGGACCCTCTACAGCACCCTTTATCAGCCCAGATCGCATGAAGCCAAAAGAACTCAACAGCCCTTACAGAAGAATGCAAATAATGAAAAGCACAGGTGAAATCAAGCCCTGCCTTATTTAAAGCCTCAAACAGCCAAATGCAATTGCATCATGAAAATTAAAAATACGCAGTTGCAAAACGCAAAGACTCTTTATGTATATTTGTAAGGAACACACGTCTACCTCTTTGCTGGTGTATCCCCCCCCCCCCCCCCCCCCGTTTTGATCTTCTTGCAGAGCAAGGAGCTGCAGTCTTCATACTTTGCACAACATCAAAGCCCTTTTCCTTCTCAGCTACTTCCCACTGTACAGTTGATGGGCAGAAGGGGACCCAGGGTGCTTAATGAAATGCATGTGATATCCAGTCTGTGGTCCAGGGGTCCTCCTCACCTGTTGTAAGGAGCTTTTACATATAAAATTAAGAAATGTTTGATACATTATGGACGTGACACCATTCCTCCGTTTTCCAGCCGCATCTTTGCTGTGTATACAGGCAGATGAACTGCAAGAAGCTCTGACCTCTCATTGTGTGGTGGCCCGAGGGGAAACTATTATACGGCCCAACACGATGGAAAAAGCTTTCGATGTAAGAGACGCCACAGCCAAAGCCTTGTATGGGCGTCTCTTTAGTTGGATAGTCAACCGCATCAATGCACTGCTCAAGCCAGGTACATTTTTAAGGTAAGGGTTTTTTATCTCTCGTAAGAAACAGAACCTTGTTTCAATGTGAAATGCATAGTATCTGGAATGTCCTGAGACCCCAGTCATCCAGACCAGAAATTTCAAATGGAATACAATACCAATTTCACTAGCTATTCCCAAACCCAACTTTTAAGATATTCTATTCTAAGCCCTTGCAAACAAAGCAAGAACAAGACTAGAGTAAACAGTTTATTTGTAGTTGTGCTTCTCAGCAACACAAACATGTCTCTCTTAGCCACATCCCTTGCCTCATTCCTCCCTTAGGTTTAAATTCACAGTTTGGGCTCACTAGACCACTCCATGCATATAGAAGCCTCGCCTCTTTCTTTCTGCATTCCAGTATGCAAGCAGAAGGTCTGATTTACGCATTGCAAGGAGCCTGTGATACGCACTGGCCATGGCTTCTGTGTGTGGTAGCTTATGCCTGCAGCAGGGTGAAAAGAAGAGCTCATCATGTGGATTGGCTGTCAGCTGGTGTTTCTGGCAGCTGCTGCCAAAGGTGTGAAAACTGACAGTGTGATCAGAGTGATCCATGCAGTGCTATTTTGTGTGTTGCAGCGGCAGCAGTGAAAGCAGTTTCAATTTGCCTTCATGTGCCATTCATGACAAACCTGCCCTGAGAATTCACTACAGGTTGCTATCTTAGGTTCAGACATTTGCCTGGGTAGTGATAACATTTGCATAGTGCACAAACAGATGTGCTCCTTCCTCTCCACCTTGCAGAAAATGGACCAAACCAATGTAATGTAACAGCAGACCCTGGACTAGTTTTCACCTTTCAGCAGGTCTTGACCTATAATGGCTAATAAAAAGGCTTCTGGGCTTTTAACAAAGGTTATTTTAAACATCTTTTTCATTTCATTATATATCATTTCCCAATATTTCTTGATTATTTTACAATTCCACCACACATGTAAAAACATACCCTCTTTTTCTTTACACTTCCAACATTTTTTAGAGCCTGTTTTATACATTTTTGCCATTGTTACAGGTGTAGTATACCATCTATACATCATCTTCATATAATTATCTTTTAGCAATATGCAATCAGTAAATTTTAAATTAGATTTCCATAATTTTTCCCAATCTCCCATTTGTATATTGTGTCCCAGGTCTTGTGCCCACTTTATCATCACACTTTTGACTTCCTTGTCTTTAGTTTCCCACTCTAATAGTAACTTATATGCTTTCCTTAGGAATTTTGTATTATCTTCAATGACTTCACTTTGGAATCTAGATAAAGTATAGCTGAATCCTTTTTTTACCTTCTTTAAATACCTCATTTAATTGTAAGTGTTGCAGCCAATCTCTTACATGTATTTTAAGCAAGGGGCTTTTGTCCTGATTCAGCCAGGATACATTGCTGTAGAGCAAGATGCCTTTGTAAATTCAGATTTGCAATGCAAATTAACCCACGGGATATGCAAATACTTGTGCCTTGTATGAACACTTTTTGCCCAGGAGCAAGGACTGGCTGATCTTGTGGCCACTCTTACATTCAGAAATAAAGGGCTTGTAGTTAGACATTTGGTCTCCAGCTGACTCTCCTTGGCACGCAGCACATTAGACTCTGTCAGAATCTCAAACTAGAGGAGACCCTGCCCGGTTGCTGACTCCCAACTGTGTTAAACCAGACATGTAATAGTTATGTTTTTGAAGTAGCTGCAGGGTTGAAGCTGATGTGAAATAACCCAACGGCGCTGGAGAATCTAATGTGCAAATTCTGTACATTTCAGCGGAAATGACGAAGGGCTGAACATTGGGATTCTTGACATCTTTGGTTTTGAAAACTTCAAAAAGAATTCGTTTGAACAGCTCTGCATCAACATTGCCAATGAGCAGATCCAGTTCTACTTCAACCAACATGTCTTTGCGTGGGAGCAGGTGGGTGCTATAATTTGTGTGTCTGTGTTGTGTTTGTTTATTTTAAGTGTTTTATGCTGCTTAAAAAAAAACAAACCAGCTCAAAGCATTGTACAAAACCAAAAGAGTTGGTCAGTTTTTAAAATCGCACAAAGACAACACTGAAATGACAGCATCAAATTGCCTATTGAATTACTGGGCCACGCAAAAAACCAGGAGAAAAAAAGATGCTTTCGCTAAAGGCAAACACAGAGGTAGGACTCTCAGTCAGCTTATGTTTTACTCAGAGTTCACCCATCAAAATCGGTGGACATAACTATGTTAGGTCCATTAACTTCACTAGGTCTAACTTCGAGTAAAACTAGTTGAATGCCACCTTAAGTTTTCGAACCAACACCTTTTGCACACTGACAGGGAGAGCGCCTCTCAGCTAATGCATCCCTCAGCCCCATGCTTAATGAGCGTACTAATCTATGTGCCTAGGACCCCTTCTCACACATTCTGAATGTAGGGCAAGCCCAAGGAATATGGTGGAGGCTAGGCATGCCAACTCCTAGAGGCGGAGGTGTCTTTGACCCCCCTCCATATTGGCTGGCAGAGGCCCAGGCCCCCTCAGTGTTGAGGTGGCGGAGGAGGCTGAGTGCAGAGCCAAGAGAGGTGCAGTTCAGTGGCTGGCTTCTCCTGAGCGCAAGAGAGGAAGCCGCACTGCACTCGGCCTCCTCCTGACGATTCAACAGCACATGTGCAACACGTGTCAGGCCCCCCAAGGTGCAAGACCCTCTGGTGGAAGCAGGGCTGACAAGTGTGACCAAGCAGACCTTTTCAGTCTCTTTACCTCCCCTGCTTGGGAGGTGTTTAAGGACATAGGTAAAGGTAAAGGGACCCCTGACCATTAGGTCCAGTCGTGGCTGACTCTGGGGTTGCGGCGCTCATCTCGCTTTATTGGCCGAGGGAGCCGGCGTACAGCTTCCGGGTCATGTGGCCAGAATGACTAAGCCGCTTCTGGCAAACCAGAGCAGTGCACGGAAACACCGTTTACCCTCCTGCCGGAGCGGTACCTATTTATCTACTTGCACTTTGATGTGCTTTCAAACTGCTAGGTTGGCAGGAGCAGGGACCGAGCAACGGGAGCTCACCCCGTCACGGGGATTCGAACCACCGACCTTCTGATCGGCAAGTCCTAGGCTCTGTGGTTTAACCCACAGCACCACCTGAGTCCCGTTTAAGGACATAAGAATGAAATGCCTCTCTTTTACCCAGCATCCTCTTCTCACAGTGGCCAACCAGATGCTCATGGGTAGCCCCAGACCAGAAACCAAGGGCAGCTCCTCTCTCTCCACCTGTGATTCCCAACAGCGGGTACTCACAGGCTTGCAACCTCCAGCAATAGAAGCATGAGGAAGCCATTGGGGCCCCTAACTATGGATAGCTTTACCGTAACCAAATTTGTCTAATCCTCTTTCAAAGCCACCCAAGTTGGTGGCCACCGCTACTTCTGAGAGTGAATTTCATTGTTTAACTATTTGCGTGTTCAGACCCAGAAACCTCCCCCCTAAATAAATTCACACTTGACTCAAAATTTTGGTTTTGGTTTTTGGCAGAATTTAGGCCACAACTTTATTGATTACAGAAAGTGACTGGTTGCATAGGCTCTGGTTCGACTAGCTCCCTGCCATGCAGGTAGCGCTGACCCAGGGTTCCAGCATAGGTCAGCCAAGGGTGAACACCTGGATAAGCAGAAAGCTGGGAACGGGCTAACCACAACACCCAAATGTCCCCCTGGACTCAGGCACGGGCACAACCCCCTCTCAGGGGTTGACCAAACCATCGAGTCCCTGGATTCCTTTAACAGAATACCCTTCACATAGGGATGGCGAGAGCGTTCTGCCATCCCTATCACCTGAACCAGAGCCTATCCTCAACCTTACAAGTTGTGACGATTTGCTACGCGGCAGGCGAAACCCAAATGGCAAGAGCCAATCAGCCAAGTGGGGAAAATTCCTGCCGTGTCCCTGTCCCAATGACAGATGACACGACGGCATAGCAAGGTCAAGCGCAAAGCCCTAAAAGTAGGGAGAGGTGGGCGGGTGATCCGAATGCACACACCGAAAGAGGAAGCTCTGGGTCACGTGCATGGGCATAAATAGGTCCCTCGAACCGTTTGGACTGCGTCCCATTGGCCAGATTGTACCCAGCTTCGAGGGACCTACCAATCGGGTGTTGTGGCTGACCAATCGTACCCACCCACCACACAGGGTGTCGGTTTTCCAGGTCTCACTGCAATACGTGCCCTCTTTAAGGGAGGACCCGATTTGGTGCATGAAGTACTTTCTTTTGTCTATCCCGCAAATTTTTAAGGATAAGTTCATTCTCCATGTAAAAAGAGCATTTAACGCAAAGGCTAAAAGGTTGTGGGTGGGCCTGGTGAAAGTGAGCTTGGTAATTTTGAACCCATACCCAATTTTATCTAGGAAAAGTTACCTACAGCTTCTGTTGGAGAGGCAACGAACAACCAAAGACTGTAAAATGCTTTGTTTATAATACATTCTATGCAGAACTGTATGATTGCTTTCTGCAATTTAAATGTCCATCTAAAACTACATTAGGCTTCCCATTTACAGTATCCAGGCAACAGAACACAGTGATAATAGGTTTGGTGCAAATGCTATGTTGTTTTCATGAGGAATAAGGTGTACTGTGTAATTTATGGTTCAGCAGCAGAATTTTTTTTTTTAAGTGAATATCATACAGAGCAGCTCTTTAAAAACCTGGAACTTTTATAATCATTTGCCAACAAGCATATTAACCATGAATATTCTGTGGGGGAGGGAAATGACAATTTGCTTTTATTTCAGTTTTGAAATTTATTGCAATTCAAAAGGTGGGGGGGGGGTTAGTCTGACTGTACAGTTTAATCTGATTTTTTAAGGCGGATGCCAAATGAGATAGTGCAATTACCAAAATGCTAATGAACTTGAAGGGTCAGTGAACAGACTTCAGGAGCTTATTAAAAGGGTGAAAAATGAATATTTAACAGTTTAAAATGGCAGTGGGGTATTTGTTTAGAAAAAGATTTCCCAGTCAAGGAAAAGAGCAAATGTTACAGAAACTGCTGACTATAAGCCTCGATCTAGTAAACTCCTTTTTTTATTATGCTGCCCCCCAGACTGTCAGTATTTTGTGGGAGGGATTCAAGAGCATATTGGGACAAGCTGGGTTTGTGCCACTGAAGTGGATTAAAGCACTCTGTTGCTGCAGCACAACAAATCCGCTTTTGCAAAGAAATTGACTTTTTTGCAGTTAGGAAAATGGCAGTGGAATGCACTGGAATATGTAGGGTGAACAAATGAGAAGATCCTCAAGCAAATCAGGATGGGTGCTTGTCATGGAACAGTTGCTATATGGCGAGCATCTCAGTTGTTGAGCTCTGGTCCTGCTTACATTCTTCCCGCAAGCTTTGTGCAAGCAAACCAGGATGAATGCTGTAAAAGGGTCATCTGGAAGAACCCTAAGTTTAGATATCCCCAAACTCTTAATATGAGCTCTTAGCAGCCTGAATCAGGAGACCTGGAGAGCATGGGGGGAGGGTTTGTGGAGGAAGAAGAGGAAGGAAAGGACCTCTTTACTGCCTACCTGAAAATTTCCTCCACTGTGCTGTAGATTTGGAGCTTGCTCTCTGCTCTGAACCAAAGTGCAGCTTCAATGCCATATAGAGGGTACCTTTTCTACTCTCCAAAAGTCTCCCTTTATAGTGGAAGAAGGAGAGATGTTTTTCCTTCTTTCCCCCACTTCATAGCATGCATCCTGCCATTTCAAGGGTGGCTTAGTAAAAACTCTTCCCAGTTTCATACCACAAGAATAAGTGAGGAAAAAACAGCTCTCACCTGGAAGAGTAGGCTTTTACAGTGCCAAGTAAGGTAATAAATAGGCTTGTCCCTTTGGAATATGCTATAATCTAAAATAACTCTTCTAACTGCACTTTGAATAAGTGGTTTCCAGATGGCTACTCTGCTGCTTAATGTGTCTTTTGCTTTAGAGGCAGAATATATTTATATTTGTAAAATGCACTTAACCCACGTAACGCATATCATTATAACCAAGAGAAGGGGACTATTAACCTGAATGGCTCGGATACAAGCTATTTGCTGTAGCTGCTTTTGCACTGGTCACTTAATGTAACAACTCCTATGCGTGTAATGCTAACTGGACAAATCATAGTGGCTATGACAACCTATCACATATTTGCATTTATATATATAAAGAGGTGGAGATACCACCCATAGTTCAGTCGGAAAAGCAGGAGACTCTTAATCTGAGTCATACGTTCAAGCCCCACGCTGGGCAAAAGATTCCTGCATTGCAGAGGGTTGAACTAGATGATCCTAGCAGTCCCTTTCAACTCTACAATTCTAATTAACCACTCACTCTTCAGCAAAGTTTCCAAAGAGGTTTACAAAAAAAAAAAAACCCCAACAAGATGGAATATATTGCTAAAATATAATGAAAATTGACACTTATCCTGCTAATTGGAGCAAAAACGCCAATTTCAGCCCATTGAGAAAACACTGGGGAATCACCAGCCACCACAAATCACATAAACCAGCTCCCACTCAATGCACTCCTCTATAGCTTAACTCTAAGAGGCAGGTATTAACCTTACCCACACCTTTAGCGCTCACTGATGCTGCTTTTGGTAATCTTGATGGAGAAGCTAGAGACTTAATGAAGATGGGAGGTTATTGCGTGGTGGCAATTTCCTGTCAGTATGTCACATCAGCGGGGAGACTGTGCTTTTGTCATACAAAAGCTGACTGGGAATTCATAAATAGTGGTTTAATATCCCCCCCCCCCAGACACACACCTGCATTTTCAACCCTGTCAACCTGTCTACTTTTCACAAGAATGGACTGTTTTAGGAACACCTTTTATCAGCACGACACAGAAGTGTTTGTTCTGGTGCATGTGAGGATCATGGCGATGTTTTAGCCATCTTATACTCAGAATCATGTCTGTAGGTTTAAAAATACTTAGTGTGGAGATTTGGGGTCATAAAAATGCCTTTGACGGGAAACAGAGGTTTTAGTTTTCCCCAAACCAGAGCAGAGGATGAAAGATTTGCTGAAGAACAGATTTATTTCCAGGGATGGTGTGTGTGTGTGGGGGGGGTTTTGACAGCTAACCTAAAAGCACCGACTCCCTTCTGTGTTCTTCATTTACATGAAGCACTTTGCGGTGTTGCTCAGCAAAGCACATTTTGTCCTCTGTTGCAGAATGAATACCTGTACGAAGGCGTTGATGCACGAGTTATTGAGTATGAAGACAACAGGCCCCTGTTAGATATGTTCCTGCAAAAACCGATGGGGTTATTGTCCTTGCTTGATGAGGAAAGCCGGTTTCCTCGCGCCACTGATCAGACGCTTGTGGGTAAGCTGTTTGCAGCTTGTTCTTAAAGGTGCACTGGTATTAAGAGTCCAAGTTAAAGGGCATTTCCTTGTGTTTACATATTCCGTTATCAAAGGGTTGCAGGTTCAATCCCTGCTATCTCTAATTAGTGGTAGGGAAAACTTCAGCCTCAACCTCTGGACAAAGGGTGCCAGTGGCAATCCTGTGTCTCATTTATTTATTTATTTTAATGGAACCCCTTATATGGGATTTGTATATAAATTTTCCCTCACTGGGAAAAATCCATGTAGCGCAAGCATGGATAGTTGGCCCCGGAGAATATTTGACATTTTCTCCCCTTATGGCTTTGATCTATAGGCTACCACTAAAACGAGGCTGCATTTTAAACTGTATTCTAACTTATGTTTTAATCAACTGTGTGTGTGTGTGTGTGTGTGTGTGTGTTTTGGGGGTTTTTTGTTTGTGTTTGTGTTTTTAATGTTTTTACAGTATTTCTATTCAGTGTTAGCCACCCTGATCCCAGTCTCTGCCTGGGAGGGCAGGGTATAAATAAAAATGTATTATTATTCATTATTATTATTATTGTGTCTTTGGGAAGAGCGAGCATAGGAAGCTGCCTTTTACTGAAAGACACCTTCAGACAAACTAGCTCAGTGTTGTCTACAGCAGGGGTGAGTTACATGCAGTGGCGCAGCCAGGTAATTTTAGACCCTGCAGTTAATGGTCTTATGCCTGCCACCACTAGTTGGTCATTTGTATTACATCAATTGAGAAGAAACCACCAAAATGGCATTAGAAGTTTTTATGGAAGCATCTGCACATGCCTACTCATTTGCAGATGGAGAAGGACTAGGTGGTGGAAAGCAACCATGGGCATAAGTGCATTTATGTTATTCCCTTAGAAGAAAACCTGTGTGTTTCCCTTACAGAGAAATTTGAAGACAACCTGAAATCAAAATATTTCTGGAGACCAAAAAGAATAGACTTGACATTTGGGATTTACCATTATGCAGGGAAGGTAAAATTATTTGTTTGGTTTATGAAAATAATTTTTAGGCTACTTATCAAAGCAGAATTCTTCCAAAGCAGGTTATAGAACACTATCAAATTGCATAATTTCAATAATATATAATGATACTTGTTTACTTTCTGGCACATGAGACTTCAGATAATTAAAAATAATTGGTTCAGAATAATCATTTATATTCTTCCCAATAAATGGAAAAAAGTTTTGCTGGGAGAGAAATCCTCCAGTATCACAGCCCAAAAACAAACAGCCATGGCATCCTTTTTGCTGTTTAAGGCATGCATACGCAATGCAACTGTAAAAACAAAGGAATGGAATACAAATTTGGAAACTACCTGAAGCAGTGCCTCACTCACTAACAGCTCCATTGTAGGCATGTTAGGGTTTTTTGGATCAGAAGAATGCTGATGATCACTTGGTGGGGGAGGTAGCAAGTGATTCAGCTTTCTGATTACAGCCTGAGGCCCAGTTCATATGTCACCAGTAGCCAAGCATGTGGTGAGGCAGACGTGCCCTCCTAACACCAGCATCACTGCAGCATACCCAAGCAGCACTGGGATGAGGCAGGCCGGTGTGAATGTCAGAGGCACATGAGCACATTGGCAGGAGTGTTGGGTGGGTGGTAGAGGTCCAGTTTTGACCATGCCACCCTCCTGTTCACAGCCCCATACTGGTAAGCAGCAAGGACGGTGTCAGGAGAACAGCTCAGCATCTCCACACTACCACCACTGCTGTAGATTGTTACCACTTTGTAGCTTTTAATGAATGGTTTGATACTGGAACCACTAGGCCTAATGCATGGAAGTATTGGTCAACATAAGGAAATTTGCTATATAACTTTTGCTGTCCTGTTTTTTTTAAATAAAAAAAAATAGGTTCTATATAACGCAAGTGGATTCTTGAACAAAAACCGAGACACCTTACCAGCTGACATTGTACTGCTCTTGCGATCCTCGGAAAACTATTTGACTCGGCAGCTGGTAATCCACCCTCTTACAAAAACAGGTAATGTGTCTTACAGTACTAATGCTACCCTTTGACAGGTCCAGTGTTAGGTGCTGCCTGCCTTTTTGTTCACAACTGGGCTAGCATCTTCCACCTTACCATGGAAGGAAGCAGGCATTTGCCATGTTACTGAGCGCCACAGGAAAGGAGCAGCAGAATGAAGGCTAGGAAGCGGATGTGTTGCCCTCATCCAGGAAACATTCCCTACAAGCCGTCCTTCCACATGTCCTACCCTCTGGGAACTCTTTCCACACAGTTCGGTCTGCTGCAGAACCCCTGTGCCTCAGCTGTTGCACTTCCATGGGTTTCAGAGACTAGGAACCAAGAAAGCTTCCTTACACTGAGTCAGATAATTGGTCCATATAGCTTGCTATTGTCTACACTGACTGGCAGCCACTCTTCAGGGTTTATCGAAGGTGTCTCTGGCATACCTGCTTAGAGATGTGAAGAGATCAGCCTTTGACCTCTTGTGGGCAAAGCAGCTGAGCTGAAAAGTCATGGGGGAACAATTTATTTGCTTAACGTCCAGTAAAAAAAATGTAAGGTGCAACTCTATGCCCCTACTCTTGTGTAGCAGTATGTTGCAGGGGAAATTGGCTGTAGTATAATGAAGGAAGGACGCAAAAGAAAAAATATGAACTCTTCATTTGACATCCTTTTATTTTATTAATATATTTTTTCCATTTTGCAATATTCAACAATGAATATAAATCTACACAAATCAAAAATATTTTCTGCGACTTCCCTCCCTCCCCTTCTGCAATTTCTTGTTTTTCTGTCATTTTCTTACTGCATATTCAAATTTATCCTTCATAATTCCTATAAATTTCTTACTGCTCTTGTTTATATCAATCCTGCTAATGTTTTTAATTGTTTCCAATTTGTTTCCATGTATTCAATTTCCCCCATTCTGTTACAAAAAGTCTATTGTCTTGATCTCATAATCTTCCAGTAGGTTTCGCCATCTCTGCGAATTCCATCAGTTTTAATTGCCAATGGTCTTTTTGGGGGGCCAAATCCTCCTTCCAGTTTTAGGCATATATCATTTGGGCAGCCGTGGTTGGATACATAAATAGTTTATTCTGGTCTTTCGGCACCTCTTCTCCAAGTATACCTAGAAGAAAAGCTTCTAATTTTTTAAAACAAAGGTTATTTTCAACATGATTTTCAATTCATTATGGATCATTTCCCAGAAGACTTTTGCAGTCTTACAGGACCATATGTGCTACCACATATGAAAAAAGATACCTTCTTTCTCTTTACATTTGACATTCTCTCAGGCTCCAGTTGCACCCTCTGCCCCCCAAGGATGCATAGTGCTTGGTCCATGTTTATTATCTACCAACCACCTATACAAGTAAACCAGCAGTAACCACTCACCAGTCATGACATGGGCAGCTTTTGTGACCCAGCACTGGCCCTGGACCCTGGGCCGTCCCCATAGGCTGTGGGTCATCCAGGTGACCTTCACCACCAGCCAATCGGCTGTGGCCCCGGGGGCGGAGCTGAGACCAGAAAAGGAAGCTGCCGGCAATGCTGGTCAGCCATTCTGGTCATATTTGTCACTGCTCACCTCAAATATGGCATGAGAATATGAAAAATGCAAATTATGCTTATGCACTATTTGTCAATTATTTCAGCAGCCAGCACATAATTAGTTTTCCCACAAGTGTATATGGTGGTGTTTTTTTCCCAAGTACCCAACTGCAAGATTAATTTATATTTAAATTCTGCATAATTGAAGCCACTTCTGGAATTGTAATGAGGAAGTCGCTTTATGGAAGGCATTTGGGGTTAGAATTTTTTTATAGTCAAGGGTTTTAAAAATTCTTGGTGCAAATGCTCTAAACTGGGTGCATCAAGTCCCCACAAATCACATAGTAAGCACACTAGGCCCTGCTAGTCTGCATTGCCCTATCTGAATTGCAGGCTACCATAGTCCACACAAAGAAGAAAATTTAGCAAAAGCCTGCTCCAGCTGTCCGTCAGAAGGCAGGCAACGGCGCAGCTGGGGTTTGGCTCTGGGACCAGGTAGGGGCCTGTCAATAGAGTTGCAGGGGACGGAGGCAGTTGTGGTGTAGTGGTTTGAATATCAGACTAAGATCTGGGAGACTAGGTTTTCAAATCCCCACTCAGCCATGAAGCTCACTGCGTGATCTTGGGCCGACCGTTGTCTTTCAGCCTTACCTACCTCACAGGGTTATCGTGAGGATTAACCAAGGAGGGGGAAAGAACCATGTATCCCTTCTCCAGCTCCTTGGAGAAAAAAGTTGGATATAAATGCAAAGCATAAAAATAAACACTTTATAAGGGCATTTAAAATGCTCATTAATATAGCCTCCCTCTTCCTGCACCAGCGTGGGCAATGCACTCTAAGACTTGTTCCTTGTTTATATTAGAGTTTGGTAGGCCATCATAAAATTGTACGATATGCTTCAAAATGATGTAGAACACAGCAGTCACTTCTCTAAGGTAGTGCTGTTCCACAAAAGGCGAGGGTGATAAGGGGGGCTCTGGTGTCTGTAATCACATCAATAAGATTTGGAGAATAAATGTAAATGCCAAGTATTCATTATCTTCTCTCTTCGCAAGCAAAAGGGAAACGAGGAATGTGCTTGTGGCTCATTGAAAGCTACATGTATTTTGTTTTTTAAAATAAATTTTATTTTTGTATTTTCTATTTTATATAAATAAGTGAATTAAAAAATAAATAAACATATACGGTAGTCCCCTTTGACTTCCCTCCCCCCATTGTGGATCTTAATATAATGATTTTCACCTCTGCATCTCTTTCGTAACTATTCTGATAAATCCTTTTTCATTCCGTAGTTCAAATTTTTGATACAAGTTTTCTGTCAGTCTTACCAATGTGTGTAATTGTTTGCAATAGATTTTCAAATAAATTATAAACTTTTCCCATTCTTTATTAAAGACCTCCTCTTCCTGGTTTCTTCTTCTTCCTGTAAGTTTTGCCATCTCAGCATAGTTCCATTTCTGGACTAACAGAATCCGCACAGCCGTGCTTGCATACATAAAAAGTTTCATCTGGTCTATAAATTTGTTGACAATAATCATACATGGAGGGCAGACTTCAATCTTAGGGAATCTACTGTGTTATTGTCAGTGCTTTTTTCTGGGGGGGACACATACCCCTAAACATTTTGTGAATGTAAGTTTGGCCTCATTGAGGGGCAGTATTTCAATATGAGTAGGAAAATGAGAATACCCCAAACATTTTTTAGGGGGGGGGGAGCACTGGTTGTTGTTGTTTTTTACTAGAGCCCTGAGAGGCAAAATACATTCACTTGGAACTAAAGAAGATGGTGCTGCTTAAGCAGGTGCTGAGCACAGGGGTTTCTTCTGAGTACCAGAACTGAGCTGAACATACTCTTGTTCCACATAGAAAGCTATTCCTGGTTGCTCCAAACTCAGAAGCAGCTTGCCCAGTTGGATGGAACCACAATGCTAACTTCCTGGGAGCAGTGTCACTGCTGTTTATCAGAGGGAGAGGTGGCAAGGAGGTTTGCACAGTGCGGGTACACCAATGGAAACAATTTGTCACTCCTGCAGGTGCACCCGCACACTCCTGAGCTCCCTACTCCCTCAGCCCTTTCCCTCCAGTAAACAGCAAGCAACACCACTGCTGGGAAGGGAGTGTTGAGGCTCTGACCTCCTGAGTTTGCGACCTCTGCCGAAGCTTTCTCCACTTCATCAGTCATAGGGAGAGGTAGTCGTTCTGCCACTGCTATTGTCAAACAGTTGGGAGTCAGAAATCTTTCGGATCAATTGCAAGTCTCCCAGAGTTATCCCAGTAAATCAACCTTCTGCTCATCCCTGGACTAATATCTAGAGGGGTGGACATCTTGAGTAAGGTACCTTCTTTCTTCTCTTAGGTAACTTGGCACATACGAAAACCAAGAGTGCGATAAACTACCAGACATGGACGCCACAGAAATCAATCAGCCAAACTAAGGTAAGGAAACCACATGGGCAGCCGCCTGGACCCATATATTGAAGTCGAGAGGGGCAATGTTGTTGTTGCTACTAAAACAAAAACAAAAAAAGTAAGCAAGTAACCCCTTCCTTGGTTTCTCTCCCTCTCTCTTTATCTCTCCTGTTTTCTTTTCTGTTTAGCTGGATTTCTTTGTGTTGTGCAATTCGTATTCCTTCCGTGAGGTAAAAAAACCTACATTTCCCTTCTTTCTGACTATAGTTTTATAACTACTTCAGGGAAAGCTAAATTAATTCTCTGCTGTCACTGTCCTTAGCACTCATCCCTAAGCCTGCTTCCTTGCAAGTATGTTTCCTGGATTACACTGAAGTATTAATTCCAAGTAAATGTGTTCCTGATTGGTACAGTATGTTTATTTAAAATGAGAGCATACCAAGGTTCTGGCTGTGGGGTTAATCAGGCTCTGTTGAAAACAACCATTGTGACAAGGGTACAGAATTATTATTTGCAGGATGTTAACAGTCCTAATCTTTAAAAAAAAAGAAAGAGAGAAATCTAGACAAACCATTTTTCCTTCAAATGCCATTTGCAGCAGATATCTATCTGTATGTTCAGTTATCAAACTGTGTTCAGTATATGTGTGTGTTTCTGCATGTGTGTACAGTGTGATAAAGTATTGTAATGTTTTTAGTGTAATAACCTCTGACTTTCCTAGTGATTACTCAGTAGCATCTGCAGCTTAGGATGACTATTTTTTATTATTAATAGTGTTCTTTAAGAGGACACTTTGTTGAACTGGTGCAATAAGCTTCAGACACTGTATAGATAAGAGGTGCTATTTTCTTTCTTGATACATATAGAGTGAGCCGGAGGATTCCACGCATCATCCGAGGGAAACAACCAATATGAAAACGCAGACAGTTGCTTCATATTTCAGAGTAAGCTTTAGCTGTTATTCTTCCTCTTAATATATATGATTTATGCAGCAGCCAGCCTGCTGATTTCTGGGCCCTTCTCTATAGATACAATAGTTCTATTTCTCCTTAGGGATAAGATAATTCACTTGGAACTTGAAAGCTTCTAGACTAGCATTAGAATATCCAAAGCAGGGGTGGAAAACCTGTCCCTTTCCAGATGTTGTTGGACTCTAACTCCCATCAGGCCACGCCAGCATGACCAGTATGTAGTGGGGGGGGTGTGAATCTGGAGGGCCACAGGTTCTCCTCTGAGGAAAAACACTTCAGGGCACCCTGGTTCACTCAAACTGATACCCTGCCATTTTCCAGATGTTTACATTTCAAGACATCTCTTCCGGCTCTTTGATATATATTTTTTCATCTCCCGTGTGACCTTGAGGGGGAGACTAGGTGCTGGCCAAATGTTTCTCTGGTGCACCCGCAAGTTAGCTTAGCAGGGGGTGTGATGACAGGGCCATCTCACCTGGCTCTTGTTTTCTCAGTAGTTTTTTTTTTTAGTAGAAGGGTACCCTTATTAGATGGGACGCAGGTGGCGCTGTGGGTTAAACCACAGAGCCTAGGACTTGCTGATCAGAATGTCGGCAGTTCGAATCCCCGTGACGGGGTGAGCTCCCATTGCTCGGTCCCTGCTGCTGCCAACCTAGCAGTTCGAAAGCACGTCAAAGTGCAAGTAGATAAATAGGTACCGCTTTATAGCGCGAAGGTAAACGGCGTTTCCGTGTGCTGCTCTGGTTCGCCAGAAGCGGCTTAGTCATGCTGGCCACATGACCTGGAAGCTGTATGCTGGCTCCCTCGGCCAATAAAGCGAGATGAGCGCCACAACCCCAGAGTCGGCCATGACTTGACCTAATGGTCAGGGGTCCTTACCCGTATTAGCCACAGTTGATCCTCCAAGTCTCATGGTCCCTGGCATTTTCCTGCCCATGCCATTTGCTGATTCCAGCCATGTGAACAAAAGGATCTGCCGTGTAAGTCAGACTATCAGCCCATCTAACCTAGCATCGTCTCCACTGATGGGCAGCACTTGGTTCCCCGAGGTTTCAGGCACAGATCTTTCCTGGCTTTGGTCCCTGAGCCTTTTTAACTGGAGATGCCCAAGACTGAACCTGGGAACTTCTGCCAGGCCCCTCTGAGCTAAGGTTCCTCTCTCTATTGTAGAGAGGTTGAACGGTTTCTGTGTTTGAACTGCTAAATAATAATAATAATAATAATAATAATAATAATAATAATAATTTATTTATATCCCGCCCTCCCCAGCCGAAGCTGGGCTCAGAGCGGCTAACAAGAATAAAAGTAACACAGCATTCTAAAATCAATTCATTCTAAAATCAATTCAGAATCAAATTAATGGCAACCATTGGGCTAGAGTTCTATGAGGATTACCAAAGGAGGGGGTCAGACTGTGCCTTGGCCTAAGGCCTGGTGGAACAGCTCTGTCTTGCAGGCCCTGCGGAAAGATGTCAAGTCCCTCAGGGCCCTAGTCTCTTGTGACAGACCGTTCCACCGTATCGGGGCCACAGCCGAAAAAGCCCTGGCTCTGGTTGAGGCCAGCCTAACCTCCCTGTGGCCTGGGACCTCCAATATGTTTTTGTTTGAAGACTGTGAGGTCCTCCATGGGACATACCAGGAGAGGCGGTCCTTCTAGTCAAGGAGAAAACCACAGGAAGGTTTGTTTTATCTCTTTTTTCCATGGCTACCATGGATTTCAATCCCAGTCAAACTGACAACTTTCCTTTCCTCACATAGAAATGACAAAAAACGTTTAGATCCCAGGAAAGCTGAACCTGTTATGCTTCTATAGCAGCTTAGCCAATTGGGAGACAGAAGCTTCACTGCCCTAAGCAAAATACAATATAGTTGATATTATTGGTTGAACAGGCCCTATTTTATATGAGAGGCTGAAATCCACAGGGACAGAATGACAGTCAGAAAAAGAATCTGGCTGTAGTTTGTTAGCATGTTTAATGTTCATAAACAGCACTTAAATGTGTCACTGCCAAACATTTTAACAGTCGCTTTGTCCATGTTGGCTGGCCTTCATTATTATGTCACTGATAATATTATAATTCTATGGTACACATCCAAATTGGTACTCTACAGTACACAACCAAAGGAGAACGTAATGCACTTTTTGAATTTACATTTGAATAATGCGCTATTCCATTATTGCTGTTATTTTCCTTTGAGTCAACCTGATGCACAATTAGCTCCTTGGTTTTGCATAAGAATCTGCATTGGAAACACTCTCCAGAACACCTGTCAGAACATCATTTTATGCCATAACTGCCATTAACAATTTCTTGTCAACAGGCAATTACATCGCCCATCTGCTCATAAAGGCTGCAGAATAGACAGGGGGCCACAGACCCCTTTTTCAATGTTTTGTTTTAAGCCACGAGCCACAACAAAATAGGATTAATAATTCTGAGCACTAAAGGTCATACTGAGATTTCTTACATGACTTTGAGCATAGAAGTATGCAACCAAGAAGTAGTGCTTCAAAGTGACAATGTGCATTTCAGCCAGAAGATGACACAAGCATCCCTGGGAAATGTAAATTATAAGCTGCAGGCACTGCTTTTCAAGCCTTTATTAGGGAAATCTACATAGCAATTTACAACACTAACTTTTGCAAATTTCATTGTTGTTTTAGAAACCAGTTCAGTACAGTACATAAAACAACCCCACGATTTACTTACCTGTTGGAAAAGTCAAGGCAATGAATGTTCTCAGTTTCTTTGGAACAATCAAAAGCGCATATGCAACCTATTTGAAAAAGTATTATTTATTTAATAAATTTAATAAATGTATATCCCACACCTTCAACCACTAGGGCAGCAAACCTTGCTTTTGGAGTCTAGAATTTGCCATAAAAGTACAGTTTAGGGCAGTAATAAATTGTGAAATTATGTGCCTGTGATAGGATATAGGTGTTTTCAGCATGGGAACAGTGCAACTGTACTAGTTCCTACTATAGGTGAATTCTCTGCACGCATGTTATACCAGATGCATTACAGGGGTACCGCAAATACAGTGTACTGTATAATTGCCTACATAAAACGTGGGCAGGCCCATAATCTTCTTAATCTGGTGCAAGGAAAATTCAAACAGATTTCAAAGAATACAAGTTTTGCAAAGCTTTTGAGCACTCACAAGAAAGGCACTGTATGGAAGGGCTTCCAAAGGCTTCTCCCTGTATTTCCTTTTCAGTATTCGCTCATGGATTTGCTATCTAAAATGGTGGTTGGCCAACCTCACTTTGTGCGCTGCATTAAGCCGAACAATGATCGACAGGCAAACAAATATGACAGAGAAAAGGTATTGGTACAGCTGCGCTACACAGGAATTCTGGAAACGGCACGGATCAGGCGACAGGGTTATTCTCACCGTATTCTCTTTGCTAACTTCATAGAGCGGTAAGTCCTTTACAAATGTTGTTTTGGTAGACTGTGTCCAGAAATGACATTTTAGTACCAAACCAGATTCTGGTTCACTCAGGCTTTTCTACACTGGATTGCTGCACATGGGCCAACTGCCAGTTAAAGGTGGGAAATGTCACCACTGAAAAGTCTTGCCCTTTCAGTGATGCAAGGTAATACAGACATTTTGTCTGCAGTATTATATCTCCAGCTATCTGTAGAAAGGTAAAGGTAAAGGGACCCCTGACCATTACGTCCAGTCGTGGCCGACTCTGGGGTTGCGGTGCTCCTCTCGCTTTACTGGCCGAGGAAGCCGGCGTACAGCTTCCGGGTCATGTGGCCCGCATGATTAAGCCACTTCTGGTGAACAGCACACGGAAACGCCATTTACCTTCCCACTGGAGTGGTACCTATTTATCTACTTGCACTTTGACGTGCTTTCGAACTGCTAGGTGGACAGGAACAGGGACTGAGCAATGGGAGCTCACCCCGTCGATTTGAACCGCCAACCTTCTGATCGGCAAGTCCTAGGCTCTGTGGTTTAACCCACAGCGCCACCCGCATCCCTCCAGCTATCTGTTCACACATGCAAATCATCGCTTGCCGTTAAAGTCAACCAGCATTGACAAGCATGTGTGAATCATCCCTTGATGCTGGGAAAGCTTCTGAAAAAGTGGGGGTGAAATGTGCTTGGAGAACAGGCATTGCATTTTGATTCAGGAATGCCGCACAGATTAAACATCCTGTGCTGTAGTTCTGTCTACAAAGAAGCAGCTTTCCGGATACAGTAAAATTCAGCTTAAACAATTCCTTCACAATAAATTAGGAGCAGTGAAAACAATAAATACAACCAACCAACAATACACTGAAGAACAGTTATGCTATTCCAGGGGTAGGCAACCTTAAGGCCTGGGGGCTGGATGTGGCCCAATCACCTTCTCAATCCGGCCCATGGACGGTCCGGGAATCGGTGTGTTTTTACATGAGTAGAATGTGTGCTTTTATTTAAAATGCATCTCTGACATATTTGTGGGGCAAAGGAATTCGTTCATTCCCCCCCCCCCCAAAAAAAATATAGTCCAGCCCACCACATGGTCTGAGGGACGGTGGACCGGCCCATGGCTGAAAAAGGTTGCTGACCCCTGTGCTATTCTATTGTGTGTGCGAGTGGTGAAGGTTAGCTCTAAAGAGTCATTTGACTCAGAAGCAAGTTGGGAGCATTGTAAGTTGGAGTGAAGCCTACATCTATATATTCAGAAAAACGCTTGCTCTCAGCCTGCACCGCATCAGAAGGCAGCTGGGGAAACATATGACGGAATGCTCTCCCATTCAGAAAACCTGCTTGCTGTGCAAAACTTGTGTTTGTCAGGAAGAAGACTTGTTGTTTAGCCCTTCTCTCTGGTATATTTGATATCTGGTATATACACTTCTTTCGTTTTTATGTTGGAGACCATTCAGACTTGCCATTCGCCACTGACATGTTAACGTGGCACCGTACTGGGGGCTGTACCACATGGTTTTTCTGAATGTGCTGATCAGTTCAAATGTGGACTGTTATGCATCTAAGTTCACAGTTTGTATGAATGAAATAAAAGTTAACTGATTGGCGCTGAATGTCTTTTGCAAATGCAATACTAAAGGATTTGGGTTTATCTCTCTCTGTCTTAGATACTATCTCCTTTGTTACAAATCAAGTGACAAACCCCCTGTAAGCCCTGAAACGTGTGCTGCCATCTTGGAAAAAGCCCAGCTTGATAACTGGATACTTGGGAAAACTAAGGTAGTATCTTTGCTCATTAGATGCAGCCCCCGTTGAAATAAATGGAATAAATGACTATATTGATGGATTTGAAAAGAGTTGCTTCTGCTAATACAAGTTGGAATGAGGCTACATCTTGCTGTGGCTGGGGATCTAAGGGCAACATGGTCCCAAAAGCTCCTTGTCCATCTCACAGATCCATCCATGCCCTACTCACAAAACTACCCAATGTACCACCTACTGTACATTGGGTACAGTAAGTCTTTCCCTACTGTAATCTTATGGACTGCAGAGAAGACAGGAAAAATGAAGACAGATCCCTTGTAATTCTGCTTTGGGGCTTTTTAAAAAACAAGCAGTATATACATTTTATGAAATAAATAAATTCCACTGGGGCCTTTTAAGGTGTGTCATCCAGTCTCTTGTTGAGGATTACAGATTCACTAACACTAGATATATTGCTCTTATCAATCATGTGTGCATTGCACCTCATAAAACATCACCTTACATTCTCATTCTTTTCTTTGGGCAGGTGGGTGAGTAAAAGGTAGATAAACTAAAAGTTGTCCAGTCTAAATTCACACATCATGTTGGAGCTGAAGCAGTAACTGAGCCCAGTTCCTTTGATCTCAGCTCCACCTGTATAACTGGGTGCAGCTAAATGCCTTCCTAAAGGAGACTGTCCCATATTCTCTGCCTGCTCCACCACTACAGTCAGATCCAAGGAGAGGGAAAGTGTGTTGGATAAGTACATTATGTTTTGTTATGATACGGTATGCAAGTTCACATGCATTTCACCCAGGTTGGAATTAAAAGTTATTGTGTTTGTCAGTAGTTCCCCTGTTCTAAGGAGTCCAGGATTGGCAGAGTGATAGAGAAATATATTCCTCAAGAACAAACAGCCATTATTAAGGCAGATCTACAACTGCTTATTTTAAACTCTGGAGAGTCCAACACTGGGGGTGCCATTTATGGATGGAAGGAGTCGTCAGCCTTCTATGTAGTTCTTTCTTGTCTTTTTACCTCCTACAGGTATTTCTCAAATACTATCATGTAGAGCAGCTGAACTTAATGCGAAAGGAGACAATTAACAGGATTGTTTTGATTCAAGCGTATGTCAGAGGGTGGCTTGGTTCAAAGAGATACAAAAAGATAAAGGAGAAAAGGGAAGAAAGTGCAATTAAAATACAAGCAGGTAATGGTTCAATGTAACAAACATAATTATGTGCAAGTATTTGTTCATATAGATGTGAAATAAGAAATTCGGTGTAAAACAGCAGGTGCTCTTTTTGTTGCGGTTGACTGGTTGTTGGATAATATTTTATCTTGTTTTGTTACCTTTATGCTGTTGTTAGTCATCTTGAGTGGCAAATTTTATATTTTAACATATATAATTTTATATATATATTGCATGGTGATGTCAAGAGTCAAGCTCACAGCACCTTGAACTGGTGGCCTGGGGAATATCTGGTGAAGGTTCAGTTGTAGCTGGGGTGGGGTTAATGGGTACACACACACCCCAGAGTTGTGTTCCCACTCCGCGTGGACTATTTTCCAGAAAAATGTATTTTTAATGGCATATAATGGCAGGCCCCATTTAAAGAATGACATGTTATTTTAAGAACAGGAACAATCTAAGCGTAAGACCATCTGAAAATTTCATTGAATTAGACAAGGCAAGTACATCGCGTACCTGGACTTAGAAAAAGCTTTTGACAAAGTACTTCACCAAAGACTTCTGAGTAAGCTTAGCAGTCAAGGAAAAGGGGGTGATGTCCTCTAGAGGATCAGGAATTGGTTAAGTTGCAGCAAGCACAGAGTAGGAATAAATGGACAGTTCTCTGAATGGAGTGAAATAGAAAGTGGAGTTCCTCAAGGATCAGTATTGGGACCTATTTTCTACAGGCACCGGGTTTGCCACTGTGAGAACAGGCTGCGGGCCTAGATGGGCCTTTGGTCTGATCTAGTAAGTGGTTCTTATGATTTTATTGTATTAACCGCAAACGGAACTTTTATCACAACATATGGAGAATCTGCCCTTTTGATGGTTAATGCTTTCATACTTTTAATGTGATGGGTGGAACTTTGATCTATTCACCACACTTAAGATTTGTTCCCTATTAAAACTGAATGGGCTTTTGTGTCAAGAGAATAATACCAATAGTGTGGTCCTGAACTTGGAGCACCCTTCCTCAACCTGGTGCTCTCATCAGCCCCAGCTAGTATGTACAGTGGCCACGGTTGGTGAGAGTTGTTGTCCAACAATTTCTAGAGGGTACCAATTTGGGGGAAGGCTGATTTTGAGTATAGAAAACTGTGTTTATATTGATCCAAATGTGCTTTCTTATCATGATCTTGGAATCTGCGTAACATCTCATCTATATACCTGGTTCCGAATGTATTTCTTCTCTGTTTCTACTCTGAGCATGCATCAGTAGTTCAGTGAAAATAATTGCGTCTGCTTAAAAAAGCGTTCACTATCTCTCTTTAGCTTACCGGGGATATGTTACTCGCAAGCAGTATTCAAATGCAAAGGCAGCATACAAAATCGAAATGTGCATTACCAAGCTACAGGCTGGCAAGTAATTTTTTATAATTTGTAAATAATTCTTGTTGGTTTCGAAAAATAAAAATAAAAACAGCTTAGAGTAAACATACATGACAGTATCTACCGTTGCTGCAGAATGCCTTATACAAAGATCACAGCAAATGATTAAATTATCCAAAAAGAGTTGTTACCAGTATTGTGTGTTTATTATGCATGAATATCTCCCCTCCAAAGCAAGATGTGGGTATTTGGAGGGTCTAAGAGTTGTTTTGAGTGCTCAACGTGGTGCCTTCTAGGTGTTTTGGACTACAACTCCCATCATCCCTGGCCTTTGGCCATGCTAGCTTGGGCTGATGGGAGGTGTAGTCCAACAACATCTGGAGAGCAGCAGGTTGGGGGAGGCTGCAGTATATGAATAGCTCAAATGAATAAACAAATTATTGAGTTATGTTCCTCTTGTAATTTACATCAGCTGCAAGAGGATATTTAATCAGGAGGAAAATTAAGGAAGAAAAGGAAGCAAATTCTAAAGCAGCAACGACAATTCAGAGTCATTACAGGGGATACAGGGAGCGAAGGAGCTTCAAAAGGAAAAGGTACTGTTTGCTTTCTCGTTGTGATTGTTCTGTTAAATGCCGTCTCCTTCTGCAATAAAATATAGTCAGAAAGTAGCAATATATCCTAGACCATGATGAACTGCATTCTTCCGCGCAGACAAGGTGAGATATATCTCATTATATTGCGTTTTGTTTTCAGTAGACGTGTCAAAGAAGGGCATGTGATTTCCATTAAAAACACTGGATGCAAATAAATGATATTTGACTGCTAACATTTTATCCACATCTGATTTGTAAAAGGTCTGGTAGCTCTAAGTCTGAATATTGGATTCCTGGCTCCATTTGCTTTAAAACAAGAAAAGGCCTTTCAGCCAGATATTGAGAGCTCAACACAGGCGGTGGCAGAGGGAAGCATGAACAAGAAAATATTGTTGAATAATCTCCTTCCCTAACACTCAAACTAGGGTACAATTAACTGCAACAAATGTTTCTATTCCTTAAAACAGATTCAGGAGCAAAACAGATTCAGGAGCAGATTCCCTGATCAGTTGCATACATAACATATGCATTAATTTAAAACAATTGACAAAACACAGTAGAACAAAAAAAAAAACACAACCAAAGGCATTAAGCCGCAATAATTTATTTACCCCCAAATCCTGGAAGAATTAAAAAAAAGTTTTGGCTTACTGGTGGAAATGCCATCTGTATCTCCAGGGGGAAGGAGTAACCACAGTTTGTGGTAGGGAGGAAGGGGGAATGGTTTCAGTTCACATCAAAAAGGGAACTTACTTAAGTCATGTTTTTTGAACTGATAGGTGGACCAAAACTTAGTTTATCCTTTGAAATTTGTACTTCTCCAAATTTTGAGGTTCAGTTCTCCAGTCAAGTCATGTATACGGAAATGTGTGTACTAGGGCAGGGTTGGGGAACCTCTTTGTGAATGATGCCAATTATCTTTTAAACAATCTGAAATGGCTGGTTTTTTGATGAGCGCCACAACCCCAGAGTCGTTCATGACTGGACCTAACGGTCAGGGGTCCCTTTACCTTTTTACTTTGAGTAGGGAGTATTCTTCATTGTTTCCCCCCCTAACGCTCTTTCTTCTTGTAAGCAACAACAAAAAAAGGACCCCCAACATTTTCTGTATTGCTATATTGTGTTTAACACTCAATTGGAAGCTGCCCAGAATGGCTGGGGAAACTCAGCCAGATGGGAGGGGTATAAATAATAAATTATTTTATTTTTATTTTATTTTTATTATTTTTATTTTTATTATTTTTATTATTTTTATTTTTATTATTATTATTATTATTATATTATATTGTTCTCATTTTTAAAATTGCACATATCATATTAACCTTTTAATGCATACATATTGTATCAAGGTCACAATATCTCCTAAATATAATATGTTTCTGTCAGGGAGTCACTTCTTAGGAAGGAACAGGCTGAAAGGGCAGCTACCCCAAGTAAAAAGGAAGAAGAAGATGTACAAATTACAGAGATCGAGAGTAACACGACCATTGGACACAACAAGTCTCCTCCCCGAAGTGAAGAGGAGGCCGCTGTCATCCTTCAGAGCAACTACCGTGGTTACAGAGAAAGGAAGAAGGTGAAGGAGCAGGGCTTCAAGAATGTGGCCGGGCAGGAACCATCTCAAGAGGAGAACCTCAAACCAGCACCAGATGCCGAAGCTGGTATGGACCATTGTAAGAAAATGGGAGATGCAGATGAAATGCAAAGCTCTCCTGTAGAGGTTGAGGTCAACGCAACTGTTGAGCTCAAGCCACCGCCTCACACAGAAGAGGAGGCGGCTGTTATCCTCCAGAGTAACTACAGAGGTTACAGAGAACGGAAGAAGTTTAAGGATGAGCAGTGTAAGAAACTGGGAAGTACAGATAAGGGGCAGACCTCACCCCCAGAGGTCCACGTCAGTGCAGCTGCTGTGCCCAAGTCACCACCTCAGACTGAAGAAGATGTACAAATTACAGAGATTGAGAGTAACACAACTGTTGGACACAACAAGTCTCCTCCCCGAAGTGAAGAGGAGGCTGCTGTCATCCTTCAGAGTAATTACCGCGGTTACAGAGAACGGAAGATGTTCAAGGAGCAGGGCGGCAAGAACGTGGCAGGGCCAGAACCGCCTTCAGAGCAGAACCTCAAACCAGCGCAAGAAGCAGAAGCTGGTGTCGACCAAAAAGCTGCAGCTTCTGTTGTGACTCAGAGCATCTCTGACTTAGATCTGAAGGCACCAGAGGAGAAGGAAGAAGTACTTCCCAGGAAACGGCAGTCTTCTGTGAAACAAAAGCTCCCGGAGGAAGGTGAGAAAAAGGCCATTTCCGACGGCTTGCCTAAGAAAGCATCTATCAGAAAGGCAAGTGAATCGAGCCAGCCAACTCTGCATGGAAGAAGGGGCTCAGAGGTGCAAAGGCCCATTGTTCCCCATGGCAGTCACCTGGAAAGAGGTTCTTTGAAACACGGCCAGCCGCCTCCCTTTGAAAATAAAGCAAGTGTAAGGAAAAGCTCTGCGAGAGGCTCTCAGAAACATATTGAAGCCAGCAAGCAAACCTCGGGAGACAAAGAGAAGGCAGCCTTAGTCATTCAGAGTAATTATCGAGGATACCGAAGGCGAGGACAGCTCAGGAAAGAAGGGAAATTGCCGGGTGGGAACCAAGAGAGAGCACACCATGAGGGGAATGGTGGAGGGAGCAGTCAAAATCCCGGTCCCAAGGCAACAATAGCGAGGCAGAGATCCAGCGCTGAGGCTGAGGGATCAAATGATGTTCCAGAAGATGGCCCAGAGAAGGACAAGTCTGATCTGGCGGCATTTTCCAGGCAGGTGAGGAGATTAGAGCTGGGGAACTTTTCCCAATCTGGGGGTTATATTCCATTCTGGGCAGCCTTCTGAGGGCCACATGCCAGTGGCAGGTAGGGCCAGAGGAAAAAGTGGGTAGAGCAATGAATGAGATTTTTACCTTTGTAATGTAGATTTTCTATATCCTCCCACATCCAGAGGTGTATTTAAGGGTTGGTGAAATCAGCTCCTGTTCTGAATTTTAAAAATATGCTTGCTAATAACAATAGTAATGCCTTTGAAAATAGTATGAGTTCAGCAGTAAGGGTTGTTGAGGTTGTCAAGATACCTATCTACAAAAGCAAAATTCTCTCTCTCTCTCTCCATCATTGCTTCTCCTGCTCCCATTGCCCAGCATTGATTTGCATTAAAGCTTGGTGTTTTTATTTCCTAGATATCAAAATTATCGGAAGACTATTTGGTGCTGCAGCAGAAGCTGAACGAAATGATTCTGTCCCATCAGCTGAGGCCTGTGATGCTCTCCAAAGACAAGCAAACAAATGGCCACCTCTCTCCTCGTGTGTGCCAGCCTGGTAAAAAATAAATAAATAAACAATCACTCTCAGCATTGAAAGGCAATATTAATCTGACTCAATGGAATATACTCTGCAACTACAGGGATGGGGAACCTGTAGCCCTACAACTCTCTTCATTCCTGATGCGTCTCCAAGAAATTCTGGAGGGCCACAGGTTCCCTATGCCTGGCTTTAGATTACATGTATGGCTCTCCATGGGACGCGGGTGGCACTGTGGGTTAAACCACAGAGCCTAGGACTTGCCGATCAGAAGGTCAGTGGTTCGAATCCCCACGACGGGGTGAGCTCCTGTTCCTCAGTCCCTGCTTCTGCCCACCTAGCAGTTCGAAAACATGTCAAAGTGTAAGTAGATAAATAGGTACCGCTCCGGTGGGAAGGTAAACAGCGTTTCCATGCGCTGCTCTGGTTCGCCAGAAGCGGCTTAGTCATGCTGGCCACATGACCCGGAAGCTGTCCGCCGGCTCCCTCGGCCAATATAGCGAGATAAGTGCCCCAACCCCAGAGTTGTCCGTGACTGGACCTAATGGTCAGGGGTCCCTTTACCTTTACCTTTACCTATGGTTCTCCAAGGTGTCAGACATGTGCAGTTCACCTGCCCTCTCCTTCTGCACAGCCAGGAGCAGTTTAGTCTGCCTAGTTCAGTTCCATTTTCAGACTTTCTTAGCTTAGCATTACATACAACCCAGCTTCATAATTCATGGATGGAAGTTGATTTGTTTAGCATCAGACCAAAGTCTGCATTGGTTCGTACATGAGAGTAAGCTCAAATTGTCTGAAAGTGCAGCAAAACTTGACAGAAGTTTTCCTCCTGGCCTCAGTGTGCAGAAGGAAATGAAAAGGAAGTGGGGAGGGTGAGAGTCTCTCCGTTTGCTCAGGCCCAAAGAGGCTCCTCTGTTTCCAGTTATCCTATGGTCCGCATTACATGTGGACAAAGCTATGGTGAGGAACAAATACGTGTACAGTTTTGCTGCCACTTAGCAATGCCTTTACATAATGAAAAGATCCAGTGCCGATGGAAATTGAAGTTTGCATTTTGGTTATCTTAATTACTCTTAGTTTCTGAAACCCATGAGAGCAAAAAGTGAATCGAAAGCTTCTCTTCGTTATTTTGGCAGGACCTTTCACCTTCATCATATTCTATTTGCCGATGACTTTAAGCTTTAAGCCGAATTCTAGGATTAAATTTAAAGTGAGGCCTGACAGCATGAGTAATCATTCCCAGCTAATATGGATTAAATGTTCAAAATAATATTTTGGAAAAGTAGCAAATGCCACTTTTCACAGAACACACATGAGAGGGATGAGAGAATGCATAGCTAAAACTGCCTTTCCTCTCCTGTCCGTTCACACATGGCAGAAAAGGAAAGAAGGGACTCAAGGTGTTTAATACCTTGAAAACTTGGTGGTGAGAGTTGTGGTCCAAAACCAGTCTGGGAAAGGCTGAATTAGACAGCAGGTCCTACTGAACTCAGTGAGAATCGCATGCGTAGGATTGAACCATTGAGCAGGTACTAAACCAAATTAAATTGCCTGTCTGCTTTCCAGCCTTAGATTAAAGCTACTTAAAAGTGAATATTTTGGTCCAAGTAGCCTTTGGATAGCAATTTTGGATACCCAGTTCATAATGCATGTTCATGAAATCTAAGTCTATTATAATACCCCCAAAAAATTCTCCTACACACAAAATTTACCTTTCTTCGTAATATGCATTGAATGTATTATTTACCCATCCCTTACCTCATACTTTCTTTTCTTACCCACAATATAGCAAATGAAAATTGTTCTCCTTATCCTTTCAAAACTGCATATAAATAATAATGGGACAAATGTTTCTGAACTGAGCAGCAATTTGATTGGACTCAGGGACAATATGGCCTTCACTGAATAAATGCTCTTGTGAGCAATTTGCTTTTTTAAAAAAGGTCTAGATGTCCTTTTAAAAATATTGTTTTAAATGAGGCTCTCTTTTTTTGCATTTTTAACCTTCTAAAATGCTACTTTTTCATTTTCTTTATGTACCTGCGGGGTAGTTAGTCATCTTTTCAGCAATAATTTGATTGAGAAGCCTGATATCAAAAGCAATGGTATCTTTTTAAATATTTTTTTTTTTTAAAGTTGTCTTTCATTGCTTTTCTTTGCCCAGCAAAGGCATGGTTTAATTGCTTTTTGGAGTGGAATTGGGAGCAATAATAGCACCTTTCAAGCATTCAATTATTGGCAAAAACAGTATAGGAGCCCCAGAGGCACAAAATCATAAGCATTATGTCTCACGTTCTGTTGCCCTTTGGAAAGGCATTGATGTTCTGAAAGAAGTTTAAATGGCCCATTTTTGGTGTGGTGGGTTAAAACAAATGCATTCAGTGCAGGCCTTTGTGGGAGAAAGGGGTAATGAAGTCCTCTGTGAGCACTTCATAGGAACATCCAAAACTGCCTTATACTGGTAGCCAGACCAAAGGACCATCTAGTCTCCCCTGACTTCCAGCAATTCTCTAGGATTTCAGGCAGGGGGAATTCCTAGTCCTTACCTGGAGATGCCAGGGATTGACCCTGGGACCTTCTGCATGCAAAGCAGGTCTCCAGCACTGAGCTATGGCCTTGAGGGCAAACTTGTCATTATGTTGGGATGGGATTCAATCGCACCTTGACACATCCAGGTTGCTCATTTGATTTGGAGCTCTTGTGTGTCCTTAAAAGGTCTGGCTTTGGGCGATAAGGACAAGAGCAGGAAAAAGATGCACTGTAAAGTGTGAGATAAAGCTTGCTTTGATACAGCAGCATCCAGAGGTGCTAGAACTCACTATAAACACCTCCCTTGTTTTCTTATAATGGAAATGGAACCCACCTGAGAGGTGCTGGGACTGAGATGAAAATAATAACACAAGGTGTGACCGGAAAGTTCGGTGAGTGGTCACAGAAATCGGACAGTAAGAAATATTCAAACATACATACCTTACAGGCTTTCAAAGTAGGCCCCCTCGGATACAATACACCGTTGACAACGTTCGTGGAACTGTTGGAAACTTCTGGAGAAGTCCTCTTTTCGTACTGCTTTCAGTTCCTTCGTCACAGCAGCTCGGACATGTGAAATGTTGGAAAATCAGTGCCATTTCAGTGCAGATTTCAGTTTTGGAAAAAGAAGGAAATCTGGTGGGGCCAGATCGGGAGAATATGGAGGGTGGGACAACTCAGTAACATTAGTAACGATTTCACACGGAATATGCAATTCTTCCGCCACCATTTGGATGGACAAACGGCGATCCCACATCAATAACTCACCAACTCTGTTGACATTTGCCGCCATTCTGCTCGTCGATGGTCTGCCAGGCTGAGGGTCATCTTCAGTGGTTTGCCACCCTTCACAGAAACACTTAAACCACTCATACGCTGTCTTTTGAGTTACAGCTTCATCTCCATACACATTTGTGAGCATTTTGTGGGTTTCCGATGCCGATTGCATGTTCAAATATTTCTCGCTATCTGATTTCTGTGACCATTCATCGAACTTTCCAGTCACACCTTGTAATAAATTTTATTGTTCATACCCCACCCATCTGGCTAGGTTTCCCCAGCCACTCTGGGTGGCTTCCAGCAGAATATAACAGCATAATAAAACGTCAGAGGTTAAAAACTTCCCGATACAGGGCTGCCTTCAGATGTCTTCTAAAAGTTGTGTAGTTCTTAATCTCCTTGACATCTGATGGGAGGGCACTCCACAGGCCGGGCGCCGCTGCCGAGAAGTTCCAATGAATTATGGCTGGAAAAAAGCCCTGGCGGCCTCTAACCTTCCCATATCCAACTCCGAATGAATTGCCATTGACTAGTCAGGGTTGTCTAATTGCGCTCCAAGCAAATCAGGATGAATGCTCAATAAACAGCTCACCTGGAAGTGACTTGAGCCCATCCTTTAAGGCCTGACAACTGGGGGCAGCCAGAGTTCCATTCTGCCTCCCAGGTAACAGCAGAGACTTGTTGAGGAGCTGGAAAAACAAGACCTAACTAGCTTAGCTACCCAACTACCTGCTTCAGAATTCCTGAAGACACCGGCAGGGCGCCTTCCCATAATCGTCATTTAAATGCACAAATAGGAAATGTTATTGCAGCTAAAAAGTGAGGGTGGGGACAAGGTTGGGAAGAAGGGGGAAGCTGGGGTAGGGGAGGGTGACTAACGAAATCCATTGTTCTATTGTAATGATGTGAAAACCCTCATAAACTATTGGATTTTTTTTTTTAAAAAATGAAAGCACCTTTATCTTAGATTTCTCTGTCATCAGCCCTGAAAATCTGGCTGTGAAGGTGGCAGAATGCATGCTGGGCTCACAGTTGCTCCCTTTGGTTGTTTGAATAAGTGGAGAGATTGAAGTGGACTGTAGGCATCCAGTGCGTGTCATGAGTGCATCAGCCCCAGCCTCCATCACCATCCCACAAATAAATGCTACATAGCTATGTTCTTAAGCAGTACTGAGTGCCATTAGCTTGGGGTTAGTCCTATACTCAACCCAAAAGTAAGCAGCTGTTCTGGAGTGTTTTCCACATGTCCCTGAACACAACCAGTAAACATGCAGGTAGTGTGGGATGCGGGTGGCACTGTGGTCTAAACCACTGAGCCTCTTGGGCTTGCCGATCGGAAGATTGGCGGTTTGAATCCCCGTGACAGAGTGAGCCTCCGTTGCTCTGTCCCAGCTCCTGCCAACCTAGCAGTTCAAAAGCATGCCAGTGCAAGTAGTTAAGTAGGTACCGCTATGGCAGGAAGGTAAGTGGCATTTCCGTGTGCTCTGGCATTCGTCACGGTCTTCCATGTGCCAATAGCGGTTTAGTCATGTTGGCCACATGACACAGAAAGCGGCTTGTGGACAAACGCCGGCTCCCTTGGCCTGAAAGCAAGATGAGCACTGCACCCCATAGTTGCCTTTGACTGGACTTAACCACCCGGGGGTCCTTTACCTTTACCTTTTACAGTAGTTCCAGCACAAGCTGTGTATTCCAACTGATCATCTAGGATGGGGTCAACTGTACAAGTGGAGAAACGATACCAGTCTGCTTTTTTGTTCTGTCTAAACAATATAGTGTGCATTATAACAGTTCCAAAAAGTCACAAATTTGAGCTCTTATTTCATTGCACAGTTGTATTTCCATGTCCCTTCTTTAGTACATTATATATGTATGTACAGAAGAGAGGGCCTTCTTTGCAGTGGCCTCCTGATGGAAGCATGCCTGATGCTGGCATTGTTGTCTTCTCAATGCAAGGTTAAAATAAAACCTTTTTATTTACCCGCACATATTAGTTTAAGAAAGTTTGAGCATGCTAAATGGATTTATTCCTCTTAACCATATTGTGTTTCTGTAGTTTTAAATTTCTTGGTATACTGCCCTGGAATCAGTGGTGGGCAGTTTATATTTTTTTTAAATAATAGCAATACATTCTTTTTTTATTATTAGTGTCCTGTAATATAGAGATTATGATCTATTATGGATTTTAAAAAATATACTGTAATGGGGGGGATGAAGTAATATGTTAGGTGATAACTAGAAACATTGATTATACAATAAATAAAATGGGTATCCTGACCTTTTCTTCATTAATAAAATAAAAATATTTGCCCCCCACAGCAATGATTTTGCTTTTTCAGCTGGTCCATCTATCAGAGACAAAGACCTGCCTCTAAGTGGAGTATGAATTAAAACCAACACATCTTCTTTCCTACCCTTTAGAAAGCAAATACTTTCTTCAAGAATATTTCCTGCTGAATAGCATCCTTGTGGAACCCGTTTCTGATAAAGGCATTAATCAGCAAACGGCAACAACTGCTAATCTTTTGTTTTCCTTTAAATCAGTTGGCATTTCAATTTCCATAATTACGGTAATAGTTCAAGTGATAATTGTACATGTTTCCTTCAACTTCACTTGTTCTGTATGTCATCTTACAGCTGTGATATGTGAATCCAAAAATAGTACTTTGTATGCCAAACAGGAATGCTTGTCTGCCTCTAGCTATGAATAGGAGCACATTACTCATCTTTGACAACCCACGATGGCTATTGTGTTAACTTTTGATTTTAGCTATATTTCCTGTAGATTATTTTTGTTGGCCACCCAAGGTGAAAGGGTAGCAGGGAAACAAGCTGATGTGTTATGGCTGAGAATTTAATGTTTTTAAATAGCCACTTTAAGGAAGAGGAGGTTTCGGAGCATTGTTGTCCTGTGCTTGGCTGCACAGGAGCACATTTATCAGCACATGGAATTGGTATGACGAATATTAACATAATATTAACTCTCATAATTTTCCTAGGTCACCATAATCAGTTTAGACCCTGGTGTCTGAAACTTCCATTCATGGTTTGGAACAAAACACAGTTTCCTGTTTCGTCTGAATACAGGGAACCGTGGCTTAAACAAATGTAGTTAACAAGCCAGGATCTCAAACCATTATTTGATATTCCAGTTTGTTAACTGCCTGTGGTTTTCCATAATATATGAAATGGGAAATGGCGGTTTGATTCCAAAGATTAAGAGAACCTTCACATTTTCACCTCCCAGGTACAAAGGAGATGGAAAGGAAAATTTGAGGATGTGGGCCCTGGGGCTCACTACAGCATATTCACATTGCTACTAACCATGATTTGTTGTGATATCTGAATGTGGCCTTAGTCATTACACTGCAACAGCACAAGTTTGTGTGTGTGTGTGTGTCCCAATGAAAGAGTTTTAAGTGAGATTCTAATCTAGCACTGACTATCTACTTTAAATTAAAGACTCTGGCTCATATTTGCTTTCAGTGTAGTAAAATTAATTAATTGCATTGAAATTTCATTGTCTAAGGTAAATTGACTACACCTTGGTTTAGAAAAGCGCCATTGTTCTTCAAAAGGCAAAATGTTAAGAGATAATTGTCCATTCATTAAATTAGGCACCGTCTGCATTCCAGATAAGAAGCTAGAACAATAAATGTAATCATTACTCAACTACGTTGTAAATTAACATTATTCCTTCTGGTCCTCCAATATATCAGTGACCTTTCCAAGGCTGCATTTATCACACATAACAAAGAAAAAGTTATACAGCTAATTTTGCTGGTGCTTACACTGATGTATTGCTGATCATTTTGATTATAAATGCTTGTGCCACTTTCTTAATTAAAATGGTATTATGGTGGTGGGTGAATAGCATTTTCCTTACCACCAGGGATGAAAGCTTCTGTGAAGCATAAGAGAGCAAATACTTCCTTTTCCTATCCATATAGGTCAAACCAAGGTGAACGCAGCAAAGAGCTTGGGTGCCATTCATATGAGCATGTCGCATTAAGATGGTGTAACTTCAGTTGGGCAAAGGGGGCGATTGTCCCAGGCACAATCCAGACTGAAGATTGGGTCCAACACTAGTTATGCTCACAGCAGAGCCGTTGAAATTAATGGACATGACTACCTTAGGTCCATGAATTTCAGTGGGTCTACTTTGAGTAGAACATAGCTGACTACAACCCAATATTGCAACATTAAAGTAGCGGAGGACCTTTGGGTCTGAAATTTCAGCGGCGCCCTTTGCAATGCTAAATTTTGGCACCACCACAACCACCTCTTGCCTTCCATTCTACATCATAGTTGCACACACACCCCAAGACTCCACACCCAGTGTGGTCAAACCTGTTGCGCTCCCCTAAATGTGTCTCTGCTTGAAGGTCTTGTAACTGTGTCCTAGTCATTGGAGGTTTCTGTCCCTCTCTTATACATTAATGCTAAAACTCAGGGTCATGCCATAAAGCTGAATGACAGAAAACAAATAAAAGTATTTACTTACACAGTGCACAGTTAAACATTTTCTCCCACAGGGTATAGCGATGGCATACCCCACAGGTGTCCCTGGAAAACCAGGACATCCTGTTTTTTATTGCGAGAGAACGGCAGCCATTATGGTTGTTGTGATCTCGAGCGATTTCCTCCCCAAGAAAAACACTTTTTTGGGGGGGAGCACAACTCCAGTGTCCCAAAATGCACAGATGAGAATGACAAGATGGGCAAACAGAGAGACACTCACATCCTGCTTGCACACTTCCCAAAGATATCTGTTTGGCCACTGTAAGAAGAGAACGTGATTCGTTGGGCCTTTGGCCTTAATCCAGCCTGCCTCTTACGTTCCTAGGTGATAAAACTCTGTTTGGGCAATACCAGTTCAGTCTGCGGATGTGGAGGGAGGTGTCACATGAATGCAACATCTCCGTAGAAGAAGAAAATCCCCTCTGCATAAAACAAACTAGACACCAAAGAGCAATGCATTATCTGAGCCTTGTCCCTGATATGCTGCTTTCCTATGTGTATAGATGTCTTGGAGATTGTTCCAGTGTAAATACCAACACCTGTGGCCTGAAGTGACATGTCCCAGACACAGGCTTGCCACCTCTAAAAGAATTAGGTTTATGTTTGCAATTATAAATAAATGCTAAACTCTGCAATATTTCCTTTTCAGATCTGAATGTATATTTCCAGGTGTAAATGAAAAGCTAAATATCAGTCTCTGAGAGGCTTAGCTTGGGCAAGACCAGGCAGAATAGCAGTCTGGGAGGTTACCAGCTATTGAAAACTGCTTGAAGTATATGAGTGGAAAATTGGAGTGTATGGCTGTAGCTGATTGGAAAGGAACAGTGCCCAGGTCTTACTCCTTTGCACTGAGATATTATAATGTTGAGCTATAAATGCGAATGCACACCACCTTTTTGTTTTTATGGAAACTCATCAGATTTTAAAATATGCATTAATTCAGTTTTCTGCTTTATTAACTTTTTTAACCACTGTATTAAAGAGAGGGAGAAAATGCTCTCTGAAGGCAAGAGTCCCTTCTGAATACACACTCTAAATGTCGTACTTTGGGGTTGAAGAACTGTATCAGCAAATTCAGAGAATTCTGAAGGATAGCTGTGTTTTGGTTTGTGTACTATTTCAGGAAGAGTGAATTAAGTAAGGTCACATTAAAACACAGACCAATTTCTTACCCTTTCCTAACCTTGAGGTGTCTGGCTAGCTGCTTCCAGCTTCTGTCCCTGTTTGTCTTGAGGGCATAAGTCAAGTGACTGGTTATTTGTGGCTTTGCTGAACATGTAGAACCCCTAAACATAAACTGAGATAGTTGTTGCAGCGTGTGCACATGACTGAGTTTGCTCCAGAAGCAGTATAAGAACTTATAAGAATTTTCCACCTGTGCCATCTTTTTTATTCTTTTAATGTCGTAATAGCAGCCATGGGAAACAATGGCAGCCATCTTCTATAGGTCTGGATAGTGTTAGCAGATCTTGAAAATATGCACTGCCGTTCTTTAAAGGGCTTGATGTATCTCAAAGTATTTCATAGAATCGTAGGACTGTAGATTTGGAAGGGACCCTGAGGATCATCTAGTCCAAACCCCTTCAATGCAGGAATCCTGCCCACATTTCTCTTGTGTAAAATAAAGGTATTTTCCTCTCTTGCAGTTGCTTCCAAATCAGAGGATGCTCACTCTGTGCAAAGGAGCCCAAGGAGGCCCCAGAAACCAAAGACACTAAACAACCCCGAAGACTCGACATATTACACTCTCATACATGTAAGCATTACTGTCAAACGATATGGCTAAAAACTGCCCCTTTAGCTTGTAGTTGAATTAACAGCTCTAATTCAAGACTAATATTGGTGAGTTGAATGTTGGTGTGATGTATGTTCTTCCAAGGTCAGTCCCCAAAACTCTGGCCTTCAAAGGCTTAGATATGTACCCCGAAACCAGAATGTTCATTGCAATTCCACATTTTGGAATCCCACTGTTTCAGAGCATCTGCACCAAGGCAGCGTCGTAGTGCTGCAACTTATTTTCTCAAAGTGAAAGGTAATCGCAAAAGGGGAGGACTGAGGTCAACTATCTGCCACAGCTTTCCAAATCTGACCCTTCTGCTGCTTAAAAGGGGAAAGGGGAGGGGGGACGGTGATCAGATATGTCAGAAGGAAATGGAAAAAGCTGTTTTGTATGTTCCTCTTAAGAGCAATTAAGCCCACTTGCTAGAGGCACATGCATACTATTGACCTACTTAGCAGCAGGTGACAGAATACATTTGCTTAGTCAGGCTGCCGCTATTGCTGGCACTCAAAAGTACAGCAGAGGAATTGGAAGAAGAGGAGAGCAAAACAAGGGTGGAACTAGACGTTCTGGAGCAGCCACTGTTTCACGTATCTTTGCTCCCTCTTTCTCACCCATCTGTGATGATAAATGCATGATGCTGTGACGTCCTTGCCCTGTTTGTTTCTCCTCCACACCACTGGGAGACAATGATGTAAGCCAAGGGCATGAGATGAAAGGCACAGTGATGTATCCTGTGGCATCACATCCTGTGACATAATAGGGAGAGAGAGAGAGAGAGAGAGAGAGAGAGAGAGAGAGAGAGAGAGGTGGACATGCTCCATGTCTGTTACAATGGCATGGTTTGTGTGTCATGTTAAGCCCAAACCATGGCTTAGCATGCTGCTCCTGGACAAGACATCACAGCTGCTTCACTCCTCCCAAAGCATTTTGCCTCTACCCCGCACTGAGCTAAGCCATGGTTTGGCTTAGCATGGCATCCAAAGCCAGACTCTTCAGCATACAGTGGTTAAGAAATATATTGCATAAAAGTAATAATGACGATGGTTTAAAAGCTTTTGAGGATAAGAGGACATTACAATTGTCCAAGAATTGATGTTTCACCAGGTACATCTTCTCAAATGCCACTGCGTTTGCATGCTTCAGTATTTCACCATAGCGGTTAGTGTGGCTTACAAAAAAAATTGTGACATCTCTGAAATATAGACAGTGGGGTTGGGCTGGAGGGTTAGGTCAAGCCATCTGTGAATCTTAAATCAGGTTTTTTTAAAAAAATGAAATCACAGAGAATTCCCTCAAGTTTCAGGAGTGGCATGGAAGAGTCTGTAACCTGAAGGAGTGGGTGGCAGAGGGGAGGGGATGAGACCATGATGCACATCTTTGGGTCACAGAAAAGGACCATAAATTAACATTTGTACAGACTATATGATCATAGTTATAACCACTCCAAAATTTGTGTTTTCAGAAATCAGTCCAGGATGAAAAGCGGAAACCAAGAAAAAACAGGTAGCTTTTCTTGTTGCTTCAGAAAGGCACAATTGTATGTTGGTGTGACAACAAGGGGGAATTGTTCATTGATATTTAAGGAAAGGAATGTTGTTACGTGATCATTGCTGAAGACAAACATTTGCAGGGTCGAATTCTTGCCTTTTGATTAGGACAAAATTTGTTACTGAATTCTGAACATTGGTTTATTTATGCATCCCATCTACTTGCCCCAGGGAGACTGTGAAAGACGTGAACAGGAAACCAATTTTTTTAAAAAATAAAAATAAATTGTGGGGGATAAGGGTAGACAAGCATAATCTAGTCATGGCCAAGATGCAGGCCTTTGGGAAAGCCTTAACGACTCATTTGTTCTCTGTTGCGTTTGCTTAAACAATTTTTATTGGGTTTCTGAATTGAATTGGTTTTAGCTGTAATATTTAATGGAGTTTAGTATTTTACTGAGGTGAATGTTTCTCAGTGCCATGGCTGATTCCATTAGTGGTTATCACAGTTTTGAGGTGGGGGGTTCTTTTGATGTTGCTGTTACCAATGTTAATATATTCTATGGAACACCCGCCCCCCTTGAGAGTGTTTTGACACACAAAGGTGGCCTATCAGTGTTTAAAATAAATAAAATTAAATCACAGCTTCACTGTGGCATCACACACCTATCTGTAAATTAGGTTAGTTTTTTTTAAAAAAATCAAAGAAAATGCTTAACAAACAAAAATATTGATGATCCTTAAATGTTCATATTTTCATTTACAATCTTTATACGTGTTACATTTTCTCCTCTAAGGCTAACAGCATTTGAGGGGGCAGGGGATTTGACCCACAACGAAGGCACAGGGGGGAACATTGGGGCTTTGCCTCCTCGCCCCACTGCCATCAGCCATACTCCTCATGGCTGCCTTTGAAGAAGCATGTTACGTTAGGGATTCCTGTCAGGAAACTCCAGTGTTTAGCAGTGTTGGAGGCTGTATGCCTCTGAATACCTGTTGCTGAGAATCACAATCTATTCTTGCAGTCATGTCCTGCTTACAAGCTTCCCACTATGAGAACAAGATGTTCAAGTAGACAGACCTTTGGCTTCATCCAAGAGGGCTTTTTAATATTCTTACGCAGACCCTCCAAGTGTCCCTATTTTCCAGGGACAGACCCAGTTTTACAGAAGCCGTCCTGGTTTCTGATTTGATCCCAGAACATCCCACTTTTCCTTAAGGTAAAGGTAAAGGGACCCCTGACCATTAGGTCCAGTTGCAGACGACTCTGGGGTTGCAGTCCTCATCTCGCTTTATTGGCTGAGAGAGCCAGCGTACAGCTTCCGGGTCATGTGGCCAGTATGACTAAGCTGCTTCTGGCGAACCAGAGCAGTGCACAGAAACGCCGTTTACCTTCCCACTGGAGTGGTACCTATTTATCTACTTGCACTTTGATGTGCTTTTGAACTGCTAGGTTGGCAGGAGCAGGGACCGAGCAACGGGAGCTCATCCCATCGCAGGGATTCGAAATGCCGACCTTCCGATCAGCAAGCCCTAGGCGCTGTGGTTTAGACCACAGCGCCACCCACGTCCACTTTTCCTTAGGGCATCTTTATTTTCATTGGAGAAATGTTGCAGGGTATGTAACATGTAGTGTGGTCTCTTTGCCGTCAGACTGACTGAAGCCCTCATCACCCTCTTGCAGCCAGTTGAAGGGTTCCTCTAACTGTGCAAACACCAGCACGCCTTTCACTTTGCTGTGGTCTCCAGTACCGTCCACCAAGATCTACCAATAATTTACAGAAAATAAAATAAAAATCAGTGGCATGGATTGTGGCAGGAGGTGCTGTACATGAATCGAATCCTTTTATTTTATAAGCGCTCTCCAGCCCTGGGCTGAAACAGTTAAACATATAGATGGTGATTATCTCTGTGCTCCTTATTGATCAGCCTAAGGCATTCATTCATTTCTGAGCCTGACTTGCCTCTGATAATGTCACATTTTCACTGATACCGCAAAATGCTGAATTTCAATGCCTTGCAGCCTTGGCTTAGCAGAAGCCTTGCCTACGAAATTGCAAAGTGGAGTGCATTTTGGTGTTAAATGCATAAATCCTTAGAAATAGGGGCTTATAAAGGGAGTTCTAATACAGCCCTAATTGTATCAGTAAGAGTAGCATTGCGGAAAATTGCCCAATAATTGTAGAGCCTTTCAGTCCTGGTACAGCGCTGAAGTACACCCAGCGCAGATTTTCTGTATACCTTCCAAAAGACCCCATCTCTGGCAACAGCAGTGGGTGTTTTAAATGACCAGTGTTTTGCTTTTCTATCCTGCAGTAAGACTTGGGGGAGCAATTTTTTATTCAGAATTCTGAGGATTCCCATTGCATCTGTCTGGAACTCAAGGACTACATTCTTTAGGCACAATATAATTTATGGAGTGCTTTCTAATAACTGTCCTTAAGCCTAGCAGTGCACAAAGACTGAATAACAACCTCAGGTCCATTTCCCACAGATACTAATTTCTATGTGTGTATGTCCCAGAAAAGTGTTACATACAGAATGAGTAAAATAATGTGAGATGTTTTTATTGGATCAGACCTTCTGCAGGATGTAGAAGTTTGCCCAGCCTTTCAGCGTTGTTAGAAGATGGTTATTAAAAAATATCTGGTAGAAAAACGTATTTCCATCATAAGGATGTTTGACTGTTCAATGCAGAGATGACAGACAGATCGCTCCAAGTCTTGTTCCTGCCCATTTTCGCTTTGGACACAAAGGGATCCATTTCCTCATTAATAGTAGATTCTGCTGCCCCCTCCCAAATTCAAATCTGTATGGATATAATTAAAAGTAGATGCTCACAAACGGGCTTTCAAAGCCTTTTAAAAACACGATGCCCCTGCCCCCATTATCAATAAACATGCATATTATCCCACTGCCGATTTTTGAATGAATACTTTGTAGACCATATAAGGTATGTGATGTGGCTCTTTAAGTAGCTGATAAAAAACAATGACTGCAGCTTTACATACTTTTATATTGAAAAGCATTTTTCTAGCTGTCTTTTGTTGTACTCCGCTGTTGCTTTGCAGATCTATTCCAACCAAGGTATGACATTTCCATTGTATTCTTATCATAATAATTTCTTCTCTTTTCCATATAGAAAGTTATATTTGTTGCTTAACAATTATATTATATTCCAATTCCACAAAACTAGTGACTTCCTGCTCACCTGACATCGAAGTTCATAACCCAAATTACATACAATTGCACCTTAAGGTTCTGTCTTATCTAATTTCATCCTCTCTAACATGTTTCTTAATATATTCTGCTATTTTCTTACACTTCAAACCCCGTTGTGGTCTTCACATATGGGAAATAACTTTTTATATAGACTAGAAAGGGTTTCCAGCCTTCTTTAAAAGATTCTAAATGTGTATCTTTTCTCAGTGCCATCAATTTTACCATCTCTGAATATTCCAAGATATGACATCTCCATTGCGGAATGTCTTTTGACTGTATAAAATGACACAGAATAGGAATTTACCATATTGTTTGTTTGTTTGTTTTAGTCTGGGCAAGATACTAGATGTAGAAGATCCCTATTACCAAGAATTTTCATCCACTGATTTAATCTCAAATGCAAGTAATACCTGCACACGAGAAAAGACACCGCCAACAGAGCCCAGAACTGAAACATTAAGCGTTAGTGAAGGGTAAGTTATACCAAACAATTGTCAAACACTTTAAAATTCCACTGAATTAAATGGGACCTATCCTCAAGTCTTCCAGTGAAATCAGTAGTTTAGCTGCTTAGCTAAAACTGGATCATGCAGATTATCCAGAAGAAGGAACTATAGACAGCTTAATTTGCAAACGTGTATATTGTATTTTATCTAAACTATTTCCATCCTGTTTTTCTGAGGTACACACAAGTTAGCTCATCACAATGTTATTCAAAGACACTTATAGATATGGATTGTATACTGAGTTCACATTAGCATCAGGAGGCTTCAGGCCAAGACTAAACTGTTCCCTTTATTTCAGTGAGGTCTAAGCTCTGCTTAACTGGTCTCGAACTATACTTTATACAGCAAAAATCAATATTAAAAGGTAGACCCAGGCTGCAGTCCTTTGCACCTTTGTACATTCGTGTCTTGCATCCATGTAAACAGACTGCATGACTGAAAGCAGGGATGTAAGAAAGCATTGTTTTCCATTCTGTCCTAAATTCATAGCATGCAGCGCTGTTTCTCTTCCATTGCAGTTCATCTTATGCCAAAAGCTGAATTATTCATCTTGCTCTCTGCTGTGGCAGAATTATATAACTTTTGTAATTCATCACATTATTCCACCCCAATCATTTCCATGCAAAGGAATCACAATGCAAAGGGGGAAATAAAAGTAATAGATTACGTATCGTTTGTGAACTGAAAGCAACAGCGAATACCAATTGCATTCACTGGATTGATTTCCATTCTGGCCATGGAACGAATAAGCTAACATTGGCCTTTTCCATTCCTGTTTTCATCAGAGTTCTCTGACATCCCTAATCAAAAGTCACAGTGGCACAAGCCACGAGCCATGTTCACAGCAGGAGCCAGGCCTTTCTAGTGCTCTCTTTCAGCCTGTCCAAAGGCCTTCGTGAACCAAGAAGCCTTAGGCGCTTGAACTGGAACTCAGAGGTGAAGAAAAATAAATGCATGTCCATAGGACAGTCACTTGAAAAGGCCCCATTCACATTGAAAGAGAGAGAAAGAAGGAAGGAAGGGAGGGAGGGAGGGAGGGAGGGAGGGGAGAAAGAAAAGAAAAAGGATCTAGAGTATGGTGCTCCAGTCATCATTGGGTGTGGATACTGCTGAATGGGTCCCAGCTATGGGCAACCCTCTAAAGCTCCACCCACCTTGATGCCCTCCCATACAAAGCAAGCCAAAAGTGAGAGGTTAGGGCATGGGTAGGCAAACTAAGGCCCGGGGGCTGGATCTGGCCCAATCACCTTCTAAATCCGGCCTACGGATGGTCCAGGAATCAGCATGTTTTTACATGAGTAGAATGTGTCCTTTTATTAAAAATGCATATCTGGGTTATTTGTGGGGCATAGGAATTTGTTCTTTCTTTCTTTTTTCTAAATATAGTCCAGCCCCCCACAAGGTCTGAGGGACAGTGAACCAGCCCCCTGCTGAAAACGTTTGCTGACCCCTGGGTTAGGGTGATGTCATCAGTATCCAGGGTCCCTCTTCTATGTGAGGTTTTGTGGATGAATTGTGAGTCTGGGCCCTGAGTGAGAGCCAGAGTGGATGGGTTGAGTCCTGACTGAGTGCCAGAAGGCCGAGAAGGGAAGTGTATCAGAAAGAGAATGAATTGATACTGGTCTATATTTATTAGAAATGTGTGTGGATGTAAATGTGTTTCTTGTTGTTTAACTTGTCTTTTGTTGATTTACATTTCTGCACCCTGCTTAGAGATATTTTTTATATATTAAGCAGTACAGAAATGGTCTAATTAAAATAAAGAAAAAGAAATATATGGTGAGAGGTGCTCTCTAATATCTTGGTTTCCTCCAAGAGCACCTGGATCTGGTCCATAAAGTCTTACATTTCTTATGGTTTAGCATAGTTGGGGCTAAGAAGACAGATAACACAGCTGCTGAATCGTACCAAGAGGATCATTCCCTGCCAATTCAACATTTTCACTGCACCCTGCTTTAGTTCCCAGCTTTTATGTGATGTCTCTCTCACTGCATACATTGTGCAGTTTCCACCTGCTGCAAAAGGGGGCTGGGAGGGAGAGGGAGAGTGAAATAGCTGCAGGGAGAAGAGGGCTGAGGGTTTGGTTTTTGTTTTATTGCCAAAGGTCAAGGTTAAGTAGTTGATTAACAAAGTTTTCCAAAGTAAATGTGTTGATTTCTTATTGCAAAAGCACTTTTGTTTCCCTTCTTCCTAGGCCAAGGGTCACAGAGACTCCAGTGGAAGAGAACAAAAGCAAGGATAATCCTTATGACTATCAAAAATTGTTACGGAAGACCTCTCAGCGCCGGCGCCTTATCCAGCAGTATTAGCTGCTGCTGCTGCTGCTGCTGCTGCTGCTGCTGCTTTTTGGTTTTCATCAGCATAAGCTTCTCCTCCTTTTTTTTTTGTATGGTTTTATACTGTGTCCTTTTCTTTTTAATCTCTCCCCCCGCCCCGCAATTCTCTCTGGCATTTTAAATCAACTGTGTGCTTACGTTTGTGGACACACAAGATTGTAGCGCCTTACAGGGAAAGATGTCAGGGTTTACAGAGTACTGTAATTTGTTAGGTGGGTTTTTTTTAAAAAAAGAAAATGTAAATGTGTGAAAAAATATTTTATTAGTATGCTGTAACTTATTAAAAGTCTAGATAACTGAAAAAGCAAATCATTGTTCTCTTCTCTTTTTCTCCCCTATCATTTATCTACAGTGAAAACTCAAATGTGGGTCTTCCTTTAGACTAGGTTTGTCTGCTGACCGTGGAAACTCTCAGGCACATTATATCTTGTTAAAATGGAGCTATTTCAATTCACACAAACACATAAACAAAAAGCAAACCATAAACATCTGGTACAATTTAACAAGGAACCAACTTGGACCAGCTTTCAGCATACTGAGTGCCCGTTCGTAGCCCAAAAAAACAGGAAATGCAAAGTGTGTTTGATAGCAAAATTCTACCAGAAGGATTCCGTGGGAAAAAGGCAAAACACCATTCAGTTTGTTAGGGGTTGTAAGTAGACAAGTGTTCCTGCTTTTTCTCGCTTCTACTCCATTTGGTATAGATCCAGATTCTCCAGAAAACCATTAGTCTTTGTTGGGATTCACAACGGTTAGGGAAATATGAATTGGTTTATTTCCTGCTGGTTACTTTGGGCAGAAGAGAGAGAAATGGATTCTTCAATAATTTCACCTATTTTGAAACAAATGGAAATATTGAATGCTGCTAGCATTCCAGTTTCTGCACCAGTGATTTATACCGGTAATTGACTGGTAGGTTCTCTGCACAGAGGGGAAGAGACAGTGACTCCCATTTTCAGACCAGGTGTTTTCTCAGAAGCTACTTAAGGTGTGTGCTGCCAGAAAGCCCTTCTACCACTCTTTAGGCACACACACAACCATTTTAAAAGCAGCTCTTCACTCTCCATTCCATTGGTATGCGTGTGAGTGGGTGCTTTTTCTTTCTTTTACAGTGTGCATTTGAAAGTTGCTGGAAGGAGGGGTGTTCAATTGCTGAAACTGAAAATCCCCTTTAAAATGTAGATTCTGCTTTCATTAGCATACTTCTACAAAAAAGGGGGGAGGAAGCAAGACCAAAGGGGGCGACTGAGCCACAGTCAACCAGAGACAAACTCAGGAGATGACTTTTAGGAAGCTACGATCTCCCTTTGCTCCTGTTCCCTATCTGTCAACTGGGGAATATTAATGACCTAGATCAGCCTTGGCCAGTCTGGCCCCCTCCAGATGTTTTGGACTTTGACTCCTATCAGCCCCTGCCAGCATGTGATGGAGGATGCTAGGTTGCCAAAGGCTGGCCTACATTGCAGGACTGCTGTGGCAATGAGTGCACCTTGCATACTGGAAGTCGGAATATGTTTTATTTGCAGTTTTTTATGTTTGTATTGATGTCTTTTATTCCTGTATGACTAGTTCAGTCATGCCCGTTAGTATTTTTTTTAGAATTGCTAAATAAACACAAATATAAAAATGACCGTTTAAAGTGGGAACCTCAGTCCAAGCAACGTTTGGTTTACTTCCAGTGAAAGATAAATCTATTGGGGGAGGAGAATGTACATGATTCTCTTGCACTGAAGCCCATGTTCCTCTTTTACTTTTATGTGCTTGTCAACTGGAAGCTTGAAACAAACTCAAGCCAGACCTGCCCTTTCATAAACACGAGTCTTGTTTCCCCGTCCAGGCAGTTTTAAAAGGAAACCAAGAGACTGCCTGCTTCACTGAACACAAGACTTACACTAGCTTCAGGATACAGGAAGGTGGAATGTGTGCTATTGATGCCCTGCAAATCCAGCATTGCCTGAGCTCTGCAAGTGTGGCTTTCTCCCGATTGAAGTGCAGAGTGTTTGAGGACCGGGACATTCGCAGGGAAACCAAAATGCTTGTTTACAAAGCTATTGTACTACCATCCTTACTGTATGCTTGTGAAACATGGACCACTTACAAACACCATCTCCAACTTCTCGAAAGATTCCATCAATGGTGTCTCTAAAAAATCTTACACATCACTTGGGAAGACAGGCAAACTAATATCAGTGTACTGGATGAAGCAAAGATCACCATTGTTGAAGCAATGATTCTTCAACATCAGCTTTGTTGGACTGGTCATGTTGCGTGGATGCCTGATTATCGTCTTCCAAAGCAACTACTCTATTCCGAACTTAAAAATGAAAAGCGTAATGCTGGTGGTCAATAAAAGAGGTTTAAAGACTGTCTCAAAAATGTAGTATAAACACCGACAACTGGGAAACACTGGCCTGCGAGCGCTCCAGTTGGAGAACAGCCTTTACCAAAGGTGTCATGGGCTTTGAAGACACTCAAACTCAGGACGCAAGGGAGAAACATGCTAAGAGGAAGGCACGCTTGGCAAATCCACACCATGATCAGTTCCCACCCGGGAACCATTTTCCCCACTGTGGAAGGACTTGTGGGTCCAGAATTGGCCTCCACAGTCACTTACAGACTCATTGTTAAAACCGTGTTTATGGAAGACAATCTTACTCGGCTAAGAGTGATCACCAAAGAAAGAAGAAGAAGAAGAAGAATTCAGAGAACAAAGGAAGAGAGACTGCTGGCAGCTTTAATATCTGCCTTCCCCAAGAGGTGTCTCCATGGGGGGGAGCGTTGTCCCCTAACTTCAAATATTCAGATAACTCAACCAACAGCATGTTAGCATCCACACTGTCTGGAGCCTGCACCCTTATTTCATGTGCATTCTTAACTTTTTGCAGCTCCTGAAATCATCTGTTGTATTGCACTGCCAATCTCCATGAACCTGGCATGGTTCATAAATGAAAGGACCCTCTGCTTTGAGGCTGCTGATTAGTCTTACTGTTAAACTGGAGAACTGAGCAATAGCTTCAAGAGGCCCTTGATTTTGAGGGAATGTGCTCATGCTTTCTATATTCACAAGTTTTGCAGAACATTACAGGGCATTGTCAAACAGATCCCCCCCGATTCCACAGTGACTCCTATTTCCAGCTCAAAACAAGAGCCCAAAATAAATGCGTATGTTTTGGAAACTGATACCCTGAAACAGGGACCTGGTGTGTTTGCCATGTGTACTTCGCTGGCTTGCAGTCACCCCAGAGATGGTCCTTAATGCCTCCAGCATATCTTGCTGGAGAGACTAATACATTTGTCTCTGCAGTTCATTAACTCACAAATGTGTTCTTCAGTCAGCCAGCTGAGGTCCCTCTTCGTACCACCTGTTTAGTGACATGCTGAGCCAAAAGCTACTTTGGGAGAATAAGGGCAGGCAGGAGGCAAGAAAGAAAGGTTCTCCATTTCTCTCTTTCTCATTCTCTTTCTTACAAAGAGGCCTCAGCGGTGCTAGACTATATGGAGAGCACACTTGACTATATCTGTGTTATGGTCCTACTGTTGATTTCACAGTGCCCATACAAATGCACAGTCCTGACCCCACACTGTCTGGGGCCTTGTGCCATAAGGCTCCCAACTTCCACTGCCAGCCAGATTCATCAGCTCTCTCTGAATTCTGTGATCCAACAACCCACCAGTGGGGCATCTTTCAGTAACAAAGCCCAATGGTCCAGAAACAAAGCCCAATGGAGCTAAGATGTATTGTGCCTTTTGTTTCTCTTTTCACATACTTCCACATTTTTCTAGAGCAGGTGCGGCCTAACAGATGTCATTGGGTTACAGCTCTCATCATCCATGGCCATTGGCCATGGTGGCAGAGCTGATGGGCACTGTATTCCAGCAACATCTGCAGGGCCACAGGTTAGCCATTCCTGCTCTGGAATGTTCATAGTACCACATTTTTCCTCCCATTATTTGGGGTGTATTCAGTTCCAGCTCATCTGTAAAGGTTACAGGGGTACCAGAACCTGACGTGGAATTGAAGAAAATGAATATAATTCATGGGAAGCCTTAGTAGTTCAGTGCACTTTTGCCCATCTGCCAGACAAGATGTTGGGGCTGAAGGAGCTCAGGAGCAGTCACCATGGTAAGAGGGGACAGAGAGAGAAAGGGAAGGTGAACCAGGGGTCTAGCCATGGTTTAGGAGATGGGGACCTAAGAGCTAGTCTTACATGGTACAACCAGCCATATGGGTGTTGTTTTGAACCAGGGTTGGGGAACCTTTTTCAGCCTGAGGGCACATTCCCTGAACCTGCAGCTTCCTGGGGACCCAGTAGCAAAGAGTAGCAGGGGCTAGAGGCAGAAGTGGAGGACACAAAAGATGCGACTCTCATATCTGTACAGTAGGCTGCATTCCAGCCATGCAAAAGTCAGAGGTTGATGCACACCCAGGCAGTATCACAGATCAAGGATGTGTTCCAACCAGGCTTGAACCATCCAACTTTTTGCTTCCAGTGCAAGCTGACTTTTCTCAGTTTCTCTCTAGCTGGGCACAGCTGTGGTGGGATGGTGTTAAACATTTCAGGAACCAGAAATGTTCAGAGAGTTGCTTTACTCATTGTCCCCAAAGGTCTGTGGTAGGAGAGTCACAGCCCAAAGGCTGCTCAAATATGACTGCTACTTACACCTCCCCTAGCTTCTTCCTAGCTGTCCCTGCTTTGTGGATTGTTCTGGTGGGTTGCTGAGTATTTGCAGGCAGAGACTAGTGGTGACACTCTGAAGGTTATGGTTCACCACGGAATCTTTAATAACTGGGGCATATGTGATGTGTGAGTGAGTTTGTTTCCTGGCACCTCCTTTTGTTGGGAGACGGCTCTGCCACAGTCTCCATCCCCATCACGATGACGCAGAAGACTTGAAGAATCCATTTCCAGAGGAGCAGCAGGTTGCAGCAAAAACAACAGAGTCTTGTGCACACCTTAAAGACTGACAAATCCATTACGGCATCAGCTTTTGCGACTCAAGCCCACTTCATCAGATGCTAGTCCGTTGTGGCATCTACACTGCTGCGGCAGGCAGGGTGGAATCCAAAGTGTTTTCCCCAATAGGCAAGGTCACTTCCAGACAGAGCAGCCTGAAATCCGAACGCGATCAGAGGATCCCTCTCACTTTTCGAGGCTGATCCTGAAGCAGCATCTCGAATGTCTTCCCTTCCGAATGTCTGAATTCCCTGTCTGAGCGCACGAGCCGGAGTCCTCGGCCACCACGTCTCCCACACCTCTGCGCTGTCCCTGCGAGGCAGTTCTTTCCGCGAGGGGTCAGCGTGTTTGTCACCAGAGCCCGAGTCGGCCAGCGCTGCCCTTTCCGCCGCCTGGAAGGGAGTCGTGATCAGACGCACAGGCAGCGCGTCCCTTCGCCATCCGCGCCACAAGTCCCGGGGCTAAAGAGGCGATCATCTGGCGGAGCGCAAATAAATGCACCCCGCCGCCTGCCCGCCTCCTCTGTCCGCTTGGCTGTGAAAGCGAAGGGCGAGCGGATCAGCACCATGGAGAGCACCTAGCGCAGCCGCTCGCTCGTCTCCCGCCCACCCAGCCAGCCAGCCAGCCAGCGCCGGTGTCTGTCTGGAGCGCACAGCCAGAGCGCCACGCTCAGCTGCTTCTCCCGGCGCCGTCGTCGCCGCCATCGCCACCCGCCTTGCCCGGCCCTCTCGCCCAGCCACAACCCCGCCACACGCTCATTCACACACACACACGCTCCCTCCCTCCCCCGCCCTCCCCGCGTCTCTCTGTCTTTCGCACACACAGCCCAGGCGCGCTCGCTGCACTTCACCGGCTCCTCGCAAGCTCCGCAGATGGCAACTCCCGGCGCGGGTTTTTGGTCCTTCGGGTCTGAAGATGGATCTGGAGACCCTGAGAACCCCGGTCCAGGTAGGAGCCCCCACTCACTCACTCAGTCACCCCCCCCCCCCGGAAGACCACGACGCATCTTTCAGCGCCTGCCTCCTGCGCAAAGTTGCCAGCCCAGATCCTGGAAGGCTTGGCTTGACCCTGACCTGACTTTTTTTTCCATCCCCCACCGCTGCCACCGTCGTCTGGTTTTATAATCGTTCGTGCCTTTGGCCGCCTTGAGAAGATCGAGGGGGCCGCCCGTCCCTGCCTGGAGAAGGCGCCCCTCTAAGAAGGGATTCATTTGGAGGGGCCAAAATACCAGGACTTAAAGAAGACGCAGCGGGCCGCCTCACCTGCGCGCAGCGAGGGACCCGGAGCGCCCCTGGCCGGCTCGGAGAAAAGCAGCTCAGTGGAATATCTCTCAGGATGCTGCTACCCGGCTGGGACTCACCCAAACACAACTGGCCCTCAATAAAGGGAAGGAGCGGGGTGGGCAGAAGGGTGGACACAGGTTGCGTCGCTGAGAGGGGACGGGAGCGCTTTTCGCTTAGAAAGTGTCCTGGATTGCTGAAGGATCCATATGCTTGCATCGCCAAGACTGCTTACGCGCATTTGTCCGCTTGCTTCATTCTAACGCGCCTCTTCCCATATGTAGGGCTTGGGGGCAGCTAGCAATACGTGCGCAGCTCAATCCTAAGCATCTTCTTACTCAGAAGTAAGGACCCTCTGATTTCATTGGGGCTTTCTCCCGTCTAAGTATGTGCAGGATTGCAGCCCTTACATTACCCATAACATAACCCATATACCATGCGCTAAATCCTAAGCAAACCCCCGGCGAGGGGGAAGCATCGTGTCTGGTCTGCAGTGACCCTGTTATGTGTGCTTGCGTGGGGGGCCATCTTCCTCATCGAACCCACACGAAACGACCCGTCTGATCCTATATTCTTGTTTCTCCCCCCTCAGCAAAAGCTTGGTGTCAAGCTGCCCAGAAGTTTACAGGAGGCATTTCAACCAAACTCTGTGGTAAGCGATGAGAAGGAAATGGGGGAACCAAATCGCAGGAAGACGCTTTAATAAAATAGGGCGGGGGAGGAGACGTTTTACATAGGAAACAAAACAAAACAAAACAAAAATACATTCCCTCTCCCACCCCACCCCGCGCGCGCACCCTCCCTTTTCCAAAGGATCCGAGGAGGACTTCCCAGAGTAAGTTGAAGACTCGGTGATGGGTCTATGGAGCCGCCTTGAACGAACCGTACTGGGTCCCCCACTCCGTGCTTTTGAGTCTCCGCTGTGCCATTTAGGCTTCGCCCTTTGTGTCTTTGTTAGCTTTGCTGTACGGAGATGGGGAGAAGCCCATGGAAACGGGGGCTGCTAAGGAGGACCCGAGCTCGGCCGCCAGGAAGGCCCCTTGCACCTGCAATAAAAAGCCCTGCGGTTGCCAGAAAGAGGATGTCAATTATGCGTTTTTACACGCATCAGGTAACCATCTCCTAACTGGGGTGGGGGGGGGTGTCAGAATGGGGTCAGCCGGACTGGATGCTTTGGAAGCCACTCATCAGCTGGTATATGTTCCAAAGGAGGAAGCCTTTTGGTGGGAAGCATTATAATCCTGGTTCATTAAATCCAATGGGAACTTTGCCATTGACAGAGGCTTGGTAAACATCTCTGTGCGACCACCCTGGCTTCCTCTTGCCAAGAGGATTTCGATTAGGCAGAGGCTGAGCAATGCATAAATACGTGTGTGTGTATACCAGGACACAATTGATTGTCGTTAGCATTCTAGGTTCTAAAGGCAATAAATGTCGTTATCCCACTTTAAAGCGCGTGTTCGGTGGTGATGTGTGAATGGGTGTGCGGCGAGAGGGAAATCCAGCAGTTGGAATCAGGTTGTTAATTCTAGAAACTCTTGCCAAAAAGCTTATTGACAGGATATGAATCTTTCTGCTTCATCAAATCCCTCCGAAACCTTCTACGCCGAGTGGCAATGAATTAAACCGATAAATGGCCTTCCTCGGAATCACAGGCGCTGGTTCGACATTCTCAATTAGTCAGCGCCTGAAAATATTGGAGACTGATACCGTAGATTCTTTTCCTAACTACCTTATGGTGGTTTCAGCATCACTTGGAGGGACAGCGACTAAGAACAATTTAAGCCTTAACGGCGGGGTGAGGCATATTGGTAATTGACGACATAAATGTCAGAATTAAGGAGAAATTAGTGGTGGGAACTCATTACAAAACATGGCATGCACGAAATACAAAGATGTTTACTATTTTGAAAGTGAGGCAATTGCACCTTGATTTCTGAATTTTTCTTTTTCATTTAATCTGCTTTTTGGTAGATGACTCTTATTTTTATTTTATTTTGTTGTTAAAAAAAAAATCTCAAATATCCAGTACAAGTAGAAACATGAGTAGGAGCAATGAGATCTTTAACGGACCCATTTTCAAGTAATAAATCAACTTCTAAGTACGGGGTTTTGTTTACTAACAGAGACATAAAAGTACAGTATTTATATTATCAGGAAATGAACATTTGTAAAATAAAGCTTCAGTGGTTTTTGTAGTCGTCTGTACCTCTGAATAATATTTAACATAAAAGAGACCAATTTCGATGGTCCACCGTAAGTAGAAAAAGTGTCCAAAACCTAACAATGAAATCAATGTCGTATCTCACCTCTTTTCATCCTTCCAGATCTTCTGCCAGCCTCGGACGGAGAATTAGCTACTTTGTCTTTCCTACAAGATGTTATGGACATTTTGCTCCAGTACTTGGTGACAAATTTCGACAGATCAACCAAAGTTATTGATTTCCATTACCCAAACGAGCTACTTCAGGAATATAATTGGGATTTGGCAGATCAACCCCAGACTTTGGAAGAAATTCTGTCGAACTGCAGGATCGCGCTAAAATATGCCATTAAAACAGGTAACAGCTACCTTCGGGTGTTATAATGTAAAATGATTCTAGGTTAAAGTCACAGGCGCCCCCACCCCCACCCTCCGTCTCTTTGTGCTTTTGGAATCTGGTGAGAAACCTGGCCGGTTTTTAGTATTTATTGTCTTGCGCTGAGGAGCAATGTCTGACGTTTGGAACAAACAAGCAGTAATTCCTGCGCTGAAAGAGGGTAGAGAGGGGAGCTCTGTCTATTCGGTGCAGATCACTCATAGCTTCTTGGCTGAAAAGATACTCCTAGCTGGTTTTGTTTTATGAGATCATGTAGCGATGGCTTGTGGTGGTGACAACAGGTTCTTGAATTAAAGATACACATTTTTGGCGTAGTGTAAATTACAGATTTCCTTATGACTGAGAGTAAAAGCCATCTCAGAATTGTACAGTCGCTTCTTTTAGACGTCCTCATCCATTTTTTTTAGCCAGCAAGGGAAAAATAGTTTCTTCTTTTTTATTATTATACCATCACTAAACATACCCAGGTCCATAAATGAGGTCCCGATCCTTCTTTCTTTCACGTTTAAAATCCTAGTAGGGACTTCCAGAGCGCAAATCTGGAGGCAAACCGGATTTACTCTACTACGGCCCTACTTGCTTACGTTGGAGTAAGCTACATTGAAAATGGAGAGGCTTACTTCTGAGCAGACATGTATAGGGTTGCGGTGTTATGCCACTTAACGGAAGGAGCTCCTCTAAAAGAAGGGTTCAGTCAGACTTCCTGAAGAAAGGAATTCGCCCAGAAGGGCATCGGGAGCATTCTGGGCTGTTTGGGAAAAACCAACTGGGCAAGAAACAGCGGGTAAATTGAGCTCTGGCGCCTGGAGCAAAGTCCTGACCCCTGATGGCAAGTCTGGGCATCCTGAGCTGCACGGAACTGATTCATTCTCCTAAATGGACGGCGGCCCAATAAACAAGGTGAATTAAATGCCAAATGGCCTTTTAAGCTCCACTTTGTCGCCCGGTTCAAAAAGAGGTTGGAACCTGATTGCTGGAAATATGAGCTAATAATCCATATTGTGTCGAGGAGATTTCTCTCCTCTCCCCCTCCCTTCTCTCTCTCTCTCACACACACACATACACACGCGTAAGAGGGTGGACAGCCATGGAGATACAAGCTTTGGGCTGCAATTCTACCCACGCTTACCTGGCTGGGACTAAGCCCACCTTGGAACCTAGTAGGACATTTCTGAATAAACAGGACCCAGATGATTCTCTCGCAGTTGATTTTCCCCCACTCCACCCTCCTCCTATATATATATACTCAGAAGTAAATCCTATGGTATTCAACGGACCTTACTTCCAAGTAAGTGTCCATAGGGTTGCAGCCTTTGACTACCCTACAGAATCAACAAACACAGAGTGTGAGGTTTGTATTGATTTTGCTTTGAGTTTCTTTTCTTTTCTATTATGGCATATTTCTGATGGGCTGGTTTCATGTGTGCTTTTCATTGTGAATGATGGTTTTTGCCCTGTATTCTTTCCCTCCCTCCCTGTACCTTTTAGGGCTTGATCGTGTTTTTTAATAATAATAATAATAATAATAATAATAATAATAATACTCCCTGTCAAGAAAACTCAGACCCAGACGTCACGATTGGTTGCATTAGCGTTTGACGTGCTGATTTACGACCTTGCCATCTATCAGCGGAGATGAGATTATTTCATGCCTTAAAGTGCCTCGTTTTGGATGCAATCCATAACACCAGTTAAAGGCGGCGCCTTAAAACGTGCCATTGGTTTCAGGGTGGTGTGGGCTGGCCTTTCGCAGTCGGATCCCAAACATAGCCTCATGGAAGTAAGGCCCGTTTGTTTCAGAGGGATTCATCCTCAAGCGTGTATCTGACCGGAGCCTTAACTTAATAACAAATCAAGAAACGTGACGGAGGAAGGGACGGCTAAGACAGCAATCTTATACTGTACCTGAGAATAAACCCTACCGAACTCAATGCTTGCTTCCGAATAGACATATCTAGAACCTTGGGGGGTAAGCCTCTTTGAAACCAGTGGGGCTTATTTCTGAGAAGACACGCGTTGAGCCTTATGTCTGCATGCGTGTATTTATAGGCATCGCTGTAAACACATTGGAAATTAAAGGGTTAGGCGATACAGACGTGGGGGGTGGGTTTTCTAGTGTCGGCCACACACACGCACACATACACACATTTACGTATAAGGCGTGGGTACAGAGAGGGGGAAAGCGTAAATAGTGCGCGCGTGTAGTCAAAACGCCGCGCAATCCAAGAGGCAGGATGCGACAGGGCGCGGCTTTTACGGAGTCGGGCTCTCGCGACCCCCCCCCCCCAAAGGAAAGTGACATTAAAGGCGATGGGACGTTGGCGAAAGCATTGAAAGCAGCGAAGCCGGCAGAGTCTCGTCTGCTCATTCTGACCGATGTTCCCAAAGAAACGCGAGCAGATAATCCGTCGGAGCACGTCCAGAACATCATTTAACTGCCAGGTGGATGTACCGGGAGCTGAGCTCTCCCCCCGCCCACCGGGTGTGGAGGATGTAACCAGAGAAGCGCTTCACAACGTCTTGGAGATGACAACCTCCCAATCAAAATGATTTGTTAGCCATTATCGATCATTTCCATCGCGCGCTCCTTATTATATTATTTCGATTCCTTCAACGGGTGTAAATTCTTCCAAACGAGGTTCCTACCAGAGCGCCCGCCCTTTCCCGGGATACCTAGAGAGAAGCGTGGCCGATTAAAAACCAGCAATTAGGAGTGTTATGTTGTCAATTGACTGAAAAACCGAGCCGCGTATAAATTAAATGTAGGACCCGCACACTACATATATAGGTATTATTACCTAACTCCAATTTAATCATTTTAATACAGTGTCTATTCCATCTCCCTCTCATAGATATAGATATAGATATAGATGATTTTCCTTAGGAGCAGTTTTGGAAAAAATGATTTAAATATTTTAAATTTAATTTTAGTAGTCCTTCTTGCTTGTGTCCCCTTCCTAATTGTTTTATTGAAAAGAAAGTGCACCTGTGAGTTTGTGTTTATTTCGAGCGACTGTGTTCTTAGGAAGGAACCATCTTTCGGTTCATTCAGTGCCCAAAACCGTCAACTTTACGGCCCTGAGGCTGAGCCATGTTTGTTTCGACCCGATTCGTTTATTGACTTCGGCTGAAATCCTAAACACGGTCCCTAAGGAGTCCTTTCCATTCAACTCAGGAGCACTTAGTTCTGCGTAAACATGAATATTAAAAATACAGGGGGAAACGTCAACAAGACGAGGAGGTTGGGGGGTGATATGATAGCCATGTTCAGATATATAAAAGGATGTCACATGGAGGAGGGAGAAAGGTTGTTTTCTGCTGCTCCAGAGAAGCGGACACGGAGCAATGGATCCAAACTACAAGAAAGAAGATTCCACCTAAACATTAGGAAGAACTTCCTGACAGTAAGAGCTGTTCGACAGTGGAATTTGCTGCCAAGGAGTGTGGTGGAGTCTCCTTCTTTGGAGGTCTTTAAGCAGAGGCTTGACAACCATATGTCAGGAGTGCTCTGATGGTGTTTCCTGCTTGGCAGGGGGTTGGACTCGATGGCCCTTGTGGTCTCTTCCAACTCTATAATTCTATGATTCTATGATTCTATAAGATTAACAGACCCAAGATTTGCGGCAATCAAATAGCAAATTCTGTTTTGCGTATGACATTTGTATTTCTGTCCACAAATCGGCCAAACCACCAGTAAACAACCCTGAACATTCTTTTGTAAGCGTCTTCTTTGAAAGAAAGGAGAGTCACTTCGGAATAAGTAAATATCCGACGGCTGTAAGGCTATAGAGCCGAGTTTCTTGGAAGGAAGCGCGGTTGAAATCAGTTTGAATGTCTTCCCAGTGACTCCGAATGATTCTGTGTTGTGCGCAAGCAGGAAGAGGTCAAGTGTATCTACGAAAGCGCAGCTCTCATTTGTAGTCAGTCGCTCTGGGATCGTACGGGCGATCGAGGATTGCGTCGATTGAGAGGGTGGGGCTGGGGTTGGTGGTCTTTTGTTCTCTCCCCATCTGGGTCTCTCTAATCCCACGGCTGCCAACCTGGCTACTCCGGTTTAAGCGTTTTGTGGATCGCAATCACGGTTGCGCGTATTAACAGCCGAGCCTAAAGAAAGATGTATTAATTTGGAGTGGCGGGGGGGGGGGGGCTTTTGCCACTGGGTATTGAATCTGATGCGCACAACTGGATCTGTCGGATGTCCCGTGTACTTTAAGGCTGCGTTATAAAGCGAGTAGGTTCTGAAGGGTCACGATCCGCGATTGGCGCCTCTCCAAACGCTCCGAAATGAGAGCAGTTACCCGAGCGGCGATCGTCACATCCCATTTGCACGTTTCCCTTTCTCAACGCGTTTCCTAACGATCGCCTGTCCCGGAGGGGATTTTATTCATTAGAGCGCCTGGAACAAGATGGAGCGGGCGGGCAGCCACTACCTGCCTGCTTGCGCCTCCCGGGAGCCTTTTCAGAAGGAACCTGTTATACTGAGGATCGCGGTGCGCGGATATGGCAGGCGGGCCCGCCCGCGCGTGTTTTGGGGGAGGAGGGAGCTGGCGAGGAAGAGAAATGAGCCAAGTAGGACGCTCGCAACGAGGGCTGGAAAAGGCAGCGAGACACTTTCTGGCAGGACTCTTCGCATTTCTTGCTGCGAGCCAAGCAGCTTGTGGTGAGTCACCGAGCGACACTGCACGTGGGAATGAAGGACTCCATCCTAGGAGGAGGATGGACAGGTGCGTTAGCAGAGGTACAAGGAGTCTGTTATATCGAGGAAGGACTGTGATCATATGTGTAAGTGTACACACAACATCTTAAAAAGCAGAGACATCACCTTGCCAACAAAGGTCCGTATAGTTAAAGCGATGGTTTTCCCAGTAGTGATGTATGGAAGTGAGAGCTGGACCATAAAGAAGACTGATCGCCGAATAATTGATGCTTTTGAATTATGGTGCTGGAGGAGACTCTTGAGAGTCCCATGGACTGCAAGAAGATCAAACCTCTCCATTCTGAAGGAAATCAGCCCTGACTGCTCACTGGAAGGACAGATCGTGAAGCTGAGGCTCCAATACTTTGGCCACCTCATGAGAAGAGAAGACTCCCTGGAAAAGACCCTGATGTTGGGAAAGATGGAGGGCACAAGGAGAAGGGGACGATAGAGGACGAGATGGTTGGATAGTGTTCTCGAAGCTACCAGCATGAGTTTGACCAAACTGCGAGAGGCAGTGGAAGACAGGAGTGCCTGGCGTGCTCTGGTCCAGGGGGTCACGAAGACTCGGACACGACTAAACAACAACACACACAAGGGGATGCACCGACGTGGCTGGCTCAGAGAGAGCGAAAAGACCCCTAAATGAGCGCAGCAGGGAGGGGATTGCACCAAGTCCATCTCTCCGATGTGCCACCTAGAAGGTTTGTTCGATTCTGTAGCAGAGAACGAGAGAAACACTCGAAAATACGATCCCCTGCGATATTAACATGGTTCAGTCGGTAGCGCAGGAGACTCTTAATCTATGATTCGACTCCACCCGCTTCTGGAAGGATCATTAAAGACCAAAAGCCTGGTTATGAGAGGAAAGTTTTTGCCTGGCGCCTAATGGCTTGGGAGGAAACTCCATAGAATTCAATGAGATTTATGCGCAGGATCACATTGCCAAGCGCTCCAACCCGCTCCATCAGATGCATGAAGAGCCTGAAAATTCAATATCAGAGGGATTGGCTTTCGAGAAATCAGGCTGGTGGCAGCTCAGTTACTCCGGAGTAAGGCCCTCTGAGTTTTCAATAGGATTCGTCCCACCGCTGGTCTCAACTGGATTTAACTCGATCAAGATGTATTTCAGAGATTTACGTTGTTGTCCCACAAGCCCCATAAACTTAACCTACTTCTTGCCCTTCGGTTGCGCTCTTCTTTGTTTAATCGGAAGTCAGGTGAGCTGAGTTCGATGGGGTTTTCTCCCTGGTAAGGGATGCCAGTTTTGTACTGCGCTCTGTTTGCAACCCTGAATTCGAAACTTGGGGAGGAAATACAAAAGCGACATGACTCAATTGTGTAGGAAGCGATTGTAAATCGCCCCATCCATATATATATATATATATATATATATATATATATATATCTCCATACATATAATTTACCGCAAATGGCAGACTATATATATATATATCGTCTGCCATTTGCGGTAAATTATGCCAATCAAAATGCTAGACTGGATTAGGAAAGGAATTGGCTGCTTGGCTGTAATTGGCCAGTGAAATCACGTGGACTGTCATTTCAGTTTCGCTAGGGGACAAAACCGGGTTTGCGCCCGATGCCCTTCACCAGATGAATTTTAGAGGAGTGTATGCGCGGCTGGACTCCAACTCCCATCAGCCCTAGCCAATGTGACCGCAGGGCAGGGAGGACGGAATGTGTAGTTCATGGAAATGCAGCTACTCCCGATTTATAAAAGCCCTGAGTGGTTGTGTGAAGTAGAGTGGCTTCTTCATCCGGGTCTGTCTCTGGTTTGGCGGGGGATGGCTGTGAGCAGAGTTCGTACTACAGTAAATGCATTATAAAGAGCAATCAATCCGATTTAAACCATGTATTGCGGGCTTTTGCTGTCAAAGGGAAGGAAGGTGGGGGAGAAAAGCGGCAACATAAGCGGCAGATGCAGTGGGGGACGAGCAAGAACCAGAACAAAGGCCTAGCACAGCGTGTGAACGGGCCTGCTGCACGTCCTTGGCAAATTGGACTCGCTTCGGAGTAAAGCACGTGTAGAATTGCTCCGTGGAATCGGTGTCTGTCAAAAGCAGGAGATAAACATCACGCCGCCAGGGGGCGCTGCTGTGAGCTTGGCTTTCTGAAGTCGTTCTTTCGAGCTGCAAATTCCAAGCCGGATTCGAACCAAACATTCCGCTCGAGAAGGCCTGGCGTTGTCAGTCTGCCTGGTTCCCGCTTTCCAAGCAATGAAATTCCCCATCCAAAGCTGTGAGGATGGTGGCTGCGTTTGATGCTGAAAAGTAATAGCCAAAAATGATAGCCCTACTACACGATGGGAGGTGTCTTGCTTCTGGTTCTGCAGAGCATGTTGGCTGAACTATGTTGTCCTTTGGCCTGATCCAGGAAGGCAGTTTTTGTGGAAGAGGAATAGCCAGTTCTGGTGATTTTATCCCTTCCCCCCTACATCAAGAATGGGGAACTTGTGGTCCTCCAGACAATGCTGGACTACAGCTCCCATGACCACTGGCCATTGGCCATGCTGACTGGGGTGGATGGGAGTTGGAGTCCCAACAGCATATGGCGGACCACTGATTCTCAGCCATGGTAAGATCACAGCCCCTCCTGGAGTTCATTTGAGTTGGAAACTGCTGAGCTGCTCCCATATAATCCTATTTTTTCTTTCTCCTGCTTTATGGCTTCTGTTGCAGTACAGTGGTATCTCGGGTTACATACGCTTCAGGTTACAGACTCCACTGACCCAGAAATAATACCTCGGGTTAAGAACTTTGCTTCAGGATGAGAACAGAAATTGTGCTTCAGCGGTGCAGCAGCAGCGGGAGGCCCCATTAGCTAAAGTGGTGCTTCAGGTTAAGAACAGTTTCAGGTTAAGAATGGACCTCCGGAACGAATTAAGTATTTAACCCGAGATACCACTGTCTTTCCACCTTTTGCCTTTCTGTTGTCTTCTTCTTCTTCCTGTATGTTTGAACTCTTCTAAAGATTTCCCTCCAATGAAAATCAACAAATAGATAGATAGATAGATAGATAGATAGATAGATATAGGTAATGGTCCTCAAACTTGGTACTGGATTTTAACCTGGAATCTAAAAAGAATGCATGTGAAAGTGATACTAATTTCCCATCTCCTGCTGTTCCAATGTTGTCGCAGGGTCATTGTTGGCTAGGTGAAGTAAGGGCAAGTGAGGGCCCATAGCAGGGGTGGGGAAACTGTGGCCCTCCAGATATTGTTGGAGCCAGCTCCCAGCGTGCTCGGTGTTCAGAGATCATGGAAGCTGTAGTCCATCATCTGGAAGATGACGTGTTCCTCACCCCCTCATTACTGCCTCTGAAATAGATTATACTGGAAAATACACTTGCAGCACAGTTCTATCCATTTTTACGCCAATGGTTTCTATTGTGGTCTTCTGTTAAACGGCTGCCTGCTGTTCTCACTGCCAGAAGAAGAAGAAGAGTTTGGATTTGATATCCCACTTTATCACTACCCTAAGGAGTCTCAAAGCTGCTAACATTCTCCTTTTCCTTCCTCCCCCACAACAAACACTCTGTGAGGTGAGTGGGGCTGAGAGACTTCAAAGAAGTGTGACTGGCCCAAGGTCACCCAGCAGCTGCAGGTGGAGGAGCAGAGACATGAACCCAGTTCACCAGATTACGAGTCTACCGCTCTTAACCACTACACCACACTGGCTCTCCACAGGGGGATCAGGCCAGTGACTCATCTAGCCTGGCCCTCTGTTCTCACAGTGGACAACCAGAATCCTGGGGGAATTCCTCCAGGAGGGCATGAGCGCAACAGCTCTCTAGCTACCTTTGATTCCCAACAACTGATATTCAGTGGGTTTTGGCTTTGATTGCGCTAGGAAGGGAAGAGGTCAGCCTGACCTTCCTGTGTGTGCAACCTTCCCTGTGCACAGTTATTAACGAAGGGAAAACGTGCAGGCTGCCTATCAAGCAAATATCTAGCTGGCCTGGGTTCCATGTCATGTAGGAGCACACCCTGTCGGACTGGGACCAGGGAGACCCACGGGGTCTCTCTCACTCTAATCTTCCTCACAGGGTCATTGGGTGGTTGCCAAACCATCTAGGCCACCTTGAACTTAAGGGCCAGTATGGTGTAGTGGTTAGTGTATCAAAATAGGACCTGGAAGATGAGAGTCCAAATCTCTTAATCACGAAGCTCACGGGTGACCTTGAGCCAGTCACTGCCTCTCAGCCTAACCTGCCTCATGGGGTTGCTACAAGGATAAACACATCACCTCAAGCTCCTTGGATAAATGGTAGGACATAACTGTAATAACATAAAGCAAAATTTCTTAGTAGCCGACATGTGCCTTCCGCCTGGCATAGCATGGCCAAGGGCTAGGAAGGATGGGAGGATTTCACGTTGCCTACCCCTGCCTTGGTGGAAGGAGACATATTGCTATTATTATATTTAAAAAACATAACAAAGAAAAAGGCCAAATAGCAGAGCCAGTGCTCTTTTGCAGCTGCTAGGCGCTTCTATCCAGTCAACATCATTTAAGCGAAAGTAGCTGCCTCAGAAGGGTGAGGCAGAGACTCCATTTATAAGAGAATAATGAGTTTTGCTGCTGCTTCCCCCACCCCTAATTTCCCTCCTTTTGCTTCACCCACACAACCTGATTTCTGAGCCTTTGTGTGCCCGTACCATGGATGATGGACAGGGCTGAATTATTTGTGTGGAGTGTGTGCCTGACTGATACAAGACTGCTGGAGACTGATAATTTCCCTCTTAGGTTTTTGTATGCCTTTCTTTAATAGCTCCTCTGTATCTCCCACCTCACAGGCAGGCAGGCAGGCAGGCCGCGATGTTCTTTTTGCCTGGGTTGGAACAGGTATTCCTGGCCTGCTTTCGTAATCATCCAATGCTATTGAAGCGCCTCTTAATCTTTCTCTCTCTCTTTGCTGGTATTGAAACCTAGATAGGGCTTTATTTTGGATGTAGCCAGGCAAGGGTGTTCCGTGGCCCTACTGAGCTTCGGGAACATTTCCTTTATGTTTCAAAACCTCTCCGAAAGGGCCGCGAAAGATCTGCAAATCGAAACAACGAGAAGCCCTGTAAATGGACTTATCAGGCCACTGACTATTTTCTCATGCATCATTCTGACACATTGAAGACGTTGACTTGAATTATTTTACTTTATTTGTTTATTTGTTTATTTGTTGTTGTTTCTTTGTTTTTGTTTTTAAAATCACAATTACCAGGAGATTCAGGGCTTCATAACTGTGTGTTCTGACAAGGGAGAAATGATCTGTATTTTCTGGTGTCTGAGCAATCTGCATGCCATCCTCAGCCCCTTCACTCACGGCGCAAAGCAGTCGGCAGAGAGTTCCATTTGCTCATTTTGCCCTGTCTCTTGTAATCATTAGAGGTTATTACAAGCCGCAGCAAGCTCCTCAGCTCATAGGCCTGCTTCCGCCTCTGAAATATAGCGTTCATTGACAACATGTGGCATGTGAGCAAAGGTCTTCCAAAGGGCTGTTGCTACAAGGTACCGTGAAGTTGACTTTAAAGAGGAGAAGGAAATGCAAACCTCAGCTTATCATTTCAAGCTTTTCTTGAGCTGGTGTTAGATAGAAAACTGGTTCCAGAAATCCATTTTTGTGCTCAGGTCCAGATTAAACATTTTGATAAGTATTTCGTAGAACAGGATAAGTATTTTGTAGAGCAGGATCATAGCCCAGTTGCGCTCCCTGGTTTGCTCCTGGCAGTATGCACATTTTTTTACACTGTGTGCTGAGAGTATCTAGAGACATCTCCAAACCATTCACCTTGGCTTATGTCAGATCTCTGCAGTAGTCAATGGAGGCTGGTGCACTGGGGCTAATGGGCCACTGTCCTACTAACCTCAGCCAGCTCCCACCTGCCCATCGTCCTACTTACATGCAGTCCAGAGGCTGGCCCTGCCTGTCAACTTCCTGTTCCTCCATCTCAGTGTTTCCCCTTGAAGAACTTAGCAGGGAAGTGGATGGGGACAAAACTGGAAAGAGTTGGCTCCGCCCATCACTGGCTCTGGCTCCACCTACCGTGCAGGTTCCCTTCCTACCAGTCCCAAGGATACCACCCCTGAGAATAGCTTTGCAAATATCCACACTTTCCTGAGTAATAGGATACGAAGGTCAGCCTTGAAAGGGGCTCTTTGTAGTGGAAGAGAAAGCACTACAGACTTGGTTGGCATCTGTCTGTCTTGGAAGACATTTGAGGAGTGTGCCTTTGTGGGTGAGGTCAAGCTGTTGGAAGGTTGCAGGCAGCGCCTGCTGTGGCTGTAGAGACTGATATGGGAGAGACAAGTTTTGTTGCAGCTGGGGCAAATGAAGGTGTCCAGTTGTGCTGCTGCAGATGCACCATGGCGTTTCTTCTCGTAGGCAGAGAAGATTAGTCTAGCTTAAGTCTCATAGATATTAATTGGATATGATTGGATACAATAATTGGATACAATAGGCATGCATGGGGTTGCCACTAGGTCACTAGCTTCCTCTGGATTGGGGCATAAGGTCTTTGCGGCAACCTGCCTATTCATAACAGCACAGGCATTACAGCTTCAATGTAATGCCTGTGTGCTGGTCCCGTGGGTTAACCGTGAGGTGAGGTCCGAGTCCAGTCCGAGGTCGAAGGTGCAGTATGGAGGCAGTCCGTCAAAGCTTTAGCTGGGTTTAGGGCAGGGAGTCGGGTGAGGTCAGGCACTCTGGCAGGAAAGCAGGACAGGGTTCAGTCAGGAACTGGCTACCAACAATGTTGCTCCCGCAACTTGGGGCTGGGGCTGGCTGGCTTTTATCTGCCCCGAGGCATAGGGCAGCCTCGGTCCACAGGTGACTTGCCTCTCCTGGCATGGAGGCGAGCACTCCTCCTGCGGGAACTTAGTTCCCTCCGCCTCTCTGCCCTGAGCCTCTGCAGCTCAGGAGAGGCTGGAGGGTTACCGGACCCAGAGGCAACCTCAGCTTCCTATGATGGGGCTGAGAGTGGAGCACCTGCAGGCAATGGGTCCTCTATCACCTCAGGAGCCAGAGAAGACTCAGCTGGTGCCTGCACCTGAGGATCGAGCACAGGTGAGGACCCTTCAGGCTCATGCCCCAGCACCAGTTCAGCTGGTTCTGGAGGCGGGGAATCCTGTGCAGGCTGGGATTCCTCAGGTTCAGCATCCGAGTCCAAATCCCAGGTCATCACAGCCTGTTTACTTCTGCGCCACCTGCCACTTACCTACCAAGACCTGGATTACTCATTTTCAGTTCTCTTTTCACACTCTCTCTCTGCGCTTGAGCAAACCAGTTTTAGCCTCTTGTGTTTGCATGTGTCTTAAAGAACATTCCAAGGTGACTTTGACAAAAGACCAGCCTAATTGGCCAATTAATGTTCCCCGTTAATGTTGAGGCCCAAGGGAGATCCACTTTGTGCAACGGAACAGCATGGTGCAGGAAATAATACAGTTGTACTCCACAGGTGGTCAGGGGATATTTGTCAAGCGCAAGTTCTGTACTAGCATATCGTTCTTCCAGCACTACCTGGTCAGCCATTTTCTGGCTGCCTCCTTACATATGATTTTTCAAATAGTGACAGGGAAATAGGATGGAGCAGGGCCTTCCAATGCTGTGTGTGTATGCACGCCTGCACATGCATGAACTACCCCTTGCATTTTGGGAGGAATACTTGCATGCTGGGGAATACAAGGAAAGTAGGCTGACTACATATCCTGTTTTACAGAGGGCAGTCCTCTGTTTGAAGGCATCTTTTACCAGAAGGGAGAGGAGGGGGCCCCAGGGGCGTCACATGAGCTCATAGGGTGAAGGAACCCACCAGCCCAGAAACAAGCTCCCTTGGCCACGACACCTCACAGGGTCACGGCCGATGGAGCTCGTTCTTCCACGTGCTGGCAAGCAAGGAGGCAATACAGGTACAATGGACAGCTCCCAGGTTGCCCTGGCAATAGGCAATCACAGACTATAGGCGATCACATATCAACAAATTCAGGTCACACAGTTATAGTTGGTAGGTCTTGCACAACAGGTCCCCTGGAAAGTGTGGGATACCACTTGTCTTGATATAATGTTGTTTAACTTCCCTGCAAAAAAAATAAGAATTAATGCTTATTAAGTATAGTGGTACCTTGGTTTACAACCACGATCCGTTCCTGAGGTCTGCTTTCGCCAATGGGGCCTCCCAAAAAAATTTGTTCATAATCCCCCCCAAAATGGGTTGTAATCCAAAAAAAGGTTGCAAACCGGGACACGCACTTCTGGGTTTGACATGTTTGTAATCCAAAACGTGTGCAAACCAAGACGTATGCAAACCAAGGTACCACTGTAGCCAACATCATCTAATCTCCCTAAAAACAAATCTAGCGGAATACTCAATGAACAGGTTGTCTGGAAGCGCCCTGTGTCTTGCTTGCTGTTTGTGCCAAGTTCTGCCTCCTCTCCAAGGACTGTGAATTTTAAAGGGCAGGAAGCATCCTGACTGGGATGCGCCACATTGAGTAAGACAGGTCACGCTGATGGTTCCTTAGGTGTGTCTTTAGCAAGGGTTGTTGGGGGCGGGAGGTGAAGACTTGGGACAGATGGTGTGGCACTTCTCAGAGAGTTCGTGCTTGGCAGTTTAGATGATCAGTGTGTCACTGAGTTCTTGGTGGGGTTTTTTTGGTTTTTTTTAATGGTTCATATACAGCAGATTTTAAAAGCTTGGAAGCTGGAGCTGTTCAGTCCCACCACCACCCATTCTGTCTCATTCACACAAACTAGCATTACTTAAAAGAGTAAATAAAACACAAAGAGGTCTTATTGGCAAACACTTTTTTATTATTACAAAGATGTCTACAGATCCAAAGCCTACACGGCAGACTTGAGTTTCTCAGGGCTGCATTCTACAGCAGAGAGAGAGAGAGAGAGAGAGAGAGAGAGAGAGAGAGAGAGAGAGAGACAGAGAGCGCACACAAGGACAGGAAAGGGTGGAGCTTGGGAGATTGAGAGGAAGCCACAAAGTGTGTTTTCCCCTATCTGTTAGTCTCAACCCTGCCCTCTGCTGGCTGGAGGCCTGCAGGGTTGCTTACAGCCAACAGGAGTCTCATCTGTTTGGTCCTGGTCCAGGAACAATTAGGGTCTCTTCACATCAGGTCTGGTACTCAGGTTTTCTTTGGATAGAGTTATATGACTACAGGGGTTGAGTCACTGCTTAAGTCTAAGAATTTGACATCAGGCAAAACCAGTCAGTTCTCTCAGGTCGTTCGCCCTTTAAATGTCTCCTTTCTGCTTGTGGCACATTGAAGGCTAGATGGATTACATGGGTCAATGCGTGGCAGGTATATGGTGCAAATGTAGGTAGACAAGAAGTTCAGCAATGTGGCATTCGTGTCTCATGCTTTGATCGCTTTTCCAGTGCAGTGAAATATACAGTTAACGTTTCAATAAAGTGATTAAGAAAACATGATTCGCTGGAAACAAAAAAATGCCATCCACTTTTTCAATGCTATGCAGGACATCCCAGATATTTCAATCAGCTTTCAACTGGACTGGATATGGTCGGATTGGCTGCAGACTGGCTAACTTCTACGGCCAACACTAATATGTAAGTATGTGAATTTGCTGGTGCTTTTAATTATGGGGTCTGTCTAAGCTTAGTATTGAGTCCAGATATCTTTTGAAAAATTTAGTCTGGCTATTACAATCACTGCAGTCATGTTGTTTCCCATTGAAAAAAATTACAGTTTCAAAACTTAGCAACTTTCAAGAAATGCAACAGAGAATTATTTTGTGTTTTATGTGAATAAATGTATTATTATTCTGCTTCTCCGCCAATGAGCATACAGCCTGTTTCTCTTCCCTGCCCCTTTAAACCTTACAACATTCTTGTAAGGTAGGTTAGACTAAGAGATAGTGTCTGTCTCAAGGTTGCTGCATGAGCTTCATTGCTGAGTGAGGATTAGAACATGGTTTTCCCTGGGCCAAGTCAAAACCTTTATTTCCTACATCACTAAGCCTCACTAGATAGAGGTAAATCTTTTTGTTTCCTCTGGGATTGTGTGAACTGTAACTTGTAGATTTCAGTTCCTTAATCTGCCCTCTGTTTACATCTCACACTTGTATCAGTCTTGTAATGCCTGTTGTTGTTCATCACTTCTTTTTAAGCGACTTGCAACAAATACATAAATAGCACATGCATTAAAAACCAGCACAAAGCAAAGCAGAGAAAAATCTAAAACACATTCATGTTTTTAAAAGGCGGGACTAAAACATCCCATTCCACTAAAGGAGGCTATGTTATACAGTGGTACCTCGGTTTACGAACTTAATTCATTCCAGAAGTCCATTCTTACACTAAAAACGTTCTTAAACTGAGGCGTGCTTTCCCCAATGAGGCTTCCTGCCACTGGTGCCCTTCCACCAGTCGGCTTCTATTTGTCTTCCAGGGCAAAGTTCGCTAGCTGGAACACCTACTTCCGGTTTTGCGGAGTGCATTGCCCGAATTGTTTGTTAACAGGATTGTTCTTAGGCTGAGGTACAACTGTAGTTAAATCATGTGGGGGTAGGGTGTTCTGTTTATATCTTAACCAGGTCAATAAAATATGGGCACTGCTGTGTTTCAGGTTCACCTATGAAATTGCTCCAGTGTTTGTGCTTTTGGAATATGTCACCTTAAGGAAAATGAGAGAAATCATTGGTTGGCCAGGAGGTGCTGGTGATGGGATATTTTCACCTGGTGAGTGATCTTTTTTTAAACACCTATTTATGTCTGTAATGTATGATGTACTTTGTAGTCTGCAAGATTCAGAAGGGCGCTCGTTCACTCATAATCCTGAGTATCCTTTCTTGGGTACATAAAAAATGCATATTTATGGCAGTCCAGAGACATGATTATTAAAGACATTAATATCTGTCCCTGCTGAATACTTCCTTCTGCTTTGTAAACAGCCAAAGTGGGGAAATTAATCAGAAGAGACATTTGCCCGGTTCTTCTGTTACATTAAATATTTTTGAAGTGTTCTGAAATGAAAGAAAGGAATTACAGCTATTTTATTTAATATTTACTAATGAGGTAGTGGTGCTCTCTTGAGCCCTTTAGTAAATAGGAATAGAAACACAAATAACAAGGAATATGTACTCTCTCTCCTGTCCTTAAATCCAAGTTGCCCTGTAAATTTGTGTTTGGTTATTTTGCTTCTCAGGCAAAAGCAGCCTCTCAAAATAGTTTGGGGCAGCCTTCTCCAACTAGTCTGCTGGGGGAAATCCTACACTATGTGAACCCTGCAGGTTGGGACAGCCAGTGTGCATATAGATATTGTTGGACTCCAACTCCCATAAGCGCCAACCAGCGAGGCTGATGGTCAAGGATGATGGGACTTGTACTCCAACAACATCTCAAAGGAATCATGTTGGTTATCTGCCATACGGGACTTGACATTTGACCAGAAGAAAGGGGTGTCCAGACATGGAAGGAATATCTGGTCCCTCACCAGAGAAAGTCAGTTTCCCAATGGGACAGTTTCCCCCCATTCATTCCAATGGGAGAAGTACAGCTAACTAGGCTGGAATCAAACCCAGTGTATGTAGAGCCATTGGGCAAGCAGGGTATTTCCAAAATAAATATGCAGCCACAGGCACTTGAAAGTATCTAAAACAAGGGTGGGGAATCTTTCTAAGTCCAAGGGCCATGTTTCCTTGTGGGCAACTTCCTGAGGGTAGCATGGCAGTGTTGGGCAAGGAAAAGAACCCACAGATGCAACTCTTACCTTAGTATGGTAGGCTACATTCCAGCCATGCAATAATGAAAGGTTTCCATGCACACACCACATCTCTCCATTCTCTGTCTAGGGAAGCAATAGGCATAGTAAACGTGGGTGGCGCTGTGGTCTAAACCACTGAGCCTCTTGGGCTTTCCAGTCAGAAGGTCGGCGGTTCGAATCCCCACGACAGAGTGAGCTCCCATTGCTCTGTCCCAGCTCCTGCCAACCTAGCAGTTCAAAAGCATGCCAGTGCAAGTAGATAAATAGATACCGCTGCACCTGGAAGGTAAATGGCGTTTCCATGCGCTCTGGTTTCATCACAGTGTTCCATTGCATCAGAAGCGGTTTAGTCATGCTGGCCACGTGACCTGGAAAGCTGTCTGTGGACAAACGCTGGCTTCATCAGCCTGAAAGTGAGATGAGCGCTACAACCCCATAGTCGCCTTTGACTAGACTGAACCATCCAGGGATCCTTTACCTTTACCTTTTTACCTATAATCTCAGTTCAGGAACACATGGCCTGGGGGGAGTCCCAAGGGCCAGGCAGAGTGGTCTGGAGGGCTACTTTTCACTCCTGGGCCTGAGGTTCCCCATCCCTGTTCTAAAATGCAGCCCAAGGTCCAATCTGCTGTAGGCAAACTCAAGGCTCAGTGGGTTTTCTCCGTGGCGGGTGGGAAATGGAGTTCCCTTACCTAAGATCAAGCCAGGCCCTCTATATGAGAAATGTCTCTTGTTTTGAAAAAGTTGCATGACCAGTACAGTTTGTGCTTAAAGCTTTTGTGCCGTTATGAATAGAGGAAGTAACGATGTATTACTGTGGACTCCAGGTGGTGCCATATCTAACATGTATGCTATGTTGATTGCACGTTTCAAGATGTTCCCGGAAGTTAAAGAGAAAGGAATGGCAGCTATTCCAAGACTGGTTGCCTTCACATCGGAGCATGTAGGTGTTTTCTCTTTCAACCTTTTGCTAGCTTCACTTCTTTGCTGATTAAACCAGGCTCCTTCAGACGCCCTTTGGGGAAAGACATAGCCACTTTCCTACTGTTAACATGAGAGTCCTCTGTTTATTTTTTGCATACAAATGAGTCTTGAGCTATGACTCCCCTCCTTCCGAAATGTGCTGTGTCGGTTATGTTGGGAAGGTGTGTTTTTATGAAGCTGTCGAATCTCGTGGTGACCTCTTGTAGCTTCCATTTATGTCCATCTCATCCAGCCTCCCCCAACATGGCGCTATCCATGCTGACCACACTGGCTGGGACTGTTGCTGTACTCCAAAACATCTGAAAGACACCAAGTTGGGGAAGACTAGACTAATGTAACTCCTGTGGTGTCCAAGAAAAAGACAGCCATCTGAGAGCATTTAGCAACATCAGCACTTCAGAGTTCAAAGCTCTTCCACATACGTTCTGTCAGCCCTTATTAAATTGCATTCGGTGGTTGACTAAACACCTAATCACTGAAGAGTCAAGCTATAGATGTTTAAGGTCTCCACGCAGAACTTCCCATTCATTTCACCAGGGCTTGCAAACAGAGCCTCATTTGCACAGGAATAAGGGCTTGCTGGATTGTTCCCCTAGGTGCTACTTCATGATTCTTTTACAGCTGAAGAAGCGAAGCTGCTGTAAACATTGCAAAAATAACCCATGTGCTTTTTCAGAGTCATTTTTCTGTGAAGAAAGGAGCAGCAGCCTTAGGAATTGGTACTGACAGTGTGATTTTGATCAGGTGTGATGACAGGTAAGCACAGCCTTATGAATGACAGCAGGAATAGCCATTCTTTGAAAGCAGCAGAAAGAATGATATTTTTTTTAAAAAAATCAAATGGCCTGTTCATATAATATAGCCTTGCCCTGTGTTGGGCTAAGGAAGCTCTGCCACATACATGCTGGGCATTTTTCAGAGAGTTCAAAAAGTGGTTTATAGCAGGTTTGTTGAGCCAAGCTGTACCAGGGCTGTACCCCAGGGCTGTACCAGCAGAGTTATATATTTTGTGACCTGCACAATACATTTTTGGATTGCAGAAGGTCTGTCAAGCACCATATGGACATAAGTTAGTGAACTGTGAGTTCAGGAGCAAGGGCCCTTGAGTACATCAAATGTACTAAAAAACCATAACTCTGCATTCAGTCATTTGGTGTTTTCCACCCACTTCACTATGGATAAGTTGAGATTCACATAAACATTCAGATTTGCAAAAAAACAAAACAAAAGTATACATTATTATTAATAGTACCGTACTAAGAAACAGGACCTGTTTGCAAACCTCTTCAACTGACTCAAATTTAGTTAAGGGAGGCAGGTGATGGAGAGTGGAATGAATCGCTTTCCAAGTGGCTAGTTAGGTTTATAAATGTTGCGTAGAACTTTTCATAAATCACTATCTTATCTAAGTTAACTAACCTGAGTAGCGGACAGAAAGAGCTAACAGCAAAGCCATGGTATTTTGATTATTCCCCCCCCCCCTTTTCTATTGCAGAGGCAAAATGATCCCATCTGATCTTGAAAGGAGAATTGTTGAGGCAAAGCAAAAGGCAAGTAGATTTCCACCTACAGTCAGTAATCTGTAGGTGTATAGGAAAGCATACCGTTTTGGGGAGTGAGGCAAGGGAATTGCCTATGGAATTTCAATCATTGTTCTAAAAGTTGAGTTGCCTTATAAATCTGCACACAAAGATTCCTCCCCCCCCTTGAAATGTGAGTTAATGATGAGTTGGACCAATGCACTGAAAGAAACCTGTCCGAAAAATAGACTATTCCGAAATAACGTGGGCATCACAAAGTGATTCACTGAGTGTGCATGTGCAAGAATGTTGGGTCACCCCAACTCTTTTGAGCTCTCTCTATCCTCTAGTCTAGACCCTGTGATTGTAGGAGGTGCAGCCCATTGTCAGAGAGCATGCATTTTTGCATCTAGAAAGTCCCACATTCATTCTCAATGATTTAAAAAAATTTGAACTGTCTGGTTTTCAACAAACTGTTTCTTACACCGCCCAGCTGAGGCCAGAAGAGTGTAAATCACTCGTTCAACAGAGTTCAGAATTGCAAAGTAAACCTAGCCTTTCCAGATGCTCATTTTTACTCCCTGCCAGGAAAAGCCTTATACAAAAGCCGAACATCTGGACACATTTTGTCGCCTTAGCAGTTTGCTGCCACCTGCAGGCAGAAGTATCAATGACATAAGCAAATTACAGTAAAAGGATGTTGATGGGTCGCAATATTGGGCTTATCCGCACTTAACTTTTGCTCCACTCTCGCCAGGCATAGATCTGGGCTTAAAAGCTGCATGTCTGAGCATTTTGGGGGGGGTTTTGGTAGAGCTTTTTGTCCCAGAGTTTTCCCTACAAAAACCCGCTCTTTAGCACTCAGTTGGGATTTAAGCAGATTGCGCTTTGCACTGATTGAGATTTAAAGAGCAAGTTTTCACAGGGAGCGCTCTGGAGCAAAAGAAGAAGAATGAGAATGTGCTGTCAGACACATAGCTTTAAAGACCGTTCCTTGAAAGAGCGGAGGAAAGGTCAGTATGAATAAGCCCATTTGCTAAGGGTATTATAGGGCAGTGTACCAATAAAATAAAATAAATAAACGGTGTCAGTTTCAGTCCCTTCCAGCATCTCTAGATAGGACTGGGGAAATAGTCCTGCCTGAAACTCTAGAGAGCTATTGCCAGTCCGTGTAGGAAGAGGAAGCCAAGATGTGCAAGTGGCAGTCTCTTATAACATCTAAGCTTTGCTTGGCAGCATAAATCAGGCATGTTTCTTAGATGTTGAGTCTGTGATTACTGGTATGCCTCGCCTTAATGATATTGTTTCATGCCACCCCAATCTCTGCTGAGCGGTGCATGTGATTCCAAGGATCTCGGGTGCTTATCTAGGGTTTGTGTTTCCTTTTGGGAATGAGGCACAGCAGAGACTGTGGTGTCTTTAGGATATATGGTTTATTTACACACATATATACCACCTGAGCCTATGATGGAGGTGTGGATAGCATTACGCCCCAAGAGGGTCTCTTGCGTCTCCCATAGGTGCAGCAGTCTTGGGTCTCAAAGACAGAAAATCAGCCATGCTCTCTGTCTCTTTGTTACAGCCTATCACAAACAGCCCATAGGATGTTCCTGCTCTGCCCCGCCCCCCGCCTTCTTCATCCTTCTCACAGTTAACAGACCCTGGCTTATCTCCTCCAAACCAAAACCCTACACCCTTTAATCCCTTTGGTCTATGTCCACTAACACACACTGAAGGAGAGCCCCTACCCCTCCTGGTCTGGCATAGCTTCCCCCCTCTTGAAGGCTTTCCTGGTAAGTTAATGACTCGGCCATTATCAGCTTTGTTCCTCCACTGACCCACACTCTCCGGCTGGCTTGGCTTGTTAGCATTAAGTGCATCCAGCAGTGTATGGCACAGTTTAATCAAACCTTGATTAATTCTAACTTTCACTAAATCTAGGAATAACGAGGAGGATTTGGCAGCCAGGAGTTTCGGGGATCCTTGCCTTCCCCCAAAACTTATCACAGTATTAAGCCTCCATTCCACGCCACTTCCCTACAGAGCTGTTGCGACTGAAAGACGCTCAATTTCAGAAAATAGTCTCTATGTCTAAAGGAAATTTTCTCCACTGGAACATTTTCCTGTTGTTTTTGTTGTTGTTTTCTTCCTGCAGGGATTTGTTCCTTTCCTCGTGAGCGCCACAGCAGGAACTACAGTCTATGGGGCATTTGATCCACTTATAGCTATTGCAGATATCTGCAAAAAGTACAAGATCTGGATGCATGTTGATGTGAGTACAGAATTACAGTCTAAAAGGGCTGAGCTACAAAACAGTAAGCTGGCAGAGCCAAAAACCATGCTGTTTAAAGTGGAAATGCATGTCCTAGCACAGTCTCTGAAGGATGTTGAGAACCCCAGATTCTGGAAGCTGTCAGGGAGAGCAGGAAGGTGTGGGCCATCTCATTTTCTTTGTCCCTAGTTTTTGATATTCAAAGCTATATTACCTCGAGCTCTTGTGGTTAGTAGCAGGTAGTAGGCCCATCCTATAGGAATGTGACTGTTTATTTAAGAACATTAGAAAAGGTTACTAGATCTGGCCAAAGGCCCATCTAGGTCAACATCCTGCTCTCACAGTGGCCAAACCCGCAAGCCGAATCTGTGTACAACAACACTTTCCCTACCCAAAAACTGGTATTTGAAGCATACTGCCTTCAACAGTCAGAGCTGGTTCAATCTAGGTGGCTGTGTAACTTCTGCTAGGTTGCTAGGTCATGTGACCAATTTGGAAAGGGTTTGGAACAGGTGTGAGTGTGCCCCTGCCCCACTGTGCCCCCATCACTCCCTTGTTGGGGGACTTGTCTTCGCCAGGGGTGTAACATGGGGGGGGGTCTGCTGGGGCGATGGTCCCATTTTTTCTGGGGGGTGCTGGCAAGGCACTGTGAAGAGGCTGCAACAGGCATGCATGCCCCGGACACAGTGAAAACATGCTCCATCGCTGATCCTGGCCTCAGCTAAACCAGCTGCAACAGAGCTGGGCTGAAGGACTTACACCGGTGTACCTCTAACTGAGCTGGAATGTGGGATTTGAACTGGGTTTGCCCCAGCTAAGCCCAGACTCAGACAGAGATTTACCTGTTTCAAACTCCACTCAACCCAGAAGATCTTGGGTGTTGGATTGCTCCCTTGCTTTTTAAAAATAAATAAAGCTGGGAAAACAGCTTATGATTTATCGGGACTTCCTCCTCTTCCGCCCACTGCACAAACATCCACGCTCCTCCCTGACCATTGGTCCTGTTGACTAGGGCTGGCAAAGTCTAACAGCATCTGAAGGGCCACAGGTTCCCCTCTCCTGTTACAGCACGGCTTTTGTCTGCACAGAATTGACAAAATGCAAGGGGACAGTCACTTGAATTGAAGGGCTTAAGGTATTTCTTTCTTTTCTACAGCCACTTAAACCAACAGCGTCATTGCAACATGTGGTTGTAAATTTCAAATGTGCACTTGGGGAACATGTTTCATACACTTCCCCTGTTTTGAAATTTCCTCAACAATATTTTTTTGGCTGCTTCCCTGATCACACAAGGAGAACATTCAGAAGTGACTTGTGGGTTTGGATATTAGAGCCTTGAAATCCGTACGACTGAATACAATTAATGCTCTTTTCTTTTCTTTTCCAGGGAGCGTGGGGTGGTGGGCTGCTGATGTCAAGGAAACATAAATGGAAATTAAATGGTGTTGAAAGGTAGGGATTGCGGACATGTCATTAAATATCATTTATGTGCTGCAGTGACTGATGGAAATATTATTAGACACTACTCATATGCTGTCTTGACTGCCACCAGAATTCCTGCAAATTTAAAACCAGTCAATATCCTCTTGTCAAATGTAGCAGCAGAAACTATTTTTCAAGTTCCAATCATTATTGAAATAGTTGACCAAATCTTTGCAAAGCATAAGAGCTTGCTGCTGTTCCTTTTACTTTGTTGTTGTTGTTGTTGATTAAATTTGTATACCGCCCTTCATCCAGAGATCACAGGGCAGTTCACAACATAAAAAATACAAAATGAGAACTCAAATACATAATAAATACACAATAACAAATTAATAACCTTCCTCCCACAAACACATTTAAAATATTTAGCCAAAGGCCTAGTTAAAAAGAAACATTTTCACCTTGTTTCTAAAGATATGTAAAGAAGGCACCAAGCAAGCATCCCTGAGGAGAACACTTCACAAATAAGGAGCCACAACCGAAAAGGCCCATTCTCATGTTGCTACCCTCCAGACCTTTTGAGGAGGAGGCACACAAAGAAGGGCCTCAAATGATGACTGCAGGATCTAGGTCTGTTCATATGGGGAGAGGCGATCCTTAAGGTATTGCGGTCCTGAGCCATTTAAGGCTTTATAGGTCAAAACCAGCAGTTTAAATTGGGCCTGGAAACTAATTGGCAGCTAGTGCAGTTGGGCCAAGATTGGTGTAATATGCTCAAACTCTGTGGCTCCGGTGAGCAACCTGGCCGCTGAATTCTGCTGATGTTTCCCAACCATCTTCAGAGACAGCCCTGTGTATAATGTGTTGCAGTAATTGAACCTAAAGGTTACCAGATCATAGACAACAGATGTTAGGCTATTCCTGCCCAGACAAGGATGCAGCTGGGCCACCAGTCAAAGTTCTCCATGACATCGAGACACAGGGAACTGTGGTCTGTTTAGTTAGTGAAAACAAGCCAGGATACCTATTCAGGGTACCACTCTCTCATTAACCATAGTTTAAACAACTATGGACTTGTAAAAAGACATTCACTGGAAAAGTTCCAAGCTGAAAAATCTCTGTCATTTCTAAGGAACATTATCTGTGCCAATACATTTATATTAACTGTTATTGGATGTTTGTAAAAAGCCTGATTATGGCATGAAATAATGACTTTCTTTTTTAGCTGCTTGGCTTATTTTCAGCCTTACTGTTCTGGCCATACAAGAGCCGCCTTTTTATTTTGGTTTTGCTGTTTGCATTTTACGCTTCTATGAATGCAATCTGCCATTGCCGCACCTCATGTTAAAGTTTGGTTGCTGTTCCAGGGCCAATTCTGTGACATGGAACCCACACAAAATGATGGGGGTCCCGCTGCAGTGCTCCGCTCTGCTCGTTCGAGAAGAGGTATGTTTACATCCATATTGACATCTTTCGCCTGAAAAGGAATAATAATAAATCTGTAAGGTAAAGGTAAAGGTACCCCTGCCTGTACGGGCCAGTCGTGTCCGACTCTAGGGTTGTACGCTCATCTCACTTAAGAGGCCGTGAGCCAGCGCTGTCCAAAGACACTTCCGGGTCACATCGCCAGCGTGACGAAGCTGCTCTGGCGAGCCAGCACCAGCGCAGCGCACGGAAACGCCGTTACCTTCCCGCTATAAAGCGGTACCTATTTATCTACTTGCACTTAGGGGTGCTTTCAAACTGCTAGGTGGGCAGGAGCTGGGACCAAAAGACGGGAGCTCACCCCGCCGCGGGGATTCGAACCGCCGACCATACGATCGGCAAGTCCTAGGCACTGAGGTTTTACCCACAGCGCCACCCGCGCCCCCAATAAATCTGTAGTCAACCTGAAATCACAAAATAAAATTAAAAAATGGGTGCAGTGGTTGTTGCCTAGAAATCGGGATATCAGGAGGTGGAGTCAGGCTTAGGTCAGCAGTACAGTAAAACGAAAAGCACCCAATGGCAGTGAAGTTAACTCTTTATTCAGAGAAACAAAACAGCTTGGTCACAGCAACCCTTCTCAATAGTTCTTGCCCCAATGAGACAGCTGTGAGGACTGATGTTCTCCACCTTCTCCTGCTCTCCAAAGCTCCTCCTCCTGTTCCTTCCCCAGCAGCGTAAGGCTCCTTCGCCCTATCTTTCCTTCCCCAACTAGTATGGAATATTATGAGGGATGCGGGTGGCGCTTTGGGTTAAACCACAGAGCCTAGGACTTGCCAATCAGAAGGTCGGCAGTTCAAATCCCCGCAACGGGGTGAGCTCCTGTTGCTCAGTCCCTGCTCCTGCCAACCTAGCAGTCCGAAAGCACCTCAAAGTGCAAGTAGATAAATAGGTACCACTCCAGCGGGAAGGTAAACGGTGTTTCCGTGTGCTGCTCTGGTTCGCCAGAAGCAGCTTAGTCATGCCGGCCACATGACCCAGAAGCTGTATGCTGGCTCCCTCGGCCAGTAAAGTGAGATGAGCGCTGCAACCCCTGAGCCGGTCACGACTGGATCTAATGGTCAGGGGTCCCTTTACCTTTACTATGGAATATTATGAGGGATGCTGCACTGGGGGCACTATGCTACTTTAGCAGACGAGTGAATATGAGAAGCAAATGGGGTTTCCAAAAGGTTCCTAGCTTTCCTTACTGTGGATTTAAGAGCTCAACGACACACAGTTGGTTACTAGGTGCTTCCATCTTCACAGCAGCCAGGGCAGGAATAGCCATCATGGTGTCCTCCAAATGTTGTGGACTACAACTCCCATTATGCCTGACCGCTGGCTGTGCTGGCATGGGATGATAGGAGCTGGAACACAACAGTTTCTGGAGGGTGCCCCATTGGCTACCTCCAGGCTGGCGGCTGCATGGTAGGAGGTGAAGCAGAAAATAGCACATATTCAGCTGAATTGTTTATAGAGTTGGGGACGAGGGTAATAGCTATGATGGCAAGAATATATTTATGTGATGATGTTGCAAGCAAGTCTGGGCTATGTGTATGGAGCCTGGGCTGCCCTCTCGGCCTCACTGATGTGGTCACAAGGAAAGCAGAACAATGCATTTGGCACCAGCTTGGCTGCAGGAATTTCCAGAAGGAGGCGTACAAGACTTAGGGACTCCACTCCCGATTTGTGTAGAGTTTGCTTCTTAGCCTTTTCTTCTCCCAAAGGTGTCCCATAAGCATGGACGAAAATAATGCTCTTGACTTCATAATATAGTCTAAAGATACAACTGATGGCCCCCTTCTGCCAGCACTGGAGCCTGTATCCTTCCTTAGGAAACCTTAGGGAGCCAGTGTGGCGTAGTGGTTAAGAGCGGTAGTCTCGTAATCTGGGGAACCGGGTTCGATTCCCCGCTCCTCCACATGCAGCTGCTGGGTGACCTTGGGCCAGTCACACTTCTCTGAAGTCTCTCAGCCCCACTCACCCCACAGAGTGTTTGTTGTGGGGGAAGAAGGGAAAGCAGAATGTTAGCGGCTTTGAGACTCCTTCGGGTAGTGATAAAGCGGGATATCAAATCCAAACTCTTCTTCTTCTTCTTACAAGGTCAAAGTTATAAGGCCTTTACAAACACACATCAACTGTTCCTCACAGCACAGCCAAGGATGGGGGATTGTTTGCAAGCGCTTTCTTGAATCAGTAAAACTTCCATGTTATTCCACTTGCCCTTCAGAGTGTGTCTGCTTCTTTAAAGGGCCTGATGCAAAGCTGTAACCAAATGCACGCTTCCTACCTCTTTCAACAAGATAAGCACTACGACCTGTCATACGACACTGGAGACAAAGCCTTGCAATGTGGGCGCCATGTTGATGTCTTCAAGCTATGGCTGATGTGGAGGGCAAAGGTGAGTATTTACAGTGGAAGAGGGAGCAAGGGAGTCAGAAAAAGAGAGGGGAAAGTAGGTGTCTTATTTCTCTCAGAGAGGTACAATTCCCAGAGTTCCCTGGAAAGAGTGACTCACCATAATACTATCACCATCATTTATTATTATTATTAGCAATATTATTAAACTTAGTCGCTTCTTTACAACTCTCAGCACCCTTAGCAAACTACAGTTCCCAGGATTCTTTGGGGGAAGCCATGACTATTTAAAGTGGCCTGATTCTGCTTTAAATGCATGGTATGAATGGGGCCTTTACTATATAAAGTGACTGGTTGGGATTTTGTACTGAGGTGTATATATATATGAGTGTGTAATTGTGAGCATTATTGGTTGAACAGCATAATGTTATCTTAATAGGGGGTTTTTATTTCATTATAAATGCATTGTATTGCATTTGAGTTCCGTTTTGTACACCGCTTTACTATTCTTTTGAATGCAAAGCAATTAAGAATTTTGCTAAATAAGTAAATGTTGGTTGCTAGGTTGCTAGGCAACTGCGGCTGAGCATTCCTACAAGAGCTGTCTCTGGGTAAGCCACTGCTCTCCCTAACACGAGCTTTCTGTGCGTGAAATAAATAAAAAGCACAAACCTGGGAGTGAACAAATGAATAATAATTGCCAATTCACCTTTCAGCCATGAGGAATTGAGTGCTGCTTTCAAGCTTCGAGCCTGTGACATCATGGAGCAGTTGCTGCACCTCAACTCCAGCCAATTTGGCAACCTAACAATTCTGTTTTAGCGTAATCAGGCTAAAAGCTTTTGAGAACGACAAGAGGATTTTGTTGTATGAATTCTTAAAACTAGACATGGCAAAACTGTGACTAGAACACCTGCTTCCATTTTATGCAGCAATTAGGAACGGGCGTAATATTGATGTGAGGAAACCAATTATAAATCTGTTGTTTTCTAGGGGCATATTTGTAAAGACTCTCCGAGGACCAGCTTATTTTGCAGTTTGGAAATATTGCCAAATATAATGCTTCCTGCTGAGTGGTTTCAGATTCCTCCCTCAAGATTTCCTTTAAGATGAACAAATTCATTTACTACAATGGCCTGCAGGAAACACACATTTCATGCAGCTGTAGATGTTTTTGCCACCCATTGTTGGCATCATCTTATAGCTAACCTTAACCAGGTTGCCACTGCTTTAAGTTAGGTGTGCATCATTTTTGATCCAACAAGGAAATGCACACCATGTCCCAGTTATAGAGGCCTTACAGCTGCTCCATAAAGCTCCTGGTTTCTCTGTATGTGGATGCAAAAAGAGGAAATGAAGGGAATGATCCAGGACCTAGCAGCACCACAACACATAATTGGTGGGTCACAAGTTATGTAGACCCAACAGACTGAATGAAATCAAGGTGATTTAACTCATTGATTTTATCCACTCAGGAAAAGAAGAGGATGGTTTAAATCAAGTTTCACCCTGACTACATTCATATACCGTATTTTTCGCCCTATAAGACACACTTTTTCCCCTCCAAAAAGTAAGGGGAAATGTGTGTGCGTCTTATGGAGCGAATGCAGGCTCCTTGGCTTCAGTGATAGCAACGCGAAGCCTCCAAAGCGCAGAGGGAGTGCTCCCACCGCGCTCCGGAGGCTTCGCGTTCCTTTCGCTGAAGGGTAGGTGCCCCTTCAGCTAAGGCGCAGCGTCCCTTCAGCTAAGCGGGAGCAGAAATGGAAGGGGCTCTGTTTCTCCTGCCGCTTCGCTGAAGGGGTGCTGCACAGAGAGGGGGAGATTTTTTTTTCTTGTTCTCCCCCTCTAAAACAAGGTGCGTCCTATGGTCGGGTGTGTCCTATAGAGCGAAAAATACAGTATTTCTCGAATTGTGAAATTAAGGGTTTATGTCCTGTGATCTCTGTACATAAGTAAGAACACAAAAGGATGCATTCTAACTATGCCTACTCAGAAGGAAGCCCTACTGGATTCAATAGGAAAACTTTGCCCAGAACTTTCCAGGAGCTTGAGCAATAATAAATACAATATGCAGCATGCTGCTTTTGCTACTTTTTAAGGAGGACCTTGAGCGAGGCCTCCTGTAAGTGAGCAGAGAGAGTTTCAAGGTGGGAAGTGGTCAGATACCCTCCCATTTTTTATCTTCAATTAGGTAGCCTATTTCTGATTCCCATACAATTCAGAGACCTCCAGCATCTCCTGCTAATAGATTGCTGTATATTAGAGAAGCAGCACCCTTCAGGTCATATGCTGATCTGCTGCATAAGGATTTGAACAAGGCAAGTGTTAGTTTCATCTTAAAACAGTGCCTGCTGAGATGCTTTTTTTTTTTAGTGCATCCTCCAAAATCAGAAAAAATAATAATATTTTGTTCTCTTCTGATTGTAAATTTCTTCAGGGGTTCTTGTAGCCAAGCGATATATACAATTAACAAACCTAACCCTCCGTTCCTGTCTCTTTCTTCCTTTGTTCCAAAGGGCACTGTAGGATTTGAAGCACACATTGACAAATGCCTGGAACTTGCAGAATACCTGTACAACAAAATAAAGAACAGAGAAGGCTTTGAGCTGGTGATTGAGGGAAAGGTGTGTGTGTTTATTTTAACATAGCTTTGAAAAGCAAATCCCTCCACACTTACTTAAGAGTAAGCATCTCCAATCACAGAAAGGCAGACTTCCAAGTAAAAGTGCACTGGGATTGCACTGCTCCAGAACATCTATTACTATACTGTTTTATAGATTGGGGATTTTATTAATTAAAAAGTCTGTCCTGTACTTGCTAATCATAGAGATCAGACTGTTACCAAGGGACTGTTTGTCAAGTAATCTTCCCGCCCAGTGTGCTAGAAGGAATCGACGTAAGCAGAATGATTACCATGCTGATTTATGAATCAGTTGCAAGATCAGTGTAAGGAGCCCAGAGAGCAACTGAATTGGCCAGAACATCAATCAGCCTCCGTGCCTAGCAGGAAGACAAGAGTGCAGGCTTCGCACAGGCATCTGGTTGGCACTGTGCCATTGGCCTAATCCAGCTAGCTCGTTTTATGCTCTTAGGTTGTAAATCTAACCCAGTGAATACATATGTGTATTCCCTATTACATAAAAAGGTAAAGGACCCCTGAACCGTTAAGTCCAGTCAAAGGTGACTGGGGTTGCAATGCTCATCTTGCTTTGAGGCCAAGGGATCCAGTGTGTGTCCACAGACAGATTTCCGGGTCATGTGGCCAGCATGACTAAACTGCTTCTGGTGCAACAGGACACCGTGACAGAAACCAGAACACACAGAAATGCCGTTTACCTTCCCGCCACAGCGGTACCTTTTTATCTACTTGCACTGGTGTGCTTTCGAAGTGCTAGGTTGGCAGGAGCCGGGACAGAGCAATGGGAGCTCACCCCGTTGCATGGATTCGAACTGCTGACCTTCTGAGTACAGGCATCATAAGTAATACAGTCAAACCTCAGAACTCGAACAGCTCCGTTGCCGAATGTTTCAGTTACCGGGTGCCAAAAACCCGGAAGTGGGTGTTCCGGTTTTCGAATGTTCCTCAGAACTTGAATGTCCAACGTGGCTATGCAAAAACCTAGCTCTCAGCCAATCAGAAGCCGTGCCTTGGAACTCAAACGTTTCAGAAGTCAAACGGTCTTCTGGAACAGATTACGTTCAAGTTCTGAGGTTTGACTGTAGATCTAATTGATGTCAAACTATGGACACCTAGGGAATTAAAGGAATCCATAGGAAAATCAAGTCTGCTCTTGAAACCCTAATATATCTCAGTCTCCTCTAACTGGCAGTGGCCCTCCAGGGCTCCAAGAAGAGATCTTTCCTACCCTTGCTGCCAGATCTTTTTAAGTGAAGACGCCAGGGACTGACGCTCAGACATTGTGTGTTCAAAGCATATGCTCCCATCACCTTCTCCCAGTATCTATTATCCCTGCCATATTCCTTGGAACACATTAGGTTGGATCCAACATTCTTGAGTTGCACTTAGGTCCCATTGAAATCTACAAGTTTCATAACCTGAAACTTGGAACATTTCAAAATTAAAAAGTTAGTCATGGCTATGTGAATACCCATTCATTTCAATGGGAAACAAGTTTAACTAGCATATTCTGAATCCAACCTGTTGCTACTGCTGAGTGCAGAAGGTAAGTAAATAGCACGACCCCATGCATGTTTACTGAGAAGCACTTCTCACTGGGTTTAATGGGGCTTATTCCCTAGGAATTTACACTGGAGACTGAAGCCTAAGTTTATCAGTGGAGGAGCTGAGGTTAAAAAAGGTTGAGAAACAGCACCCTACTCAAGCTTGGGGTTGTTGGTTTTTTGCTTTTGATCTAGTGTCATAGGAAGAGCTATGTGTGGGAAAGGGGAACGCATGGACCTTGTGGCAATTGAGCTGCTCGTGCAATCTAAGATGCTGTTTTCTTTCCATTAGCCTCAGCACACAAACGTTTGCTTCTGGTATGTGCCTCCCAGTTTACGAAATATGGAGGATAATGAAGAAAGAATGAACCGTCTTTCAAAGGTAAAAAGAAGAAGACAATATGCCCATTTCTATTACAGAGTGCACTTTCCCCCTTTTCAAATGAGACCAGACTAGTCCACACCTGCACATATATGCCTTTGCATATGAGCAGCAGTTTCGGTCTTTCCCATTCATACCTGTCAGCATTCTTTTCTGTGTTTGTCCCTGCTTTCTAATTTCTTGATTCAGTATCTCTGGATCAGGGAAACTCAATTTACAGGCAAAAAGCATTGAGATTGCTGTTGTTTGGGGGTAATATCATGTGGACTGCACAAATTAAATGGGAACGCCAACAGCTGCAAACACATGGTAAACTCCAGTGTGGACAATCCCTAAACGGCATTGGAGGCCAGATGTCCAACATGAACTCAGATCCCTTGCAACTGAAGAGGGTCCCTGACGCAGTTATTACACAAGGCTGCACAGTTTATGGGAGCTTGGGTTGCTTGCTGAGCCAAGTAGGACAAATGCTACACTGGTGTAAACCCAAGAAGTGGTAGCCAATGAAGGGAGAGACATAGAATGTGGCCATATATCAGAACACAGGTCAGCCAATAATGTTGAGCGGGAGGGGAGATCAACGGAATGTTGTGACATCAGAACACAGGTCAGCCAATGATGTTGCACGGGAAGGGAGAGCAACAGAATGTTGCGATACAGGTGAGTTCTGCTGGATGCTATAGGGAGAGGACCGCATGTCTAGCTTGCCCCTAAGAATATGCTCAGAAAAGAGGCAGTAGAATATTAATTTTGTTTTTCATACTGTGTCTGTGAAGGTGGCTCCAGTTATTAAAGCCCGAATGATGGAGTATGGGACCACAATGGTCAGCTATCAGCCCCTGGGAGACAAGGTCAACTTTTTCCGCATGGTGATCTCCAATCCAGCAGCGGCTCACCAAGACATTGATTTCCTGATTGAGGAAATAGAGCGCCTTGGGCAAGATTTATAATTGTGTGGTCTTCCAGACCCTTCTGAAATGTCTCTCTAGGTAGACAATTAAGTTGTCACAAACTGTGGTGAATGTATTTGTAGTTTGTTCCAAAGTGAATCTATTTCTATATTGTGCCGTCAAAGTAGAGTACAATTTAACACTTAAGAACATTGCTCCTCTTTAAAAGTATTCCTCCCCCCCCCGTTGAGTTTGTGAATATTTCCCAATTAGAAAATATAAAAAGGCTGCATTCAAACAAATCCAGAATAATGAAATGCTCATGATTCCACCCTCCAAATTTTAGTACAGTTAGTAAAAGCGATAGTTTGCATTAAACGTAGCCAAATTTGCCCCCAGACAGTCACAGAACACAGTGAGGGGCATTGTAAAGCATAAAACAAAAAATGCTTTCAAATAAAGAAATGTTGCCTTTTTTTCCTTGGTATATTAGAACAGAATTTCTAATTTACATACATTTCAGATGTATTTAACTACATATAATTTTACAAAAGAAATATATATATATATTATATATATTAAAAAAGATCCTATTTTGTAAAATATAGATTTTTATTTTCTATGGGTTATGAAGACTGCAGGGGCAAAAAATAATAATAGTAGATATTAAGATCCTTTATTTTCCTTCAGAGAAATTGCATTGAATGCTTATTTTGAGACAGAAGCCCACATAAAATTATCCAATAGAAATGTCTCTGTTCTGCTTGTCACTTTACATCTCCAGAGTTTAGTACTACGAAAACCTCAAGAGATTACTGCAGCTCTTCAACAACAAAACAAGATCAATGACAGTGAAATTATAAAATCTTTACGATGTTTCTCAAGTGGCCTATCTAAGCAGACGCACAATCATCATAGAAAGTGCTACCCACGACTTAACATGGCGTTGTATTTGGAGTCTTCTCAATAATAATAATAAAAAGGTCAAAGTTCAGATCAGTTGCTTGTGCCATCAGCATTTTAATGAGCTGCAGGTAAAGGAAGCCTAAAACTTCTTAACATAAGTAGACCAAACCATAGGGCTTGCCAGTGAGGGAGACAAATTGCTGGGTTGACAGCTATGGGGTGGGGTAAATCTTGGAATCATATGGCCAAAATTCACCAAAGCAGCCAACCAGAATTCCTTTGTGCAATCCAACCTCTATACATAGATTCAACGCGAGGTGACATAGCTGCAGAAGCCCTTATATAATTTTTGCCCTACCATTAGGCAGAGTGAAGCAGCTAGTTTCCAGTGCCATGAAAGGGCAGCAATTTGGTTTGTTATTTAATTTATTATGGTTGCATTTTTCCCCAACCAGGGAGGCAAGAGAGAATTTGGGTTTTTTTCTGCCTCAGGTACCAAAATAACTTGACCAGTCATAGGTCCTATGCACCTTGACACTAACATGGGGTTGGAGAGGCATCTGCTGCTTTGCCTCAGGCAACAAAAGATCTTGGACTGGGTTGTTGGTCCTTCAAGCCACTCCCTGCACTTATGCAGAGATGGAGGATTGCAAGATATGAAGGAAATACCTTCAAATACACATAAAGCACTTTAGCTTTACCTCTTTGCAGTTTCAGGCACTGTTCCTGCCTTCCCTAGCAAAACCCTCTTCTGATTATGAGGACCATTTTTATGGCATATTGAAGGCCCACCAAGACTTTACACTTGCAAGTTAGGCCATATTGCAAGCAGGCAGGGTGGGGGTGGGAAAGAGGGAAATTCCATCTACCTGAAGTTCACATCTTGGAGTTGTCTCTACTTATAACACTGGCCAAGTTTTGGGTTTTAGCTTTAACTAGGAACAACGTGGCCACGTGGGTTTGTAAAGCAATATTGTTTTACGCTCTCTCAAAATACTTGAAGTAAACCAGTGCGATGTCGTCACAATTGATTGAAAATACTTAAATTTTTTGGTACTGGCTCATTGTAGCATTGCAAAATATAAGAGCAAGGAGATGAAGCTGTGTCTGTAATTTGTGTTGCCTTTTAAATTATATTGATAGCAAGGTTTTATTTTATTTTTTTGTCACCTCGGACTGAGGCTGTGCACTTTAGACTTAAAACTGTACAGTGTTGCCAATCAAACATGTATCGCTGTATAAGCTTGTACAATATATTAACTGATCCGTCCTTAATTGTGTGGTAGTGGTATGGAACCTTGATATTGTAAGAACTGCATCCGTTCTAGTTTCTCTATTGCTCACCTGCTTCGGATCACAATCTCTTCCACCCTAAGCTGATTCCTGTGAAACAATGTTTAACTCTAGACATTTAATGCTTAAGAGTTGGAAAGTGAACAGCTCTGCCAATGAGATCCCTACTCAGATAACAGCAGAGACTATAGAGGCCTCTGTGCATAATGGCTTCTTCCTTCCATTCACTTCATTGGAGGAGAGCAGCCACAGGATTGGGGGGAGGGCAGCCAGAGGATCTCCATGAATCAGGGCATTTGAGGACCACCCAGCAAACTCTGCTGCTGTGTAATCTCCATTTAGTTGGTGCTACTGCGACTTCCACTGAATGAAATGGACAGTTGCATGGCAGTCAAACTTGGGATAATAGCTAGTTTGCAACACATCAGCCAAATGTTCCTGTTGCCCCAGGGGCAGGGAAGGTACAGGGAGCAATGGCAAAGAGGATTTATAGGCCTGGGTTACATCTTGCATGTGATTTTTTGCTTTGCTTAATAAAGCTAATTACGGTCCGTGTAGATATTACTTGTGTGTGCCGATCTGAGATCTTCAACTGGTGTTTTCATGTGGATAATCACCAGCAGGATTTTCTTTTCCATGTTAACTCTGTTTGTTGCATCTGGAGGGGGGGCGGGGGGCAGAACTACATGGCAACCTGTTCTTCTTGTATTTGATTAAAGTATTTTATCTGTGATGTCACTCAGAACCCAAATAAAAAGTGTAAAAATGTGGCTGACACGTCTCTGCGGGGTTTCCACACACCCCTCCCTCCCTTTTCATTGCCGACCTGGGAGATCGCAAGAAGCAGGAACATCTTTTGTGCCATCTCTCACCAAAGGTCAGGAGGACTAGGGAGCTTTATTCCAGCTGTCACCCACTGTCAGGTTGCTGCTTCAGCACATTTTCTATTAAATGTGATAAGCACAGAAATAATGGGACACTGTCACAGGCTCTTGATTCCCCTCTTATCTATATATACATAAAGTGGTTTACCTGTTTCATTATCTTATAAGGGATGTGGGATCACAAATAAAAGAAAATGTGTTTTTTGTAAAGGAGATGAAAACCTGTAGCTCATTTGGCAACATGTTTCTTTTAACAAGGAATCTCTCTCTCTCTCTCTCTCTTTCTTTCTTTCTTTCTTTCTTTTCCTTCCTTCCTTCCTTCCTTCCTTCCTTCCTTCCTTCCTTCCTTCCTTCCTCTTATTGCCTTTCTTTCTTCCACTATCGGTGGACTCATAATCCTGTGAACTGGGATCGCTTCTCCGCTCCTCCACATGCAGCTGCTGGGTGAACTTGGGCCAGTCACACTTCTCTGAAGTCTCCGCCTCACTCACCTCACAGAGTGGGGGAGGGAGGGGAAAAGGAGATTGTTAGCCGCTTTGAGACTCCTTAGGGTAGTGATAAAGCAGGATATCAAATCCAAACTCTTCTTCCTCTTCTTCTTCTTCTAGCCAGTCTCCCATTTGGTCCACAGCAATCTCCAGTAAGGTTCCATATGCCTTCAACTCATTCATTGTAATGGATCCATAGAAAACTTCTTCCCCATTTTAATGCTTGTCTGCAAGGTTGCCACTGTGTCAGGGATTGGCTGGACAAAGAGGAGTGGTGGGAGGTACCAGCCAGGGGAATACCCTAGAGAAACACCAGAGGAGGAAGGCTCAGAGCCTGGGGATTGGTGGTGGGACACTGAGGAGAAGCCAGAAGAAGAAGATTGGGAGGAGATACCTGATTCTGAAGGGGCAACAGGGTTTAGTGAGCAGGGATAACCGGTGACAGGGAGCAGTTCAGACTCTGAGGCTGAAGCAGAGGAGGGGAATCAAGAGGCTGCTGAAGAATCCAGGGAGTCCCCCTCTCCTGCTGCAACAAGCTCCCCTCCCCCCTGGTTTCCAAGAACGTGCAGGATCGTGAGGAGAGTGGAACAGAGGTCAGAGAGGCTTGGGAGATATCCTGGAGAGGAGGAGCCTTAGAATGGGTGGAAGGCAGGGACCTTAAGTCCTGGAAACTGCTCTATAGGGGCAAGACCGACTGGGACGTGTTGCTGAGTTGTATGCTGTTTCCTTGAACTTCACTGACAACTGACTCTGCTTCTATGTGCTGACCTGCATCTGACTCCAGCCCTGACACACTGCCGGCATCCCTGTTCAGTGTTCACCATGAGGGCTAGGAACGTAGGAAGTTGCCTTACACTAAGGCCATCTATCTCAGTGCTGTCTACACTGCTTGGCAGTGACTCTCCAGGGTTTCAGGCAGGGGTCTTGCTCAGTCCTATCTGGAGATGCTGGGGACTGAACGTGGGGGTCTTCTGCATGCATAGCATATCTCCTACTGCTTAGCCTTGTGGTCAGGTTTATGTGGTTGGGTGCAGAAAATCCGTGGTTCTAAAACCATATGGAAATGTGAGCTGCATGAATGCCTCTCCCATCTCCTAGCTGTAAATATCCAAATATTAAAAATGGTTGGTAAAGCAGCTGGAGCTTTCAAATATCTGAGTCGGGTTTTTGTTTTAAAGCACATGCAAAGGCTTGGATTCTGCACCCAAATTAAGCCAATTCCAATGCTATTATCCAAAGTGTGTGCACAGCCTTAATTAGCAGCCTTCAGGATAAATGGGTAGGAATCGTTACAGCTGGTTTGAAATGGCTAGGAGGAAAGAGGGAGGGGGATCCAGAAGTATATAAATGGAAACATTAGCTGAGCACTGACTCACAGCATTCAATCTTCAAAGCTCACCATCTGTTTGCTCTCCCTTCTCCCAAATTCTCCAGCTGCCAAGTACAATAAAGAGGAAGGAAAACAAAGCAATGTTGACCACCAAAAGCAAGCAGAGGGGTACTGCAGCATGTGGGACAACCTGTAGGATCTCCTTTTATCTCCATCTGCATCATCAGATCATCTTTTTAAAAATGGGTGACCAGGTATCATCAGCTCAGCCTTGCCCCTATCTAGATAGGTGTGCATACAGTATGCCTCTTAACCAGTGCTTGTTTTTAGCTGGAGAGTGCCAAGGTGCAGTTCCGGCACCTCTTAGGTTGGCACCATTGCAGGCAGGCCCTCCCCCTGCCCACTTTTTGCCCTTACGTACTTCTGAGAAGCCCAAAATGAACATTTCAAGTCAAAACTCCACCTAGCTCCTAGCTGTTCCTAGCCATGATTGGTCAAGCTATGGGCAGGGTCAACTCACATTTCCTTTTCTTCCATCCATCTCCCGTGAAGCAGGCTTTAAGCTTTCAACCATTGCATGCGTCTGTGTTTGCACAAGGGCCCTTCCAAGCTGCCCTAGCTGTTTGCCTGAAGCTGAGGCTCCAATACTTTGGCCACCTCATGAGAAGAGAAGACTCCCTGGAAAAGACCCTGATGTTGGGAAAGATGGAGGGCACAAGGAGAAGGGGACGGCAGAGGACGAGGTGGTTGGACAGTGTTCTCAAAGCTACCAGCATGAGTTTGACCAAACTGCGGGAGGCAGTGGAAGACAGGAGGGCCTGGTATGCTCTGGTCCATAGGGTCACGAAGAGTCGGACGCGACTAAACGACTAAACAACAACAACAACAAGAGAACGAGGGAGGCAGAGGTGCATTTATTTGACCTGCACCAGAACCAGGGGCTACCCCCAAACCAGCTAGGGAGACAGCTTGCCATATTTTTTAGCACCTCCATGGGCAGATAGAGGGAGGAATGGGGAATAGTAACACAGTCTATGAAAATGGTGCCATGTGGCCAGTCCTAGACCCCCTAAGCAAGTCTGACGCCCTCAGGTGCGCTGGAGGACATTGTTCCATTCCTGATGTTGAAGAAATATTCAACAAGTTTGGTTGGCATCTGTATCTGGAACTGGGGAGGTGGGTATCCTTCCCTTCAGGAAGAGAAATGTCTTGGATCAGGCCTGTGTATTGACCAGACTTTTCAATTCAACAATCTTACAGCGTCAGGTATCTGCAGACCATGGCCTGGGGCTGAGGGTGTCCCTTTCAGAGAAAGCATAAACAAATGAAACAAATCTCCCAACTTTGTAAATGTACCCTAAGGGTATATAAGCCTCCCAAACACCTTTACTAGTAAGAATCTCTAGGCCACAGAAAGTGTTGTGCACTGGCCAGAGTTCCTGATCCATCTTCACAACTGTTGCTAATAGGGTTCCCAGCAGCCAAAGACAGAAGGTTTGCAGGAGAATGGGCTATTTCTTTGGGCTATTTAATAAAATATTTAGCCTCTGTGTGTTTATTGTGCTCCTAATCCAACAAGAACCACCACACCTTTGGGCAATAGGAGGACACGGGCAGGAAAAAGACTAACAGAGAGCAACATGTCGTTGGTATTTTCTACAATAATTCTGAGCTGGAAATGCTGTGTGTGTGTGTGTGTGTGTGTGTGTGTGTGTGTTCTCTGAGAGTCTAGACCACATGATAGCTTAAACAGCCTCACAAATTATTCCCTGACAGGTAGATGATAAATCATAGCACTTACAAAAAATGGCAAGTGACTCCACGTCTCATTCTGTCCTTGTACAGAACCTCAGGCAGAGATGAATTATGAAGCTGCTGACAATATGGGTACCTTCCATGCTCTAGCTGGTATTCCTTCTCTCCAGCTTCCCTGCCGGCGACTCACACCACTTCAGAGAGGCTTGTGAGCACCCTAAAAACTTCGGCTAATATATTAATATTGTGGACATAAGATTTCAAAACACATTTAGCTTGTTGTGGAAATACCATTATTTTTTAAAATTGCCTTATTTTGTCTGTTGTTATAATTGTTTGTCTATAAGCTAAAAGAAATAAATATAAACTTTATCCTCCCAAAAAAATCTCAACAAATTTATTTTATTGATTTTATTTTATTGATAAATATTATTATCAATAATAAAAGCAATAACCTGTAAAAAAAAAAATGGAGTGCAAGTTGATGCAAACCCTTTATTTTGCACATGGTTTGTGCTTCAGATAATCCATACTTTCTTTTGAGGCTTGTTTGACCGTACTGAATTCCCCATAATACAAGGCAAGTAATTTGTGATCAGGATTTCTTCACTCTGTTAATGGCTGAACTGGCAGAAATGCAAATATTCATATGTCACAGCTAAAGGCTTCATCCTTTAGTGGATGTTTGTCACCTTTTCCCCTGACAAAGCTCCTGTAACTTTACTAGTTTATTTTTTACCTGACATGCAGCTGTTAAAGTTTCACCACCACAGCATATCCACATGCATGGCAGGAAGAGCATCACCTACTGAATTTCTGCCTGCCTTGCAGGGGTCCCTCAGACCTTGTGGGGGGCCGGAATTTATTTTTTGGGGGGTGAACGAATTCCTATGCCCCACAAATAACCCAGAGATGCATTTTAAATAAAAAGACACATTCTACTCATGTAAAAACACACCTGATTCCCGGACCGTCCGTGAGCTGGATTTAGAAGGCGATTGGGCCGGATCCGGCCCCCGGGGCCTTAGTTTGCCTACCCATGTTTATATCTCTCCCTAGTATTGTCAGGTACATTGTAGCCAATTACCACAGACCAAAGGGAGTGCCATTATTTGAAACTTGCAGCCCCATACACTAAAAATCTTCCAGAAGTTTTTCTCTCACTAGATGCATGCAAATTTGAACACCTTTCCAGGAAATTTGTTCTCTGGTCTCATGCATATGCTTTTGATGATCTTCTGTCTTATATTCTGAGTGTCATAATGATGACAAGATGATCAGTGGCAAAAAAATACCCAGCAAAGTGAGCAGGGTGTCATGTTAAGCAAACAGGTCAAACTTCCCCTCCTTTTGGAATAGTTTAGGTTTATTGAGTTGCTTCCAAAAACAAAAGTCTTGAAGTGATTGCAAGAAGAATAAAATACGTTAATAAAATCACAGGCCCATTTAATTGTTTATAGCAACAGTCCCTCCTTGTGTAAAGCTAGAGAGACTGTGGGTGATCAAGGTGTTCCCCCCAAAGGAACAATCCCATATGGTCTAAAACACGTAACAATGTCTGTGCCAGATGCTAAAAAGGCCCGGTTAGAAGCCATTTACACCTCCATCAGAGCTATTAACACTTCAGAGTGACAAAGACATTAAACAGGGTCAGGGGAGAGCTGTAAAATAATCCCTCCTGGGATTTCTGGCACTAACCAGTGTTTTACAAGTACAGTGGTACCTTGGTTCTCAAATGCCTTGGTTCCCAAATGCCGAAAACACAGAAGTAAGTGTTCCGGTTTTTGAATGTTTTTCGGAAGCCGAACATCCAATGCGGCTGTCGGCTATTGTTTCTGGGGCGCCTGCACCAATCAGAAGCTGCGCCTTGGTTTTTGAACATTTCAGAAGTCAAACGGACTTTTGGAACTGATTAAGTTTGGTGCTTTTGTTTTTGCTATTTATTTTGCGTTTTTGTTTTTGAGGCTTTTTCGCTTAATTTGTTTTTGTGACTGTGTGGAACCCAGTTCAGCTACTGATTGATTGATTATGTGACTGCGGAAATGGATAAAAGCCCCTATCCAAACAATGACTATCATCAGTGCAGGTAAGAAAAAATAATAATTTTAGTTTTCATCATCTACAATAATGTTTTCTTTATTTCATAGTACAGTGGTACCTCGAGTTAAGTACTTAATTCGTTCCGGAGGTCCGTACTTAACCTGAAACTGTTTTTAACCTGAAGCACCACTTTAGTTAATGGGGCCTCCCACTGCTGCCGCACCGCCGAAGCTCAATTTCTGTTCTTATCCTGAAGCAAAGTTCTTAACCTGAAGCACTATTTCTGGGTTAGTGGAGTGTGTAACCTGAAGCGTATGTAACCTGAAGCATATGTAACCCGAGGTACCACTGTACAGTACATTGATTATTGCTTTCATTTTATGGATCGATGGTCTCGTTAGATAATAAAATTTGTGTTAAATTTCTCTTTTAGGGGTTGTTTTTAAAAGTCTGGAACAGATTACCGTAATCCAGTTTGCATTACTTTCTATGGGAAAGCACGCCTTGGTTTTGGAACGCTTTGGTTTTGGAATGGACTTCCAGAACGAATTAAGTTTGAGAACCAAGGTACCATTGTATATCATGAAAATAAAGGAACAAGGTATACATCACACAGGACAAGTTACTTCCCCATGCAGCTCAAGAACCCAAATGAGTCCTCTATTCTGGGACTGCATTAGATTTGGCTTCCTAGGTCACCATCTTTTTGTTTGTCTCTTTCAAGGATATGTATCTTCTATGCATTTGACAACCGCCCGGCACACAAAAAATGCAGGTGAGCCTTTTGGCTGATCTATGCTGAACTTTTAAAGTGCATTTGAAGTGCATTCTTGCCCTCAGAGAATTCTGAGCGCTGTATCATAGAATTACAGAACTAGAAGGGACCCCGAGGGTCATCTAGTCCAACCCCCTGCAGTGCAGAAATCTTTTGCCCAACGTGGGACTCGAACCCGCAACCCTGAGATTAAAAGTCTCATGTTGTACTGACTGAGCTATCGGTTGCAGGGAAACTGTAACTCTGTGAGGGGTAAACTGCAGTGGCTGGAATGTGGGAAATGGGTGCAGGCCAAATTTGGAAGGTCAGAAGTTCATCATGCCAAAAAAAGAGCATGGACCCCAGGAATGAATGAGGTGGGGGGAAATGGCATCTTCCCAGCAAGGACCCTGTTACCCCAAAGGGTTTGCGGTGGGGTGGTCTTCTCAAGGCATCCTACAACTGCCCAGGGACAGAACTGTTTGACCAGTGATTTCAAGTATGTTTTCAGGTGTGTACAACATGCCATCTGGACATTAGTGTGGTGGTAGTGGTTAAATTGGGACGTGGGTGGCGCTGTGGGTTAAACCACAGAGCCTAGAACTTGCCGATCAGAAGGTCGGCGGTTCGAATCCCCGCAACGGGGTGAGCTCCCGCTGCTCAGTCCCTGCTCCTGCCAATCTAGCAGTTCAAAAGCTCGTCAAAGTGCAAGTAGATAAATAGGTACCGCTCTGGTGGGAAGGTAAACGGCGTTTCTGTGCGCTGCTCTGGTTCGCCAGAAGCGGCTTAGTCATGCTGGCCACATGACCCGGAAGCTGTACGCCGGCTCCCTCGGCCAATAAAGCAAGATGAGCACCTCAACCCCAGAGTCGGCCACAACTGGACCTAATGGTCAGGGGTCCCTTTACCTTTACCTAGTGGTTAAATTAGGACCAAAGAGACATTAAAATCTCATCAGTTCTTCATCCTGAAAATTACTTTCAATTTCACTGAAGTGGGCACAATCCTGAAATTAGGGGCCCATGTTCCCATTCTTAAATGCCTGAGAAAAGAGCCTGTGGTTCCTCATTTTTCAAGGTGCATTTCTCTCCCTCTTTGTCAATGTCACTTTAAGAGACAAAGAAAATATTCTGCAGATCTCAGCAAGCCCCAGGGCTATGCTTTGTCATTCATTCTGCAACTTGACCTCTAAAGCTGAGTTGACTGTGGTAAGGGCCATTTTAACACCCATCCCTGAGATACATAATCCACAAACGACTGCCTGTTCTACTGTGGGAAGCCTCATGCAGCAGCAGTGCTAATAAAGTTGCCATTCCAATAAGTTTAATGAGAATGAACTAATAGGCTTTTAATGCTGTCACTCCCAGTCATAAGAGGTAAGTGGGTTGCTTGCCCTCTATACTGCGTAAGTGCCTAGCTGTCCGTGGCAATCCCAAAAATGCAACTGCAGCACTAAACTTGACACAACTTCATTGTAATTGGTAAAGTGCCTGGTTTCTATCATTTGTCAACAGGGAGGGGAGCAAAAACATATGACCTACAGGGCATGCACAGAACTGAAAAGGAAAGGCTGCTGTGAAGCTGCAAACTTTTTTCAAAAATTGACAAGCAAGATTTGACACTCACTCCTGATTGATTGATTGATTGATTGATTGATTGATTGATGTACCGTATTTTTCGGACTATAGGACGCACCGGCCCATAGGACGCACCTAGTTTTCAGGGGGGGAAATCAAGGGAAAAAAATATTATTTCCCCCCCCGCAGCTCTGGGAGCAGCGGACAGGCTGCACGCAGCCTGTCCGCTACTCCAAGACCTTCTCCCTGCTTTTGCGGGAGGTGGCGGAATTCCCCCACCTCCCGCAAAAGCCCACAGGAGCCCCGCGCGACTCCTGCGGGTTTTCGACCAGGAGGGAGAAGGGACTGAAACGGCCAGTCAGTCCCTTCTCCCTCCTCGGGGAAAAGCCCCCAAGAGCGGCGCGCTCTTTAAAGGGTGTGCGGCTCCTGCAGGCTTTTCTAGGAGGTGGGGGAATTCCCCCCCTCGTAGAAAAGCCAGCAGAAGCCGCGGAGCCCCTTTAAAGAGCACGAGGCTTTTGCGGGCTTTTGCGGGAGGTGGGGGAATTCCCCCATCTCCCGCAAAAGCCCAAAGGAGGGAGAAGGGACTGACTCGGCCAGTCAGTCCCTTCTCCCTCCTTGGGGAAAAGCCCCCAAGAGCCGCTTGCTCTTTAAAGGGTGTGCGGCTCCTGCGGGCTTTTCTAGGAGGTGGGGGAATTCCCCCACCTCCTAGAAAAGCCGCGGAGCCCCTTTAAAGAGCGCACGGCTTTTGCCTGCTTTTGCGGGAGGTGGGGGAATTCCCCCATCTCCCGCAAAAGCCCAAAGGAGGGTTGGAGAGTAGCGGGAGGGCGTCGCGCGCCTTCCCGCTGCCCCCCATCCTCTGGGGCTGGCGATGGGGGAAGCGCTGCTTTCCCCACCGCCAGCCTCGAAGCCGGGTTGGAGGGTAGCGGCAAGGCGTCGCGCGCCTTCCCGCTGCCCCCCATCCTCTGGGGCTGGCGATGGGGGAAGCGCTGCTTTCCCCACCGCCAGCCTCGAAGCCGGGTTGGAGGGTAGCGGCAAGGCGTCGCGCGCCTTCTCGCTGCCCCCCATCCTCTGGGGCTGGCGATGGGGGAAGCGCTGCTTTCCCCCACCGCCAGCCTCAAAGAGCAGACTCTCCTGGCTTCAGCGGAAGCAACGCGAAGCCTCCGGAGCGCAGGCTTCGGAGGCTTCGCATTGCTATCGCTGAAGCCGAGGAGTCTGCATTCGCTCCATAGGACGCACACACATTTCCCCTTCATTTTTGGAGGGGAAAAAGTGCGTCCTATGGTCCGAAAAATACGGTATCTCATCTTCCCTCCAAGCAGTGCTGGATTTACATATAAGTGAAACAAAAGCTATAGCTTAAGGCCCCACTCTCGTGAGGGAACCCCCAAAAAAATTAAAGAAAAAACCCCTGGATGTACATTTCCAAAATATAAGACAAAAAACAAATAAAATAAAACCTACATGCAGCAACAGTGTTTTGTGTTGTGTAGGCTCCTATGATGTAAGTAATGGGCCCTGCCTGCTAGGCTGCTCCCTAAAATATCACTGGTTTGCTCATTTCCATATATAGGGTACCTACATTCTGCATGGACTGGTTGCACGGCAACATGTGCAAATGGCTTTAGATACCTATTAAGTCCATATATTACCATATAGCATATATTCAACACAAAAAACAGCAGCAATTTGTTGTTGGCAAAGGACAGCTGGACATAGAAAGGGCCCCATTACCTTCAGCTTAGGGCCTCATCAAACCTAAATCCAGCACTGGCTCCAAGAAGCCCAATGTGGCACACATAGTTCTCCTCTTTCCCATTTTATAATAATAATAAGAACAACAATATTTATTTATTTATTTTATATTTTATATTATTTTATATTTTATATTATTTATTTATACCCTACCCATCTGGCTGGGTTTCCCCAGCCACTCTGGGCGGCTTCCAGCAAAATAATAATTGCTTCCAGCAAAATAATAAAATAAAATAATAAAATAATAAAATGTCGAACATTAAAAACTTCCAACAACCCTGTGAGGTAGGTTAGACTGAGAGTGACTGGCCCAAGGTCACCCAGTGAACTTCATGACTGAGTGGGGGTTTGAATCTTAGTCCAATACTCTTATCTACTACCCTGCCCCCTCAAGGAATTATGAAGAAAAGTGAATCCCATATATATACGGAATATATATATATATTCCAATTTATAAGATACGTTCACTTCATAACACTCCACTTTATGTCCCTGGCTCTTTAGAGCCTGTCAACTTTCTTCCCTCCCACCTCATGGCTTTCAAAATTAACCTTTATGTCATTGCATTTTGTATGTTTTCTAATTCTAATTACACACATTACAAAATAGCTCAAAATTTAACTAAAAATATAGAAAGGTAGACAATTTCTCCTTAGAAGTCTTCAGACAACCCTGCTAGTGATGTTAATTACTTACAATTCAGATATTGTGTAAATTTACTCCAGTCCTTTTGGAATGCTTGATCTTGCTGGTTTCGGATTTTTCCTGTCAGCTTCGCCAGTTCTGCAAAGCCCATCATCTTCATCTGCCGCTCTTCTTTTGTTGGTGCATCTTGTTGTTTCCATTTTGGGGCTAAAAGAATTCTTGCCGCAGTTGTTGCATACATAAACAGTCTTTTATCTTCACTTGGTATCTCTTCACCCACTATACCCAATAAAAAGGCTTCTGGTAAAAGTGAATTCCTTTTACTTGCCCCTGCCCCCTAAATCCCCTGAAAATATTTGGCAGACTTAATCCACTATGGAGGGACTCCTCAGTGTGTACATTTCATCCACTTTAGCCAGAAGGAAACACTATAAGCGTTTTGAGAGTATCTGTTATCATGAACTGGGAGCACTAATCAAAGCAGAGAGAGCACAGAGGAACTCAGAAACAGATAAGAATTTCTAAAAAGCACAGATACAGATAAAAGGCATGTCTTGGAGCCTGTGCACACCAAGACAAGTCCCTTACACTTGAAATCATGCTTAGTCATTCTGCTGCCAGTCAAAGGATTTCACTGTCAAGAGGCACAGGAATTCTCAGTCCTAATAAACAGGATGACCTTGGTTAAAGACACAGCTAAACCTTTTTCAGGCATGGGACAAAAGATCCCAGAAGGAGCCAATGATAAGTAACATGATATTTGAGGAACTGACCCCAATCTCTGGGTAATGACCCGTATCTTGCACATTGCTACTACAGAAAGCTCAGGGAGACGGAGGAGGAGATTCCAGCATTGATAAAGGTAGTAAAAGTAGCCTTGCACCCGAGAAAATAAATTGGTTACTATTGATTCAGCAAAACAGAGCTTCATCAAGTCTGATTAAAAACCTGGAGGACACATAGGTGAAATTGAGAAAACTGGTGTTTTAATCTAACTAAACGTCACCTACTGTAAACAAAAGCATCTTGGAGGATACACTAAAGCAGGGATGAGAAAGCGGTGACCTCCTAGATGTTGTGGGACTACAATTCCCATGAGCTGGTGGTCAGGGATGATGGGAATGGTACTCCAACAACATCTGGAAGGCCACAAATTCCCCATCCCTGCACTAATGAAAGCATGCATTCCACGACTGGTTCCAGCTGCAAACTTGATTGGTGGCAGAAGCTAGGCTGGCAAGCTGCCATTTGAAATTTCACACAGTGCCCTGGAGCAACACTACAGATAGACACTTTTTTCTTTCTTTCTTTTTTTGCAAGCAGCTTTCCCAGTATAATGCATTTTTGTAAACATTCATTGGCAGGAGGACTGTGCTAGAAGATTCAGAGACGTGCATATTTCCAACGATAGCTATGTTTTGGTTTGCATATTAGTCAAAGGTAGCCTCCCTTGATGGGACGTGGGTGGCGCTGTGGGTTAAACCACAGAGCCTAGGACTTGTTGATCAGAAGGTCGGTGGTTCGAATCCCTGCGACCGTTGCTCGGTCCCTGCTCCTGCCAACCTAGCAGTTCAAAAGCACATCAAAGTACAAGTAGATAAATAGGTACCGCTCCGGTGGGAAGGTAAATGGCGTTTCCGTGCACTGCTCTGGTTCTGGTTCAGAATCAGCTTAGTCATGCTGGCCACATGACCCGGAAGCTGTCCGCCGGCTCCCTCGGCCAATAAAGCGAGATGAGCGCTGCAACCCTAGAGTTGGCCACGACTGGACCTAATGGTCAGGGGTCCCTTTACCTTTACTTAGCCTCCCTTGAAAATGCAAACAGTGTCAAATCTTCCTCCCAGTTCAAATTTAGGGGATAAAACTTTTTGGAGGAAGTTTCTTACAAGAGACAGTGGCCCTATCCTGTCCTACTTTACAGGGCAAGCTGGAGAAAGTGTGTTTTCTTTCACTCACCTGGCTGTTTTGTAGGGCAACAAAAGAAGGAAGTTAATATAAAACAGCCCTGTACCAGCTATTCATCCATTAGACAAGGTGATCTTATTCATCTCATTCAGGAGATGTTGCTATTGTGCCTTAAATGACAAAATATTGACATTTTTAAAAGAATTATTGGCTGCCACTGGAATGACAGCATTTCTTACATTGAGCTGTGAAGCCAGGCTGCGTTCAACTCCAAGGGTCATGAAATGCAGGACAGAATTAGCAGGCCTCAAGCATAGAGAATTGGCATCATGCACCTATTCCAGCCTCTCAAAATAATGTTTTGCTGTTTCCCCATGGAAGAAAAATCAAACCAAATGCAGTTCTTAATGCCAATGTTCTTGGCATGGCTGGAAAAGATGTGTTGAATTTGGAAACGGAGAGGTTTTTCACTATCAGATGCAAAATTCCAGGGAGACAGGAGCACATTTCCAGACTACAGCTTTTGGCGAAGAATTTGAAGCTCTTCTACCATTGGGAGGTATTCACAGATGTTAAACATCTGTATAATGCAAGGCGAAATTGCTGGCACCCAAAGTGCAGGAAGGGTAATGTTACGTTTGTGTGTAGACATTGGAAGGAACTGATGCTCTTCAAAGGAATCCAGTTTTGCCCACTCACATATCGTTTGATTCATCTTTCATCTCAACCTCAAATAACAGCCAGTTTCTTAAACTATATTCCCTCCCCCATTCTGTTCACTGATCTTCCCCCTCCAGCCCGCAATCTAGCACAACATTGCAGCCCAGCATTTTGCAGCTGAGAACAACCTACAGCAAAACTGAATGGAACATAGTGGTCTGTTTATTGATGAAGAAGTAGAATTTTTATTTCACCCAAAGTTACACCAGGAATGTAGGAAGTTGCCTTATTATACTGAGTCAGAATATTAGCCCACTTAGTCCAGTATTGCCTGCACAGGTTCATAGGTTTTCTGGAATTTCTGTTTCTCCCAGCCTTGGAAATGCCAGCAACTGAATCTGGAACTTTTCATATGCAATAAGTTTGTCCCTGTACCTGAGACTAAGTCCATCTCCTATGTCCAGGGGCCTCTAAGCAGAAGACAGTTTTCCCTGGGAAGATGTATGCAGCTGGGGGAAATGGAGTCCAAGATGCTGTCTGGTCCAGTTTTGAGTATTTGGGTGCTAATTCTCAATCTAGTAACTTTCTAAAGTTATTAGGGATCATTCAGCAAATTACCACCAAGAAAGAACCAATGAAAATAAGACATGGTTATATTCTTCTTTTATTTTATTTTATGAATGCCCCATATTAAAGAGATGCCTTTTTCTTCTTATGTCTCTGCAACAGAATTTCTTGTTGGCATCAACCTGTCTGGGGAGACCACAGAGGAGTGCACCTTTGGGGGTGAAGTCAAAATATAATTATTATTACTGCTGCTGATATTCTTGTTCTTATTCAAGGTTCTGGGCCAGCCTTTGCCAACCTGGCATCCTCCAAGCATTGTTGGACTACAACTCCCATCAGCCCCAACCAGCATGGGAGTTGTAGTCCAACCAAGGTTGGACAAGGCTGATCTGGACAGATGCATTTATGGAAGCTGGTTGAGCAATTCCAAAATACTCCACTTAACATTAGCATTCAATATGCTCCCAACTATCACCCAGTCATTCAAAGGACTCATAATCCACTTTTTGAGAACATGCTTTACATGTTAAGCTCACAGCATACATAAAAATGCAAGCATTTTATTTAGTTGAGTTGTTCCATTGTCTCCTGTGGGACTTACTGTAGAAAGACTTGAGAGAGGGCAGGAAAGGTGATGGGATCTCAGTTCACATGGAAAACGCAAAAGGATTCCTGCAATGTGTTGCTGTGTACATTTCTCCCAAGCACTATGATTATTTTAAAGACGGGGTTGGGGTGGTTTTATGTGCGTATCACATAGATGAAAGCAACACAACAGTCTAATCCTAAGGCAAAGATCACAAGGCTATCACATCCATCTGCTGGCAATAACAGATGGCAATGCTAATTGTTGTTCAAGGAATTCATATTGTTCTAATTTTCTCGAGGGCAAACTAGGGAAGCAGACGTGAGGCTTTTCCGAAAGCCACGTTTTAACGCTAGTCAGAAAAGGGTTGCAGATTATTTCCAGTTGGTGTCGACAAGCCACCATGGGAAAGAAAATCATGGCACTGGCCTAGGGGACCTGAGGCTCATGTTGTCCAACCCCAAATTTCCTTCTGACTAAAAACACATCTTCCTAGATGAAATCAGCCAGGTATGAATAATCCGAAGAAACAAGGACAGGGTCTGTCTCTAGCACAGCCCCAGGCAACCTGGTGCCCTCCATATGTTTTGCAGTCCCACTCCCATCAGCCCTAGCCAGTACAGCTGGAGGTTACCACATTAGCGAAAGCCAGTTTTGCAGCCCCATTCTGTTTCCTTTTGATACGGAAAGGGGGGGCATGCCTTCCTTCACCCTTCTACCAGCCACCAGAGGGTCCGAAGCGATGACCTCAAGGGCTCCCAACCCCACGTGGACCCCTCAGCCCCCACACCATTACACAAGCACCACACTCTACCCCAAGCCCCATAGATAGAGTGCCTTTTCCCTTTCCTACACCGATCCACTATTACGGGCGAAATAAGCCCAAATTCTTATGCCTCTTTCCCGCTTTATCTTTACTGTGGGTTGACCGTACGAAGCTGTATCCCCCATTTGCTTCAATGGCTGCGTTCTATCCAATCAGAGCCATGCATTCGCTTTGTAGAGCTAGCTCAGCGAGCTCCTGCACGCCTCATTTAACCTCTTGACGGCTCCCCGCTGGAAGAACAATGGAACCGAAACTTGTGAACTCATAAAAGTGTCAAATCTTGCTACAATGTATCTATTTTGTTTCCGACTTCAATCACTAATATAAAATGAACTAAAAATGGACTAAAATCTTTAGAAATTCGTATAAAATCAACCACAACTCTGATTTCCTTGCTTTTGGTGTCAATCGGCTCAGTCTCCTCGGGACTCCATGACACCTCCCCTGCCTCCATGATCCCCCAAGCGAGGCGTCACGTACTCAGGAAGACCCTAATCCGGTCAAATCGCTCTGCCAAGCCCTTCCTCCGGGCGATGCCAGGTGACAGACCATGCATACATGGACCATTGTCTTCCCATCACCGGCACTCAGGAAGTGCTTATCTGCGCATATCTCCAGCTCTGCATATTCCCCCCTCCCTCCTCCATATGTTAATCCGGTGTAACCCAACCTCTCCTTAATGTATTCATGATGTAATCTGTGTAACCCAACCTCTCCTTAATGTATTCATGATGTAACTGGGATGTATTTTGCACTGTATTCTGGGACATGGAGGGAAGTTTCAAAAGTTCATGTCACCCCTTTCTCGGGGTTCAATCTCGCCTTGAACCTGTTGCGCAATAAACTCGGATCTTCTGCAGTTTGCTCCTGTCTCCGGCTGAGCTCATTTTTCTTTCGCAGGGACCCGCGGACTTAGTCCGACGAGCTGGGTGGCAGAGTAGCCCCGCACCCAAATTTTACCGTAACACCTTTACCTTATTTTTCCTTCCCCCGCGACATAATTTCCCCAAGAAATAGTGAAGTCATGAAATCCTCCACCAAGCACAAAACCTCATCAAGTTTTCTCTTTTTTTGCAGCCATCGTATATACTTAGTGAACCAGACATGAGGCTTTTTAAGGGCCTCCTCCTAAAATGTATTCAAGGCCTTTCCTGCAGCCTCTCCTTGCCGTTCTTGTCTAAGCTGTTTGCATACATACAGACACACGCAATAGATATGCTGAAACATGGTCAAGGAAACAATACAGATCCCATTTAAAATGTCAGTGACTGTGCTTCCAACACTTATTCATTCTCAGATAAATTCTGACAAACCAACAAAATTAATTAAAATATATTCTATAAATCAGCCCCAGCAAGACGGGGGACTAAGTATGGAGTTATAACTAACAACTTACTTTAGCAAGTCTGTCTCCACATTTAATTTAGTTATATGTACTTCTTTCTTAATTCTGCTGATTTTATCTCATAAGTATATTACTGCTTTATGTACACCTCTTAAGAGATTTCTTCATGAAGTGGTTTATAAATTTAAAGGGTGGGTTTCTTGTTCTCAAACTGTACATACTGAGACTATACAAAATAACTAGGTAGAAGGATAAAGGTAAAGGACCCCTGGATGGTTAAGTCTAGTCAAAGGCGACTATGGGGTTGCAGCGCTCATCTTGCTTTTCAGGCTGAGGGAGCCAGCGTTTGTCCACAGACAGCTTTCTGGGTCATGTGGCCAGCATGACTAAACTGCTTCTGGCACAACGGAACACCATGACAGAAGCCAGAGCGCACAGCAACGCTGTTTACCTTCCCGCCACAGAGGTACCTATTTATCTACTTGCATTGGCATGCTTTCGAACTGCTAGGTTGGCAGGAGTTGGGGCAATGGGAGCTCACCCCGTCACGTGGGTTCGAACCACCAACCTTCTGATCAGCAAGCCCAAGAGGCTCAGTGGTTTAGACCACAGCGCCATCCATGTCCCTTTTACCTTTACAAAATAACTAGAAGAGTTTAAACTATATAGAAGCCTAGGTAAAAAGTAATCAGGCAAGTAATTGTTTAGCTGGGTAGCTAAACTGGGAAACTGTTGAAAGACTGGAAAGGAAGGAAGGGAGATTTCGAGTGAATCTTTCCATGCAATCCTATGCATGTTTACTTAGAAGGAAGTTCCACGGTATTTGGTAGGGCTTGAACCACAGTAATAGTACAGTCCTGTACACGTTTACTCAGAAGGAAGTCCCATCAAGTTCAGTGAGTTTACAAGTAAGAATCTGGGCAGAGACTTGCAGCCCAGGTGGGTTTAGTTACTGTTGCATTCCTGTACACATTTTCCTACACACACAAAACTCAATAGGGCTTGCTTCTGAGTAGACCTGTATAGATTTACAGTGCATGGAAATTATGAAACTACTCATTGACAGCCCTTGTAAATGAGTTTGTTTTTTTCCTTTTTCTCAGCTTAAAATTATTTTGTGAGCTCCAACACCTCCAACCGAAGAGGAAAAATTATAATTCCTGTCACGCAAAATATTTAATCGTTGGCAATGCATAATAAGCTGAATCCAGCGAATAAAATAAATTAACTCAGAAGTCTGAATGAAATTGCCTCCCAAGAATTTTAATGCTCTTCCAAGCATGAAAATAAAACACATTTGCTTCAGGTACTTGTAACCACTTGGCACAAGATAAATGCGTTTCCTCTCCCTCCCCGTTCTCCTTTCTTTCTTAATAAAACCAACAAAACATCTCCTTGACCAAACAAAACATTTTATAGTATATACTAAATCCTTGTCCAGTTTTGGCCTCCCAAAAGGAACGTGAGTTTTATTTGTGTCTGATGCAAAGCATCTGTAACTCTCTTCTGACGCCACCTGCTTTCCATCTATCAATATTCCCAGAAGGCTTTTTTGCTGCTCTCAGGCGAGGGCCGCAGTCATGCAATTCAGATGCGATTACCGGCTTAAATCACTAGATGGGCCCTATTTGCTTTGAAGTGATTAGATGAAAGCTCCTCTGCATACATCACAGGGGTGTCTTTAGCTAGACTAGTTTGCAGCAATGAAGCAAGCAGGTGAAAGTCACCCTTAAATAGTGGCACAGGCCGTGATGCACCTGTGTTGAGCAAATGCCATACCAGCAAGGACAGTTCCAAATATTACACAATTCCTATCCAGAAAGCATGCCTGTGGGATAATCAGCAGATAGAATGCAGGTCAAGGGACGTAGGGTCCCCTACGTCTTGTTGGGCTATAAGTACTTACAAGAACAGCAGTGATGAATCCTTTGGTTGTGATCCCATTGAGTCCAATGAGGCTCAGTTCCAGGTGAGCCTGCATAAGGTGACAGCATAATTCTGCACACTTCCATTCAGAAGAAAGTCTCCCTGTTTTACATGGAGCTTATTTCCAAGCAAACGTGTACAATACTTCCCCAACCTGGTGCCTTCCAGAAATTGTTCATCTACAACTCCCATCATCCCTACTGGCCATCCCTATTGGTCCAACAATAGGCAGGAGAACACAAGACTGGTGTATCAGGCAACTGAATAGGACCACTCTACAGACAACTTCTTCATATCAGGCCATTAGACAGTAAGTAAGTTAAAAATCTTTTATTTGAATTAAATTCCCTCAATTCAATATATATATATATATATATATATATATATATATATAAACAGATCAAGAGCTGTGCTTTTGCTTTTAGAATATTTAAAGTGATATTTGGCTATAAAAACAAACATAAATATAGTTTTCAGAACGTTCCATATTCTGCATAAATGCCCAGCACAAAGCACAAAACCAAGAAAACAACAGTCACAGTTTGCATACTTTAAATTAATATAATAGAAAAAGCCCCCATGTCGGCACACTTTAGCCAATATACAAAATTGTCTTAAAGCATAGAAAAGGTATCCCAATAAAATCTGTAAAATGTGACACAAGTAATTAGAGGATTAATATTATACCTTTTATAAAATGGCGAATGGATATAAATCAAACCTCTGTTATTTCGCATACAATTCCTGGCAGACCCTCCAAAGTCTGAGAGGAGAATTATGCAAGCAGAGCAGATTTGTGTGTGTTGATTTTTTTAATGGTCACAACTGTCCCTAGTGCAGCCTGTGTGGTTGCAGAGGGATTGCTTTGGTACGGCTAGGACCCAATAAACAACAGAAGAAATATCTTGATCATAAGAGGATTTGATAACAGGGCTAGTTACCTAGACTAGTGGTTCCCAAACAGCCCCCACAGACTACTTGAGAATTGCTGAGGGTCTTGGCAGACACCTTAACGATTTCCCTGCCTTTTGTAGTAATTGCAATGCACTGGGCTTGATCCATTGTGATTTTATAACTGCATTTTAATTGCTTCTTTTATTTCTTACATGTTGTGTTTTATTGCATCGAATTCCATAGTATACAGATTTTGAAACAATGCAATAACATAAGAAATCATAGAAGCTGGGAATCACAAGTGGGGAGAGTGCTGTTGAACTTAGGTCCTGCTTGTGGTCTTCCAGTAAGCATCTACTTTGGCCTGATCCTGCAAGTCTCTTCTTATTTCCTGCATCAAGCAAGGGGCAGAGGAGAGTTTTAGGGAGCATGACCAGTTTGGTACACTGGGTGCCGAGCCTTGGGGGCGCAACAACTATGGTGTGGAATGGAGCGTGAGGGGCACAGGTGGGGGGAACTTTGGCATCGCACAGGGTGCCACTGATATTTGAGACCGCAAGGTCCACCACTGCAAGGGGTTGGATTACATCAGGAGTAGGGAACCTGTGGAGCTTCCCAATCTGACTACAACAGATGGGAGATGGAGTCCCCAGCCTTGGACTGGACATCTACAAAGCTCTTCCTAATTCTTACATTTCTATGATTCTATGAAGCATGGCTCCCAGGGTGATTGTATGGACTTACATGCAGGGTTGGTCCAAGACAATTTGATGCCTGAGGCAGAGGAGCAAATGGTGCCTCTCTTCCTGCCCCAACTCAGAGTACAAATATCCATCCCAGCCGTCAAAATACAATAATAAAAAACTGAAGATCTAACAATTTGCTGCCTTTCATAACACTCAAAATTATGGCAAAGTAGCTTCAGCATCACTCTGTTAATGTTTGAATGGGCAACTACACATCCAAGGCATTGCTATGTCTCAGCTAGATATTAGTCCTGTTGAAAGTCAGCTGATTTAACTCCCTAGAAAAGTTTACCAACAGAGCAGAGGAAGCCAACAAACTGCCCTCTGGGTGTTCGCAGACTCCAGCTCCCATCAGCTCAGCCAACGATAAGGAACAATGGTTCCCCATCCCTGTATTCTGCGTTTTGTCTAACCTGTTCTCTTAGCGAGTTCTGTGCCATTCAACTGCAGCTGGAGAAAGGAGAAAATGCCCAACATGAGCTTACCAATCACCTTTCCCGATTCCTTCCATACTTTTTATCAACTGTCAGTTTCCTCCTGGGATAGATGAAACCCATAAAATGGACAAGCCGGTTCCATGCTGATGTGCAACGTGGTTGACCCTGCCACGCACACAGTCCAGAGAAACAGATATCATTGTACCGTTATGAACTTCAAAGGAGGAGCGAAGCGCAACGCTGGTCCAGATACTTCCTTCTGGCATTTGCCCTCCAACCTGCTGCGCAATTGAATGAGGCTGCCCATGATCACCCAGGAGCTGATTTAGAGTCACCCGGAGCACGTTACACGAGTGGATCAGCTTTATTGAAAACACAACACTGGCGACTCCCCTTTCGGTAAAGACAAAGTATTTCTGAGCAAGTTGCCCAGTAGAAACCAGACGGATCTGCTTCTCAATGGAGGAAACTTGAGTAAAATCCAGTAATTTGTTTCTGACAGCTCCTGTGGGCAGCCCCTTAACGGAGACCGAGGCTGAGAGAGCAGTGGAAACTGCAGATGGGATCCAGATGAGGCTCAGCGTACTAATTCCAGAGCTGTCTCCAAAATAACGAATGTTGCATTGTGCTGGCGAAAGGATCTCAAAGCTAATCAGATCCCCGGCTTCAACTTTGGTGGCCCCGGAGGCAGATATCGACGTGTCTCGATAATTGACGCCAGACTTGTGCACCGTCATTAGTTCTGCGTTAGTGCCGTTTCGGTTGAGATAAGACACCAGGGAAAGCCCTTCGCGGATGCAGGTGGGGCCCATGGAGTACAAGGCTTGGTGCAAAACGAACTTCACCACGCCCCTTTCCGTAAACTTGACAGCTCTGCCATCGTGGGACAAGGTTAGCATGTAAGGGTCGGAAAGGGAAACCAATCTGAAAGTTGGCCGGTAGTTCGTTTGGTAGTGCATCGCGGTGGACAGCTGCACAGTCATGGCTACCGCCCCCGTATCGTGGGATAACCAAAGCAAACTGAGGGGCGTGTTGAGGTCGTAAACGTTGAAGTCTTTACTTTGGTTGCAGAATTGATTGGGGCTCTTCAAAAACAGCCAGAGAGCTTGGCCTGGCTCTACCTCCGCAGTGCCGCTCACACTGACACTCTGGAAGATTTTGCCTTCCGGCTGCTCGATGCGGACTGCGCTCAGCTCGCAGCCTTCCTCCTCCTGGCTGCTGACTTTCAAGGCAAGCTGGAGGAAATTCCTGCAATTGTGTTTCACGGCAAAATTGAAATCGGCCCACATTAGGCCGTGCTGCTTGAAGACCAGGCTGTTCTCTTCCACCGTGACGATGTCCCACTCGTGCTTCCCCTTTATCTTCAAGGTAACGCCGGGATAAATTTGAGAAGCGCCAGAATTTGCCATGGGTAAAATGACGTTCGCAGTCCAGGACTCGGACAGCTTGTTCTCACCGGCTGTTGAGCAAACGGTGTCGCTGACAGTGGAGCAGGGGAGAACGACCGCCCTGTCTTCACACATTAAGCAAGCCTGGCACTCTTGCAGCTCTTTGTTAAAGAAATACTCTTCTCCGCACAATCCCAAGGCAGCTTCTTTTGCTGCAATTCCAAGGCATCGGAATCCTCCTGTTCACACACAGGGAAATATAGTTTCAGTCGCAGGCCCATGTTGCATTATTATTAGTCTACCATTATTATTGCTATTATTATTTGCACTTACTAGTCATGCTGTTTTTTCCCTTTTACACAAAGTAACCCAAAGCAACTTACTAAGTTTTCTGTTTTACAATTTAAGATACTCATTTTAAATCTTAAGGATATCAGTGACTTCCCTTCTTCTCTTTCAATGGTTCATTTTACATATAATAAATCCCTGCATATTTTACAGAAACATTTAGTATTCCTTCATTGCATCCATCAGAACTTATTTACACTGTTGAATTTATCTTGATGCTGCTAGCATTTCCAGCTGTACACAATTATTTCCCATATAATCCATAAACGTTTTCCAATCATCTTTAAACATATGTTTTTCTTGTTCTCTCATTCTATATGTTAAGTCTTCGAGTTGTGCATAGTCTGTCAACTTAAGTTGCCATTGGGACCTCGCTCGTTTTCCATTTTGGGGCTAACAAAACATGGGCCGCAGTAGTAGCATACAGAAATAACCTTTTTCGATACCCAAAGCAACAAACAACCAGTTGCTGAAAATATTTATATCCTGTCTGTCCATGCTCTTAAGGCACCATACAATAAAAACGTAATGTTGCAGAGGCAATATATACCCCAAGAGGGCTGTCATTTATCCCCTTCTAAATTAGATGGGGGACCGCATGTTGAGATCCCTGCATTGCAGGGGGTTGGACTAGAAGACCCAACTCTACCGCTCTATGCTTCTGTGTTGATTAAATTCCATATGTTTCTATTGAACTATTGCCATTACTTACATACAAATATAACTGATAGACCCAATTTTTAATTTGCATGCAATAATTCTGAAGCACGATGGCTGGAGCTGATGGGAGTCCAAAAATAAAAAAATAATTTAGAGGGTGTAGTGAGTCCTGTTGAAGTGGCTTGAAGGGGATGTCCAGGGAGTGGGATATATATGTAACTCAAAACTTGTGTATCATCAAATTAAATTGGGAGAGGCTCCCCAGTATATATTTCATGACTAAGTATGGCTGCCACTAAATTATTTGCAATAATTCTATAAATGCAGCACTTGTAAAGAGAACATACTGAATTGAAATAATGCATTGCAACATAAAAGTGATTTTTTTCCCCTAACAAAGAGTCCTGAAAGCTCTAATTCTTCAGCCCAACTCCACAATTTCCACTTGAAACTGCACCATGAGGGAACATTCCTGCCTTCATGAATGGCTTCATTCACAGAAATGCAGCAATTTACCTGGAGTGTTCAGGCACTTGATCCTTTCTCCACAGATGTTTGGTGATTCAATGCACTCATCTCTATCCTACGAGTAACAGATAACAAGAGTCAGGTTCAAACACGTTGCATTGCTTTGGGGCATCATGCTGCTTGGAGAACGGCCAGTGTGGCCAGGTCAGGGTCCATCAACCGAGGAGGGAGACCCAACCCAGGACACTTTGCCCAGGGGCCCATCAAACTTGGATGTGGACCTGATTGTAGAGGCTTACGGAAGTGAGATATACATTGTGTGAAGGGCCGTAGCTCAGTGGTGGAGAATCTATCTGCCTTGCATGTAGAAGGAGAGCTGCTGCTAATTGGTGTGGACAATATGGAGCTAAATGGACTCAGCATAAGGCAACTTTCTATGTTAAATGTGTAATTTGTGCTGGAGCATACAGGCAAAAGTGAAAAGACTACAGACATAATAAACGTCGTTTGCACAAAAAATAATGCAACGAAACCCAAAAGTATATAATACTGAAACATGGGTACAGTGGTACCTTGGGTTACAAACACCTCAGGTTACAAACACTTTGGGTTACAGACTCCACTAACCCGGAAGTAGTACCTCAGGTTAAGAACTTTACCTCAGGATGAGAACAGAAATCGTGTGGCAGCAGCGGGAGGCCCCATGAGCTAAAGTGGTACCTCAGGTTAAGAACGGTTTCAGGTTAAGAACGGACCTCTGGAACGAATTAAGTTCGTAACCAGAGGTAGCACTGTATTTGTACTTTAACTTTAGTTGGTCTGGCTGTGACCTTTCAGTGGGGCTGTTCCTTTTTGGGGGGAAAGGTACCATTGAGATTCCGAGCACAATGATCTTTCACCTGGCATATCCGATCAGCATTTGTCGAGCACTCAGACAGCTGGAAAAAGCCAGCAGGGCATAAGGTGCATTTTTCACACTGCGAGGGTGTCTTTTGGAAATTACAAAATTCGTCACTTTCACAAAGGCCACAGTCCATTAAAGGTTCCCCAACATCAATCACTTTGGCATCGACTTCTACTTTATGCATGGAGTAGGACTTTTGGAGATGGCTTCTGACTTGGTTCTGAAGGCCTTGGAGATTGGCTTCGAAATAATGTTGAATATCCTCTTGCAAACTCTGAAACGACATTTGCTTCACCGTGTCAAAAAGCATGCCATACTGGACCTTGATCAGATCCATTTGTTCATACATTTTCCTGTGTTGCTCTACGATTTCCCGCTGCTGAGCCACCAACATGCTCTGCTGCTCTGCAAGTTTTTGCTGTAAATCCACAATCACCGCCTGCTGGCTTTTTAGCAAGTCGACAAATTTCTCTTGTCCTTTCGTAAGCTGAAGTTGCAGCACAAGCGCATCCTCAGACGGAACCTCGTTTCCCCCTAAAATACAAACAACCTGGCATTAAAACATAAATCCTTGGTGGTATTTCTCAAAACATCATCAAACGAGGTCACCAGAATGTGTGACAGGACTTGCTGGTGCATTCAGCTTGGTGCAAGTAAATAGCATTCAAGGGCAGAAATAAAGCAAAGCCGTGTGTGTGTGTAATCCATATGGGGAAATGTCCTGCCATTAAACCAAGTTGATGTACCCTATTTTTGATACCCAGAAGTCTTCATCAGGCACTATTTGCCTGATGAAGAGTTCAGAATATTTCAAAGCTTGAATCATTTCGTTATGTATGTGTTTTTCTATTGGCCTTAGCATGTTGCTGTGCTATATTATTTGTTGCAGGCTAAGTCCAGCCTCACACCCAGAATCAGCACACAACATCCTTGGGCAGGTGGCGGAGCTTCAGCTTCAGGGCCCGGCTCCACCAGAGTGCTCAGCCTCCTTCAGAGGATGCAACGTTGCAGAAGACTGCCCCAGTTTGCGGGGTGTCAGGAAACGTGTGAGATGTCGCGCAATGCATGTCACAGACGTGCGCTGTGCGCCGGTCACTCTCAGTCTTGGGGGCAACCTGGCGCCTCTGCAGATGCCTGCGGGAAACTCACAAATGAGATTCGAGCACAACAGCACTCTCCCCTCCTGTGGTTTCTAGCAACTGGTATTCAGAAGAATTACTACGGAAGCAGAGCATAGTTATCTTGGCTAGCAGTCACTGAAACATCGGGAAAGGTGATCAGAAACACAGATCTGAACTGGCTATATATATATATATATATATATATATATATATATATATAATGTTTTACCATTTAGAATATTCATTTAAACATCCTTAAAATATCAATGACTTCCCTTCTTCTCTTTTTGCATATCATAAGTCTCTGCATATTTTACATAAACTAAACCATTCAGTATTCCATTATTACATCCATCCAAACTTATTTACACTGCTGAATTTATCTTAATGCTGCCAACGTTTTCAAGTGTACACAAGTTCCCCCCCATATATTCAATAAACATTTTCCAATCTTCTATAACCGTATGTTCTTCTTGTTCTCTTATTCTATATGTGAAGTCCGCATGCTGCACATATTCCATCAGCTTAAGTTGCCATTCCTCTTAGTTGGGACCTCGCTCGTTTTCCATTTTAGAACTGGCCTAGTTTAGACACCACACCTACCTGGTTTGACATCACAGGTCAGCTGAACGCCCAGGGCAGCACCGCCTAGTTCTGAAGCTGTGTAGGCAAGGTCTTCTCCAATGAACTGGGCTGCCCTCTCAGTTGCTCTGACCAAGGTGGGCTCTTGGCAACCTTCCCCCTGTTTTGGAGGGCATGGGATGGTCTGGGTAGCTGGCCTGGACTTCTGGCGAATGTGCAGAGGCAGCCTGCACTCAATGCCTTTGCAGTCCCGAACGGTGCCATTGGGAGCGCCAGGGCTGCAGTCTCCTCCTCCAGAGCAACTCTCTTCTGCGCCCCTCGTGGCGGCCAAGGCAGCATGTCCCAGGCTGCTGCCCCCTAGAGGCTGTTGCAGCTGCCCTTGCACAGGTGTGGTGGAGTGGGCAAAGGCACGAGAAGGGTGCCTTGCCCTTCCTGAGCAGTGGGGGCCCTGGCAGTGTTGTCTGCTGGGCTGATGTTCGCTGTCACTGCTCCGGCTGCATGGGGGGCTCCGGCAGTGTGCAGCGCCGATGCATCCTCTTTCGCCAGCCAGAAGCCACAGGCAAACCCCTAGCCAGCAACAGAAAGCCCAATGGAGCTGTCTCGCCAGCATCTCCAGCGTCACCTGCAAGAGGAAGAGAGACCTTGGCAGTCCCTGGGGCAAGAAGAAGAGGAGTTTGGATTTGATATCCCGCTTTATCACTACCCTAAGGAGTCTCAAAGCGGCTAACATTCTGCTTTCCCTTCCTCCCCCACAACAAACACTGTGAGGTGAGTGGGGCTGAGAGACTTCAGAGAAGTGTGACTAGCCCAGGGTCACCCAGCAGCTGCATGTGGAGAAGCGGAGACGCGAACCCAGTTCACCAGATTACGAGTCTATCGCTCTTAACCACTACACTGGCTCTCTTGGGCAAGGGGCAAGGAAAGCAGAGAGGCAAGGAAAGCACTGGGGCAAGGAAAGAAAGACCAAGTCTGTGCTTTTAGGGCATTGGCATACAGGTCCAATTTGCAGGTAGCACTCTGCCTTAATATGAACCAGCAAGTGTGCGGATTCCTGGAGTGAAGATCTCCAGTACTGAGTACCTTACTCAGTCCGACTGCTGCAAGTCTACTCAGGTCTAAGCCATGATTTGGTTTAGCTTTATGTTCAAACTCAGGCTTACGTTTGTCTCCCCCAGAAAAACCGCAGGTGGTAAATGAAAAGCAAACCCTGGTTATAACTTTTGGTTTTTCCCCAAAGCAATACAAACCTCAGTCATGGAAGCAGCAGGAACTGGTGAGTAATACAGCAGCTATGAACCTGCATGTTTGCTCATTCATGCTAAGGCATATTTTCGTTTAGCATTACATGCATATCGGATCAAAGAAAGAAAACAACAGTTTTTAAGAAAGATGCTGTCTATTAGAAACTAGAAAGCAGTGGTGTGTTAAGACAGAATTCTCAGTCTGGGTGGACCAAGTGCAAATCCCAGTGGGACAGGCAACCATTGTTATCTCTACTACCTCTCAGGATTATTGCAAAGGCCCGTGGGAAAAATGGTAGAAGTCACTGTGTCATAGTGGTTAGAGGGTCTTATGCCACACAAGCAGTGACGTCACAGGGTCACTGTCCAATTGAAGTGTTTGTCTAGAACAACTGCTGTTCCTACCCCACCCCAAGATGCGATAGCTATGCTTGATAGGGGCAAAACAACCATTTCTCCCATCTTAGCAGGGATTTCTGAAACAATATTAACTAGGCTGATGAGCACAGGCTGGCCAATGTTTACAGATGCCCTAAAACAAAATCCAGATTCTTAGAATAGAGGAGGGGATATTGGACATACCATATTTATCCTGAGGAGAGAAATATCCATAAACAATACTGATATTAAAAACGGAGAACAATAACAAAGCAGCAAAGCATAAAATGTTAGGAAAGCCATTGTTGTTAGTAGAAAAGGGTTCAGATAGGAACATAGGAGGCTGCCTTATACGGAGTCAGACCATTGGTCTACACTGTCAACACTAACTGGACAGCATCTCCGCATTGTTTCAACCTGGAGAACACTGGGAATTGAACCCAGAACCTTCAGCATGCAAGTCAGATGCTCTACCACTGAGCTGTGGTCTTTCCCCCAAGGATTACATCCACAATTGCAACTGACAAACTTCCTTAGAGAGGGAGCTCCACACAAGGATGCCACCACAGAGAAGGCCCTCACCCCTCAAAATCCTAACAGGAAAATCCAGAAAAGGACCTTACTCCAGGTATGGGTGACCTCTCTGTCCCTTCAGTAGTACTCAGCTCCCATCAGCCCCAGGCATCGTGGCTAATGTGGTCAGGGATGATGGGAACTGCAATTCAACAGGTTCTGTATCCCTGCCTTAGTGGATTTCACCAACAACAATCAGGTTTGGATGGAAGAAGACAGCCTTTTAAATCTTGATCCTGGAACTGAATTAATTTTAATGATGAGAAGCAGCACCTCTGTGCCCAGAAGCAAACTGTTGATCAATTGACAGTATTCCAAGGTATCCCTTCTGAAAGGCTCAAACTTCTCTTCTTGTGTTAAGGTGGGGCAGAGCTGGCGGGGGGGGGGGCGGAATCAAACATACATTTTAGTCCGTGAATGTTTAAAATTTGCATTACAGGCAGAGTGAAACATAAAACCTAAAGGGAGTCTCGCAAATGTTGGAACAAAATCAATGACCACAGCAGCGAAGGAACTTCCTCTCAGCCACCCAACCACATCCTAAACATGTTCTTTGGAAGTTAAGCCCCACTGATTACTGCAGGCCTCACATTCCTATACTTAGTAGGATATCACACGTTTCTATTCATCTGCCTTAGAAAAACCGAAAAGATCAGATGCAGCGGATCTGAGAACAGTCCATCTGCAAGAAGAATTCTAGTTAGGTTTTAATAGCAAGCAATATTTTTTTTAATCGTTGATATTTTTATTCTATTATCCTAACTACCTGTCCCATCAACCTTTCAAGAAAGCTCTAAAAGGGTTCCCTTAGCACAACTTCGTTGAATTCAGGAAAAATAACTTTATTCTGGCAGATTTATCCCCATCTGGAGAAACAAAGCTGCAGTAAAAGTCTTTCTCCTTACAATATAGACAACCCCCACTCCCGAGCTGGGTACATTCGCCTATGAACTTTTAACTGACTGTTAAAACACTCTTTAAAAAAAAGAGAGAGCATGATCCAAACCAGTCTTACGGGAGAAAACGAACTGCTTACCTTAAAAATAAAAAAAAAAGAGCAGATAGCCGAAACCAGTAGTTTTGGGGAGATCTAATGTTCTGCTCTTTGGATCTGGACAGAGATGAATCAATGATCGCGTGAAGAAGGCAAAGTTTGTTTTGCCTCCACGGCGGGAAACTGACCTCCTCCTCAGAAACCCTGGAAGGGAATGTTAAAGTGCAACAATTCTTTTAGGCATTATTAGCATCGGGTTTCCCAGGACCCTCCCTTTAACTCTTTAAATCCCGCGCTGCCGCAGAGGCAGGAAAAGGTTCAAGGAGGAGGAGGCTCCGCCGTTCAGAGGTGAGTTGCGATTGATTTAGCCTCCCTGGTTGCAGCAGCTTCAGGAGGAGGAGGCAGAGCAACACTGGGAATCTGGTTACGGAATTAACTGGGGAGCGCGCAGGTCTTGACTGCAGGGAGAGGGCGAAGAACCGCGTTTGGGCGAAGATGAAAGGCTCCTCCTGTCACCCCCGAGTCAAAACAAAAAGTGACGCCGGTATTAGCGTCAAAGCCAATCAGCATCAGGAAGGGACCCAGCCCGCCTCGGCCGGCCACTCTGACCCCTGTCTAACAATATGTGCAACCAGTGCTGAATTTACGTATTGGCTAAACAAGTTATAACTTAGGGCCCCACTCTCTTGGGGACCCCCCAAAAAAATTAAAGAGGAAAGAAACCTGGATGTGCATTTCCAAAATATAAGATAAAAAGCAAATAAAATAAAACCTGCATACAGCAACAGTGTGGCTAGCTGTGGGAAAGAATCTTCCCGGAAGTTCACAGTAATGGGCCCTGCCTGCTAGCCTGCTCCCTAAAATATCACTGGTTTGCTCATTTCCATATATAGGGTACCTACATTCTGCATGGACTGATTGGTTTGCTCATTTCCATATATAGGGTACCTACATTCTGCATGGACTGGTTGCATGGCAACCTGTGCAAATGGCTTTAGATACCTATTAGCTCCATAAATTACCATATAGCATATATTCAACACAGAAAACAGCGACAATTTGTTGTTGACAAAGGACAGCTGGACATAGAAAGGGCCCCGTTACTTTCAGTAGCTTAGGGCCTCATCAAACCTAAATCTGGCCCTGCGTGCAATGTTGCTCTGCAAGTTAAAGAACCCAGATTTAGCCATTGGTTTCTCCCTCTGAGACAGGGTTGAGAACCTGTGGCCTTCCAGCTGTTAAGCCACTTCCTTCGGTTTAAAAGAGAAGTCCACACACGCACATAATAGGAATCTATATATCAGGAACCACTTTGGATTTTTCTGTTCCCACCAGTAGGTGGTCCCTTTTGTATTTTGTTCCCTATTATGCAGATTCAGTACCAACAGGGCATGCGTGGAGACAGGTGAGTGTGCATCTTGTTTGTTTTAATTTTTAAGCTCACTGTGCAGGTAGTGTTCAAAAGGACACAGTCAGCCAATTATAAATCCTCAGCACACTTTTCAGTGTGGGTTACCTGTGCAGTTCTGCAAATCTGAGGAATCAATAGCTAGCTAGCTATGCAGGAATCTATTTATGCTCCTGCATCAGAAATACTTACCAGCACCTCTGGAAATGAAATGACATGAATTGCAAATTCTTAGCATACACTTCAGATTCATGTTGCTGCTCAATATCTAGTGCAATTTTTATATATATATATGATTTGCTGGTGCAGTTTTCTGGTTTTGTGCAAATCTGAGGGATCAAAAACATTTATGTGCTTGAGTGCCATAAATAGTTACAAGTACTACATAGTTACAAGTACTAAGGAAATGAAAGCACTGAGGATATACAGTAGTACCTCTGGTTACGAACTTAATTCGTTCTGGAGGTCTGTTCTTAACCTGAAACCGTTCTTAACCTGAGGTACCACTTTAGCACTCTATTTCTGTTCTCATCCTGAGGTAAAGTTCTTAACCCGAGGTACTACTTCCGGGTTAACGGAGTCTGTAACCCAAAGTGTTTGTAACCCGAGGTATAACTGTAAATGGAATGGTGAGGAGGAAGAGGAGGAGAAAGTAACAATTGACCCACCCACACCAAAACAAATAATCTACAAGCCCAAGTGAAGCAGTTTGGAGCCTGATTTTCCCCAGTTTGTAGAATTATCCCTATATAAGCTAACCCCAAATTTATAGTGGGAAAGCATTGAGATTGGTGTTGTTTGAAGGTGGGCTTCCTCCTATCCGCCCTCACAATTGGCTGTGTGGGCTGGGGCTGATGGGAGTTTTGAGTCCCAGCAATATCTGGAGGGCCACAGGTTTCACATCCTGCACTGAAAGATCAGGTGGCTTGGAAAGACCTTTACCTGAGACCCTGATGAGATGCTACCAGTTACAGTAGGTAAGACTGTACTAGGTTATGGTATTTGCAAAAGCATGCACGAATCTTTGCTATACTGTGATTGCTCTGTCCTCAGATATTTGCGTATTTAAATCCATGTGCCAGTGTGAAACTTAATTCCATCTTTTCAGTTTCTCTCTAGTATTTGTATATATTGGATTATTTTTTTATGTTCAAATCAATTGTACAAAAAAGTAGATGGTTCAGTACATGACAGTACATGAATAAAACAAAACAGTAGAATGCTACAACATCCAACATTCTGCCCTACTGAAGTACATAAAAGAGTACGTAATAGAAGAAGTGTGTTGCTACCATTTATAATTTAACTGAAAACGAACTTGAAAGATTCCTAGAGATAGATAGGCAGTTTTGCAATCCCGACTCCGATTTAAATCTCTGAGAGATTTGTAGTTGATCTACTGTAGGGAGCCATCTGGTCTATATTTTATTCAGCGTTTGAATCATAACACTATACTTTTATTGGCCGTGCAGAGTTAGCTCTGCAAATGCATTGTTTTATTCTCTGTCTGTTAAATGTGAAGTTGGTGTTTCATTTTTGCTAGCAAAGTGTTATATTTGAAAGCTAGACATGTTTTAGTTCTCAGCCGTTCCCCTAAAGTGGCACAAAAGCTGCTCTGGACATCGTCAGCCTCAATTTCAACAAAAGGTTTATGTTTCAATGATTTCTCTCACATTTTGCAGCTCACATTTGTATAAGTTATATATTTTTTTGTACTCATAGGGGTGATATTAAACGTTAGTCATACTCAGAGCCACTGAAATCAATGCACTTAAGTCATTTTAGTCTGACTCTATACCTAATGTCAGATATTTTCCTATACATTCTGCATTCCATTTGTGATACCAAAAACTAAAAAATATTTTCCCCCCCAAAGTGATAAGTTTTCATTCAGGCTTCTGAAAGAAACCAATACCAATACCAATGCTGTGTCCTTGGAACATCTTACTACTACCAGTGAGGTGAGCATTACACACAGTGGGAACTCAGCCAAACTCAGTTTGGGCACCTCTTAGCTGGGCTCCATTGCCATTCTAAGAGCATGAGGGTGGTGTTCACGGTGAGTTCCAACACTTCTTTTTCTAGAAAAATAGCACTGATTACACACAAATTGCCACCAGCCTCTGATTTTCCTCAACTTTGAAATCAGATAAGGAGGAAAGGCAACACTTTTGTTAGCTAGAAAGTGCTGTCCTCTGCACAGAAATAAGTACCACAAAGTTCAATCAACTGCACTTGCTCTCTAGCGAGTGAGTTTAGGATTGCAGTCTTGATCATCTGAAGCTACTTGCTCACGCATTTAGGGAGTTGGAACAACACCTCACTTGCATTACAGTTTCAACTTCAAAGGGAATGTCTTTCTGTTTAAAATGGCCCTAGCTCAAATACCAGTAAAGAACAAAAGAAGTCTCTTGCTTTAGATATGAGTTGGAGCCATTCCAGTATTGGCGTTTTGTTTGGAATAAGCTGGTTGATACCAGCATACTCACGTGCAAAGCCAGAATCATAGAAGTTCCAACCCATGATCAACTATTTCTTAGTTGACTTGCCACTAAAACCCAGATATCCTACTCCTGGATGAAATGCACTATTCTCTTTATATTTTTCCTCCAGTCTAGATTTTCCTTCTCATCTTGCTTCCATATGCTTGTGCAAAATGACTTTCATATACGCAACGTAATTATTTTTGAACTTGGTTCCAGTCATTTGGGCATGTATTGACTCCATATGAATAGCAAAGTCTGGGCTGAGATCCCAGTTTCCCTAGAGGAATGTGGCATTTAAGAACTGAATATAGGCTCAAGATAACCTAGGCAAAAAAGAAAAGGAAAAGAAGAGACCAACTCAGAACCAACAATTATTAGTAGTATTAGGACAGTTCTCATTGTGCAAATATGTATGTATGATTAATCATAGATCATATCTGCACAAACTGGGATGTATACTAGTGTACAGGAGTTTGAATGGTAGAGTTGGATTGTTTTTTGTCTCCATGGAGGAAGGCTGGTTGGAGAGAGGCTGAATAATCAAAGTGGTAGGCATTAATCAGCTTCTGTCCAAACATCCTTCTTCCACCCCAAATCACAGCCTGATGGGGTTGGTCTTCGCATGTAAACAGCATAGAGCAGCATGGGGAGGATGATTTATAGCTGAAAAATAAATCATCCACTGCAAGCTGATCTTTCATTGATGGTGGAAAAGATACAGGGCCCCTATATCTTCCTTCTCTCTTTCCTCAGGGGATGAGAAATGATCACTCAAGGAGGCTTCAGAAGCCATCATACACACACACTGGGGGAAATCTGGATCTCAGTGGCAGAACACATGTTTTGTTCCAGGTTCAATCCCCAATAACTGCAAGAAGGTCTGAGATAGACCCCTGTCTGAAATCCTGTTGGCAGTCAGTGTAGAGTCTACACCAGGGTTTCCCAAACATGGGTCCCCAGCTGTTTTTGGACTACAACTCCCATCACCCCTAGCTAGCAGGACCAGTGGTCAGGGAAGATGGGAACTGTAGTCCAAAAACAGCTGGAGACCCAAGTCTGGTCTACCAAATGGTCTACACTGTAGGCAATGCTGAGGGCTTGCCCTGTGTCTAGAATGCATGGGGGGCCTGAGTGGTTTCCTGCTTCTCCCATGCTTTCTAGCCATGGGTCTGAGAGGTTTTGCCTCTACCCCACTGCTTTCCCTTGGGGAAACCTGCTCTTTAGTGTCAAATCAGAAGAAACAGCAATCCATGGGAAACTCGCTTGCTGTTTGTTCCAGTTCAGTGCTAAATCACAGGTTTCCACAGCAGAAAGCAGCGGGGCAAACAGAGGTGTGGCTGAGTCCTGAGCGAGGTAGATCAATGTCTAGTTCCTTACGAAGCAGTGTCTTATGTTCCTGGTACATAATTGTTATACTGTCTTAATGGCCTTCGCTTTATTGTACATGGTAATTGTTATGTATTCAGTGGTCTGTGTTTGCCTGAGCTTGAGTCTGGACTAAGGATTCTGAGCCCCTGTTTTTCTGATTGAATACATGTTGTCCAATCACAGAACATTTTAGGATCTGGGCCTCTGCCATTGGCCCTTGAACTCTGAGTTGTGATTCGCAGTTTAGAAGTTTAGACAGCCAATCACATTGGGAGTGGGAGTGGCCCAGGCTTTCAGAAATGTAAATAAGCAGTGGCTTTGCCCCTGTTGTCCAGCTCTGTTAGTTCAGTAAAGGTTCTTGCTGTTATCACTGTGTCTTTCCTCGTGGAACCCACCTACACTTCAGTAATTATGGATATTTAAATGTTTCAGTGAAGCTGTTTTATTTTAACAATGTGTGGATATGTATTTATAATCGGTTTGACACTTGTAAACTGCTTGGAAGCCATTTTGGCAAGTAAATTGTATATAAATTAATTAATAATGGACACATGCTATGTAACCCATTGCTGCCTTAAAAATCAACTAGCTTGTTATTTTTCTCAGTTTAGATAGAAGCTGGTTAGTGGTGGGAATGCAATAAAAGCACGGGATGTCATAACAGCAACAACAGGAAAGACACAAGATAGATATGGATTGTGGCTGGTGTCGTGCATACATCACTTCCCACACCAGCGGTGGGTGCACACTAGATGCAGAGTGAAGGAGAGGGTGTACACAGCCACATACACTTATACAGTGGTGTCAGGGCTGCCTCAAGTCTCAGCTCACAAAAGACCAACGCCTTTCTCTTCTTATATACAAAAGTGTTTATTGCAGTTCATTGTTTGCTTAAGATCCGAGGCGCGCAGCCCTACGTCTGCTAGGCTTAGACCGCTGAAGTCCCTTCTGAATCCGTCCCTCCCCTGCACCAGTTTAAGAGGCTTGCGCTGCTCCACCTCTTTCTCTCTTTCCTTTTCCGCAGGGTCTTTCTGCCCGCTGGGGTTTCGCCCCTCCTGGATTCCTCCGACGCGGAATCAGACTGCTCTTGCCCCCTCCTGCGGGCTTTGGGACCTGGCCCCTCCTCCGGGCTCCCTGTACTTCCGCGTGCCTCTACATTTGAACTTGGCGCGCGCGCCCAACCTCTAACTTTCCTTTTGACAGCTACGCTACTCCCTTCACTACTCCCCTCCCCTTCCGGGAGGGTGGCTTGCTCCGACCTCCCTCCTTTCTCTACTGCCGGAGCCGCCTCCCCTGATACACTGGAACCTCCACCCCCTTCGCTGCACTCTGGCGGGGAGGCTGGTCCTGACGCCCAGCTGCCACTTTGGGATCCCCCGCTGGCCCCCTGCTCCTGACACGTCCCCCCTGGGGCTCCCCTGGCCTTGACCACCGGCGCCCCCTTCTGGGAATCCTCTGATTCGCTGGAAAGACTCATGGAATCTCTAGAGTCATTGTCATCCTCTTCCTCGCTGTCCTGGGATTCATCCCCATCGCTCTCCATCTCCTGCCTACCCTGTGCCTCTGTCCCTGAACCCCTGACATCCATCCCCCCCTCGAAGCCCCCCCTTCCCCCCTCCCGCTGCTCGGGCGCAGGTTCCGGGAGCTCCGTTGTAGCGGGGGTAGATGCTGGATACAGTTCATCGACGTCGATCTCCTCTGCTTCCAGTTCAGTGTATGCGTGCTCGAAACCGGGGTCCTCCCCCAACACATCCAAACCCTTCCCTCCCCCTGTTACTTCAGGCGATGCTGCTTGCCAAGGCCCCCTTCGCCACCCCACTTCTGGTTGATCGTCCCACCAATAAGAGCGGTCCGTGTCCACCCCCGAGCACGATCCCCTTGGAGGGCTTGATTCCGGCGTGGTCTCCTCTGCGGAGGAGAACCCCCGGAAGGTGCTGCCTGAAAGTGTGGGCGTAAAAAGCCAGTCGTCAAAATACTCCTCTGGCATGGGCCTGTGTGGGAAGAGTGCATGGAACTCGTCTTTAAGAAGAGGTTCCTCCAGAGCATAATCTGGCACCCAACTGTTGGCGCTGGCCGGGGTACCTTCCCTGGCGAGGAGGTATTCCACTCCCTCCTCCCCCCATCTCGAGTCCAGAATTTCCGTGACCTTGTTGAGTGTCGGGGTCCTCGGTGACTTCCCCCCCCCCGGTGACTCTCTACGTGGGTCTGGTGCCGTCCCTGGCTCCTGAAATCTGTGTGGGGCCTTGTAGGGTGTAAGCACCGACCTATGAAAGACCGGGTGCATTCGGGAACCTTCTGGGAGGGTCAACCGAAAAGCTACGGGATTGATCCTGCCCTCAACTTGGTATGGCCCTAGCTGTTTGTGTCCTAGCTTCTTCTTAGCTAACGACTTGGCCGGCACCGCCTGGGCTGCTAACCATACCCAGTCCCCCACCTGGATGTCTTCTCCTGCCCTCCTGTGCCTGTCTGCCTGCACTTTGTAGGCGTGTTTAGCTAGTTCCAAGTGCCGTCGTAGCTCCTCGTGGACCTCCTGCAATTCTGCTGCTAAATGCTCAGCTCCCTGCGACTCCCCCTGCGTCGTTGTCTCCAACGCCGGGAAGGTTCTGGGATGTCGCCCATTGTTGGCGAAGAACGGTGTCACCCCCGTTGACGCGTGCTTCATGTTGTTGTAGGCAAACTCGGCCATCGGTAAGTAGTCCACCCAAGTTGCAGGCTTTTGATTGGCGTAACATCGCAGGTACTGCTGCATGATGGCGTTGACCCTCTCCGCTTGGCCGTTGGTTTGCGGGTGTCTCGCCGACGCTAAGTTGATCTTGACATTCAGGATGCCCAGGAGCTTCTGCCAGAAACTGGAAATGAATTGGCGACCCCGGTCGGACAGGATGGACCGCGGTAAGCCGTGCACCCGGAACACGTGGTCTATGAACAGCTTGGCGGTCTGTTCCGCTGTTGCCACCTTCGCGCAAGGAATGAAGTGCGCCATCTTGGTGAACAGGTCTACAACCACAAGCACCGCCGTCTTGCCCCGCGAACTGGGCAGATCAGTAACAAAGTCCAGCGCCACCCTTTCCCACGGCTGTAGTGGCGTCTCCAGCGGTTCCAGCAATCCCGCTGGCTTCTTGTGCACTGGCTTGGACCTCTGACAAGTGTCACACCTGGCGACGTAATCCGCGACCTCTCCCCGCATCTGGGGCCACCAAAAGTCTCTGGCTACTAAGTCCGCCGTCTTTTCTTTGCCGAAGTGACCCGCGCTGGGTGCGTCGTGTAACTGCTGTAAAACCTTCGCGCGGAGATCGTCTCCCGGCACGTAGAGAGCACCTTTGCGGGTCAGCAGGCCGTCGCGTATCTGGAATTCGCCGTCCTTTGCTGTCCCTCTTCGCACCTCCTCCATCTTGGATTGTGCGAACGGATCCGTCTGTAGCGCGCGTCGTACCGCGTCCAGGTCCACGGCGGCGGAAGCGCACGCCCACGCTTGCGGTGCGAAAATGTGCCTGGCTGCCACTGGTGCCGCTTCCTCGAGATACTGCGGTTTCCTGGAGAGCGCATCCGCTATGACGTTGTTGTCTCCCGGGATATACTCTATCCGGAAATCGAAATCCGCAAAGAACTCCGCCCATCTCATGTGCCTCTGGCTCTGGAGCTTCGCCGTGCGCCAATACTCTAGGTTCTTGTGGTCCGTGCGGACCTGCATGGTGTGCTTGGCTCCGATGAGGAAGTGCCGCCACGCCTTGAAAGCCGCGTGGATGGCCAACAACTCCCTGTCCCAGATGGTGTAGTTCTGTTCCGACTTGCTGAGCTTCCGGGAATAGAAAGCGCAGGGCCTCCAGTTCCCTTGCGGATCTTCCTGCAAGAGGACGGCCCCCACTGCTCTGTCAGATGCGTCAGTCTCAACCCGCATGGGCCTGCTGGGATTCACGTGTAGCAGCTGGTCTTCGGACGCGAAGAGACTCTTAAGTCTCCTGAAGGACTGCTCCGCCTGGTCCGTCCAGGTGAACTTTTTCTTCTTGGAACTGAGGGTGTCCGTGATAGCTGCCGTCTCTTTCGCGAAACCCCTGATGAACTTGCGGTAAAAGTTGGCGAAACCGACGAACCTCTGGACCTCCTTCCGATTGCGCGGGCTATTCCAGTCCAACACCGCGCGGACTTTGGCGCTGTCCATGGCTAGTCCCTTGTCGGACAGCCGGTAGCCCAGGAAATCCACCTCCGTCACGTCGAACTGGCACCTCTCCAGTTTGGCGTAGAGTCTGTGCTCCCGTAGCCTCTGCAGGACCTCCTTTACGTCTCTCTCGTGAGTCTCCTGCGATTCTGAGAAGATCAGAATGTCGTCGAGGAAGCATACGCACTTCTTGTAGAGGAGTCCTGCTAGCACGTGGTGCATGAATGCTTGGAAACAGTGGGAGCCATTTTGGAGACCAAACGGCATAACTCTGTATTCATAGGTGCCCAGCGGCGTGAACATGGCCGTCTTCCACTCGTCACCTTCCCTCATGCGTATTAGATTGTATGCTCCGCGTAGATCCAACTTGGTGAAGATCCTCCCCTTCCTCACCGTCGCGAGCAGGTCGTCAATCTTGGGCATGGGGAAGGCCTTGGGCTTTGTCATCGAGTTGATGGCCCTATAGTCCACAATGAGCCTTTTTTGGGGCGTGTCCTTCTTCTTCACAAAAAACACAGGACTGCCCCCCACGGCCTTGGATTCTCGGATGAATCCCCGCTTCAAATTGTGATCTATGAACTCCCGGAGTTCCTGCATCTCATCTTCAGACATGGAATACAGCTTCGCAGTCGGCAGCGTTGCCCCTGGTAAGAGGTCAATTGCACAGTCGTCGGGCCGGTGGGGTGGTAATTGGTCAGCTTCCTTTTCGCAGAAGACCTCCAAAAACCCCTTGTACTTGTGGGGCACTGCCTGCACCATGCCTAGATGCAACTGTTGCCCTTCCTCCTGGCCCTCCTCCTCCTGGCCGGTCTGGATGCAATGTTGTGCGCAGTAGGACGAACCAAAGGTGAGCTGCCGCTGGTACCACGCTAATGATGGGCTGTGTCTATCCAGCCAACTCATGCCTAACACTATAGGCGTGTCTGACAGTTGGGTGACATTGAAACTGATGACCTCACGATGATTCCCAATTTTCAGCAGCATGGGTGGCGTCTGTTGTACCACTTGCCCACCCAGCAACTTTCTGCCATCTACCGTGACGACGTTCAGAGGCAGCGTGGCTGGTAGTAGCGCTATGCGATGCTGCTTGATGAACTGCATCCCCACGAAGTCTGCGTTGCTCCCTGAGTCAATCGTAATGGGGACTTCCAGGGTGAGTCCATTAGGTAGCTGGAGAGTAGCAGTGAGCTGCACCACTGGCTTGGGTGGTAAGGGGTCTGTAGGCTGCAAAAGCGCTGGGGACTGCTTCACTGACTTGCCTGGCGGAGCCCCAGCATCTCTGCTTCCAGCCAGGCATTCTCGTTTCCCTGAAACTGTTCTCCTTGAAACGCTTCCCCTGTTACTGTTGCTAAGGCTGCAGTGTGCTTCTGGAGCCTCTGGGGACACTCTTTAGCCATGTGCTGTGCACTGTCACAGATGTAACACTTCCTGGTCCCTCTAGGAGGCTTCGCCTTGACTGCTCCGGACGCTGAGGCTCCGGCAGCTGGCTGAGCCTTTGCACCACCCAGATCCATTGGTTCCTCCCCTCCCTTCAGCATAGGCGAGGGATTTGTACGTCCCAGGTCCCTGGGAAGAAGAAAAGGAGGCGCTCTAGCTGGTGGGCGGACGTGACGCCCCTCCTCACTGTGCCAAGGGCGTTCTTCGTGGCGCACCCCTATCGTGAGTGCCCTCTGCACGACGTCTGCTAGGGTTTGAAGTCTGTCTCCCCTAGCCAGCTCATCTTTTACTGAGCCATGAAGCCCCTCCCAGAACAAGTCTCTCACTGCCAGGGAGTCCTTTTCCCAGCCCAGCACATTCAGCAATGCAAAAAAGCGAGAATGGTACTGACGCACTGTAGCCTTGCCCTGCCGCAATCCATGCATCTCCTGGCGCGCCACATCAACGTCAACGGTAGATTGGAAGCAAGCGTCCATGGCTTTGATAAATTCGTCAGAGTCCCTGCGGGCAAGACCATCTTCGCGCCACAAATTGCGTAACCAGGTTCTAGCTTCCCCATGCAAATGGGACACAATAAAGCCTACTTTCTCCTCCTCATCTTTGAAGTCTTTTCGAAGCAAATGCAGCGCATATAGGACATCTGCTCTGAAATTGGGATAATGCTTCAGGTTCCCATCGAAGTGGGCTACTAAATTGCCCGCCCTCCGTCCGAGACCGATTCCCTCTGATCTGGACCCCGGGAACCCCTGTTTGCACGCCTGATCCCACCTGGCTTGCAGATCCTGGCATCGCGCTTCTGCTTCGGCAACTGTCTTCTGAGAGACCCGTACTGCAACGGAGAGTTCAGCGACTGCGTTTTGCAGGGTCGTTATCTGCTCCTCAGTAGTCATGTCTGCCAAACTTCGTGAGCTTTGCAAAAAAAATTTTTTTGCAGTTTCTGAGAAGGGACTTACTGTCAGGGCTGCCTCAAGTCTCAGCTCACAAAAGACCAACGCCTTTCTCTTCTTATATACAAAAGTGTTTATTGCAGTTCATTGTTTGCTTAAGATCCGAGGCGCGCAGCCCTACGTCTGCTAGGCTTAGACCGCTGAAGTCCCTTCTGAATCCGTCCCTCCCCTGCACCAGTTTAAGAAGCTTGCGCTGCTCCACCTCTTTCTCTCTTTCCTTTTCCGCAGGGTCTTTCTGCCCGCTGGGGTTTCGCCCCTCCTGGATTCCTCCGACGCGGAATCAGACTGCTCTTGCCCCCTCCTGCGGGCTTTGGGACCTGGCCCCTCCTCCGGGCTCCCCGTACTTCCGCGCGCCTCTACATTTGAACTTGGCGCGCGCGCCCAACCTCTAACTTTCCTTTTGACAGCTACGCTACTCCCTTCACTACTCCCCTCCCCTTCCGGGAGGGTGGCTTGCTCCGACCTCCCTCCTTTCTCTACTGCCGGAGCCGCCTCCCCTGATACACTGGAACCTCCACCCCCCTCGCTGCACTCTGGCGGGGAGGCTGGTCCTGACGCCCAGCTGCCACTTTGGGATCCCCCGCTGGCCCCCTGCTCCTGACACGTCCCCCCTGGGGCTCCCCTGGCCTTGACCACCGGCGCCCCCTTCTGGGAATCCTCTGATTCGCTGGAAAGACTCATGGAATCTCTAGAGTCATTGTCATCCTCTTCCTCGCTGTCCTGGGATTCATCCCCATCGCTCTCCATCTCCTGCCTACCCTGTGCCTCTGTCCCTGAACCCCTGACAAGTGGTACCTCTGGTTACGTACTTAATTCGTTCTGGAGGCCTGTTCTTAACCTGAAACTGTTCTTAACCTGAAGCACCACTTTAGCTAATGGGGCCTCCTGCTGCTGCTGCACCGCCAGAGCATGATTTCTGTTCTCATCCTGAAGCAAAGTTCTTAACCTGAAGCAATATTTCTGGGTTAGCGGAGTCTGTAACCTGAAGCGTATGTAACGTGAGGTACCACTGTATAACACAAGGTGAAAAGTCAACAGTGAGAGGATGATTTTTAGAAGAAAACTGATGGCAAATGGTGCAGCAGCCTCTTTCCATCAGACCCCTTTCACCCCCAACTCAGAGCCTGCTAATACCGATTTGGGCTTTGCATCTTTGATTTTGCGTCTTGTTTACAACTTACTCCTCCTCCTTACTCTTCTCTCTCTCTTGGACCTCAAGATGAGTATCCTGTGAGAGAACAAAGGAACAAGCATGGCTGCCTTGTGCTTCTCTAGTCTAGTTAAACTAGAACTAGAAACTTTTCTACAATTTCTATAATGCAATAAACAACCTTATTATTCCCATACCTACAACCATCTCTGTGTTTGTGGATGCAACAGGTAAAGCCTACTCTCTAAACAAGATTCACTAGCCAAATATTGCTTACTCTGCATAAAAAAGGGTTTCAATAGGTAATTGACCCAGTTATCCCTATATTAGCCATGCTGTGCTGTGGGACAGAGCACTAAGGGTTGCCAAAGGTCAGCATTTGTCACACTTTTTACTACCTACCCATGAGACTCATGTTTCTTTCCCTGAAGCTTTGGGATAACCAGCCTCATATAACCAACATGCTTAAATCTAATCAACAAATTAAGGGGTTGATACCAGAAACTGTTGGAAGAAATAGGTGAGCAAGCCTATTGTTCACCCCACTAGTCTATTTGAGAAGCTCAGTGTGTGAAGAGGTTTAAGCTGTTTTCTCCAGCTCAGCTTCATGGCTCTTACCAGCCACTTTTGAGTTCCTATACCAATAATCTAGGAACTTTTATGGTTTAGGACACAAGTGGCGCTGTGGGTTAAACCACAGAGCCTAGGACTTGCCGATCAGAAGGTCGGCGGTTCGAATCCCCATGACGGGGTGAGCTCCCGTTGCTCAGTCCCTGCTCCTGCCAACCTAGCTGTTCGAAAGCGTGTCGAAGTGCAAGTAGATAAACGCTCCGGCGTTTCCGTGCGCTGCTCTGGTTCACCAGAAGCAGCTTAGTCATGCTGGCCACATGACCCGGAAGCTGTACACTAGCTCTCTCGGCCAGTAAAGTGAGATGAGCGCTGCAACCCCAGAGTCGGTCACGACTGGACCTAATGGTCAGGGGTCCCTTTACCTTTACCTTTTAACTAAGCTAAGTTTCACTGCCTGTGCAACTTTTCTGACTTATGTAGGGGAAAGCACATGACCCAGACCTTTGAAGAGTTTTTAACTAAAGCCATTTTTAACGTACCAAATATGTGGCCTTTTCCTATGCTGGGGGAAGGGGGAAACTTTGGAAGGGACTTGGAAGGGTGTGTATTAAAGGTCTAACGGCCTATATTTCCATGCTTTATTTGCTGCATATTTTGTGATTTTAAATCTCTGCTGGGGTTCTCTCACCAAAAAGTACTTGCTCCAAACCTGGATCTTGGCATCTCCTCTCTCTATATATTTTTGTACCAACAGAAACTCAAGTAACAAGCTATTCCCCCTGCCCTCCTGCTTCTAAATTTCAATATAGTTTTCAGTGACTTCATGATCTAGACAGTGCTTTATGTATACAGTATACAATTCCTATTACAGAAGTCAACATTCCTCATCTTTAATCCTTCCCTTTCATCTTATTCTTTAATATTTATTTCTACAGAGCCATTTTACAATGTAATGTAACTAAGACCTCATTAGAGTGCGACAACAGAATGGTACTTTCTAGTCAGCAAATTTATTGCTTCTTGATGAATGAGGTTTTTTCAACAGAACCATTGTTCTCCACAGTTTCAAAATGTCTAGGATATATATTTCCTACTTCTCTCCCCCACCCCCACTTTATTCATTACAGTATACTAATGGTTTTACGACTTGCAAAATGATATGTCACAATATCTCTTGAGGCTGCCTGTCACCTGTTTGTGCTGGGATGGGGAACTAAGAAAAATCAGTGAAGCAGTGACTCCATGTGGTGGTATACCTGCTTTGCAAAATAATAATAAAAAAGGCACCTAATCACAAACCACTTGAGAGCAAATTCACACAGCCTTTAGTACATGCCAATTTGAAATATGCATGCATGTTGCACAGCGCATTAGACTATTTATCATGAGCAAGTAGCCCCCATTCCTTCTGAATGAGGACCCCTTCAGATCTACTGCACAACTGATACTATGACACCGATATACAAGCATGTGGAGAGGTAATGTCATAGAATAGTAGAGATGGAAGGGGCCACAAGAGTCATTTAGTCCAGCCCCTGCAAAGCAGGAATCTTTTGCCTAAGGTGGGGCTCGAACCCAGGACTCTGAGATTAAGAGTCTCATGCTCTTAATTTATCCCCTCCCCCTTATCTGCAAGGTACATACAAACACACATATATTCCGGGCAGGGAGGAGCAGAGCCTTGGAGGTGGTGGCAGCATGGGAAAGTTAAGTGATGTCAATTACATGAAAAGAACTTGCTGCCCAGGAGTTCTTTCCTTAAATTTATTTTGACTTTCTGCATTACTGTCACCAAAATCTTTGAAGACCAATTAATAGAACTACCATTTGACCAGTAAAGATCAAGAAAGTCATCAGGGCCTATACTGGTGACTGGGAGTGGCCGCCGGGACCACATAACACTGGTCCTGAGAGATCTGCATTGGCTCCCAGTACGTTTCCGAGCACAATTCAAAGTGTTGGTGCAGACTTCTAAAGCCCTAAACGGCCTCGGTCCTGTATACCTGAAGGAGCGTCTCCACCCTCATCGTTCAGCCCAGACACTGAGATCCAGCGCCGAGGGCCTTCTGGCGGTTCCCTCATTGCGAGAAGTGAGGTTACAGGGAACCAGACAGAGGGCCTTCTCGGTAGTGGTGCCCGCCCTGTGGAACGCCCTCTCTTCAGATGTGAAGGAAATAAGCAGCTATCTTATCTTTAAAAGACATCTGAAGGCAGCCTTGTTTAGGGAAGTTTTTAATATTTAATGCTGTATTGTTTTTAACACTTGATTGGGAGCCGCCCAGAGTAGCTGGGGAAACTCAGCCAGATGGGTGGGGTTTAATTAATTAATTTATTTATTAATTAAGGGTCGGTTTCACATTCAGCTTGTAGCCCCAACAAATCCCACCCATTGTTTGCCAGATTTCTCCTAAACTGCAGTTCAGAACTAGCTCCAGCTCCTAATCCAAGGGGTAGGGAATGTTTTTCAACCTGAGGACCAAATTCCCTTGGAAGTAACCTTCTGGGGAGCACATCCCACAGGTGAAGGGAGCGAGAGGCAAAAGTGGGTGGGACACAATGTGATTCTCAGCTGTGTACTGTAGGCTACATTTCAGCTATGCTAGAAGCCCGAGATTTTGGCACAGTCTACTCCCATCTGACTATCAAGGTAAGCCACAGGCGTTATCCCTGGTCTAGGGCACACATTCACACCAAGTGAAAGCACTTGAGGTTAGCAGAACAGGGCTGATGCTGGTGTGGTCTGGAGAGGGAGCATAGCTAGGTAGGAGAGCCCTAGGGGTCAGACAGAGGACCACAATCTGCCCCCGGGTCAGAGGTTTTCCTATCACCAGCAGTTGGATGAATGTAAGTCAGCCTTCCTAATGTCTGCCCAGGATGGAGATACAGTGGTACCTCGGGTTAAGAACTTAATTTGTTCCAGAGGTCCGTTCTTAACCTGAAACTGTTCTTAACCTGAAGCACCACTTTAGCTAATGGAGCCTCCCACTGCCGCCACACCGCTGGAGTCCGATTTCTGTTCTCATCCTGAAGCAAAGTTCTTAACTTGAGGTACTATTTCTGGGTTAATGGAGTCTGTAACCTGAAGCGTCTGTAACCCGAGGTACCACTGTAAAGATGTCAGTGGTATTTGACTCCCGGTAAGTTAGCAAAAATTTATAAAAGTTAAAGGTAAAGGGACCCCCTGACCATTAGGTCCAGTTGTGGCCGACTCTGGGGTTGCGGTGCTCATCTCACTTTATTGGCCAAGGGAGCCGGCATACAACTTCCGGGTCATGTGGCCAGCATGACTAAGCCGCTTCTGGCGAACCAGAGCAGCGCACGGAAATGCTGTTTACCTTCCCGCTGGAGTGGTACCTATTTATCTACTTGCACCTTGACATGCTTTCGAACTGCTAGGTTGGCAGGAGCAGGGACTGAGCAATGGGAGCTCACCCCGTCGTGGGGATTCGAACTGCCAACCTTCTGATCAGCAAGTCCTAGGCTCTGTGGTTTAACCCACAGCGCCACCCACGTCCCTTCCAAAAATTTATAAGACAAGTACAAATACCTGCTGGAAATGTAAAGAGAAAGAAGGTACCTTTTATTGTATGTGGTGGTCATGTAAGGTAATGAAAGCTTTCTGGGAAATGATATATAATGAATTGGGGGGGGATGTTTAAAATAATTTTCGTTAAAAAAAACACAACCAGAAGCTTTTCTATTAGGAATTGCAGGTACCGACATCCTAAAGGAGCAGGAAAGACTTTTTATGTACACGACAACAGCCTCACGGATGCTACTAGCCCAAAGATGGAAAGAAGGCAAAGTCCCCACGAGAGAGGAATGGCAAACTAAGCTGTTGGACTATGCTGAAATGACAAAACTGAACAGAAAGCTCAGGAACCAAGAAGACAATAACTTTAAGAAAGAATGGGGAAAATTTATGATTTATTTAGGAGACCACTGTAAGCAGATGAAAACATTATCAGGATTTTAACATCACTTGTAATGTAACAAATACAATGGATAGCGTGGAAAGATATAAAATATGGATTAGGTAATAATATGCAGCTGAAAATGCTGACAATGGGACCCATGGAGGGGATGGTGGGAAGTCAAGGGATTCAGAGAAAACTCTACATACGGTTATATATTTGGTAATGTGATAACTTTTTATATGTAAAATCAAATAAAAAATATTTTTTTAAAAGATGGAGACAGCAGCCAGGTTTCTGCAACACACAATGTGAATTCATGAATGTTATACAACAGGATTTTAATTGTTAGATAAAGATTTTGTTGAGTGGTTTTATTGCACTTGAACCTTTTGAAATCTTGTCTATAAAGCTTTGAGATCAAGATTCCCTGTTTCTGTGCTAATCCCGTCAAGGGGTGACATTTTTTTTATCTCAAACCCTGTAACTTTGACACATGCAGCATGTATTTTAGATGGCCGTGGTGACAGACTAAGGCAGGGAGTGGGGGACGGTAAGGCAGTAAGGACAAAAGAAAAATGAAAAGGGGTAGCAGTTAGCAGCCCCGGGTGCGTCCAAATGTTACAACACAATGCTGTTCCTATGTACCCAGATGCAAGTTCTATGGTGCTGAATGGAGTTTGCTTGGCAGATTGCAGCCAGGTTAAATCTAGCTTTGAACTTATTCAGTGGTTCAGATCCCAGTGCTGAATTGGCTTGATCTGGGGCTTCCAAGTCTCATTCAAATTGCATTCACTGGATAATACTTAGATGACCTATGTAAATTCATGTAAATGTGATTGCATCCAAGATGTTTCATATTAACTTCTTTCAAATGACTGTCAGACAATTTAAAAAAAACAAACAAACATGCACCAGGTAAAGTGATATCCTTTATTGGACCAAAACATCATAAAGAAAAGTACCGTATTTTTTGCTCTATAAGACTCACTTTTCCCCTCCTAAAAAGTAAGTGGAAATGTGTGTGCGTCTTATGGAGCGAATGCAGGCTGTGCAGCTATCACAGAAGCCAGAACAGCAAGAGGGATTGCTGCTTTTACTGCGCAGCGATCCCTCTTGCTGTTCTGGCTTCTGAGATTCAGAATATTTTATTTCTTGTTTTCCTCCTCCAAAAACTAGGTGCGTCTTGTGGTCTGGTGCGTCTTATAGAGCGAAAAATACGGTACCTTTCCCCCCTTTGTCATTCTGTGCTCTGTGAGAGATTCCGCTTCTTTGGTTGCTAATGAAAAAATCTGCAAGAATTTAAAAGCTTCCACTGCAAGGAGACATGCTCCATAATCTGATGGGCTCTCAAAGACCCTCTGTAAACAGTTTACATTTATCTTTGCTCCAAGCTGTGTGGTATTTATGGTTCAGGGTTTATTGTTTTAGTGTGGTTTCCATCCTAGCATGAGACTCCAGGACATTATTTTGGTCACGCTAAAAACAGATTAGAATTTCAGTGATTGACTTTAAGCAATCAAAAGCTTTTTCTTTATATAATTTATATGCAGGCTAGAAAGTCCTGGCAATAATTGCATATCATTCACTGCAAATACTCCAGATGCTTTTGGGAATAAGCCAAAAAGCAGTTATTCTCCTTCTCTTCTAGATATATTTTTCTAATCAGATAGTTCAGCTGGGAGATTGTTTGGTTTGGCCTCTGGAAAGAGAAATAATAGTAAACTGGCAAGGGGACTATTTTTCTAAAAGAGGGCAATAAAGCATTTTGAATAAGTTTGTCCCAGTGGTATATCTCTCAGCTTTACTTCCCCATGTGCCTTTTTTATAACACCCCCAGAAGATGTATTAACATTTATTTGTTTGTTCAATCCAATTAATCCGAGTTAAGTAATTTGCTAACAGCCATTGTGACCTTGTTCCACTTTTGCAGGTGGTGTTCCTTTATTGGTGCTTTCCATTTGCATCACAGTTTGAAAGCAGGCTGTATACAAAACTCCCATTTTCCCTGCATCCATTGTGCTCCTACCGCTGCACATGTGATGCTAGGCACAAATCACATCTCTCCTGTGAAATACTGCCTTGTGATGCATCTTCCCTCAAACCAACTTTGATCTGATTTGAAAAAAATAAGTCATCTGATGCTACTGGTGTTTTTTAAAAATGTTTTTATTGAAATATTTTCATGAATAGTAAGGGTACATACAATGTCTCTGATTTCAATTCCAAGAGTCCTTTCTACAGGTCGGTTACATTTGGTGTGAGACATTGATGTCAAAAACAAACAGACAAATAAAGAACCTATCCTCATGAAGTTGAAGCAAAACCTCTGCACATACACTAAGCAAAAGAATGAAATATCATTACCCCCTTTTTTCTCTCCCCAATTCTCTCCCCCCTAACCTCATATGATGATATTGTTTCCCACCACTCCAAGCTCCAAGCGGCGCAAAATTCCAGGGGTTACAGTTGCTTACCCGGAATGAGGTACAGCAGAGACTGTAGTGTTCTTATGATAAATGGTTTATTTACACAGATATACAACCGGAGTCTATGATGGAGGAGTTCACAGCATTAACACCCCAAGATGATCTTGCTTCTCCCATAGCTACAACCTTGGATTCAAGTAGAAATCAGGCATGGCTCTGACTCCCTGGTTTCCCAGCCTACTTCTTGCTTCCAGCTTCTAGCTCATATAACTCAACCCTCCACTCTGGCCTTTGTCTTTCTAACTATCAGTGAGTTGAGGGTGAGTTGATATTGTGTGTCTAGGCATGCCTACTCTGGTTTCTGCTCCGCTATCCTTACCCTTGCCGCATAATTCCTCTGAACTGGGCTGTTGAAAAATGGACCTTCAGCATGTAGCAATCTGTGCAAATAGGAACACTTGCATTGTTTGAGCAGCTGGAAACAAAATGGCTAGGTTGTGCTAGGGGAGTGGGGAGCAAGCGAAAGTAGGAGTGCAATGATAGGGATCACTCACCGAAACATCATCACACATATGATTACACACAAACACACACACACCAAAAAATGTGCCAATGAGCTTCCACAGCTGCAGTGACTATGAATGTATAACAAGTTATTTTTAGTTAATGGATTTTCCATGGTAAGAGGAAATCTGCTTTAAGTGTACAGTAACAAAAAATATAGGTATAACATCATGCGGACAGTGTGAAATATTTGGGTGCATGAGCAGTACCAATTCCACAATAAACCTCTGTCTGGAAGCACTGTAGGAGGTGTTCTGCATACCTTAATTTCCAGAGGCAAGCCCCCCCGAAAGTTTTTGTGGTAAGGTTGGATGAATGAAAGCCAGTTGGCAGAGTTTAATTTGAGCCATGTGATGTTAAGAGGAAGTTCCTTTGAATATGCTTAGCGTCTATTTCCCCTTCTCACTGTGTAACTGCAAGTCATTGTTTTCATCTGGAATTTTTTCAATACTTCCATGTTAGAAAACGCAGTTTCCAGGCAAGCTTAAGCTCAGCCCAGCACTTCTCTTTTTATAAATCTGCTATTGCCTGCTTCACTGGATTAAAAAGCAGAGCTGAATGTAAAAGGAAACTTTTCTGTGCAGAGGGTGATTTGACATTTAAAGTGGACCACTATCAGCCCATGCTTGTGTTCACAAATAATCCATGGCCGGGGTCACCTCACAGTTGCAACCTAATACACCACATGTGTAAGAAACAACACCCACTTTGAAATGTAAGAGTTTGTAAGTTTCCCACACCCACATGCATGGGGAATCCCCTTTAGAGAACAAAAAATCCCTCCAGATTTATGTTTATGTTACTGGAACACATCTGAGGTATTAAAAATGCTAAAAAAGAAAAAGAAATCGGGGTAGTTCTCCCCATAGGTCAAATGCTGCTTATCCTTCAGACAGGCAGAGGTGTGTGCATGACTGTATATGATACAACTCTCATGATCCCTAGCTAGCAGGACCAGTGGTTCATAATGATGGGAATTGTAGTCCCAAAACATCTGGAGGGCCGAGGTTGAGGAAGCCTGTGATAGAGGGAGAGATATGGAGATGGAAGACTAGAGACGTATGACGCATTGCGAGTGGAAAGTAAGATTCCCTCCAGCATTTTGCAGATGGAAACTGGGTATTTGCATCACTTATTCTAACAGAGCAGGTGATGTAAGAATAACTAACTCCCCTGCCTGCACATCACCCCACCCCAATATATGGTTGCTGGTTCTTCTCCCTCAACTATAGATTGTAAATTGACCGGTTGCCTTATAAAAATTAATGGAATGTTTAGTCTTGCAGTGGAGCTGGCTGTAGTGTTAGTAAGAGTTGCAACTTGAATGAACTTATATCAATGTGCACTGGAATATATATCTATATTCCCACTCAGATGTTTAATTTTGGGGGGGTCCAGGATAGAAGTTAAACCTAAATACTGGGTTTATGCTAAAAATGGGTTGTGTGACTAGATCCTGTGCAAACATCTCAAAACAGCTAAAATGATGCTTAAGACATCTTCCAGACCCCCACCCACTATGCTTGCCTCTTTCAGCAATCCATTCATGAGGAGGGCAGGTAGAATTCAAACAAAACAGGGAGAGAGAAAACAAAATTGGGCCACAAGTTACAAGCAGCCAGGCATGGAGTTATTTGGGCGAAGGTTACTTTTCACCCAGGAGGAATGTATGGCGGTTGAGAACAGCGCTTCGCCCTCACAATCCACATGCACCCGTGAGCCCTTTTGAACGTCTGACATCCAGGAAGCGAGCAAGAATAAAACACCGTTGAGTCTTAACAGTAGTGGTTTTTGTTTTTAAGGGTGACTGCTGCTTGCTTCCTGAGAAGGTTTCTCCTTCCCTCCCTTCTTCTTTAAATTTAGAGAGGGCTCCCTTCCCCTCCTTTCGTTCGACGAGTTACGCCCGGGGAAATTTCCCTTCACCTCGGAGCCCAGCCCTTCCTCTCAGCCTCGTGCTTGTGAGAGGCCCAGCAGCGCCCACTTGGCCGCCCCGGAGCCACTTCCTTCGCCGGAGAGGAGCTCGCGGGAGCTGAGCAGAGGCGGGCTCGCCCCACGGGTTGCCTGCTTGCCTTGCCCGCGTGAGCCACCCGTGTAGTCCCTGCGCGCGCTTCCTTGACCCCTCTCGCCTCGCCTGGACGCCGGGCAGGCCAAGGCCAGCAGCCAAGGTAAGCCTCGGGGGTCTTGCTGGGCTTCTGTGGGGCGCATAGACTGGAACTGCATTTCCCCTTCCTCCTATCGCAGCAGAGCGGGGTGGATTGGTTTTTTTTGGGGGGGTAAGCCCCTTATTAGGAGGGGGACCTAAATTTTATTAGTCGTGGGGTCAAGGGCGAAGATGAGAAGACTTGTCCCTAAAGCAATGGTTCCCAACCCTTTTTTGGCCATGCCCCACCTAAGCACCTCTCAAATCTTGATTCTCCCCCCACCCCCGTTTTATTGTACAGTGGTACCTTGGGTTACAGGCGCTTCAGGTTACAGACTCCACTAACCCAGAAATAGTACCTCGGGTTAAGAATTTGCTTCAGGATGAGAACAGAAATTGCACACGGCAGCTGGAGGCACCAGTAGTTAAAGTGGTGCTTCAGGTTAAGAACAGTTTCAGATTAAGAATGGACCTCCAGAACGAATTAAGTACTTAACCCGAGGTACCACTGTATTGTATTTTAAATATTTTGTTGGAAACCGCCCAGAGTGGCTGGGGAAACCCAGCCAGATGGGCAGGGTATGTACGTATGTATGTATGTGTGTACAAACAAACAAACAAACAAATTATTATTATTATTATTATTACTACTGTGACATGGGGACGCGGGTGGTGCTGTGGGTTAAACCACAGAATCTAGGACTTGCCGATCAGAAGGTTGGCGGTTCGAATCCCTGCGATGGGGTGAGCTCCCGTTGCTCGGTCCCTGCTCCTGCCAACCTAGCAGTTCAAAAGCACGTCAAAGTGCAAGTAGATAAATTGGTGCCGCTCCGGTGGGAAGGTAAACGGCGTTTCTCTGGTTCGCCAGAAGCAGCTTAGTCATGCTGGCCATATGACCTGGAAGCTGTATGTTGGCTCCCTCTGCCAATTAAGCGAGATGAGCGCTGCAACTCCAGAGTTGTCCGCGACTGGACCTAATGGTCAGGGGTCCCTTTACCTTTACCTTTACTGTGACATGTAATTCTTATTATTCAAAAGGTGAACTCCAATTCACGTGGAGAAAGCCTAAAAGGCGATTAACTGTTAATAACTCATTCTCAAATTTCCCCCCTTAAAAATCAAACACACACACACACCCCGTTGGAAACCATGGCCCTAAAGGCAGCTGGACCTAACAGGCAGAGAGGCTCTTTCCTTCGCCAGAAAAAAAAGGATTTGAATGAGGAGGAGCAGGAAATTAAAAGTCAGAAATAGTTCATGGCTGTCTCCAGCACCCTGTGGGTTTCCACCTTTCTTTTTGGGGAACAGGGGTTCATATACAACGTAATGCTCCGAGGGTGATTTTCTCTCCCTCATCCTTGGCTAGAGATGAAAACGAGCATTTTCCAGGATCATTCTAGACCATTCACTCAACAACCATCATGCTATTTTTTTTAAAAATTGAATACCGTATATATGAAAAATACACACCAAAAGCAATGACAGTCTTTAAAAAGTCCGCTCCTTTCCCTAGGTCCACTAAAGAAAATTTATTGTAGGATAGAAATTACTTTTTTTTTAATATAATAATATTTATTATTTTCCCAAAAACTTAGACATTAAAAAGAAAAAAAATACAATACAACACAACAAATCAACAAAAACAAAACAAAAACAATAAAATAAATCAAACAATTTCGTTATCCCATCTTTCATTCACTTATTTCCACGACCTCCTCACACCTCCCTTTTTGTATTCCACTTCTGTTAATTATTTCAGCAATTCCTTTCCATCTTCCTCTGTTTTCTATCCTATAACTATCTTAACTCATTCTAACCTTATTTTTCCCCTTAATGCTCTACTAACCTATCTGTACTTAATTCCTTGTAACATTTCTACTAAAGCCATATAACTTCATTCCAACATTTTTCTAACATTCATTAATTTTACAGTGTTTCTGTAAATAGTCTTTAAACTTTTTCCAATCTTCTTCCACCGACTCTTCTCCCTGGTCTCGGATTCTGCCAGTCATTTCCGCCAGTTCCATGTAGTCCATCAACTTCATCTGCCATTCTTCCCGGGTGGGCAAATCTTGTGTCTTCCAATACTTCGCGATAAGTATTCTTGCTGCTGTTGTTGCATACATAAAAAAAGTTCTATCCTTCTTTAACACCAATTGGCCGACCATGCCCAGGAGAAAGGCCTCTGGTTTCTTCAGGAAGGTATATTTAAATACCTTTTTCATTTCATTATAAATCATCTCCCAGAATGTCTTAATCCTTGGGCATGTCCACCAAAGGTGAAAGAATGTGCCTTCAGTCTCATTACATTTCCAACATTTATTTTCGGGCAAATGGTAAATTTTTGCAAGCTTGACTGGTGTCATGTACCACCTATAAATCATTTTCATTAAGTTTTCTCTTAGGGCATTACATGCCGTAAATTTCATACCTGTGGTCCATAACTGTTCCCAGTCAGCCATCATTATATTATGTCCAACATCTTGTGCCCATTTAATCATAACTGATTTCACGGTTTCATCCTGAGTGTTCCATTTCAACAGCAAGTTATACATTTTTGACAAATTCTTAATTTTGGAATCTAGCAATTCTGTTTCCAATTTTGATTTTTCCACCTGGAAACCAACTTTTTTGTCCAAATTGTATGCCTCCATTATTTGATAATAATGGAGCCAATCTCGCACTTTATTTTTCAATTTTTCAAAACTCTGCAATTTTAGTCTGTCTCCATCTTGATCCAGAATTTCCCAACATTTCGGCCATTTGGCCTCCATATTGCGTTTTTTCTGTGCCTTCGCTTCCAGGATAGAAATTACTTTTTATCTCTGTCTTATAGGTACTGTGTCCAGAGAATATCGGTAATATGAGTAACAGTATGTGGCTATTTTCTTTTATGGCATTGTGTGGTTGGGTGGATTTTCATTGATTTGGAAGGGTCTTACTGGGCATTGCAGGTCACCTTTTGAGGCTTGGCACAGGCTGTATAACATATTTTAAACAAATAGATTTCAGGACATGTCCTGAGTGTTTTTCCTCAAGTGTACATGAAACAGTTTTTATTTACCCCTCCTTTTTCCTACCCCCCCCCCGCCTCCTGCAAACTCTGATAATTGGCTTTCAATCAGCATCACTAAGCGTCTCTGATTTTAAAAATTGAGTTCTGCTTAAGAATCTAATTTGAAAGTTGTTTGGGTATATAGGTGGAGAAGGGTTGAAAAGGCGGCTCAGTTTCCTCATAACAACCTCTCTTCTGTGGCTGGTTTGTAAAGATTTTGTATGCTCGTTTCTCTACCCCTCTCAGCATTCTCAGTTCTCTACAGTGGTTTTGCCAGCTCTGCAAAACTTCCTGCCACAGAAATTTGCAATCGCTGGTAGAGGCCGGAATAGCATACCTTCTTGCAACACAGGGGGAAGAACCAGTGTTGACTTACCACACCTAAAGTTTCTTTTAAAAAAAGCTGTGTAAAAAAGAACAAGCAGAGTTTTCTTATTATAAAGTGTTACAAGAAAAATACTGCTCATTTTACCTTATGGGGTATCGATGTGCCCATATAGAGTGCCTATCGGAAGGAGTAAATAACGGAGGCCATCCAGAGAATCTTGAGAACCAAGGCAATTAGTAACCCTGATCTTTATTAACTGTTGCAACAGAGTGCTCACAACCACACACAGGAGGCAGGAGGGACCCAGAACAATGGTGTGCAAGTCCTTATATCGACTTTTGAAATTGCCCACCCTGTAGCTCAAGACCACCCCCCAAAACATCATACCTACATCACAGGAGGCAGGCTACAGCAGAACTACATCATGGGGGCGGCCTACAACAGAAATGCTGTCTGGCAAGATACTGATACAGTGGAACCTCAGGTTGCGAATGTGATCCGTGCGGGAGGCACGTTCGCAACCTGCAGTGTTCGCAACCTGTTGCATTTGCGCACGTGCGGGTTGCAATTTGGCGTTTGTGCGCAAAGTGCAATTTAGTGCTTCTGCGCATGCGTGAGCACTGAAACCCGGAAGTAACCTGTTTCGGTATTTCCAGTTTCGGCGCGGTGCGCAACCCGAAATCACATAACCTGAAGCGTCTGTAACCTGAGGTACCACTGTAGTGGTCACTTGATTGCTTTACCTTGGCAGCCTGGCCATTCCTTTTGAGATGCTAAATAGTTCCTAAATCCAGGTCACAGACTCACCCTGTTCATGCACAAATACACCCTTAAGACAGGATTTGTGAGCAAAGAGACAATGGGGAGGCTTTTCCCATTTCCTTCCTCACTGCAGAGAATATTTCAGGTCACTGGAAGAGTCAAAATGGCTACAGGATTGTTCTCCTGTACTATTTCAGACATGTGGTTTATATACTTATGTATGTATTTGGACATAAAAATAAAAAAGGGACTGCCCCTTTTCCTATGAGAGCATAAGAGTTATTCTCTTATTTCAGATCACCACAGAAACACTGTATTCAAGAGAACAACTACTTCTTCTCTACCCTGTTCCCATTATTTATGTAGCTATCTGTCTATCTAAGAAAATGTATATGCTGCTTGATTGTAATAATACCTCTTGATGGTTTACAAAACACATGCTACACACATATAAACATCACACACAAACACACACACAACTACCTCATGTGTATGACTGTTCACAGATCATATGTATATTGTAATAACAACCAGTTAAGCCAATTGAAGTTCAAGCAGAGCATCTAGGGAACAAACAATGTTTCCCCACCTTTTGCAAAAGTACACAATTGGAACTACCTGTATTGAAGACCTGGAAAAACCATTCAGCTATGGGGCACATCTGCATAGAAGTTTCCAGGACTGGTATCTAAAAGTCATAGGCATATAGAAAGACTGTCCATCTAGCATACATTGTCCTCCTCCTTCTGTTAAAAAAGTGGAGGTGCCAGGGATTGAATTTAAGACCTTCTGCAAGCAAAGCATGTGGCCTGTCGCTGACCCACGAAGCTCAGTTCACCAGTCATGTACTGTGTGTGAGAGAGACACAAATTTGCAGAACCTGGCTTTTAGCACCTTGGTATTTTTCTATAACATTGCTGACTCCAAAGAAAAATATGTTCATACTCCTTTTCCATGGGGCATGGATTGTACTGGATTTAGAATGGAAAAGCATAAGCACACTTGTGGCCTCAGTACAATTGAGTAAAGATATTACAAAACCTTGATTGCTTATTTCCTGCTTTGTCAGCGTTGAACATTATCCTGGAGCAGAAAAGAAAGAAGCTGGATTCTGTATTTTTCTCAAAAACTGCACTTGCATCCGGAGGCTTTCAGAGCTGAGCAGCCATCAGGCACTGAGAACATGTTACAGACAAAGTACACTAAGGACAAATAGGCAGAAGTTTCACCACACTTCCTGGGAATATATACTGAAGTTTGTCCAAAACAGCTAGCTTCCATTTTGCAGGCTAGATGTAATGTGCACATTCTTCAGTCTATGCTTACCTTTATGGCTCCTAAGAACTGTCTCAGACTAGAGATGCCTGCTTCTCTCTTCCCGCAAATTTCCCCTCTAGTTCTAGTCCTGACGGTGTACTATAGCCTTGGACCAGAAGTGCAGGAAGCTTGAGTCAGTTAATATTATTGCCCAGGATCAGTATTCTATGCATTCCAGATAAATGTTGTTGCTGCTTTGCATACTGAGATGAAAATTGATGTTCAAAATAGAATTACCGTATTTTTCGCTCTATAAAACACACCAAGTTTTTGGAGGAGAAAAACAAGAAAAAAAATATTCAGAATCCCAGAAGCCAGAACAGCAAGAGGGATCGTTGCACAGCGAAAGCAGCAATCCCTCTTGCTGTTCTGGCTTCTGGGATAGCTGTGCAGCCTGCATTTGCTCCATAAGATGCACACACATTTCCCCTTACTTTTTAGGAGGGAAAAAGTGAGTCTTATAGAGCAAAAAATATGGTAAATAATTGCCTACCTGGTGCTTGTATGAGGATGCCTTCCTTATTTTACTTTTCTGGAGAATTGTGTGTTTTTCAGTTCCTCCTTCCTTATTAGAATTGGGACAGAGGAACCAGTTTAAATAACCCCACACCCTTTTCACCTTTAGAAAAAGGAATGAGGTGGGGGATTTTTTAGGACTTAAGATACGTGAACCTAACTTAATTTTTGTGTGTTGGCATTCATCTGTCTTGAAAAACAATGGAAGAGTGCGCCTCTGGGGTAATTCAGACTCACTACTTTGTTGAAAGTAGAACTGAAGTATATTCAGTGCACTCCTTTCTTATTAAACTTAACAAGGTTTACAGTGTTAAATGCTATCTTTCTTACACTGCAGTCCTGTGCATGTCTGCGTGCAGGAAAGTATGTTGAGAACTGCACTCTCAAAAACTATTATACCCATGAACAGAGCTACTTGTGTCAAGCAGTATTTGTTTATTTATTTGTTCATTGTGTTTTTAGTCCACTCTTCCTCCCCAAAGAGCTCAGGGTCATGTAAAGAGCCTCCCCGCCCCCCAACATTTTATTTCACAACAATATTGTGAGGTCTGTTGGTCTGACAGATAGAGATTAACCCGAGGCCACCCAGTGAACTTCATAGCTCAGTGGGCATGTGAGCTTGAGCCATCCCTTTTAGGTCAACACACCAATAACTAGAATAATAAACCATGGGGCTTCTAATGTCTTGATGCATTTTGAACAAGAAAATCTGGTATTAGGGGAAGACTCTCTGTCTCTGTCTTGCACAAAGCCTCATCAGGCTTCAGAACTGCAAACTGGTTTGATGTTGCTTTTGCATTATCGTGTGTTTTATTGTATGCATTTAAAATTCGTTTTTTGCTGCAAGTTACCCCGAGAACCTGATTCTAGGGAGGCTTATTGATGCCTCAAACAAACCCACAGGATGATAGTGGTGATCCAGGGGGTGGTTAGTGGTTTGTTTTGTTCTTGTTTATATTTTGTGCTTTTTATCATGTCGTTTTCTGTTGGGAACTGCCCTGAGATCTACAGGTGAAGGGCGGTAAACATATTTTAACAACAACAACAACAATAATAATAATATAATTTCTAATTTAGCCTTTGTGCTTTTTTATGTTTTCCTGTGCTTCCAGGCAAAAATAAAATTAAAAACAACACCCTTTCCCGTAAGGTGAAAAGCTCCGTTTTCACATGTAAATCTTGATATGCACCAGTGGTTTTTGATATTTCAGTTGCATGCAAAACTCAACAAACGTTTAAAAGGTGGGTTATCGTTAGGGGAAGGAAGAGTCTTGCTTGGCAGAATGTATTTCTGGTTTGTGTGTGTGTTTCTGACAGAACAGCAGACTTGAAAAGATATGGAAATGGTGCAATAACTATATAGAAAAATATAAACATGTAGAAAACAAAAGGAGACAACTTGTTTGACCTTGATTTTCTGAATATTGCATCGGATACAGACAAGGCCATATTCTAGTGCAGCTAAGAAATGTAATCATTAATATACAGAACAGTTATTGAGTTAAAAAAAAGCTTGTAACTATGGTATGTTGTAAATTGGATTGTCTTTCCTCTGCTGCTAAGCATATACTGTGTCAGGTTAATTTCCATTAATAAAGATAAAATGGGCCACATTTCAAAATGTTATGACTTTAGCATTGACTTCACTCTCAACCTATGACAGCATTAAGCAAAAATACTTTGTTGCATCAATTTGCAGAAGGAGCTTCTTATCATAAGGAATGATTATTTAGGGGGAAATAATTTCATTACTTATGAATAATATCAGTAATGTCCATATTCTAGTGTGAATTGCTTCTTTTTAGGTTTTTATTCTATTACATTCATTATTCGATGCAAGCAGGCCTTTCATATTCTGTAATCAGCATTTGCAATGTAATTGACAAATCCACTTGCTTTCATTTTCTCTTGGCAGAGCAGTAAAATTTAAGACTGTCCTGTTCCTGTTACCTTTTGGGGGGGTATGTGCTTTTAATTTGTATTTATTGCCTAGTAAAGACTGGGTTTGGGGTTGGTATGCTGGCTTAGCTATTTGACCCCTTACATTCCTTAAATCACAAGAACACCTGATCCTGGCCATTGTCCAATGATTTGTTTAGCAAACAGACACTTTCAACAAATTTTTATCACAATTGTTTTCGTAGGTCAGTGAAAGGCTCTTCAGATAAAAAATCATAGCATTGTGTGGTGCTTCAATATACATTATTTGTGTATACAATACACAATATAACCTTACAATCCTTAGGAGAAGGCCATAGTTCAATGGAAGAGCCTGTGTATGTGTGTCATATGCTCCATTGATGTGTCTCCTTCAATGTAAAATCCCATTTCGCAGTGCACATGACCACGAATCTGAAAATACAACCTCAATATGAAAATACAACTAAAAACGAATTGCGCCACCTTGGCTTGCCCATATTCTATAGACATAGCCTCTGTACCTTTAATAAGTGCAGAAATCAACAGATGACTTTTCCTTGGCATGGAAGTGGCATGTATCTGAAGAAGTGTGCTTGCACACGAAAGCTCATACCAAGAACTAACTTAGTTGGTCTTAAAGGTGCTACTGGAAGGATTTTTTTTATTTTGACTATGGCAGACCAACACGGCTACCTATCTGTAATTGGCATGGAAGTGTAATCTTTAAACTGGTCCTCTGGCCTGTTGAGCGCTCCAGTTGGAGAACAGCCTTTGCCAAATGTGTTATGGGCTTTGAAGACACTCAAACTCAGGACACAAGGGAGAAACGTGCTAGGAGGAAGGCACGCTTGGCAAATCCACACCGTGATCAATTCCCGCCCGGAAACCAATGTCCCCACTGTGGAAGGACGTGTGGATCCAGAATTGGCCTCCACAGTCACTTATGGACTCATTGTTAAAACCGTGTTTATGGAAGACAATCTTACTCGACTATGAGTGATCGCCAAAGAAGAAGAAAAGAAGATTCTATAGACATAGCCTCTGTACCTTTAATAAGTGCAGAAATTAACAGATGACTTTTCCTTGGCATGGAAGTGCAATCTTTAAACTGGCCCTCATTTATATTTCTAGGACCCACCCCATTTTTGTGAGTATAAGTTTTAGGTTTTAAAGAACTGTTTTTAACGTTGTGTTTTAACCTGCGCTGGGAATGTAGGGTGGAGGGCAGGTAATAAATTCATAATTAATTGCAGCAATAGCTGCACTTACTGATTTTTACTACATTAGTGCACCCTAAAGAGAAGTTGCTCAAGGGGATCTTTGCTGTGTGTGTTTTCTTTCAGGAGATGGCTTTAAAGAAGGATTAAATAAATTCATGGAGGATAAGGCTATCAGCGAGTACTAACCATAATAGCTGTCAGGGGCAGACCTTGGTAATAGGGTACCTTGTGCAAGGCCCAAATTTTATGCCCCCTCCCAGCCAACAACTGCCTTCCCAAACCCGGGTAAGAGCGGTGCCAGGCTTTAAGGAAGGAGGCGTGAAGGCTCGGGCAAGGTCCTAGAGCCCTCCCACCTCCTGGGAAGGGGCTGACTAGGCTTTGGGTAGGAAGAGGGTGGGCTATATAGGACCCTGTCAGAACCCTCACTCCTCCTTCCCATTGCAAGTGGTTACTAGGCTTTGGGAATGAGGCAGCAAGGTCCCACCATGGCTTGGCGCCCTGTATGGGGGGAAACTGGTTGCACTGCCCTAAATCTGCCTCTGTAGCTGTCCAAGGTCAGAGGCGGCTTGCTAACTGATGGGAAACAATAGCTAGAGATGGCTGTTATTGCCTTCATGTCCTGCTTGTGGGCTTCCCCTAGGCATCTGTTTAGAAACAGCGAGAAATCTTATGCTAGACTAAATAGGCATTTGTTCTGATCCAAGCAGGCTCTTCTTATGTAACATGCGAGTCTAGGGTTTAAGGGCAGGTGATTGCATTCCCCGAATGTTTTGATGAGGCAGGGAAGTTAAAGAACTAAATTCCACTCATGAAACATATGTCCTTACAAGTTAACCAGAACTACATGTATGCATATTGGAAAACAGTGCAGTTCTTATAATCTGTACTGGATGACTTCCTACAGAATATGTACCAACATTTTCAGATATTTGGATTTTTGATCTTTTGTACAGTGGTGCCTCGCAAGATGAAATTAATCCGTTCCGCGAGTCTCTTCGTCTTGCGGTTTTTTCGTCTTGCGAAGCACGGCTATTAGCGGCTTAGCGGCTATTAACGGCTTAGCGGCTTTAAGAAAAAGGAAACAAACTTGCAAGAACTCGCAAGACGTTTCGTCTTGCGAAGCAAGCCCATAGGGAAATTCGTCTTGTGGAACGACTCAAAAAACGGAAAACTCTTTCGTCTAGCAAGTTTTTCGTCTTGCGAGGCATTCGTCTTGCGGGGCACCACTGTACAACAATGTGAAATGGCAGGTTCATGTGGATCACAGCATAGGATGGGGAATAGTCATTTGAGAGTGACTTTAACAGATTGGATTTTTTAAAATTTTCTTACCATTTCTAGTTAGCATACTTTTCCTGCCACCGCCTTGCTCCCCCCCCCCCCCCCGCAACCCAGTGATAGAATTTTGACTGAGGTTGAGTCGGTTCTTGCCTCCCTAGTGTCAGGTAAAATATTTTCTAATTTCTGTGAACTAAACATAGAACCTTATTCCTGTTCTCCCAATGACAACCGATGGACATTTTTGAGGAGCCTCATATCGCTTAATCAATTAAACTTTTTTTTTCTAACTTCAGTTTTCTCTTCAAGGAAATTTCTCAGAAATATAAGAATCTCCCCAGTTCAATCTGTCATGCTAGTTTAGACAAATCACCACTGAGGTCTACTGACAGGTCACGCTATGGAAAAGCATTGCAATTTTTTAGAGTCATCATATGATCAGCCAAGCAACCAGATCTTTCCGTGTTCTGAATACATTAGCAATAGCTGTTCCAAAATGGTTGCTAAGGACTGTACATTGCTTGGCATTATTTCTGTAGCCCCATGACCAAGCAAGAGAACAAGTTGGTTACACTTGAAAGCAGACTTACCTCTGAAGAATCTCTCAAGTAGAATATCCAACAATAATATAGTATATGTTAACATTTATATTAAGGTGGAGAGAATCTTCTGTCCTAGAGATCTCTCTGTGACATGTTTTATAAGGGGTGGTGCATTTGGTTATATTCAGCAATTTTGTTTTATTTTTTCACCAGTCCATGGGTGTCTCATCACAAGTAAAAACATGTGATGTGAACTTTCACATAGGAAGTTGTCACTCTATTGGTCTGTCTCGCCTAGCATTGTGTAGCTTTCTAGGATACTAGACAACGGTCTTTGCTATCCCCTTCTACCCAGTCTTTTTTAATGGGAAATGCTTTGGGATGAACCTGGGACCTGTAAAGCAGATGCCCCAGCAAGATTTCCATGATTGTCACAGCTCTAAAAAGTGCCTTGGACACTTTGAGGCTGGGGAGTGCTGCCTAAATATAAGTCACAAAGGGAGATGTTGTGGGTCAACTGGTGATGGTGATGGTGATTTGCATTTGTCATTCACTTCATTACAAAAAAGTCTCAAAGCAACTTAGCAACAAAATAAAACGACAGACATACAAAATAAATTAAAAGCCATTAATAATGATGTGCTGCACAAGGAGTGCCAAAGTTCTTCTGGTTTGCACAGTATGATGCAATTTTAGGCACATGCACAACCAAAAAGAAAACAACTGTGTAAATGGGCCTAAAGTTGACTTATTTTGTGTTCCTGTAGAATGGATACAAGTGGCTTTAATGAAGGTAATCACCGGTCATTGTGAGTCCTCCTGACTGCAAAACCCTACGCAGTTCATCATGCTGAGGATGTGTGCTTTATACTTTCACGCAAGGACAGTTACATAAAAGGACTCCCCCCCCCCCAGCTGCATTTGCCCTCCCTCCCCTTCCTTCTGTCAGATCTCAGGGAATAAAGGCTGCATTTCAAGATAAGACTGTGCACTGTTTAGTGCACCGGTGAGGATTTGAGGCTCCCTGCAGGGAGAACTGATGAGAGCAGTTAACTAACCGTTGATCCAGTGAGCCACAGGAGGGGTGTGGGAGGATCCTGTCTACCAATCAAAGAGAGAGGCATAACTTTTTAATGGTTAAACAACAACAATGTGAACTTTTACTTCAAAGGGAGAGGATAAACATCTTAGAAGGAGAAACCTTTTTTGTGTTTTTGTTTTGCCTTCTTTAGTCCTTGGGCTAGAAGCAAACTCTGGGAAGTGGCAGATGGAAGGACATTGCTTTGAACACATAGCTCTGCAATCCTAAAGGGGCAACCCCTTAATCTGCTTCCACTTTGATTAGATTACACAGATAAGAGGTAAACCGAAATTTGCCATAGGTTAAAATTGTGGGGGGAGTGCTCTAGAGTAAGCAGTGTATTTTAAAACAACTTTATACTGTAAACTACCCTGTGAGCTTAGGATGAAGGGCAGTATATAGATTTAAATACTACTACTACTAATACTACTACTACTAGGTTATTAGCTATAAGTGAAAACAGTGGATAGGCATTTACTTGCACACCATTTAGATGGCAAGAAAGTTACTACAGCAGCCTATGAACACATGGAGGGCGAGAGCAGGGATAAAGGAACAGCAAATAAGTTGCCGTCCAAATGTTGTGGACTCCAACTAGGACTCCAACTACAATCAGCCCCAGTCAACCTGGCAATGGTCAGGGATGATGGGAATTGTAGTCCACAATGTTGGGAGGCTATTTCTGCCTTACATGATTTCTGATTATGAAAAAACAGCTATTCATTGTCTTCCTGAGTGATTGTTTCCTGCCTGAACTGTTCTTTTAATTACTTTATTTATACAGGTATGGTTCATTTTAAATGTTTCCTGCTTGGCAGGGGGTTGGACTCAATGGCCCTTGTGGTCTCTTCCAACTCTATGATTCTATGATTCTATGAAATATAAGTATTGCTAATTAAACTTAACTGAAGGTGTTCCTTCAGTCCTTCCCCCACCCCTATCGAACAGGAAGCACACAGAAATGTTAAAACAGATGTTGGGGCAAACCTGTTGTTTTACAGCACTGACTGCAGAGGTGCTTTGTGCTGCAATTGTATGCTGCGCTTCTCTGAATTAGAATACCCTCCAGACTATAGACAACTGTTCCTTTAAGATAGTTGAATATGGCAAAATTTCACTGCAGAAACTGCTGAATATTCTCTCCCATGCCTCTCTTATCAGTCACGTGCAGGCCTCCTGAATCACAAGATTTAGGGGTTTTTTTGCTCAGTTAATCCCATGTAAAGCTAATTAATAATTTTGCTGTGGTGTTCCTGCTGGGGCAAAGCATCTGCAGCTGCAATATCAGGAGCTAACTACATGTTATGTGTAAACTGGTATAATAGAGTAATCTGAAAAGAAAACAGCTTTGGTGCCAGTAATTTTGAGTGGATAAGCACTAAGGGGGAGTGGTTGTTAACCCTTTTTCTGTTCCCTTTTTCTCCTTTTCAATTTGCCAGCTGCTTTCCTTAAAAAAAAAAAAAAAAGGCTTTGGAGCTGCAAAACACATGACATGTAGTTACCCCCTCAGCACAGGTGATATTTGCAAATGAATTGAATAGTTTTGCTAATTTATTGGTGCTTAAATAACAGTTAAGGAAGAAAAATCAATATTCAATAATGAGGCTTCCTGTAAATCTGTTATGGAGCATTATCAATAATTGTGTACCCATTAAAAAGTTTCATAGTTTGTATTCTTATTAATGTGTGGGGAATATAGCCAAGGGTTATTTACTGCAAGGCCATTCAGATAGTCTTTACTTTGCTTATTGAACAGTAGGCATTTTAATAATTTGTTTTTTGTTAAGCCAGTGACATCACTTTCCATTTCATTCTATGCAAAAACTTTTATGATTTTTAAAAAATAAATTGGATGAATCTGTTTGGTAAATCTTGGCAGTTAAATCATGGAGTTAAATTAAGCCCCCTGCCTCCCTTTTAAAATTAGTTGCTTTACAGCACAATCCTCTGCATGTTTACTTAGAAGTAAGTCCCATTGTGTTCAGTGGGACTTAGTCCTTTGTAAGTGCTTAGAAGTTTGCAGCATTACTAAGCTGGATAACTGGATATCTTACACTTTATGTTGGTCTGTTCATCTTAAGTTGGCTAAGGTTTTCTTTTATGTTGCTTGCTATAATAAACGTGTGTAGGGGGAAATATGAGGTTCAGGCAGTTACTGCATGAGCAGCAGCTTCATCCATGTGCTTTGGTGTTCAAATAAATTCTTGCAACACATTTCAAATGCAATGTTGTACAAAGTTTCCTTTTGGATCCCCCCCCCCCGCGCTTTTACATGGAGACAAAGTCCATGTAGGGTGGAAGGAGAGGGGAGCAGCCCTTTTTTTCCTGCTCCTTAACACTTCACAACTATAGGTCATAACTTTGGCCGTGTCAATTAATTGTATTTGTAGTATAAAACTGTGTATCAATAAACATTCACCTGCACTGTGAATCTGCCTATTAAAGGTGAAGAGCTCTGCGAGTGCGGCTTTCTCCCGATTGAAGTGCAGTGTTTGAGGACTGGGACATTCGCAGGGAAACAAAAATGCTTGTTTACAAAGCTATGGTAGTACCAACCTTACTATATGCTTGTGAAACATGGACCACTTATAACCGCCATCTCCAGCTCCTTGAAAGATTCCATCAACGGTGTCTCTGAAAAATTTTACACATCACTTGGGAAGACAGGCGAACTAATATCAGTGTACTGGAAGAAGCAAAGATCACCATTGTTGAAGCAAAGATTCTTCAACATCAACTTTGTTGGACTGGTCATGTTGTGCGGATGTCTGATGATCGTCTTCCAAAGCACCTACTCTATTCCGAACTTAAAAATGGAAAGCGTAATGCTGGTGGTCAACAAAAGAGGTTTAAAGACTGTCTCAGGGCAAATCTTTAAAAATGTAGTATAAACACTGACAACTGGGAAACAGTGGCCTGTGAGCGCTCCAGTTGGAGAACAGCCTTTACCAAAGGTGTCGTGGGCTTTGAAGACACTCAAACTCAGGACACAAGGGAGAAACGTGCTAAGAGGAAGGCACACTTGGCAAATCCACACCGTGATCAACTCCTACCCAGAAACCAATGTCCCCACTGTGGAAGGACGTGTGGCTCCAGAATTGGCCTCCACAGTCACTTAGGGACTCATTGTTAAAATCGTGTTTATGGAAGACAGTCTTACTCAGCTACGAGTGATCGCCAAAGAAGAAGAAAAAGAAGGAATCTGCCTATTCTTAAGAATTGCTAGACTCCTGGTTTCCCCCAATCCCAGTGTGCCACATCACAGGTGGGTGGTGCCCCATCGCCTGTCAATCACCTGATATTACTATGGCACCAGAGGACCAGTTTTTCCTTTGAACCATTGCAAGCTGTGGTGCATAGGGACAGCCTAGCCAAGTAAGGCTTGACGTTGCCACCTATCAGCTGATAGCAAGTGACTCCAAGCCTGCTTCCTGCAGGGATCCACTGTGTGACCAAGTTCCCCACAAGGCTTGAAGTGATAGGAGGTTTAGCCCATTGGAGTTTGCCATATCCCCACTTTGGGCAGGGGCCAGCTGTATTGTCCTTCCTGTTCCCCAGTTGTTCAGCCAATCCCAGCTCTGTGTCAGTCAGCTGATTAGCAGGACAAGAAGCTTCCCTTGCCACTGAACAATTTGGAGCACACTTCAAGGTTGACACCTCTGTACTGACAGGCCATGTCCCTAGCTGCCCAAATCCTAATATCATATATGACATCAAGGTGTGGGGCAGGCGGGGAAATGGCCTCACGGGCTAAATAGGACCCATGCTGGACCTATTTAGGCTAGCAGGCCAGGTATTCCCCACCCTTATGGGATAAAAGTTAATGTGGAAAAGAGTAGTCTTTTCTGCCTCCATTAAAAGCATCTTCCTTGATGTGGCTGTATTATTATTATTACTTTTTTCATACCCTTTTTTTAAAATAAAAGCAGTCTGATATGCACTGTTCTTGCACCACCTCTATTCGTTTTGAAAAAGTATTCCCTCCTCTGTTTCTTTAGGCTTTCTGTCAAAATTTAAAATGACCTTTAGTTTTTCCTGTTACGAATTGTTCAAAGATTTAAACCTGTTTACTCATTAACAGTCAGAAACTTGAGTCACTGAGATACTTAGTAGAGAACCACTTCCTTTTTTTAAAGACGCTTCTGTACTGTGGCACATTAGTGAAATAATGTGTCAGCTTCAGCTGTAGTAGCAGTTGCGACTGTTACTGGTCTGGGATAGCTTGATTGCATTATATCAGGCATTGGTAATGGATTACAGTACTGCATTGCATTCTATGTGTGGCTTCCCTTGGGGTTGAGCAGGAAACTGTAGCTAGTGCAAAATGCTGCAGAACAATTGCTGACAAGAGTCAGGTTCTGTCAACATATTCCACCTCTGCTCAGAGATCTGAACTGGGTCCTGACCTGTTACTGGTCCAGGTTCAAAGTGTTGTTACTGGTATATAAAAACCTCAACAGCTTGAGACCAGTTTACCTGAAAGATCACCTTTGACCCAGATGTGCCTACTTGACCACTTTTGTCAAGTCTACCCAGACATGCAATTTTATGCATACTTGTTTTCAAATTACTTTAATATTAGTGGCATTACTAATGTTTTTGATAATTGTGTGTGTGTGTTGATTTGTTGATTTTATCTGTAATTTCGTAACTATTCACACTATTTTATGTAAACTGCTTTAAAGACGTTCCATTTTCGAATTAAACAGTCTACAAATTCTGTTAAATAAATAGATGGGTTTTTGTTTTTAATAGAACACAGTGTGGTTCTGTGGTCAGGTTTCAACTATCACTCTTGAAATTGCCACTCTCAGTGCTGCTCATTGGGTATTACCTCACCTCAGATTTTGAAATATTTTTCTAGCTCTGTCAACAATCCAGAATTCTTCCTGGCAGTAATGTTCAGAAAGAAGAAAAACCCTCCTCCTTGTATGTGTGAAATTCTGCTCCCCTTTTCTTGAAATGACTCCCACTTCCAGTTCTTTGAACAGAATTTGGAACCTGGACAGAGCAAGTCTGTTCTTACTATTCAGCAGTGACTAGCCTCCCAGCTAACAGCAACTTCCATCAGTCCCAGTGAGCATGGCCAACGATGAGGGATGGTGGGAGCTATTCAACAATGCCTGGATGGGCACACGTTTCCCCATCTGTACTGTGGTAGAATCAACACTGTTGGAGGGTGGAAGATTTCAAAATAGAATGCAACCCGCTCGAATGAAGGAAAAAGTGGCATATGCCTATTCATTGTCAACAGCACCTCAACGTGAGACAAAAACAGCCCCCCCCCCACTACCACTGCATCCATCTACAATGCAGATTGGGTGTGTAATAGACCATGGCATCGCACAAATTGGGTGGCTCGCTGTTGAGAAACAGATTTGCATTCATGCTGATGTAGCCATTGTAATGGCAGACAAGAGTACTTCAGTAATACTACTAAGGGCTCATCCAGGGAGGCCTCATGTTGAGGATCAAGAGCAGCTTCAGCACTTACTGATTCTCCCACAGGGTAAATATTCAGGATGCTTCAGTCCATAATGGTTGCTGATGATCACCATTGTTAATAAAGACTGCAGCAGGACTAGCTGTTTGGCTCTCTCCATACTAATAGCATGGCTCATCTGGGGACAAGGGACTTTTCTGTTCCCACACTCTTTGTTGTGATGCTAGATCAGAAGGACTGGGAGCTGTTGCCTAGATGAACCTTTGCTTTCTTGCATCTTGTCTCCCATCAAGCAGATTAAAAAGGAAACTGTACTGTACCATATTCCCTCTCTGCCCCGACCTGCTGCTGCTTCACAGCTCCAGTTCGTCAGATTTATCTAATTCCTTCAGTGGAGTAGGGGCATAATCAACAACGTTAGTCTTGTAAAAACAATATCAAATTCCAGGCATTGTTACATGTTATTAATAAACAAGATCTAGGAAAGCGGGCAACATGCCACATTATCAAATTCCCCTATTACAAATATACTTCGAAGCTCATGTTGCCATTTAATATAAATAACAATCCCCAAATATCTATAAAGCCAACCTGCCTGAAGGGCATGCTTTTATTTGATGTCATGCTAATCAGTTTTGGTGTGCCAGAAATTACAGTTGCTGATGGTCCATCTGTTTTGTATTTATCTTATGTGATAAGTGGTGTTTATTTGATAAGAATCAATGCGATGAATGTTTATGAAATGAAACAATTTTTTTGTCTCATTTTTTAAATCATAAAATCAATTGTTTTTGTCTCACTAAATCACACCCACGAATGCCATAAAGTATATCCTAGCATAAATTTAACAATGCATACCTTGAAGTAGTGTTAGAAAGTGGAGACTCATTTTTCACGCTAGCTTTCAGATGTATGGTACTGCACTTTCTGTACTTCAGTAATCCTGCTGATTATTCATTGTAACTTAACAAACCTTTAGGTCAAGTATGCTATGGTATGATTATCTGGAAATGCTCCCGTATTGTTTAAAACTCATCTCAGTTTAAAACAGCCTTCATCAACCTGGTGCCTTCCAGATGTTTTGGATACCAGCCTTCCAAGTTGGCAAAGGCTGGTTTGGAACATGGTTGGTTCCTGTCCTATCTCATGAGATTGAGCCAAGCGCCATGCTCCAAATTCAGGAGGAATTTTAAAAAATATTGGTGATCTATATGTACAAGAGGCAAATTCTGTAAGTGTGCCATGCTGTGGAGTGCTGTGGTCCTTTGGAGAAGAAGAAGAATGTTAGTTCTATCAGTTCCTCAGCACTTTCCTACCATTAGTACCTTAGCATGTATGACTGCATCTGCAGTGGTATGCCTTGGTTCTCAAATGCCTTGGTACTCAAACGACTTGAAACCCAAACACTGCAAACCCATAAGTAAGTGTTCCGCTTTGCAAACTCTTTTCAGAAGTCAAATGTGCTCCGTTTTGAATGTTATGCTTCTGATTTGAGTGCCATACTTTTGTGCTGAGGTCTGTCTGTTTTTGCTATTGATTTTGAGGTCTGTTTTTGTTTATGCGGCTCTTTGTTTTTGTTTTTTGTGACTGTATGGAACCCAATTCAGCTACTGATGGATTGATTGTGTGACTGCACATTATTTATTGATTTCATTTTATGGATCAGTGGTCTCGTTAGATAATAAAAGTCATGTTAAATTGCTATTTTAGGGGTTGTTTTTAAAAGTCTGGAACAGATTAATCCATTTTGCATTACTTTCTATGGGAAAGCACGCCTTGGTTTTGGAACGCTTTGGTTTTGGAACAGACTTCCAGAACAGATTAAGTTTGAGAGCCAAGGTACCATTGTATGTCTTTTTTTTCCTTTTTTTTGTAAACACCTTTCCAGGCAGAGGCAAAAGCGTGGGATGTAGTAGTTCAGAGGTAGGACTATCTCCTCTAGTGTGGATTTGGAGAATGGGAAAATTCTATTAAAGAAATCAAGGCCAAGCCTAATATGTGCATTAAAGAATATGATTATTATAGCATGTTTCCACAAGTTACTGCATTGGGCCATTTTATTGGCTTATAGGAATCAAGCAGCAGTGCTTAGAGTCTGTGCATTCTCTTGCATGGCTATAGTACTTGACCCAATTTCTGGTACTAACAGGAATTTATTAGCCTGTGAACACCTACCCAGCAGAGACAGAAACAGAGACAGGGGGGCAGTTCCAAAGGCTTGCTGAATGTTTCCGTGCCAGTTTTTGAGACACTGTGCAGTGCATCATATTCCTGGTAATTTGGGGGATTTCGGTGAAACGTGACTGATTCTGACAGGCAACGGGCAGCCTAGCTGGCAAGAGGAGGATGCCGTTTCAGCTGCAGTGGTGCAAAACTTCAGTTATGCTGCGAAATTTAAGCGGCCTTTTAGAACGGAGCTGCCCGACTGATAACCTCATATTTATCTCATAAATATTAAACAGTTTGAACTGCATATTAGTCAGCTATGCCTAGCGGGGCCTTGGTGGCTCTTTCTCTCCCTAGCAATTACCGTATCAGCGCAGATCATTGGCCTGTTCCTTCGCCTACTGCTCATTTATGGTAATCGGAGGCATTGTGGGGGCGGTGCTGCAAAAACATTCTTGTTACAGGGGCAATAGTCATAAACTCATGGCTGAGGTTGTTTCTATCCAGGAGAGAACGGGGTGATTCTGCTCCCTATTAATCAGAGACTGGTTAATTTTTCTTCACAATTGGCAATGCGTTAAAAAGCTGTTGGCTAGGAGAAGCTAATTAGAATCCTCAATTGCAGAGTGTTGAATAAATAGCTACCATTCATCAATTAGGGGTGTTTTTTCCTTGCAGCATGGAATTATTCTGAGCCCCGTCCTAATCCATGTTTATTTTGAAGTCCATTTGATTTCAAAAGGGACTTACAGTGGTGCCCCGCAAGACGAATGCCTCGCAAGACGGAAAACCCGCTAGACGAAAGGGTTTTCCGTTTTTGAGTTGCTTCGCAGGACGAATTTCCCTATGGGCTTGCTTCGCAAGGCGAAAATGTCTTGCGAGTCTTGAGATTTTTTTTCGCTTCCCCCCCCTTTATCTAAGCCGCTAAGCCTTTAATAGCCTTTTAGCAGCTAAGCCGCTAAGCCGCTAAGCCTTTAATAGCCGCTAAACCACTAATAGCGCTAATCCGCTAAGCCGCTAATAAGGTTGCTTCGCAAGACGAAAAAACCGCTAGACGAAGACACTCGCGGAACGGATTAATTTCGTCTTGCGAGGCACCACTGTACTTGGGATTCAAGCCTGAACTTGTTTTCCTGGATACTTTTTGAATTCTTTTAAAATAAACCAACTCAGCCACACTTCTGAAATGTGTGTGTGATTAATGATAAATAAGAACGGGTGATAAAACTAAAGTCAAACCTCGGGCTGTCAAACGTAATCCGTTCTGGAAGCCCGTTCAGCTTCCAAAACGTTGGACAACTGAATCACGGCTTCTGATTGGTTGCAAGAGCTTCCTGCCCTCAGCGGAAGTCGCATCAGACGTTCGGCTTCCGAAAAATGTTAAACTGGAGCATTTACTTCCGGGTTTTCAGCGTTCGGGAGCCGAATTGTTTGAAAACAGAGCCGAGGTTTGACGGTATTTGCTATGAATTTTGCATGCCGACATTAACTTCCTCTTTTTCTTTTCATTTCACAAAGTCTTCAATGGGGGAGGGGGGTGAAATAATGAGAGTTGACTGTCATTTGATCACATGTATCATGCATGGCCAGATACACCAGGAAGCCAAGTCTGTAACTGCTGCTAGATTACAAAGCAGCATGGTAGGTGCTGGAATGAGTCAGGAGCAAAGCACCTGCAATTCTGTCCCCAGAAATGTGCATTTGCTTGTTCACAGCCTGACCTTGTGTAAAGTGTGAACCAGGCCACTTCTGCACCTTATTTACAAGGAAAGTGAGAGTGCTTTTTTGCTACAGAATTTTATATATACACACACACACACACACACACACATATATATATATATATATATATGGCTAGGGACGCAGGTGGCACTGTGGCTTAAACCACAGAGCCTAGGACTTAACGATCAGGATGTCGGTGGTTCGAATCCCCGCGATGGGGTGAGCGCCCGTTCTTCGGTCCCTTCTCCTGCCAACCTAGCAGTTCGAAAGCACCTCAAAGTGCAAGTAGATAAATAGGTACCGCTCTGGCAGGAAGGTAAACGGCGTTTCCATGCGCTGCTCTGGTTCGCCAGAAGCGGCTTAGTCATGCTGGCCACATGACCCGGAAGCTGTACACCGGCTCCCTCGGCCAATAAAGCGAGATGAGCGCCACAACCCCAGAGTCGGTCACGACTGGACCTAATGGTCAGGGGTCCCTTTACCTTTACCTATATATATTTGGCTAAGATTTCTTTGAGTGATAGCCCTAAGAGAAATGGGAATTAGTTTGGAATTGGCTAAATTTTATTGGGGGGAGGGGAATCAGGAATGGGTTCAGCCCTTTGCCTGCTATCGATTTTCCACCCGGCTGTACATTGAGTCATTCTCACATGTAACAGTAACAAGGTTATGACTTATGCAATCTTCCCCATCACAATCATGTGTCTGGTGTGTGCTTTCTTTGGTACTTTAGTAATCTGCAGCCTTTGCTGCATTCCTTGCCTGCTAGGAGATAATTTTGCTCTTTGTTACTGTTTTGAGCAAGGCATGTTGGCTGGAAAGGGTACGCTCCACAAAGCAAGCTGACTTTTATTTCTTTGACAGAATAGTGTAAGCATCAGAGGGGAATTGAAAAAATCGAATATTCTGTGGAAATTTATCCATACATTGTTTGGGTGGTGGTCTCCAATGAATCAAACTTCACCAATGGCCAATGAAGTCATGTTGGATCAAAAGGAAAGGGCTGGAATTACTCTAGGACATGCTTTACTGAACTCTGACGCTGGGGTGCCTTCAGATTGTCAGCATTTTGTGGGAGGGATTCAAACGTGCTGGGAAATTTACGTTTGTGCAATTAGAATGGACTTAAGTGATCTGTTGCCTTCGTGCGACAAATCCACTTTAAAAAATAAATGGGCTTTTTGCTGTTAGGAAAGTGACTAAGAAATAAACTGAAAGGCGTGGAATGAATGAATGATTTAAATGAAGACATACACTGGTAAACACCCCACTTGTTAATTAGGATGAGTGCTCATTGATTTATAACCTTTCTACAGACAAATCAGAACAAATGTTCAATAAAGACTAAATAAAATCTAGTTTCGATGTAAGCTTTTTGTGAGCAAATCAGGATAACTGCTGAGTAAGTAGGATATTATTTCTTTGGAGTAGGAAAAAGACACTGCAAAACCAGTACAGGTGATCAGTGACCTGCCTTAGAGGGGGGCTATATCTGAGAACTAGTCTTATCAAAATGCTTTGAAAATGAAATGGTTTATTTCAGTAATAATAATAATAATAGGAGAAAAGCTACAGTTAGTAGTAAAAGAATGAAACTTGAGGGCATCCCTTTTATGTTGCAGAAGTTTGTGACGTTTTTGGTAGGCACGGAGGCTTCGTGCTCTCACCCTTGCCTGATTTTTGTTTTTCAGATGGAGGAAACGTGTGAAGATATAGATCAGATGTTCAGCGATTTATTGGGGGAAATGGATTTGCTGACACAGGTAAGTTATACTTTCTTAGCTGATTTGGAGAATTGGTAAAAGAAAGTAAAAAAGAAGGAATAAAGAATCCTTCTTCCTGTCTCCATTCATCGTTGTTCTTTCTTACTAAATATAATTATTTCAACATACCGAGATTGATTCCTCATTTTCTGCCCCCACGTTGCCCATGAAATAACCAGTACCAGTTGCGAGAGACTTTTTGCAGCTGAAGCAAAACATCACAATGCCTGTTGTGCTAGACCAGCACACCTATCAACATTTTTTAAAAAGAAAGGACACTACAGTCATACCTTGTAAGTCAAACAGCTTAGTTCCCGAACGTTTTGGCTCCTGAACTTCGCAAACCCGGAAGTGACTGTTCCAGTTTGTGAACTATTTTGGAAGCCGAACGTCCGACAGGGTTTCCACGGCTTATAATTGGCTGCAGGAGCTTCCTGAAGCCAAGCAGAAGCCATGCTTTGGTTTTTGAACATTTTGAAAGTCAATTGGACTTCTGGAACGGATTCTGTTTGACTTCCAAGGTACGACTGTATAACTATCCCTGCATGCATTATGTGGGAATGGGGGATTTTATAGCAGAAACAGGTTACTATGTCGTTGGAGCACGTATTTGCTCACTAAATTCTGCTTTCCCTCTTGTGGGGGGTGGGGAGACCCCGTATACAGGGGACCTTGTGTCTTTCATTTTCAGCCATTTGTCTGTTAAGCCCTTCTCCTGCCCCTTCACCAAGCTACTTTCCTTCCTGTAGGGGAGTTTAATTCCCTCCCTGGCCCACCTCACCTCTCTTCTGCTTCTGATTGCTGAGTCCTGCGGCTGCTTTTCCTTTAGAAAAAGAAACCTCTGGGAAATGGGTCGCATATATCCTTTGTAATGTCAAGTTGGCCTTTAGACTTCAGCGGAATGCTGGCAACGTAGCAAAATAAGAATCTATGGCACAAATTACATAAATTTTGAAAGTGTAACTTGAAGCACTTAACCTGCCACTTCGGTTTTTATATATGAGTCCCTTGGCATAAAGCTTTATTTCTGATTTTTTTTTATGGTGTTCAGATAGGTTCCGTCAGTTGTATTTTACTCTGTAGATTAGGAATTCTGCTGGAAGGAGCTTGCAAACCAATAAAATAAAATAAAATATTGTTCATACCACCCCAACCTCCACAGCAGTGCAAAATTCCAGGGCTGCAGGCTCCTACCCAAGGTTCATGTTTCCTTTGGAAATGAGGCACAGGGGAGACTGTGGTGTCTTTATGGCATAGGGTTTATGGACACAGATATATATAACCTGAGCCTGCCATGGAGGGGTTCAGATCATTGCCACTCCAAAAGGGCCTTGCTTCTCCCATAGGCACGCTCCTGGATTCAAAAGAGAAAATCAAACATGCTCCAAAATGTAGCTCTGACCCCACTCTCCAGCTTGCTGATCTTTTCCAGACTACAACATCACTGCAAAAACTCCATCCTAAACTTTCCTTTTGTCTTTCAAACTAACTGACCTTTGGGAGGGACGGCAGCACTGAGCCACTTCCATTTTCCCAGCTAATGACTCATCCTGACTTGTATTTTAATATGCAAGAATAAATATCTAGCACCCCAGAATTAGAAGGGGAGTCCAGACACCCCACAAAGATTATGATTTAATGGCACAGTGTTGGCTATCAGAACAGTAATCCCAATTCACTACAGTGGTACCTCGGGTTACATACGCTTCAGGTTACAGATGCTTCAGGTCACAGACTCTGCTAACCCAGAAATAGTACCTCCGGTTAAGAACTTTGCTTCAGGATGAGAACAGAAATCGTGCAGCGGCAGCGTGGCGGCAGCAGGAGGCCCCATTAGCTAAAGTGGTACCTCAGGTTAAGAACAGTTTCAGGTTAAGAATGGACCTCCGGAACGAATTAAGTATGTAACCAGAGGTACCACTGTATTAAGTTTCTGGCTTCTTAATAATGGATTAGGTGTAAATGAGAAAATAGAACAGCTTGAAAACTAATAAATAACCTTTTCTATGTAGATATTGACACTGAGTCTGCTTTGTGACAGTGGCCACCACCACTGTTTCCCCAGTTTTGTCTCCCCACCTGCCCTCTAAGCTGCTATTTATCTTGCTGGGGAAACAAACAGCTCTTTTGTGGAAGGTGGTTTAAATCAGGGAAACAGCACAGGGGAAAGGATTTTTTAAACCCTGCAAGTGCCCTGGCAACTTAAGCTGTTGCTTTTAAAAAGATATATCAACATCAGGAGGTCCAATCATGGATCTTACATTTCTATTTTTTATTTTTTTACCTTAAGACAAACTAGATAGTATGTGAAATGCATGACATTTCACTTGTTTGTGTTTTGTTAGTGACTTGGGGATTTGGGGGGATGGTTGAACAGAGCTGTGGAAGCGGGGAGGGGGAGAATGGCTTATAGTCAAAAGTTTCCTGCCCCCCTTATGGTGTTCACACTGAATACATGATAAATAAACAACTCAAAACTCATTTCCCCCATGACATATGAAGCAGCATTCAAATGTGTTTGACGTCAAAGGTGGGGCAAGTTATTCTGGAGAAAGGGATGTTAAGACTACACTTCCAATCACAAAGCAAATGTCTTTCTATAGAGAATAACCAGCCCAGTAGATAAGTTTCTGGTCTTAGGATACCTTGAATAACTTTTCTACCATGACTTTTGCCAGTGACAGTGATATTTCCCCCCTTTCTTCATCAGAGTTTGGGAGTAGAAACACTCCCACCTCCACCCAGCAAAGCAGCCAATGAGGAATTTAGTTTTGCAGTTGGTTTTAAAGATTTAAATGGTGAGTATTTGTATTTTGTATTACTATGATCAGTTTGTCAGAGGAGGGGGCAAGCACTATTTAGCAAAAAGCTAAATGGACACTTTTCTCTTCTGAAACAATTCATTCATTTTGAATGTGTAAAATGACTTCGGTCTAACTCTTGAAACAATGAAAGGTTAAATTTTCTCTTTCTTTCAAAAAAGCGATCCTGTAAATTTTACCAGAGCTATAATTTGCTTTTGACTATGGTACTCAGGTTATTATATTTCATTTCTCTATGCAAATCTTAGCCTGGCTTTTAATACTCAGATGTGAATTCCTCTAGTACAGTATTCCCAGGTGCTCTTTTAAAAACTTGCCTCTGTCACTTCCTTGGCTAGAAGCCATCCTTATTATAATCTGTGGAACAGCATCTGCTCACACCAGCAGAGCAAGTTGCTCAAGATCAGTACTGAAATGATGCCTGAGATATCTTGTATTTCCCGCCCCTTAACAGAATCCTTAAACGCATTGGAAGATACCGATTTGGATGCTTTAATGTCTGATCTTGTAGCAGACATAAGTGAAGTGGAGAAAGCTACATTCCAAGAACAGAAAGACACCTCTCATTTCCAACGTGCTGCCAAGACTCAGGCTCCAGCAAATGCTCCTGTCACCACTTATGCCCAGTCAAGTTTCCCAAATATTGCCGTTACCCAGGTTGAGGATGATTTGCCGCCACCTCCTCCAGAACTAGCCTTTGGTTTTCCTCCTCCTCCTCCACCTGCTCCAACCCAGCCTCCTGAACCATACACTCAGGTGAGCAGAATCTGTCACGGCTTAAAATTAGCCGCTGTTTCTTTAATATGAAAGGAACTGAGTCAGCATGAGTCAGCTGCCTACAATGAATTGGCAAAGCCAGCATGACTCACGCAACCTTTCACCTACATATGCCTGTATATATAGAGTGGTCATTGATTGTGTGCGGTGTGGGTTGGTAGCTGATTGCGTTTGATATGTATAAAGCGGTCGGTCATGGTTGGAGAAGACTTTTTTTAGAATAAAAGCAGCATTCTGCAAAGTACTCTTTCTAAAGGTCTCTTTGTGCCAACTAGGGTCCAAGGACCAGGCAAAGGAGGTCAGAACATTTTCTTTTTCAAACACTGACAGAATCTCATTTCAAAACTCTGCTAGGCCCTTGTTTTAATGTAAACCTTCACCAGCTTGGTGTCCTCCATATACTTTGGACAGCAAGTTCCATCAGCCATAAAGTAAAGGGACCCCTGACCATTAGGTCCAGTTGCGGACGACTCTGGGGTTGCGGCGCTCATCTCGCTTTACTGGCAGAGGGAGCCGGCATACAGCTTCCGGGTCATGTGGCCAGCATGACTAAGCCGCTTCTGGTGAACCAGAGCAGCACATGGAAACACCATTTACCTTCCCGCTGGAGCGGTACCTATTTATCTAGTTGCACTTTGACGTGCTTTCGAACTGCTAGGTTGGCAGGAGCAGGGACTGAACAACGGGAGCTCACCCCGTCACAGGGATTTGAACCGCCGACCTTCTGATTGGCAAGTCCTAGGCTCTGTGGTTTAACCCACAGCGCCACCTTCCATCAGCCATAGCCAGCCTATAATGAGAGTTGTCACCTGGTGGAGGGCACCAGGTTAGCAAAGGCTGTTTTAACGATTCTGTAGATGTTTTCCGTAGCACCAAAAGAGAGAACCTAGAATAGCAAAATGAAAAGCCCTTCTGTTTTAGAAGCAAAATCACTTTCTCCTGACCTTTTCAAGTACAATCCAACTACCCCGAAAGTTTCTCTTGGCCAGAAAGCACAATATCAGGTATTTCATGTTGAGACAGCCCCATGTGGAGAAGTATAGTGGTTCTTTAGTCCAGAGAGCTACTACGTCCCCTTTGTCTTTCTGGGTTTGCCTGAGATCACGAAGCAGAGAGGTGAATAATATGGAAGTTTTTCTGCTGAAGAGGCAGACTACTTTTCTGTATAAATTGAAATGTTCAGCTAAAACTGAGTTTGTACTCAGGGCGAGAAACTTCAACGAATGGGTGTAAAAACATATCATCCTAGAATCAGACCAAAGACCTACTGAGTCCAGCAGGACATGAGTGGGATAGTACTTTCCTGCTCCTATTCAGAGAGCTACCATCTCTGATATTGGAGGCAACATATAGCCATAACAAATGTTGGAAGACTCAGGACAGATTAAAAAAACAACAACTGTATTTTCCCGTTTATAACATGCCCCCATGTATAGGACGGCCCCTATTTTTGGGGACTCCAAATTAAGGAAATGGGGGGAGTTTGCCCAGAGTCGTGGGGCTGGGGGGGATTGCCGAAAATCGCTCACCAGCCACCAGTCGCCCGCAAAATTGCTGCAGCAGAAGCCAATCAACAGCAGCCCTTGTCGCAGCCACCAATCACACGCCAAATCGCTGCTGACAATCTCTGGCTCGCGGCTACAACCAATTGCCTGTCCACCCTTTGCACTATCCATGTATAAGATGATCCCCAAATTTTAACATTCTTTTAAAATAAAAAACATCGTCTTATACATGGAAAACTACAGTACTTATTTACGCAGCACATCGTTTAACTAAGGAACTCATACAATTGTAGAGTTGGAAGGAACCCACGGACCATTTAGTCCAACCCCTTGCAATGGAGGAATCTGCAGCTGTCCCTTACAAGGATTGCACCTGCAGCCTTGGTGTCATCGGCACCCTGCTCTAACCAACTGCGCTATCCAGGCTGGATTGTGGTGGTCACCAACCTGGAAAGAGGATTACACAGATTGATGGAGGAGAAAGCTATCAAAGGTCATGCCCTGTTTCTGAACACCAGTTGCTGGAATTCACAGAAGGGCAGAGTGCTCTTGAGGTCAAATACTGTTTGCTGGTTTCCCACAGGCATCTGGTTGGGCACTGTGAGAACAGGATGCTGGTCTCTTCATATGTTCCTGTGTGATGGCCTTAATGTTGGAAATTATGGCGGTCCACAAAACAAGAAGAAACCAACCAACTAGAACAGTGGTATTCGACATAATGGGATGCTGTGCAAACCCATCCTGGAGCAGAAAGCACCCAAAATTAAAATTTAAAAGGGAGAAGAAATGAAAATGTTCATGAAATGGAAAGGGGATAGAATGCTTCTTACTGGGGTGTGGTGTCTTTAAAAGGGGCTTTACAATCTTTCTTCTTTCAGGAAGAACAAGAAGCGCAAGCAAAAGCTGACAAGATTAAGCTTGCATTAGAAAAACTGAAGGAAGCCAAAGTTAAAAAGGTAGCATTCTCTATTTTATTTTATTTTTGCAAAAGTATTGACAATCAAACATTACGATTTTAAACAACCATTTTATACAGTCAAGTATTGGCTTGTTTCATGTACTTCCCCCTCCATTTTGTTTGCCTGTTGATTGGATGATTTGCCAAGATGTCCAGATCACAAACCAGACAGGTCATACCTGTTTTCCACCAAGCTGTGGATATTCCACTTCTATTTACTGAAGGCGGTTTTTTTATGCCACCCTTCATAAATATTTATTCCAGAACAGTTAAAGGACAGTAGCAATAAAATATACACAAAACAATTAAAAAAACAAATAGATGTGTTTGATAACAATCCATTAGAACAGGAGTGTTATCATGTAAAATGGGAACTGTAGCCCTAAGGACTGCTAATGACTTTTTAAAGAAACAAAAATAGCTGCCCTTTCTATGACATGTAAAAATATGTCACCTTGGTTTAGATCCTAGCCTCTTTAGTGAACACAACAGAGAAGTCTGTTTATGAAATCTGAATGGTCAACCTCCTCCTGCAGCTGTAATGGCATTTGTAGCCGAGTAGAGCCATGGAGCCTGACATCCGCGTTGCTGCTGTTTAAGTGGATGAGGCAGGTGTGGGACTTGGTGGCAGTGAGGTTGGGGCTGCATGGGCTCACGGACAGGACAGGACAGGAAATTGACTCAGCCAGCATGCCTGCACACCTTCTTGCTGCGCTGCCCGGCTCCACTCTGGTCCAGGTAAGCAGCAACAATATCAGGCTCCAGAGCTCTGGCCCACTACTTGCCCCATGATTTCTCCAAAAACTCCCTGTGCACCCACCCACCCATCCCAAAAAATCTGCTCCTAAGGTTGGAGGAGCCTTGTGAATGGTTTCCGTGCTGTGAGGGCTGAAGGTGGATGGGAAGGTTAGCAGTACCGCACAGACACACGCATTTGCTAAATAGAAGAGTGATTGAGAGTCTTAAGCCTCTGGGTTTTATTTAGAGTAGCACCAAGGTGCTACACTAAATGGATTTCCACTTGTGCAATTCTCCCCAAATCTGTTATAGGGGTTCCCCCAACCCTCTGGAGTAGAATGTAAAAATGCTATCACCATATTTCTGGGCAATCCCAAATATTGGCCTGGCATTATTTCTACTACCCTTTACCTTTTCTTCTCAAAGAATTATGATAGTGTATTCAAAACAAACAAACATCCTGCACAAGTACCAAAGTACAAGTTACTAAAGTGGAGGTATTTGGAAAGAATACAGCTTAGTATATCAACGCTCCTTGCTTTTTATAGTTTGAGCAAAATTCAACCCTGCACTGCCAGAGCTGTTCATGCAGAGATCTTATAATTAGAATTAGCAGAACTAAAGTAACATTTCCTGGCAAGGAACTGACTTTTTTATTTTCTTAGATGCAGACAGATAGTAGGACTGTGATTATTTAGGAAGTCTCAAGTCTCCTTCCAGTGAACACTTCTCTTTTCACTTTGTGGAAACAAGCATTTTGATCATGAAGTAAAAACAAACATGAACAACATGTGCCAATTGCTTAACATGTAAAAAAATTGCTTAACATGGTGGGGGGGGATACACAGCCTTTGTAGCTATTATAAAGTCAAAAGGTAGGTCTGGCTGAGAGCGAGAGAATAACTAGTCCAGGATAGCCCAGTTTGCTTCATAGCGGAATGAGGATTTAGACCTTTGTTGCTAACACTCTAACCTCTAGACCACATTAGAACACCTGCTCCTTTCATTGTTGTGCAGCTGGAGGTATTTCAGCAAATGCAGCTTTTTGTGGCAGAGTATTGGAGGGCTTTGAAAAGCTGGAGGTGCCCAAATTCCCATGTCTGCAAAACCATTAAAGGTTCAGTGTCTCTAATGCAGAAAGGTCAGTTACCCCTAAATTGGTGCATACCTAAACAATGGCTTCCTATTTCTTCCGACAGAATGCTTTAATATACAAGTGAGATTCTGTCCTGGTGAAAGGCAGGTACTATATTCTCTTAGACATAGCCCTTTCTTCTGCACAGTCTATGCCAATCCTAGACCTGTGCAGTCAGCCATGCGGGTCATCAGAAACAGTCACCAGTTAACGAATTTCTCAAGCAGAGACCAGAAGATCTGGTAGGATGTTTTTATCCCCGAAGTCAATATAAAATGAGATTAGGTGTTGAATTTCCAGTCAGTTATAACTGGATTCTAGATTAGGTCTGATCTGATGGGTTTGTTGTTCCTTCATTTTATATTAACCCACCCAATATTATGGCCTCCTCTGAGAAGGTTCTAAAAATAAACCACACAGAGAATGAGAGAAAATAATAATAATTTCAGGGATACTATATAATGTTGCCAGCTGATGTGGAAAGACTAGTGCAGCCGGCTTCTGTATTTTTAATAGTAGCCTGATTTTCTACCACCAGGAAGAGGAGCTTTTAACGAGAGGGAGATATGCATTAAAACCTCCTAATTTTTGCTGAAACTGATGCTGTTAAAGATGTAGGAGCAAGCGCTGGTAAAAATGTTGGCAACTCTGCTATCATGCAAACTGTATGTTTAATAATGTTTTAGAGAAACAATCTGTATATTTACCTGACATTTCAGTTACTCTTTACTCAAAACATGAATTCTGTCTTGGAAAGAGGCAGGGAAGTAGAGCTGTTGACTTGGTAGTGTTCCCAAGACATATTATGTCCCCCCATCCCACCCCCAGGTCCAATTTTATGATACATGATGGATTTGAATTGGCAATGATCTCTCTGATCAGCCCAGGCAGATTCTTGACCACGGTAGCCTTTTGGTCCACATTGAAATTAACTGCCTCATCTATTATTCTCTCTGCAGCTTGTTGTCAAGGTGCACATGAATGATAACAGTACGAAATCCCTGATGGTGGATGAACGGCAAGAGGCACGTGATGTATTGGACAATCTCTTTGAGAAAACCCACTGCGACTGTAATGTGGACTGGTGCCTTTATGAAATATACCCAGAGCTACAAATAGGTACGTTGCAAAGATTTTGGATCTTCTTACGCTATATTTTTTGAGCTTTACTAGAAAGCATTTTGGTGATGCTACATCAGGCAACATTTTGCCGTTGCCATCCAGCGCCCATCTCTTCGTTTTGGTGGGTTCTTGTTTGTGTCTGATAGATCTGAGCTCCTAGTTTTGGTGTGTCTTCTCTCTACTAATGGTGTGTGTGTCACATACTAAGGGCAGTGCCTCCCTTTGCCCCCTCCCTTTACTCCCTGCCAAGGCCATCCCACTTCACCACTTTCCTTACACTTCACCTGGGCCACCCGTCTGCCTGCTCGCCCATCTGGGTCTGCCCACCTCAATCTCTGGTTGCCTGCTTATCACCCTCCAATGCTGGTGTCATGCCCAAGCAGTTCTAAGAGCCCAGTTTGTCATAACGCTGTAGTTCACAGCACCACCTACCCGTAGGTAGCAAACTGCTGCATCATGACAGCCTTACATGTTTATTATATGTAAGGATATATAAATATATACATGCAGGGGAGTGTTAAAAGAAAAAGTCTGAAACATCAAAGTACCTAGTGAAATCTAGGGAATTCCTTTGCAAATTTTTACAAACTGAAAAAAAAGAAAATCTGGGAAGTTTTTCTGTTTTGGCAAAGATGCTTTCATATGGTCTAGTCTATCATGGCTCTTGGGGTCTGAATATTATGGATAAGCAATTGCTTTGAACCATTTTTTAAAAGTAAAGATAAAGGACCCCTGAAAGTTAAGTCCAGTTGCAGACGACTCTGGGGTCGCGGCGCTTTCTCGCTTTATAGGCCAAGGGAGCCAGCGTTTGTCCGCAGACAGTTTTTCCAGGTCATGTGGCCAGCATGACTAAGCCGCTTCTGGCGCAACAGAACACCGAAACCAGAGGAGGGCATGGAAACCCTGTTTACCTTCCTGCCAGAGCAAAACCTATTTATCTACTTGGACTTGGTGTGCTTTTGAACTGCTAGGTTGGCAGGAGCAGGGACCGAGCAACAGGAGCTCACCCCGTCACAGGGATTTGAACGACTGACCTTCTGATCGGCAAGCCCAAGAGGCTCAGTGGTTTAGACCACAGCACCACCCACATCCCTTTGAACCATTTTACTACATTTAAATATAGGAATGTGCACTGATGACGGAGCATGTGTGTAATATATTTGTCTGTCTTAACATTTCTGGTTTGGGTTTCCCTAGAAAGATTTTTTGAAGACCATGAAAATGTGATTGAAGTCTTATCACATTGGACCCGTGACACTGAGAATAAGATTCTGTTTTTGGAAAGAAAGGAAAAATACGCTGTGTTTAAAAACCCACAGGTAAAGTAACATAACTTAAGCAAGCTGGTGTATAGTAAGATTTTAGTTCATACAGTAATGACTAGATATTTTATTTGCTCTGCAGCCCAAGTAACAAAGATTGAAGGTGCGTCCAGTCTTGGTATATCAAAGGGATCTTGAGTTGTGCTTCTTATGTATCAGAGCACAATATTGGTTACTAAACACTAAGTAGTCATTCTTGGGAATAGTCACTGAAGGTCAAAACTGAAGTAACACCAAAGTGCATTTTAGCATCCAACAAGGAAAGGGAGATTTCGGTGGATTTCTTGATTTATCCATTTGGTGAGCCCCACTTCACTCATTCAGCTTGCCATGGGCTCTGTTCATTGGATAATTAGTTTTATTTTCCCAGGGATATCATGTTAAAAGGCTTTGCTCCATTTTACTCCAGTGACTCATTAAAATGGATGGTCACAAGCTTGTGTCGGAAGCTGCAACATCGTTAGCTGCAACTTCACATCCTCAAACTATCTTTATAACGTGAAATTTAACTCACTTTGTAAAGTGACTGCTATGACAAATGGACTGCTCTTTGGGAAGATCGGAGTGTTTCCCAGACCTGGCTTAGCAGCATTGCAGAATAAACTTATCTCACACCAGCTGCTGCTGCTGCTGTAATTATTTCTATCAGTGCATCCCAGTTAATGCATCTTCACTTTAGAACTGGGGTGACCATGGGGTGTGAGGATGCAAACTCAAATTCCTGGAAAGCATAAGAAAACCAAACCATCCAACCCACATTTTGGGAGGATTCGTAGTGACCTTGGAAGCCCATACTGCTTATGATAACATAATCTTAATTGTGTGTGTTTGATAAAGTTTCATTTGGTGTACAGCCTGCATGCAGGGCAATGGACCAAGGAATCCACCCCTCTTTCAGTTAATTAGCTGGATGTTGTGTGGTTAATAAGGAAGAGCCAGGTGCAGTCACTCAACAATGAAAATACAGATAATTACTACACAGCTGCCTCAATCACTATGCCCAACCTTCCTGTGTACTGGTGGGTGAAGGATGACCTGGAATAAGTAAATGGGCTAGTTTATTTATGCTTTCCATGACACGTAAAGGAAAATAACAGCAGAAGGACATCAAATCCCGCTTTTTAAAAAATAAAATTCATGCCTGCTTATCATTCTAAAATAATCCCAAACCTGGGTACAATGCCAATAAAAATGAAAAGAAATTATATAAAGTTGTATTCAATTAACTTTTACTCAGAGTGAGCCCATTGAATGGCTGTGACCAACTTAGGCCCATTAATTTCAGTGGTTTATCTATTCTGAGCAAAGGTTAGTTGACTACAACCAATAATTAACCAATAATCAGTAATACGATAAAGCATCGGTTTACAAATGTATTGTTTTATTAATTTATAAATTTTGTTGCTGCTTTTTACAATAACATTTTGAAGTGGGGGTTGTTGTTGTTGTTTAGTCGTGTCCGACTCTTCGTGACCCCGTGGACCAGAGCATGCCAGGCACACCTGTCTTCCACTGCCTCCCGCAGTTTAGTCAAATGAAGTGGGGTACAATACTGAAAAAATTCAACAAAATATTCCCATCAGTAAAACATGCAAGAGCACATGCACAGTTAAATAGCTTTTTACAAAGTGCCGTGGCAAAGATTCAACCAAATCCTGGGTGAATAAGTAGATTTTCCGGTGGTGCCAAAACGTTACATCTTGGCATAAACTCTATCTGAGGGCCACTAGCAATTCTCTAGTTAAAGTAAAAGAACACCATGCACAATGCTTGTTTTGAGAATCACGTTTTCAAATAACGAAAAACAGTTGTCCATGGGAATCACAGAAACGGAGATCCTTTTGCTCCCAACCAACAACTACCAATTGTTAAATGGAAAGCTGGTAGAAAAGAGAAAGTAAACATTAGTTTTTAAGCTATACTTCTAATACTTAGGTTTGTGTTACAATCCCAGGAGAATCAACAAAATTGTTAAGCGACCTTCCTTTTCACACAGATTTATTTATTTAACATATTTTATACCCTCTCCATTAGTATATCTCATAACAAGGTGGCTTACAAGAATCTATAGTCTCTCCTTTGCATGCATGCGTGTATATCCAGTATAATGCTCACCAGCATTTTTACATTGTATACCGGTAATTTGCAACAGAACTAAGCAGCATATAGTGCCTGCTTTGTCAGGACTATTTCTCCTCATAGTATTTTCAGAAAGGAACCACAGACTTCTTTCAGACACGTGTGGTCTTCTTTCAGTGGTGCTGTAGTCTATAGGAGATCACGTGACGATATATCCACCTGTATAACATGCAGCCTCGTCCTTTGACCCAGCCTGCTCAATGAAGGATGTGAATGGCGAGCATTTTCCCTTTTAGCAATGGAAGTGTATCAAGTAAGCAACAATGCATAGCAATGCTGAAAAATGAGACACAAGGAAAAAACCACATCTGTCTTAATATGGGTTTGACAAGCAAGGTCATATGCTGTTGTCAAAAACTCCTGTCCATTATCCTTCTTGTTTACCAGTACCAAAATGTGGTCTATAGCAACTGAGTTAAAGATACAGGGTGGTCTGTTTCCCCTTTAAATAAATACCAGATGCTCAAATATAAATTGCTTGTAGCCAGAGGAAGTTCTTAAAAAAAGAAAAAAAGGTTGTGGGCAGCTGTTTTGAGTTTGTTCCATGGTGACAATAGCAAGATGAGAATTGGGTTTGTTCGTGCATATTCAAACATAAACAAATGCAAACAGCTTTGGTCGTCTTTTAAGGGGACATTAGGTGCAATGCATGTGTTTTCTGTGCAAGCCTTGCTGAAATTTTGGTTTCCTGTGCAAGTCTCAGTGTCCAAGAAGAGCATGATTGTTCTGTGTATATGGTACTTTCCTG